>NC_056679.1:143368668-144830335 GCF_018350215.1 Panthera leo | reverse complement strand
AATAGATGGGTCTTGTTTTTTATCCATTCTGATACCCTGTGTCTTTTGGCTGGAGCATTTAGTCCGTTTACATTCAGTGTTATTATAGAAAGATATGGGTTTAGAGTCATTGTGATGTCTGTAGGTTTCATGCTTGTAGTGATGTCTCTGGTACTTTGTGGTCCTTGCAACATTTCACTCACAGAATCTCCCTTAGGATCTCTTGTAGGGCTGGTTTAGTGGTGATGAATTCCTTCAGTTTTTGTTTGTTTGGGAAGACCTTTATCTCTCCTTCTATTCTGAATGACAGACTTTTTGGTTAAAGGATTCTTGGCTGCATATTTTTCTGTTCATCACATTGAAGATATCCTAGCCTGCCAAGTTTCAGCAGATAGGTCTGCTACTGCCCTTATGTTTCTACCTTTGTATGTTAAGGCCAGTTTATCCCTAGCTGCTTTCAGAATCCTCTTTTTATCCTTGTATTTTGCCAGTTTCACTATGATATGTCATGCAGAAGATCAATTCAAGTTATGTCTGAAGGGAGTTCTCTGTGCCTTTTGGATTTCAATGCCTGTTTCCTTCCCCAGATCAAGGAAGTTCTCAGCTATTATTTGTTTAAGTATACCTTCAGCCCCTTTCGCTCTCTTCTTCTTCTGGATTTCCTATGATACAGATAATGTTCCATTTGATTGCATCACTTAATTCTCTAATTCCTCCTTCGTACTCCTGAATTTTATCTCTTTTTCTCAGCTTCCTCTTTTTCCATAATTTTATCTTCTAATTCACCTATTCTCTCCTATGCCTCTTGAATCCATGCTGTGGCCACCTCCATTTTATTTTGTACCTCATTTATAGCATTTTTAATTCATCATGACTGTTTCTTAGTCCCTTGACCTCTGTAGCAATAGATTCTCTGCTGCCTTCTATGCTTTTTTCAAGCCCAGCGATTAATTTTATGACTATTATTCTAAATTCTTATTCCGTTATATTGCTTAAATAGGTTTTGATCAATTCGTTAGCTGTCTCTACTTTCTGGAATTTCTTTTTAGGAGAATTCTTCTGTTTCATCATTTTGGCTAGTTTTCTGTCCCTTATGCGTTTTAAAAGCTTGTTGTGTGCTCTGCACCTGTGAGCACTGCTATATTCAAGGAGGGTCATACACTGTCCAGGGCTTGGCCCTTCAGGAGGTGTTTTTTCAGGGGTTGTTACTTGCTCTCTATTGTTGTGACTTTGGTTACTTTATTATCCTACTTGTAGTAATGTTTTGGAACCTCCACCAGGTGTGCTTTGATTTGTTCCTTGGAGTAGCCCTGTAAAGGAAAAGAGATAGACAAACAGGAGACAAAAATGAGCAAACACACAAATAACACGAACAAACAAATAAACAAAAACAAAAACCTAAAGAGTAAAAACAAAAAACACCAAAACACCAACTACAAATAAAGAAGAGGGTGGAGGCAGTGCTGATGGAAGAGCACATACAAAGAGTGAAATGACAGGAGTGGGGTGGGGGGGGGGGGACAAAAAATAAACATTGATTAGGCAGAGAGACTAAAAGGCTTAATCCAGAGAGAGAGGAAACTAAAGAAGGAGGCGGGGAAAACGAAATGAAGATAAAGTTACCCAGACAGAGAAACTATATGGCTTGATTATTCCACAGAGAGAGAAAGGAGTGTAAAGCAGGAGGTGTAGAACATGTATCGAGAAAATGGATTAAATATGTCTGTTTAGACAGACCAATAACCAGAGTAACCAGCCTACTGGAGGGAAGAGATAAGGAGAAGAAATGGAGGGGTGGTGTGGGGGGAGAATATATCTGTATATCCAGAATTGACCTAGAGTTAATCTAGGCAATGCTGCATCGCTTGTAGGTAGTAGCTGTCTGCAGAGTCTGTGCCGCTCCAGTGGATATGCATTTACCCAGTGCAAAGGGTCGTGGTTTGGCATATTCTGGACCCACCTCCACTATGGGCCCGGGGAGTGATCCCTGAGGCCCCACCTTGGTGGTGGTGGTGGTGGTGGTGGTGGTGGATGGAAATGGTGGTTCCCCAGTCTCTTCTCCATGGAGACGACCCAGTGGACTCAGTTTGAGTCGTCCTCACTGTGCCTCGGGCACAGACGGGGCGGTCCTTCTCTCTCCATCAATCCCCTGACCCTGCACTTGGCTAGGATTCAAAGTTCTGCTCCTTGCACTCTGGTGCTGGGGAAGCGCCTCTCAGTGCGGTGATACGTGGTCCGCCTGGCTTTGTCTGTGCCACAGCACTTCAGGGAGGATGGCCTTCTCCTACTGCAGACTGAGCCGCCGCCCTTGCCTCAAGCCCCAGGGGTGGCAGACGCAGGCAGCCTTTGTCTTTTCCCACAGCACTCCAGGGAGACAGCTGCCTTTTCCTCCTGCAGACTGTGCCCTCAGCCCAGCCACTGCGCCCGGGGGATGGTGAAGGCAGGCAGGTTCTGTACTATTGCAGCCCTCCAGGGAGGGAACCACTTTCTCCAGCTGCAGACTTAGCCCCTGACCTACTACCGCACCCATGGCTGGCTCCCCTCCTCCCCAGGTGCACGAAGAGGGAGCCAGCCCCAGTCCGAAGAAAGCCCCGCAGTTAGAGATTGGATCCCTCTGTCTCAGTCCCAGGTCTTTCTCCTGTCCAGATATGGTCCTGCACTTCTCTAGCCACTCTTTCTCTTCCCTTTGTCTCTTTGCAGAAGGGGGTCCCTCCCCTCCGTGCCCACGTGGGCTTTTTTTTTTTTATCTCCCCCAGTTCACAGTTAGGCACCTATCTTTTTTCCAGCTTTCCCATTTTCTTCCTAGTAGATTCGGTCTCTTTTCCTCCCAGGCTCTGGTGTTCAAAGTCCTTTGGCTTCTACACTTATTTGTTTGAGAGATGCTGGAAGTATGGATTCCCCCTACTTCTCCACCATGTTGGCCCCTGAACAACTGTTTGAAAATAGAGGTCCAGATATAATTAAGTGGAAGTTAAAAATGATCAATGCATATAACGGGAAAGGGTAAAAATAGTTTTTTAACATGGTAAGATTCATTTACAAGACATACTGTATACATGATTAATTGATACCCAAGTAATAACCAACTTAACCACCTTTATTATGTCACTCATTTATAAAGCAAATTGACATAGTGTAGATAATCTTTTGAAAATGTAAAGAAGTCTAGAGCAACTTAAGGAGAGAGGGACTTGGAAAGATGTTGTTATACGTTATATGTTATAAGGGCATTGCATTTATACATCTCATTTGTCTTTCAGACCTTTATTAGGCAATGCTGACATCCTCAATTATTATTCTAGTTCCCCAGAATAGAATAGGAAAGTAATTAGAAGAAAATTATATTAATACAAGTAGGAAAGAGAGCCTTCTAATAGCTTCTGTCTGTGTTTTTCCTCCTCCGATAGTTTAAGTGTTTAAAATTAATCCTTTGCTAAGATGCCTTACTTTTTTTTATGAAGAATACCTAAATACTTTTTAGGTCATGATAAATTTAAAATAGTTCTCTGTGGGTCAAAATATATTTAAAATGGCTGATAAGAAATAATTATTAACTACCATTAGAATGATTCTCTTAGAAGTCTGCTTTATATCAATAAATACCAAAATTCATTAAAGGGCAAATTCATTTTTAATCCTACTTCTAATTTATATTCATGTATAATAATTGGTGCCAAGAAAAATAAAGTAAGATTGATTGAGCTACAAAACCTTTTAAATGAAGACTTCAAGCTAAAAAGAAAAAAGAGAGAGACAAAGAGAGTGTAACTGGCATGCCAACATTACGTCTACATTGCCTGGCAGCTTGGCCTTACAAGTAGTATATGCACTTTGCATATCTATGTTTAGGGACCATCAGGAAAGTCTTTTTCTTTTCTTAAAATAGATAAATATTTGTTGTCATAAATATCATTATAAAGAAGCACTAGCTTACTTATGTGATGAATGGGTAAAACTGTCAAAAGGCCTGTTTTCAAAATAAGATTCACTGTATAATTCCATTAGAACCATCTCTCTGGGAAACACCTTTACAAGTCACATGACCATGATTGTATTGTCTGTCTTCGATATCTAACAATTGGTATTAGCTGAATTATGCTTTGTGGTCACCAATAAAATTTCTAATTTTGTATTTGAGAAGTGTATTCTAGTGTCTAAAGATGATTTTTTTATTACATGAAGATGGATCATCCAGAGTGCTTAACATCATCTTTCTGAAATTCCCACTAATGACCAGTATTTTTGTACACCAGACAGATGTAAACAAAATTCTATATGGGAAGGTACACTTGGCTAATACCAATTGTTAGATACCTAAGACAGCCAATACAATTTGTTTTTTCAAGTTTTTATTTAAATTCCAGTTAGTTAATATATAGTATAATATTAGTTTCAGGAGTACAGTTTAGTGATTCATCACTTACATATAACACCCAGGGCTCATCACAACAAGTGCCTTCCTTAATATCCATCACCCATTTAGCCCATCTCCCTGTCCACCTCCTGAAAAAGTACTTTGTAATTTATAAAGCACTTTGGAAATTTTAAAGATTCATAATGACAAATTAAATACCATCTTCTAATCTGCCCTCATCAGATCTATTGTGATTCCTTCCATGCTAATCTTTCCATTCCTATTTCCGGAGACAAGTTTTTCCACTATCCTGTGCCTACTGCTGATAACATTCTCTGGCTTGGTGATGTAGTGCTTATTCTTTAAGCATTAATTGACTACCAAGTGTGTACTTTTGTAGCCTTGTGCACTATGTGGAGATATAAGAGACTTCTTCAAATACAAACATAATTTCTGTCCTCAAGTGGTTAGGCAGGAGTTCCTTCACTCAGTAAACATTAATGTACCAAGGCATTATGTCAGCCAGGCTCTGAAAACCCAAAGTTAAACAAGGTATGATCTCTGCCCTCCAGGAGCTCAGTATAACTGAGCAGACCAAAGACAATAAGGAAAAACTTACACAAAGCAAAGTTCAAATACATTTCACTTAACATAAGAGTTTGCCCCAAGTCATAAACATGTCATTTAACAATATTCTAGAAATGAGTAGTTGTGTCTGCCTTCCGATGAGCTCCTCTGCAGCTCATTTCTGCACTGCCCCTGTTCCAGGTTCGTGGGGTTCAGGGTTCTAACTGCATGATGATACCACTGGTGTCTCTTGTATGTCCACTACCCTTTTTTCTTTAATCAGCAGCATCATGTATATCTCCATCACCCCCAATTATTTCTCTCCCTACCTCTTTCCATTCACAGCCTAATTATTTCAGATTTTTATTCCATGCTATCCACATTAGCACTAACTTCATTTCCCCACCTTCTTCCTTTTCCAGCAGAAGACCAGTTCTCTCAAGAAACTCTCCTCCCTTTTCTCTTGTTTCCTGGGTTCATTCCTTTTCATCCTATTCTTTTTCTAGCCATTTTTATTTGTGAATCATAAGACAGTTTGGGCCATTACTGCTTAACAGTTTTGTTCAAAATCCCTCTTAGGTTTCCAGCTACATCTTTTTTGTTCTCCAAATAGACCTGTATTTTGCTAAGTGCCAGTATTACATTTTTTAAAAATTTCTTACTCCTTTTTTAATGTTGTTTACTAGTACTACTTATATCCCTTTTCTACCTTTTTATTGTAAAATACTCTATATTATCCTTCTTATATGTAAGCTAATAAAGAGTATTGAACCTCTGAGAATCAGAAAATTTGGTTCTCCTACCTAAAAATTGGGGCAACATGTTATTTCATTTCTCTTAGGCTTAGTTTCCTTAGCTTTAAAATAGAGCTTGTAGTTCATCCCCTGTCTTCTTCATAAAACTGTTCAGAGTAAAGTGTGAACATATGCTAGGGCTCTAAAGCAATATACAGATATTAAATATCTTCCTCCTCACTAGTTATGCTGTCTTTTGTCAGCAAGGCTAGACACACTGTCACCTGCATTTTGATAGCACTGTTTCAGTGGCACAAGGAGCTCAGAACTCCAAATGGAGAGTTTTAAAATTATTTCTTGCTCGGTTGAGGATTACTAGTAAAACTCACATGCATCTCTCTCAAAATGCAGAATTCACCTTTAACTTAGGAGTCCAGAAGTCAACCATTTAATCAATAGGACAAAAATATTTTCCCTTGGAGTTCTTTTAAGAGTTGGGGATTGAGACGAGCATATGGTTTATTTTCTTAGAAGGAAATAATGTAAATAAATTCTGCAGTTCACATTAACATACTTAACACTTATATATTTAGTTTGAAAAAAAACATATCAGAGAAGGCCAGATCTGATCATATCACACTTAATGAATTATCCAAGAGGTCTTTTTAACCTAAAGGTTTCTGAGTCAAGAACCTCATTTCCAGTTAAAGATCCCACACCCTTCACAGGGGAGCTATTCAACACCATAGATCTCTGTCATCTTCTCAGTTTGGCTTGGGCTCTAGCTCCCTTTTATCCCCTGGGAGAACCATGACTGACATTTTGTTCCTTTTGGGGGCTGGCAGAGTCAAAACAACACTCCATAAAGCTTGTTATTGGCAGGCTCTGAGGAAGTGATTCAAATCCACCTCTAGAGGGCTTCAAATAATATCAATATTATTTTATTCCAATTATGGGCAGAGTCAAAATTTATGTACATGTGCACTTTTTTTAATAGCTTGAAAAGGCTGGAACAATTTCTGAGGGCGGGTAAAAGAAAGGACAATAACTTACTAATTAAGAGATGACGTGGAAAAATACTTGTAAGATAAAATGAGAGAATAGAGGGTCTAAGAGAATTAAATGTGTTAGCCAGAGGAAATGTGTGTGTGTGTGTGTGTGTGTGTGTGTGTGTGTGTGTGTGTGTGTGTGTGTGCATCCTCCTTCATATAACATTCATATATGAAGTTATAGCTTAAAAGAAAAACATTCCAGTTTGAAGAAAGGGTAATTGAGAAAGTAATAAAATCCCTTGAAGATGGGATCAGTATAATACTAATTATACTTTTATAAGCTAAATTCTTAGAGTGTAAATAGGAAATACAGTACATTGTAACTGAAGTAAGAAATGTAAACAGAGTGCCTAATGTAGTTAAAAGTGATCTTTACTTGGATTTTCTTGTACTCCCTTCTCCCTATGTGTTCAAGCTATCAGAGTGCCTTTTTGATCTAAGCCCTTTTTGTGTGTATTATGTTCTTGCCTTGATGAAATCTACTGGAAACACTGCAAACAAACATAGCTATAGTTAAATATAACACACACACAGTTCATGGAGACCCACACTCATAACCTGTTTCGAGCTGGCGTTTGGAACCACTGTCTTGTTTCTTAGACACCAGTAATAAGTGTGTCTTTTAGCCTGTATCATTATCAGGTTATTCACTGATCATGGATAGTACAATTTTCATAAGACTCTGCATTGAGAAATTTTTGTTGTTTTCACATTTTGCAGATTACTTTAGGTTAAAAAAATAATAATAACAAACAAAGGTTTGTCCTATCATTTGAAGATTTTCAAATATGCTCACTGAGCTGAATAAGTTTCAGAGATCTGATATTCGCTGTTTTGTATGTTGAATGTGTCCTTTTAATCTTCCTCTCAATGTTCTTATATATCTTCCTCCCACACCCAAAAAGCATATACTGGTGAGCCACCATGCGATGAATAGATTGCATGGAAAACAGAAACAATAAGAGAGGTGTTGTGTAAATATTTAAATAATAATGCAGTGTCATTTTCAAATTTTAAATATTTTGAAATCAGCATTTTGAGTCAAGAATTAGACTTGAAGTTAGCTAACTTTCAAAATTGTAAATCAAGAAGTGATGCATGGGACAGTATGGAAGAAACAGGGAGCACCCTAACTGCATCAGAGATGTGCTGCTCATTTCAGGGTCCCTCGGGTACCACAGGGAACATGTTAGTTACACAGGAATGAAGAAGTTTGCAAGTGCACCTTTAAATACCCTTATATATAGAATTATTTTTTATTCTGGGATTACCAATTTCTTAATTATATATAAATTAACAGACCTCTGCTTTCACCAAATAGATTTTGGCTAAGCCTTACAAAATTTGTATAAATTTAGTTTTCTTTTTGAACCAAATCAGCATTAACATTCCTGTTTTCAAGGAACAGTTGATTATTCAGTTAATAATTTTAATAATTAATGAGCTATGAAATAATAATACACTTATTTAAATTTTACTTAAATTTTTTTTCAGGAAATGAAGTTATCTATGTTCATTTGAAAGTAGTTACTTTTCTGTATACTTGGGGAACTAACATATTCAGAGAAAAATTTATCCAAAAAAAAAAAAAAAAAAAAGAATCCTCTTTATGCTATTAACTGTGGTTCCCCAGCCCTTGGGGTTCATTGGCAAATCGAGCTCCTATGGACTTCAGAGGATCCTTGTTCTCAGATCTTCCCTGTAGGGTGCACAGCAGGACAAGATATAAGCTGTATTTCCACCAGTTCATCTACCTGTCTCTGCTTTACAGTTTAACTATATTCCAAAACAGCATATATTCTTCTGGGAATAACTCATTCATGAAATTTTAATTTTTATGACATAACTTTGTTTTAGTTAAGTCAAAATCTTCAGAGCAATTTTCTTTTAAAAATGTAGAACTTATTCAAAAACAGAATATAAAATAGAAATGGCTTAGAGAAACTCTAAAATCTGTCTTCCATTTGAAATAACAAATAAAAAATTTTAACCTTGAAGTTGATTTCTACAAGTCAATAAATTAGACCTTGAAAGAGTCCCTCAGTCACAGTTGCAGTGCTGTGTGAACATGCTTTATATGGCAGTGCCATTCTGTATTTCCTGTTGGTATGAAGTAGCAGATGACCTCCCACAGCTAACATTGCACAGTAGTAACAAGACTAGCAAATTTAAGTAGAATATGAAGCAATATGCAGCTAACTTATTAGTGTTTGATTAGATTGCTCCTATCAGCCATTTTATCTTAAAAGAGCATTTCAAAGTAAATCTACTCAAACTAATGATAGGAAAAGATTCTAAAGCAGTTTACTTTGGGCCTTCTTTTCCTCTACAACTGCACATTGGATTCACAAGTCCTCAGGTAGTTCTCTTGTTCCTAACTATACTTGTCAACCATCTTCCTTTTTCCCTACAGTTCATATAAACAAAAATAGTTGAAATAGTGTTACTACATAAGCCACATGTAGAATTAAGGGGAAATATTCTCAAACAGTGACCTTTTGAAGTGTGATTAGTAAAATCACCAAGGCAAGTTACTGTTCCATCGTTCCTGATCAGTGGGTAGGCTCTCTTCATCATGCCCCTGCTGAGAATGTTTTTTAAACTCTATGGTTCTAGGAACTCTATAAGCTGAGGGTGGAAAATTGAATAAACATTGATTCTGAGACTAAGAAGAAAGTTGTGGTGGGTTATTTGTTTGTTTGTTTTTTAATTTCCATTTGGGAAAGCATTAGTACTTGTCAAGGTGTAAAGAATGAACTAGGATGCACAGTAGAAGTCTAAGATTAGAATTATAAGTCTGCTTTGTCCTTAGAGATGCTGCTGTAGATTTCATTTTTGAAACACTACAATGCAAGAGGGAAATTAAAATCTTTAACAATGCCTTGTTTTCTAAATCTTGTTTACAGAATTCACCCAATAATATGAGCCTGAGTAATCAACCGGGCACTCCAAGGGATGATGGCGAAATGGGGGGAAATTTCTTAAATCCTTTTCAGAGTGAGAGTGTAAGTATTCCTTTGCCTACATTATTATGTCCAAAATTGATTTCTGAAGCTTTCCTTTTAGAATTATTCATAAAGCCATTATTATGATTATTTATCTAGAGCTCAGCAGGTTGATATTTTAAAAGTTAGAAAATTAAGTGAAATTTCTTTGGAATAATTAAAAAATAAACTTGTTCTTTTTTTGCTCCTATTCTGTGCACGTAGTTACAAAAACAAAAACTATAAAACAAATTTTCTTGTAGAGAACATCCACTATAAAGGAACAATGCTGGAAACAAGTTGCATATTAGATAGTTTTTACAAGTTTTCACATTACTGAAATGGCTTGAGTCACTGCAAAACCAGGTCTGTTCTCAGATCTAGACTCTGAATGTCCTCTGTAAGATATCTACTTCATGCACTAGACATCACTCAACAGAAGGCCAGTATTGGTGGTCATTTAGCCTGTTATTTCCTTGTAACCTGAGCTGGACACCAGAGTCATTTTTTGAATATGATTACTGCGTTAAGCAAAGGCAGTATTCCATATCTCCATAGAAGCAGACAGGAGCAAAAAGAGAAGTAATAAAATTCATTCACTCATTTAACAATTACTGAGCACTTAAAAAGAGGCCAAAGCAATATGCTACACACTGGAGAGACCAAAAAGACAATATGGTGTCTTTTCTCAAGGAGTTATTACATAAAACAGTGATTTTTTTAACCTAATATTTCACACTAAAAACACCTACAGAATTTTTAAAAAATACATTTTCCCAGAACTCTCCCTAGACCTAGTGAATCAGAATTTCTAGGAGTGGTACTGGGCATTCTTGAAAATGAAAAAGCTTTGTCAGTGATGCTAATGCACATTCTCTGCTAATAACTTCTGAATTGGAATATAGCATAAAGGATTTCAAAATCCAAACTAATTTCATCTTCATAGCATCAGTGCCCCCACATACGGATTTCCATCATTAAAATCAGAGGAGAAAACTTCCCTCATTTTGCCATAACACAACCTTCACTAGAGGTGATACTATTAGAATTTGAAACTGTGGCTAGTAACAAATATGCTTTTGCATGGAGTGGCTGCTTTGAACCTAAGCTTGGGTGTTCTGTGGGTTCTTTTACTTCTTCCTTTCAACCTAACACCTCTGCGTGGGATAAGACTTTCCCTGTTTTTAGACTTTAGTTCTGTTAAAACTAGAAATAAAATTATACTAATCTTTATCTGTATAAATCTTATACTGATCTTTATCTGTACATGATTAGTGAGGACAAAGAATGTACACATAAAAATTCATATAAAAAATCAGAAGACTAGCTTGTCATAATGCTCAGGATTATAGGAACCATTTTTTAGATACTGGTTTTCACTAGTTTGCTTCAAGACTATGGACAAAAATTAAATGGACTGCCATTTTAATTAGTTAATGTTGGCTTTATCTAATTAGAAACATTTATTTCCTTTCTTGCTAATTCTTTCAGCAATAAAATGGTATAATTCAGTGAGGTATGTGATACTTAGTTCAGTTCAACATTTCTTGAGCCTCTAATATGTAACGTGCTTGGTTAAGGACAAAGTATTCTGAGATAAATATAACACGTCACTAACCTCAAAGAATGCCATTTGATGGGAAGAACATGGTTAAAACTAATTAAACCCTAAGTCAGATTAATAGGTGTTATAATAGATATAAGCCAGTTTGTTTTTTAAGTATAAAGGAAATTATTAATTTGGGATTGGAGAAGAAAACTTTTTTAAAAGGTCCCACATGACTGTTGTTTCGGGGACAGGGACAACAGACCTCTCCCCTCTCCTTTCCTAGATTAGTCCTTGGTGACTGCTGCCTTGTTATACATTCAGCAGAGAGGTGCCACTTTAGAGCTGGCATCAGAGAGCTCTCCATGGGGATCAAAGAATCAGATATCACAGGACATGAAAAACTTCTTTGCATGGAATAAATAAGAGCCTCACCCTTTAACCTTAACTGGACTATGCACATGCAAAACAGTCAATCTTTTTCTAAGTATGTGCATAGGAAAGAGAGCATCTGGAGCTGGGCTCCTCCCATCCCTGACTCCTGGCCCAGCCTCACTATTCCAGAAGCCAAGAAGAAGGTAAAATGCCAGACTGCTGTATAGAGTTAGCAGAAAACAAAAGCTCCCTCCCATCCCTTCCTTCCCTCTGTTCTGTCCCCACTTGAAAAGTCCCCAAAGGAAAAACAATTGGATGATGATTGAGGAACTGTACCACCACCTAGAGACAGTGCAGCCTTGTAAGCATGTCCACACTAGCTGCTCCACTCTTTTGTCTGCCCGTTGAGGACTCTGCTGTATTATGAATGATGCAATTGTTGTCCATGGCTTTCTGCATCACATCACCACACATTTTTGTTGAGACCTTTTTAAAAGTTCAAGAAATGAGGAGCAGAGAGAAAGGAAGACAAAAGACAAATCTGAGGCATTAAAGTAAATTAAAGTAAAAATAGGCTAGGTATCCAGTAAGTTAGCTTTCCCATAATCAAGGAAAAAGAGAACTATATAAAGAATTCAAAAAGAAATCATTTTTGAATGAATGAACATGTACGTTCTAGTGTTTTTATAATGTATATAACTCTGAAGAGCACATACTTTGGAGTAGTCTGCCTTTTGAGGATTTGTCAGTCCTATCTTGAAGTCAAACCACATAAGGAGGCCTGGAAAGAGTGAACATCTACTGAGTGCTTTTTATGTAGCAGCCACTATCCTAGTCACTTCACACATGCTACTTCATTTAATTAATATTTATAGAAACAAAATACCCAACCCAGAGTCAGAAACCTTGCAGTGCCAACATGCAACTCATAGAAAAATCTGAATCAAATGTTTCACTACTCAGCCTTTTTTTGGAATCCTAAACAAGACCATTATTTCAAGAAACAAACACGCCCCCTAGTGTTCAAATTCTGTAAAATGTTTGTTTTTGAAAATCTAGAATGCAAAAAGGCTTATTTCAGAAAGTAGTTTTTCATGCTTCTCCTGTAAAGAAAGCAGTTAGTCTTATTTATTGAATTAATTTAGCAGAGTATTTTACTCCATGGCAATGAACGGTAATCAATTGAGTAAAAGTGATATTAAAAATCATGGTCTCTACTAGGAATTATAAACAAGATGATAGGTCGTCTCCTATTATTACCCTTACTCCCCTTAGTCATTTTCTGTTATAAAGGTATCATATACATCCAAATTTTCTTTTATACAGTCACATAAACACTGAATTTATTTCACTTTAGTTCAGTTCAGAGTTGCTGCACTATTCTTTATCTCTCATTAAGAAAACAAAATATATCTAGATGCTTAAAAATAGAAATGATGTAAGATCTGAAGTGTTCTTGAAGTGTGTAAACAGGAATTTATGCACACTGTGCAAAGACTGAATGGGTGTTTGGTGGGCTCCATGCTTTGTGAACTGTGTATAGTAAGGGGAAAATAACAAATTCGCTAGTTTATACCAAGGCATGCCATTTCAAAATATATTTTACATAAAAAAGTAAAATCAATTAGTACACATTTGAAATTATATCTTTAGGGTTTTTTTTGTTTGTTTGTTTGTTTTTGTTAAACCAAACAGTTAATGACTTTGTAAGAGCCATTATATCATCTGATTAAGGAGAACCAGACTCACAGAATAGTTTGGAAGCAGGGCAACCTCATATCACAGCATTTTGGCACAAACATTGCAATACATTATCCCATATTGATGCAGCAGTACAATAGAAACATTGTAGTGTCGTCTCAGGACAGTACACCATGAATATTTTATGTCTCTAGATACGAGACGCCATTTAACACCTACTCTTCCTTTACTTTAGGAAAACCGTAAGCCACTTCTCTTACATGTTGAAGAATAGTAATCAATACCCGAATTCCTTTTTGCTTGCACATTCTGTGAGTCTTCCTAGAAATTTGTAATTTCCCTTATTTTACTTGGATGAAGCAGTTTCAATAAAAGCAGTAGCAGATGAGCAGTTTACAACCTCAGCAGTGCAAACAGCACATTGCCCATATGGACGCTCACACATCTATACATATCCACCAAACCAAATACACTTAGAGCATCACTTTACAGTTACTGGTACTATTCAAAAATTATATTAAATGCTTGGGACTTCTGAGTTGTATTGCGTGAAGCAGATGCTTCTATCTTTTCTGACTGAATCTAGCCCTTATTTTTTTTTTAATCCTGATCATTCAGAATGTGTATGAAAAGAGATAGTTTCTAGAGTTAATTATGACTTATCTAGAAATTTTTTTTTCAGAAACTTCTTTTGAAGTGCTTTCTGAAATGCTTCAGTATCTTTTACTGTTTTTAGATGATTGCCACCATATACCCATAAAATCCTTTTTCTTAAAACAGTGATTGATGATCTTGCTATGGTTTCTAAATTTAAATTAATTAAAATAAAATTTTAATTTTAAAATTTTCAGCTCCTAAATTGCATTAGCTACAGTTTAAGAGTTCAGTAGCCATATGTGGCTAATGACTCTTAAATTGAACAACAAACACAGAATAGAATGTATCCATCATCACAGAAAGTTCTTTTGAACAGCACTGATGGGATCACCACTTTTATTGTAATAGTAGCCATAGAAAGCATAGATTACACTTTCCCATGCCCACTTTGCCATATTCTCTAATTTCTTCTATTTAGTAAAAGCTTGCTATCCATGTATTTTCTTTTTTAATTCTTCCCCCTAAAGGTCATATATACAAATGTAATTCTGTTTGTGAAAGGCTGTGGATAGTTCACTAAAGCTTGCTGTCATTATGTATAATGGGAGATTTGCATGGTATCTTCTGTTGAAATGAAGGCACATCCCCCTCTGGCACAGGGGCAAGGTGGGCTCCATTTAATCAGGTTTTGTCTGGTTGCTTTGGGATTTAGGTATTGCTTTGTTCTGATGTGCTTTTTTGCTGCCACTATCAAGGGTGAAGACGAAGAGGTTTTTCTGTCAAACTGCATCCCCTTCTCTTTGGAAGTCTCCCCCTTTTTATCACCCTACTCACAATCCAACATTAGAGTCAGTAACATATATAATTTAGCTTTCCTAAAAGGAAATTTGAGGCTATTAAGTGATTATCAAGTAGATTTTCCATGATTTGACCTGCATTTAAAGGATTAACAATCATCCCCCTATGATCCAGTGACCCGTTTTCAAGCCCACTCATCCACCTTTTCTCAGGATCAATGAGGGTTTTGGCTTGAGCCTAGATTTACCCCTAATGACTTTCTGTCCAGACTTCTACCAGCTGAGCCATTCCCCAGGGCATCCTGCTTTCCCTGTAAAATCCATCCTTCTCTCAGTACACACCTTACACCTCATTTCTGGTTCCTGCAGTACCTCAGCTCATCTAGAATTTACTTCATTCAGTTTGGCCTGCTGTCTTTTTTAAAAGTTCACACTCCCCTTTCCAAGATCATCACTTTTCCTTTGGAATGCCCTACTGCCTGGAACCAATGTCCTTAACTTCACCTGCCTCTTTCCATGAGGCACAATCCTTATTAACATGTTGAAAGGAATTCTCCTTTGGCCTGGTCCTCAGCAAATATTTTTTTAACAAAACATTTAAAATATTTAAGGGTTTACATTTACATTTTCATCTAGAAACCCTGTTCATCTGGAGATCATTGCCATTTGGGAGTGGATGCCCTCCCCACATCTCAGACAGTCTGGAACTATGCTGTCCAAGATGGAACCCACCAGCTACATGGGAATATTTAAGTTTAAATAAATTAAGTAATATTAAAATTACAGTTCATCAGCCAAACTAGCCCATTTCATGTGCTCAGTGGCCACCTGTGGCTAGTGTCTTCTGTGTTGAACGGCACAGAAGAAAGTGTTGAAGAAAGTTCTGTCAGACAGTATTGCTCTGGAGCTTTTCTGTCAACACACAGTCCATTCCTCAAGAATACAAGTGTAGATAGGCATAATTTTCACAATAATTGCCATCTGTTCCTCTCTCAATAATTTCTGAAAGCCTCACCTTTTACCAATTGTCAGCCTCATCAAACTGAAAAGTTATGTATAACAACAGTACCCCCTGCTCCCACCCTAAAAATATTGTGGACTGAAATTGGAACCACAGATTAGAGGAAGACACTTACATCCTTAAATGTAAATCAGACTCTTAAGTATTCTAAACACTTTATGAGAACGTCCTAGGGCCAGCTGGGAATTGTTTTTTGTTTTGCTTTATTCTGTTTCCCTTACACTATTAATTAAACATTTACTGAACACTTTCTGTATATTCAGTAAATACATGGTTTTAAAGATTTTAGATTTAATACTCCCCAAGTTCCTTTAAGATAAATGCTATTATTAAACCCATTTCACCCATGAAGAAACTGAAGCACAAAGAGGTCAGGTAATATAGTTACTAAGTTTACATAGTTAGTAGGTAGTTAGGCTGTCCCTCATACTTATTTCATTATGGATTGGATTTACCCAGATTGTTACAAATGCCCACAAAACATGAATCTGGCTAGAAGGAGACGACTGAGGGCCTGGGTAATTATCAGCCATCTGAGTGCAGAGAGAGAGGGAGACTGGTCGCTTTCCAGAGGAAATATTATAAATTTCAGGACTTAGTCAATTCTATATAAATTTACTCTTTTATAGCTTCTTATTTTTATGTTAAAGGCTTGAGCATAAAAGATTTCAAGATGTTAAAATCCATGGTTACTACTGTTTACCAAGAAGAACATTAGTGGTCTGTAAAAGAATTGTTGTTAAAATATGGATTCTTTTTTCTTTCTAGTACTCCCCTAGCATGACAATGAGTGTGTGATCCATTACCAAGTCTCCTCATGAAAACCACAGTGAGTCAGCCCTTCACAGAACTACTACGGAAGAAAATTATTCATCACAGTGTACAGTTAAACAAAGGAATCTCAGTCACACCAAACCAACCTTTTTATTTCCTGCTCTCTCCCCTATTTTTTGAAGAAAGCGGGTCCAAACGTGATTCAAACAACTGTACAGAGCGGCATATTAGAATTGCCCTAAACTGAACTGCAAATAATTATCTGTGTATGTATATGTGTGGGTCAGAGAATGTATTGTATATGTGTATGTTATACGGACATATGCACATACATACATTGACCCACAGGACATTGTAAAATATTATTACATGACATCTTAAGTAGAAGTAAGTAGGGACTTTTATTCCATCCTTTTTTTCACGTTTACATTTTAATTATTAAAAGTTGCTCCTGCCCCTCCCTGAACTATTTTGTGCTGTGTATATCACTGCTTTATATAAGTTATTTTTTAAGGTGAACTCAGATGTTATGGTTTTGTAAATGTCTGCAATCATGGATAGGAATAAAATTGCTTATTTGAGAGCTTTCATTAAATTGCGTCTGATGCAAGTTACCCTGTGAATCACAAAGTGTACTGTCTCAAAAAAAAAAAAAAGAAGAAGAAGAAGAAGAAGAAGAAGGTGTGTCCTCATCCTCTGTCAGATCAAACAATTTCTCAGTTACCTTTAGTGAAAAGTATTTTGTAGTTTTTATTTAGGAAAAATACTTCAACTGGGGCCCAACACCATATATTTCTGCAAGAATTGCTTTAGATGGAATTCTTGATTTGTCTTTGATGATACAGAAAATCATTAATTAGCCCCACCTGCTTAGACCATAGCAATAAAATGACAGGGGTCGTCATATTTTTAGAAATATATTTTCTCTCTAACATGATGGAGCCCAGAAGTGATAACAAAACCATTTGCTTGAAATTGTCACTTCTCACCAGGAATAGTAGAGCTAAATTTTTAATAACATGCTAATGGAAAATGGTATCTGATTTTTACTCAGACTTCTTGTGAACATTTCCACATAGACACTGCAAAGAATATACATTCAAATGACTGAGACTTTCAGCAGAAGGGGAAAAGAGTTTTTACTGCACCCAAGGGGCTCTGAAGTGCTGCTTTTCTATCTGGGTAACTTGCCTACTAGCCGCAGAACTGACTGGTAACAGTCCCATCTGTGAATACCTCACTAGCAGCAAAGCCCCTGCTCTGTTCCCAGGATATAAGACTTTTGTTTAGAGGGAAATCATTTGTAGTAACTATATTCATCTGGCCATTGACTTCAGCAGGCTAAATCTGCATTGTGTAACTGTTCAGAAAAGAATACATAAATGTTAAAAATTAAAGAAAAAAACAAAACACTTCCCTTACGCTAAAGCACATTGTTCTGTGGCACTTTGCATATCTTTTGGGGGTTTTGTGTTCAATCTTACATACAGACACCGAAATCATAATAGAAAAATGTGAAGACTTTAATTTTAGACTCCACAAGATAAGTTGGCGATCCTTTCTGTTAAAATTGTGATACAAATAACCATTGGTAAACATCAACTACATATCCAAACTCCAGAGCAAAGAATTTGAGAAAGTATTGTTTAATCGCAGGTAAGAAGAATCCTCCTTCCTTTAGGCTTATGGTCTCCAAAGTGAAAATTTAGCAGTATATTTGCTAGTTCCTTGTCCCAGATGACTTATTTCTCTCAAATCCATAATGATTTATTCCCTCTGAAAATAAGATTTTGCCTGTGCATGACAGGGATGCTGGGCAGAACTGTTGAAGGGGGAAAAAGATGCTGAATTAAATTTATGTCCCAGATTTAAACTCTAATCAAATGAGTCACCATTAATCCAACAGTGTGGGGAGCCTAGGACTGCACACTGGAGAACAGCTTCAAGTTTTCAAGCTGCAGAGAACTTTCATGAAAAAGTCAAATTAGAAAGTCTTTAACTCAAGCCAAGGTAGTCTGAAGACACTTTGTATAGACATGTGAATTTACCAAGAATAATTTTAACTTTCACTTTTTATAATTGTGTGAACATTTTCAACCCTGTGATTATTAAGCTTAATCTTACAATGCTAGACATTTCAACGTTTTTTTGACTATTCATTCCATTGTTACTGATCTTGAATTTCTTTTATTTGCCTTCTAAGAAGGTATTGTTTCTTACTATCACAAAGAATCATGAACCCAATTATACTTCTCCTTATTTCAGGGGTAATATTAGAATAAAAATGGCAATATGGATTTCATTACTTCTAGCCCACTTGGTCAAGAAAAAGTAAAATTGGATTTTTCAGCATATAGCAATTTATCATAAGTATTTATTTCTTTTTCTTTCTTGGAGTCCAGATTACAAATAGCTATTGCAATTTTTTTTTAATTCCTGAAAGAGTTGAAAATTTATTTTTGAAGAGAAAATTGTATTTAAGAAAACCATAAAATAAGAATACTTAATTTTAATATCAAATAACTTTCTCGTGCACCAAATGGAGGATAGGAAGTCTGTACAGTAATTTTTGTTTAGGTTTTGAATTATCTAAACTTTATCTTTTTCTCTTGTAATAATACCATTTAACCCTGTTCTCTTACGTTGGTGCATCTCCATCGATGAATGTGTTGTTGGTCTTGATATATACTACCTGTTCCTCAGTTATTTTTACATATTTCACCTCACAGGAATAGCATCAGTAATTCTTGCCTACACTGAATACATAAAATACACATATGAAATGTGAAAATAAATAAGTGAAAACGTTAATTTTCATTACTCTGCCTTGCATTCTGGCAAACTCACTACGTTAAAAATACATGCCAAGTTTTATCTAGAGTCTTACAGCAAAATTGCCTGTGGGAACAAAGGCTATGGACTGCCCTTGATCTGGTAACACCCCACACATTTGATGGGTGAATCCTAGCACTCTGTTACAAGTGTTCTAGTTTGGACTCAATTACTGATGTATAGGAATTGCACAACTGGGAATCTGAGGTTAATATTTCTCTGCTGTCCAAAATATTGACAAATCAGTTCTGCTCCCTGTGCCATGAAAAGTGCCCAAAACACCCTTTTCCTTCTAGGAATATAGAGAAAACTTTGATTTCCGTTCTTATGATTCTCTAGGACAGCTGAACTCTGGTGCATTTCATAGGATCATTCAGTTAACTTTCTTCCTATAGCTTAAAAGGTGATAAATAAAAATAAATGAGTTCACTTTGGGACATGAGGAAGCTCTACATCTGCCCACCCCTTTTCTTTATAGTATTCTGGGAATGTGCAGCAAAGCATTCAAAACTGCTCCCTGGCATAGAGTGTTACACAGTCCTTAATACCGTGAGGTCTTAATTGGCCTCTTCCATGTCTTCCTACATTGCCTCCTTCCCAATCCCTGCATCCTCCAAAAGAAATAAGGTACAGACTGCACATTTTTGCCTTTTCAGCCCCTACAGTTTTCTTCTTCGTGCATTGTATAGTTTTTCCAGGGGAAATAAGTACAATTTCCTCTTCTTGATTATCACTGTTAATTAGAAGCAGTGCCACAAATCATAGCTACTTTATTTTGGAATGCTTTATAGTATTTTAACACTGGTTTTGCCTTCATTTTTATTTTTATTTTTTGTACTATAATACTCTTTTCTTGAAAACACTAATTGATGCAAGTAGTGTATGAGTGTGTAGTGTGGTGGTGAGAATATGGGAGTGGGGGGAGAATTGCCACATATATTCCAAAAGGTAAACTAGTCTTTTTTTTTTTTTTAACTCCCTGTCCTAGTGGTATAAGTTTCTTGTTGACAATGAGGAGCAGGAGTCTGCATTTGCTTAAAACAGTGGTGCCCAATCATAAGCGTGCGTTAGAGGCACCCTGGGCCTGTGAAGTATAACTTGAGAAATACTGGAAAAGTCCAAGAAAAAATGGTGAACCACCATTGATACCCTTCTGTTTTGCATACTAAACACTTGTGTGGGGGTGTGGGGGTGTGTGCGTGTGCGCGTGTGCGCACATGTGTATATTGGACTGGTATGCAGTTTGCTCACAAAACACTCCCACTATGATTTACATTATGTTATACCATAACTGGTAACTATTAAACATAATTCTTTCCTCTGATTGCTTTTTATTTCATTGGTAAAGTAGCTGATAAAAGTGATTTGGGATGAAAAGAGAGTAGTACAAGACCTAAGCAGATGGAATCTCCCGTGCCCAGCTTTAACATACCCATGTTAGCTTTTCCACCTCAGACCTTCTTAGGAAGGCACTGCATCTAAAGGTAAGAGCACAAATGTTCTTTTATTCCTTGGTTACCTTAATGCCAGGAATCATACAATAATTATAGTTTTTCTATGTAGATATTTGCTTATAAGAAATTGAATGAACATTATTAATTTATTTCACCAAAAGCATCAACTTTATCCTTGAACTCTAAGTCAGATTGAAAGAGATGACCTACAGATGAAAAACACCTTAGACCCTTTAATTACTTCTCTAAACTGTATTCTAAAGAGAAATTCTCAGTTGAATAAGTCTCCTAAGGAGAATTTCCTGTTAAGTTTCCTGTTAATGTAATTGGTCTTCCTGAAAGAAGAAAAATAATTTCTGTAAGTAGTTTAATGTGACTAGTCTTGCTAACTACATCCTTAAAAATGAAATGCAGTACTATCCATAGATATTGCAAATTTTGAAGTGGGACTAAGTGTTTTCATGTATAGAATTACAGTTTGTCTCTTCCCCCTTTGTGAATTTACTCTCCTCGGGATAAATTGCACTTGTTTTGATTATCCTAGTCATTGAAATATTATGTTCCTAGAAATATTTAGCACTTCATTTTTTAAATAAAATGTGCAATTAACATGAGAAAAGTATTAATATTCCTAGAAAAAAATGATATCGAGGATTTATTCCTAGTTAATATTAAAACTTTATCCCACATTGTCTTTTGCATCATATGACCTCAGGACATTGCCAAGGAAGTGAAATTTGGATTCCTCATAATGTTCTCAGAACACAATACAATATGTTGACAGCTAAATTTCCATCATGTCCTGGTAAAATCGCTCAGTAACATTTAATTAACCATCTACTTATTAGGAAACAATTCAAATAATCTGTCCAATTTACATAATTTGAAAACAAATCAACTTTACATTTAGCAATACGTTAGAAATTTTCTTAATAAAAACTACTGATTAAAATGTGTATATTGCTTTCTGTCAGATCATATTTCAAGACGTTTTACTTTCCATGCATTGGGACAACTAAAATCTTCACAGAAACTGTATATTAGAATGATATATAAAGGACATGCTGTTGTTGTCAACATGGAAAATGGAAAAGACTTTATTCATAGAATTCTTTATTTATGATAACTATCAGATTAGTGAGGTATTTAATTTATCTAATTATGATTTTAAGAACTTAATATGTTTTTTTTTTTTTTTACCACATGTATTAAATTGTTACCTATAATGTCATCCTGGGAAAATAGAATTATTTGTAAGGTTTTTACAAATGCATAATTAATGTATAAATACAATTGGAATCTGGGATGATTCTTAGTAATCTACTATCCTTAATTCAACCGTGGTCATCAGCTACCTGACCCATTCTGTAAATTTGGTGTACATGCATTTGCATGTGCGTGCATGCACACGTGTCTGTGATTACATTTATTCTCAAATGGACTTCTCACTTAACGTTTTTGTACAAATACTTGAGCTATTCATGTAATGGGAAAAGTTGCCATAAAAATGTACATAAATGGCCCTTGATTTGGTACCTGTTTTCACATTTAATTTTAAAAACACAACTTTTCATTTATAGTTTCTACCCTTTCATTTCTAGACTCTGCTTTATTACCCATAGAAAAAGTAAAGAAAATTGTTTTGTATGAAGCTGGCCTTAAGTGTTTCTGAACTATAAATCAAAATATAGCTAATGTGGATCTGTGTATATGACTGAAGCAGACATTATGCCTCATGTAAAAACCAGGAGTCTATACTATCAAAGAATTTATATGCCTTAAGAAACGGCTATGTGTAGCTGGTTCTATGTGGTCAGATAACTAAACGAAATACCAAAAATAACTAATATTGTTAGCAAATATCCGTTAATGGATAATAGTTTTATATTTTGTTCCAAATAGTATTACACATGATGTGGAAATCTGAAGCAATTATGCAGATAATTCATGCAAAACTATGCTTCTCCTCAAGTGCATTTATCTTTCTGATGAATTGTACAGATGGTTGTCTCAGTTCACCGTTGCCCAAATAAAGATTCTGAAGTAGGTTCTGTATACTCCTCTGTAGATAAATTAAAACTTAGGAGGAGGAAGATCTATAATTGAAATTAAAAATTCATCCTAGATTTAAATTAAATATAGAAGTCTGTTTTCAATAAATTCTTTAATACTGGTTACATAGTATTTAAGAGTATTTAAATACCAAGTGTTTTGAGTATTATGGTTTTGATCCAAATGAGGTTTTCTAGTTCAGCGAGGCAGCACATTTGAACATAGTGATTAGAAAGAAAAATGTTATAGATTCTAATGGCCAGACACTTTCCTGAGCCAAGGGTTACCTAAAGTAACTTGTCAGGCAATTTTAGCAAGGTGTCTGGATTTCTGGGAGATGGAGGGTAGGTAGAAAGGCAACTGAATAGTACCTGAATTTAAGACAGGTAAAAGTCCTGTAACTAAGAACTTTTCTACTATTTTTAATTGTGCAAAAATGGTTTTTAGTGATAGCTGCATTATGTAGATTTGGGGCAAGATTGGCACAGAGAGATAAAAGCCAGCAGAATTAGTTCAGTTCCCCCTCAGCAACTCTTGGTGAATGAAACAACAGTGTAAGAGTCCAAAATGAAGGAAAAGAGGTTAGAATGTCTGCATATCCAGCCCCAAATAATATGAGTAATCAAATATTTGTTCTCATAGCTCAATGTGTTCTTTATGTATTTTAATAAAACTTTATTTACAAAGGTAGGCATGTGATTCACAATGAAATGAATTGTCAACTATAGGTTGCTGACTTCTATATAAATAACACTGTTATCACAACCAAAGTTAACAAAAATTCCCTAATATTATCTAACAACCAGTTGAAATTTTTACAGTAGTCCCCAAATGTCTGTGTTGCAGCTGTCAGGTTTTTCCCTACTTTTGCTGAGAAATAATTAAAATACATCACTAAGTTTATGGCATATATAGCATGACAGTTTGATTTACATATATCGTGAAATGATTACCACAATAGGTTCAGCTAACATATAGATATAATAAAAAGAAAACAAAGGGAAAAAAATGTTTTCCTTGTGATGAGAACACTTAGGATCTACTCTGTTCATAACTTTTCTATGTATTATACAGCAGTGTTAGACACAGTCACCATGTTACACATCGCATCTCCAGTACTTAACTGATCTTATAACTGGAAGTTTGTACCTTTTGACCACCTTCCCCCAACTCCCCCTCCCCCCTAACTCTCAATATATTCTTAAAAGTAAAGAAACCCTATACGTCCAAAGAGGCATAAAGATTTATTTATTTATTTATTTATTTATTTATTTATTTATTTATTTATTTTAATCTTGTGTCACTGTACTTTAAAACTCGCTTATTTCAATCCTTGCCGGTTCTGACCAGAGCCATGAAGATTTATAAGGAAATTCCAGAAGTTTTACTTCCTACGCAGATTGTCTGATAAGAAACATGGCATCCCTTTTTGGAAAGACCTAGAACCAACAGACATGCTACATATAAATGTTTAGCTGTCTCATTTAGTTTGCAAAGCTTCACTCGCAGTGCGTATTGGCTCTGCTTCACTAAGCGGCCCTTCTCAATGTACGTTGATCTCAGATGAGAGAGGGAACTCTTGACATCTAGTCATGTCACATGAAAAAAATTTGCATTTAAATGTGCTTACAATATAATCTCATTTATCACATATAATATATAAATTAGGATAGGTTGCATAAAAGAATTCAACATTGCTTATTTACGTAAATATTGTTTCAGAGAAAGAAATGACTTAAGAATTGTAAGTATCATATGTATTCTCTATATAGTCTTTTGTGGTGCTCGCTGTTTTGCCATCAAGTTGGTTATTATTCACTTGTGACTAAAGGGATATTACACATACGTAATGGTCTCAAAATTGGTTCAACAGAACATATTGTTAATCATTGAGAGTGATTTTAATTTTGAAATTAAAACTCAGCATGCTATTATGACAAGCAGTTACTAGTCAAAGATTTTATACATTTACTTCATCTTTATTTGAGAAGTATTTACCTAAGCATACTTTTTCATTCAATGAAAAACCCCAAGAGAGCTAAATTGATACCTATTGAAAAAAGAGAATCCAGTTAACACTTTAAAAAATATAAGGCATATATGAAAGTGTTAAATGAAAATTGGAGCATTAGCAATTGCAGGAGATCTGTCTCACCATAAAAGTTCTCATACTAATATCCAGATTCAAACCTGAAATGCTCAGTATAACAGTTACTAATAAGAAATTTGTTGGACCAAATAAATAACCAAATCAAAACCAACATAGAAGCCAAATCTAATTTACACCAAAGACCAATTTGTACATCCACTGCCGGTATTTCTAAGGTAATTACTCCGCAAAATCAGGCCATAACCAAATTCTCAGTATTGACTCATCAGAGTTTAAAATTCAATCCATTTAGCAAAAATACCATGTGAAATAGAGCCAGCACAATAATCTCGGGCTCTTCTCAAAAATAGTAATCTTGCTGAAAGATTTCTGGGTGCAAAATTACATGGTCCAGTAAAGCTCACTTTAGAATGTAAAGCATGCAAAGCCCAAGTGTCTACAGAACTTGTATGCCATGAGTATCTCTAAAATGAGCTTCTTAAATCATCTCAGAGGGGAAATGGTTCAGGGTGAAGAGAGGTCTGGCAAGCTGTCTGATTGCCTCACTTCCCAGATGATTTAAAACCTTGTTTGGAAAGGTATTTGCTACCATATTTTCAAATGCTAGAAAGATTTGCATAGTGTTTGTGTGTAGGAGAGAGTTACTGAACTGTGTATTTGCAAAAATGAATAACTAATAGCGACAGTTTTTCCTTCAAGTAACCAGAAATATTGTGTTGTTTTGCTCTGGCAACAGGCACTTCAGAAAACATGAAATACAGATTGGAAAGGTATATGTTCTGAAAACATAAATGTTCATTTGAAATCTGTTTAAAATATCTTTCTGGTTTACTTGGCAGGACTGCTTCTCATCAAGTTTACCCTGGACCTCAAAAAGGAGGTTCTGTTCATCCTACTTATGCATTAGAGTGGCACTGGAAATGTATGAGTTTATCCAACTGAAGAGGAGTTTTGTAGCAGACAATGATTAAGTCAGATAGTCTTCCCTGTCGTTTCACAGATAGATGTTCTTACTCCTGTGAAAATTAATGAAAGGAAACTTCATTTAAGAAGGGGGAGCGGGGACACCAACAGGGGGAGCTCTCGTGTTTTACTGCTAGTGGTCGATTGTAGACCCTTCCTAGGTCTAGAATACCTTGCATTCCTGACAGAAAGAAGCCTACACTTCACTACCCCAGCTGAAGGCAGGAAGGTTTTCTTCTTACTTAGCAACAGCCCAGCCAATGAAAGACTGTCACAATGCAGCCAGTGAAAAGCCACTACCCTGCTAACTCCCAGTCTATTCCAATGGATTTTTTGTTTATAAAGTCCCTCCCAACCACCCTCTTTCCTCTAGAAAAAAGAGCTTTCCTCTCCTCTGTTCTCCAGTCTTGCCTTTGGTTTTGCCATGACTTGTAGGTCCCAAACTGCAATTCTCTCCTATTCCCAAATAAACCATTTTTACTGGTAAAATAACTGATAGCTTTATTTTTATGGTTAACACTCCTAATGAGTAAAAAATCGGCATTTACTAAGATGAATAATCATAAACTGCCACATAAACTTCAGTTCAGAAGTTAAAGGCATAGTGTCAATTCCTAACCTATTATGCAGCATTTCTTCCAGCTGTAGATGATAGTGTATACTCTAGGCTTTATATTATAGAACCCGTTGTGGTGATCTTGATTCCACTTGCCAAAAATAAGCTACATGGTTTCAACTGTTTTTAGATATAAATGTCAATAATTAACACAGTTCAAATCTATTTCTGGCATAAAAACCTATACACAAAAAATATACAGAATTCAGAAACTAGGAACTTGACCAAAAGAGATTTTAAAAAAAACACCTAAGTAATTTTGGCTTTGGAGAGAGTATATATGTGCAGTGACTTATTAACATATTTCAACTTTCAAACTCTTCAGAGTAAATGCTTCCTTACTTTATAAGTTGAATTTATATTTTACCATTTGTTTAAAAGATGAAAATGAACTTAAATATTCAAAATGTGCTTAGAGTTCAGGACATTCCTTTCATAGCTACTTGGCTACTAATTTTTATTTTCAGTGATTATGTTAAAAGAGTATATAGAGGGGTGCCTGGTGGTTCAGTTGGTTGAGCATCTGACTCTTGGTTTTGGCTCGGTCATGATCCCAGATTTGTGGGATCAAGCCCCACATTGGGCTCTGTGCTGAGCGTGGAGCCTGCTTAAGATTCTCATTCTCCCTCTCTCTCTGTCTCTCTCTCTCTTTCTCTCTCTCCATCACCCCCCACTGTCTTCTTCCCCTTCTGCCCCTCTCCCCAGCTCATACTCTCTCTCTCTCTCAAAAAGAAAACAAAAAGTATATAGAAAAAATTTTCAAACTCAAATATAAGACAAATCAGAGATGTGAAAACCTGTTTTCTGAGAATCTTTGTATGTAGAACTGTTTGAAATGGAAAATATAGTCTGCACAATTCTGGAATGCAAACAAAGAATTATAAGTTTAGTTTCTCATTAGGAATTCTTTATTCTCCTCAGATATTTAGCCAGTACCCTGAGATGTAAAGGCGACTGTGTGAAGTTTCCTTTGACCTTGATATTGCAGAAGAAATGAGGCCAGAGGAGGAGTCTTAACTGCAAAGGACCAAGGCGTTTATTTGCAGGGTTGGCTCCTCCATCCATCTTCCTTTGAAAGAATTCTATTCGCTTACCTGGCCTGAGCACAACACTCCTTTTCCTGTGGCTAAAAGTTGGACAGCCTCTGCCTGCATCACAGGACTCATTTCTCAAGCCAAGTCTAAGGCAAAGGGTGTCATTAGGGTGGGAGTGGGAATAGAAACATCTAAAACAGGACTAAAAAAGACATCTATTTTCCTTTCACAGTAGTAGAATGCATAGAAAATACTCTTGCAGGTCAATGAAGAAATGTAAGTTATCCAATCATGCATTATCTTGCAACTGAAGTGTAACTTGCTCAGGAAGAAATTCACATAAATTTCATGAGTAGAACTGCATTAAATCCTCTCTATGTATCTACTTCTCTCTCTCTAGTTATCACTAGTACCTACAGTTAGTCCTTGTAGTTAAGGTATTATTTAGAATTATTGAAAAGTTAATGCACCTTCATAAGTAACTATTAGTTTAAATGGATTAATGTGGCTCTTGAAAACACCTACTTTATTCCTCAAGAAGTAACTTGGGCACTGGGGGAAAAAAAGTACAGTCTTTTTTGAAATATTACAAGACAAAAAAAAGACTCCAGGAAAACATAGTTAACTAAAAGCCAAGTCGATCAGATCTTAAACTACCATAGTAAGTGGTAATGGCCTCTCACACAATTACTGCATTTTTTCCTATGATTACATTTTGATAAAATAATTCATTTCTCCATTAAGCAATTTTTCAAGATGTTTTGCTTTGGCATAAACCAAACTCCCCATCTCTACCACAAGACCCACTGTTTACATCCAAGCCAGTTGACAATAATCTTTCTCAATCTCTTACTACTTGTGTCTCTCCCCATTGGTCCCTGGAGTCCTATTATAGAAACAATGTTAGTAAACATTTACCAGGTTGTTCCTTCAGTCAATACGACACAAGTTAGCAGCTACTTAGCCTCGCTTAGCATCGCTGCCTCGCTGGCACCAATGCCCCTCTGTTAGTTCTCACAGAAACCTACACAACCCGTTGTAAATCTTACCTTTGACTTCTAATTCCTTATTAAGACATTTTTAGGAATTTATAGTTTATATTGTATAAGCTTGGTTTTATTTCTTGGGGTTTTGTTTTGTTTTTACTTTTATTTGCCCACCTGGATTTGAGCAGTTTTTAGGGAAAGAAACAAGGGAAGTGTTCTGTGATTGGTAGAAAATGAGAGCTCAACAATGAGCTGGTTACATTTTGTTTTTCTTAAACAGGATTTCTGGTTTCTACAATAAATGTTAGGTATGTAATATTAGGGAGGCATATGATTTTCTGAAGGTCCAGAGTTCTCTCTGCCTTTTAATAGCATAGTACAACATTGAAACAAATGCCTATTAATATTTTATATCTTGTCTGTAATGGAATATTATGAAAGTGTGGTAACACTTATCAATGTTTTGAAACAATAGGAGAGACCAGAGGAGAGAGAGAGCATGCCCACTCATCTGTAATTATTGGTCTTTTACACGAATGAAGTATGACCTGATTGCTTTATAAAAAGCCACACTCGCCTCTTCAATCAACAGCTCCTAATTATGATTTACAGTAAATGTATCTAGGCTTCTAAGACTCACAAAAATCTGTACATAGAAATAATCTAAATCTTTTTGAGATGCATGCTCATTTCACCTATGAACATTTTTTCTGTAAATCTATTTCATCAAATCATGCTATTACAGTATTTTCATGCAAACACATTCATTCAGTTACTTTAACACCTGACATAAGGGGAAGGGGCAGATGTTGGCAGTGAAGCAATCATACCTAGTTACAACTGATTAATTGTTTGGCTTTCAAAAATTAAAATAGTATGTTCTTAAGGAAAATAATTAAATCATATTCCTGAAACCTGATTATTTAATGGTTGTTTACAATAACTAACTCCTATGTCCATGAGATAAGACTTCCTCCTTTACAGATAGGCAAGTACAATTAACTAGGGAATATGCTGATTAAAATGGGATGAACTTATTGCGTCCCCAATGACTCACATGTACACTCAAAGGCTAAGGTTAAAGGGTGAGGGGTAGGCAAGGTAGAGAGTGCACGCAGACAGCACCTCTGGCTGGTATTGCAGACACAGCTGCTGGGCAGCAAATGAGTATGCACACACTCACTGCCAAAGTTAAGTTTCCTCTCCCTGAACATAAAAGGTATGTGAGAGCACAGAGGTCTCGAGACATAGCACCATTTGTATATTTCCAGTGGGTGACTGACATCAAAAAGCGGTAAAGTTCTTAAAACTTTTAAAGCTTACATGTTTTTTTTTCTTTTTGTTTTGCTTGTTTTAAACCATTTTACTGAGGTATGCTTGACAGGTAAAAAGCTGTACATATCTAATATATACAACTAAGTGAATTTGGAGATAAGTATACACTCCTCCCACCCCTTGATTATTATTATTATTTGTGTGTGTGTGTGTGTGTGTGTGTGTGTGTGTGTGTGTGTGGTGGTAACAACAGTTAACAGAAGATATACCGTCTTAGAAATGTTTAAGTCTATAATACAGTATTGTTAGCTATAGGCACTATACTGTGTATCAGATCTCCAGAACTTACCTTGTACAATTACAGCTTTCTACCATTTGTACATCACCTCCCCATTTTCCCCTTACCCCAACTCCTGGTAATCACCATTCTATCCTCTGTTTCTATCAGTTTCACTATTTTAGTTTCCACCATAAGTAAGATCATGCAGTATTCGTTGTTGTTTATTTCACTTAGCATAAAATTCTCCAGATCAATCCGTGTTGTTGCAAATAGCAGTATTTCCTTCTTTGGTTTAGCATAAAATTCTCCAGATCAATCCGTGTTGTTGCAAATAGCAGTATTTCCTTCTTTGGTTAAGGCTGAATAATTTTCCATTGTATATATAGAAAACATTTTTTAAATCTAGCCATCCATGGATGGGCATTTAGGTAGTTTTCATATCTTGGCTATTGTGCATAATGCTGCAATGAACATGGGAACAAATGGATGTCTCCGGAATCCTGGTGTCAATTTCTTCAGATAAACAGAAACAGGATAACTGGATCATATGGTAGCTTTATTTTCAATTTTCTGAAAAACCTAAATGTTTTCCACAGTGGCTGCACCAATTTACGTTCTCACCAACAGTATACAAAGTGTCCCTTTTCTCCACATCCTTGTTAACACTTTTTAGCTTTTGTTGTTGTTTTTTTAATAAGCTACATCCTAACAGGTGTGAGGTGATATTTCACTGTAGTTTTGATATGCATTTCCCTGATAATGAGTGATGTTGAGCACCTCTTGGCCATTTGTATGTCTTCTTCAAGTCTGCCCATTTTTTAATCAGGTTATCAGATTATTTTGCTATTGAATTATAGGAGTCCTTTTATATTTTGAATATTAAATCCTTATCAGATACAGTAAAACCTTGGTTTGCAAGCATAATTCATTCCAGAAGCATGTTTATAATCCAAAGCACTTGTATATCAAAGTGAATTTCAAGAACCATTGGCTCAGTTGTGACAATGTGATGTTCAGCCTCATGTACTACTCATATTGCAAGACATCACTCATTTATCAAGTTAAAATTTGTTAGGAATGTTTGCTCATCTTGTGGAACACTCACAGAACAAGTTACTTGCAATCCAAGGTTTTACTGTATATGGCTTAAAACTATTTTCTCCCATTCTGTAGGTTACTTTGCCATGTTGCTGATTGTTTCCTTCGCTGTGCAGAGGTTTTTTAGTTTGATATAATCCCTCTTAATTATTTTGCTTTTGCTGCCTGTTCTTTTGGTGTCCTAACCAAAAAAAACTGCCAAGACCACCGTCAAAGAGCTTTTACTCTGTTTCCTTCTAGGAATGTTATGATTTCAGGTTTTATGTTCAGGTGAAACAAAACATAAAAATTTGACTCCCCCCAAACAGGAAGAGGGAATATGTGTAACCTCTAGGAAAAAAAACAAAAACAAAAAAACCTTCAGATACTGACTTTCTATATTACTTTTGCTTATTAAGAATATCTTGATTACCTAAAAATTAAAAAAAAAGGAAAGATCTCCTATTCTAGCACTGTAGGTAGTGTCACAGAGAGACAAACCACAGTCTCAGCAGAGAGAAAATGTGGGTTATACTCTGAACAGGTTATTTATGTTCCCTCCAAGCCTCAGTTTGTTCAGCTCTAAAATAAGAACACTGGTTTGAAAAATCTCTAAGCACCATCTCAAGGAATTAAAATTGATAAAATACTTCTTAGTGCTATTACATTTTGATACTATAATAATGCTGTATCAAACATAATTAATGTGAAGATAAGATCTTATAAATAGCTAGAAAATTGTATTGATGTAGAAAAATAATCAGAAAAAAAGTTTTAATCTTTTTTTTTATCTGCTAATAAGAGCAAGTTTGGGGGTCTGGTTTATTGAAAATTTACCATTTAATTTTAAATTTAAATTTACCACCTTAATTTTTTAAGGTCATTTTCCTGTATATAACAGTCAATTCTCATTGAAAATGCCAAGAAAATAGTCTAATAATACCAGTTTTTTCAGATAACTAGGTTTCTAAATAAAGAATCACTTAAGAAGGGATGAGCCGGAAGTGACATGCATTAAACCTAGTCACATATTTAACAAGAATGAAAAAAAAAATGCCTCTGTCTGGACAAGGATTGTCCCCTTGACTACATTCTGAACTTTTATTGTGTCTAAGCTCTAAAACGTTAACCTGGTGAAGTTGCTAATAATATTTCAAGAACTGAGGTATTAAAGCATAAAAATACATTTCTGTGATGTCATCTTGTTCTTGTGGAGATTGTCTATTCTTTTTCATTCATGTGAAGAGAACTTTAAATGTCCACTTCAGAGAAGAAAACTCCCTGAAGAATATACTGATGTAGTAATGAGATTTTAATACCTGAAATGTTTAGAATATGAAGAAGACATACTGATGAGAAAAAGATGTCACAGGAGAGTAATTTTAATGAAAAAGTCTTTAAAAAACCCAGTGTCTAAAAGGCATGCAAGTGGTTAACATCAGACTTGACAGAACTTGATTTTGTACATAGGGAAAGAGGAAGAGGGAGGCAGTTACCAGATCATGTAATCGTTGACAGTCATTTTATAAAATCTTTGATCTTTTGTGTATGATTTGTTACGGACATTTTTCCTTACTTCGTTGTGCAATTTGTTCTGAATTAGACTACAGTTAATTTGGTGCACTCTATATCTGCACAGATTCGTTAAAGGTAGATATATTCGGGGTTTTTTTGTACTTGAATTCACAGTTTTTGTATAGTTTTGACTATGTTTTGGGAATTACACAAGAATTAATGTACATAATTTAAACTGTTTTAAAGCAAAAATTTTTAATTGGGTTTTATTGATGAAGACTTCTTTAAAAGGCTAAAGTTATATTTTGTATGTTTAACCATCCTCTATTATACATTCACCTGTTTCAGTGATACTTGTGTCTTGCAATTTTGGATATGTTTTAGAATAAAGGTTCATTTTACAGAAAAAAATTGATAAATTATGCTGAATTTCTGAAGTTATAATAACTTAAAAAACCCAAACTCTTAGGGATGAAATAAGTTTCAAATTAATTATTAAAATAAGAATACAATCATGGCAATATTATAAAGAATAATAAATAAAATAGTACAAAATATCCAGAAAACTATTGTCATAATCTCAAGCACTAAGTTGACTCTGAAGTCAGTTTAATTGCTGGCTCTACCATTTCCCATTATGTAACAAGGTATTAACTTGTGCTCATTTTCGATATATAAAATAGTAATTATTAACAGTACCTACAAAAATCCATGCAGGGCCTCATGACAATTATATGGAATCATGCATATAAATCACTTTGTATACTGTCTGGCACACACAACTATAAATATTGCTAAGATTACTAACAATTCTTTATAATTAGAACATGGAAAATTCTTAGGTTGATTCAATTATATGAATTAATATTTATTGTTTATCAAAAACTAATTATACATGCATATTTTTCTTAAAATCAACTGGTAAATTTCCTTTTAATTTGAAAAAAAATAAGATTTTGCTTTATTTCAGCCTATAAGATAAACTGGCTAAGAACTTACAACTTCAAGTATCTTTAATTAAAAATCTCATGACATGTGTATAGGACTAAAGAATCACATTCTAAGTAGGTTTAGCTTTTTAAAAATTTACCTAGCTAAGTTGTTATAGACAATCAGTTATAGACAGAAGTCTCAAAGACATAATTTGCTATTAAGTTGCTGCTTGAGAAAGAGAAGCAGAAAAGTAAGCTAATATAAAAAAATCTATTAGAGCTATGTATTTTGTAGGGTATGTTCTGGATTGGTCTCATCACAACATAATCTACATCTACATTCTATGCATTAATCAAGGTGGCACAACATCCATAAGAATAAAAGATTTTATATTTGCGATACTATAGACTATACCAAGAAAGTGGGCCAAAGTACTTAAGTTCAGCAAGTACTGAAGTTTAAAAAGTGGTTTTTCTTAACCCTCTAATATCAAGAAATCCAGTTACCTTATCTGCCCAATGTTTGCATTATTGCTTTCTGTTCTTATTCTGGGTCTCAGCCCAAAGGTCACCTCCCCCAGAGAGCTCCTCCCTGACCACACAGCCAAAGTTGTCTGTTCCCACCCCCATTTCATGCTTTATTTTCTTCTTAGCATTCATTTTGATGTTAAATTATCTTATTAGTTAATCTGTGTGTTTGTCTTTGGTCTTTTCTCATTAGCATGTGAGCTCTCTGAAAGCAGGAACTCTGACTGCCTTGCTCATTACTGTGCCTAGAAAAGCTTCTGGCACATAGTAAGGGTTCAATAAATGAAAACAGTGGCTGATTATCAATCACTAAACAGTAGGTTTGCATCCTCATCATTGTTCTCTACTGGGGTTTGGGGGTTGGAGGTGGATAAAACCCCACATAGATTCCCACCATTGTTTTCCAGATACCTGTCCCTATGTCATAGAACAATGAAGTGACAATGCCCTTACAGCAAAAGGGGCCTCTGCCTTAATCCTGCACTTAAAAAAAAAAAAAAAGGTGTTAGTGTTTATTTTTGAGAGAGAGAGCAGCGGAGGGGCAGAGAGAGAGAGGGAGACAGAGGATCTGAAGCAGGCCCCGTGCTGAGAATGGAGAGCCCAGTGCGGGGCTCGAACCCACGCACCGTGAGATCATGACCTGAGCCAAGTAGGACGCTTAACCAACTGAACCACTGCACTTTAAAGGGCCCCACATATCACAAGTTCACTCACCTAAATTAGTATTAAAGTATATGAGATACTCTGCCTCGGGATCTGGCCTTCGGCACTGACATGGCATTATCCTTAAGCCTAAATATCCACTCTGATGGTAATACTCTTCAGGCCCTAGGAAAATGCCTCTCCACCTTGTTTGCCTTATGTTCTCAATCAAAAGGGGGCTGTGTTTGAATTTAATAAAGGTTTGTTTTCTTTCAGTGTCAGCGATAAACACTGCTTTAGAGAGTATGAGAATCTGAGTGAGAGAATTTCTCAGGTAAGTGAAAAGAGAAATTAACTCACTTGCCAAAACTTTACTGTGGGATGGTTATGTATACAATAGACTCTATTGCATACCAAGATATTTCCCAAGAATGCTATCTCTGCCCTCCGTCCTCATGTTCTAATTCCTGACTCAGGAGACCCTTGGGAATTAAGGCAGTACTTATAACAGTGGCACATAGTAGCCGTGTAACTTTCTGTGACATGGAACAGTTATTCATCCAAACATCACCAGCCCATCAACAGAACAGACATGTATATCATTAATTAAATTCAGTTGTGTTTTACATTTTGCCAACTTTCTATTTTGTCATCATGAATGTATATTTTTAAAATGAGATGACAGCACAAATTTTATTTAACAATTCGCTCACTTGATGTATAGTCTTAAATATTTAGACATATGGTATATGGGGCTCCACTTGGACTTTTGCTCTAAGACCCACAATTTTTAGAGACAGGACTACAAATAAAGAGAGTATGCTCTGCCCTGGATCCCTGTTCTGGTTACTATTACTGCCTAACAAATTACCCCCAAACTCAGCAGCTTACAACAACCATTTTATTATGAAAATAATTGTGTGTATCAGCAATATAGGAACTCTTTGGCTGGGTAGTTTTTGCTTGGTGTCTCTGATGCATTTGTAAGAAGATGTCAACTGAGCAGTATCATTCTCAAGGCTTGACAAGATTGGTTATCCAAGAAGGCTCACTCAGTTGACTGGCAGTTAAAGCTGGCCATCAGCCTGGAGCTAAGCTGGGACTATTGACCAGAGGCCATTACATACCTCTTCAACATGGCAATTGAAAGGAACTTGGATTTTACAGGCTGGCTGCCTCCAGAAAGAGTCCCAAGAGAACCAGGCAGAAATGCATGGTCTTTTATGACCAAGCCTAGGAAGTCACATAATATCACGTAGTCACAAAGTATGTACCCTATCGTAGGAAGCTGTCACAGTCCTGACAGATTTAAGGAGAATGGACAAAGACCCCACCTTTCAATGTGAGAAGTATCAAGTCCCCATTCTTCTTAGGTTACTTTCTTAGTCTCCCATAGGGGCAGGAACTGATCTGGATCTGTTTGACACTGCTTTCCATACCCAGTAGCACCTATGTACAGCTGGTGAGGTAAAGCCCAGTGGAAACTGACCATTTGCCTGATTTGAGGACACACGGATGACTGTGTAGATTCCTGCATCTCTAGCACGATTAGCTAGATGGTTGAAAAATTGATTTCAAAATTGATGTAAGAAAAAAACGATTTCCAATATAATGTTTCCTTTGTTTTATTAGGATACTACACAGGGTACAATCCAACATCATTACACAAGTATATCACCTATCTGAGACAATTGACCTAAAATGAAAGTATTATATTATAAGCTAGATTGATCACTCACCTGATATGAGCTAACAATGAACAGCCTGATGTCACTCAGAGATTGAAAAATAGAAATGAATATTTTCATAGGAAATAAAAGAACAGTAATTATAAAAGCATTGTGGTGGTGTATCAGCTAGAAATCTTTTGGTGAGACATGACAGATAACCAAAGGCAAATGGTCTTAAAGGACTAAGAGGGGGAGAGAGAGTAGAAGGGAACATAGGAAAGATTTATTTGTTCATGTAACTGGAAAGTTCCAAAGTGATTTCAGGTGAGACTTGATCTAGCAGTTCAACAAAATTATCAAGAACTTGCCTTTCCCTATAGTCTTCCACATGCTTGAATACCCCTGTATGGCTCATTGGTAATTTTAAAAATTTGTCTTGCTTCCACTCTCCATTCCCATTCAGAGCTCAATCTCCTTTTAAGAAATAATTGTTTAACCTTAGTGAAAAGGCAATTCTAGTTACTTGTCTCATCTCTACTGAAACTGAGAGAAACTGATTTCACCCCTTCCTATACTTTTTTCTTCCTAAGCCCTAGGGTCATGAATAGGCATGTGACCTAAACTTGGTCAGGCAAATGTTCTTTAGATCTTGACCAAGGTCTACCAGGAAGGAAAACGGGCAAGACCATACCAGAATCTTGTGGTATAATAAGCAACTTTGCTATGCTTCCCAGTCCTGAAGCACAGCCTTTGTTTCTGCCTGCTGTCAAGCCTGGTTTTCCAAACCTAGTCAATTCTGAGAGCAGCAAAAGCATCTTCCTTGCTTAGGATGCTTAGGCCCTGCTGCTTGATTACCAAAGCAATGAAGACTTCTTGGACATGGCCATCCAGAGGAGAGCTTCCCATCTCTGTGTCCCCATGGCACTGTATATCCTATCCTTTGATATGCCCTTACCACATTACACTACTGACTTATCCACCTGTGTTCCCTACCAGACTGACAGCTCCCTGAGAACAGGGGCCTTGGCTTATGCTTAGCCCAGTGTGTGGTCAGTATGAGGTATATAAAATAATGTATTTAATTAATTAATCTATTTGGAGAGAAAAGACATGTCAGTATTAAATGATTCTAAAATTTAAGGCAGTATATTGTTAAGCAGAAAGCATAAGGGCTCTTTACAAAGTGTGGAACTGCCAGAAAGAACATTTTTAGGCTGTTTTGTGAGAAGTCATTGCACACTCTTTGTTTCCCACTAAAAGGAACCAGTCTTCCTTAAAGAAATGCCTAGTTTCAGGGCTGGGGAAGCAAAAAATACAAGATGAGCCTGCAACATCTGTTTGTACTGGGAAATGAAGAATAACAAAAGGAGGAAAGAGGTATTTCAACAACAACAACAACAACAACAACAACAACAACAACACAGAAGCCAGCTTGGGGGGGTTCCCTCTGACCCAACTGAGGACAATTTGAGCTTCAAAATGAATAATGATAATAAGAGAGTATAGCCCACTGAATAAAATAGGAACCATGAGTCCACAGAGATATAAATAATGTATAAATTGAAATTTTAATGAAGAATGAGATATTTACATAGTTTCAAAGTACCTCCACACAAAATGCTTATAAATTACAAAGCCTGGAGATACCACCTCAATCAAATGACCAAAATGAACATCATTGGGGCACCTGGCTGGCTCAGTCAGTTGAGCATCCGACTCTCGATTTCGGCTCAGGTCATGATCTCACAGTTTGTGGGATCGAGCCCCATGTCCGGCTCTGCTCTGACAGCACGAACCTGCTTAGAATTCTCTCTCTCACCCTCTCGATGCCCCTCCCTTTCTCTCGCTCTTTCTCAAAATAAATAAATAAACTTTAAAAAAGTTATTTTTAGAAATGAAAATCATCAAAAATGGGACAGACTGAAACTGTGCAGGGGCACCTGGGTGGCTCAGTCAGCTGAGCTTCCGACTTCAGCTCGGGTCATGATCTCATGGTTCGTGAGTTCGAGCCCCGCGTCCGGCTCTGTGCTGACAGCTTGGAGCCTGTAGCTGCTTCAGATTCTGTGCCTCCCTCTCTCTCTGCCCCTCCCCTGCTCACACTCTGTCTCTCTCTCTCAAAAATAAATAATAAACATTAAAAAAAAAGAAATTGTGCATTACCTGATAAAATGCACAAAGAATGCAGCATCGTTTTGTGCCATTCCTGCCGAAGATGCATAAACTCTATCTAGTTACAAGGAGACATCAGACAAACCCAAATTGAGGGTCATTTGACAAAAATTCTGGCCTGGAACCTTCAAAAGTGGCAAGGTCATGAAAGTCACAAAAAGATCGAAGACTCCTGAACTGAGGGAAGACGACAGAAATGACAACTGAATGTAACACAAAGCACTGTCTCCCTTGGGACCATTGGTGACACAGAAAGGAGCCCAAGGATCAGTGGTAATGAAGTGTAAATGTTAACTTCCTCACTTTGGCAGTGTATTCTGGTTAAACAGGAGAATGTCTGTCTGGCTTATAGGAAATTCAAACTATAGTATTTAGGAGTAATAGATCATCAAGTTGGCAACTTACTCTCATATGTTTTAGGGAAAACATTTGCATGGGTACTTCAACTTTTCTGTAAGTTTGTGATTATTTAAAAGACATGGAAGCATGGGGCCCCTGGGTGGCTCAGTCGGTTAAGCGTCCGACTTCATCTCATGTCATTATCTCACGGTTTGTGAGTTCGAGCCCCATGTCGGGCTCTGTGCTAACAGCTTAGAGCCTGGAGCCTAATTTGGATTCTGTGTCTCCTTCTCTCTCTGCCCCTCTCCAACTTGTGCTCTGTCTCTCTATGTCTCTCAAAAAATAAATAAATGTAAAAAATAAATAAAAATTAAAAAAATTTTAAAACATGGACACAAATCAAGATTGATCTTTAGTCTAGTAAATGGTCAGTGGAAGGATACAATCTGAAGAGTTGCCCACAGCCAGCTTCCATCCATATTTATCATTCTGTCTCATCTTTATTAGAATGATTTGTGTTTATGTAGCACTTTCACATGTGCTGTAAACTCTATAAACTCTATAAACTATAAATTCTATAAAGTCAGAGATTGCATCTGTCTCACATACCATTTCATTTATCCAATGCCTAGAATAGTCTCCGGGTCACAGTAGGCACTCATGAATGTGCACCAGTTGAATGATGAATGAATAAGTAAATGAATGAATGAATGAATGAATGAACGAAGTAGCTTAGACTAGAAAAAGCATGACCTTTGGAGTAGCTGAGACAACAGCTAGACTAATGGGTTTGAATATGGGATCTACTACTACCTTATATGGTCTCGGGCAAGTTGCTTCAGTTTCCTCATCTATGAAATGGCAACTATAATAGTTCCCACACTTCACAGGGCTGTGTAGCATGTTATGAGTATTGATGAAATTATCTGGGCTTGAGTTCTTAACTCAGATCAACTGAGTGACATATTCAAGGTCAACACCAGTAAGAGGAGAGTCCACCTCAGACACAAACACATCTCCCTGGACCAAGACTGTGTCTCTTTCTCCTGCATCACTGCTTCCTTTAGTGATTGTAAAGGGCTCTTGTTAAACTGAATACATGCTCGGGAAAAGATTGCGATGAAAGTTCTATCTCCTTGACAAAAGACAAAAGCAAACATTAGTGTGCAACAGAATCACATGCAATTTTTGTTCAAACACAGGTTATTGCCCCACTCCACAGTTTCTAATTCAGTATTCAGTATTGTATTCAGTATGTATTCAGCATGTCTGGGAAGGGCCAGAGAATTTTGCCAGAGAACAACTGCCAGGGAGGGAATTAGTTGAGAGTCAGCTTAGAAAGCAAGGAAATGCTGAGGGCAGGAGATTGAAGGATATGAGTGAACCTAGAGGCAAAGGAAGGTCAGCTTCAGGGGCTAAGAAGAGATGGGAGGGCTCTGCCATCAGATGTTAGCTCAGTCTCTACCTTTGTCTCTGAGACAAAACAGGCCAATTCCTCTAAAGCCACAAACTACCAAAACTCAACCCATACCAAATAACATTAAGTCGAGTAGCTTTAAAACTATTTATAAAATTTGAATTTATAGTTTAGAAACCTATCAAAAAAAAATCTCCAGCATTCAGATGGTTTCACTGGAGAATTCTAGAAAACATATAAAGAACACCAAATCTGCACAATGTCTTCCAGAATATAGAGGGAATGCTTCCTGATTCACTTTATGAATGTAACATCAAAACCAGACAAAGACAGTAGCAAGCAAGCAAGCGAGAGAGAGTAAACAAACTATAGACCAGTATCAAAAATATAGATGCAAAAACCCTTAACAAAATGTTAGGAAATAGAATTCGGCAGTATATAAAAAGAACTATACACCATGACCAAGAGGGATTTATTCTAGGATGAGAGCCTGGTTCAATATTTGAAAACAATCACTGCAGTCCCCCATATTGACAAGTAGTGTTGGTGGCATCCAGGGGACTCCACTAAGCAGTGCCTAGGATGTAGGTGAGGCCCAGCAATTTTGGGGAAGTGAAAAATTAGTCTGTATATACACGGCTTGTGTTCAAACAAAATAAAGTGCTACACTCCACATGCATAGGTGACTCCCAGGTTTCACACCTAATGCTTGTCTCTCTGAGAGCTGGGGCCACTGGAAGCACAGGGACAAACAGGAGAAAGGTTGGCTTGAGGCACCAGGTGCTAAATGGGACAGTCCAATGTCCCCAAGGGGAGACTGATCCCAAGAGTAGAGTCCAGTAGTGAAGAAGAGGAAGAGACCCTGGAAAAAGTTGGCAACTGAAATATAAGAAAGCCCATTCTGGAATTTTTGCTTAGGAACTTAAACTTTGAACTGCATCCTTATAACTGAAATTTGAACTTGAAAACATTGGCCTGACACCATGCATAACATACCAAAGGTAGAATTGAGTCTGATAACTAATAAAGTTCATCTCCATATGAAATTCTTTGAGTTTCCAAACTTTTTGCCTGGGATTCGTCTCCTAAAATGAAAAGACTCCCAGCTGCCTCTGATATTCAGCACAGTGTAAGTATCATGGCTTTCTGTGCCTTGCGTGAATTCCCTCAGCACCCACTATGCCAGTGCCCAGTACACACTGACAGTGTCTTAATGCCTACTGATGCAATGCTCTGAGCGCCCTTGCCCTGCAGTCAGCATAAGTGCTGGGGAGTTAATGCTCCCCAGGGCAGCCCTTAGTCAATGAAGTCTTTATCCTCCAGCTCCCCTTTCTCCAGGAGGGGTAACTTAGGCTGTTCTTCACAAACTTTAATGTGCTTATGACTCACGTGAGAGTCTTAATAAATTTCAGATTCTGATTCAGCAGGTCTGGGATGAAGCCTGAGATTCTGCATTTCTAACAAGCTCCCAGGCAGTGCCCATGCTGCTCGTCTGGGGACCACACTTTGATTCCCCTATTAATGCCCTCTGCAGTTTCCTCCCAAATAAACTGTTTGCTTTCAAATTCTTGTTGGAGGGTGTGCTTCAGGGGAAGCACTTTGTTCCATCTCTCTTCTTATATTTTATGTCCCTTGTTCTCAGTTTTCTAAAAGGCTGACCTCTACCTCTAAAAGGCTGACCCAGGGCAAACACTTCATTTCCTCATCTCCAGAATGAGGGGGTTAGACTGTCTAGTTTCCTTCCTACTCCAACATTCTAAACAAGTTCTCTTTATTCTAGTTATTATCATACTTTCCACACTCCTCCCGATCTGCTTTCCTGCTCTTGTGCATGACCTTTTAAAATCAAGCTGGCTTCACATTCTGCTCATCTTCAAAAGATGGCTCTAAACAGAAATGGAAAATGGAAGCCTTTTCTTTAAACATAATAGCAAAAATCCTTGACAGATAAAGGATACAGCAAATGTTCACACATGCAGATGACATTTTCATTGTGTGGGAGAAAAAGAGACCATTCAGAAAAACATAAGAATAGTAGTTTCAGGCAGAGGCTGAAAACAAAAATCAGTGAGAAACCAACAAAAGATATGAAACCATAATCAAAGGACATCTAAATAGGAGATAATACACATAGAAAACACAATAGTGAGTGTGTGAACTTGTCTGCTTTTGGATCAAACATCCCTTCACATACATATGCAGATACAAGCTGCCTGCCTCCGATAGTCCCTTTGGAAAGCTACCTTCTTACACCTATGCTTAAAACAGTTTGAAATTCCTCTAGTTTACCAGAAACCAAAGAAATGAACACATATATAATATTACCACTGTAGTCGCCATTTTTTAATGCAAAATAAACCAACAGGACAAAAACCTTATTTTTGGTAACTTCAGGCATTTCCTAAAATATTAATACATGAAATTCATACATGTAACCATCAGTTATGGCTGTGCAACAAATAATCCCCAAATCACAAAACCTAACAACAATAAGTAGTTATGTCTCATTCATGAGTGTGTGTGCCTGCTGGGTAGCTCAGCTTCATGCTGCAAGTCTGTAGGTTGGGTGCCTGGCTCTGCAATAGGTGGATCCAGTATGGCACCCAGATGCTGATATGGAAAGCCGCTCAGGCATATGAACTTCCCATGGCAGAGGTAAGACATACCCAAGAACAGGTACATGTGGTGCTTTGAAGGCTAGGCTTGGAACTAGTACCCCCTTAACTCACTGTGTTCCATTCCAAAGCAAGTCATGTGGCCAAAGCCCAACATTAATAAGTGCCTCCCGTGAAGTTATCAGCGAACAGAATGAATATGTACTGAATACTGTGATCTGCCAAAATGGCATTAACAACTCTAGAGGCATTTTCCAAGAAGGGGTGATACGAGTAATAACACTGTTATTGAAATAAGTATGCAACTGCATATGAGGACCATCTTGGAGGCATGGGTTTGACTTTGTTTTAAAAAGTCATTTTTATCTGTCCAACTTCGGCTCAGGTCATGATCTCGCAGTTCACGAGTTCCAGCCCCACGTCAGGCTCCATGCTGACAGTTCAGAGCCTAGAGTCTGACTCTTGCTGTGCTCATGCTCTGTCTCTCCTTCTCTCAAAAATAAATAAAAACATTAAAAAAAACAATTAAAAGTCATTTTTATAAAGCCAAACTTAATTCTTGCCTAACAATGCATCCAGTTTGTATGTATGCTTATGTGGGACAGAAACCTCTTTCAAAACATATTTTTTTTTAGATTTTTATAGCCCTGTTATTTTTTTTTAATATGAAATTTATTGTCAAATTGGTTTCCATACAACACCCAGCGCTCATCCCAACGGGTGCCCTCCTCAATGCCCATCCCCCACCCTCCCCCCCTCCCACCGCCCATCAATCCTCAGTTTATCCTCATTTTTAAGAGTCTCTTATGGTTTGGCTCTCTCCCTCAAAACATCTTTAAAAGGAAAAGCAATATATTGAAAAAAAATAAAAAAGAAATATGGATCTTTGCAAAAAAAAAAAAAAAAAGGAAAAGCAAAATTGCCAGAATGTCCCATTCCAACGTCTCTAGGCTGGGGCTTAGCAGGCTGTAAAGGAATGAGAAAGCATCACCAATTTGTTGAAAGCGATTAGGTTTTGTGGTAAGCTACTTTGGACAATCAGGAGCCCCAAGTTTAAGCCACATGCTCCTACTTTCTTAGCTGTTCCTATTATGTCTGACATGTTGCTTCATCTCTCCAGGCTTCCATTTCTTCACCTGCAAATGCTCTCCTGGGTGCAGCCACCCCTAACAATACAATAACTATGAATCTATTAGATGCTGGAGGTTTTCTGGTGTCTCTATTTCCTGAATGAGAACTGCTTTGTAAAGTCACTGATTTCAACTCTAGAAAGTAATGGCTGCTTTGTGTTAACAGCTGAGAATGAAAATTCTCATTTAATATTCTAGATTTTGTCTCCTGAAAAGAGTCTCTTGGGATTTGCTGGCATCAATAGTGAGGCGACAGTTTCTAATCTTAAATTCTCTAGATTAAAACCAAAATATTGCCTTTCTTTGTTGAGTGACTCTCATGTCCCTGCAAACATCAGCACTTTGTGTTTGCTTGGCGGTGGGGGTAATTTCACAACAAACTGATCAATAACAAAGGGTTTGGGGGAGCTATTTTAACATCCTAAGAATCAGAAGGTGTATTTTGAACTAGGGCTTGAGGAGTGAGGGTCCACTCTACCTGGCAGTGAACAGCCAGGGGAAAGAAAAGGTAGTCAAACACTCTAAAATCAGTTTCTAAAGCAAAATGTCCGCATTCTCTGGACAACATTTAACAAATCAATCCTTAACCTCCCACCGTCTGTCAAGTTCTTCAGATGGCTGTTATCCTCACTACTTATTTACTTAGCAAACACCTGTATTACCTCAGCCAGGCACACGCTATGAGTTACGTACATTACTTCATTTAATTCTCTCTACAGTCCTCTGACCTGAGTACTGCTGTCCTCCCTTTACACTTGAGAAATTCGGGCTGCTTCCAGCTTTGCCAAGCTTGGTGGCCCCGGATTTGGCTTCTGACACCCAAGAGAGATCTCTTTCGCGCTCCTCGCGATATTCCCGGGACCTCGAATCCCACGTGCCAGTGCACCGGACGGGCCCTGGCGGCCCGCGGGGCGCGGGGTTCGGGCCCAGGGCTGCGGCGCCGGTGCCCTGCGGAGCGAGCGTGGTTTCCGTGCTGACCTGCTCGGCCCGACGCCCTCAGCCCAGGGGCTTCGCGGCGGGCCCGGCTATGGAGCCCCCCGAGCCCGCCGAGGTGCGCATGAGCCAGGCCATCCAGCCCGCGCACGCCAACCCGCGCGGCGAGCTGAGCGCGGGGCAGCTTCTCAAGTGGATCGACGCCACCGCCTGCCTGGCTGGTAGGGGGCCGACGCGGAGGGCCGCTGTGGGGGGGGGGGGGGGGGGCGGAAGGGGAGCGCGGAAGGCCGGCGTGGCGGGGGTGGCGGGCCGGCTTGGATACCGGGATGTGGGGTGGTGGGGGTCGGGACATGAGAGGATCCCGAGGCCAGGGGTGCAGGCCGACCCACCCCAGTACGGAAGCAGACGCTTGGCGCCCCAGTCCTCACCATTCCTGAACCCGGGGTCCGTGAGGAGAGAGAGGCAAGGAGAGAGTATTTCCAGTTGTGAGTAGTTGGGGACCCTAACAGTTGCGGTAGTTCATCCAACACCGGGAATAACCTAGACCAGTGATTCTCAAACCTTTCAGCCTCAGGACTCCTTTACCCCATTAGGTAAGTGAGGACCCCGCACTTTTGTTTATGTGGGTTATTTTGTTGATATTGACCATCACCGAAATCTTTTGTTATTAAAATATTTATTTTTTGAGAGGGCACAAGCTGGGTTGGGGCAGCAGAGAGAGGTGGGGGGTGGGGGGCAGAGGATCCCAAGCGGGCTCTGGGCTGACAGCAGTGAGCCTGATGATGGGCTCAAACTCAGCAACCCTGAGATCATGACCTGAGACGAACTTAGATGCCCTACTGACTGAGCCACCCAGGAGACCCTCAAAATCTTTTAAAATGAATTCATTTAAAAAGAACAAGAATAAACCCATGACATAATTTTATTGAAAAATAACTATTTTCACCAGTAATAAAACTATGCTTAAAGGCATGCTCTTGGTTTACATTGTTGCAAATCTCTTTACTATCTAGTTTGATAGATTACTCCTTTCTTACATCTGCTTCTGCATTCAGTTTGTTGCTACCACACCTTATTTCGTCTCCTCTCAGGACCTTTGCACCTGCTTCTCATTTTACCATTATGACCTTCTTTTGCCCTTTCCATGCATTACATCTCAGCTTAAACAGCCTTTCCTCAGAGAAGTCTTTCTTGACCACTTGTTTACATTTGTACTCTTCCAGCAATTTTAGCAGAATGCCCTTTTTTATTTCCTTCCTACTGCTTAGCACAGTCTGTAATTATTTTGTGTGTTGATCTCTTCACCTCTTTATTTTCTGCCTGGCCAATTCGCATTTAAGCTAAAGTTAGTTCTCCAGTGCTTAGTAAGCACTAAACAAAAACCTCTGCTTTCATGGATAGGTAGGTTGGTGATGAATGGGTCCAAAACTTGGAATCTCATTTCCGAAATGAAGTCAGGCTTTGCATAACGCAGGAACAGACCCGGCAAAGGTATATTGTGAAGGAAAATATGTTAAGATTAAAAACTAAAGCTGGAAGGAGCTTAAGATCATGTTTCTTAGGACTCTTATTTTACAAAGGACAAAAGTAAAGTTCAGATGATGACAGAACCCCGCTTTTCTCACTGAGTAGCAATAGAGTTTCTAATCCCCTGTGTGTTAACCGCCCCCAAAATTTAGTCATATATTCATGCCAATCTGTTTGTTTGTTTTATGCTTGTTGATAGGTCTGTTTGGTTTCTCTCTTAACAGTTTTTATCAGTATTTGAGGTTGATTATAATAACATAAATAATGGAAGAATAAATGTAAAATTAATTCCCATCTAAGGGAAACAAGTGTAAAAATCACTGAGGTTGCTGATAAAAATGATGCCTATTGCCAAGGCAACTGAATACATTATGTGAATAATGAAGTGATCATTTTGTGCTTCTGTCCTGTAAAGAATAAACAGTTGCTGTGCTGCAATTGTCATAAAAGTGTCTGCCTTTTTACATCTTTGGAAACTCAGGCCATAGACTGATTCAATTGGTAACCAACTGCTTTGGATTAATAGCTCTGTTGCTAATAATACAACATTAAAGAAACCTTTATGATAAAGTTAGTTTGGAAACGTGGAAATACCTGTGTTAAACACTCTATGGTGAGAAGCACCACATAAGCAAGGGACGTTATTTAGTCAAGGTGCAACAGAATCTGTGGCAGAGAAATGTTCCGCCATAGTGCTGTCCTTTCTATGATAAGAATAATACAAAAACTGGTTTTCCTGGCATTTTCCCAGCCAGAGTTCCTTGTTGACCAGCACTTTTCCACAGGCCCATTACTATGATAAATAATGATCCCAGCCATGGACCTAAGGCTCTTCTGTGACACCCAGACACTGCTAGATTCCAAAAGATCTTCTCAATATTTAAATAAAGATTAAATATGTTCACTATCATTTTGGCATTAAACCTCATTTCTGTCAGTAGTCCCATTTTTCTAGTCATTCCTTAAGCCTAGAGGAATGAAACCATATCTGAGTCATTCTCCACCCTCTGTATACATTTCTTATTTTGAAATATCACAAACTCACCCTTTTCTGTATTGCATTTCTGAATCTTGTCCAGGGTTCACTCTATTAGGAATGGGATGCAGTCCATACAGTAACACAAGTCAAAAATCTAGAAGTCATCCCTTCTTGATACCTCTCTCTACCTTGCTTCCTCTTCCACATACCCAACCCATGAACTAAGTCCTATCAGTGTTACCTTAAAGAAATCACTCAAACCCAACCACCTTGCTGTGGCTCCACTGCCACCACCTAGGCCAACCTATCATCATCCTTCATGTGAACTTCAGCAGTGGTTTCTAAACTGATCATCTCCATTCATTCTGGTGTCCTCTCCACACTAATCTAAAATATTTTTTGAAGGTGCTAATCTGATCATATCATTTGTTGTTTATCTTCCCCCACTGTCTTCTTTATCAAGAGTTACAAAGGTTCCTCTTCTGGCATAGTAAGTATCTATTAGGAAAAAAAAAGGCACATAGATAACTGCTATAAACTTTGGAAAAAACAGTAAATAAAACCTACTTATGGGCAACTGACAGGTGAAAAAAAGCAGATTTAAACACTTGGAAGTCAACACTTGGAAGAAGAGAATGGTACTAGCTAACTTTCTCTGTTTTGTTTTGGTTTTTTAATGCCTTTAAGCCTGAAGAAAGACCTTATTCTGCTCCCAGCTAAATTTTTGATGGAAAACCCACAGACTTGCTGATTTGAAGAGCTATAGGATTTGGGGAAAACACAGCTACTTAAATGTGAGGAGGAAGTTTCAAGAGAGGAGAGAACTGAAGAGGCAGAGCTGTATAATCTATCTATATTTTTGGCTCAAATCTCTGGTGAAGCTTGAATCATGTATGCATAGAAGAAACTCCAGCCTTGCTAGATGATGCCAAAAGAATTGGGAAAGGGCTGTTACAACCTCTAGGGAGATAGAGTTTTATAGTGGGAATTTAGTTAAGTACTTACTTGGAAAAACAAAACAAAACAAAACAATACTCTTTAGAGAAACATGTAAGAACCCATAATTTCTACAATGTATCACTCACAGTGGCTAGGATATAGTCCAAAATTACTTTATATACAAAGAAACAGGAAAATATGATGCATTCTTAAGTGAAAAGATAATGGTGATCAAGCCTCGATCATCCGAGTGTTAGAATTAAGCATCCATTATTCTATAGCAGCTATAATAAGTATGCTTGAGGATGTAATAAAAACTCATCATAAAATAAAAATCATCATAAAGAATGAAAAGATAGTAAGTCTCAAGAGAGAAGTAGAAACTAAAAAAAGAACCAAATGAAAATTCCCAAACTGAAAATTACAGTATCTGAAATTTAAAAATTCACTGGATAGGCTTAACAGCTGATTGGAGGAGAGTAAGTAAACATAAAGATGGACAATAAAAATTATTCAGTCTGAAGAAAAGGGAAAAGATGAATTTAAAAAATGAACAAGTGAACAGATATATCAAAACCACATCAAAAAGTATAACATACATGTAAAAGAAGCCCCAAAAGAAATGAGAGAAAGTCTGAGGCATAAAACAAACATTTAAAGAAATAGTAGCTGAAATTTTCCCATATGTGGTGAAAGACATACATTTACAGATTCGAGATCATAGGACACCAAGCAAGATTAATACAAACACAAAACAAAACAAAACAAAACCTCACATCTATCACAGGCAAACTATGATGAAAAGAAAATCTTAAAAGCTGGCAGAGAAAAACACTGTGCTATACATAGGAGAACACTGGTTAGAATTACTTATGACCTCATCAGAAACAATGGAATCCATAAGACAGTGAACCAATATCTTAAATAATAATTATAAAACTGTCAACCAAGAGCTTCAAGGCCCTGTGCATAGTCCATTCTCAGCCAACCCTTCAGCCTTACCAGCTCTCCTTCTTGCTTTCTGCATTTTATCCTTAAAGACTTTGATCAGGATCTTTGCAGTTCCTTTTGCTCAGTGTGCTCTCCTTTTCTCTCTTCTTCCTCCTCAACACATCTATTTTTATCCTACTCATCCTTCACATATCAGCTGAAGCATCCCCTCCACTTGGACATCTGCCCTGACATCCTCCCTAGGTCTAGTTTCTCATGTTATGACTCCCATAAAATTGATGTTTTCTTCAGGGCACTTAATTCATTTTGTTATTTATTCCTTTAATTAATCCATGGCTTCCACTAGTCTCCAAGAGAACAGAGATCATGGCTGTTTTACATTTTCATCACCTTACATAGAGGCTAACACAGCGCAGGTATTCAGTCAATATTAGTTAAAGGAATGAATGAATGGAGATGCCACCATTTTAATCAGTCATCATCTCATACCTGGATTACAACCACTTACCTAGTCTGCTACTGTTTCCAGCTTCTCTGTTTCCCCTGGGAAATCAGTAATAGCTTTAGAGTTTCTCCACTTTGATTAGCATACTGTATGAAAGACAGTCAAAATCAAGAACCAGAGCAAGCTGGTCCTGTTAAATTAATATCTGACACACTTGTAAACAAAACAACTGCATATAATCACACATAAAAATTGTGATCATATGTTGGGTCCCCATATTTCTATTTTCTATTTTTAATTTCATGACCCTTAAAAGTCTATAGTGTAAACCATGGCTGTTGAGCATCTGAAGCCCATCTTTAGCTAAGCACTTCTCTGAATAGTGTTCCTTGGTTGGTCTGTTCTGAGAGTTCCTATTGCTTCTGTAGTCAAAATCACTATTTAGAACATTGTATTCAATCTTTCCAAGCCTGGATTTCCTCGTTTGTAAAATGAAACTAGTAATAGTACCAACCTCATGTAATTGACATGCATAAATACTTAGTTCAGTGTCTGGTCAATAATAAATGCTTAATAAATGGCAACTATTATTATGATAATATTCGTTCATGATCCCTAATGCAATCTAGTATAGTGCTGTATATACATAATAGATACTCGATATATACAATCAAAATATATAAAAATAAAAAAAATTAGTCTTATTGATTATTGCACTTTAGTTATCATTTAAATCATTCAAAACTGGTTATTCATATTGGCATACATGGTAACATTTTATTAACAAGAATAGTTTAATAAACTCAACATCCTGTTCTCTCAGGTAACTGGAATGAATGTCTATTAGGTACTCCTTAGTGAATGTCTTATAGCCTGTATTTGCAAGGATCTGGCAGTTCTCTGGAAATCTTAAGCTCTAAAATGTCATCTACTATAGCTGGCTCTCTAATTGTCACTGAGCAGACTTATTAAGAGATAACACTGACTTCTCAGTATTGGGAAATCAGTAGGAATTTAACAAATGTTTGATACACTGAATTCAATTGAGCCCATCTTGAGTATTTCTAGAGTCTGGTACTTTTACATTCCCTTCCTCTCACTGAACTTTATACCTGGGAAGGCAGTCATTCCCTCTCCATCAATCACACACTAACTATGGTTAGTTTTCTGGTAACTCAGTTTGTATTATGTGCATGTTTGGAAGAACAGCTAGTTATTTCCAACTTATAAAACCAGAATGTGCAATTTTCTACAAATTAGATTATAGAGAGGAGTGTTCTAAATAGCTGCTCTCTGGAGTATTTCCCCATGTCTCTTTACCTGGCACTATCAAGTAATATTGTAGTTAAAGTAATCCACACAAAGAATACAATTTTAGTATAATTCACTGTCTTTCTTTTTCATGTCTCTAAAAGTGTGAAGAATAAAGAGTGAAGTCTCCAAAATTAAAATGAGGTTCAAAGCACTTAAAAAGCCGGTGCAGTCTGTTTGGGTTTTAGCTGAATGTTCGTCAAAATCAAATTCTGACAGAAGCACATGTCAACATTTTTCCTAAAGAGATTAAGTTATGATATTTTTATATAAAGCAAAATCAACAATCAAAAAATATCTCAACAAATTAAATGCAGGCATGGAATATGGATAGCTAGGGTTCTTCCCTAATCTCTTTATACCCTATTTAATATTCTCCTCTCCAACATAATTACTGCATACAGAATTTGGTAATAATGAACAATAAATATTGACTAAATACCTAATAGATGCTGGATATTTCTCTGCTACTCAAGAGAAGTTGCTGTCCAATTTGGGGTCTGATGTCAGTGTCTCCTATACTATTCAGTACTTATACTTGTTAAGTGGTCTAAATATAATCAGCTTCTGGTTATGTGGGATAATGGATACAGCTTTGATGAATTGTTTTTAAAGCAAAAGAAGGGTCATATCTAACAAAATATTTAAAGTTGGTACTAACTTAATAAAATTGCTATTTAAATAGCTAGATATACTAGGTATTGGTTTTGAATTTCAAATCAAAGACAGTACAATAATTTCCATTCAGTAGAAGTACAACTTACAGAGCAAAAGAACTGTCATTGATCCAGGTCATCTCTAAGCGTGGGCATAGTGGCACTTCACTGAACCAGAGGATGAGTTACTAGAATACATCCATTTAACTTTTATTCTTTTCCCTTATGCTGAAATATTTAAACATAACTATTAATTAACACATTTTTGCCTGTTTTTGAAGCTGAAAAGCATGCTGGGATTTCCTGTGTTACAGCCTCAGTGGATGACATACAATTTGAGGAGACAGCTAGGTAAGTGGTATTGCTCTATCACACCTTTCTCCTGGGCTTTTTGGCTCATTTGCAGCATATATTTGCATTACCTATGCTTGTTTATTTGGAGTCAATGATCCAATTTGTTAATTAAATATTTGACCTAATGTAAATCAATAAAATAGTAATTGCAGGACCTACTTTTAGTAAACACTTTGAAGTAGAAATTCATAGTCCTGGTTTTATTGAGAAATAGCTCTCCAAATAGATGGCATTCTGGTATGAGGCAGAGCTGGATTTCTAAAAGCTGATTCTTAATGGCTCCTTCCTCTACAAGAAGAATAATTAATGATAATAAGAGTATCTATGATGGTGAATTTCATCATTAAGTTGTTGAGTGAACGTTAATTCATGTGAATACAAATGTTAAATTATGAAAAACATTTAATGTGTGAGAGCGTTTATGTGCTTTACCATCTCCTATTGTAGAAAATTTCAAGATTAACAAATGTTTCAAATTTTACAAAAATAGAAGAGTACAGTATATCCCCAAGGACCATCACCTAACTACAATAATAATAAGCTCATGGAAACTCTTGTTTTATCACTACTTCTCCATACTTCCCCACACACCTAGATTATTGTGAAAGGAAATCCCAGGCATCATTTATGAATATTTCATTATATATTTCTATATGATAAGGACTCTTTTAGAAAACATAATAATATAATAACAATACCATTAACAGAAATCATTATTCCCAATGACCTCAAAAGATATTTTTTAAAAAATTAAACAATTGGTTTCTTGAATCAGGATTGAATATGGTTGATAGGGCTTTTAACATAAAATTTCTCTTCTTTCTTTTCTCCTAGTTTTTTGTTTTTTTTTTAAAGAAACCTGGTCATTTGTTCTGTAGAGTTTACATTTTGTATTTGCTCATTGTATCCCTGTTTAACCTGTTCACCCACCCTTTGTATTTCTTATACAATGATAGTTACATCTAAAAATTGGTCAGATGAAGGTTTGATATTTTGGTAAAATTAGTTCTCGTCAAGAGCACGTAATGTCTAATGATCATTACTTAGAACCATTATTTCATTACATATTGGCAGAATGGTAATGTGCTATACTATCATTTGTTTTTCATTTATTTTCTGAAGTATTTGTGTAGAGAGACTCGTTATCTCATTAATTACTTAGTTACCCTTAAGTAAAGTTTGTCTAGGAAAGACAAGCTTAATTCTTTCTCTTTATTTAGTGTCATTGTAAGCCCATGGATTTTAACATATTTGATGCATTTCAATTCTGACAAGATGGGCTCATCTTTTACATTTCCTTACAAAAACTTAGTCATAAATTTCTTCAAAAGAAATTGTAAGTAGAGATCACAATTTGGGCAGAAAATGTGCTCATTTATATAGGGTTGGTCATTGTTTCTAGATTTTTTCCAGTGGACAGAATTAAGAATTATTTGTTTTTTAAAGAGTTTATACTAGGGGTGTCTGGGCGGCTCAGTTGGTTGAGTGTCTGACTCTAGATTTCGGTTCAGGTCATAATCTTCTCGTTTGTGGGGTCAAGCCCCACATGAGGCTCTATGCTGGCAGCAGGGAGCCTGCTTGGGATTCTTTCTCTCTCCCTCTGCCCATCTGTCCCTCTCGTGCTGTCTCTCTCTCTGTCTCAAAATAAATAAATGTAAACATTTAAAAAATAAATAGTTTATACTAATAACTGTAATAAATTAGCGTTATATGTTTTTTTTTAAGGAGGATTATATGTTTTTATGTTTGTATCTCTGGTTTTGTTTTTGTTTTTCCCTGAATATCTTGATCCTTGAAGACATGAACATAACTTAAAAGGAAAAGGAAGAGAGAAAGTCATCTGTTTCTGGTCTTGGATGGTTCTCAAGGACCATGGGGGTAGTTGGCATTGTTTTCAAGCCCTAAGTAGTCTTGTCCAATGAGATACTCAGTTTATCTCCCCAACCTTACTGTTTACATTTACCTGTTTGGCATTTATTTATTTAGATACAAGCAAAATTAAGTTAAATGAAACCACATGCATAAAAAAATCACTTCTTCAAAGCTGATACAGAAGACATTTTTGGTAGAAATTAGAATCATAGACATGGAGAGACCTTTATAGGTCAGCCCAGCTTTCTCTTTGTAACAACAAGAAACTGAGGCCTAATTCCCCAAGCAAGCCAGGAGACAGAGGGTGCTTAGAGTCTGGATTTCCTTATGCTTAATCCAGTGCTTTTCCCAACCCACTGTTTCTGCTTTTGTGATCAGCAACTTTTACTGAACACTTTTCAATGGTTGTTCTCACAGGCAGCTGCAGTGTCACTGAAAGAGCTCTTGACATTCTAGAGTCTTGCAGATGCAGATAGAGATCCACTGACTAAGCTCACATACTAGCTATGTGATTTTCCTTGAAGTAGAAAAAATTGATAGGAGTTTGTATATCAGCAAAATTACAAATTACTATAAACCCAAACTTACTTAAGACTAGATGAAGTGCCATTATTAATTTAGGAGTTCCAAAAGTGTATTGTAATAAAGTATCTATCACGTACTTTCCAAACTTAAATTCTGTAATTTACACTTAACTAGCAATCTCATCACTGAAATATGGGTTAGTTTTTTTATGCCATTTTGTGTTGGTGTTATCAAAAAGGATTTGTGGCCACTAACATCATGGAAAGGGGCCTTCTTCTATTTTTTACATGGGACCTGAATCATATAAAGAGAAAATTGAAAGCTACCTACAGAAAACCATATATTGATGGATTGGGAGAAGATGGCGGTGTACGAGGACACTGGGCTCACCACGTCCTGCTGATCACTTAGATTCCACCCACATCTGCCTAAATAACCCAGAAAACCGCCAGAAGACTAGGTGAACGGACTCTCTGGAGCCAAGCGTAGATAAGAGGCCCACGGAAGAGGGTAAGAAGGGCGGCGAGGCGGTGCGCGCTACACGGACTGGTGGGATAGAGCTGGGGCAGTGGAGGGCAGCCCACCTGGCAAGGCAGAGTCCCCGAGTCTGACTTGCAAAAGCAGAGGGGCCGGACTGCGTGAGTTCTGACAGCCAGCGGGACTTAACATCTGGAATGTTAAAAGTCAACAGCTCTGCTTGGAGAGCAGGAGGGCAACAGGACACTGGGAGGGAGAGGTGTTGAGCCCTGGAAGACAGAGCTCAGCTTGGTGGGGAACAAAGGTGCTAGGCAGTGCCATCTCCCTCGCCCATCCCCCAGCCAAACTCCAAAGGGAACCAGTTTCCCTCACGGAACTTGTTTGCACTGCGCAAACACCCCACGCTGTGCTTCTGTGGATCCATCCCTCCGACAGATCTGCCTACCTCCCAGTGCCACAAGGCCCCTCCCTAAGCGGACCACCAAAGGCAAAGCGAGCTGAGTCTGCCCCTCCCACCCCTGTGCACCTTGAAGATCCACCCTGGCTAATACACCAGATCCCATCAAAGCAGCACCATAAGCCTGGCAGTGTGCAAGTAGCCCAGACAGATGCAGGGCTGGTTCAACATTTGCAAATCAATCAATGTGATACATCACATTAATAAAAGAAAAGAACCATATGATCCTGTCAATCGATGCAGAAAAAGCATTTGACAAAATTCAGCATCCTTTCTTAATAATAACCCTCGAGAAAGTCAGGATAGAAGGAACATACTTAAACATCATAAAAGCCATTTATGAAAAGCCCACAGCTAATATCATCCTCAATGGGGAAAAACTGAGAGCTTTCCCCCTGAGATCAGGAACATGACAGGGATGTCCACTCTCACCGCTGTTGTTTAACATAGTGTTGGAAGTGCTAACATCAGCAATCAGACAACAAAAGGAAATCAAAGGCATCAAAATTGGCAATGATGATGTCAAGCGTTCACTTTTTGCAGATGTCATGATATTATGCATGGAGAACCCGATAGACTCCACCAAAAGTCTGCTACAACTGATACATGACTTCAGCAAAGTTGCAGGATACAAAATCAATGTACAGAAATGTATAAGTTGCATTCTTATACACTAATAATGAAGCAACAGAAAGACAAATAAAGAAACTGATCCCATTCACAATTGCACCAAGGAGCATAAAATACCTAGGAATAAATCTAGCCAAAGGTGTAAAAGATCCATATGCTGAAGACTATAGAAAGCTTATGAAGGAAATTGAAGAAGTTGTAAAGAAATGGAAAAACATTCCGTGCTCATGTGTGGGAAAAATAAATATTGTCAAAATGTCAGTACTACCCAAAGCTATCTACACATTCAATGCAATCCCAATCAAAATTGCACCAGCATTCTTCTCGAAGCTACAACAAGAAATCCTAAAATTTGTATGGAACCACAAAAGACCCCGATAGCCAAAGTAATTTTGAAGAAGACCAAAGCAGGAGGCATCACAATCCCAGACTTTAGCCTTTACTACAAAGCTGTCATCATCAAGACAGCATGGTATTGGCACAAAAACAGACACATAGACCAATGGAATAGAATAGAAACCCCAGAACTAGACCCACAAAAGTGTGGCCAACTAATGTTTGACAAAGCAGGAAAGAATATCCAATGGAAAAAAGACAGTCTCTTTAACAAATGGTGCTGGGAGAACTGGACAGAAACATGCAGAAGGATGAAACTAGACCACTTTCTTATACCATTCACAAAAATAAACTCAAAATGGATAAAGGACCTGAATGTGAGACAGGAAACCATCAAAACCCTAGAGGAGAAAGCAGGAAAAGACCTCTCTGACCTCAGCCGCAGCAATTTCTTACTTGACACATCTCCAAAGGCAAGGAAATTAAAAACAAAAATGAACTATCGGGACCTCATGAAGATAAAAAGCTTCTGCACTGCCAAGGAAACAACCAACAAAACTAAAAGGCAACTAACGGAATGGGAAAAGATATTTGCAAATGACATATCGGACAAAGGGCTAGTATCCAAAATGTATAAAGAGCTCACCAAATTCCACACCCGAAAAACAAATAATCCAGTGAAAAAATGGGCAGAAAACATGAAAAGACACTTCTCTAAAGAAGACATCTAGATGGCCAACAGGCACATGAAAAGATGCTCAATGTCGCTCCTCATCAGGGAAATACAAATCAAAACTACACTCAGATACCACCTCATGCCAGTCAGGGTGGCCAAAATGAACAAATCAGGAGACTATAGATGCTGGAGAGGATGTGGAGAAATGGGAACCCTCTTGCACTGGTGGTGGGAATGCAAATTGGTGCAGCCACTCTGGAAAACAGTGTGGAGGTTCCTCAAAAAATTAAAAATAGACCTACCCTATGACCCAGCAATAGCACTGCTAAGAATTTGCCCAAGGGATACAGGAATGCTGATGCACAGGGGCACTTGTATTCCAATGTTTATAGCAGCACTCTCAACAATAGCCAAATTATGGAAAGAGCCTAAATGTCCATCACCTGATGAATGGATAAAGAAATTGTGGTTTATATACACAATGGAATACTACTTGGCAATGAGAAAGAATGAAATCTGGCCATTTGTAGCAATGTGGATGGAACTGGAGTGTTATGCTAAGTGAAATAAGTCATAGAGAGAAAGACAGATAACATATGTTTTCACTCTTAGGTGGATCCTGAGAAACTTAACAGAAGACCATGGGGGAGGGGAAGGCAAAAAAAAAAGAGAGCGGAAGGGAGCCAAAACATAAGAGACTCTTAAAAACTGAGAACAAACTGAGGATTGATGGGGGGTGGAAGGGAGGGGAGGGTGGGTGATGGGTTTTGAGGAGGGCACCTGTTGGAATGAGTACTGGGTGTTGTATGGAAACCAATTTGACAATAAATTTCATATTAAAAAAAAAGTTAAACAAAACCATGTATTTGTTTATAAACCATATCATATATTAATTAATTAAATTAAATTAAATTAAATTCTTCAGTATTTATTGCCTATACAAAAAATACTGCAATGGACTCAGTAAGATACATAAATATTTGATTATGGCACAATTTTGAAGTGGAGTGGTCACTCAGTCTGGTGAGAGTCAGACAAACACATAATCATCAGAATAGAAAGCATGCTAGGATGCAGCCCTTGGGTGAGATACAAACTCCGTTCTGTGGGGTAGTTTAAAAGGTGCACATTTTGATTAGAAAATCAACGAGAATTTTACCATAGAGGAGTAGCATTTGATGTGTGCCTTAACTGAGGCATAGACTTTTTTCTGGTGAATAGGAAAACAACTTCACACAATGAGGCACTTGTAAGAACCTAAGCACCAAGATGGGAAGGAGCAGAGAGTGTTCAGGAAGAGTCTGGTCTGCAGAGAGGTGATGCCCAGCAGTGGACTGGAGCTACATAACAGAAGACTTTGAATGCCATGCTATGAAATTGGTTTTATTTAGTTGAGATTTCAGTTATTCCATTCATTTGACATTCAATATCGGGAGATTGGTGTGGAGAACCAGGTTCTTGGAATTCTCCTACTTTTAAAGGCAGGACAGGTTCACAAAACAAGAAAAATGGCTTCTGCTCTGCCCCCCCCCCCCCAACTCCAAGTCTGAGAGACAGAGAAGCATAACATTTTAGTAGTTGATGAGTACAAAGTATCATAGTAGCTTTGGAGAGGGACTCTTAACTCTGCCTGGCACTATTACTGCAAATCTCTTCTAGAAATTTTACCAAACAGAGCTAGGAACTTTAAAAGGAACAAATATAAAGAAAAAAGAAAATTGGTTTGGTTGCATATGCTGGATGTAAAGATTAAGTTAAATTGGAATGTGTGTGGAGGTTGTTAACACTAAGTCTAGTAGAGCCTCCATAACTATTAGTTGAATCTGTTGAGAGAATTTGGAAATATGGCTCTGAGTTTCAAGAATGATGTCCAGGCTAAAGATGGAGATTAGAGAATCATTTTAATAGAGATGACAGAATCATGGACAAGAACAAGGTCTTCTAAGAAGAGGGTGTAGTGAGAAGAGAATAGGATAAAGGACAGAAATTTAGGAGATGTTGACCCTGAAGGGATGGATTAAGGAAGAGAAACCAGTGAAGGAAGCTGAGATAGAGAAGAGAACACTGGTCTGGAATCCAAGGGAAGAGAAAGCCTCCTGAAGAAAGACATTAAAGAGGTGAGATGTTGGATTTAGCTTTTAGGAAATGACAGGGACCGGAAATGAGATGTGGGAGGCAATAGCCAGGTTCAAGTGGCTGAGAAGTAAATGGGAAACGAAGCCCTCAAACCTCTGCACCTGGCAAAATCCTCATCTTTGAAGACCCATCTCAAACGTCACCTCTTCTGTGACTCCTTTCCCAGCTTTCTGAATTAGCTTCTTCTTATGGTTATCTTTGTAATACTCGATTTTTTCTTTTGAAAAATTTCATGGCACTGAACTTCATCTGTTTACATCCTGGTGACCTAAGTGAAGACTGGTCTCCTTGAAGTCAGGAGCCTCATCTTGTTCATCACGGTATCCTGAAGTCTTAGCTTAATGCCAGCACTAGTTGTAAACATTTCTTAAACATTTCAGTAAACATTTCTTTTTCTTTCCCTGATTTGTGTAAGCTTTATTTTTTTTTTTTACAGAGGATTGACTCTAATTTTATTATTTTATTTTATTTTAAATCTGTGAGTTAGAAAAAGAAATGAATATTTTAGGAAGTTTGAATATGGAGAAGAAGAGAAAAAATTTGAAATAGAATCGGCTGGAGAGAAACGTTTTTAGAAAGAAGTAGCCTTGGACATTTTCATAGACTAGTATGGAGAGTCAGGGAAGGGGCAGAGGATGAGGGTACAAAAGAGGAAAGTGCTGACTAAGCCAGCCATGGTGGCTAAGAAGAGGTAACAAGGGCACAGGTACAGAAAGAGGTTCTGAAAGAGATCTAACGTTCTTCCTCTGAAACAGAAAAGTAAGGAGGATATAGTTCAAGTTTGAAAGTCATTGAGAAAAATTGAAGAGGATTGCATTAGGAAGACCCTCACCTTCTGCTAAGGTTAAAGGATCGGTGGTAACTGAGGGGACTGAACACAGAAGGTTTGGAACAACTTCAGACTATATGACCAGAATCCCTATAATCATGAAGAGTGAATGGAGGGTCCATGTAAACCTGGTGAAGTTGATCAGTTTGCATGTTTCTCCCTGTATTTGTTAACAGACATTTAAAAAAGAAATGTCATTTGTATAGGTTTGCTTGTCTATTTTAACTTCTCTTAAGGAAACAGCTGTGAGACACTCAAAGTATCCTTTGCAGATTGTGGAAGTCCTTTTGCACACCAACTTTGCAAAGGCCTCTTTCTGTTTGAATAGGAGGCAACCAACATATGTGTGGTTTACAATGACTGGCATCTGTTTGTAGAACTGTCTTTTTCTGTTATCATTAACCTGAAGTTTCATGCATAATCATTATCAGCGTGATAAGGAGTGATTGCACATGCATTTAAGTGAATCTTTAGGTCTGAAATGAGAGGTACTAGGATTACTAAGGTCCCTCCCTCTTTTTTTTAACTAGAGTTGGACAAGTGATAACCATCAAAGCGAAAGTTACCAGAGCGTTCAGCACAAGCATGGAGGTAAGAGACCTCTTTTCTTACTTCTGCCTATTGGTGCTCTCTTTTCATTGTGTACAGAGGGCAGAGCAGGAGGCCTGGCATAATTTGGAGTTCATGAGGTTCTGAATTTCAGAAGGTGCTTGAACCTGGAGTCAGTGTCACAGGTAAATAATAAGGACCTTGAGTTTCCTAGTCAACTCTGCTACTAAAATTAAATGTGATGCGACACATTATTTTTATATAGAAGGATACATAGGAAGTAAACATATAAGGGAGAAGGGCACTCTCTTGGTTCTTTACAAGCCATGGGTCTTATTTCTTAATTATACTGACTCTGCTTTTTCTCCATCTCTGCACCCTCTAGTGGAAACTAGCCCCATAATTAACTAGTTTTTGAAAGGTAGAGTAACTGAAGTGAGAAAGGAAGTTTAGATTTTTCTTCTTCACCCACTCGGTTTTATTTTCTTTACCATAGTTGTGAATGCAGCATTCTCAGGGGCTTTTGAATTTTCTGTTCTGATTGAACCAGTAGCAAAGGGTTTACTGGATCCCATTTTGCAACTTCTATGTTGGTTTGTAGCAGTCCCTTTGATCTTTGGGCACAAAAGATATATAGGGACTTATATTTGTTTGTTAGGGCATAGTGGAATACCACAGACCAGATGGCTTAAACAACAGATATTTATTGTCTCACATCTCTAGAGGATAGACATGCTAAATCAAGGAGTCTGTAGGGTTGATTCTTTCTGGGGGCTGAGAGAGTGTGTCCCAGTGCTTTATTCTGGTGATTTGCCTTGGCTTCTGCCACATCATCCTGATCTCTGCCTTCATGTTCACATAGTGTTCTGAGGGTCTGTGTCCAAATCCCTCCTTTTTAGAAGGACATCAGTCACATTGGACTAGGAGACCACCCTACTCTGGTATGACCCCACCTTAACCAATTACATCTGAACCACCCTATTTCCAAAATAAGGTCACATTATAAGGTACTGGATTCAACCCATATTCCTATTCAACAGAACTATTTGACAGTAACCATACCTAATGGTGATGGTTTTACCCTGAGTTAGTCACTTTCCCCCAGTATCCCTATGAACAGAATACAAAACACTTGAAATCAGAAAGGAAATCTTTGTGTTAAAAGTCAGCTCTGTCAGCAACGATCGTGATGGTACTTTCTCAGCCTCCCTACTACAGGCTAGCACTCTACCTTATATTCAGCCCAAACACGGATAACAGCTCCTTTTCTTTTATCCTTTTCCTCCTATTCCATGAGAAAAGGTAGAATTTCCAAAGGAAATTTGATTAAAAGCTAAGAAAAGAAAAACCGGTGAGTTTAAAAGCACAGATTCTTTTTTAAATGTTTATTTTTTTGAGAGAAAGAAAAAGAGCATGCACGCATGCTCAAGAGGTGGGTGAGGGCCAGAGAGAGCGGGGCGGGGTGGGGGGTGCGGAGAAACCTAAGCAGGCTCCATGCTGCATGCTGTCAGCACAGAGCCCAACAAGGGACTCTGTCTCATGAACCGTGAGATCATGACCTGAGCCAACATGAAGAGTCGGACGCTTAGCTGACTAAGCCACCCAGGCACCCCTAAAAGCACAGATTTCTGATCCCAAGGAAAGTAAATCCTAGCCTTGACTAGGGCTAATTTAGTCCCTCTTCCAAGTTGAAGTCTTCTGTGGTCTCTGCATATGTTGTGTATTCAATAAGGTCTGGCTGGTGGGAACACCAGACTCTCAGTTCTGCATAAGTTCTCGGGACTGCTCATGTTACACTCCCCAGGAATCAGTTTTGCCTCAGAAGGTGCTCATGTCTGGCCTTGTAAACGTCCACCTTGTAAATGTCAGACTGGTGTCATCCCAAACACTTAACAGGACTGTGTGCAGATTTTTGGAATTCTTTCCTTTTGTAGTTACATTTTTTTCTGGGAATGCCCACAAATCCCAGGAGCGTTGGTCTTGATTTCTGCCTCCTCATTTCAGGAAGGTTCAGTTTCCCCTCCTTGGCCATAGTCTGGGACTTACCTTCTGGCTGAGAGCCCAGAAATTCAAGTGTTCCTCTTGTCTGTTTCCCTCTTCTTAGTGGTGACATTTCTACATTGTCTGCTATCCTAGTGTGAAAATAGTTGGTTCAGTTTTCTAGTTGTTTTTGCAGGATGTAATTCCAATCTGACTTACTTTTTCATGACACAAAGTGAAAGTCCCCCTTACGTATGTTTATGAGACATTTGGCCATCATACATAACTAAGTTAACTGTTCTAACAGAAGACAGTGTTTGGAACTCGTTTAAACTCTCCAGAATTGTGGGCTTGAGAATGGATGGTTTAAATTTGGTTAACCACTGTCGAGTTAACTTGAGTGTTACTGTGAAAATACTCACTTGCATTCATAAGGTAAGTGATGTAAAATGAATTATGGATTATTGATTATTTTTGCACATGAGGTAGTTGGTGAAGATGTAGAAACAGCTGTTCTCTATAGTTAATAATACAGTGCTAAACTAAGAGGCCTGAGGTTGCCCATGAGTCCAAGAAGATAGTGTTACATATCAGGGATATGTGGGGCAAGTGTTTATTAGCCAAAATCTAACAACAGATTCCTGAGTTTACCAATACTTGTACAAAGTGAAATCCTCAGGACCTAAGCTTCAGATCTTTTCCCATAAGGAAATCCATTCCCTTGTAGTGTCACCAAAAAGTGCCTCAGCCACCTTCTTGCTCTTCCTGAAAAACAAAATTTCTGAAAAAGGCAACAAAGCTACTGATAACATGATGCAGTTTGTCCATGTTAACTCAGTTATAAAAGCCAGAGACTGAAGATTAAAAAAAGTTATGGGGTATCTCCTTAATGGTCTACAAGGCATTAATTAGTATCTTGTTTTCAAAAGCACATATAGTGATAATGGGATTAGAAAATACTTGTCAGATAATGCCAGTTTTTAAAATTATAACATGAAACTGTAAATACAGTGTGATAATTTTATGTAAATACATACACACACATAAAATGGGAATAAAATTCACCTAAACATTAGTGATTATTAATATGGGTAATGGGATTACTAATAATATTTACTCTGGGTAATCAGATTCCATTTTTATCATTTATGTATTTTTATGTTTACCAAATTTTCCATGTCAAATATCTATTTTTCTAATAAGAAAAAAGTTTTTTTTAAGTTTATTTATTTTGAGAGAGAGAGACAAAGCATAAGCAGGAGACAGGCAGAGAAAGAAGGAGAGAGAGACTCACAAGCAGGCTCCGTGCTGTCAGCACATGAACCGTGAGATCATGACCTGAGCCCAAATCAAAAGTTGGACGCTCAACCAACTGAGCCACCCAGGTGCCCCAGAAAAAAAGTTATATTTTAATTTTATGGAACATCACTGAAAGAATAGTGTTGCTTAAAAATAAATTAAAATGCTGATTTAATTCAAAAACAAAAGAACATTGAAATGCATGACTGAATTTTGATTGCTGTGATCTCATCTGTTTTCTGGATGGCTGAACGTTTCCTTATTTATTTTTCTTTTCATTTTAGATCAGCATCAAGGTGATAGTACAGGACATGCTCACTGGTATTGAGAAACTTGTTAGTGTGGCTTTCTCTACATTTGTAGCCAAACCAGTTGGAAAAGAAAAGGTAAATTTTCTGTGTGAAGAAGTATCTATGATGTAATTCAGGGACATAGTAATGATTGCATCAGAATTATTATGGAGAAAAAGACATTTCTTGTTACTGTGCAGTATGCTTTCCCAAGATTTTTTATCCATCAATATTTTTGTAAAATTTGTCCTTCTGTGGTAATACACTGTTAAGCACCTTAGAGGAAGGGAGATGTAGTCAGTTTGTTAAAGAGGAAAAAAACACTGTGTTTTAAATGATCCAAAGTGCCTATCAGTTTCTCAAAAATAGTGTTTACTGGGTTAGTTCTTTTCTTTTATGGTTATATAACTCAAAGTTGAGTTAAAATAATTTTTTTTAAAAAAGCAAGAACAGTTTAGTCAGAACTTGCATATTATAGTCCAATCATTTGTTTATACCTGAAGGAAGAATGTCAAAGAGGCTGAACTATTGAAGTTTAGAAATAAGCTTCAGGGCATATGGAGTAAAAACAACCTTAAAATATATGCATTATTCTGATATGTGTATGTGTGCCCAGCAGGCCTACCTGGCTATGGGCCCAGAGCAGCTTGTCTATAGTCTGCTGGGGGTTTACTCATTGTTTCTTGGCTTTCATTTTTAGGATCAGGGGGAGGGTCCCCATTTAGTCTAAAGGTAATAATCCAATTTAGAATTAAATCTCTCACTGCAAGGATCACTTCAAACATGGGCATAGTAGCTTCTCCTAGTTCCATATTGAAGCAACAAGGGGTACCTCTTACTCTGCAAAAGTGTTCTTCAGCCTGCATCCAACTTTAGAGCCGGGACAAAGCCATATTTTCTCTGTACCCAACAGAGATGACAGTAGGGCAGTACTCACCAGCAACTCCTTACTTGGGCCAACAGGCAAAGATATAGATGGATCTGACTCAGTCCAATCCTGATGCCTGGGTGGCAGGTGTCCCTGAAGAATTTTGTGCACCATGGCACTTCCCCCAGTCTCTGTCCAATATTAGACATTCAACAAGACATATTCATATTGCCCAAGGGCATTCTATTTGAAACTGAAGTTCATATCAGCTAATACTGAAAATGCAGCTTTCTGGGCTATGTCTCAGACCTACTGAATTAGAATCACTAGTATAGGAACTTGGAATCTGTACTTTGACAAAGCATCCCAGGATCCTATGTTCACTAAAATCTAAGACATTGAGATAGGTCTTGCAAACCATTGTTTTTTTTCCCAGAGTCCCCCCAAATCTCCAAACCCTGAGAATGAGAGACTATGGGGGTGATTGCAGATTTTCCATATCTGAGAAAAAGTGACAGAAAGGAGTCCACATCACCATCCCATCCTGTTCCTTCCACGGAGAAGAACACAAGGACTATCGTTTTTCCTCTCAAGCGTGAGACTTCTCATTTTGGCTTCAGGGACTCATGAAATAAGAATACTATAGTAACACTTCAGTTAAACCTGTCCTGAGCCTGAAGAAACTTTTTCTGAGAGCATTTCTGGGAAGTCAGATGCCTTATGGTCCTGCCATTATAAGTTGGCTCAGATAACCTTTATTGTAAAACAGCTTTCCCAAATGAATTATTTTCCAGTTAGTAATGTTCTTGTTCAGGGGCACATCACAAAGAGAGCCACAAAAAGTCAGCGGTTTGGTATGAACCAACAGGCCTACCTGCATCTCTATCCAAAGTGAGTTTGTTCCAGGATGAGACGGGCAATGGTTAACTAGGCTTATTAGTTAGTTCATGAGTTTCATAGGCCGGATCATTGAAGGACTCACAGAACACCACAGGGTATGCTCGGGCAGGGCCTTACTAAACTAGAAGAGGTTGTTTGTAGGAGAAAGAAAGCACCGGCGAACAGCAGAGAAGTTTAAGACTTCAGGCATAGCTCTTGGGGTTCTTTTCCTTTATTATTATTATTATTATTATTATTATTATTATTATTATTATTTGTTTTTCATCATGATAGGTGTACTCTTTAATCCCTATCCCTTATTTCACCCATCCACCCACTCAGCTCCCTTGAGTGGAATTCTCTGTAATTAAGTCTGTTTCTTGGTTTGTCTTTCTCTCTCTCTTTCTCCTTTGCTCATGTGTTCTGTTTCTTAAATTCCACATATGAGTGAGATCATATGGCATCTGTCTTTTCTCTGACTGACTTATTTTGCTTAGCATAATACACTCTATATCCATCCACGTAGTTGTAGGTGGCAAAATTTCATTCTTTTTGATGGCTGAATAATAGTCTATTGTATATGTATATACCACATCTTCTTCATCCATTCATCTATCAGTGAACACTTAGAATGCTTCCATAGTTTGGTTATTGTAAATAATGCTGCTATAAACATAGGGATGCTTGTATCCCTCTGTATTAGTGTTTCTGTATTTTGGTGATAAATACCCAGTAATGCTATTACTGGATCCTAGGGTAGTTTTATTTTTAATTTTTTGAGGAACCCCCTCTACTATTTTCCACAGTGGCTGCACCAGTTTGCATTCCCACCAGCAGTGCACAAGGTTTCCTTTTTCTCCACATCCTCTCCCAACACCTATTGTTTTTTGTGTTGTTGATTTTAGCCATTCTGACAGGTGTGAAGTGATATCTCATTGTAGTTTTGATTTGCATTTCCCTAATGATGAGTGATGTTGACTATCTTTTCATTTGTCTGTTGGCCATCTGTATATCTTCTTTGGATAAATGTCTGTTTATGTCTTCTGTCCCTTTTGTATTGGATTATTTGTTTTTGGGTGCTGAATTGTATCAGTTCTTTATATATTTTGGATACGAATCCTTTATCAGGTATCTAATTTGCAAATATCTTCTCCCATTCAGTAGGTAGCCTTTTAGTTTTGTTGTTTTCTTTATTGTGCGGAAACTTTTTATTTTGATACAGTCCCAATAGCTTATTTTTATTTTTATTTCCCTTGCCTCAGGAGACATATCTAGAAAAATGTTGCTATAGCAAATGTCAAAGAAATTACTGCCTGTGCTCTCTTTAAGGATTTTTATGGTTTCAGGTCTTACATTTAGGCCTTTAATCCATTTACAGTTTATTTTTGTATATGGTGAAAGAAAGGGGTCCAGTTTCATTTTTTTGCATGTGTCTATCCAATTTTCCGAACACGATTTGTTGAAGACACTGTCTTTTTTTTCCATTGTATATTCATTCCTTCTTTGTTAAAGCTTAATTGGCCATGTATTTGTGGGTTTATTTCTGAGTTTTCTGTTCTTTGCATGATCTTGAATTTCTTTCATCAGTGTTTTACAATTTTCAGAGTACAGGTTTTTCACCTCTTTGGTTAAGTTTTTTGATAGCTGTTTTATTGTTTGGGGTGCATTTGTAAATAGGATTGTTTTCTTAATTCCATTCTCTGCTGCTTTATCATTAGTGTATAGGAATGCAACAGATTTCTATACATTGTACACTACAACTTTACTGAATTCATTTTTCAGTTCTAGTAATTTTTGGGTGGAGTTAAGATTTTATATATATAGTATCATTTCATCTACAAATAGTGAGAGTTTCACTTCTTCCTTACCAATTCAGATACCTTTTATTTCTTTTTGTTGTCTGATTGTTGTGGGTAGGACTTCCAGTACCATGTTGAATAGAAGTGGTGAGAGTGGACATCCTGGTCTTATTCCTGACCTTGGGAAGCTCTCTGTTTTTCACCCTCACAGTCCTTTTCAGTTATACAAAATATGCTTCATCTGGATGAAGATTGGAGAGCCAAGGCACAAGTTTACTAGGTGGACTTTTACACCCTGCTGGTCACATAACTAAAACAAGGTTGTATAGAGCTAAACCAGTGTAAGTTATCAAGTCTCTGTATTCCTAAACAAATTAGACAAGGTACTCCAGGGGAATCTTAGACTTGAAAGCAGCATATTATGAATCCCTTAGCTGTTTTGTAGTCTTGGCTAAGGGTCAGTGCCAGCCTTTAGGTGTCCTGGAAACAAGCATGGAATTATTCCCATCCAGCTGCAGGGTGACTTTTTCATGCACGCAGGTTAGCAGACAGGCTTTTCTGGCAGAGCTTGAGCCCTTCGTTCTGCTGCACCATAGTTCCAGATTTCTGGAGGTCAATTAAAGCTTTGTTCTGACCTACCGATTCTTTCAATTTGCTTATTAGACAATGTTTTCACTGTGTGATGAAATTTCCAAATTAGAAATCTCTCTCAGTACATGATACCTTTCTCGAGTACATCTTTATTCCCTTCCTTTGAGATTTTAATTTTGCAAAAAGTAGAAAACATTTCATAGTAAGAATTCAGCAGATTCAAAGTTCCTCTCCTCATTCATTAATTTGAAGAATTTTTTATTCTGTAGGCCTGTTGAAAATTTTAAAAATCAGGGAAAATTAATATTTGGAAAACTCTTTAAAGCATATATTATATGAAGAAATAATTATGCCTATATTGACTTTTTTAGTTTAAAGATATTTTAAGAAAAAAACTTAGTCAAATAATATGTGTGAAAACACCCAGGAATGGTCTATTTAAAAATTTTTTTTAACTTTTTTAACATTTTATTTATTTTTTGAGACACAGAGACAGAGCACAAGCAGGGGAGGGGCAGAGAGAGAGAGGGAGACACAGAATCCAAAGCAGGCTCCAGGCTTTGAACTGTCAGCACAGAGCTCAACACAGGGCTTGAATCCACGAACTGCGAGATCATGACCTGAGCCCAAGTCGGGCGCTTAACCGACTGAGCCACCCAGGAGCCCTCACGCATCATTGTTCTAATAGCAAAATATTGAAAACGATATAAATGTTCACACAGATGATTTTATAACAAAATAAGAAACGTTCATGATATTTAACCTTATAAATGCAATTTTCTAAAAACCTCCTGGTTATACCATACTGCCCCTGGGAGAATCAGAGTCTTATTTGGATAACTTCAGTCCCTCACACACTATAGGAAAACTGGGATGGCAAGGTCATGGTGAGAACAACCATCCTAACTATCTTGCTATTGATTCAGGAGATGAGCACCCCTGTATCTAGAGACTGGGAAAGGGCTGTCACTGGAATGACTGTTTGATTATGGCAGAGGAAGTGGCATCCCTCTGGACTCAGAGAAAAACTAAATGTGCATAAAAAATACACTGTAAGGGCACTTCATAATGACAACTATGATATAACAAGACTAGATCTTTCTACTGAAGAAAGAGATGTACACATAATGTATTTAAAGAAGATTATTACTGGTGGCTCAGTCAGTTAAACATCTGACTTCGGCTCAGGTCATGATCTCACAGTCAGTGAGTTCAAGCCCTGCATCGGGCTCTGTGCTGGCAGTTCAGAGCCTGGAGCCTGCTTTGGATTCTGTGTCTGCCTCTCTCTCTGCCCTCCCCTGCTCATGCACTGTCTTTCTCTCTCTCTCTCTCTCTCTCTCTCTCTCTCTCTCTCTCTCAAAAATAAATATTTAAAAAAATTTTTTTTAAGTTTATTTATTTATTTTTGAAAGAGAGAGAGTGAGCTCAAGCCGGAGAGGAGTAGAGAGAAAGGGAGAGAAAGAATCCCAAGCAGGCTCACTGTCAGCACAGAGCTCAACACAGGTGCCAATCCCACAACCATGAGATCATGACCTGACCTGATATCAAAAGTCAGATGCTTCATGGACTGAGCCATCCAGGTGCCCCCAGAATACTCTATTTACTTGGAGTTAGAAAACAATATAACATATCATTGGTTTTGCAAAATCCATGCTGCGCTTTTATAATTTAACAAGGCAATGAAAGATAAATGTTTTTCTTTCTCTAGATTCTTTTAAAACCAGTCACACTTCTGACTGAGCAAGATCATGTGGAACATAATCTGGCTTCAGAGAGAAGGAAAGTTCGATTACATCATGAAGATACCTTTAAAAACTTGATGAAAGAAAATAACGAGTTTGATGGTCAGTAAATCTACTTATGGGAACTTTAATTATATGACTGTGACAAGCAGAGGGGTCCTTTCTTAGAGTACATTTATTTTCACCTTGTTATTACAGTTCAGCCCTGGCAATGGTAGGTGTCTTCCCCAACAAACTCAGTGGCTGGAGAAGGAAGGGCCTGGCCAATTCAAAATATAACTGCAGCTATCTAAGACCTCTTTAAATTGGAGGATCTACAGGGGAGGAGAGAGGAAAAGAAGGGTCACAGGGACCAGGCAGTCCTTATTGGTAAGTATGCACTCAGTAGTGACCAAAGAATGAAGGAACAACAGCACAGGGATATGTCCATCTGGTGCTTCACAGTTTACTAAGCAGGCTCTCTTTCATTACTTCATATGAACTGCTTATAATACCAACACAGGAGAAAACTGAAAGTGAGCCGTGATGAGCCTTGCTAAAGATCACAGGAGCTATGAATGGAAGCGATAACATTCTATTTCTGTTTCCTGGCTCTTCCCCCAGTAGCACTGTTTGATTAGCCAGAGTGTCTTAGTTCTCTGGCTGCGAACCCCCAGGCTCTTGGAGGCCTCATGGGGCCAGAATGGCATGGAAAAGAGGGCCACTTTGCCCCTCCCCTGCCCTTCCTTTACTTCTGACCCCATCTCCTTCAGCCCCAGGGGAGATGACCTTTCAGGGAGAGCAAAGTGGTGAAGGGGAGGAAGTGGAGTGGTCTAGCTTGAGCCACTCTGCTCCCAGTGGTGAGACAGGAAGTTCCCAGAGGATTCAACTTTCCTGGGCTCCAAGGCAGCTACTAGTAGAAGAGGAAGGAAAGAATCAGAATGAGAATATTAGAAGAGAGGAAGGAAGAAGAGGAGACACAGAGGCCAGAGGAGAGAGGAAAAGCAGAAGCAGGGGTGACCTGTGTGTGTGGGCTTTATTCTGCCCTGCATGACATCATCATGGCCTGGGGACAACCTTACAGATGACCTTTTGGTTGGAAAAAAGTTTTTCAAAGGCTTCTATTGCAGACCTTTTAAAAGACAATGCCCGTTACCAAGCTACTTTTTTAAAATTTATTTATTTTGAGAGAGATACTGTGTGCTCATGGGAGCTAATGGGGGAAGGGGAGAAAGGGAGAGAGAGAATCCCAAGCAGGCTTTGTGCTGTCAGCCCAATGTGGGGCTCAAACTCATGAAGCATGAGATCATGACCTGAGCCGAAATCAAGAGTCCCGACGCTTAACTGACTGAGCCACCCGGGAGCCCTACAAAGCTACTTTAGAAGAAATGAAGACTTCATCATTAAATTACTATGCTGAGAAGAGTCCATCCTTTTGTAAAGATGGTCTCTGTACCAAAATATATTTTAAATGCATTTTTGCTAAAGTAATAAAGTGGCCGAACCATGTGAACAAGGGCAAACTACAAAGAAAATTCAAGGTGGAAGGAGGCAGTATATGAAAAGATAGGACTGTATCATGGAGGCTCTCCTAGGTCAAGTTAAGAGGCTTAAACTTTATTCTCTCCTTAAAGAGAGCTGATACAGATTTGGGCACACTTGTTGCATGATTAGGCTGGCATTTAATATGGTCATTCTGTGTAGAGGAGAAGAGACTATATGCAGGGAGACTAGGCAAAGGATGAGGAGTGGCTACTCCAGGCAGTGGTAGTATAGAAAGGAGGAGAAAAGTCCAAAACTATACAAGGGGTAAAATCAGTAGAATAGGGTCACTGATGGGGAGATGGGTGAGGAAGAAGAAGTTCAGGAAAACTCTCAGGTTTCTGGTGTGAGCAACTAGCTAATTAATGGTAGTATCTTGAACTGAGGTCATGCATATGAGGGGCAGGAGAGGGGCAGTTTTGATGAGGTGGATGATGAGTTCAGTTTAGTCTCATGTGCTTGTGGAACAACCAAAAGGACAAAACCAGGCTGGGGAGATTTAGTTTGAGACACAGCAGCTTACAGATGGCAATTCAAATGAAGCCAGTACCTACAGTCACCCAGGGAGGGCTCATAGGGGCAAGAGGGTGGTGGGCCAAGAGTGGAACCTGCAGAACATGGCCATAAGAGATGATCAGAGGAGGAGGATGGATCTACAAAGAAGACCTAGAGGGACTAGTGGGAGGGATGCAGCGAGAACCAGAGAGACTAGCATCATAAGTCAAGGGAGTAGAGTTACATGAAGAAATGAGTGGTCAACTGTGTTCCAGGAAGTGAGAAATAAAAACTGTCCACTGAATTGGGAATAGAAAAGTCATTCTCACATGCTACAGCCATTCAAATGTAGAGGTAAAATGATTGCAATTGACTTCAGTTTCAGTGTGTTAGGAAGTTGGGCAAGATCTCCTCTATGGGTCTGGTTCAGTTTAGAATTATAGATTTTGAAGGGGTGCCTGGGTGGCTCAGTTGATTGAGTGTCCAACTCTTGATTTCACCTCAGGTCATGATCCCAGAAGTGCCACATCAGGCTATGTGCTGAGCGTGGAGCCTGCTTAGGATCCATTCTCTCTCTCTTTCCCTCTCTCCCTCTCTCCCCCTGTCCCTCTGTCCCTCTCTTCATCTCTCTCTCTCTCTCCTCCTCTATCTTTCCTTTTCTCCCTCTTTCCCTCTCTACCTCTCTCCCTCAGCCCTCTCCCCAGCTTACACTATCTCTTTCTCTCTTTAAAGTAAAAAAATACTTCAGAATTATAGATTTTTAGAAGTCTGTTTCTATCATGTTTCCTCTAATCTGCTGTAAAAGTGGATGATTCTACATTCCTTTGTACAATACAACTTTTAACTTAATTTTGTTGATTTTATCTTTTTAGAAATTTTACAAGCTTTCATGCCACCGAAGCAACCATAGAACCTAAAAGCAATTTCTCTTAATGTCAGAGCCAGACCCCAGAACTTTAAGTTGCCCTTGAGTGCGTGTTTTGTCCACCTGCTGCCCAGTGTATCTGATAGGGTTTGTCTTGAACTGGACAATACCTTCTGAAGGAAGACAGCTAGATCATCTCTGTTATTGAACAGTGTTTTTAGAAAACCCAGGGTTCTAACATTGATAGTAATATCAGAACTAATTGGAATCTCTTTTAAGATTTTGTGTGATTGAAATTCATATCATTGGAACAGTGAGAAATTTTAGTTAAAATCATATGCTTTCAGAAGAAAAGGGAAACAGATGAGATTAGATTACATAAAAGCAGGACTTCTTTGGAGTGTGTTCTTGTACCACTGAGTCACTGTTTGGAGGCTTGGTATATAGGAAAAGACTTCATATTTGGAGCATTAAATTATTTTTTTAGTGAGAAATCAAATCTTTATGAGCATTATCCTGTGTTAATTCTTTCTGGTTGTGAGAAGGAAAACAACAGTTAAAATGACCTCAGTTCAGGTCAAAGTTCCTGACCTGAAATTGTAGAATGAATGCAAAATTGTCCAAACAGAATGATGACACAATACTTAACGAACATCCAAAGTACAAGTATTGTAATTGACCTCTGGACAGGTATGGTCTTATTTGGAAGTCTGTAGAAAGGGTGAGGTTTGTTTACCATACTTGAGTACACAGACAGAACTGTGACCTAACTTGGTCTCTGAGCCTAGGAGAGCTATATTTCTCCAATGATTGGCAGTTACCTGTAAATAAGCATGCTTCTACGCTGAGGTCACCTGTACTCAGTATATTTTTGCATCCATGTCGTAGGTCACCTGTATTCAGTATATTTCTGCATACATGCTTATGCATACATGACCTGCCCTAGTACCCACCTCTTTGTATCCCAGTGTATGCCATGTATGTCTTTATAAGAATCAAGTAGCTTTGTCTTTAAAGTTATCGCTCAGAAAAGAAGGAATTGCATTACATTTGTGTCTTTACAATGTTTTCCATAATATATTGCCTACTCAATTTTTTATTTTATCATTATTTTAAATTATTTAAAAATAGGTAGCACACATGCACAGGGTGAAAGTTCAAAAGGTATGAGGGCATTCAGTTAAAAGATAAGACTTCCAGAGCGCTTTGGTGGCTCAGTTGGTTGAGTGTCCAATTTTGATTTTGGCTCAGGTCATGATCTCATGGTCATGGGATTGAGCCCTGCATTAGACTCTGCACTGATGATGTGGAGCCTGCTTGGGATTTTCTGTCTCCCTCTCTCTCTGCTCCTCCCCAATGCACACACATGTGCATGCTCTCTCTCAAAATAAATATTTTTTTTAAAAAAAGCTATGACTTCCTGCCATCAGTATCTCCCAGTTAACCAGTTCCTATCTTGAAAGACAACCAATATTACACACACACACACACACACACACACACACACACACAAACACACACTTAGAGCACAATATTCAAATAGCTATGCACTTTTTTTTTTTCATTTAACAGTGCATTTTAGAGGTAGTTTATATTTATTTTCAACAAAAAAGCAAGAGATATTAACCTAAAAAAATCAGTACAGTTTTAGGTATTAATAGGACATCATCTGACAATGTCAGTAATGGCAAAAAAAGAGAGAAAAAAGAAGTTGAAAGATTCAAGATTTCATGTGTGTTTAAATATCACTTTAGGAAGCAGTCCAATTCTGATTACAGCAATATGGTGGATTTGGTGTCTAGAACAAGCTAAAATTTCTGGATAAAATATTTACAAACATCTTTGCAAACACATCTCAGCAGGAAGAAGAATAAGAGAAAATCTTGAAGTCCGGCCATAATTGGAAAACACAAATTTGCTTGGGACTCTGTAGATACTAGAAGACCTAGAACTTGTGTTTTAATGGGCCTGCATAGGCTCAGGAAACAAAGCCAGTGGCCCATGATAGGTGGAAGGTTGAATCAGGGAACCTTAAATGGACCTGCAAACCTAAAAAAATGATACTTCAGTGAGTCAGTTGAAAAAAATCCTAATCCTCAATGAGCTTTGGTAGGGGTACTTTCCTATCTCATTGAGACCTTAACCCTAGGTAAAACGGGTGGGGTTGGGGATGGGGGGACCTGTTTTCCTTTGAGAATTCAATCACAGGTACATTCTTAGGTAGATTTGGTATCAGAATCCACATCACTTGTTTGTACTGAAACAGACCAAGAGAAATTTATTATGAAGTGGCACTGTGTTACAGTACCCCCAGGTGACTGGCAGCCACAAATGCAAACCTCTGGAGACATAACTTTAAGCCCCACTCTAAAGAATTCCCACAGATACAGATCCAAGGCATATGAACTCCTAGTCAAAAATCCTGAAAAATAAAAATAAATAAGTCACCAAAATCTAGAGGAATCACCTTCTGAAGGTGCTTTGGGGAGGTGGGCCCCCTTTGAGGAAGCCTACAAAGACTACAATTACTGCATTTATCACATAAAGAGTGTTGAAGTAAAAACGTTAATATATTTTAAAGAAATAGAATCAAAAGTATTATTCAGGAATTAAAAAAATTACCTAGAAGGTTTGACAAAGAAACAGAATTTCTATACAAAAATATATATAATAATTTAAATTTAAAACTCAACGAATGAATTAAACAGCAGATAAGACAGTAACTGGAAGATAGATCTGAAGGAGTTACCTAGAATGCAGATGTATGGGCAAAGAATTGGGAAATATATGAAAGATTTGGAGACATAGAGAAAGGAGTAAGAAGTCTAATATGCATCTAATCAGAGTTCCAGAAAGAAAGGATAGAAGAATGGGAGAAAAATAGCATTTGAAGCAAATGACATAGACATTTTATTCAGAGGTAACAAGAAAGTTTGGTATCCATATGAAAAGATGATGGACCACATTAATCAGGGAAATCCAAATTATAACCAATATAAGATATTTCACACCCACAAAACTGGAAAAATTTGAAGAGTCTACAGTATTGTTTAAGTGAAAATGCAAAGCAGTAGGAACTCTAGTAAACAACATACAAAAGTGTACATTGGTACACTTTGTTACCTAGAAAATTCTGTTGAAAGCAAGGACTATGAATGTGGAATAAATCAGCAAAATTAAGTTCATTCATTCATTCATTCATTCAATAAATATTTACTGAGTGCTCATATTAAGGAATTATATTAGAATTTAAAAAGAAAATCAGTTCTTGTCCAAAGGAGCTTCGGATCTAGTGGGTCAAAGATCACACAAAGAAAAATAAAAGTATAATTATAAAAGAAAGATGCATGTGTGAGCTCATAAATGGGAATTAGCTGTTAGATCTGGAAGGCTTTCCTGAGGAAGTGTTGACTGAGATGAGCCAACATAGTGTTGAGGTGGAAAAGTTTTACTTTATAAGCTTCTTCTAGCTGGTCTGGGAATTAAATTGTCATGAGACAGATTAACAGGAGAAAATCAAACAAAAGTTTAATTACAGGATACTGCCTATATACATGGGAGAGATCCAGAAAAAAATGAGTAACTCATTGAAATGGCAAAGTCAAAGACAAAAGATGATATTGGGGGTGGTGGGTCAGTTATGGGAGGTTACCGAGGAAAGCACAGTAAACAAGGATAAGGTTATTTTGTAGATTTAAATCATTGTCTTCTCTGGTAAGTTTCTAGATTTACAGTCATCCCCCTCTTTCTGGTACAGCAAGGGAAATATGCTTACAAATAGAGATTTTTCTTATACACATAAATGTCACTTACCAAAGGGTAATTTCTACTGGGTTTTCAGAGCTTCTCTATGGTTTCTTAAAAATAATAAGCCTAAAAGAAGCAACATGCCAAAGAGGCATATCTTGAGGTGGCAAAATTTGCTCCCCTATAAAAATAGGGGATAAGAGATAAGTGGAAGAATGTGATAGTGCTGCTGATAGAGCAAACAATATGTGCAAATTCCCTGATGTTGAAGACAGTACTTAGTTATAGGACTGAAAAAAGGCCCTCATAGCTAGAACAAAGAGAGAGAGTGAAAGAGAATATGATGGGAGGAGAGTGGTAGTAGTCGCAATCAGACTCGCTGGGACTGGAGAAGTAGACAGACCAGACAAGGAAGGAAGGACTTTCCTAGCCAAGGGAAGGATTTGGGCTTTTATTTATTTTTCATTTAGTTTTAACGTTTTAATTATTTTTGAGACAGAGACAGAGTGTGAGTGGGGGAGGAACTGAGAGAGGAGACACAGAATCTAAAGCAGGCTCTAAGCTCTGAGTTGTCAGCACAGAGCCCAATGTGGGGCCTGAACTCAGAGCCTTTGAGATCATGACCTGAGCTGAAGCCAGCCACTTAACCAACTGAGCCACCCAAGCGCCCCTGGGCTTTTGTACTAGGGTGTTTTTGGAAGTTTCTGACATGTTTTCAAGTAGGAGACTGAAATGATCAGTGAAATGAAGGGGAAAAAAATTAAAAGACCATCAATTAATTATAAATCTAAAAAGTTCATGAGGAAATGCAGTTCAGGTCTTTGTAGCCACACTTCTCTGCTCACTTATGTGTGACTGTGCCAAGAATGGCCCCATTCCCAGTTCCCAACAGCTGCCTAATCTATGTTCTTGGGCTGCAAGCTCAGCTCTGCCTCTGACAGGACAACCGGGATGGTCCCCCTGATTTGTAAATCCTCCCTCTACTTCCTCAACAAAGGCACACAAGATTTAGGCCTAGCTGATGATTCACTAGATGATGCAAGACGCATAATTGAATACATTTTACTGCTTTGCAGCCAGAGTAAATGATTTCTCCATTGTTGAGAGTAAAAACCAATTTGTCAGTAAATGAACAGATATGATTCGAAGGAAGCAGAAGGACACTGAGAAGTACAACTCATTGTGCCATTTCTGTTGGTGACTGCATTCATTGCAAAACAGTAACTATGGAGGCCACATTCCCATTCTGAAGTTTATACTAGAGCAAACTATTCCAGATTTTCTGTATCTTTGGCCCATTATAGCTCAAAGTTCTTTCATTTTAACAACTTTATTGAGGTATAATTGATGCACCATAAATAATATTATGCATACATAATGCAGTTATAAATAACATAATAATTATTATAATTATAAATAATAACTGGTATACCCTAAATTCATGTGCTCATATTTGAAGTATACAGTTTGTTTTGAGACGTGTACACCCAGAAAACCATCACCACAATCAAGATAGTAACATACCATCAACCCCCAAATTTCTTTCTGACTTTCCCGACAATGATCTGCCCCTTCTCCACTCCAAACAACTCAAGTTTAAATTTAATCATTATTTTAATCAAAATTCCAATGAACTTGTATGATAGATTAGAATACAATCTCTAAAAGGGCCTTTCTAATCAGCTATCCAATTCCCTGGAATTCATGAAGGTCACTCTTTAGAATCAAACCTGTTTATTTCCTCAGGAGATTTAAGTCTTCAGGAATAATTTAATTTTTCTAAAAATCCCACGAGTTAAGGGTACAGCTAGGAAGGAAAAATAGTAGTCCCAGTTTGTGCAGTTAATTCCACCAATATTAATGTCTGTATCCCTCCTTCAGATCCCATTTGTGATGAAGAGGAAGGAATGGTTTCTACAGGTGGCACCGCTGTTCAGAGCATTGAACTTGTCCTCCCACCCCATGCAAACCATCATGGAAATACATTTGGTGGCCAAATTATGGCTTGGATGGAGAGTCTGGCTACTATTTCTGCAAGGTTCTTGGTTTTGACTTTTGGTGTGTGATGTTGTGTCCAGTGGGGAGAGATCAGAAAGGGTCTGAGTCCTGGTTATTGAGCTAGGAGAGAAGGAGAGGAGAGTGTTGCCATTTATTAAAATTAGAAAATAAGTCATTTATCTGTTTACCTTAGGATTAATCTGTCCTTTTTTTTCATTTTTTAAGTTTATTTATTTTGAGAGAGAGAGAGAGAGAGAGAGACAGAGCATGAGCAAAGAATGGGCAGAGAGAGGGAGGGAGAGAGAGAGAGAGAATGAAAGAGAGGGAATCCCAAGCGGGCTCTGCATGTGGAGCTGGGTGTGGGGCTCCAACTCAACAAACCACGAGATTATGACCTGAGCTGAAACCAAGAGTCGGACACTTAACCTGCTGAGCCAATCAGGAGCCCCTAATCTGCCCTTTTGTTTAAAGGTGAATGCTTATGTTCTTGGCTCAAAAATAAAAATGAAATGACAGTTCTAGTACTTTATTCTGAATTGTAAATGTTGATCTTGTAACGCTGCAGCTTCTTGTAATGATAGTTATGACATGGTGGATGCAGAATAGAAATGGAAGACGACCTTTACACTTAAAAATACTCAAATTGCAAACTTTTTTAAAGACACTTTACAATTTGGTTTGACCTTTGAAGGTGCTGGTTAGAATCATTATGGCCAAAGGATTAACTGAAAAATAAGATAACAAAGAGAGGAACTTGAAAGAATACTTTTAAGTACTCCTCAGTTTCAAAAAAAGGTATTTTATTATTAATGGACCCATGTAGGCAGTTGAGCAGTTTTAAGGAACACTGTGTATTCGGAAAATGCATTTGAACAGGAATTGCCCTACTGACGATCTTGTAACCATGGAACATTGTTAAGATTTTATTTTCCCAAAATGAAAAGAATTTTATGATGAGTATGTCTATAATTGTGACCATAGTTAGAAACCTGTAATAATCCTTCCTATAAATTATACGTAAATAAGAGAGCTTGTTTTTAAAATGAGATTGTCGTTCTCAATGGCAATAAAGAATTTGAACCTGTTCTTTTGTAAGGCTTACAATATAATTAACTGTGGCAGAATCTGTTCACATAGTGTTGGCACAATTCCTTTGAGTAATTGAATGACTACCGTGGGGATCTAAAATGTAGAAAATTACCAAAGTAACTTTCTGAGATTAAATATACTTTACAAAATTTCAAAATTTCACACACACATACAAAATTGTAAAATGTGTACCTTGTAGCCTTTCAGGCTTTGTGTAGCAATCTAGGTAATTTTCCAATAGGGAAAAATATGAGTCTTTTGATATGTGAGTGAATTTAGTTGAAGCTAAGAAACTAGTGTGAATAGCACTAGCTGGTAGTTCCTTCACTGTGCTCCCCTCCAACCTGAGAGTTACAACTTCCTGTGATTGTGGCCATGAGCTGTCAGGATGAATAGAACCCTCAAATGAGGACAGAAGACCTTGGTTTGTTTTTCAGAGGGACTGAGATAGGGAACAAAACAAGAGCATGACTGTCACCACAAGAGCAGAAGCACCAAGCATCTCAGTAAAGACCCTCCAGCTTGGGGACATAGTATTTCCCAAAATGTTTGCAGGGATTGTACAGACCCACTCTCAACTTATGTAATCTAGTTACTTATTTCATTCTTACAAGAGTTAAAAGATGTTTATTTAGAAAACACACTGAGGGGCTCCTGGGTAGCTCAGTCAGTTAAGCGTCCAACTTCGACTCAGGTTGTGAACTCACAGCTTGTGAGTTCAAGCTCCGAGTTGGGCTCTGTGCTGACAGCTCAGAGCCTGGAGCCTACTTCAGATTCTCTCTCTCCGTCTCTCTCTGTTCCTCTCCTGCTCTCTCTCTCTCTCAAAATATAAACAAACAATTAAAAAACATTTAAAAAAAAGAAATATTTGTCACATTTGTTACGCAAACTAGCAGTTCATGAAAATACTTTGAAGAGTGACCTCTTTCTCCTCTCTCTCTTCCCTTTGTTTCATCAGCCGCCTCTGTAGGGCACACCCCCTCCTAAAGTCCGTGGACATGTTTAAGTTTCGGGGACCATCTGCTGTTGGAGATCGTCTTGTTTTCAATGCCATTGTCAACAATACATTTCAGACCTGGTAAAGCATTTTTAGTGCTCTTAGGCTGCTGTGGACAAATTCAAACTTGCAAATGAATAAATTTTCTTATTTCAGTGTAGAGGTAAGTGTAGGGACTACTTTAAAATAACCAAGTTCCTTCTAATTTTTTTTTTAACTTCACTCATCTTCAACATCTATAGACAACTCATTTTAACTCTGTTTTCTTCTTGGAGCCTCTTTGCACTTAGTAAATTGTGATGGGTTGGTTTTTGTCTCATAATAAGGGTGACTTCTAGTTAACCCAGTACCATCTTGGTGTGTACCTGTCATAATTATTACTCTTTTTTTCACTCTCAGAAGAGTCCCAGTGACTTTATGGTCAGCTGACTCCTAATGAACCTGTTATTAATCACCATGAAGCCCAAACCACTTCCCAGTTATTTTTATTATTCTTGATATACAATGAAAAGATTTAATTGCCTTAAATCTTTTAAAATGTGAAAAAGAGTATCTATGTTTCCTATCCAATTTTAGTGTTTGATGCTTTTAATATGGAACTTGACTTTGAGAAAACTTGACTTTGGCACTATTAACTCCCCCATTCCCCATTATCAAAATATGTTCATGAAGGTATAGAAAGTCCTTCCTAACTGGCCTTTTTCCCACTTGGTGGGAAAGTGAAGTGGGAGTTCTTCCAGGGGCTTCTGCATCAGATTCATCACTCTGATGAAATGGATTTTAACAGTTGCATACATTTGCGATGACAAAAAGAAAAGCCCAGAGCCCTCATTCTTTTCCTCCCTCAGAAGCGGTGGTGGCTGCGTGGGCAGAGGAGGCCTGGCAGGCTCTGGTTCTCTGCCCACAGCTCTGTGTCGCCCTCTGCAGTGTTGAAGTGGGAGTGCGCGTGGAAGCCTTTGACTGTCAGGAGTGGTCTAAGGGCCAAGGCCGTCACATCAACAGTGCTTTTCTCATTTATAATGCTGTCAATGATAAGGAAGAAATGGTCACATTTCCCAGAATCAAACCCATATCAAAGGTCAGTTATTAGCACGTGAGTTCATTAATCAGACCACTTATTCTGGGGGAAGTGGTGGGTTACAGAGCTCTACCCAGAATCTCCCCACACCAGCAACAACTTCCAAGGCTATTCCTCTTTAGATTTTTTTTCTTTTTTACATTACGAAGTAAAATGGACTTTTTCTCCCCCTGCCCACCCCCGATCACTCTCATCATTTGTTAGAATGATAGAGGCCCTGGAGACCTCACTTCTGTTCCGCTGTGTGCTGCTGTGGGAAGAACATCATCTTCCGTGTCCTATTTCTGACTCTCTTCTCCCACTTCTTTACTCCAGCTCTCCATGGTTCTCTACATGCAATGGAACTGTATCTTCTCCCTATCTGAGAGGGGCCTTGCTGCCCACCCTCACCTTTTCTAAAAACTGTATAGTGAGATAGATGTATAATTCTGATAACAGAAATGATAACAGTCACCACTTTAAAAAAGGGAAAAAGGGGCGCCTGAGTGGCTCAGTCGGTTGAGCGTCCGACTTCGACTTCGGCTCAGGTCATGATCTCACAGTCTGTGGGTTCAAGCCCCGCGTCAGGCTCTGTGCTGACAGCTCAGAGCCTGGAGCCTGCTTCCAATCCTGTGTCTCCCTCTCTCTCTGCCCCTCCCCCAGTCTCACTTTGTCTCACTCTGTCTCTCAAAAATAAATAAATATAAAAAAAAATTAAAAAAAAAAAAAGAATTTAAAAAAGGGAAAAAAAAACGGGCTGCAAAGGTTGTCTTTATCCATGCACTTGCCCTTTGTGGGTGTTGAGTATCGTTCACACAGAGACACCATGTATGTTCCAACTAGCCCCTTCAACTGAATTCAGAGAGAGACACTTAAGGATTGTACCATTAAATTAGAAATGTATTGATTTTAATTTGTTTTTTATTAAAGGATGATTTTAGACGGTATCGTGGAGCTATTGCACGCAAGAGAATTCGCCTAGGCAGGTAAGGGATGTGGGCATAAGGATTTGAGGCTATATTCTCTTATCTAACAAATTATATAGCAAAGGACCCCTCTCTAGGTGTCTGTTCCCACATAATGTAACATGAGACGGTCTGATATTTTCTGACTGGAGGCTAACTGACAGATTTTTTTTTTTCTTGATTGTTCCACTAGTAAAAGTAGCTTTTAAAACTGCTGATTTCAGCTCAAGAAAGTGTCATGGTGACTGTTGTGTGCCAAGTGCAGGGAAGAAAACTTTATTATTATAACATTATTATAACATGTTAAGTAACATTTTAATTTTTTTCCAGAAAATATGTTACTTCCCACAAAGAAGAAGTGCCAGTTTGTGTACAATGGGACATAAGCAACCAGGTAACAGTTTTATGATTTGGAGCTTTTCGTGTAAAAAGGGAAAATGGTATCATTATAAACATGAAAGTTCCCATGTTTAACTGCTTCAGGTTGTGCCTATACAGGTTAGATGAGAAGGTAAATTATATCAACCAATCATCTCAAAATAAAACAAAACCAAACTATTAGTAAGTGGTTACCAACTAGTAGTTTCCGTGCCCTGTCTGAATTACATGTACAGTTTCCAAACTACAGACTCAGAATGATCTGCCATCAAATGCATTCAAGCAGCATGACACTGAGATACAGTGTCTCTCCATAATTTGTGCTGAAAAGACACGCCTTCCGGCTTGCATTTTTATAACATAACAACAAAGTATTAGTCGTTTTAAGGTTTTTGACCATAAATTATAAAAGGAGATCCAAGTTTACTGATTACATGTTGATTATAAGTCATACTGAAAGGTTATGTTGTCTTTGCTCAGGACACCAATTAAAATGATACTAATTTGCTAAGCATGCAGGCCTCATTTTATTTTGTCTCAATTCTGAATTAAGTGTTTGAGACAAATTATGTTACCGACAGCTTGGTTCTGAGCTTAGCATTATCACTTTGGCTCTAACAGTTCCCGTTTTCTAAGCAGAAACTGTTTGATCACATATCTGTGGACCGAACTCTCAGCTTTTACGATATTTGTGTTTTAGGTATCCCTGAGTAATGCCAACGTGGAGGCTCTCAAAAATCTGGCAGCCAAGAGTGGCTGGGAGGTTACCAGTGCTGTGGAAAAGGTAGGAGGCATCCAGGTCTATGTACAACCTGCTGTCCATCACAAATGAAAGTTGTCATGCTGCTGGTGGTGGTTCTGCTTCTGCTGCTGTTTTTAAGAAGGTAAAAAGTCTTTCTGGGAAAGTATTTCTAAGAGGCAGGTATCTTTCCAGGGCTGAATCTACTGCTCCATGCCGGTTGATTTGTGGTCCTCCAGGCTGCCCCACACATTCCTGCCTCTGAACTTAGTTGTTATATTCCACTTCTCTCTCTTTCTCCTCTCCATCTGCCTCAGTCCAACCTGGTCTTCAAGACCAGGACAAATGCTTTCTGCACAAAGCCAATTCCTATCGTCCTGACTGAAGGAACTTCCCTGGAGGAACCCCCTTAGCAATTACTTTTTCAAAATTAATTTGTCAATTAATTATGCCCTGTCTTGTGACAGTGCTTCCACTGCTTCGTTGAATTGATGTTGATGTCTTACATAGTAATTTAACTTTTTACACATGGCTTTTTTCCCTAACAAGATTATGAACTTTTGAAGAAAGGAGCCTTGTCTTGACTTCTTTGTGTCTCTCTTAGCACCTTTTATACTATTTTGCAGGTCATCAAATTTAAGTAAACATATATAATTTGGATTCTAATTTTATCTCATTTCAGAAGTGGTTAGGAGACCCTTTGAAGCTGATGCCCACAACTAGACTAGACTGTAAGGTCTCTGTGGGCATTTAGCTCACCGCTGTAGATGGTCCCAGAACATAGCAGTGCCGGGCACTCAGGGGGGGCTCAGTAATGCCAGTTCTTTGTGCTCACATTTCAGTGTGTACTGTTGTTCAGCATCAATGAAGCAGCAGCACCTACAAGAGGGGTGGCCATATTCCTGGTTGTCCATCATAATTGGTGATTGTTCCATCATCATCTGATGTCTTGTCATAAATATTGATAATGCCTCAGTGCCCCAGTTTGGACAATAAATTATATGGTCACTTACCCTAAAATTGAAGGAAACTGAGATGCTACTTCACTGATTGTTTTCACCTTGACCTTTTGTCAGTGTTTTGTTCTGGTTTGTTGGCTTTTAGTGTGTTTTTATCTTTTCTTCTGAATCCTATCAGGGTCTCTCTTACCCTGTTTGGATCCAGTTAGGTTTCCATGTATACCAAATTCAGTGATGCAGAAACACAGGTTAAACGTAATAAAATGATCTTCTTCTCTTTATCCCACATAAAAGATGCTTCAAGGCTTTGTTTTCTTTTACTAACATGCAGTCTGTTTCTTGCATCATTGCTGGCATCTAAGCAGTGTTGGAAAGGGCAGACTTGTGTCTGGAATGAAGGAAGAGCGCACATTTTGTGAAATCATATAATATATAAAAACTTGAGTTCTTTGGGAGTTTGGGGCCAGAAATAAATCTAAAGTAATAAATGGTGTATTGGCTCATATCTAAGGAGAGCCACCAATAATTAATTCTTAATTTTTGTGTGGATACTTTAGAAGATATTATATAATTAAAGCAACATTCTTATGTCATTGCTGTTGAATTTGAAGCCCTCCAATTCTTTAGATTGTATTTATGATAAAAATTTGATTTTTTTTTCCTTTCTGACTTACCCTCCTCTTCTCTCCTACTTTTTAAAGTGTTTGTATCCTTTTAATTTTAAAATACAGCTCTCTGACTTTTTTCTGTCACCTTTTAGTTGAATACTTCTTCCAATTATGTGTTAGGAGTCCTATTTACTTCAGGGCTTAAAGTCTATACTTATTTTTGATACAAATGAGTTAAATGGAAAAAGTAAGATTTTTGATATTTGTAATTGGGCACTACTTATTCTTTAACTCATGTTTCATTTTTATGTATGATCGTGGAATTAATCATAGTATAGTAATACAAGGAGCAAAATGTGTACTCTCACCTGAAAGGAGCTTGTAGTTGCAGTCTATTTGGGTAACATCACACATACACATGGAACAGCTGAAGAGTAACTTTAAGGTGGTTTATAAACAAGTGAGGGATTATAATATTTAAATCATAAAGGTCAGCTCTTAGGCACTTCAACAAAGTAAAGCAAGACAGTTATTTACAGAGGACTTTGGAGAGGGGGTGATTCTTTTCTCCTTGAAGATAGTGTAAGTAGATTGCTGGAGGGTGAAGGGGGCTCTCTAGGCAATGAGGAGTTTGATTCCAGTCCTCGTGGTAGAAATCAGCATGGGTAGGAGACTGACCTGACAGGAGTAGCCTTTTATTTAGGGGGCAGCTGAGAGTGTACTGGAAAGGCTGTGATGAAAGCCAGAATGGCAAGGACTACATGGCAACCTTTACGCAGAACAAAGCCGAGTACAGGAAACAGACCAGAGGAGCTATTCTGACTGAATCTGGGGAGAGTCTGGGTCTCACAGCTCCCCCTGACCAGTTCTCCTCCCCTTCGCCCCTGGGGGTTCCCAGGGAAGGTCAGGTCACTTCCTCTCACCACGGAGGCCTCTGTAAAAACCAGTTTTGTTCTCCTTTCCACAATGTTGTCTCCATAGCATATTGGTCAACAGATAGTATAAAATTCTAAAATTATACTCTTTCCTCTTGTGCTGTTTGTATAAGATATCCAAATCCATTAAGCGGAATCTTATTAGAATGAAAAAGCAATATCATTATAAAATGTTAGCAATTTTGAGCTTATTTACTTTCAGCTTTGTTTCATAGAATAAAATTCGCCAGACGTCAAGTGATAAAATGTTTGAGTTGGTTCCAGATGGAATTTAACCTGTACTCTTCTGAGCATGAAAGAGAACATGTTTTCTTGAAGAGTTGGTCTTAGAGAATTTTTTCACTAAGCAGAAGTTGGCTTTTCTAAAATACTAGGGTTTAAAGAGATCAACATCAACAGCTGCCTTTACTCGTCTGCTCTGTCTACATCAGTGTCATGGGTTCCCACAGCACAGCAGTGAGCAGGACTTCCTGCTCCCTTCATCTTCTGGGAGAAGGATCAAAATATCATTCTCTCATCTGATAATGTACTCAGCACTGGATAAGCGTAGCAAGCTGTGTGAGGCAGTTTCATGGTGGCTATTCAGCTTGGTGTTTGCCTTGGCTCCAGGATAGAAAGCAGCAGTATGTGTCTGTGACCTGGGGAGCAGCTTCCTGAAAAAGTACTGTGATCATTTCCTAGGGCTCCTGTAACGGTACCGCAGAATGGGTGGCCTAAACAACAGAAATGTATTGTCTCGCAGTTATGGAAGCTGGAAGTTTGAGTTCAAGGTGCTGGCAGGATTAATTCCGTCTGAAGAAGTGAGAAAGAATCTGTTCCACGCCTCTCTTCTAGCTTCTGGTGGTTTGCTGGCAATCTTTGGTGTTCCTTGGCTTGTAAATGTGTCACCTGATTTCTGCCTTCATCTTCATATGGCGTTCTCCCAGTGTGCATGTCTGCATCCAAAATTCCCCTTCTTATAAGAACATCAGTCATTATTGGATTAGGGGCCATCCTACTGCAGTATAACCTCATCTTAACTAATTATATCTGCAATGACCCTGTTTCCAAATAAGGTCACATTCTAAAGTACTGGGAGAATTTTAACATATGAATTTGAGGAGACACAATTCAACCCTTGGCAAGTGCTTAGCCCATTATTACATCCTTTTCCATACTGCTTCCATCAGTGTAGACTATGGCTGCCCCAAGGTCTGATTCTGACAGAAGGTGAGGAATTTACCCTGGCCACTTACCCTTGCCCCCTCTGAGACTATAGAACCCAGAAACCTGGCTTAGAGCCACATAGCCACCAAGTTTTGATAAGATGACTTCCTTCTGGATTTACACCAGGGAACCTCCTTTTACTTCTTCTGTATGGGGAGTGAAGTTAGGCATGGCCATTTTGGGGTGAGTCTCAGCCCCCCACTGGAACTGCATTCATGGCTTTCTGTTTCACGTGTCTATAGCCCAGGCCATGGCCTCCTCTGTGGGCTTGATTTAAAGATGGTCTTTGCACAAAGGTTAACTAACTGGAGAGTTAACATGTGTAAACAAATTGATACTCCCTTTCTTTCTAATCTGCTTTTAGTCTGTTTCTTACTTCTTCATTCTCTTGAAGATATTTATGTTTAAATAAAGGTTTTCTCCCTCACAGCCTGACTTGTCCATCTGCTTGATTCTTGCAGTGAAGTCTTAACCCTCTGTTTGTTTGTCTTCTCACAGCTTGTTGCCATGGGGATGATTATAAGATGGCACATTTCAACACCAACTTCAAAGCACCCTGAAAGAGATGGAGAAAATGGGCAGGATAGAAATGTGCTCTTAGCTGAGCACGTATCTCTGATTATTATCGAAAGTGCAATGGCAGGAGAGTTTGGAGTAATAGGGGATATGTATTGTTTTAAGTATGTGTCAAATGGCTCCCCAAGACAGGCCTCCTCTTATCTAAGGGATAACAACGTTAGAAACCCAGGAATTGGCTCTCAGGAGGATGAGCTCTTGTGATTCACAATTGAAAGAATGCTTTGTGCTGAAGAAGCATGGTGCTTTCAACCCTTTGCAAGGTTGAGTTGGTTCTAGAAGTGGTGGCTTGCTTTCTGGGTCCCGTTGTCATGCCTGACAACCTGGGAAAGTGTCTAAGGTGTCTGGAGGGAGATGAAACACTGAGTTGCCTATCAGCCTGGTGATATTTTCTGTCGTTCTTTGAGTCAGGGAAATATCTCAAAGAGATAAAAAGAGAAATGCTTACATTCTTTATTTTTCTAGAGAAGACTGTGGCACAATAATTAACCTATGTCACATATTGTTTAGAGGGCACAGAGGATATCACCGTGGTCCAAGCTCCAGACATCCAAGTATTTGAAGGGAAATTGCCATCATTTGGCTTCATTGTTATTCAGGTGCCAAGATGCCTTAGCCAGCACAATCAGCCTGTGACTGTGTGTGGTTTTTAAAGTGAAAACATCCATTTTTATTTTGTAATTTATTTTCTTTTGTTATTATATTTTAGATAAAAATATATACCCTGGAAGAGCATGACCTTTTATCTGTTTGGGTTGAAAAGCATGTGGAAAGACCAGCACACTTGACTTACCATCTCCTGTCTGACTTTACCAAGAGACCTTTGTGGGACCCTCATTTCGTGTAAGAATACATTTAAAGTATTTTCTTAAGCAACTCTGACTTCATGTAAAAGATGACATCCATGTTGCAGTCCATCTCCATTGCCCAGTGTATGACCCATTGCATATTAATTAAAGAGTATGTTTTAAAACTTGCCCTGCACAGAAAACTGCATCAAGTGCTACTGAGAGACGTAAAAACAAAAATTTTCTTAATACTTCGTTTAGCATTTATATTGAGTTAATGTGCTTTACCCACATCTGTTGTACTCCTCCCAAAAAACTCTTCAAGTTTGATATTATTCCCACTCAACGAGAGAGGTTCTGAGACTTGCCAAGATTGCACAGGCAGGAAAGCAACAGAACCCAAATTGGAACCCAGATCCATCAGGCTTTGAATTCCACACGCTTGCACACAGCTTCAGTGTACTTGAGAAAGTGATTACCTAATTGTCTTCCCACTTTCCACTCTGGATATTTAATTAGCGGTTCCTTCTTTTTCTGTGAAGCAGCACTCCCTGGTGAGAAGCTGAGACGAAGCTGTGTGAGTAACTGAAGTCAAAGGCATTCCTGCCAGCTTTTCCTGTCTGATCAGGGCCCACTGTCAGCCTCAGTCTCTTCCTTCTGTTACTTTCTGTCTCCTGCATCCCAATCCGGCCTCTTCCATTCTTACTCCTTTCCTGGATTGCAAGGCACCTGCACTGACTGGGTCTGATTACACTCAGGCCACACCCCCTCCTCCAAGAAGTTCCAGCTCCTGGGGCTACATATAGCACTCTAGGGCCTCACTGGACGTCTTGCTGAAAGGGAAGGACTGGTGAGATGGGCTTCCTATTTATTAAACGTTACCATTTACTTCCTAATCTTGATGAAGTAGAAGCTCATTTTTAAAATGACTAAACCTTGGGGGCACTGGGGTGGCTCAGTCAGCTAAGCATCTGACTTTGGCTCAGGTCATGATTTCAGGGTTCATGAGTTCGAGCCCCACATCAAGCTCTCTGCTCTCAGCACAGAGCCTGCTTCGGATCCTCTGTTCCCTTCTCTTTCTGCCCCTCCCCCACTTGTTGTCTGTCTGTCTGTCTGTCTCTCTCTCTCTCTCTCAAAAACAAAGAAGACATTTAAAAATAAAATAAAATGGCTAAACCTGGGACACCTGGATGGCTTAGTCGGTTAAATGTCCAGCTCTTGATCTTGGCTCAGGTCATGATCTCATGATTCTTGGGTTCAAGCCCCACATTGGGCTCTGCACTGACAGCATGGAACCTGCTTGGGATTCTCTCTCTCTCTTTCTCTCTCTCTGCTCCTCCCCTGCTTGCTCTCTCGCTCCCAAAAATAAACTTTAAAATAAAATAAAATGCCTAAACCTGATTATGATTAATACCATGTAAGAGGCAATATAATATCACTAAAGTGAAACACCTTTGGGGTCATGTGTTACATTTGCATAGATGCCAGAATAATACTTCATGGTTAATGCTATCATGATAAAACATTCTGAGAGAAGAGGAAATATTTCATGATTTTCTTGCATCAATATTTGTAGATATTCTGTAGGTACAAAGCTTTTATCAAGAACAATGCCTAAATTTTGGTGTTACTATTTCCTATGTCACCTGACATTCCAGCCAAACTGAACTTGAATGAAGGGAGGAATGAATGAATGAATGCGTGTCTTGTGTACCTACTGTGATTCAGGCCAGGTGTTTTCATTTAATCCTCACAATAACCCCATAGGTATGGGGTTTTAATTTTACAAATGAAAAAAACAAAGTGACTTACCTAACATAACATTGATATGAAGTGTGTGTATGGGATTCAAAGACAAAGATGTTTGGCTCTGAACTTAGTACTCTTTCAGTGTACCATATTCATTTACCTGAGTCCTTCCTTAACATCCAAACAATTCACTAGTCTTCAAATATTGTTACCTGATTCTAGAGAAAAATTATTTTGTGTTAAACAACCATAAATGCTGTTCTCTGAAGTGTTGAGGGCAGTGACTTTAGAATCACACACCCACCAGTCTCTCCATCACACGCATAATTATTCCTGCTGACCAAACAGCTTCCTAAAGACAGACTTTGAGAAATAATGCTGGCTTTGGCAGGATAGTTATGTAAGCAGAAGAGTGAATGTGGACCTCAGTAATGAAGTTTTACAAATAAACAAAAGAAGCGAATGCCTTATTCAAGCAGGTAGAAAAGTGTGGCCTTTCTCACTGTTGTATTTACATAGGTCCTGTGAAGTCATAAACTGGGTGAGTGAAGGTGATCAGATATATTATATCACTTGTCCTATAGTGAATGGTGACAAACCCAAAGACTTGGTAGTACTTGTATCACGAAGAAGACCTCTCAAAGATGGGTGAGTATATGCAATTCAAGTGCTGTATTGTTTTATAGAAGAGGGTAAAATGAAAAAGTTGATAAGAAAAGAAGGCAATATAGGCATTTCTGATCTTGAATGATGTGCATCTGAATTTTTTCTAGATGGACCTTTAGTTATCATTTAAAAACATCATCTATTAAATGCTGCCTGTGTGCAAAGCACCATGCAAGATTCCTAAAGCAGTTCCTTTCCTTTTGCTGTATGCACATATAAAATTGGTATTTAGCAAACCTTGGGAACCTTCCAGTATCAGTAAGAATGCAATGTGACTACCAAATAAAACATTAGGAATAGGTTTAGAATTTACAAAGGCTCAATTGTGCTAGACATGCAAAATGTCTGGCTGCTAGGTAGGGGTGTTGATCGGAGTGTTTGTCCATGACTTCTCTGTGGGCATTGGACTTTTCATGGCACAATGTCTGTGTTCTAAAGAGAAGTGTCCTACGAGTCAGTGTTCAAATAAATAAGAAGTAGAAGCTTCCAGGACAGTTAAAGTCTACACCTGGAACTGGCCAGCATGATTTCCCATGTGAAAGCTGGCCTATAAGAATAATCGAACATGTGTGAATATTATTAATGCACACGGATGTTCAGTATAGTACCATTTATTATGGAAAAAGAAATGGACATAAACTGAGGGTCCATCTTATAAATTATGGTAGAGCCATATTGCAGAGTACTATGCCATCATTTTTTTAAAATGTTTATTTTTGAGAGACCAGAGCATGAGTGGGGGAGGGGGAGAGGGAGACAGAGGAGCCCAGGGGTAGAGGAGACAGGGTATCCAAAACAGGCTGCAGGCTCTGAGCTGTCAGCACAGAGTGCAATGCAGGGCTGGAACTCTGGAAGGGCGAGTTCATGAACTGAGCCAAAGTCGCATGTTCAACCAATGGAGCCACCCAGGCATCCTGCCATCATTAAAAAAGATGAAGTAGCTATAGAGGTGCTGATACAGAAATACCTCCAAAGATTTATTGTTAGGTGAAAAATCAAACTATAGACCGATATTTATTAAATGATAATATTTATGCAAAAATCTATATTTGCATTTGCTTACATCAATGTTATATATTTATAAAAAGGTCCGGAAGGCTACAGAGCAAAATATTAACAGTGGTCATCTCCAGGATGAGAATGGACTGTGGCTAGGGTGGACTGAGGAAGACTGTTTTCTAGTCTATAAGGTTCTCTGTTGTGTGAAGTTTCTTTAAATCAATGGGTTTTGTTTTGTTTTGTTTTTTAATTAAAAAAAGAGAAGAGCCTGAAATTACAACTCATTAGGGCGTACATAATAAAGCATGCTTGGAAGTTGATTCCACTTTGTAGAGTTACGCAAAGTATTAAGTAATTCTTACACAGGCAGAAAACACCTGTGGCCCTTATTACCTTTCCTACACTTGAATGTAGTCTACTTGAATGTAGATCCCTCATCTAGAAGATCTGGGTCTCTATAGTTTCACTTTTACCTACGTAAATAAGGTTAATTAACTCTAGAAATTTATTTTCTAACAAATGTTTTAATCTCTCACAATAACTTAGAAAACGTCCTTTCATTTTTCAGTAGCACTTACACGGTAGCAGTGAAATCAGTTCTTCTGCCTTCAGTCCCCCCTTGTCCACACTACATCAGAAGTGAAATCATATGTGCTGGATTTCTCATCCGTGCTATTGACAGCAGCTCCTGTACCGTAAGTTTGATGGAACATCTGCACATGAATTTGCTACTGCAGATATAGAGAGAAGGCTTTTACCCACATTCCCTAATTAATTGAAATTCTGTCATGTGTCCACATCAGGGGAATCCTGAGGTCATCCTTGTAGATCATTCCAGAAAGTCCCCAGAAGATTAGGGTCATAGCCTTCCCTATACCAACAAGATTCAGATCCCTGCTGAAAGAAGCTCCAAGTCAATAAATAATTAAAATAATGTATTTTCTTTTTGAAACAGGTATCATACTTCAACCAGATTTCTGCTAGCATCTCTCCTTACTTTGCTGGAAATCTTGGTGGCTGGTCAAAGTCCATAGAAGAGACAGCAGCCTCTTGTATAAAATTCATAGAGAATGCTACTGATGGTGGGTTGATAAACACATTTTAAATGGTAAACTGTCACTTACTTCCAGTTTTATTTACCACTTTCAATTCCGCATACCCTTAGCCCTGACACTTTGGCAAGCTTTGGGGCCACAAAGTAATTTAATATTGGCTTAAGCAAAATGCAGTTAGGAAGGGGTTAAAAAATAACATTCATCTCAGGTCAAACACCAGTGATTTGGATAGCATTATTTAAAGAGCTTTAAAACTGTTTTACATTGTCTGTGGCTCTGCTTCCTTCCAGGGACACAGGCAGTGGGAATTGCCCATATTCAATTTTGTGTGTCCTGTAAAATGGTACAAATATGGTTTAAAATGATCATAAGCATGTTTAGGCTACGGAGATGAAACGTGTTCTGTTTAAAATTGTATAAAATTTTACAAAATAAAAAATGATAAGTTGGCTAGGTGATTAATAGTGTGGGATTGTTCCATATATGGCGGATATCTGTATGTCAGGAGCAACTGACAAGATGTATTACATAGTTTAGAGCTTTAAATTAGGAAGACATTAAAACATAATGGAATCCAATCAATTTTAGTAATAGAAACTACTTTACTAGTGTCATTTAACATATATTCAAGGTGGCTGGCCAATTTAGTATCTATTGCTATATATACACACAGAAAAGTACCTGCACAATGTGATGTCGCAGAGAAAGAATATTAACTGAACTCTTCTTTCATAACCATTACATTAGCACTTTATTCCCTAGACTTCAGCATTCATTACTCTACTCTGTGATTTGTCTTAACTCGTAAGACAAACCAGCATATGTCAAGTTAGCCTCCTCTACAAGACAGCATTTAAAAGTTGAAGGACTTCATTAGAGTTTAGAGCACTTAAGAGGTTAGGTACATCCTGCTGTATGTCAGATCTCTACCTCTGCTTCCCCAGCCTACCCGCTTCCCCAACCCGTCCACTCACCCAGCCTAGGTCTGGTTGTTAATTAGTTTTATTCCGTGTCAGCAGGTTTTCATTTACATAAACTTTGGACTGTGCTCCAATTTTATGAATTAACACTTACGTACATTAAGGGTGAATATGTAGATTTAAATGCCTATACGTTTCAGAAGCAGAAAAATTTTTTAGAATATTTTTAGATTTTAAAAAGCAAAAAAAAATTAGCTATAATGGAGTTACTTAACTAAAATTTTGTATGGTAAAATTTCACACCTCTCCTACAATTGAGACACTTCCAACCTCTGCCTGTCGTAGGTCTTTGAATTTATATTGTTTTGAAAATTACTGCATAATGACCTGAGGTATTGGTGGAACATCCAAGTAGGAACTGTAATTGAGGATATTAGGGCCAGATGGATTTAGGAGTCAGCCATAGAAAAGTGAATGATAAGCTTGTAAGAGGTGACATTTCCAAAGAACTGAAGGAAGAGTGATTAATGACCAAGTCTTAGGCGATTCAGTAGAATATTTTTAAAGTGTAATAAAATATCTGATATTTTTCTGATATACTGATATTTCTGATATGCATCTCTCCCCAAGTCTCCTCTCCATCCTAAAGCCTCATTAGAAAGCACGTGACCTTGTCTTCATCACTGTTACAATCCCTAGTGCCTAAGAGAGTACCAGGAATATAGCAGGTACTTGGGAAATATTTAATGCTTGCCTTCCTCACTGGAGACAGGTTTTGACTGGCCAGAGTCCTTGACACCTGATAGGATAGGTGAAATAAATCTGAGTGTGTTTGGGCTAAATGACTAAGGCAGCATTGCTATCCTTTTCCAGCTACATGACTTGTGTGATTTCTTTTAAATGACACTCCTTTCCTTACATTCTGGGATGCTGAGTTGTATTCTGTCATGTTTTCCTCTCACACCAAAAGTAAAACAACAGCTCCTATTAAGACTAGAACTGTTGAGCTTTGCAGACATTAAAACAGAGAAAAGTGTTTCTTATTTGGTAAATATTTTGCTTTTGAAGCTACAGTAACTAATCACAGCTGTTTCCTTTAGTTACAAATGTATCCAATCAGGTAAAATTCCAAATGAAACACACAATCCACTAGAGTCATTCCATTACAATATGAGCCCTAGCCTTGTGAAATACATGTATTAAGTATGCATGTATTCATAAAATCCAACAAAGAAGCTAATGGGTCTCTGATTAGCATTCTAACTCTATTATGGTGATACCTGCATCTCACCCAGACTCATCTAAAACACATGAACAAAATGCTATTAAGTGTGATATACAGTCTGTTAAGTAACATCATTCTGGTTAAATACCCCAAAATAATTTTGGCTAGAATTTCACTCTTGAAAATCCAGGACAAAGAAGGAGCTGTTGTTAACGTATTCTTCTATGTTACCTCAATAATTTGTACTTCTTTATGTCAAAACTAAAACAAAAATTAACCAAAATTAATCTCATCTAGAATTCATAAAAAGATTGTGTTCCCAAAGGGATTACCTGGACATAAACAGACAATGGCTAGTTCAATCCAGAATGAGGTATTCAGAAAAATAAGTACATAGCAAATGATTTTTGAATTAAATATTTTAAAAATACAGTATTGTGGCAACTTATAAATTCCTAATATAGTAATAAATTGATATTTTGAACCAAGAAAACAATATAACCAAAACTTCATTTCTAAACGCAAAAGTTATACTTTGTTTAAGGGTGGTTCACATTAATGCATAGTTTTTAAGAAAAAGATGATTGTTACAATCAAGTATGTAACCACTTAGTTATACCTAAGTTCTACCTGTTAAAAATATTCTTTTAGAGAATCCAATTTAAAAATCTTATACTTTTCTTCAGTGATTTTCTCCAGTGAGAGAGGCACTCTTTAATGGACAGCACTCAGGAAACTATCTGACCATATGCACATCATACTGATGTCTACAACACAGGTCTCCAAGGGAGCTCAGCTCCAGTGTGTGAGGTAGGCCCAGTTCAGAGTAGCTCACAATGAGGCGGTAACTAATGACAGTACTAATCATTATCAAAAATTAACAACTTTAGGTATCTTTGTTTTGGGTTTCTGTGGTTCAGGCACATCCAAAATTTCTTCATAGTCTGCACTCATTCCCATTGCCCAGCGACCAACTGTGACCATTCGATCTGTTAAGGAATGAAAGTTAGAATGTAAGAAAAATGGTAATCAAATACATCCACCCAGATTGGTACTAGCTGAGCAAAGGAATTAGTTTTGACATGAATAATCACAAGGGGGGAAGACTCCATCACTAAAGGAGAGTGAGCAATTCTGTAATTGATTATAACACTTGATTTTGGAGTACCACAGGCAATTTCTCATCCCAATTAGGGAAATGCAGCAACTGCTTTGCAATGCAGAAATTGATGAGAAAGCTCTTTCATTCTTTCCCAGAGTTCATCATTATAGAGTCAATGAATTCTAAGACTCTGTAAACAGTAAGACTTATGAAGCATCAGTTTTAAATGCACAAGATTCCACCTGTGAAATTATACAACATCTGCTTGTCAGTCTTGTCATTTGGGAATGGCAATCCTCCCAGGAGGGAGAATTCAAACTCCACTTCCATTATTTCAGTCTCACTGGCTACAATGTAGTGAAGACCATCTTCTTCTAGACAAGATCATAAACAAGAACTCTTGGTTTTCAAATTTAAGTGTTCGGGGAGGAAGAATGGGCAGACTTATTGGGTAGTACTGTGACTATCTGAAATAAAAAAAAATGTGTTTTTCCTTAAGAAGGACTACTGCTATCCTATCTTGCATTCTTTTGCTCAAGATTATCATCATTCTAATTTAGGTAAACTAATATAATAATGGTCTCCACTTCCCCCCAAATCTGCAATAGGTACAGCAAACATTTATGAAGTTTTTGGTGACAAAGGGTATTTCATTAGGAAGAAAATGTATCTGGCCAGATAGTGTACCTAACACAATTTTAATATTTTTGGCAGTTTTTACAACCAGCTCTGAGTCCTTCAGGTATACACAAAGCAAAGCATATATGAGGATGGTAATCATAAAAATATTGAGTTATTTTCATATTTCTGATTTTCTCTTAGTGAATCAGTATTTTTCTTTTAGTAACAGAATTGGCTCCATTATTAAATTCATTAGTTGCCAAATATGAATGTTTATGAATACAATGCTTTATAAAATCAAGGTCTTCTAGGACTTAGTGGTCACTTTTTTTTTCCTCACCTAATAATACTAGCTAACGCTCAGCTAATACTATTGTGTCTACTCCTGACAGAGAAATGATTAAGTCATCACTGTAGTAGGAAACCAGGTTGCCTTAAAATCAGTGGTACCTCAATGAACTCTTCATAAAAAATTTCAAGAAAAACAAAGAATACTAATCCCACCCCTTCTAATGGAGGCCAAGAGATCTCACCTGAATTCTGACTCTCAGGGCAATCTTTCTTAAAATGTTCCACAGAGCCACAAAGTCTGCAGCAACCACCTATTAAAAGAACAAAGTCACTGAAAATCTCTCATACTTAGAAGGGGTTATAATGTCTCAAAACACTTTTCTTATTTGGTCCTCACAACTTTGTCAGTTGTAAAGGTAGTTGAAAACAGGAACATAGGTAGGTGCCACCATTCCAGTTAGTAAGTCCATCGTCCATTCCTTTTGATCTCACAGAGCACTGAACTGTACCTACCCACCACTTCTCGTACCTGGCCTTCAGGGGAGAAGGAGGAAAGAGAAGAGAGATATAATGGAAGAAGATACGTGTCCTCTGGAGTGTTCGAGAGCCACTGCACACAAGACTAGACCTTAAACCATGATTAGATAGGCAAAGTGTTGTGAACTGTTGAACCTGTAGGCAAAAGTTGTGTCCAGATGCATTTTTTGAGGAGGATGTCTGTAATTCTTATCAAATAAATGACCAATAACCTCAAAAAAGGTTAGGACCCACTGCTCATCTGTACAGGTCAGACAAGGGTGAGCAGTTACAAAAGGAATGAAATTAACTTTTGTTTTAGGGCCTTCTGACTGCCAGGCAGCCTCATCCTAATAAAAATGCCTGTCTGCCTACTTTAAGCAACATTCCAGATTGTGAATTATAACACATATGGTTTGTAAGATTAGCTTAATGGTCAAACACTGTTACTTAATGGTCAAGCATTGTAAGTATGACATGCTTATAATGTTAAGTGACTTATCCAGAAAAATGACCCTACAGGATGTAAACATGGCCGAATTCTCACTTCTGTGATCTGTTTTCTTTGCTGCACTTTTTAAAAATACCTAGTCATTTTGCGTAACCATCCAAAACCATCTTTGCCCATTACTCATGTCATCTGACCTGTGTCATAAGTTCAAAACTGAAAGGCACCTTTGGGCATTTTCCAGGGTTAGGCTTCCTTACTGTTGTAGATGTCATAGTGAAATAGAAGAGGTACTTTTGAACAATATATTTTAATTCTCATAGCTCTTCAAGGTAAATACCATAGTTCATCATATCTAATACACTATTGATTATAATTATTTTACATACCTCTCAGGAAAAAAAATCTGCCAATTACATGTCACTCACCAATGGTAAGATACATTCTGAGTACAGGGACATGAAAATGTGAAATAATGTTCATCTAAGAGTCCATGAGATACAGTTTGTCATCTCCATTTTACAGGCGAGGGAGGAAATTGAGATGAGAGAAATTAAATGACTCAGCTAGAGTCCCACAACTAGTGAGTGGTGGTACTGGAGCTGTAACTGGTCAGCTTGATTCCAAAAGCTGTGCCTTTTCACTGGACTTGTCCCATGGAACCCAGGACATGACACACAAGAGAGGTCTAGAATCTGATGGTACCAGCTATCACATGAGCACATTATTCACATTACCAGAAAATTTCCTCCTTAAAGCTTTAGAGATCACAGACTTTATTCAGGGACCTTAATATGTTAGCTGAGCTACAAATAAGAAAGTTACAGGATCCCATGCTAGACAACTGACCAAGGAAAACACTCAGAAATAAAAATTACTACAAATATTGAAGAATGTGTACCAGCCCATCTATCCAAAATGGTATGCTAGCCTGTGATTAAATTCACAACACTATTTTTTAAATCTTATATTAGCTTGAGATATAATCCCTTTACTTCTGTTATGTTTAAAAGTAGGTATTTATAACCTACTCCCACAAATGATGCTGAAAGCACAATGCTTGAAATACACACTTTAGTTATTTCTGATGTGATTAATACATCCTCATATTACACATCAACTCCAGTACAAAGAATAGTTTGATAAAAATTAAAATTCTCAAAGTTTTGTTATTTGTTCAAGAATTTATTCAAGAACTGATTGAGTACAAATTAAATCACAACTCTACATGGTAACTCACCTTTTCTGACATATAAGGTTAACAGTACTCACCATCAGCATAAAGTCCTTTGGGATTATCAGGACAAGATCTGGACAGATGTCCCATTTCCCCACAAACAAAACATTTTGCGAAAGGAAATTCACCTGTAAGGATCAACATTTCCTATTAAGTTGGCTAAGTATAGAACAAGTCATGTAATTCATATTATTTTAAATACCCTGAAAACCCCTATTTTTAATACAACTTAGAATTCAGTCTTGATTTCAAAATATTAAGTGGCATACTCATGATAAATTCTGTCCAGAAAAAAAACCCAGTTGGTTACGTATTGGCCACTTCTGACATTAACCAAATCAAAAACCGATTGAAAACGTACCAAGAGCTGGGTCTACTTTGGCTTTGCACTTGGTTATTTCATGCTCTGTGGACCCACACCGGTAACATATTCCAGTGCCCATATCTTGATTCTCAAGGGCGGCTGGGCAATCTGCAATTCCATGGCCGGGTTTTCTACAATGGAAACATACCTGAGAAAACAAAATATGAGTTTCCATGTTGCAAAACTACAGTGGCTTTATCAATTCTTGTTACAAAAAATATCTTTAAAACATTTGTCATTTGTGGGGCACCAGGGTGGCTCAGAAGGTTGTGTGTCTGCCTCTTGATTTTGGCTCAGGTCATGATTTCTCAGTTCATGAGACTGAGCCCTGTGTAGGGCTCCGCTATAATAGCAAGGAGCCTGCTTGGGATTCTCTCTCCTCTCTCTGCCCCTCTCCCGCCTCACAGTCTCTCTCTCAAAATAAATAAATAAACATTAAGGAAAAAAAAAAGGGGGGGGGGGCCTGGGTGGATCAGTCAGTTAAGCGTCCAACTCTTGATTTTGGCTCAGGTCATCATCTCATGATTCATGAGACTGAACCCTGGTCAGGCTCTGTGCTAACAGTGCAAAACCTGCTTGGGATTCTCTCTCCTCTCTCTCTCTCCTCTGTCCCTGTCCCCTTGAGCACACGCACATGCGCACATGCTTTCTCTTAAAATAAACTTAAAAAAGGATGCTTTACAAATCTAGTACACAAGAGCAATCATACTCTGGCTAATATATGTGTGTGTATATGTGTGTGTGTGTGTGTGTGTGTGTGTGTGTGTGTGTGTGTGTGTGAATGTATGAATAATAGTTTTGACTTACATAAAGTAACCGTTTGGTGGAAGCGATGATCTTACCATTGCATTTTTCTTTGCTGCTTGTCTTTTTAGTCTTCTTCCTTCCCGGCGACTATCTTTCTTTAAAGCAACTGCAATTTCTTCCCTTACCTCCTGACTGTCTGTTGCTATCCTCTCTCCATTATGAACCATCTGTGGGTTTTGCCTTAAGTATTCCAGGAATCCATTTACATCTTCATTTAAGTACTCCTTTTTCTTTTTGTTCTTTTTGTGTTTTGCTTGAGGCGTATCATTTTTAGCAGAGAGCCTATTGGCTTCAAGTTGTTTACTTTTTGGTAGGTTTTGGCCTTCTCCCTCAAGGGACCCCTTCTTCATGTCCTCCCATGATGTTGCAGCCAAAGGTCTCTTGTTACGTGTGGTAGTAACTCGTGCCCACCTGGTCATGATTTCATCAAAGTTACCTTATCAAACTTTAAGACAAGCATGGCTGGTTAATAACCATTTAAAAAAACCCCACTAAATATACATAGTGTATCACATTATGCCTATATGTTGACGCTTTAATTATTAAAACACTTTTTACTTCGTGTATATTTAATTCTGTAACATGCTGCATAGATATGCCTATGAAGTAAATCTAGCCCTTACCAGAGAAGCTACCACACCAGATAAAGAAACACACGTATATAAATGCTTAAAACTGTAAAACAATTCAAGAAAAAAATTACTTTGTAAAATATTATGTATCACATAGTAATACAAGTGAATGAAGTTACTCTTCCCAATTCTGAAGTTTTCCTGGCTGTTTCCCGTCTGTAAGTCCCAGGTCTACTTTCTCCCCATCATATTGCTTAGTCTGTCAGTTCAAAGCAATCAATTTGCATAGCAAATTAAGTATACAGAAATCCTGTCCTTGACGCAAAGTTTGTCATTACAAGTCTTCCCAACAGACTGACAAGTGTTTGCGGTCACGTGATAATGCTGGTCTTCTAATTAGAGAATAAACTGCTTCCAGCCCAGCGGTTTCAAATCATTTTCAATTAAGCCGCGCCCCTTTTAGGGCGGCACCCCGTGTACCAACCAGAGTTAAAACTTCAGCTCTCGTCTTCGGTAACATCCGCAACACAAGCCGAAGGGTGGAGTCAATGAATAGGTGAGACGTTGCACGCTACTCTACATGCCACGCGCGCACACTCATCATTGCAGAGGCTGCGACTATCACTGTAGGGGCTGGAGCTATTCAGGAGGTGGACTAGCATTACCCTGAGTACCCGTGAAGGGGGAAGCTTTGGGTAAGAAGGCCGAGGCGGCGGGACCCACTCCCACGGCGGGGGCCCCAGTGGGGCTAGACGCGCCAGCTCAAGCAGTGAGCACCCCACAGCTGAGGCCGACCCCTGCGCCCGCGCCCTCAGCGGGCCGCGCAGCTCGGCATTCCAAACCCATGTGGCGCTGAGGGCTGTTAGGGGCCTAGCAGTCAGTCGCTGTGCCTTCCCATCACGTCCCTGGGAACGAACGGGAGGACTCCACAGCATCTGGCGGTCCCGGGGTCCTATCTCGCTCAGCCTTGCACAAATTCTTACCGCGCATGAATCCTCCAGGGCAGCCGAGTTAGCGAACCAGAGAAGTCTCTCCCCCTGCGACCGAGTCGGCACTGGAGACCGGAAATGCGTTGTCGCTGAGAGCGCGTCACTTCCGGAGGGCCAAGCTAGTCCTGCAGGCGGGTGCTAGGGTCTCTTCCTGGGCGGGTAAATGAATATGAGTAAATATTTGTGGAGCGTCTAGCGTTTGAAAGGTGCAGCGCTGCACAACGAGGACACAGAGATGAAGTGTGTCTGGATCCCACAACTAGTTGGAAGAGATGCACGGCAGGATTGGGGGGAGGCGGTGGAAAACACTGGGAAGACTTCCTTGAGAAGGTGACCTTTGAACTGTACTTTGAAAAGCAAAAATCTGGTGAAATTTGGGGCGGGAGTGAGTTAAGGGCTTTCCAGGCAGATGTAAGGTAAAGTCATAGCATAGTGGTAGTGGGTCACTGTGATAGAAATATAAAAGAGACGTTTAGGGCCCTAGTTGGTGGAAGTCGGTGACTAATTGTCCTGCCACTGCTAGTTCAGTGGAAATAATTCTAGTTTGTAGCCAGACAAGTTCTCTTTAAGAGGAAAACCCTAGCCTCTTAATTCATTGTCTCAACAACCTCTCCCAAACAGCTACCACCACAAGTTGTACTTTGTGGGAAAAATGGCATTATTACACCAACTCAGTTCACTAGGTCTGCCACTTTGATGCCCAGCATCGTGATCAATCCATTTTACCCCTTAAGTATCTGTCCACTTTATCTCAACTGCCACCGACTTTGTGCCAGGCTTCATCTCATCTCACCTGGATTACTGGTAGCTGGTCTGGGCATCCACTGTTTTCACCACTTCTTGGAATCCCTTTCCATGCCTTAGCCAAGTGAACTTTTAAAGATGTAAATCAGATTGTTATTCTTCTGCTTTAAATCCTTTAATAGTTTCCTGTTGTTCTTAAGATGAACTCCAACCTTAACTTGGTATTAAATCCTTGACTACTTCCCTATCCTCAGCCTGCACAATTTCCTCTTCTTTGACCAGTTTCTCAGTTTCTCAAATGCTGCATGTACCTTGCTATCTCCAGGCCTTTACATATGCTGCTCTCTTTGTATGGTGCTTTTCTTCTAGTTAAATATTTCACCTTCAGGGCTTTACACATTATATTCTTAAGTAAGCTTTCCTGTACCCCTCCCTGCTCCCCCCCCTCCCCCGCCATTAGACCAATCCCCTATTGTAATCTCATGGCAATCTTTGTTTACAATGCTTCAAATTAGTAATTACATAATTAATTGTGAATAAGTTGTTTATTGTCTTCCCACTGCCTAGTATATATAGTTGGTGCTCAGTACGTTTTTGTTAACTAAGTGAAGAGTAATACGTTTCAATGCTTGTTACAGCAAAGTCGAAAGTGACCTGGTTTTCTTTAGGAGGAAAGATGAAAGTCAGTGTTGTAGGAATACTAGGATTTGGTATGGTGAATATCAGAAATATCCTAGGTCTTACAGTGGGGGAAGATTTAAAAGGTAAAAAATTCCTCCAGCTCTTGAAGAGAGGGAGCTTCCTAAAAGTTGTATGATCATCCTCTTCATACCATGTTCTCAACCAGCTGGCTTCAAGGTCTAAGCACCAACCTAGTGACATTTCATAAAGAGGTTTTCTTTTGTAGAAGCCAGGTACTTGCATGTAATGTACACCACTAGAGGGTGCATTCAACTAAAACTTGTCTTTTTAGTATTATGTTGAATTTTAAACTCGAAAATTATTCATTTCCTGGCAGTGAAAGAACATGATCTCAACTTGTTTTTGTGGAAATATACCAAGTGAAGATTAGTAATTAAGTAAATAGGTCATAGAAATGCTGTGGGGTTCAGAAGAAAATATTACTGTCAATACTAATAATAGCTAACTTTCATTGAACATTTTATAGGTACCAAGCACTGTGTGCTGAATGCTTTACAATCATTGCTTCCTTCACCCAGTATCCTGAGAGGTAGGTACTATTCTCCATTTTTACAATGAAGAAACAAGCTCATAAAGATGAAGTAACTCACCCAATGTCACACATCTAGTAAGAGGTAGAGTCAGGACTTGAACCAAGATCCCTGTTCAAAAGTGTGACCTTCCCTACATTGCAGTACTGCAGGGGATTGCCTGCCTGCCTGCTTGACCCACTTTAAAACAGACTTAAGTTATCCATGCCCATATAATACTTTATTTTCTTAGGATGTATTCACTTTTAGAGTGGAAGGTATTATCTTTTTATTAAGTCTTATCTATTCAGATATTATTGAAATACTACAAATATGCTATTTTCATAACACTATCATCCACAGGGTAAATGTTAAGTGAGGGGCTAAAGTTTCAGTTATGAAGTGCTGAAGTACCTCATTTTTAGAAAATTGTGAAGTGTATTATGCATACAGAAAGCAATATAAAACATCTGAAGTAATTACAAAACACAAGTTCATGTAAACACTACCCAGCTTAAGAAGCTGGCCATTGCCAGATTATGTTAATGTAATTTTTTACATGGGCAACACATTTTTATGTTTCAAACAAAATAGTTATGATGATATAAGATTTCTATAAACCAACTCTCATCCTGATAACTAGAAATTCTGGGAAAAATATAAAAATCACTGTGTGAGGATCCTGAAGAGTAAATAAAAGCAGATCCTTGTGGAGGGGAGTCAAACTTTGAAGAAGCAACTAGCACATGGGTTAGTGTGTGTGTGTGTGTGTGTGTGTGTGTGTGTGTGTGTGTGTGTTTGCACTGAAAATGGGCCACAGTCAAAAAGTGCATGAGCAGTTAAAACTATAATAGAAAGCCTGCTGGGTGCCTCGCTGGCTCAGTCAGTTAAGTGTCTGACTTCAGCTCAGGTCATGGTCCCATGGCTCCTGAGTTCGATCCCCGTGTCGGGCTCTGTGGGGACAGCTCAGAGCCTGGTGCCTACTTCAGATTCTGTGTCTTCTCCTCTCTCTGCCCCAACCCCGCTCATGCTCTGTCTGTCTCTCAAAAATGAATACATGTTAAAAAATTTTTAAAAATTTTAAGAAAGCCTGCCATCATTTTTCTGGCTGCAGGAACCAGAGAAAAAAAGCAATTAACAGCCATACCGGGATAGTGAGGGGGAATTTTGAAAGGGAGAGAGCCATAAAAAGGATGCTTCTACTTCTATACATGAAGTGTTGAGCTAGGCTCTGACCCCACATGCACAAGACAAGCTCAGAGGCTTAAAGAAATGAACTGAGATTTGAATGGCCACTCACAAAAAATGAGACAAAGCCCGTAATGCCAGTCTAAACAAGTTAATTGCCTTCTTAAATGTTTTTTTCATGAGGAATAAACCAATTCAGAGTATATGCAAAATAACATCCACAATGTCCAGGATAAAAATCCAGAATGTAAACTTAGCCTTGGTTCAGTGATACTTTGAATTCTGGTCTTCCATAATTTGCCTGCTACTACTTATTTTTTAAGTCTTCAAATAGCTGATCTATGCTTTATAGATGCATTCAGTAGGCGACACAGGGTGGAGTGTGCTCAATTCATCTTACCTGAAATTGGAACCACTCCCATTAGAATTTTGAAGCTTCACTCTTTTTTTTTTTTTTTTTTAAATTTTTTTTTGATGTTTATTTTTGAGAGAGACAGAGCTTGAGCTGGGGGGGGGGGGGGGAGCAGAGAAAGAGGGAGACACAGAATCTGAAGCAGGCTCCAGGCTCTGAGCTGTCAGCACAGAGCCCGATGCGGGGCTTGAACCCATGGACTGTGAGATCATGACCTGAGCCAAAGTTGGATGCCCAACCGACTGAGCCACCCAGGCGCCCCTTGAAGCTTCACTCTTGATTAGATTGTCTCAGAGTGAGAGGTGCTTGGATAAGCCTAGATGCTGCAGAACTAGGAGTGTCTAAGGCCCAGCCTCAGGGAGCTGGCCCTCTAACTGAGTCTCAAACGAGTGTGAGCAGCTTCAAAACAAGCTGTTTGGGGTAACTGGGTGGCTCATTCGGTTAAATGCCTGACTCTTGATCTCAGCACAGGTCTTGATCTCACAGTTCATGGGTTTGGGTCCCACGTTGGGCTCCACTGACAGCGTCAAGCCTGCTTGGGATTCTCTCTCTCTCTCTCTCTCTCTCTCTCTCTCTCAAAATAAATGTAAAAAACAAGCTGTTTAACTGTAATTTGGAATGGAAGATAATGAATCTAGAAAGGATGGGTGGGACCAGATTTTGTCAATTGAAGTGTTTTTTTAATGCTAAATCAAAGTGTTTGCATTTTGGGGCACCTGGGTGGCTCAGTCAGTTAAGTATCTGACTTTGGCTCAGGTCATGATCTATCTCAGGGTTCAGGAGTTCAAGCTTCGCATCAGCCTCTGTGCTGACAGCTTAGAGCCTGGAGCCTGCTTCTGGATTCTTTCTCTCCCTCTCTCTCTGCCCCTCCCCAACTTGCGCTCTCTCTGTCTCTCTCTCAAAAATAAATAAACATTTAAAAAAACAAAAAACAAAATGTTTGCATTTTGTCCTTGACAGCTTAAGCAATGAAGAACTATACATATTTTTTTAGATTACACAGTGCATCTCCTAAGATAGATGTAGAGAAGAGGGTTACGTACAGTACAAACGTGTACCCAATGCAGTGCTCAGAACACTGACACCTGCTGAACTTCTTTGGAATCTACAGAAAAATACATCTAGAGAGAGAGAGGAAAGAATTAATGACCCTACTGTTGAAAATAAAAAAGAGGTCCACACCAGTGACATTCTAACAGCTGCTTTCTTCAAAATCTGTCAATCATTTAAGCTGCTTTAGAACCCTTACAATAAGGCTAATAGGTAAAGAAATTGAATTCCTTTTTTCTTCTTTCAGCATTTTACAAATGCTCTTTAATGAATATGTATTACATTTAGAATTATTTTTTTAGGTTTTTATTTTTTATTTTTATTTTTTTTAATATATGAAATTTATTGTCAAATTGGTTTCCATACAACACCCAGTGCTCATCCCAAAAGATGCCCTCTTCATTACCCATCACCCACCCTCCCCTCCCTCCCACCCCCCATCAACCCTCAGTTTGTTCTCAGTTTTAAAGAGTCTCTTATGCTTTGGCTGTCTCCCACTCCCTCTTTTTTTTTTTTTTCCTTCCCCTCCCCCATGGTCTTCTGTTAAGTTTCTCAGGATCCACATAAGAGTGAAAACATATGGTATCTGTCTTTCTCTCTATGACTTATTACACTTAGCAGAACACTCTCAAGTTCCATCCACATTGCTACAAAGGGCCATATTTCATTCTTTCTCATTGCCACGTAGTACTCCATTGTGTATATAAACCACAATTTCTTTATCCATTCATCAGTTAATGGACATTTAGGCTCTTTCCACAATTTGTCTGTCATTTAGAATAGAAGGAGAGATAAAGGTCTTCCCAAACAAACAAAAACTGAAGGAATTCATCACCACGAAACCAGCCCTACAAGAGATCCTAAGGGGGATCCTGTGAGACAAAGTACCTGAGACATCGCTACAAGCATGAAACCTACAGACATCACAATGACTCTAAACCCATATCTTTCTATAATAACACTGAATGTAAATGGACTAAATGCACCAACCAAAAGACATAGGGTATCAGAATGGATAAAAAAACAAGACCCATCTATTTGCTGTCTACAAGAGACTCATTTTAGACCTGACGACACTTTCAGATTGAGAGTGAGGGGATGGAGAACTATTTATCATACTACTGGAAGTCAAAAGAAAGCTGGAGTAGCCATACTTGTATCAGACAAACTAGACTTTAAATTAAAGGCTGTAAGAAGAGATGAAGAAGGGCATTATATAGTAATTACAAGGTCTATCCATCAAGAAGAACTAAGAATTATAAATGTCTATGCACCGAATACGGGAGCCCCCAAATATATAAAACAATTACTCATAAACATAAGCAACCTTATTGATAAGAATGTGGTAATTGCAGGGGACTTTAACTCTCCACTTACAGAAATGGATAGATCATCTAGACACATGGTCAATAAAGAAACAAGGGCCCTGAATGATACATTGGATCAGATGGACTGGACAGATATATTTAGAACTCTGCATCCCAAAGCAACAGAATATACTTCTTTCTCGAGTGCACATGGAACATTCTCCAAGATAGACCACATACTGGGTCACAAAACAGCCCTTCATAAGTATACAAGAATTGAGATCATACCATGCATACTTTCAGACCACAATGCTATGAAGCTTGAAATCAACCACAGGAAAAAGTCTGGAAAACCTCCAAAAGCATGGAGGTTAAAGAACACCCTCCTAAAGAATGAGTGGGTCAACCAGGCAATTAGAGAAGAAATTAAGAAATATATGGAAACAAACGAAAATGAAAATACAACAATCCAAACACTTTGGGATGCAGCGAAGGCAGTCCTGAGGGGAAAATACATCGCAATCCAGGCCTATCTCAACAAACCAGAAAAGTCCCAAATACAAAATCTAACAGCACACCTAAAGGAAATAGAAGCAGAACAGCAAAGACACCCCAAACCCAGCAGAAGAAGAGAAATAATAAAGATCAGAGCAGAAATGAACAATATAGAATCTAAAAAAACTGTAGAGCAGATTAACAAAACCAAGAGTTGGTTTTTTGAAAAAATAAACAAAATTGATAAACCTCTAGCCAGGCTTCTCAAAAGGAAAAGGGAGATGACCCAAATAGATAAAATCATGAATGAAAATGGAATTATTATAACCAATCCCTCAGAAGTACAATCAATTATCAGGGAATACTATGAAAAACTATATGCCAACAAACTGGACAACCTGGAAGAAATGGACAAATTCCTAAATACCCACACACTTCCAAAACTCAATCTGGAGGAAATAGAAAGCTTGAACAGACCCATAACCAGCGAAGAAATTGAATCAGTTACGGAGTTCTCTTTGCGTCTTGGATTGCAATGCCTTTTTCCTTCCCCAGTTCAGGGAAGTTCTCAGCTATGATTTCTTCAAGTACACCTTCAGCACTTTTCCCTCTCTCTTCCTCCTCTGGAATACCAATTATGCATAGATTATTTCTCTTTAGTACATCACTTAGTTCCCTAATTTTCCCCTCAAACTCCTGGATTTTTTTATCTCTTTCTCAGCTTCTTTTTCCATAATTTTATCTTGTAGTTCACCTATTCTCTCCTCTGCCTCTTCAATCCGAGCTGTGGTTGTCTCCATTTTATTTTGCAGCTCATTAATAGCATTTTTAGCTCCTCCTGGCTGTTCCTTAGTCCCTTGATCTCTGTAGCAATAAATTCTCTGCTGTCCTTTATACTGTTTTCAAGCCCAGCGATTAATTTTATGACTATTATTCTAAATTCACTTTCTGTTATGTTGTTTAAATAGTTTTTGATCAGTTCGTTAGCTGTCGTTATTTCCTGGAGGTTTTTTTGAGGGGAGTTCTTCCGTTTTGTCATTGTGGATAGTCTCTGGAGTGTTGCAGGACTGCAGGGCACTTCCCCTGTGCTGTTTTGAATAACTTGCGTTGGTGGGCAGGGCGGCATTCAGACCCTATGTCTGCCCCCAGCTCACTGCTGGGGCCACAGTCAGACTGGTGTGTACCTTCTCTTCTCCTCTCCTAGGGGTGGGATTCACTGTGGAGGGGCGTGGCCCGTCTGGGCTCCTTGCACACTGCCAGGCTTGTGGTGCTGGGGATCTTGTGTATTAGCTGGGGTGGATCGGCAAGGTGTACAGGGGCGGGATGGGCAGTCTCAGCTCGCTTTTCCTTTGGAGATCCACTTAGGGAGGGGCCCTGCAGCACGGGGAAGGAGTCAGACCCGCTGAAGGGATGGATCCAAAGAAGCACAGTGTTGGGTGTTTGCACGGTGCAAGCAAGTTCCCTGACAGGAACTGGTTCCCTTTGGGATTTTGGCTGGGGGGATGGGCAAGGGAGATGGAGATGGCGAGCGCCTTTGTTCCCCACCAAGCTGAACTCTGTTGTCCAGGGCTCAACAACTCTCCCTCCCGTTGTCCTCCAGCCTTCCTGCTCTCCGAGCAGAGCTGTTAGCTTATAACCTTCCAGATGTTAAGTCCTGCTTGCTGTCCTAACACACTCCGTCCGGCCCCTCCGCTTTTGCAAGCCAGACTCGGGGGCGTCTGCTTTGCCGGCAGGCTGCCCCTCCGCCTCGGCTCCCTCCCGCCAGTCCATGTAGTGTGCACCGTCTTTCCACCCTTCCTCCCCTCTTCTGTGGGCTTCTTGTCTACGCTTAACTCTGGAGAATCTGTTCTGCTAGTCTTCTGGTGGTCTTCTGGCTTATTTAGGCAGGTGTGGGTGGAATCTAAGTGATCCGCAGGACGTGGTGAGCCCAGTGTCCTTCGCCGCCATCTTCCTCCTGATCTTTTTAAGTTTTTAAATTAACTTTGAGAGCACGAGAGAGAGCATGCACACGAGAGGGGGAGGAGCAGAGAGAGAGGGAGAGAGAATCCCAAGCAGATTCTGCACTCCATGCCACACTACACACAGGGCTCTATCTCATGACTGTGAAATAGTGACCTGAGCCAAAATCCAGAGTCAGATACCCAATTGAATGATCCACTCAGGCACCCCCTAGAATTTTTACTAAAGAGTTTTTTAATACATGAGAATTTTGAGACCACACATGAGAATTTCCAATATATATTTATAGAAATACATACCTTTAAAAAATCTATTCTTGTTTTATAGGTCAGCAAATGAAATGACAGAGAAGTTAAGTGACTGTCACACTGACAGTTTTATTACCTGACATGCACATGGATATGGCCTTATTTTTTTATTTCTTCAATTGCAGTGTTGGTTTTCTCAGTAAGGAAGTTAAAAGCAGTACTGCTTTCTTTCAGAAGTGAGAGTGTCTGGGTGGCTCTAGTCAGTAGAGCATCCAACTCCATTTCAGCACAGGTCATGATCCTAGGGTCATGGGATTGAGCCCTGCATCAGACTCCACACTGAGCATGGATCCTGCTTAAGATTCTCTCTCTATTCCTCTGCTCCTCTTCCTTGCTTATGCTCGCTCTTAAAAAAAAAAATGGAACAAAATTGTATCTGAAGGGTTTAATAAGAGAAACCCATTAATGGAAGTTGCTTGAGGTGGCTAAGCAATAGGGAATAGGAATAATATGACGTTTATATTCTCCCCTGAAAAAGCTTGAATCTTTTCTTTATTCTTTGCTGAAACATGAGTAAGAATAGTATTGGGAGGCTCCTGGGTACCTCAGTCGGTTAAGCGTCCAACTTCGACTCAGGTCATGGTCTCACGGTTCATGAGTTCGAGCCCCGTGTTGGGCTCTGTGCTGACGGCTTGAAGCTTGGAGCCAGCTTCACATTCTGTGTTTCCTTCTCTCTCTCTGCCCCTCCCCCACTCACACTGTCTCTCTCAAAAATAAAATAAAACATAAAAAATTAAAAAATAAAGAATAACATTGGAAATATTAATCACAAAAGTAACGTGGCATTCTGACTCAACTCTAACCCTCTTCTGGTGTACCACTCAAGTTCAAGTTCCTAATCATGCTTTTTAGCGGTATGACATCAAGTGCTTCAAGTGAATACTTAAAGCTAAATTAGATGTAAGTGGTGAGATTTCCAGGCTCTCCTCTCTGAAATGAGTACTTACTTCTCTTCCTCTTATGTCTGAGGAAATGCTACCTGATTTGGGAGCTAGATGGTCCCTTCATAGGGAGCAGTGGGAGGTCTGTAGTTACAAATCCTATAAAATGGGGTAAGTGAGGAAGAAGCATTTTTTTAAATAGGAAATTTATTGTCAAAGTGGTTTCCATACAATACCCAGTGCTCATCCCAACAGGTGCCTTCCTCAATGCCCATCGCCCACTTTTCCCTCCCTCCCACCCCCATCAACCCTCAGTTTATTCTCAGTTTTTAAGAGTCCTTTATGGTTTGGCTCCCTCCCTGTCTTTTTTTTCCCTTTCCCTCCCCCATGGTCTTCTGTTAAGTTTCTCAGGATCCACATAAGAGTGAAAACATGTTATCTGTCTTTCTCTCTATGACTTATTACACTTAGCACAACACTCTCCAGTTCCATCCACGTTGCTACAAAAGGCCAGATTTCATTCGTTCTCATTGCCAAGTAGTGTTCCGTTGTATATATAAACCATAACTTCTTTATCCATTCATCAATTGATGGACATTTAGGCTCTTTCCATAATTTGGCTATTGTTGAAAGTGCTGCTATAAACATTGGGGTACAAGTGCCCCTATGCATCAGTACTCCTGTATCCCTTGGGTAAATTCCTAGCAGTGCTATTGCTGGATCATAGGGTACATCTATTTTTAATTTTTTGAGGAACCTCCACACTGGTTTCCAGAGTGGCTGCACCAGTTGGCATTCCCACCGACAGTGCAAGAGGGTTCCCGTTTCTCCACATCCTCTCCAGCATCTATAGTCTCCTGATTTGTTCATTTTGGCCACTCTGAACTGGCGTGAGGTGATATCTGAGCATGGTTTTGATTTGTATTTCCCTGATGAGGAGCGACATTGAGCATCTTTTCATGTGCCTGTTGGCTATCTGGATGTCTTCTTTGGAAAAGTGTCTATTCATGTCTTCTGCCATTTCTTCACTGGATTATTTGTTTTTTGGGTGTGGAGTTTGGTGAGTTCTTTATAGATTTTGGATACTAGCCCTTTGTCCGATATGTCATTTGCAAATATCTTTTCCCATTCCGTTGGTTGCCTTTTAGTTTTGTTGATTGTTTCCTTTTTTTTTTTTTTTATCTCTACTGGATGTCAGTACCTTCTTGAATGCTAGATAGACAAAAACGACAGAGTCTACCCAATAGCCTTTGAGAGTAAGGCATGCAGACTCATAAACGACTCGTAAGGTGGTAAGTGAAGGAATTACACTGGTAGTAAAGATTACAGATGAATTCATACTTTCTGGGAGATTTTAGAAAACTTCACAGTAGAATGTGTTGCAGACAACTGGAGAGGAAGATAAGAGAGGTGATGGGAAGGAGTCAATAAAAAAGCCATAGTCAATTTAATCATTCTCTCCAGTAAGCTGAAATGCTTTGGTAAATGAGGTGTGTGCACAGAGGGAGGGAGAAAAATTTAAGCTAATGCTTTAGAAAGGATGAAAGTGAACATAACTAAGTGATCAAAATGTGTAGTACAGATTTAATAACGACATAAGAAATAATCTACCTTCAAGTCTCTGGGTAAAAAATCATAAATGACTTAGGATGAACTAATGTAAGAGCACCACATAGTAGGGAAAAAGTAGCCCTCCAAAAGGTTTGGCATAGAAAATAAATGGTCTTGGGAAAAAGGTCCTGCAAATATTTTAGGAAATATTTATGGACTCGGAATATGTATAAAATCATATTGTGTATATTCTGGAAGATGTGACCATACAATGGTGAGTTCTATGAAGACAAGTTGAGCAGTCCATACCTCCAGAAAAACAGTTAAGCCAGTAATACCCCAAGGCATAAGTGGAGGGCAAATGTGGAATTGTGTCCAGGTGTGCCCAAAGCAGCTCAATATGGTTATCCCTTGCTAGTTTTCAAATAGAACATTAGCTATATTGGGCATATGTTGCCTTTAGATATCTAAACAATGTGTGTTGGAGCAGGAAAGCAAACCAGATAGTGGGACTTCTTTTAAACCAGATTTTACAGTCTTCAATCTATAAGTGTTGCTGCTTTTCCTGTTATGGGGGATTTGTTTTAAAAACCTATTTAGGATAGTGGTGCTGGTTATGGAGCACTGTGAGTATGCTTAGTACCACTTAATTGTACACTTAAAAATGGTTAAAATGGTAAATTTTATGTATATTTTACCACAATTTAAAAAATTGAAAAACTGATATTTACCCTTTAAAAGTAGTGTTTTCATTTTGATTCCCTTGAAGCTTGCTTTCACATCTTTTATTTACTGTTTAAGAAGCTGTTCTTTAAGAATCAAGTTGTTACCTATGTATAATTTCCCTTTCTTATAAAAAATCAGTTATCAATTTGAATTTAGAAAGTATTATTTGTGGAGAACAAAGCCCTTTTTGAAAATCCTATTTATTAAGCATTTTATGCTCTAAAGCTTCCCAGATAGTTATGAATGGTACTACTCATTATATACTAATACTTGTGCACAGTAATAGTTATTTACACTGGGGAAAAACTTAAGGGGAGTGTAACTAACATTACATTTTTCAGAACTGGATCCAGGATTTAAAATCTGGTCCCTTTCCTGTGCTCAGAGATACGGCCATGTCACCTTCCTGTGGTTGCCTACTAATTCATTCTCTTATTTTTCAGGTACATGCTAAAGTACATTCATACCTGAAAAATATTCACCAGTCCTCCCCAGTTTAATATTCTGCTGAATCTCATAGTGGAGTCCTATTTGGAGGTGGTTGGGCTCCCTTCCCCATCCCCCACCTCTGACACACACATACTCATGATGTGTCTACTTCTAGAAAAGACAAAAACAGGGCCTTATTGGCTTGAAAGGTACTAGGAGCTTAAAAGAGAAAAAACAACTCATCAGTATAATGAGAAAATTTGGGATCTGAGAGAGAACAGTTGTTTAGTTTCTTTTAAAAGGCAGACATGATGGCAAAAGACAAATTGATCTGTTTTAATTAAGTTAAAGCATTAGACCATTTAAGTGAATGTTCAGTTGTGCCAGGGAGTGTGTTGAATATAATGTGTTACTTAAAACTTTTAGTAACTAAAACTTCTTACCTGTTTACAAGAGGAATGTGATAGCACTGTCAACCAAATTGTTGTGAAATGAATAAAATGCATAAAAGACTTTAAAACCAACTCTCTTTTACTCATTAAAGTCTTGTGGTGCTTCATTAATTTTAATGGTATAATCTGGTTCTGATTGAAGTGCACCGGAATGTAGTTAGTGCCTCATCAGTACTGATGAGTTCCCAGTAATTCAGGCTATGATGGCAAATTACATGTCTCTGTTTACATCTACTCCATGCATGTTTGCCCATGTCTTCAGCACAGCTTTTACATTCCAGGAGCCCAGTGTCTTCTTTTTGAACCTCACCTATGTTATTTAAAATAGATTTCTATTTTCAGAGATGCTTTTATACAACTGAGTTCTGTACAAATATTTTGTGGAGATGCTAAAACAAAACATTTCTTCCCCATATCTTCAGATGCAATATACAGATAGCCTATATGAGTCCAATGCCTTTTTGAAAAGTAAGGAGTCTGATGTATATGTTAAAAAGCAAATAACAGGATCAGTTCATTGCATTTCCACTGTAGCTCTAAGATTAATAAAAGTAAAATTTTTAATTCAAGTGTAATTAGTCTACAGTATTATATTAGCTTCAGGTGTGCAACATGATTTAGTCATCCTATACATCTCTCAGTGCTCATCATAAGTATACTCTTAATCCCATTCACCTATTTCACCTGTTCCTTCCTTACCCTACCTACTTCCCCTCTGGCAACCACAAGTTCTATATTAAGAAACTGGTTTATTTCTTTTTTTTCTTTAATTCTATATATGAATGAAATCATGGAGCATTTGCCTTTCTGTGACTGATTTCATTTAACATTATACCCTCTAGATCCATCCATGTGGTCAAATAACAAGATTACATTCTTTTTAATGGCTGAGTAATACTCCATTGTATATATATACCACATCTTCTTAAATCCTGCTTTTACAATTCCTTAGTTACAGCTCTCAAACTGATTTACTCATTGTCAAATATAAGTTACTCTTACAGAAAGGATAGATAATTATGGTGCTACCTCTTTAATCTTTGACCTCTCTTGTGGGCATTTTTACAGCACTAGGATAAGTGACTCAATAAACATAGGGGTACAAAGCAGGTAATCAAATGGTCTAACGCCATCCCTACCAGAGGAGCAAACAAGAGTACTGAGACATAAGTAGCAACTGGGAAGGGCTTTCTTGTGATGTAAAAGGCCTATCCACCAGATGTGACCTTCCCTTTTCTAGATTCCATGATAACCATTCGCCTTCTCTTCACATAAGTTTTGTTGTTGTTATTGTTGTTCTTTTGTTTGTTTTTTTTTGCAGAAAGGATAAAATATGGTTAATTTGGCTTCTTATTCTGAATCACCTGATTGTAGACTTGGAGTTCTTTGGTTTGGTCTTCCAGATGACTAGTATCCATTATGTGCAGATTTTTCTAGTTTAATTCTCAGATGACTATTTATTTACCGTTTTTTTTCTTGAGGGTGTTGAGCCTCCCTCATATATGCTTTGTATCTCAATTAAATTATAAGCCCATGTATAATTACCTACCTATATTAAATAATTTTGGTTGACCTTTGAATAGCATGGGTTTGAACTGCATGGATCCACTTGTGGATTTTTTTAGTAGAATATTATAAATGTATTTTCTCTTTAGGATATTCTTGACTTTTTTTTCTAACTTTATTATAAGAATACGGTATATAGTACATATAACATACAAAATCTGTGTTAATTGACTATGCTCTCTATAAGGCTTCTGGTCAACAGTAGGCTACTAGTTAAGTTTTAGGGAATCAAAAGTTATACATAGATTTTTGACTGTGCAGGGGATCGGCACCCCTAACCCCCACATTGTGTAAGGGTCAACTGTATTTTTAATGTGGAGAGATGGTGATTACTTCATTTCTACCTTGATTATTGAATTAAATACAATAGATAGTCCATAATTTATACCAAAATTTTATTCTATTATAATTAACAACAGCTACGTATCTCTTCCCATTAAAAAGTTAGACTTGATTCCATTTTAAATTTTAAAAAGTAGTTACGAAGTTTTCTTGACATTCAGAAATGAATAAGAAATTTATTTCTGGGTACAAGCAAGTGAGAAGTGGTCACGTTTGTGGAAGGGATAATCAGTCGTGACAGGAGAAGGAGGTACAGAGCTGCTTTTATACAAAGGGACAGGGAGAAATAGGTGTGGAATTCAGATGTCCACTTGGAGGTACTTGGAGTACCTCCTGGTACTCCCTTGTAATGTTGTAACACTGTAAAACAAGACCGATGCAAAAAGGGTGCAATTGCCAAGGCCTCAGGATTGAAGGTTTTGCTCACACAGAAGAAAAGTCCCTAACATCAGCCAAGGTGATAGTTGAAAATGAGGAAAATTTAGAATGGATGAGGGATGCAGCTGAAGAGAAATACCAGTTGCAACAAGGGGGATTTAGTTCATACCACTAACCTGTCTTCTAAGATCTTCTGTAGGAAGTGAGATTCCTGGAAGCCACAGAGGAGCTTCTTCTAGAAGTAAGTGTATATGATACAAAGAGTAGATGGTAGTGGCCGTGAAAATGTATTACTGAGATCTTCTCTTGCAGGGGGCATAATTGACTGACAGCTCCAGGTACAGCCCCTCTGGATCAATCATAATGTTCGTACTGAGGCCAGTGTTCTCATGGTCTGCTTGCAGCCCATAAATGAGCAAGGCCCATTCTTGGCTTAGGAGATGCATGACTCTTCTAACAAGTGTGAAGACCCCCATTGGCCTGCATGAAACTTTCCTGGACCTGTGTTGTAGTCTGGGACTTCCTTTTTTCTCTCTGTCTAGTGTCATGATTCAAACACATCTGCTTCTCCTGCTCCTTCCTACAAATAGCACTTTCATGTTGAATCCTGCCATGGCATCTGCTTTCCCTGCAGATCCATACACAGTTGAGGTTTAAGTCCTTTGAATTCTTCCTGATACTTGGTCAGCTTGTCCTATGGAATACTGAGAAAGGAATGTTGGGTATTTGTTTATTTCCTCCATAAGTTTTGTCAGTTTGGGCTTCATGTATTTTGAAACTTACTAAATGGATACATATTTAGAATTTTTAAGTTTTCTTAATTGATTTACATGTGTATAATTATAAAATGTCCTCCCTGTATCTTTTTATGACTTAAAACAAGGACCATTTTATTATCTTTTATGATTATTTGGGTTGCCTGGGCTTAGCTGAATGTTTTTTTTTATGTTTTGGAGATTTATCAGTTTTTTCGCATGCATCCGTAGTTTTTTGTTGTTATTTTCACTGAGTAGGATTCAGACTATTATTAAAATCAGCATTTTTAGGGGGTGCCTGGGTGGCTAAATCAGTTAAGTGACCAACTTTAGCTCAGGTCATGATCTCATGTTTTGTGGGTTTGAGCCCCGTGTTGGGCTCTGTGCTGACAGCTCAGAGCCTGAAGCCTGCTTCAGATTCTGTTTCCTTTTTTCAGTCCCTTCCCTGCTCGCTTGCTCTCTCTCTCTCTTTCTTAAAAATAAACATTTTTTAAAAATGAGCATTTTTGCATTTTCCAGTGTCTTCAGGGTATCAGTCTCCTGACTTACTATGTTTTTAAATTTTTAATTCCAGAAGAGTTAGTATATAGTGTTACATTCATTTCAGGTATACAATACAGTATACAATTCTATACATTACTCAGTATAGAACAATTCTATACATTACTCAGTGCTCATCAAGATAAGTGTACTCTTAATCCCCTTGATGTATTTCACTCATCCCCCTCACTCACCTCCCCTCTCATAACCGTCAGTTTGTTCTCTGTAGTTAAGTCTGTGTTTTGTTTTGTTTTGTTTTGTTTTGTTTTCTTTGTTTTGTTTCTTAAATTGTACATAAGAGTGAAATCATGTAGGATTTATCTTTCTCTGATTTCACTTAGCATTATGCTCTCTAGACCCATCTATTTTGTTGCAAATGGCAAGCTTTCATTCTTTTTTATGTCTGAGTAATATAATGTAGTATTTATATATCACGTCTTCTTTATCCATTCCTCTATCAGTGGACACTTGGGCTGCTTCCATAATTTGGCTATTGTAAATAATGCTGCAGTAAACAGAGAGGTGTATATGTCTTTTCAAATTAGTGTTTTTGTGTTCTTCAGATAAATAGTAGTGAATTTACTGGATCATATGGTAATTCTATTTTTAATTTTTTGAGGAGCCTCCATTCTGTATTCCACAGTGGATACACCAGTTTGCATTCCCACCAACAGTGCAACAGGGTTTCTTTTTCTCCACACCCTTACTACAGTTGTTTTTTGTGTTTTTTATGTTAGCCATTCTCAGAGGTGAGAGGTGCTACCTCATTGTGGTTTTGATTTATATTCCCTGATGATGAGGAATGATGAGCATCTTTTCATGTGTCTGTTGACCATCTGTATATCTACTTTGGAGAAATGTCTGTTCAAATGCCTATTTTTCAATTGGATTATTTGTATTTTTGTGTTGAATTGTATTAAGTTCTTTATAGATTTTGAGTGCTAAACCTTTAGCAGATACATTATTGGCAAATATCTTCTCCCATTTGGTTGTTCATCTTTTAGTTTTGCTGATTCTTTCCTTTTCTGTGCAGAAACTTCTTATTTTGATGTGGTCCCAGTAGTTTATTTTTGCTTTTGTTTCCTTTGCCTCAGAAGTGATGCCTAAAAAATGTTGCTATAGCCAATGTCAGAGAAACTGCCTGTGCTCTCTTCTAGGATTTTTATGGCTTCCGGTCTCACATTTATATCCTAAATTCTTTTTGGGCTTATTTTTGTGTATAGTGTAAGTGGTCCAGTTTCATTCTTTTGCATGTAGCTGTCCAGTTTTCCCAACACCATTTGTTGAAGAGACTTTTTCCCAGTGCATACTCTTGCCTCCTTAGTCAAAGAATAATCGACCTTATAATTGTGGGTTTATTTCTGGGTTCTGTGTTCTATGCTTTTGATCTGTGTGTCTTTTTTTGTGCCAGTACCATGCTATTTTGATTACTGCAGCTTTATAGTTTATCTTGAAATCTGAGTTTGTAATGCCTCCAGTTTTATTATTCTTTTTCAAGATTGCTTTGGCCATTTGGGTTTTTTTGTGGTTCCATACAAATTTTAGGATTATACCAGCTCTGTGAAAAATGCTGTTGGTATTTTGATAAGGATAGAATGAAATCTGTAGATTGCTTTGGATAGTATAGATACTTTAGCAATATTCTTCCGATCCATGAGCATAGACTATCTTTTTATTTGTTTGTGTCATCTTCAGTTTCTTTCATCAGTGACTTAAGAGTTTTCAGAGTATAGGTCTTTGACCTCCTTGGTTAAGTTGATTCCTAGGTATTTTATTATTGGGAGAGGGACAATTGTAAATGGGATTGTTTTCTTAATTTCTCTTTCTGCTGCGTCATTATTAGGGTATAGAAATGCAGTGGATTTCTGTATTTTGATTTTGTATCCTGCAACCTTATTGAATTCGTAGTAGTTTTTTCATGGAGTAATTAGAGTTTTCTATGTATAGTATCATGTCATCTGTGAATAGTGACAGTTTGACTTCTTCCCTTCTAATTGGATGTTTTATTTCTTTTCCTTGACTGATTGCTGTGGCTAGGATTTCCAGTACTTATTGAATAAAAGTGGTGAGAGTGGACATTTGGTCTTGTTCCTGATCATAAGGGGAAAACTCTGAGTTTCAAAAGGGATGAAAGACCTAAATGTAAGATGTGAAACCATAAAAATCCTAGAGGAGAATACAGGCAATAAAGTCTGATGTTGGCTGTAGCAACTTCCTACTAGATACATCTCTGGAGGCAAGGGAACAAAAGCAAAAATGAACTATTGGCACTTAAGATGAAAAACTTAAAAGGCAATCTTTGGAATGGGAGAAGATACTTGCAAATTATATATTTGATAAAGAGAGAGTATCCAAAATGTACAAAAACTTATAAAATTCAACACCCCAAAAACAATCCAGTTAAAAAAAGGACAGAAGACATGAATAGACATTCCTCCAAATAAGACATACAGATGGCTAATGGATAAATGAAAAGATGCTCAACATCACTCACCATCAGGGAAATGTCAATCAAACGTAAAATGAGATATCCCCTCATACCTGTCAGAATGGCTAAAATTAACAGCTCAGGAAGTAACATGTTGATGAGGATGCAGAGAAAGGGGAACGCTTTTACACTGTTGGTGGGAATGCAAACTAGTAAAGTCACTCTGGAAAACAGTGTGGAGGTTCCTCACAAAGTTAAAAGAACTATCGTATGATCTAGCAATTGCCCTACTAGGTATTTACCCAAAGGATACAAAAATACTGATTTGAAGTGATATATGCACCCCAATGTTGATAGCAGCATTATCAATAATAGTCAAACTATGGACAAAGCCCAAGTGTCCATCAGCTGATGAATGGATAAAGAAGTTGAGGTATATTGGGGCACCCGGGTAGCTCAGTTGGTTAAGCATCTTACTCTTGGTTTTGGCTCCGGTCATGATCTTATGGTTCATGAGCTCAAGCTCAACATCAGGCTCCATGCTGGCAGTGCAAAGCCTGCTTGTGATTCTCTTTGCTCCTCTCTCTAGCCCCTCCCCCACTTGCTTTTTCCATCTTTCTCAAACTTAAAGCTGTTATATGTATACTGTATATATATGTATACATACATATGTAATATTGTATGAAATATTACTCAGCCACCAAAAGAATGAAATATTGACGTTTGCAATGATGTGGATGGAGCTAGAGAATATCATACTAAGCAAAATAGGTCATTCAAAAACAAATACCATAAGATTTCAGTCACATGTGGAATTTAAGATATAAAACAGATGAACATGCAGGGGAAAAAGAGAGGCAAACCATAAAACAGACTCTTAACTATAGAGAATAAACTGAGGATTGCTGGAGGAGAGGTGGGCAGAGGGGTGGGTTAAATGGGTGGTAGGTATTTAAGGAGAGCACTTGTGATGAGTACTGGATGTTGTAAGTAAGTGATGGATCACTAAATTCTACACCTGAAACTAATATTGCAGTGTATGTTAACTAAATGGAATTTAAATAAAAACCTGAAAAACAAAAAAATAAAAGTTTGGAAAAAATTTGCCCTCAGTCATGTAGTCAATTAGTGGCAGAGCCTGAATTTAAAGCAAATCTTTTGACCTCAAAACAACGTCTTGTGGCTGCCTCCAAAACATGTTCTTGGGTGACTTTTGGCGTGAGAGAGAATAACCAATTCCCTTTGAGCCAACATACTTATGATGATGATGTGGCAGCACAGAAGTCAAGGAGAAGGACATTTCTCTTCCCCACGGAAGAGGGCCAGAATGATTTCTCAGCTGCCAAAGCTTATTCTTTCTGCATTCTGCTTCAGATACAAAGATCGTTTCAAATTAAAAAGGTCCTGTGATTCAGAACAATATTCTGTGCACATCATTGCTTCATGAATGTTGATTGAACTAGACCTTAGGAAATGGGAACTACTGGCATGCTATGACTACTTTGGCTGAAATATGACATTCAACTAGAATTTTAATAGTTACAAGTCTCTTTATCTCTTTCAGGAGACTCATATAAAACATCTTTTATTTGCACTATAATTTTGCCAATGTGCTTGTTTTGTGTGCCAGAAGTATAACTTAGCACAACTTCTGCAAACAGGATTATATCTATCAAATATTTGGCAATGCTTGAGGAGAAAGAATGTTCTCCTATCTAATTAAGATGCTGTTACATGATCTGAAAATTGTCTGAGGAGCAGTCAGGGAACGATATTTAATGAATATGGAGATTTCAACAAAAATTGAGATGCCAGATTGAGCATTAGGAATTCATTGTAGACATGGTTATTAAATGCATGTCTTTAGATATGAATATCTTGTTCTTAAAAAGGAAAGTTGCAGATGAATAATTCCTGGAAATACAATAAAGGTCAAATAGCCTTATAAATCAAGAATTTCAAATGTAGGTAAGATAATTAAAGTCTGTGGGCAAACTAATATTCAATGCAAATGTGGTTTTGATATTGATGAGTAGAATTAGTGGCAAAGGTGACAAATGAATTGAGTAAAAATACAACAAAAAGGAAGAGATACTCGCCATACATTCTGTGCTGTTAATTCTTCCTGTTAATTATGCTGTTGAGGATGATGTAATACAGATTTCAGAAATTTGTTTTTTTTCCCCTGTGACTATGTTTCCATTACTGTACTTTTCATGTTATTGTTTTTTTTTTTTTTAATTTTATAACGGGAAGTTTGTAAGTCTTAATCCACATCACTTATGTCAGTGATTCCACACGCACATTCTCACCTCTCCTCTGGCAAACAATAGTTTCTTTTCTGTATTTATGGATCTGTTAGTTTTTTATTCTTTTGTGTTTGTCATTCCACAAATAAGTGAAATCATGTGGTATTTGCTTGTTCTCTAACTTACTTCACTTAGCAAAATACTCTCTAGGTGCATCCATGCTGTTGCAAAGGGCAAGATCTCATTCTTTTTTATGGTTGAGTAATATTCTGTTGTATGCATAGATGAGCTCTTCTTAATCTGTTCAACTTCTCAGTGGACACTTACACTGTTGCTACATCATGTCTCTTGTAAATATTGCTGCAGTAAACATAGGGGTGAATATATCTTTTCAAATTTGTGTTTTTGTTTTTTTTGGGTAAATAGCCAGTAGTGGAATTCTTAGATTTTATGGTGTTTACATTTTTAATGTTTTCAGGAACCTCCATAATTTTCCACAGTGGCTATACCCATTTACATTGCTACCAACAGTGCACAAAGGCTCCTTTTCTTCCACATCCTCACCAACACTTGTTATTTCTTGTCTTTGTGATTCTGGTCATTATGACAGGTATGAGGTGCTATCTCATTATGATTTTGGTTTGCATTTCCTTGATGATAGTGATGTGGAACATATTTTCATGTATCTGGCCATTTGTATGTCTTCTTGGGGCAAAATACCTATTCAGGTGCTCTGCCCATCTTTTCATGTGATGATTTGTTGTTTCTTTAATTGTGTGAGTATTTTGCTATTTTGGAAATGAACCCCTTATTGGAAATACCACTTGTACATATTCTCTCCCATTTGGTAGGTTGTCTTTTTGTTCTATTGGTGGTTTCCTTTACTGTGTAAAAGCTTGTTATTTTGTGGTGGTCCCAATGGCTTATTACTGCTTTTGTTTTACTTGCCTGAGGAGACCTATCCATAGATCTACTGCTGAGGCCAATGTCCAAGGATTTACTGCCTAGATTTTCTCTTAGGAGTTTTATGGTTCCATGCCTCACATTTGGGTCTTTAACCCATCTTGAGTTTATTTTTGCATATGGCATAATAAAGTGGTACAGTTTCATTCTTTTGCATCTAGCAGTCCAATTTTCCCAGCACTATTTATTGACTGTCTTTCCCCCATTATATACTCTTGTCTCCTTTGCCTGTACATTTACTGATCACAGGATCATGGATTCATTTCTGAGCATTCTGTCTTGTTCCATGGACCTATGTGTCTCTTTTTCTGCTGGCATCATAGTGTTATGATGACTATAGCCTTGCAGTACATCTTGAAATCTGCAACTGTGATACCTCCAGCTTTGTTTTTCTCTCTCACGGCTGCCTTGGATGTTCAAGGTCTTTGTTGGCTTCGTGGAAATTTGGAGATTATTCATTCTAGTTTGGTGGAAAATACTAGTAGTGTTTTGATAGGTATTGCATTGAATCTGTAGGTTGTTTGAGCAGCACATACATTCCAATGATATTCATTTTTCCAATTCATGAGCATGTTATATCTTTCCATTTGTGTAATCTTCAAATTTCTTTGATTAGTATCTTCCAGTTCTCAGAGTATAGATCTTTCACCTCCTTGGTTAAATTTATTCCGGTGTGTGTTCTTTTTGGGTGCAATTGTAAAAGGGATCGTTCTTAATTTCTCTCTCTGCTATTTCATTATTGGTGTGTAGAAATGCAACTGATTTCTGTATATTAATTTTGTATTCTGCAACTTTACTGATTTCACATATTCTGATACTTTCTTCCTGTTTTTTTTTTTTTTTTTTGATGGGAACTTTTGGGTTTTGTATGTATAGTATCATATCATCTGCAAGTAGTGACAGTTTTACCTGTTCATTACCACTTTAGATGCCTTTTATTTCTTTCCTTGTCTGACTGCTGTGGCTAGGATGTCCAGTACTATGGTGAATAAAAGTAGTGAGAGTGGACATGCTCATCGTGTTCCTAATCTTAGAGGAAACACTTTCCATTTTTCACCTATTAAGTAGTATGCAGTTAGCTGTGAGTTGTTCATATAAAGCCTTTATTATATTGATGTCTGTTTCTCCTGAACCCACTCTGGTGAGAATTTGTATCATGAATGGATAGTATATTTTGTCAGATGCTTCTTCCACATCTATTGAGATGATTATATGGTTTTTATCCTTCCTCTTATTAATGTGGTATATCTCATTGATTTGTGGATATTGAATCACTGTGCATCCCAGAAATAAATCCCACTTGATCATGATGAATGATCCTTTTCATGTATTGTTGAATTTAATTTGCTCATGTTTGTCCAGGGAATTTTGCCTGTATTCATCATGGATGTTGGCCTGTGGTTTTTCTATCTTCTTTGTGTCTTTGGTGTTGGTATCAGGCTAATGCTGATGTTGTGGAATGAATTTCACTTTTCCTTCCTCTTTGGGTTTTGGGAATAGTTTGAGAAGAATAGGTATTAACTCTTCTGTAAATGTTGTGGTGTAGGTTTAGATCACAAGGGTTGCTTCCTTTTTATATCAGTATCCCTATATTTTTATGCCAGTGCTTGCTTTTCAGCTCTTAGTCCAAAAAAAAAAAAAAGAAAGAAAAGGAATAATGTTGGCATATGCCCCTGTTGTTGGGTCTCTTCAACTCCTGTATGCTTATGTTTCTCTTTAGCTATATGTATTTGCCTTCATCTACCTATTTTCATGTAAGTCCTTTCAGAAGAGGGATGTTGATGTCTGTTGGTTTGCCCAAAGGACGGTTTAAGGGATATTCAGAGATCAGTTATCATAATAATACAATATTGGTTAAGTTATTACGCCTTCTTCTACAAACCCCTTACATTGTACATGCAATGTGATGAGCACTTCTAAATGCACTTCCCAATGATCACTGTTCTGCTCCCAGCAGCTCTATGAGGTGTTCATAACCATTGTGCTCATTTTATACAAAGGAAACTGAGGAACACGGAAACTAAATCATTTGATGTCATATGGTGGGAAAGTTGGGACTTAGGCCTAGTCAGTCTGGCTATAGAGTCAACATGCTTGGCCAGGATACCTGTGTTCTCTTCCCTTTATCTTTCTGTCCCTAGAATGCTCAGTACTACGTGAAGTTCTGATCTCTTATCTGTCTACAGGCCTTGGTTGGCAGAACAGCCCTCTACCCCATCCCATTCAGGGTACTTAACATAATATCCTCAATTATATTGGGTCCAGTTTCCTTGTCTAAATTTTTACCACATACCAATTTGCCATTCATAAATTAATGTGGTGCTTGTAAGCACTAGCATGAGCACATTGTTTTTTTACTCTAGCATCTGCAGTGTCACCTACAGAATGTAGAATTTGATCTCATTCCTGTCATTGAAGTTAACAATTTTTAATGTTGTGGTACAATTTCTTAACTTGCTACCGAGTTCTCAACTCTTCTGTCATGCCACTTCATGTTTCTGACATCACTTCATGAATGTAAAAGCATAACAAGATTTGAAATGAGGCCATTCAGGCTTAGGGAATAATCCTCAATTTGGATTTGGTGACCTCAATCTTCCCTAATATTTTTACCCTTCTTCCACCTCAGGACCAACCAAAGGAAGCCATATATGCTTTTCAAACCAGTTCTGTTGGATACCCCATTTCCATGTATTCTGCCTTCAGTTTCTCCAGTGCCTACAACCCCAATCAGGGTATATCTGAAACTTTCCCATATTTGTCACCAGAATGCTTTTATATGCTTATCTTGAATTTGTCAGCAACTTAGTGGTCGTGGCTGACTCCTTTTCTGTAGCCATCCCTAAGTAACCTCTGTTTGTCTTCATTTGTGTAGTTATAATTATTTCCACACTCTCAAGAAAATGAATTTCTTCTTGTCTAGTTGCCAGAAACATGATTGGGAAATGAGGAATTAATCTACCAATGTTGTCCATAAAGTTTTGTTACAGTGCTGATATTGTAGCATCTAGATGAATGGAGGGTTTTTAGCTTGGTGTGTAAGTGGTCTTAGAAATATGTTTTATCAGGGGCGCCTGGGTGGCTCAGTTGGTTGAGCGTCCGACTTCAGCTCAGGTCACGATCTTGCAGTCCGTGAGTTCGAGCCCCGCGTCAGGCTCTGGGCTGATGGCCCAGAGCCTAGAGCCTGCTTCTGTGAATCCCTCTCTCTCTGCCCCTCCACCGTTCATGCTCTGTCTCTCTCTGTCTCAAAAATAAATAAATGTTAAAAAAAAAATTAAAAAAAAAAGAAATATGTTTTATCAGTGACTTAAAACACTTTTGCCTGCTGCTACTTGTAATTTCATGCATTTGCCTTTCTTAGGATTTTAACAAATCGGGGAAACTAAACATATTAAGGAGAGTTTTATTGTAAAGATAGGACATACAGTGTTTCATTTTTGCAAGTCTATAAAAACTCTCAGAGTAAAATATCTTCATGTCTGTCATACCAGCAGACAGATTATTTACAGTTTGGAAAAGAGAAAGTTCACTTTCTGCCAAACTGAGGCAGAGGCGGTGGGACCTTAATATCTTGGCCTCTCTCCAACTTCTTTTCACAATCCACCAGATAGTTGACTCCATCGATGACTATCTGAACAAGCTCAACCTTTGATAGTGAAAAAGACAAATGATTAATTTGCATAGAAGACACATGCAAGGCATTAATTAATAAGAACAATACTGGAACAAATAAAAAGTGCCATTTTAGATGGACTTGAGAGAAATAATCAGAAAGAAGAAATTGTTACTAAGTGTTGTAGAGGAGGGATATCTGATGGTCATTGCCAGAGATGAAGAGCAGAGATATTACAGGGCTACTCAGTCTTTTTTTTTTTATTATTATTTCAAAGATGGAGTTACTACATTTGAGAACTCTTTAAATATATGAAAACCATTAATGTGCCTCTCAAACCCTTTTGTCCCCATCAGTCTCTGCTATGAGTTTATCTAAAAGTAAAATTATACACTGACACCTTGTTTTGTTCTTTGACCTGGATCTCTCTTAAGACCTGCCGCTAAGCTGAGCACTCAGTAATCTGTAGTTCAGATATTATTTACACAGTGGATAGCTCTCTGAAAAATTGTTTAAAATCAAATGTTTGGCAATTAAATCATGTTTTCACTGTATCAAGTAAGTTTGCTTTTTTTGAAAAATTTTTTTCAATGTTTATTTTTGAGAGAGACAGAGACAGAATGCGAGTGGATTAGGGGCAGAGAGAGAGGGAGACACAGAATCTGAAGCAGGCTCCAGGCTCCCAAGTTGTCAGCACAGAACCCTACACAGGGCTTGAACTCATGAGCTGTGAGATCATGACCTGAGCCGAAGTCAGACACTCAACTGACTGAGCCACCCAGGCGCCCCAAGATAAGTTTGCTTCTTAAAGGAAAGTTTGTAAGTTATATTATGATAAACTTTTAAAAATTCCTGGTTTTTATAAATTTTTGTTTTGAGAGAGAGAGAGGGAGAGAGAGAGAGTGTGTGTGTGTGTGTGAGCAGGGGAAGGGCAGAGAGAGAGGGAGACAGAGGACTGGAAGCAGGCTCTGTGCTGACAGCAGCAAGTCCTATGTGGGGCTCAAACTCGCAAATGGTAAGATCATGACCTGAAGTTGGATCCTTAACCGACTAATCAATCGGTGCCCACCCCCTCTTTTTATAATTCCTGCTTTAAAACAAAGTTAGAACTTTGATTCACAAATACTAGTTTTTATTAAATTCAAGCACATCTACCTACGAATTTCTTTTTCCTGTGATCCTCTACCTAATCAATTGTACTGTTCCTAAAGAAATGCAAACTCTGGGGCACCTGGGTGGCTCAGTTAGTTGAGCCTTCGACTTTGGCTCAGGTCATGATCTCACGGTCCGTGAGTTCGAGCCCCGCGTCGGGCTTTGTGCTGACAGCTCGGAACCTGGAGCCTGCTTCTGCTTCTGTGTCTCCCTCTCTCTCTGCCCCTCCCCCATTCATGCTCTGTCTCTGTCTCAAAAATAAATAAACATTAAAAAAAAATTTTTTTAAAGAAATGAAAACTCTGATAGTATGCAATTACTTAATTCCAGACAGCATTAAAATGCTTGATAAGAACTCAAGAATGAACAGCAAGGTTACAGCTGAACATACCTTAGGTAGGATTGACTGTAGTCCCTTCCCCACTCCTTTTCATGCATAAGGAAACTGAGCCCCAAAAGAGGATTCAGTCAGAAAACTAGTCATTGAAACACATATTTTTTTTTTACTTATCTCATTGACCTATCTTGGTGTTTTTGAGGGTTTGTAATGAGATGATTCTCTCGTTGACTGCCACGAGGACTCCATCTTGATACAAATCTTCTTTGGTCTTAAGGTCCCTTCATCTTTAACCTAGGAATTCTTTTCTTAAAATTATATCCTAACTAATAATCAGAGTTGTGATTAGCGTTATGTATAGATATGGTTATAGAATTATGTATAGATATGGTCAAATAAAAAATCAGATTAAAAAGATAATGGAGTGTCTTTACTGTCACTAAAAATGTTTTTAAATACTTATTATAAGAAAATGCTCATGATGGAATAGTTATAGTAACATATGACTAAATTTTGTTTTTAAAAGAGGTGTTTGAATAACTGCAAAAAAAAAAATAGAAGGTATGCTTTGTGCTTGGAGAGCCCCAGGGCAGCCCCAACACAGAGTGCCTTGGGAACCCCAGCCCATCTCAGCCACAGCTGAAGCCATCCAGTCGCCAGGCACACACACAGTCTACATATGGAAAAAATATACGTAAGACCATTCTTTCAAATTTAGAAATAGCTGTTCCACCCAATTCAGAGAAATAAAAAGTCGAAAAAATTGGGAGACAGAAGAATATACTCCAAACCTCAGAAAAAACTAAATGAAACAGATAGCCAATCAACCTGATCAAGAGTTCAAAATAATGATCATAAAGATGCTCACTAGACTGGAGAGGAGGGTAGATGAACTCAACTTCAAGAAAGAGAAAATCTAAAGAAGAACCAGAATTGAAGAATGCAATAAATAAAAAATATATTAGGTAGAATCAACAGATTAGAGGATACAGAAGAACAGATAAGCAGTCTGGAAGACAGGGTACTAGCACCAGAGCTGAACAGCAAAAAAAGAATTTTAAAAAATAAGGATAGGTTAAAGGATCTCTTGAACATTATCAAGCAAAGAAACATTTGGATTATAGTGGTTCCAGAAGGATGAGAGAAAGAAAAATGTGCAGAAAATTTTTAAGAAATAATAGCTGAAAACTTTCTTAGCTTGGGGAATGAAACAGCCATCCAGGTTCAGAAACCATAGTTCCCATTAAGATGAACCATAGATAGTTTCCATTAAGATGGACATCCATACCACAACCATGATGCATGATGCATAACCAGAGATACAACCTGTTATGTATAAGGGAAACCCCATAAGGCTTTCAACCGATTTTTCAGCAGAAACTTTGCAGGCCAAAAGAGTATGGCATTAATATATTCAAAGTATGACAGGAAAAATCTCCAACAAGAAATACTTTATCCAGCAAGGTTACCATTCAGATTTGAAGAGAGAGTGTTTCCCAAACAAAAGTTAAAGGAGTTCATCACCACTAAACTGGCCTTACAAGAAATGTTCAAAGGATTTCTTAAAGGGTAAAAGGCCATAATTACAAGAAAATTAGGAAGGAAAAAAATGTCATGAATTAAAGTAAACATGGAATAAATGCAGTAGAGCAGACACTTATAAAGCAGGTATGAAAGTTTTATGACAAAAGTAACAAAATCAATTATATATTTAGAAAACTAAGGGGATACACAAAATAAAATGTTTTATGTCTATGTTACATTAACACAAAGGGGGCAGTATAAATCAAGTTCTTTTAGAATGTGTTCGAACTTCTGTGGCCATCAATTTAATAGTCTCCTATGTACTTAGAATGTTACATAGGAACTTCATGGTAACCACAAACCAGAAACCTGTAAGAGATAGATGGACACACACACACACACAAGAAAGTCATCAATCTTGAGGAAAGAGCAAGAGAAGAAGAAAGGAACAGGTAAGAACTACCAAACTACCAGAAAATAGTTGACAAAATGGCAGTAAGTACATATCTATCAATAATTACTTTGATTGGAGCATTTATACCACTTAAAGGACAGTAGGTGGTGGAATGGATAAAAAACAAGACTCCCTTCAGACATAAAGACACATACAAAATAAAAGTGAAAGGGCAGAAAAAAAAGACATTCCATATAAATGGAAGCCAAAAAAACAAAACAAAAACAACCAGGCAGTGATACTTCCATCAGATAAAACTGACTTTGAAACAAAGACTAAACAAAAGACAAAGGACATTATGTAATGTTCTAAGGATCAGTCCAACAGGATATACCAACTGTAAATTTTTGTGCACCAAACATCACCGTTCCTAAATAAAGTGAATATTAGCAGACATAAATGTAGAAATTGATGATAATGCAATAATAAGGGACTTTAACACCCCACTCAGATCTATGGACAGATCATCCAGGCATAAAATCAATAAGGAAATAGTGGCTTTGAACAATATATCAGACCAGATGGACCCATTCCATCCAAAACCAGAATACACATTCTTTTCAAGTGCACATAGAACATTCTCTAGGATAGATAACACGTTAGGCCACGAAACAAGTCTCTGTAAATTTAAAAAGACTGAAATCCTATCAAGCACCTCTTCAAACCACAGCAGTATGAAACTAGAAATCAGTTACAAGAAAACTAGAAAAAACACAAGTGCAGGTTAAACAACATGCTATTAAACAACCAATGTTACTCAACAAAGAAATTGAGGAAATTAAAAAATATATGAATACAAGTGAAAATGAAAACTCTGGGTCAAAAATCTCAGACTGCTTTCACTGTGTCCCAAAGAGGGAAGTTTATAGCAATACAAATCTAACTTCAAGTAATATAAAAAGTATCAAGTAAATGATCTAACCTTATATGTAAGGGAAGAACAACAAACAAAACCCAAAGTGAATAGAAGGAAGAAAATCGTAAAGACCAGAGCAGGAAAAAGAGACTTAAAAACAAGAAAGAAAAATTTAAAAAGCAATGAAACCAAGAACTACCTCCTTAAAGATTTAAAAATTGATAAATCATAAGCCAGAATCATCAAAGAAAAATAGAGGATCCAAATAAAATCAGAAATCAAAAAGAAGTAACAATTGACACCATAGAAATACAAAGGATTTTACGAAACTACCATGAAAAATTATATGCCAACAAATTGGATAACTTTGAAGAAGTACATAAATTCCTAAAAACATATAATCTTCCAAAAGTGAACCATGAAGAAATAAAAAATTTGAACAGACTAATTACTAGTAACAAAGTTGAGCAGGTAACCAAAAACTGTCAAAGTTCCTGGACCAGATGGTTTCACAGGCAAACTCTACCAAACATTTAAAGAAGAGTCTATACCAAAAAACAGAAGAGGAAGAAAACCATCACAATACATTCTATGAGGCCAGCATTACCCTTACACCAAAACCAGACGAAATCACTACAAGAAACCTACAGGCCAGTATCACTAATGAACATAGATGCAAAGATACTCAACAAAATACTAGCAAACCACATTCAACAGTACATTCAAAAGACGATTCACCATGATCAAGTGGGATTTATTCTAGGGATGCAAGATTGAATAAATATCCACAAATCAACCTGATATATAACACATTATAATAGTATATAACACATTAATAAAATGAGGATAAACACCCTAAGCAAACCAAAGCATCTAACAAAATACCATATCCATTCACAATAAAAACTCACCAAAGTGAGTTCAGGGAAAACAGACCTCAACATAATAAAGGCCCTATATGACAAACCCACAGAAAAACATCATCTTCATACTCAGTGGTGAAAAAATAGAGTTCTTCCTCAAAGATCAGGAAAAAGACAAGGATGCCTACTTGAAGTACTTTTATTTAACATAATACTGTACTGCACCTAGTCACAGAAATCAGACAAGAAAAAAAAAAATCCAAATTGGTAAGGAAGAAGTAAAGCTGGCACTACTTGCTTGCAGGTGGCATAGTACTGTACATAGGAAACCATAGAAACTCCATCATAAAACTACTAGATTAAGTGAATTCAGTAAAGTTGCCCAATATAATATTAATATACAGAAATCTTGTATTTTATACAATAACAAAGTAGCAGAAAGAAATTAAGAGAACAATGCCACTTAAAATTGCACCAAAAAGAATATAATATCTAGGAATAAATCTAACCAAGGAGGTGAAAGACCTATCCTCTGCAAACTAGAAGACACTGATGAAATTTGAAGATTACACAAAAGGAAAGGTATGCCATGCACATGGACTGGAAGAATGAATATCATTGGAATTTCCATACTGCCCAAATCACACTGTATATAGATCAATGGAATCCCTACCAAAGCACCACTAGAATTTCCCACTAAACGAGAATAAATAATCTACAAATTTCCATGAAGGCAAAAAAGACCTTGAACAGCCAAGGCAGCCTTGAGAGAGAAGAACAAAGCTGCTGGTATCACAATTGCAAATGTCAAGATGTACTGCAAGGCTATAGTCATCATAACAGTATGGTGCCAGCATAAAAAGAGACACATAGATTCATGGAACAAGACAAAGTGCTCAGAAATGAAGAGGATGTGGAGAAACGGGAACCCTCTTGCACTGTTGATGGGAATGCAAACTGGTGCCGCTGCTCTGGAAAACTGTGGAGGTTCCTCAAAAAATTAAAAATAGATGTACCCTATGACCCAGCAGTAGCACTGCTAGGAATTTACCCAAGGGATACAGGAGTACTGATGCATAGGGGCACTTGTACCCCAATGTTTATAGCAGCACTCTCAACAATAGCCAAATTATGGAAAGAGCCTAAATGTCCATCATCTGATGAATGGATAAAGATGTGGTTTATATATACAATGAAATAGTACTTGGCAGTGAGAAAGAATGAAATCTGGCCATTTGCAGCAACATGGATGGACCTGGAGGGTATTATGCTAAGTGAAATAAGTCAGGCAGAGAAACACAGATACCATATGTTTTCACTCATATGTGGATCCTGAGAAACTCAACAGAAGACCATGGAGGAGAGGAAGGGGGAAAAAAAAGTTACAGAGAGGGAAGGAGGCAAACCGTAAGAGACTCTTAAAAACTGAGAACTGAGGGTTGATGGGGAGTGGGGGAGAAGGGAAAGTGGGTGATGGGCATTGAGGAGGGCACCTGTTGGGATGAACACTGGGTATTGTATAGAAACCAATTTAACAATAAATTTTATATATAACTACTAGATTTACTACAGTAAATCTAAAGACAAAGGAGACAAGAGTATACAACGGGGAAAGATTGTCAATAAATGGTGCTGGAGAAATTTGCTGGATGCAAAAGAATGAAACTGTACCACTTTATTACACCATATGCAAAGATAAACTCAAGATGGATTAAAGACCCAAATGTGATGGATGGAACCATAAAACTCCTAAGAGAAAACCTAAGCAGTAAATCCTTGGACACTGGCCTCAGCAATAGATCCATGGATAGGTCTCCTCTGGCAGATAAAACAAAAGCAGTAACAAATCTCTGAGACTATGCTAAAATAATGAAACAACAAATCAGATTAAAAGATGGGCAGAGCACCTGAATAGACATTTTCCCCAGCATGACATACAGGTGGCAACCAGACACATGAAAAGATGCTCCACATCACAAGTAGCAGGGAAATGCAAATGGAAACCAAAACGACACAATCATACGGTATATCTGTCAGAATAGCCAGCATCATGAAGACAAGAAATGACAAATGTTGTTGAGGATTTCAGAGGAAAAGAAGCCCTCATGCACTGTTGGTGGCAATGTAAACTGGTGCAGCCACTGTAGAAAATAGTTTGGAGGTTCCTTATAACATTAAAAATGGAAACACACACACACACACACACACAAAAGAAAGGGAAGGAAGGAAGGAAGGAAGGAAGGAAGGAAGGAAGGAAGGAAGGAAGGAAGGAAGGAAGGAAAAAGAAAAGACGGGGTGCCTGGGTGCCTCAGTGGGTTAAGCATCCGACTTCGGCTCAGGTCACGATCTCATGGTCCTTGAGTTCGAGCCCCGCGTCAGGCTCTGTGCTGACAGCTCAGAGCCTGGAGCCTGCTTCGGATTCTGTGTCTCCCTCTCTCTCTCTGCTCCTCCCCCGTTCATGCTCTGTCTCTCTCTGTCTCAAAAATAAATAAACATTTAAAAAAAGAAAAGAAGAGAAAAAAAACACCAGGGGCACCTCGGTTGAGCATCTGACTTCAGCTCAGGTGATGATCTCACAGTTCATGGGTTCAAGCCGCTGTCAGGCTTTGCACTGACAATGCAGGGCCTGCTTCAGACCCTGTCTGTCTGTCTGTCTGTCTCTCTCTCTCTCTCTCTCCCCACCTCTCCCCCACTTGCGTTCTTTCTCTCTCAAAAATAATCATTAAAAAAAATAGAAACACCACATGATCCAGTAATTGCATTACTGGTATTTACCCAAAGAAAACAAAAAACACTAATTTGAAAAATTATATCCACCCCTACATTTTTTGCAGGATTATTTACAATAGCCAAGATATGGAGGCAACCTAAGTGTCCATTGATAGATGAACAGAGAAAGATGTGATATATGTATATATACATATGCACATACATACAATAGAGTATTACTCAGCCATAAAAAAGACTGAGATCTTGCCATCTGTGACAATATGGATGGACCCAGAGGGCATTATAAGTGAAAAAATCAGAGGAAGACAAATATATCATTTTACTTATATGTGTAATCTAAAACCACACACACACACACACACACACACACACACACACACACACACACCAGAAATGGGACCATAAATACAGAGAACTAGTGGTTGCCAGAGGCAAAATGGGTGAAGGGAAGTGGGAGGTATAGGCTTCCAATTATAGAATAAGTGACAGGATGAAAGAGAATATAGTGTTATTATAATAGCACTTTATGCTGACAGATGATATCTACATTTGTGGTGAGGATAGCATAGCACAAGGAGTTGTCAAATAAGATGTACACCTGAAACTAATGCAACATTGTGTGTTAACTATACTTCAATAATAATAAAAAACCCAAAATGACCAAATTCCACAATACTCAGGAAAAAAGTGAAGTTCAATGGATGCAGCAAAAGAAAAATGAGGTCCAGACTCATCTGGAGCAAGGTGATTTACCTGATACATTAAGGAGAATCACGGTTTTCCTAAATAACAGCTGTAAACTCATGAATAAATTTGTTCATATGAATAAAAGTATACAAAAAAAAATTTTTACATAAAACCATCATTTAAAAAATGGAAGACAATACAGAATAATGTTCACAATGGTTTTCTTAGTGTTAAGTTAAATAAGTAGTGTTATTTTAAAATGTTTTTGGCATTTTTCTAGCTTTTATAATGGTCCCTATTAACTTATAGACTTAAAAAAATGTTTCTAGGTGGCGACTGCCTTGCTTTCCAGTAATAAAAATCTAGTTAATATTAGAAGCAGATAGGCCTAGACTCCAGATCTTCTTTATTCACTACACTATACATTATTCAGTAAATTTCAGAAGCTGTATTTATTTATAGCTCCTTCTTCCTCAAGTACTTTACCAGAGTGGGAGCACATAAGGTGATTTGTTTTGAGTGTTTCCTCCTTCCCTTTTCTCAGTTTTTTGGTAGGGATACCAATAGGCAATGAAATATTTGAAAGCTGGCAAGGAAGAAGAAAGAGCATCAATAATGCAAAGATTTAATAACCAGCCAATAAGTTATTAAGATTTGTATGTTATAAGAGGAAGAGACTTTTAAATTAATAATGGGCATAATACGTTCAATAGGACTATATCCAGATAAATTGGTATGACTTACGGGGATCAGGATTTAGCTGCATGTTATCTAAGTGTGTTCTTTATGCTTCGTCTCCTGTATCACTCCCGGCCTACCTACAGTTTATGAATGCTGTTCATCCTATGTATACACAGAATCTTACTTTATGAGCACAATCTTGTATGTACCTAGTGTATACATTATTTGCCATCTTTAGCCCCCAAAAATAAAATTTTAGAAACTATCAAGGATATAAAAATGCAGCATGTGGCCTTCACCAAAGTAAGTTCAGAATCAAAAGAAAATTCCACTATTTTACCACCCTCAGAGAGCATACATGTTCCGTGATATGACAGTGATAAAATACCACCATCCTTTTGCATAACTGAGCTCCTAATGCTGAAAGATTGCTGGAATACCTCTCGGGTGAGGGACTGACAACAGTCCCACCGTGAACTCCTTTACTCGCCTATACATTCTCAGCTTATGCTGTGCTTACCTTTATGCAGTTACTTCCCATGTAGGAACGGTACTATGGAATGAAACACTAACAGGACTCAGGACAAGGCCCTTTAGTGAATAAGGTGAGGCTCTTTAGGCTACTTCTCTATTCCCTTTTTCTCTTGGGCTAATACTTTTAGCTTGTGTTTGGAAAGTGAGAGAGATGTTAGTTACCTCTGATCGACCAATTCGATCTATGTTGGAAATATCATAAACATCTGCCACTGCTGCCGTGTCCACACCACCTGTGCCACGTTTCTGGAGCCTTAGGTTTTCCAGGATCTTGGAAAAGCGTGGATCCTGGGACAGGGGACAATACTGAGTGTCATAAGAAGCACAACAGATTCACCAGCATTGGCACATTCATTTAGAAAAGATGTACTGTAAGAGACAGTAACAGTATTTATTAAGCTCATACTTACTATGTGCCAGGCCACTATGCTAAAACCTTTATACCATGAAGTAGGTATTGCTTTAATTCTCATTTCACAGATGAGGAAACCAAGGCTCAAAGGAATTAACTTAATCAAAGTCACGCAGAAGGTAGCAGAGCTGTTACTAACTTCTGTATCACTTCTGACATTTGGATGCCAGCTTTGGTGAGTTGATTATTCATCTGTATAATAGTTTTCACTGTATAATTAAAATCATGAAGTTAAATCACATCAAATAACTTTCTTAACACTGGAATAATTTTCATTCTGTTTTTGGTACGAAGCTCATTTTCTTAAATTGTTTTAAAGTATGTGTTTTGCTAGTAGTATTTGCCTACCAGAATCCTTTTTCTTACTAATACACACATGGAGCTGAGGAAATAACCACTAGCTAAGTTCTTACTAGCGGAATGAACACAAGTGATGTGCACACTTCTAGGCCTAGACTTTAAATCTTTACATGGACACACATCCTCTCTCCCCTTTGCACAAGCTGGAACATGAGCCTGACTGTGACCATGCAAAGGGGACACTAAGACAGTGGTCCTCAAGGTACCGTTCCCTGACCAGCAGCATAGCATCACCTGGAAACTTATTAAAAATGCAAATATTGCATGTGAGCCAAGCTATCTGTTTTTACAAGTCTCCAGCCTTGAGTCTGCAGGTTCAAGTGTGAAAACCCCTATACCAGGAGAGACAGAGATGGAAGGAACTCCAAGGGGCTGGGCAGAGCAGCCTGCCTGCCCATCCTGACTTGTAACATGAAGGAGAATTTAAACTCTGTGTTCTTGAAGCCACATCTCTTTCTTACAGCATTTAACCTTTGGTCCTAACTGATACAAGTGTCTTTTGAAGTAAACTTAACCTTTTGTTGTTATTTTCTATTGTAGGTGCAGAAAGTAACAGTTAAGGAATGATCAGTGACCATTTCTTCCTCCACAAAGAAGGCATGCCTGAGCTTATCCTGACGGAACACAACAGGGCTATTGGCTACATGACATTACCTTGCTGAGCTTGGGGATCCTAACATGGACACCAGCCCGTAATCCTGTGCCAAGGTTTGAAGGGCAGGTCAGGATGTAGCCTAGTCGCTCATTCCACATGAATTCCCAGCCTCGCTCTTGGATTAGGCGTTCTACCTACAACAATGAACAAATGGAACTCTTAAATATCCATCTACTCACTACATCCCAAACACCAGGAAGAGACTTGTGTACTGTATGTTTGCCATGAATGAAATTTACGTAAATTTGTATTACTTCCTTAATAGAAAATGGTATTGCTATTATTAAAATAGTATTAAAATATTAATAGTATTTAAATACTATTTAAAATATTAAAATATTAAAATGGTCCAATCGAATTAAATTAGATGACCATGTAAAGCATTGAATACAGTATCTAGCACAAACTAAATATTCAATAAATGTCAGTTGCTGTTACTATTTTTCATGTGAGAATAGGAGAATATAGGATTTCTCAGCAGGTAAGGTTGTGGTCAGTTTACTTATGAACATAGTTACATCCTATACTGTCTCTATGCTTAGAATAGACAAGAACACTGTTAAAGAAATTGGAGAATAATTAAGATCCACAGACTTTTCCCTAAAACATGCTGGACTGGGGAGGGAAGCATAGGAACTTACTAGTAACAAAAAAACAGTCACCTATTTTTTGAAGCACTAGCCGGTAATCCTACCCCCAAAGAGTGCCATAATTCCTAGAAAATATTAGCCCCATTTTGGAATTCATCATAGTGTCTTCTTTCAAGAATGAAAATGTGATTTTATTTTAATGAATATTCAGAAATCTCTGATAACATCTTACTTCTTTTAGTCCACGACAGAATCGTTCAAATACTCTTTTCATATTGCCTCCTTTTTCCATAGAGATTACCCTGGTATGGTCTTCCTCATTAATCCAGATGAGAAATGTCTTGTCATAATTATGCCTAATGAAGAGAGAAATATGGTGTTGCACATTAACTACATTTGTTTCAACACATGAAAATTCCCTTTACTTCTGTAGCTTGATTGCTTCATTTCACCTTCCTCATTTCCTAGAAGGCCCTAATTCTTCCACTGTGCCTGAACAAGTAGTACAAAATGATGTTACCTTGACATAATGAAGAATAAGACCAACTCTAACCCTTAAAGATATATTTTTGCCCAACAAGATTATAATGGATGACAATAATTCAAATATGAATAACGTTTGGTTTTGACACTAATTCTCCTAATAAGTTCAACCAAAATCTTGTGCTGCTTAATTTTTTTTTTTTTTTTATCTACAGCCCAAGATGTTTGGGGTATAGAAGATTTCACATATGTTTGCTGCATAGATTCTTACTGTCCCCACACACTGAGCAAGTGCTCATGAACACTTCGCTCCTTTGGGTAGTATCATAACAACCTACCAAAGTACAGGAATCAAAGTGGACTGAGGACTGTTGGCCAAGATAAAATACGTGTATACTCGATATCCATTCTTCCTTGTAGGGTTTTGCTTAAATCCTCAATATATTTCATTTTCTGCTCTTTTGTTTTAATGTCATGAAACAGATTCTCTGTGAGGTCAAATAATAGGAAGCTAATTTTTCTTAAAAATAGTCTTTTTCTCATGCATAATTCATATAAACCAGCATACATTCTTACACATGTTAGAAACATTACAATACTTTGGTATTATACAAAGACACAATTTCTAAAGACTCTCTTCATTTAGCTCAAGCCAGGCATGCTGTCAACTGCAGGTTAGGACAAGCAGGTGATCTGAAGGAAATCCTCTGCACACATTGCAAATGTGAAAATGCTATGTCCATACCAGATTCCCCTGGCATCTGGCCAGTCACGGGCCATCCCAGCACATGTTAATAAAGGGGATACTGGCTTATCAAATAGAAAGTGGTCCTGCAGGCCAAAAGGGACAAAGCAGAAAGGAGAAATGGATGAGATCAGACACAAGGACAAGTGCTACGCGGCCAAATTTCAACTTGGTTGAGGTCTGTCAGGCAGTGGTTCTCAGGCTTGGCTGTCCACTGGAATAATCTGGGTGCTTTGTAAAAAATACTAATACCCAGTTCCTGCCCTCCCCCAGAGACTGTCTTAATTGTTATGGGGTCCGGCCTGAACAGTGGGATTTTTTTTTTTTTTAATTTTTTTTTCAACGTTTTTTATTTATTTTTGGGACAGAGAGAGACAGAGCATGAACGGGGGAGGGGCAGAGAGAGAGGGAGACACAGAATCGGAAACAGGCTCCAGGCTCCGAGCCATCAGCCCGGAGCCCGACGCGGGGCTCGAACTCACGGACCGCGAGATCGTGACCTGGCTGAAGTCGGACGCTTAACCGACTGCGCCACCCAGGCGCCCCAAGAACAGTGGGATTTTTAAAAGCTCATCAGATGGTTCTAGTGTACAGCTAAGGCCGAAAACCGTTAGCTTAGCCCAGACAGAAATACTTAATCACTATAGATTATGTTTACCCACCAGCACCAATGCTATGCCCTGACAGAGTAGGCCATGAGTGAGGGACACTATCTTGAAAAGTCTGTTACCCACAGCCACCATTCTCTCTATGTGTCTGGCATTCCTGGTTCTTTTATTGTCATTCCTTCTACTACAAAGTATTAGAGATGTAAAATAATTTGTAACTAAAAATAGGTATCATTGATTTAGTGGTCACTATGTGCAAGTCTGTGCTTGCATATTAATTAATATGCTTTTAATTTTCTTCAATCCTCACAACACTATGAGGCAAGTATAATCATTTTATGAGTGAGGAAAACTGATTCAGAGTAAAAAAACAACCTACCTACTATTAGGCAGCTAGGACATGACAGAGCCTAGATTCAAACTTGACCTGTAGGACTTCCAAGTTTGTGCCTTTAACAACAGTATACTACTCTTCATATCAAAATCAGTGTCAAGAGACTGGCATTTTTCTTAGTGTGTGTATACAGTAAGAACATGAATATTCAAATATGATTACATTGAAGTAAGAAATAAAGACAATATGGAGAGGGAAATCCCTTTATAATCTGTGAGTGAAAGGGGTAGGAGACATTAGAACAGGCTTGGTGACCTGATGCTGGAAACCTCAAGTGGCTACTTGAGGCAGAGTTGGGCTTGTCTTAACAGAACAAGCAGAGGGTTGGCCTGATGGCTACAGAGACCAAGAGACTGTGGTCTGTAGAGACAAGCACGCTAGTTCATCTGGTTTGGCGGTGGGACTTATTTTGTGGCATTGCATGTCCTGAAATGGCAGATACTGGTTTCTGCTTTTCCTTAGAGTTTAATTAAAAGTTACTCTTGAAGGGCACCTGGATGGCTCGGTCTAGTTGAGTGTCTGACTCTTGATTTTGGCTCAGGTCATCATCTCATGATTCATGGGATTGAACCCTGCATCAGGCTCTGCACTGTCCCCTTGGGATTCTCTCTCTCTCCCTCTCTCTGCACCTCCCTGGCTCATGTCCCCCCCGCCGCACTCACTCAATAAATAGACTTTAAAAAAAGTTACTTTTGAAATTGCCATCCTTTTTCAGCTGTGCTAAAAAAAAATAAGGGAAAATAAGGACTTGGGTTTTGTCTTCCCCAGTGTTAGAGTGAAGCTTTAGAGGACTCATGGAGGCGGCAGGAATCTCAGAGCTGGCTCCAATGGGAGTCAGGGCTAATTTCCTTTCCAGATTTTCTTACTTTCCAGGACTTTATTTGGGTGTGTCAATGGAGACCATCCTCCAGGTACACACAGGATTTCCACACTTAATTGTTCCTATTTATCAACAAGCAAGGCGATCCTCTATTAACCCCCACCCATGGCTCCCCAACCCACCAATTCCTTATTGGAGTTTTCTCTGCAGATTGTAACCACAGACTACTTTTGTGGCTTGGTCTCCAGTTTATTTTTTATTTTTTTTAATGTTTGTTTATTTTTGGGGGAGAGAGACAAAGCGGGTACAGGGGAGGGGCAGAGAGAGAGGGAGACACAGAACCTGAAGCAGCCTCCAGGCTCTGAGCTGTCAGCACAAAGCCCAGCTCAAGGCTTGAGCCCATGAACCATGAGATCATGACCTGAGCAGAAGTCAGATGCTCGACCCACTGAGCCACCCAGGGGCCCCTTGATCTCCAGTTTTAAGGCCTCCTCTTCCTTCCTTATACTAAACAAGATGAAGTCCCAGCTGGCTTCCTGTGAGGCCTCACTGTACCAACTAGAGCTCAGGGCGCATCCCCACCCCAGGCAGGGCCAGGTGGTTCAAGGGCCACTCACGTCTATGAGCCGTTGCTGGTCCTGCTCCGTCATCTCAGACAGCTTGTAGTAGCGGCCTGCCAGGTCCCCTTTGAGGCCCTCCAGGGCTGTGATGGCCACATTCTCTACCTCCCTCCGCTCAGCCCGGGTGCAGGCAGGTGGCAGACTCAGCCCGCGGATGCTGCGGCCTGTACGCACCCGAGATGACAGCACGTAGCGCTCATCAAACTGCCCCTGTGTGATCTGCCAAGCAGAGCGCAGGGTTACCACAGCCAGCTGCGGACTACCGTCCTGCCACAACCACTGTGGGTTCCAACCCTCTGACCTTCAGGGTCCCCTACAGGGGGCCCTCAGGCACGGTGCAGGACATGCTGAGCACATTTTGGAATTATGGGAGCGGAGCCTTATACACAAGGGGCAGAGCTACTTTATGCAATGCCATCTGGAATCCTTTACCGCACTAGCTTTGGGATTTAAAACAAAACAAAACAAAACAAAAAAACCCTTTAGGAAAGGCTTACAATTCTCAGTGATCAACACCACCCTCCTGTCAGGTGCTCCTCACTTCAGGCTCTGGCAGGCCAGCTTCCCGGCAAAGTACACAGGGGGCTGCAACCTACCTTGGATGCATCCAGATCTGTGGGGTGCTTCATCACCCTGGGGTCATAGCCATTGTGCCTTAGTTTGATGACAGGATCAAAAAGGTCAGCAAACACCTGCAGGAGGGAAGATGCACCTGTTTCCTCTTTAATTTGTTCATCTATTGCAAGGTCATTCCTTTCATTTACCCCTTTCTACCTTCAGGGCCAAAGTTGATGCCCTCCTCTGTAATTCTCAGGGCTACCATGCAGGAAATGGGCGTGAGTGGATTGATGGTTATCAATAATAATAATAGGCTTATACCACCTCCCAGTGATTCTGCCAAACTCACTGCCATGAGACTAAGCAAGAAAATCTTGTGTTTAAAATTTGAGGGTTTTCCTCAAGTTCTTGCCTCTGTGAGATCAAAGAAGCTGACACAAGCAGTTTTGTGGTCCAAAGGGATGATCAGTTTCTAGAGTGTAAGCAACATAATAAATTCATGGAAAGCTAGCTGCACTACAAGCAACAGTCAGGGAAAATCTGGGAGCGCTCACCCTATGAAGTCCATCCCCAGCCCAAACTATCTGGTGCCAAATCTTTTTTTCTATCTTTCTTTTTTTTTTTTTTTAATAAAAACTTCAGATATATCCTTTAAGAAAATAACATTAAGAGAAGTCCTAATAGGGTTCCTGCCACATTTGGGAACTATGGGAAGTGGGCAGGCCAGGGGTGGGGAAGCATGCTAGGTCTAGGGAGCCAGCTCCAGTCTGAAACTCTGGGAGCCCAGAGTAGTGCAGTGCTGTATGTGAGTGAGCTACCTGTCTGGTTTATTTAGGAAGATGCCCTCCCTCCTCTTGATAGCTGTTTTCCCAGGGGACTGCCTTCAGCTCCCTGCAACAGAAGGACACAAAGAAGTCTCCCTGCAATTTGCTGCGACAGAGAGGCTGCTCTGTGAAGAGGTTCTGCGTGGTGGCTGAGCTGCACTAGCAGCAGGCCGTTCTACGCTTCTGCCTCAGGGATGAGGACACTGGGACGGTGGGATTTCTCGGAGAGACTTGGTGAACCCGATAGCCAAGACTCCAGTGGCTGTGCAATCAGTAACTCCAAAACTAAAGACAGAGACCATCCTCCTTCCTCAATAAAGTCTAGCCACAAACACACGATTCCCCAATGTTATACTGGTAAATGTACATCACCAATTACAAGATTTTTTTTTCTGTACCAGTTCATCCCCTTGACAGTCTCTGAGCACGCTGTCATGCAACTCATTCCTCCAAGGGGTGGGATACTAGAGTGGCAGCAAAAGAAGCCTTGTCCCTGGGAAGCTACAGACCTCCTTGTCCAGAACATTCCAGCTGTTCTGATGACGCTGGCTGCCCTTTATGGGACCTTTCCTGGGCAGGCAGAACAGGAACCCACAGAGAAGAGGAGAACTCTGGGACCCAGAGCATCTCCCCCACTTTCGAATAGCAGCGAATAGTTTTACCTCATAGGACTCCTCGTCACCAGCCACCATGCCCACAGTCTTTATGAAGGGATGGCCTGGGTTGTCCACTCCAGTCTGGATACACTGGTCCAGGGTGTAGCCATTGGGGGTCACCTTGTTGCGGAGCTTGGCGTAGATGGCTGGGGTGAGGCACTCGGCCATACAGTTGTTGTGCTTGCGCAGATCAGGGTAGTCCGCACTGCACGCAGACCAGACGAGAGAGGCTTTCAGTGAGCAGCGCCTGAGGGAAGCGGCCTAGGAAAGTGCTTTGTTTCTGGCCATCCTTCCCCCAGGCTCTCTTTAACCAGGAGTCAAGACTTAAGTAAGACAGATAAAAAAGGGAAAACACAGTCCCCTGAACAGCCAGACAAAGGGACCTGGCCCCGCTTAAGGATTCCAAGATGCCGGCTGCAGGAGCCCACAGAACTCTGCCTTAGGTTCGTATAAAGAGCAGAGTGAAGTGCTCGCTTCAGCAGCACATATACTAAAAAAAAAAAAAAAAAAAAAGAGCAGAGTGAAAATGACAAAATAAGTGGAAATCCTATGTGAACTTTTTTTTTTTTTTTTTTTTTTTTAAACTCAAAAGTTTTGTTAAAACACAACAGCCACATTTTGGTCCCTTCGGTCTGTGGTAGGTTAGAAACCTGCAAATGGAGCTACATAAACATTCAGTAATTTATCTGTCCTCTACCTACGACGCAAGCTCCGGGACAGCAGACACTCCTGCGTTGCTGAGAACAGTGCCTGGCTACTGAAATAGGCATTCAGTACGTATCTGTTGGAACAGTACACAGAAAGAAATGATGTGAAATAAAATCTTTTGCTAGGATGTGTACTGGTTGAAGACAGGGGATTCTGGACTATCACGGGCTCAAACACAAGGAATCGCCTTTAGGAATTCCTGAAGTACATGGTGGGTGATGATGACTCCCTCAGAGATTCTGATTCCCACAAGAGCCAGTGAATGTCTCTGAGCGAAACATCGGGTCTTCCTTGTCTCTCTCTTCCATACCTGCCCACGCGGAGCCTCTTCAAGTCACCACTGCACACCAGCTCTATGCCGTGTGTGCAGTCTCATTCATGGCAAGGTTCCAAGGGCCAAGAAAACATGTCCGTCTTCATGCCATTCCCCCACTTTCCCTGTGCGGTGTCCTTTAAAGCTGATGCTTCATATAAGTACTAGAGCCTCATTTTCCAGAAGATGGGACAGCAGTGGATGATGGATAGATCTAGAATCGGGGTCATCGGATTTGCACTCGGCCACACTAGCTGTGTGAAATTGGGCACTGTTTAATTTTTCTAAGCCTCCACTTTATCACAAAGGGATGCAAAGATGAATAAAGTAGATACTCCATATATAGCATTTAACACACAAAGATGCTCAGTAAAGGTTAATTATTACTATTATTGCTGTTGAACTAGACCACAAGTTGTGGGCAGGAATGAAGACACTGTACTTCCTTGAGTTCACCACAGGTCACTGTGCTTAGTGAGTCTTAAAACTGTTAGTCTGGGGCGCCTGGGTGGCTCAGTCGGTTGAGCGTACGACTTCGGCTCAGGTCACGATCTCCGGTCCGTGAGTTCGAGCCCCGCGTCAGGCTCTGGGCTGACAGCTCAGAGCCTGGAGTCTGTTTCGGATTCTGTGTCTCCCTCTCTCTGACCCTCCCCCATTCATGCTCTGTCTCTCTCTGTCTCAAAAATAAATAAATGTTAAAAAAAAAAATTAAAAAAAAAAAACTGTTAGTCTGATTTAATCATTCTCAAAAGCAAAAAGAGGGACCCTTGCTGACAGTTTCCAGCAGGGGAAAGCATATTTCTGGCTGACACTTGGGGTTTTTTTTAAATCCAAAGGACTTACCTTGGTGGGAACAGCCTGTGCTGCCCCCGGGCCTCAGCACACAGGTTCTGCCGGTTCAGCAGGTAGCCGGTGGTCAGGGCACCGGTGCCCATGGTAGCAAGTAACAGAGAAGCATTGCGGCCAGTTAGCAGCTTAGAGAAGACACTGGCCATCCTTCCTCTTGGATGAGTGTCTGGAAGCAGAGACACAGGATTAGACAGCCTCATGGGATAGACACTTACAATAGCACAGAGACCACCAGGCAAGAGAAAGAACTTCAGGAGCCATCACCTCTCTTTTGGTTTGCTTTGTGTTTCTCTTTCTTCTTTCCTTGCCCACACCCCTTCACACTGGTTGGGGAAATCTGAGTAGTTTTAGACATTGTGAATGTCAAACTGCCTCAAGTCCGTGCCATTTTCTCCGGTAATAATACAGAAAAAAAGAAAGAACAGAGTTTCTGTTTCTGGCTATTTGACACACCAGGTGCTCCGTCAGACCCTGCCATTGCACACTGAGGACAGCCTGCGTAAGACAGGTTCCTGGGCTTGGAAGAATACATCTCTGAGGACTACCCTCCTACTCCAGTCACCCCAAATGAGATGGTGTCACAGCTCCAAATAACAAGCCAGGAGGTTTGGGTTATCTTGAGGACGGTTGTCCATCCCAACTAAGGTTGGGATACCAGCAGTGAGTTGGAGAGCTTCATCTGTGACTCCCCTAGTGAATTAGGACCCTTGAGAGGAGCTAAAGTGGTCCAAGGTCAGCAACCCCCCTCCTCCCCCCCACCCCCGCATCCCTGGCTTCCAGCAGAGCATAATCAGGAAAGTATACTCAGTGTAGGCTCTGGGTTCCTACAGATAGATGAAGATCAACCAACAAGCCCTCAAAGATCAAGCACACAAAGAGGAATTAGGAGCCAACAGAATCAAACTATCTTTCAAAAATGAGAATGAAAAGAAAGCATAGATCAATAACAAAGGAGCCACTAAAATACATACTTTAGGAAATAGAAAAGCAGACAATAGAAGGACAGCCTGAGATACAGACAAAATGGAGAAAACATATATACATCTAAACAAGTAATTACATGATATCAACAAAGAATAAAAATCAGGATAAGCACATGCCCAAACAGATACCCTGTTGTGTGTGCTATTGCCCAGAGATCAGAATGACCAGTTAATCCATCATCACCCAGCTGGGAGCTTTTTAATATGGGTTGTTGAGTAGAGAACAATAGAGCAGGTCACTCTAAGTACTCTTGCATTATACTGATCTCTAGGATGTCCACATACATGGAGTGCGAATTTTTTTCCCTAAAATTGAGAAGGTTCCAGAGACTCTGTTTCAAGATCCTCCAAGCTTGGCTGGGTTGGATGGTGCAGAGAGCCCACTGTATGGCTGTGGCTGAAACCCTGGGCCACCCAATGGAAGACAGACTTTTAATAAGGTCAGGGTGACATGGCTTACACACAATTCGCTTTGGAGATCCACTCTCTTCCACGCTTGCATTTTGGGAACTGGGATCAGTCTGAACTTTTAATGCTTCCAGGGTCTCCACCTGGAAGTCTCTATTTAACATCATTTTAAGCAATACTATAGGGAAACTTGAACGTCTCAACAAAAGGCACCAAAGTCCTTGAAAAAAGTGAGGACTTTTTTTTTTTTTTTTGCCCAGGAAATCAGCCTTTCCTCTATGCTAATGCCTCAAAACAATTCCCTAAGTCTTAAAGACAACAGCAATTACTTTATTAATCAATAGGCAAGAGAAATGGGCCATTCTTCAAGATGTCCTAGGGATTTGTAATGGCCCAACATTAATCCCATCACACAACCTGGGCTATTACTATTGGTCTCTATCCAAGAGTAGGTGAGGGCTTCTCCAAGAACTGCACTGATACTTCCTGACCCTCGGGTGTGGCAGGCAACACTAACCTCCATCTTTAGGGTCTGTTTCACCTTTGTCCACACCCTCCAGTCTACTCCCTGAGCAGAAAGGCAATGCTGTCATCTCTGAGATTTATCAGAGAACTCGTCAAAGTAAAAGAAGCTTTGTCCAAATGCTTTTCAAGCAATATATGGGCCAAAAAATAAGCTAGGACAGTTCAGACAAAGAAATGCATCTGTTTCTGAGGTTGACTCAAATGCCATCTTTATTTTTCTTTCCTTAATTTGCTTTTACACAAATATGCATTCACATCAGAGTCTGTTTGAGAAGGTCAGTTTTTTTTTAATGTGTATTTATTTTTGAGAGAGAGAAAGAGCACAAGTAGGGGAGGGGCAGAGAGATTGGGGACAAGCAGGCTCTGTGCGGGCAGCAGAGAGCCTGACGCGGGGCTGGAACTCATGAACCATGAGACGATGACCTGAGCCGAAGTCAGACACTCAACCGACTGAGCCACCCAGGCGCCCTGAGAAGATAAATCTTGAGCAGAGTCAGGAGCAAGGGGAGGGAATGGTGTCTGTGTGTAGCCAACTGACAACCAGTGGTCTTCAAAGGCCTTCCTGTGAGGATGAGGTGTAGGAGGGTGTCTGACTCAGAATATTAATGTTTGAAATGTCATCGTATCTAGATTCTGGTTTTGGAAATAACGTTAATTTACATCCAAGAGTTCCAACATCGTACTCCTGTCCAAGCAATGGCGTAGGATCCCTGCCAGTAATCTTGCGGAGGCTTTGGGTGCAGCAAGCAAAGCAATCCTGGAGCTCAAAGTCCTCAGTGCTCTTTCTGTGATTCTGACAGAAAGTTTTAGTGAAGATTCGTACATCATTGACTCTATGTCGTTCACTCTTCAAGACACACAGGAACAATGAATTTCACGGTTGAGGTCCCAATTGATACACTTGGGAGTGAGACTGAGCCAAGGGTCTCATTGAATAGCCTGGGGACCCTGGGTACAGCTGCTCCCCAAAGAGCCAGAGCTAGGCTTGCATTAAAACCATTTTTTCCTCAGGACGCCTGGGTGGCTCAGTCGGTTAAGAATCCGACTCTTGATTTCAGCTCAAGTCCTGATCTGGCGGTTTGTGAGGTCGGGCCCTGCGTCAGGTTCTGTGCTAACAGGGCGGAGCCTGCTTGGGATTCATTCTCTCTCTCTCTCTCTCTCTGCCCCTCCCCAGCTCATGCTCTGTCTCTGTCTCTCAAAAATAAACATTGAAAAAAAATTTTTTTAAAGCTACACAGGAAGAATATTGCTTTACTTTACCCAGAAGGCCCCAAATATTGCATAAGCACTATCTACAGCTGAAGCCTCTACTTAGAAGAGGCTGGATTTGTTACCTACACAGATGGTAAGATGGTAGGTAACGTGGCATAAATAAGCTGGAAAAAGGTATATAAGAGATAATCCATGTCCACCAAAGTGGTCGCTATTTGGCTTTGCCTAGTTTCTGAACATGGTCATTTTATAAGTCAGTATATCTTGTGACACCATCAGGACAAAAGTTTGACGTGTAAAAAAATCTGAGGCTTCCTTGCAAAGCTTTTTAATTTTTTTGGTTCTCTCCATGCCCCAAGCATTAGTGTAACATACTGAACTGCTCTGTGAAGAGATGGCTGGAGACAGGAGATGAGGGGCCAGAGCAGCTGTGGTGCTTCTCCAGGGACAAAGGCCTCTGCATCCAGACACCCTCACCACAGGGAGAGAGGGATCCACTTTAAGGTTTTGGTTTTGCTCTTCTTTTTGCCTGACAGCTTGCTTGAAATTCGGCATCATTCCCAGTTTCTCTGAATAATACCCTGTCTGTTTCCATCTTGGCACTCATCCCCACCTATAATTATTTTATCTGTTTTCTTTTTTATTGACCATCTCCCCCAAATAAATTATAAACCCCCAAAGGAAGGAACTTGGTTCCTTTGCTCACGGTTGCATCACCATTGCTTAGCACAGCACCTGGCACTTGGTAGGCTCCCAGTAGCATTATTTCACAAATGAATTGTAAGCTTCTTGCTGGGGTAGGAAGCCACTCTGAGGCTGCCGGGATCCACATGAGAACGCGGGCGTCAACTAAGTGGATAGAGTGGGGGATGCGAGGCCAGAAAGCTGAGCAGATGGGCACAGGAACACAGGCAACAGAAGTTTAGAAGCCACCTTCCCTCAGCGTTATGATACTCAGTGGCCAGTGTTCCCTGGGAGAGGAATCCTGACTTATTTGGGGGGAGAGGCACAAATGTCAACTAAATAAACTCATTAGGAATTTTGGGACAGCTCACGTGGCACACATACACACACAGTCAGGGACTGTCATGGGTGCCCCAAACACCACACACAGTGCCCCAGCCTGACTTTCAGGTTGAGAGCTGTAGATCTCAGTACCAATCTCTGTAATATAGATATAATATTATACCATATATCTAATATTCTAGTGTCTATATATATACAATATAAAATAAGATATATTTTAAAATATCAGTTTACTTATATGTGGTTTTGTGATAATGCAATAAGCTACACAAATTTGTTTTTGTAAAATCATTACTGTTTGGTTAAAGTATTGTTTCTTACCGCCCCTCTAATTTGGACTTTACTGTCCATCTTTCTCCTGACTGAACCATAGCCTGGTGCCTCAGTCTGCACAAAACTTCTCTGTGCCCCTCTAGCCCAAGGTGACTGCTTTCTCTCTGAATTTCCAAAGCCCTCGTGGGCTGCTCATTCATCTGCACGTATGCTACATAGTTTTTTGACACGTGTTAGTGAACTCAACTGTCATAAATCTCCTGGCATGTTAAGGAACTGCTTACTATGTTAGCATTGCCTTCCCAGCTGATGGCCAAAATCCTTAATGATGGGATCCTTAAACATAATAGCTGCTCAATAAACATTTCTTCTTTGACTTAATTATTTGTGAGCAGTGCTTTGCCTGATTTCCAGGAGGAGGAAATCTTACCAGCCTCCTGCTTATGTCCTTTCAGACAATGCATGTAGTTCTAAGGGAATGGACCCTTTACCTTGGGCTATTCCCAAAGGCACTTTACCCCTCTTGCCTGGCTCCTTTGCTCCCAAGTAATTTGCACTTTTAATTTGCTATGAAGCCCCAGGCCTGGTATCCAAGCCAACTTAGAATCAATTTTGTAAGCTAGCTTCCTGGGTCAAAACTTAAGGGAAAAAAAAAAGTCTACTTATATGAAACACATCCATTTCAGCCATTGCTTTTGAAATCCTATCATAAAAGCAACCAAGCGAGACGAGTAGGCTGGATTTCAGCATTTCCTTGCTCAAGTTCCTGGTCTCTACAAGCTGCCCATGAGGAGAGGAGCCCAGTGCAGGCCTCTGATCTCTCTGCCATAACCGACTGAGCTCTCAGAGCCAATTGAGCCTGACTTCAGCTGTTTCCAAGGGAGATCCAGTAGAGGCTGTCCCACAGACAACAGGCAAAGCCTCCCAGCAGAGCAAGAAGCTTAACATACATTCTCTTCCTTCCAGCAGGAATTCTCTGACTGAGCCGGCAGGCGGGGAAGGAGATGGCAGACGAGGAGCCAGTGCTGGGTGTTAGGGAAATTTAACTAAAATCTGTCATCCAGAAATGCCTCTCCACAAATTATATGAAAGAAAGAGAAGAAATTTATTGCTGACTATGCACTAAGCCAGACTGTGATACATATCACAAGCAGTCTCCTAAAAGACGTTGCAAAAACAGAACCAAATCTCACCCTTTTATTGAGCCATGCAGATATGGCCGTTACATACATGCTCTCGAGGTAACTCAAGTAAGAGGACATAACAGCATTATTTGTCACACAGAGCTTATTCTAAATTCATCTCAAACTGGGGTGGCCATTTGTGTTAGCTAATTGCTTCTATCCAAAAGAAAAATAAGCTTCTCTTGTTGCTATGACAGCAGGTAGTTTTACAACTTGAAGCCTGGCATCTTGAGACTGGGAGGTAGGGGCCTATCCTTCTTGATGTATACATTTCAAAGAAATGCTCCCAGGCCCTCAAGAAAAACATTTCTAGGTTGTAAAACTGGATGGATCCTTGCTTACTCTTAATAAGATTTATATATATCTCAAAGGGACAGAGAAAGAACTTACAAGTTTTCTAAAGAAAATGCTCTAAGAAAAGGGGAGGGGCTCTTTCCCTTTTTTTCACTAGGAAGCAATAATTTTGTTTTCTCCCCTTCCTATGGGTGGGGGAGTACTGCGTCAGCAGCTCAGCAGGGCTCCAGCCAAGGGTGGACATCCCTCAGAACTGATCCCACACTTCATAGAGACAAGACCCAATGACCATAGGACGAGGTCACAATTCTTCTTGCTTCTCAAGCCCACTGTCCTGTGCATGAAGGTTTGCCATAAATGCTAAGTGAGAGAATGAACATGGAGACTCAGAGTCAAAGGGACTTCAGTAGTTGGCCGGAGTGCAGGCACCCCCTTCCCCTCAGCCTTCCTTCAACACCAGCAGAGCAGGGCATCTCACCACTTCCCAGAGCAACCCATTTCACTGTTACATAATTACTGAAAATTTTCCCATGTCTTAATAAGGGGGGCAAATCAAAATTAGGGAGTATGTCTAAGGGCCAGGTACTTTCTCCACAACAGCCTTGAGGACCAAATATCTTGCCCCATGTCACAGATGAGGGAACTCAAAGACAGAGGTTAACAAACAGCTCAAGGTCACACAGATGAAGGTAAAGTACATATAGAGTTTTAGTAGGCACTCATTTAAATGAAGATCGTGTTTTTACTTATAAGATTTAATAATCAAAACTACAGTACGTTTGGATGGAGCCAACCTCTGGTCTCCCAAGGAATGTAGCTGCTAGTCAGTTCCAGCTGCGTTGGTCCTTCATGGTTTCTTAGGGACACTGAATGGTTTCTCTCAGTCAGGGTTTCCACAGGGAGCTCACGGCCAAATTGCCAACCAACACACAGGCATCATTCTGGGCACCCCTGAGGGAAAGCAGAACCAAAGGGTGTACGCTCAATGCTTCTTCCACCCTCCAGGAACATCTTGACAGCGAACTCCCAGAAGTAGTCCGGTGGTGTGGGTCAGAGTCACTGTGAATGACACTGACGTGCTTCAGGTGGAGAGAAGTCACAGTGAGGAGCGATGAAGGGAGAGGGAAGACAGGATGATGAGGTGGTGATGATAGGTATCTTTTTATTTATTTTGTTTGATAAATATTTAAGTGTTTCTTATGGGACAGGTTTTACAGAGCTCAGAGTCTGAGGAGAAAACTCCTATGAAGCACTCATGTGCTGGGCTTTATGGCTATTAGCCCATTCAATCCTCACAACAGACTCATGAGGTTGATGCTCTTTTTTTTTTTTAAGTTTGTTTGTTTAGAGGGAGGGGCAGAGAGAAAGAAAGAGAGAGAGAGAGAGAGAGAGAGAGAGAGAATCTCTGCTTGGGGGATAATAATCCGTGCTTGGGGCTCCATGTTGATGGTATGGGCTCAAACTCATGAACCTCCAGATCATGACCTAACCTGAAGTCAGAAGCTCAAACAACTGAGCCACCCAGGTGCTCCGGTTGATGTTCTTATTATCCCCACTTTACAGATGGGCAAATGGAGGTAAAGAAAGGTAACATAACTTGCTCCTGGAATTCAAGGCCAGCAGTTTGTTCTCACAGTCTATGCTCTTAAGCAGCACCATTCCTGGGCCACTATAAGTCATGGGAGAGGTGTTCTACCAGGGAAGCCAGAGCCCCTTGGGAGCTCCTGGGAGACCACAGTCTGATTTGGGACCACACCATTCAGCTACAATGTACTTGTCTTGTGTTATTCAGACCAAGGTATTTCTTGCCCTTGCCTGCCCTGTGACAGGTACCAGGTCACAAACTACAAAGGATCAGAGCAAAAACAATGACCAACACTGCACACCCACGTGCATAAACATGGCTGTGGATGCCTGCATGCATTGCCTCTTTCTGGCCAGCTGCTTTCCAGGCATCTTCCAAGTGGGAGAATGGCCATTGCCCTTAGTACACATGAGACTTAATCTACCTTTGAATGCTGTAGAAAGGGAGACAGGAATCAAGGCTAACTATACCCCTGTTCTCTGCCTGGGTCCAGAATCATCAGGATGAAGACCCAGCATCCTGGGCCAATGTCACTAACCTAAATTGGGCTTTGGAGGGACTCTGTGGAAAATAATTGCCCTAAAATTTCTGGAGTTGAATTAAACTGGGACTGAATCTGCCTAGGATTTGTGGTGGCTGCCTATCCCCAAAGGTCCAAGGAAAACCCCATGATTTAGGGACAACCTTGACTGATTCTACATTCTAGAACACCTGTAGCTTTGAGGGACACATCCGAATGAGGTCAAGGCCAACCCCTCAGTGAGTGACCAATGCAAACTGTGAATGCAGTGGAGAGGGTCACAATGCAGCCTGAGAGCTAGCCTTGAATCTCATTTATTCATCCACCCGTTTGTCCACCTGTCTGACTATCCATCCATTGAACAACATTAGAGAATCAATTCCTGTGTCAGATACTGGGGCTGCCCTCCCAAAGCTCATGGTCTGGTAAGAGAGACAGAGTGAGAGATCATTGTAAAAACAGATTATAATCACAAGTGACATGAGCAAAGAGAATTAACAGGGGAGAAGACCCAAGTCTGCTGGAGGATCAGGATGATTTTTCTGGAGAAGGTGAAAAACCTCTGGGGATGTAACTTTGCCAGGAGGACACTGCAGACAGAGGAGAACATGCAGAGGCAGGGAGTCATGAGGGCAGTGGGCAGCCAGGGAGGTCAAAGGCAGGGGTAGAGACTGCAGAGAGAGCTGTAGAAGCCAGAACAAGAAGAACGTCACTGTGAAACCTGGAACTTGATTCTGAGATGGTCAAAGGACAGGGTTTTTCGCAGAGGAATAATTTTATTAGATTTATGGAAGGTTGGCTCCAGACTAACGCTGCCAAGGTGTGGTCTGTGGACTGTTAAGCCATTTCATGATGAGAGAAGTATAGAAACTGAGAGTAAGCATTTAGAACACTTATGACACATTGATAGAGAAATTTTAATGAAGAAAATTCAAGCTGGTATTTTGTGGGTCTTTTATTTTTCTAGTAATTGTGCCTTATTGTGTTTTACAAATGTATTGGTGTACTATGGATTAGATATTAATAACAGCTTTTGCCACAAATTGTTTGAGAAGTGTTGCTCAGTTTCCTCACCTGTACAATAAGGCTAATCATAGGCCCTACTCATAGAGGTTTTGTGAGGATTAAATGAGCCCTTAGCACAAATACTGACATAAAGGCATTAGTCGTTCTTCTGGCTCAGGGTGCCTGGGTGGCTCAGTTGGTTGAGCATCTGACTCTTGATTTCAGTTCACATCATGATTTCGCGGTTCGTGGGTTCAAGCTCTGCGTCGGGCCCTGTGCTGACAGTGCAGAGCCTGCTTTGGACTCTCCCTCTCCCTCTGACCCTCTCCTGCTCATCTCTTTCTCAAAATAAATAAATAAACTTAAAAAAAAAGTTCTTGTGGCTGATGTTACTAAATTGGTGAGGAAGGGAAAGGGGTCTAGAGGCAGGGAAATGATGTCCTAGTGTCCTGGAATAAACTAAGCAGGAGATTCTCCAGGCTTCTCCCCATGGTGGTGGGGAAGGTTTCATGGAGATACATGGCAGAATTTCCAAGATACTTAGTGCGTGGGACCACAGGGCTTTTTTGACCAATCAGGTGTGGACTGAGAATTTCTTCTGACTTGAGAATTTCACTTGACTGGGAATCTTGGCTGGGGAGCAGCCTTGGGGTCAGGCAAAGACAGGACGATCAGGTTGAAGAGAAGGGGTCTGTGATGTATTCTTGAAGGAATGTCTTTCTTTTCTTTCTTTCCTTTCTTTAAAGTAAGCTCTACCCCCAACATGGGGCTTGAACACACAACCTCAAGATCAAGAGTTGCATGCTCTACCAACTGAGCCAGCCAGGCACCCCTAGAGGGAATGTCCTTCAATGTGATTGAGGGCTTATAAGAGAGGTCTAGTCTGGAAAGGATGGCAATTGTCCAGCTATCCACCCTGTTTCTAAATCCTCTCATTCAGCCTTCCTGGGTGCTCACCCAGGCCCTGTTTGGACACCAGAGAGTGACAAGGAACTAGTGACAACAGACACAGGTGTAGTATCGTGATTGGAGGCTCTGAAGCCAGAATCCTGGATTTATATCCAGCTCTGCCACTTACAATTCTCTACTGTCTTGAGAAAGGTTTACTTTGCTTTCCAAGTCTTACTTTTCTCAAATACAAAATGAAAATAATAATAAAAATGAGAAAGGATTCAAAAGGAAGTCCATGTGCAACCTGGACAACAGTATCTGGCACTTATTAAGGGCTGAACATGTATCCACTTTTGTTAATATTACTTTGTGCTACTTTTGAGAGGTTACCCCTACCTGCTGCCACTGTGTTTGAGAACATTGTCCCTTCACCTCAGCAAACAGCCCAGCTTTGTCCCAGGGAAGTGGTCTGAGGGCTTCTTCACTCCTTACGACTGACAGGGTTACCAACTGAACACATAGAAAGCACCCACCAGTGACCTGGGAAGGCCAAGGGGATGATTGTGGAGCCTGCCTGGAGCCACATAAGGTTCTTCCCAGGGTGCTTTCTCAGGCCACTTTCTGGGTCAGGCTGTCTTCTAGGGTTTTCCTGGGTTTGCACAGCCAAGACTGAGCCTTGTCCCTAGGCTCCTCACTGTCCCAAGGATGCCTGGTCCTTCAGGGATGCGCTGTTTCTGCCCTCCAGACTGCAACCCTTCTGGTAACTGTAGTTTCCTCCCAGGCACGCTCATTTTCTTCAGCCCTGACCTGATATCTTCTCCTTCTCGGCCCCATCTACAGGGACTTCGTAGGTCTGCTGCTTGCCCAGGGCACCCCGAGGCTGGAGAGCAGGACCTTTTCTACAGGATGATTACACTTAGCTACTCCAAATCAGAAATTTTGTTTCTGTGGAGACCACTAAATAAAGATCCATGCTATGCAGATGGCCCACAGACACATGAAAAGATGCTCTATCACTAATCATAAGGGAAATGCAAATCAAAACCACAATGAGATAGCACCTTATATGTATTAGAGTGGCTATAATCAAAAAGACAAGAAATAACAAGCACTGGTAAATATGTAGAGAAAAAGGAACCCTTGGTGCACTGTTGGTGGGAATGCAAATTGGCACAGCCACTGTGGAAAATAGTATGGGAGTTCCTCAAAAGACTGATAATAGAAATACCACAGAACCCAGTAATTTTACTACTGGGTATTTACCCAAAGAAAACAAGTAATAATTCAAAGAGATATGTGTAGTTCCATGTTTATTGCAACATTATTTACAATAGCTAAGATATGGAAACAACCCAACTGCCCAGGAATAGATGAATGGATAAAGAAGAGAGGTGTGTATACATACACACACACACACACACACACACACACACACACACACACGCGCGCGTGCGTGTGTGAATATTACTCAGTCATAAAAAAGCAGGAGATCTTGCCATCTGCAACAACATGGGTGGACCTAATAATGTGAAGCAAAATAAGTAAGGGAGAAAAAGAAAAATACCACACGATTTCACTTATATGTGGAACTGAAGAAATAAAACAACTGAACCAAGAAAAAAGAGACAAAAACAAATAGACTCTTAAATACAGAGAACAAACTGTTAGTTGCCAGAAGGGAGATGGGTGGGGGATGGATGAAATACATGATGGGGATTAAGAGGTACAAAATTTCAGTTATGAAATAAGTTACAGAGATGAAAAGTACGGCATAGGGAATATAGTCAATAATACTAATAACATTGTTTAGTGACAGGTGGCGACTACGCTTATTGTGATGACCACAGAGCAATGTACTGAATTGTTGAATCATCTTGTACACCGGAAACTGATATAACACTGTATGTTAATTATACTTCAGTAAAAAAGATAAAATAAAATCAAGATGTAACTATTTGTGAGGATGTGGAAAAAAGGGAACCTTTGTGCACTGTTGGTGGGAATGTAAACGGATTGGTATAGCCCCTATGGAAAACAGTATGTAGATAACTCAAAAATTAAATAGAACTACGATATGATCAGCATTCCCACTGCTGGTTATATGTTCAAAGGAAATGCAGTCAGTATCTCAAAGAGCCATCTGCATCTTTGGTCCATTAGAGCATTTTTCACAACAGTCACAGTATGGAAACAACCCAGGGTCTGCCAAAGGATGAATGGATACAGAAGATGTGGTCCGTATATGTATTTATATTTATATTTATATTTATATTTATATTTATATTTATATTTATATTTATACTTAAGTCAAACAAGGAATACTGTATGATATCACTTATATGGGACCTAAAAAATGAACTCCTAGAAACAGAGTACAGTGGTGGTTACTAGGGATGGGGAATGGAGGACGTGGACAGATGTTGGTCCAAGGTACACATTTCCAGTTACAAAACTAAAAACCTGAGTATCTAATGTATACTATAATGAGTATAATTATTAACACTGTATTATATCCTCAAAAGTTGCTCAGAGGGTAGATCTTAAATGTTCTCACCATAAGACAGAAATGGTAATTATGGGATGCTATCAAGGTGTTAGCTAGTGCTATGCTGGCAATCACTGGACAATAGAAACATGTACCCAACTGTGTACTTTAAAATTATACACTGTCATATGTCAATTTCACTGCAATAAAGCTGCAGGGAAGCAGTAAATACAGGCCCATGCAAAGGACAAGGAGAGGCTTTCTTTAGGTCTTAAAAGGCTCCTGCAAGAGGGTTAGGGAGGCAGGAGTTGACACAGGGTGTGGCTCTGCAGGGCCCTCCCCTCATCTGCTGTGAACAGAATCACCTGGACTGCTCAGTGAGCCCCTACAACCATTTTGGAAAGTGAACCGAGAAACATCTATGAACATGCGCATACCCACTGGCCCGGCATCACACTTTGGGAATCCATCCTGCAGCAATACAGTTGCCAGTACTTAAGAAGAGAGTCCCAGGATGAGGGAGGACTGTTTGTAGTGGCAAACAAATAAACAAAACCTGGAGGTCACCTGCCCATCAGAAGAGTTATAGTAAGTGTGGCACATTCAGACAGTGGAATATTCCTCAGCTATTCAAGAATTAGTTAAAACCACCTCCACTTAACCTGGATAAACATTTATGCCATATTTTTAGGTCCAAAGGAAAAACTACTTGCTTAATAATGACTAGGAATGGTTCCAGTTTTATAACAATATAAATATATATGCATTTGCATACATTTAAGTGAACATAAGTATTGAAGGTTATTCACACTAGTTATTCAAACTGCTAAAAGGGTTACTTCAGAGCAAAAGACTGGGGGGAAGCAGACTACTAATTTTTCTTCATAGAACTCTGTATTGTGTCACTTGTAAAAACAGCATATCTAACTTCGTGATTGAAAAAGGTAAAAAGCTAAAAAGTAAATCAACTCTGAAGTGTGTTAAAAATCCAAATTTCTAGGCTCTATCTTTTGAATGAGTTTCTGCAAGAATGGAGCCATCACATGTGTCTGTCAAAGAGCTTCACAGGTGATTCCCAAACCTCACTGGGTCTGGGAACCTGAGTGTGAGCAACTCCATCTATATAACAGGCTCAACGAAACCTCTCCCCATATGTTGTAAGGATTAAGTGACAGGCTGCAGCAAGCACTGAATATATTTGAGTCCCTTCTTCCTAAGGACCCTAAGGTTATGGGACACTTACCACTCTCTCCTCAAAGCCACCCCTGATTATCTCGACCGGCACTGGTCTGCCCCTTCTCTGAATGTTGGTTAATTTTAGCTTACATTTTTAGCATTTAAAATGTTTCATTCAATCGTTTTATTTGTAATCTGAGAGCAAGACTACATTCTAGAAGGAGCCTGGTGCGTACTTTCAGATCCACTGATCATGCTCTGAAAACCAACATCTGAGTTCAGTAAATGGATGTAACTAGTGGGGCTGTTAAGTTCTCTGACACCTGTTATCAGGGGATCTTACCCCTAGCTGACAACCCCTCACCTACCTACTACAACCTTCAGGCTTCACCCACTTCTAACCCTCTGCTCTACCTTTCCACCTGGGATGTCCTTGCCGCCATCCCTGCGTGCCCAGTCAAACCTGTCTTTTTTTTTTTTTTTTTTTAAACATTTATTGAGCTCCTACCATAAGACACCACCATGCAAGGAGTCTTACAAATTGTCTTTAGTCGTGCTCGCTTCGGCAGCACATATACAAATTGTCTTTAGTCTTTGCAACAATCCTGCCAAGTAAGCATTATTTTGGAAATGGGGAAACAGGCTCAAGAGAGATTAGGTGACCTGCTCCAGGTCTCACAGCATGTTGACTGAGCTGGGATTTGAACCCAGGTGTGTCTTTCCTTTTATCATGACAGCTCCTGGGCACAGGAACATTACCTCAAAGCGTGTGACTCCCCAGAGTCCCAGAATATTATAAGCCATTCTCCTTCTTTGTCCTCACACTCCTGAAGTGGCCCAGATGTCAGTGTTCTCCACTCACACACCAGGTGCCCAATGTGCGTGCCAGCCACGTAGGGGACACTGAGCCAGCCTCCCTTTTTCTTTGTTTAAATTTTTAAATTTTTTATTTTTGAGAGAGAGAGAGAAAGAGAGACAGACAGTGGGGCAGGGGCAGAGATACAGAGAGACAGAGAATCCAAAGCAGTCTCTAGGCTCTGAGCTGTCAGCACAGAGCCTGACACGGGGCTCAAACTCACGAACTGTGAGATCATGACCTGAGCCAAAGTCAAACGCTTAACCGACTGAGCCACCCAGGCGCCCCCCGCCTGCCTTTTTCTTAAGGAGGTAGAGCTAGTCTCCTTCCTTCCTCTCTCCTCCCTTATGCAGAAGTAGGGATTGCAGAAGAGAGGAGGGAGGTCGTCTATGGCCCTCACTCCATAGAAGCTGTCAGCCTGTTTCCCTAACTTGGAACACCTCTATGACTCTAGATTTGAAAACCATTGTTTACACCATCGTGGCTAAAATCTGGCAGAATTCCAGGGCTCCAAGCCAGGGAGGTTTCTCTCTGGGGTGCAAGATCACGGCAAAAGGCCTTAATATCATGTTTGTTGCTACTTGCCCCTTCCATTAAAAAATAAGAACCACGCCATAGTAAGTCCTTTGGGCAGAGTGCCTAAGAGCTGTATAGCTCTCCATCCTAGGCTAGACTCAGAGTCTGGGGTCTGGTCTAAGAGTTTTGTCCAGTTCTGTCACATCCTGGAATGTGGAGGCCTTAGATTCTGTCACTGCCTCAAGCCTGAGATTCCTGGATAGAGATGCCACGGGTGCCTTTCTGCTGACTCAGAGTTGTTTCTAATCCAGCTGTACATGGTGTCCATGTGTTTGAACTCCTTGGGGCTGGAGGGCAGTGGAAGGCCAAGGGGAGGACCACGTGTCAGCTCTCGTTCCACAGAGCCACCCCAAAACAGAGCACATCCTTGGGGTTGGACCAGCTCCACAGACCACTCTCAACAAGTTCCCATGATGCCGGTCTACTAGGCCAGCAGAAAATGGCTGTCCCCTCCCAATTCTCCCAGAGAGCACAGGGGTCAAGCTACTTCCCCACCACTGGATATACAGTCACTCTAATGGGCACCCTTGGTCATTTCTGTTCTATTCAGCAAGTAGCAAGTCATAAGCAGGAGATATTTACAGTCTTTCCCTGTAAACCAGAGGCCTTTCGTAGGCTTCCTGATAATGAAGACATAGGACTATTACCAGACTCGCCTCTCATAGTTAAATTGTTTTCAAGAAAAGATTAAGTTAGGAACCATCTAGTCCTTTAAAATGCTATAAAGGAGTGGCCTCCTTCCCTGGCCAGGGATAGGATCCTCTGTGGCTTCCAGGCAAAGGTGGGTATGACCTCTAACTGTCACCTTCAGGCCTGGCTCCCTGCAGTGAGACCCAAGAAGACAAATGGCTCCTCCAAGCTGTAGCAGACGTGGAGACCCAGGGGCTCTCAGCCGAGGCAAAGTCTGTCTCAGAACCAACCCTCCTCCTGCCTCTGAATGCCCAGGACTCCCCATTCCGCACCCCACCTCCTAACCCATGATTTTCTGAACCTCCCAGGTCAAGAAAACTGACCTGGCCTCTGGTACAATCTCTACGGATAGGATTTGATCATGCAACTGGCAGAGTCCACGGGTGTAGATGGCACTTGTGCCCTTTGCTGAAATGGAGCCTTAACCCAGAGAAGGCTTAACTCTAAAGGCTGAAGTTTTGGGGAAAAGCACCTACAAATGGAGAGGAGGAAGTGGGCTGGGCACACGGCTATCGACACCCATATACTCTCTAAGAGCCTGCCTGGCCAGGAAGCCCCCTTGCGAAGTTCTGAGGGTGGGTCTGTTCTCCTTGAGCAGAGAGGAAACAGACCAATGACAGGGGTTCGGAAACAGAGAAAGTGTGGGAGTTGCAGACAGGGAAAGTGGCACTTCTGGAAACAGGGCAGCAGCTGAACGGGCAAAGCCTAGTCACGAGGGCACTAAACCCACCTCACGGGATTCCAGCTGACCCTCTGTGGGGTCACAGAGCCAGGTCAACGCTCGAAGGAAGGTCTAAAGGGCAGCACTGAGGAGATCTGAAGAATCTGGGTTTGTCCCGGCACATCACTCTCCAAACCCACCAGAGCATTTGAAGGCAGAGATGTCGTCCACTCAAGGGACAAGAGCAGGGTTGACACTAACCCCCTGCGAGCCAACCGAGCAAATAAGATGAAACACGTTTAGGCCAATTGCGCAGCATTTTTACTTCCACTGGGGGCAAAACAATTACTTGGCTCGTTATTAATGGATTAGCGATTTCAAAAATGAATCTCTAGTAATAGTGTTAACCAGTTTAAATTGGGTCCAGCTGTTGGGTTAATTAGCAATTAGCTCCTTTCGAGGGCCTCAAAACGTTCATTTTCCACCTACTTATCCCAAGTCACCGATTTGCACTTTGATGCCACTGAGGTTGAAAACCAATCCCAGCAAACATTGGATTCGTTGAAGAGTAAGGTCCCAAATTCAGAGACATGTAGATTTCCCATCAAGAAAAATTCCTGATTTGCCGACAAAAACGAGGAGACAAACAAGGTGCGGAGGCCAGCACCTCACTGCGGGGCTGTTCAGAGAACGGCCACCTGCGCCTGTGTGCGGGAAAGGGAGGAGGCTGCGGCTAGGGCCCACAGTCTTAAGGCTTCTTCAGACAGGCACCACCAATTCCTCACCGGGGAGCAGTGCCCACGAGAACGAACTGTTATCGCCGGGTCCCGCCCGCAGCCCTCGGCCCACTGCACACATGGCCCCTCACACTGGCTGTAGCAATGCCCCCGCTTTGCAGGAATGAAGCCTGGCTTCGTGGGCTCACTGACCTTGGAGCCGGAGTCTCCCGCGTCCCGCTGCCCGCAAACAGCTGAGAAATGTACCGGAAGCTGGCGGGCCTTGGCCTTGAAAAGGCTCCCAGGCTGGGCGGGGCTGGGGCGCGCCTCCGCCAATCCCGTCTCTCCCGTCGGAGGTCAGGACGCGCTGGATCCCACAGCGGTGCCCTTGAACGCTGGCCCGGGACTCTCCCACTGGGCTGTCTCTAGCACCTGCCCTTTCTCTCAAGCGTTGCCCTCCCCCAAGTCCGGTGCTGGCCTCTCCCAGGGCTCTTCCAGGTTCCTGGGCCTGCAACCTGGCTGACTGGCCGCCCAGCCATGCAGCACCGGGCTTTGGCGTGGAAGCGCGCGGGCAGGGAGACTGCCTCACCTGTTCGGGGATTTGTTTCCTCTTTCCCTCACCAGCGCCATCTCGGGGGGGCCCCGGCTAGCTGTGGAGAATGACTCCCTACGCCCTCCCCCCGCCCACCAGCTGAGGCCTGGGAGGACGACGTCTAAAGTTCCCTCTCGAGCTGCTAGTCAGGCTCTGGGCGATTAACAGGGACCAGACGATCTTCCAACTTGTTGTCTAGGGCCTGGGTTCGGGGACAACAATCACGTTTCTCTTTTAGATCAGGCAATCTGAGGTAGACTGCTAGACAATTTCACTTTCAATCGTTACCAGTTTAATATATCGCCCAGAAGGCCCTGCAGGCCACATCCCTGCTTAAAAATAGCCCTCCTTGGGACTTGCGCCCCAAACCGGAAAGGTTGACTGTAAATAGCTGTGACCCACGAGGACTTTGGCAGCAGCCCTGACCTTTCAGAGGGAGCTGCCTAAGTCTCTGGCGACTGTCACGTACCCAGCTTCTACGCCAGGGGCACACCACCACCAGCTGGTTCCTTTCCCTTTTTAATCAGGATCCAACCCGGAGCAGGGGGTGGAGCCCAGAAATAACCTCCTACCTGGAGTGGTTCCCTTTCAGAGTTTCCGCTTCTTTTAATTCTAAACCAGGCAAAAAATAAGTATTTTACCTTTTCATGGGGTTACTGAGGAGGGCACATGAGGGGAGGGTACATGAGGGGAACTTCGGGGGTCTGGAAAGTTTCTTGATTTGGGGGGTGATTGTGTGGGTGCACACATGTGTAAAAATTCCTCAAGCTGTTCACATAAGATTCAAGCACTTTACTGTGTATTGCTCATACCTCAGTTAAAATATATGCTATCATCATGACCAGGCTTACACTGAATTGAAAGTTTTTAAAAATGTTTATTGATTTATTTTCAGAGAAAGCAACAATGCTAAGCAGGCTCTGCAACAGTCAGTGAGTGCCCCATGTAGGGCTTGAACTCACGAACCATGAGATCATGACCAGAGCCAAAATTAAGAGTCAGATGCTTAACTGACTGAGCCACCCAGGTGCCCCGGAATAAAAATTTTACAAAGTAATACTTAGGCTTTCTACAATCTACTCAAATATTTTCTAGGCTCTTCTATGTTATTTCATTAAAACAACTGCAGATTGGGACCGTCAAAAGTGATTGCACGATCTAAAGAGTCAGAGTTTCTGGTTTGCATGTTCTGACATAATGGACCATGGCCTCTCTTGCCCCTGGGAGCCCCCCCCCCCCGCCTCCCCCCAGCAGAACAGGCAGTGAGCTCTGTGAGTTGAGGTGAGGGGTAAGGTGTGGGGGTGGGGCAGGGGGAGCCCAGGCTTATTTCTTCCTAAAATAGTTCTTTTGTGGGCACACAGTTTCCAGTCAGTTCAGACACCAACTGAAATAAATCCAGTGGCCCTGAAATAGCTAGATCCCAGATCCAAAAAATGATGAGGCTTATGGAAATATAGAGTTTAAAGAAGACAGTTACAATGAGAAACCACTCTTCTTTTTTCCCCAATTCCTTACTAATGGATGTTTAGTGCCCCCCCCCACACACACACACACACTTCCCAGCACCACCACCCCTTACCTCAACACTTCATCTTTTACAGGGTAATTCTACATGAGTTAGTAAGGTCTGAAGAGAACAAGTGGGCACATTGCTAAGAAAAGGGGGTGCCACTTTTGTTTTGGGGACATGGTCATCTTCAAGTTTATGACAGGGCGAGGGGGGGCACCATCTACACAGACTCAACAGAAATCCCACAGTTCCAAAAATCCTTCAAACATGATCCCTCTCATATGCCATTTCTCCCTTTCTCATCTCCGCCAACGCCCTTCAAAGTTCGGGGGCTCTACCCATACCTACTAGCCAGTATGGCCACTTGGCGGACTCTTGCCATATGGACAGGAACTGAAGTGAGGCTTGCAACTTGCTTTAGAGGAAATCTGTCCTGGGATCATTCTCTTTTCCATTCCTGAAGCCCAAGGCTGGGATGTGGTGGCAGGTGAAGGTAATGCTGTGTGGGATGGCCGAATAATAAAATGAGAAGAACCTGTGCTCATGAGTCCGCACCAGCTGGATTGCTCATTTCAGAATTGGAAAAGGAAGCCAGTGAAATAGGAGAAACCTAAATTCTTCCTTACCTCAGTTCTCACTTGTGTGCAACAGCTGCACCATGCTTTCTTCAGCTCCAAATATTAGCACAACTTTACCTACTTGGCAAAAGATAAGAGTATTTTTATTTTTTTAATATTTATATATTTCAGACGCGGAGGGGGCAGAGAGAGAGGGAGAGAGAGATCCCAAGCACTGATCTGTGCTGTCAGTGCACAGACTGATGTGGGGCTCGATCTCATGAAGCATGAGATCATGACCTGAGCCAAAATCAAGAGTCAGATGCTTAACTGACTAAGCCACCCAGGTGCCCCAAGTTAGAGTAGTTTTGAATATACTGTTCCATGTAGCCATTACAGTAATTCTAAGGGCAGATAAGCATCTTGTTTTATAGGTGAGGAACTTAGCCTCAGATGGAACTAGTGATGGCTGGGCTAGGTCCACCTGAACACCCAGTCTGTTCATGAACGTTGAGTTGCCATTAAATGAACAGAGCTGTTTGGCAAGTAATGAGTTCTTTGTGTCTGGGGGTGGACAAAGGTGGTCAAACATGAGCTGTGGGTATCACAGGAAAGCTTCAAGCACTGGAAAGACAATGGGGCCCGATGGCCCTTGATATTTTTTCTGAGGTTCCCTTTAATTCTCCGATATTTTAGTGCCTACAACATGGGCTTCTTCCAAACTTTATTTTCTCCTGAACTTTAGAAGTAAAAGAATATCTGAAGAAGCACATTGCTACAAAGAAGACTAGGTAGAAAAATGCAAAAAGAATCAAATGAAGAGACTCATGAGATTTTTGAGAATCAAGAAAGGCGAAATTTAATTTGCATATAGGTGTAACCCACACCCCACCTGGCAAGTGTTAGGACACATCACAAACCCCTCTGTTAGAATCACAAATGGCAGCAGATTTGCAAAGTTACTGGACACAAACAATACACTTCTCAAAGTAACACATGGGTCTGTCCATCACGCTTGCACACACAAATAAGAAATACATTTAAATAATTCTTTGCCAAAGAGAGATGAGGATGGTAATCATGTTGCCTCACATTTGGACAGCACTTTACAGATTACAGTCGAACCCATTTTGTCCTGATGACAGCCCTGTGAGGTAGGCAGCACAGGATTCACTCTTAGCTCATTTTGCAGATGAGGAAACTGAGGCTCAAGAAGGCTTCGGCGCTGGCCTAAGGTCGCCCAGCTTGCAGATGTAGATCTGGGCCTAGGACTCAGGGCTAGGGCACCTCGTCCAGCTCTTTTACTACTGACTTTCTAGGGATAGACAAAATGGGCTGTGCAAAAGACACTGGTTCAATATCAAGTAGAACTATTCTTTTTCTTGAGCAGATGAGGTCAAGTACAATCAACCTAATGTTAATGTCATGCTGTGTGGTAGCCAAGATGAATACTTTTCTGAATCATCCATGTGTTTATACGTACAACAAAATGGTTTTCTACTTTAGCTTTGCCCTGCCTTAATTTTAAGTTACTCACAGCCATGGAAAAATGACACTATGATTAGATTTCATTGACCCAAGTCTTATCAGGATTCATGTAGTGGCATCTGTAATCAGTCATTATCTAAACTTACAGTCTGGTATCTTATTGAAATGAAAATGAATCTTGTTCATTTATTCCTTCTGGCTGTGGGCATTAGCCTGGCTCTGTTCTGGCTCTATTCTTTAGTCATAAATAATGTATTATTTATCCCACATAATATATATCCCATATATAATATACCCCACTTCAAAAGTAGTAAAAATGGGAAACTTCACAGGTTAGATTAAAAAAATATTTAAAGCAAAGAGAATCATTTTTTCAGGGGGGATAAAATCAAACTTTGAAAAGAAATCTAAATAAAATCCTCTATTTTAAAATAAACATTGATTTGGCAGGGGGGTGGAATAACCCCTCTATTGTATTACTCTTTTCAGTTAAGAATTTAAAAGTGGCCCAGTCATTACCAACCCAAAGTTTTGTGAGAGAAGAGGAACTGGTCCCTCATCATATACTCCAAATTGGAATGTGATGGATTTTTCTCTTCCAAGTTATTCAGTATCTATGAGTTTCATTTGTTTTTAAGCAGTACTTTAACATGTATGAAATCTAACAAAGTAATGGGGGCTTTGTGTGAGAGCCACTCAAAACTATTGCAACAGTAGTTTAAAATTCTCCCTTTAAATTCCTTCAGAGAAACACTAAGGACAAGTGACAATGTTCTACTTCATGCCTAAGTCTGTCACATAATATACTGGCTTAAGTAAGAGATTTGTCCCTGCAGCAAAAGTGGATGTCTTAGTTAATAACCGAAGGCATCCCCTAAAAGCCCCAAGATAATTTCATAGACAGTACAAAATGTGGGTATTCATCTGAAAGCATGAAATTGGCTTTTACTTCTGATTTTCTAGGTTAATTTGGTAACAATTCAAGGGTTTGCTATTTGGTTGTGAGAGGCTGACCTGCCTTCTACTCTTAGAAATGGGTCTCATATAATGGAATATAGGCAGACACAGCTGGGAGTGCACACTCTAACAATAAATACAAAGCTTGCAAGGCAGAAGAGGATGAGTGCTTTAACAATCGGAAGAAGCACTGCAAACTGCTCTTGGGGATTTTAAACGTGACCAAAGTGAGGTTTTTAAAATGCACGTTCTTTTCCCAGATGGTCCAGAAATGGTACAGGTCATGAAAAGGAGCTCCTTGGAGGTGGAGTCCTCACTTTCGCAGCTCCAGCAAAGGCTTCAGACTCCAGAAAGCAGGAAGGACGCATAACTCAGTAAAACGCTAAGGGTCACCATAGCAGTTGACAGTGCCCGTGGATGACCACTAGGGGGCGCTTCCAACATTCTGCAGGAAATAGGCGAGAAAGCTTTGTCATTCGTTGAGGAAACCACAGCTCTCCAAAAGGGGAGGAGCCTTTGGAAATTCCTCTAGCTCCCATTTTTTTTAGTAAGATTGGCTGCAGTGCCTCAGGAACATCTGGGTCAGGGAAATAAGGGTCCAAACTTCCCCGGGGAAGTGCACACAGAGTGACCTCTTCCCCTCTGGAAGACTCTGGGGACCTCAAAGCAGACCGCATGGACGTTTCCACATGTTGTTTTGCCTGAAACTACTATGCGTGTGGTCCTGTCACGGATTTTTCCTGGTTTAGTCCACCTTCCAAGACTGGTTTTGAGCCAAGAAAGTTAACCTTTATTTTCCTTTTCTTCTGCAAGACTTTGAGGTGCTTGGTGCAACTGACATGTATTAGTTCGAATGCTCAGTTTTTGAACACTGAGAAATAAATTGCAAGATATGCATTGTTAGGATCCAAACAACCCATGCTTATCATGCATCAAGGTGCATCAACCTCTTATTTGAAACTAAAGAGAACAGACAAGCAGCTTTTCAAAAAAAGAAAAATAAAGCATCCATAAATAACCCTCCTTGGGTTTAGTGCTACACTGTTGGCTAATATGAGCTATTGAAAATATTTTTGGAATGGTCTTCAAATATTATAAATATTTTCTTTTGCTTACTTGGTATTTCACTATAGAGCTATGTACAGAGATGGCGCTTACCATGCAGGAAAAATATACATTCTCCACCTCTATGGTACATTATGAAGGCTAGAATTTCCACTGGGTCTTATGAGCCAGCAAGTTGAATTTATTAGTCAGCCATCAGTTATAACAACATAATTAAAGTGCAAAGAAGGAAGGAAAGCAGCTAGATAGATCAGTTTTTTCATGGTCAGCATTAACATACTTCATGCCTCTAAGAGAAAATGTCAGGTGCAATAGGCTCAGGTAACAATAACTCTGTATCTTTTTCTCTTTTCTTCTTTTAAAGCAGAGATCTCCCTGAGAAGAGAAGAGGGAGGTAAACATGAGATAGCCCTATTTCTTCAACAACCAACAATCCTGGGAAGAGTAAGGTCACTTCCCCAGCACACGACAGAAGAACTAAGTCCTGCCCTTAGTTTTCTGATATAAGAGCTGTTGAGTGGTTGGTCCCATTTCCCATACACTTCCAGTACTTTCAGTCATAAATATCCCTAAAGTTAAAAACAAAGATGACCGGGGAAGAACTTCTACCAACAGCACACAGAAGTGTGGGTTTTAAAAAGAAGATCCCATTAAACAACGTTTTAAAAACACAGCCAGTATTCATAGTGAGCCAAAAAATGGTTTGTATAAATCAGAAAAAGTCCCCACATTACTGCGGGGAGGGTGGTGGGGAACAAGCACAGCAAGGTGATAATTTTCAAGGATATCTGATCGCTCAGCCTAAAACCCCCACAGCGCTTGGTGGCCCTCTGTCCTATCCCACAGCGTTCTTGGGGAGGTGTGCAGGCACCTTTTTGCAAACTCCACACCTGCCTCTCTGAGGGCACTGGCTTCTTGGGCACCACAGCCCCGGGAGGAAGCCCTGCCCCACCTGAAGTCAGCTGCCAGGCAGGAACCACGGGCAAAGCCTATTGAGTTGTTTTTTGTTGTTTTTTTTTTTTAAGTTGCATTCACTTGACTTTCATCACGTCTTTCCTATCCTGTTGCCTAAAAACCAAAAAAGCAGTTTCAGAACATGCCATCCCTCCAATGTAAATATTTAGAATGCACTGAAAACCATGCACATGCTTGTACACTGAAATTGCTCGTGTGGTGGTCCATCCCTGAAGAGGAAGCCTCAGCTTTTCTGGAAGCTTATAACAAAGAAAACATAACAGAAGCAGTTAAACCCTAGGAGAAAGTTGGTAGTTGTACCCAAGCCAGTAAAGTGCCAGACAAGCAGCTCAGGCCTTTTTCCACAGATCTTTGTCCCCGAGTTCTAACAGAACACGGGCAAACTTTGAAATCTACCTTCTTACCTGCTTCATTACAATGGCTACCAGCATCTCCTATATTACATTCCCTTATGAAAAATGTACCATCAGCTTTGCTAAGGATCAGTCTTTTCACCTTCCCACCCAAGTCTGAAGCATCTGTCTTTGACCCCAAACAGCTGGGCTTCCCTGGCTGGAGACAGAATTCCAGTTGGGTTCCATCTTCTTCAGTGGACAAAGGAGACTGGCTTTGTCTCTATCCCTGGTCCACACTGCACGGTGGGAGGCATGGCATGCATGGCTCAGTTCTGTCCATCCCACTTTCCATGAGAATTCTACGGAGTCAGGGGCAAGGCCAGATCTTCAAGCAGGGAGCCGAGGTTCAATTTTTAGTGACAGTTCATACAGCGTATCTTCATCTATGATGAGGGCTTTGTCAAGCAGGTACTGAGTCACCTGGAGGAACAGGGAAATCCGAGCTTTTGGTTCTTACAGAACTCCACTACTCACATTTTCTGAATGGAATCTGACACAATTAAACATTTTCTCTTAGACACTTAAAAAATGTTATGTAACTTCTTAAGAATCATGAATATTTTCTCATTGTAAAAAAAAACCCAAAAACAATCACACATTTCCAGTCCTCTCCCAGCTAACCGCAGGCACCACTGCTATCATGTGGTTTGTATCCTCCAGAGGGTCCTATCTTTCTAGATATTCAATGTACTTAATAGAAATCTTTTTTCTCTTATTAGTGGTATCCTACTGTACATCTTCTTCTGGTTTCATCTCTTCACTGTAAGTCCTGGAGAGCCCTGATTACACAGAATGTCAGTACACAGAATGTTAACTGCTATACAGTATTAACCTGTGATCAGAGGTTATTGAACGATCTCTTATTGATGGGTGTTTAGCTGCTGTCAGTATCCCACTATTACCCAATGTGACAGTGAAATATAGTGAAATCCTCCTTAGCACGTTTCCTGTGCTCACTCAGGAATATTCCTTTGGGACAGACAAAATGAAATGAAATGAAATGACACTAAGATAAAAATGTTGGGGCCTGGAGTATTTCCGTGGAAATATTTCTTTAATTTTACTGATATGACTTACATAAGTAAAATTAATAGTCTGATTGGTTCTAGCATATATATCACAATACAGGACACTCCCGCTACCCCACGAAGTTCCCTCTTTCAGCTTCCCAGTCAATCTGCTCCCAGAAGCAGCCACCGCTAGGACTTCTGTTACCAGGTATTAGTTTTGTTGACTCTAGAATTTGAGGTAAGTGTGTGCTTGGTGTCCAGCTCCTTTCACTCAGCATAGTGTTTTGAGGTCCATCCATGCTGTGGCGTGTATCATTAGTCTGTCCTGTCACTGCTGAGCAGTGCTGCATGGTGTAGATACACCACGTTCGTTTAGCAGTTCATCTGTTTGTGGACACCTAGGCTATTTCCAATTTTTGGCTATTATTAAGAAACGCTACGAACATCTTATACAAGACTTTCAATGAGCATGTTTTCATTTGGATAAACGCCTAGGAGAGGAATTCCTGGGTCCTAACGTAGATGCATATTTAATGTTTTAAGAAATATCCACACAACACAGTTTTCCAAAGTAGATGAACCATGTTCTTCTCACCGGCAATGTAGGAGAAGTCTGGTTGCTCAGTTCGTCAATTTTTAATTTTAAAATATGATGTAAACTAACCTCTCAAATTGCTGTACTTATAGTATATGAGAGTACCTGGTATCACACACTGTAACTAATGTTTGATATTACCAATATTCTAAAATTTGTGAAAATGATGCCTCAGTATAATTTGCATTTCTCTTCCTTCTCACCAGTGAAGCCGAACATTTTTCAAATATTTACTGGCCATTTTTGTTCTTATTCTGTGAGTTACCTCACCTGTTCATAGCTTTGCCTATCTTTCTACTGAGTTGTTTATACTTTTCTTAAAGACGAATAAGAATACTTTTATTCTGTCTCTTTTACCTGTTATAAAATATCATCTCCTCCTCTACTGGTTTTATTTTTGCTTTTTAAAATAATTTCCTTTTGTCACATAGAAGTTTTTAATTTTGATGCAGCAAGCTTAACCAATCTTGTCTTTTGCAGCTCTTACATTCAATGCTTAAGAAGGTGTTTCTAATCTACAGGTCATGAATATTTTGTCCTATATTTTATTCACATAATTTAATATTTCTTTTTACATTTAGATAATGAGCTCATCTGGATTTTGTGTGTGTGTGAATGGTAGCAGATGGAGAGCCAAAATTCCTATTCCATTTACTTGAATGGTCAATTTCTTTCTGGCACTTTCTGTAAATGCCTCCTTTATTCCATATTAGATTTTCATAGAGACAAATCTCCATCTTGACTGTATCCCACTCCACTGAATTTGTATTCCTGCACCAATATAGTCCTGTTCTATTCACTATAGTTTTAAGACATGTGTCTGTATCTGGTAGGGAAAGCTCTTTCTTATTCTTCTTATTTTTCAAAAAATCCTTGTCTGTTTTTTTTTTTTCCTAAGCTTCCTTATGGGTTTCAGGATAAGTCTGTCAAGTTCTATAAAATAATAAGGAAAAACTGGCTTTGAGTTATATGGGAATCTTCTGTACTATTTTTCTGTAAAGCTAAAATGATTCTAAAAAATAATATCTATTAAAAATGAAAAAAGGAAAGGGAAGGGAAGACCAGCTGTGGCTGGGATAGAGAAAGAAAGCGGGTCTATAAAGTGAGACGGGTCTTGAAAGATGAATAGGGGCCATGTAATGTAACACTTCTTGGACACATCTAGACCTTTTCTTTCTTTATCCTAAGAGCAATGAAAAACCTATAAAATATTTTATGCAAGGGACAAACATATTTTTACCTTGTGTTTCAGAGAGTTCTATCTGACTGTAATTTGTAGAATGGACTTTACATCCTAGAGTGAATGCAAGTAGACCAAGTAACAGATATTGGTAGCTTGGACCAGGGTGGTGGTGTAGACACATTAATGAGAAATATAAAATATACAATTGCTAGAACTTGATAAATTGGGTGTTCTTTTTGCCTGCTTTCTTTCTCTGTCTCTCTCTTTTCCTCTTTCTATCCTTCCTTCCTTCTTCTTTCTCAGAGTTGCCAAAGATTTGTCTGTTTTATTGGTCTTTCCTGTGAGTCAGCTTTTGGTATTATTGATCAACTTTACCACTGTTTCTAATTCATTAATTTCCGCTTTTCTATTTATTAATTCCCTTAACAACCACACAATATTACCTTTGACTGATGGTCTATTCGATAGCAAGTCTGCTGGAACTGGCGTATCTCTCTGATGATGTGTGATATCTAATAAAGAAACAATAACAACAAAAGCAAAGCAAAAGGATTGCATCACATTCTTCTGGGCCCAATCCACAAGCAGTCAGGCATTTTCTCCAGTGAAGTGTTGGAGCCGTGCCCTATCATTCTCTATGCCCAGGGGTTTCTTGCCCTTCAAAGAGTCACATGAAATGTAAACAGCAAGAAGATATTGCATTCACAATCAGAAGAACAGGTAGCACCGGGTGACCTCAGGTTCAGCAGGTGGTTTACCTCAGGTGGTAAACTCTGGGTGTTATTTTCCTGGGCTCCTTGCTTCTAACTTGGTGCTCAGAACCTGGTTGTCCAGCACAAAGCTTTCAGCACCTATCACTGCTCCATCTTAGAGAGTCATCCCTGGAGTTATTCCCCACCCCTTTGCCCAGAATGCAAGCTGCAACACCCCTGCTGACAATCAGCCACATCATGTATTAAACCTGATGGCCCCCAACTCTTTCACCTCAAAATGAAAATGCAAACAGTAACCTCCATGACTTAGCCTCCCTCTTCTCTATAAGCCATTGAAGTCATCAAAATAGGCTGATTATGAAATTACTACCTACCATTCTCATTTTGGAGAAATTGACAAGGCCTTCCTCAGTAAAGTTTGGTGTTCCTTCTTCAATAAATGCTAGGTCTGTCAGGTACATCCCCAGATAAGGAACAGCTGGGGGGTTACAGCTGCAAAACCAAGGAACACTGTTCTCAAGCTCATTCACAGAAATATCGAATTCCCTCCCCTGTTTAACAGGATGTAATATACTGCTTCAATCCTGAAGAATAAAGTCTTTTAATCCCATCTTCAGAAGCAGTCTCCTGATATTAAGAGTTTTAAATACATCTCACAATAGACTATAATAGAAAATTACAGCCCATACTTTACAATGTGTTTGAGACAATGGCGCGTTCAAACAACAGGATGCCTTACAGACAAATACAAAACAGGTGCTGGCAGTACTTGGAAACTAGCCGTATGAGCATGTAGGAACCCCCTGAGCCCTCACCTCCTTAGAGTGTAAACAGGAAACTTTAAAGAACTGGGTATAAAAATCAATGTGATTAGAGCTTGTAAAGCTTGCGTTCTGATTTAGTTAGTATTTCAGTGTTTTGGAAGGTATAGACTTAATTAATATCACGACCGCACACTACATAGATGCCTTGTGTTTGGTTTTTGAGGGGGGTGCACTTGGTCTTCTCAGAGTCAAGAGTGAGGCCATGGACTTTTGGACTAGAGACAACTGGGTCTGAGTCCCAGTATGACCACGTACTGAGTGATGCTGGTCAACCTCTATGAACCACAGTCTCCTCATCTGTAAAATGGAGACAATAAAACTTATCTCTTTAGTTCACTGTCAGGCTTAAATAAGACGCATGGAGCACTATGCATGGCGTCTGTCATGGAGTAAGGATCTGGTGTAGTTCTTCTACTGCTGTTGTTGTTCCTACAAGTCTTCTGCTTGCTCATGGCATCACAGGACTAACGTTTTCCAGAGCAAGTCAAGTATGTGCAGTAGATCATAAGAAAACCCAGCTGCAGGAGAACAGGTTCTATTCTCTCTCTCTCTCTCTCTCTCGGTCTGTCTCAGGAGACAGTAATGACCCGGCAATAAAAGGCCACAAATACATAACAATAATTAATAGGTCCTAGAATATTTTTGAAAAGTCACAAAAAATCATGTGCTGTGCTTAGATTAACAAATATCAAACCAAGAAACTTCTTATAGTAAAACATGTTTGATTTTAGAGTAAAAGCTGGCGATGTTTTCTTCTTGCTTGGGACAGTCTACATGCCATGAGTATATCCACAAGACACTGTATGCATAGTATTTCAAATGAAAAGAAAAATTAGGAAAATATCTAGATGATGGAAGTTATTTCCCATTTGTTTTTCTTTTCAAAGCAAAGTAGGAGGCAGGCCACTATGTGTATATTGTAAACATTATTTAAATATATTTTTGCATTATGAATAACTTAATAATTAAAGTAAACATACTTTTTAAGGGTTTCTCTGAGATTTTTAAATCTTCCTTCAGATGAAACAGTCTTCTGAAGTTTGTCCATTAGAGCTTTTGTCTAGAAAGAAACAAATAAATTAGTATGTCATGAAAATTTTCCTATGTTTTGACAAGACAGGTAGGGTTACCAAAAGATGCTCAATTCCCTTCTACAGTGGCTGGGGCTGACACCTTTGTCAGACTGTTGTCATGTGACAGACATGGGGCATTATGGTTAAATTTCATGTTAAAAAAAATAACATGTGGAGAAGAGAAAATGACTACACTGCTCATTTAGCCAAAAAGAGGAAAATCCATAGAAAAAAATTGCAATGGCACAAGAAACAGGGATTTAAAGAATTGACAAAGCACTGTTGAATTAGGGAACCTTAAAGGAGAGGTCTCATGTCAGGTGGTTTTCAGGGTGAATCTTTCTGCGTGTTAATTTCCAAATTATCAAAACACAGACTTGGTTGCTTGGCTATCTTCTACTATAAACCCCTTGTTTTGTGATCATAGTCATCAACTTGTTAGAGAAGTATAACTGATGTTTGCCAAGAAATAAAACTGTTGTCGACATCGATCTGGAGTCTCTTCCACGGACATGGGAGAATGGTAGGGTGGCCCTTGGGGGTGATGACCCACCCCTGGTAACACCCATGCCCAGGCAAGGGAGCAGGGACACTTGGAATGCCCAGGCTGGGACTCCTCAGATGACTCTGCCTCAGTCTGGGGAGGAGCTGCACGCTTCAGGAGAGCTTTCAGAATGACTCAAAGGGCTGCCTTCCTCATCCTGCTTCCTGAGGACTCTGAAAGAGGACAGCCAGCAAGGTCTGGGCAGGGGTGGAGGGATAGGAGGGGGCTGGGCTGGGCTGGGCAGGCCTCCTGCCTGGCCCAGAGCTGGCCTTGGGTGAAAGAAGCTGCAGAAATATAGTCTGTCCTATAGCCACAGACCAGATTCAGTGGGCTTCATAGTGCACATTTACCAGGCCTTCTGAATGTCGCCCAGACTGGACTCAGATCTGAAGAAGAGACAGCTACAGAGCAGACAGTATGATGAGAGCATCTGGAGCACGGCATATCTGCAACCAGGCACTACCTGTTGTGACTAGACTGAGGTCCTGGGCCCCAGAGGATAGTCCATCACCCATCCTAAAGCCCTTTTAGATGATACATATATATGTGATTGAAATGGTATTTAATCTTTTATGCCTATTTAATGCCCCTACAGGTAGTACATTCAAATTTGAAAAAAAAAAAAAAGATTTTAATATTAGTCTTATCACCCCTATTCCTTAGTCCATTATCCCTGAAGCTGCATCCTGTCAAACACATAAATATCACTTAAGTCAACTATGGGGAAGGCCTAGCGTTTCCTTCTTTTTCTCTCAAGTTTTTAAATTCCAGTTAGTTAACGTAAAGTATAATATCAGTTTCAGAGGTAGAATTCAGTGATTCATCACTTATACACAACACCCAGTGCTCATCACAAGTGCCCTCCTTAATACCCATCACCCGTTTAACCCACCCCCACCCCGCCCACCTTCTCTCCAGTAACCCTCTCGGTTTGTTTTCTGTAGTTTAGTCTGTTTTCTCTTTGCCTTTCTCTTCCCGCCCCCTCCCCATATTCATCTGTTTTGTTTCTTAAATTCCACATATGAGTGAAATCATTCAGTATTTGTCTTTCTCTGACTGACTTATTTTGCTTGGCATAATACTCTCTAGCTCCACCCATGTCTTGCAAATGGCAACATTCCATTCTTTTCTATGGCTAATATTCTATTATATACAAATATACCACATCTTCTTTTTCTATTCATCAGTTGATGGACATTTGGGCTCTTTCCATAATTTGGCTATTGTAGATAAATGCTGCCATAAACATCCGAGTGTATGTATCCCTCCGAAGCAGTATTTTTGTATCCTTTGGGTAAATACCTAGTAGGGCCACTGCTGAATCACAGGCCTAATGTTTTCTTAAAGAAGATTTAAGAATCCCTTGATACCAACTTCAGATGAAAAATAAATAGGGGAAAGTGAATGAAAGAGAAGGCAGAGGAGTGACTTACTGACCTCGAGGAAATGTGACAATGTGTGTGACAGGATAATACGCTCTTTGTGTCTAATGCCCAATGGCTGAGGCCAACATTGTCTTAGGGGGAGGCAAAAGCTAGCCACAACAAGGGCATCAGTGTCCAGCTTTTCGATTCTGATACAGCTGTCTGAAACCCATTTTAAAAACAGTATTTCAACACCCATCATAACAGAAATCTCTCAAAAAAACTAGGAAGAGAGGATAGTTTCCTCAATTTTATAAAAAGCATTTACAAAACACCTACAGCTAGCATTATCTATAATGGTGAAAAACTGAATGTTTTCCCCACAAGGATGAAGACAAGGAAAAGTATGTCTTTTCTCACCACCCTAATTCAACATAGTATTGGAAGTTTAGCCAGAGCAATAAGGCAAGAAAAGGAAATAAAAGGCATATGAATTAGAAAGAAAGAAATAAGACAGATCCTATTTACAAGTGACAATTGTCTATATAGAAAATCTGAAGGCATCTACAAAAAAGCTCCTAAGACTAATTAGTGAGTTTAGCAAGGTTGCAGATACATCACCAACATAAAAAAAAAAAAAAAAAAAAAAAAAAATCACATTTGTATATACTAACAATGAACATGTGGAAACCAAAAATAAAACCACAGTAATATTTAAAATTTCCCCACAGAAAATGAAATATTTAGGTATAAATCTAACAAAACATATACAGGACTTGCATGCTGAAAATTTCAAAATGCTGGTTTAAGAAAGCCTAAGAAATGGAGAAACATACTGTGTTTGTGGACTGGAAAATTCAACATAGTAATAAGACTCAACATTGGTTTAATGAAATTTCAATAAAAATGTCAATAAAGGGGCACTGGGTGGCACAGGTGATTAAGTGTCTGACTCTTGATTTTGGCTCAGATCACGATCTCACGGTTCATGAACTGGGCTCTGTGCAGACAGGGTGGAGCCTGCTTGGGATTCTTTCCCTCCCTCTCTCTCTGCCCCTCCCATACTTGATCTCACTCTTTCTCTCTCAAAATAAATAAACATTAAAAAATCTCAATACAGTTTTTTTAGACATAATTTTTTTTACTAAAATTTATATGGAAAGTCATAGCACCTAGTGTAGCTAAAATAATTTTGAAACGGAAGGATAAAGTGGGAGGAATAGAGAAAGAACTCTCAGATCTCAAAGGTGAGAAAAAAATCCAATTAAAAAATAAGCTGCAGACATTTCATTGAAGAGAATAAACAGATGGTAAACTAGCATATGAAAAGATGTTTAACAACATTAGCCATTAGGAAAATGCAAATTAAAACAATAATGAGATATCAAAAGGGCTAAAATAAAAAAACTGTGATAACAGCAAATGTGGGCAAGAATTTGGAGAAACTAGCTCACTCATACTTGGCCGATAGAAGTATAAAGTGGCACAGCCACTCTGGAAAAGAATTTGACAGTTTCTTATAAAACTAAACGCACAATAACCATATGATCCAGCAACTGCACTCTTAGGCATTTATCCCAGAGAAACAAAAAGTTATAGTCACACAAAACCTATACATGAATGTGCACAGCAGTTTTATTTGTAATAGCCCCAACCCGAAAACAATCCAGATGTTCTTCAAGGGGTGAATGGCTAAAACGTCCTGTATTTATACCATGAGTACCACTTAGCATTAAAAAGAAACTAAATACTGATACATGTAACACCATGAATGGATCTCACGGGAGTTTTTAAAAAGGCAATCTCAAAATGTCATATACTGTATGATTCCACTTATGTAATGTTCTTGAAATGACGAAATTTTATAGAGATGGAAAACAGATTTTTGGTCGCCAGGAGTTAGGGAGGGGCAGGGAGGAAGCGGCTATGGCTATAAAAGGGTGGCAGGGGGATCCTGGTACCAAAACTGTGTTGATCTTGACTACTGTGGTAATAAAAGGGCATAAATGTAAATGCACACAGACACAAATGAGTGTATGTAAAACTGATGGTTTGAATGAGGTGAGTGGATGTTTCCAATGCGAACCTCGTGGGTGGGATATGTTTATACTTACACAAGAGTTTACATCGGGGGGCAATTGGTGTAGGGTGTAGGGGATTTCCATTATCTTTTACAAACTGTATGTGAACCTACAATGATCTCAACATATAAAGTGTTTTTTTAAAAACAGTACTTATAGAAGCTGTGGCTTTTATTTGCAAGGTCCAGGCTTTGTTGACAGAAAAAGAATTTGCCTCTGGCACCAGTAGGATGTGGAGGAGTCTGGAAAATTCCCCCAACGCCCTTTGAGAGGCCCAAGGTAGCTGTCTGCTAATAAAGGAGTAAGCCTGCCCACCACGGATCACCAAGGGCAGGGAACCCTGTAGGAAAGGAAGGACACACCCGATTTCAGAGGACCAGCAGAGCCAGTGAGAGCTGAAGGGCAGGTGAGCTCAGCTAAGCCCTCAATCGCTGCGCCCCTTTGATGGGCAGATCAGGCAGACCATACATATACCTGACATAGGCAATTCGAGGCAGCCCGCACCCAGTGACCGGCTAGCAGAAGGCTACAATAGGTGGGTGCACACAGCCTCCCTCAAGCCCAGAGGAGCCCTTCCCAACACCCACCAACACCCAGGGAGAAAGCCAGGAGAAAGGGCATGGAAGAAACTGATTTCATTTGCACATTGAAAATATTAAATGAAAATGAACAAACTGAATCCAGTTAAAAGAAAATTAAGAGGGTTTTCTGTACATCTGAATCATTATGCCAAAACTTTACTATATAAAGGACAAACAAAAAAAAAGTGAAAATTGAGGTCCTAAGGCACTCATACCCTTGCTTTGGGGAGAAAGAATGGATCTGCAGGACATCTCTGTCACTTGGAATCAACGTACGTTCTCCAAATAATTTTGGAAACAACTCCAGTCAACTACACTGTTTGAAGTTGTCCCAAATATGTTATAATGAATGTTTTGGGTTGTATTTGCTTTTCTAAATTAACCAATTAGAAGTGCACATGAGTGGAATCAATTAAGTGGTAAGAACGCAGTAATTACCCGCACTGGCACCTTTCTTTGGCAACTGAGCTGCTCGATTCAGTTAATTATTTCCTCATTAGTAATATTTCTCTTGGCTCTTGTCTCCTGGCCTCTCCTCTCGGCAGCGGGATGTGCCACACGCTGGTGCTCACCTGCTTGGACACCTTGGCCCAGGTTTTCTTCAGCCTATAGATGGCACTTCGGTTTAAGGCCGAGGTGATCTCCAGCACGCCATTGTAGTTGTGCAGGCATCGGCAAATGTCCGCCACTGCCACCCACTTCTCTATTGCGTTGGCACGGGAGCTGATATCGGCATAATTCATTATCTGGGAGGCCACCAGGTTGCTCATCTAAGACAGTGGAAAAGCCAAGAGAGACCAGCCAAGAGTCAAAGCAATGCATTCAGGCAAAGTGCCTAATTTACCCACGGAAATGTCAGGAAAGCAGGGTGCTGAGGGACAGGGAGATCACAGTCCGTATTTAGATACCAATCTTCTGAAAAGACTGAAATGTATAGTAATAATAACAACAAGAAACTAATGGGAACCTGTTCATCCTCAGAGTGAACAGGAGGGGTTGTTTGGAATCAACATGTTGGGAGGAAAGGATCACTTTTTTAATCAGTAATTTTGATGAAGGAGTTATTTCCAGTAATTGAGGAAATGAAATAGAATAAGCTGACCCTCGAGGAATGGCAATCTTCGCTGATTACGGGTTTCACTTTTGGGGGGAGGGTGCTCTCCACATGCTCCTTCGCCCCCAACATGTGGGGACCAGGAAGCCCCAGTTATCACGGGAAAGAAAACACATTTACCCCCAATCAAATCAAATTCTAACCCAATACACTTTGAAGCCAGACACATTTAGGGAGAGGGGAAGAGACAACATTTATTCCTTTTTATCTCGCTGGACTTTTTTCCATCAGGGTTAATAGGACTTACAGTTTCAAGGCTAAGTACTGTAATTCTATTAATTGAAACCAAGAGAAAAAGAGGCAGCAGCTGAAGCAGCTCAATATTTAGAATACGGAAAGGAAAAGAACAGCTTAGGACTGATGACTAACAGAGAACATAGGATATGTAAACTTACATCCATACACTTAATCTAGTGGGTATACCCATTCTTTGACCATTCCATAGGTATATTAGATCTCACAGTGCCTCAGAATTATCATTGTATATATTCATTAAAAAAATTTTGTACTGAGCTCCTGGACAAGGCCTTCTTTTAGGTTCTCAAAACAGGACCAAATAAATGAGAATACCTGATCTCAAGGCACTGAGCCTAGCTAGGCAGCAAGGTGAAGGGAGACAGACATAAACAAGTAAATATCACATAGTGAAATGCAAAGCTAGGTCTGCATGGAGGGGTTTGAGAACGTGGAGGTAGCATGGGGCATTTGTCCAAGTACAGAGGAGGCTTCCAGAAAGAGGTCATGCCTGCACAGAGTCCTATAGGCTGACCAGGAGTTAGCCACTGCTTTCCATCAAAGGAGAAGAGCATTTGGAAAGGGACAGAAGTAGAAGGCATGGTGTAACAGAGGATCTTGCAGGCATCTGAGGAGCACAAGGAAGCCATGAGAGGCAGAGATGCCAGGTAAGCAGGGCTCCTGTAGGCCTGGTTGAGCAGCTGGGACTGTATGCTGAAGGTGAGAGGAAGCCACTGGCAGAATTTTGTTATGCAAATGGTATAATTAGATTGGTCTTCCAGAAAGGTAACTTCTGTGACACTGTATGAAGAAGGGATTTGGGGGACAAGGAGATGGCAGGGGTGATAGTGAGTTAGGAGCTCCTGAAGAAAATGATGAAAAATCAAATCAAGGTCATGGCAGTGGGAAAGAAGGGGAAAAGAAGGGTCTGGGAAATATGTAGATTTAGGGTTCACTAATATGTTGGGGAGCGAGATGGGATGGGTAGCAGAGAAGGAGTCAAAGATGACCTCTAGATTCTATGCTTGGATGAGTGAGCGTGTGGTCTTGGCCACTACCCAAGACTAAGAATAAAGCATCAGATGTAGAAGTAGGCTTGGCAGGTCTGGGAGGTACCAATGAATGATAAGTTTCATTTGCAATCTGTTGAAGGCACAAAATGAGTGGCCATCCTGGTAGACACATGAGAGTCTGGAGCCTGGGAATGAACTTCTGATTTGATTGTTCGTTATATCCCAAGTGTATGTAGGCACAGACAATACAGGCTTGTTTTCTACAGCAGGGGCTCTGCTTCTCAGACAGTAGCCTACAGGGGCCATGTGTCTTGTCCTTTAGGCACCGGGGCCACGGATGCTCATCATGAGATAACATTCACTCAGCGTATATGCAGTCTGCATGTACTCTGTGCAAAATACCATCTCGGGAATTTGTTGTTGTTTTGTATTTTGATTCTGGATGACTTATTAATTTACCTACAGGGATCCTGATAGTCTTCTTCTTCTTTTTTTTTAACATCATCATTATTCCTTTTACTGTAATCTAGTAGAACTGGAAAGGGAGCCTTCCCTTTGCCTAGATAAGCCTGAAGATACTCCCACATATGTGGTTCTGCAAAAGGACTGAGATGATTAGAACAGAACCAGTTAGGAGTTAGGAGTTGGTGGGTTTAACAGCAAGGCCATCTTACTGCTGGAGAAAAGCACAGCCGGGAGATGGACTGACAGCTGGTCAGCAGTGTGCACAGCTATAGCAACACTGTAATTATGCTCAAAGGGGTCCCTTCCAAGCCTGGAATGCATATGTGCTGAATGTTCAGTAATAATGAGGGTGATCTGTACTAACCCAACCTTACTGTCATGAGCACCCCTGGGAACCAGTGACACATATGCTGTTAGAACTAGTCAGTGTATGACCGTGAAGTAACGATGATTATGCTAAAATAATAGCAGCGACCTATGCATTATTGAGCACTTGCCAGACTTAGGTACCACCAAAAGTGAACCTCATGTCTGGAAGTTAAATGGAACTTATTACACTTGGAGCTCTTAGAGAAGATATAAGCTTTTTTTTTTTTTTTTTAACATTTCATCAGTTCTGTTTTAGAGAAGGAGTCTTAAGACCCTGACTCATCTTCCTACAACATGCCCACATTTTATTTTTATGGCTACTCACATCATTGAAGTGCTGGCTGGTTTTCATAATGTAAGGTGTTCTTTCATTTTTATCCAGCTTCATCCACCCCTGCCCAAGAAATTCTCTGTAAGTTCAAAACAGAACACAAGACCAATTTAGTTTCTTAAATGGTGGCTATGATTCTGAACAATGAGTATGATTATTATATACATTAACTTTGACATTGCCCAGCATCTAGTGCTCCTGACCGACTCAAATGAATTTTTGCTCATCTCTAGCATTTTACTCGATGTCAAAAGAAAGAGATTTTTCAATTTCCACCTTTTTCTTAGAAGAGTTTGAACTTTGTAAGGATTACGATCATTATAAAAACTTCTCTGAAAGTGGTAAACAATGGCCAACACAGAAGGAATAAAGTACTAATTCAGAAACCAAGACTATTTTCACTGGATCAGCTTTAAAAAATCTTAAGCCTTGGGGAGCCTAGGTGGCTCAGTCAAGTTAAGCATCTAACTTCAGCTCAGGTCATGATCTCACAGTTCATGACTTTGAGCCCCACAAAGCTCTCTGTGCTGACAGCTCAGAGCCTGGAGCCTGTTTCATATTCTGTCTCCCTCTCCCTCTGTTCCTCCCCACTCAAGCTCTGTCTCTCTCTCTCTCTCTCAAAAATAAATAAACATTAATAAATAAATAAATAAATAAATAATCTTAAGCCTTAGCAGAAGGTCCAAAAAAATCCATCACCACCAAAAACGTTAACCAAAAACAACATGTCTTCCTCCACTTTGCTCTGATATTCTCCAGGACAATGTCAATTCTATGGGCAGGGTTTTCCTTTGTTCTCCCCAGAGCCCAGAACGGTACACATGGTAAAGGCTGAATAAACAAACACTGTTGTTACCACTTCATGTAGTGAAGGCAGTTACAGGGGTGGGAGCTCAGCCTGGTGGAAGTTCTGTCTTCAGAATAACATCCCTGCTCCTTCACTTCACCCATGAGCAGGCCACCAGATCACAGCAAGCAAGGGACAATCAAGCTGGAGCATACAGGGATTATTTTGTATAGGCATTACAAAAAATAACCTGAAATGTAATTACTCTGACATAGTCTTAATCCAGAAATGTTGGCTGAGTCCCTGCAAAGGGTTTTTTGTTCCTTCATGTTCCTGCAAGGCTGTTGGACATAAAGGTGTGCCAGTTCCACAGACAAAAATAATTGGTAGATGTTCCCATCAGCAGGGTGGGGACAGAGAGGAGAAGAGAGGAAGGGTCCCAGGAAGAGACCACCCATGGGTGTTCAGCCTTTCTCTTTCTCTTCCTCCACAGAGGTCATGTTCATCTCCCCACCAAATCCCCACTGCACTAGAGAGGAGTCAGGAGGTGGGGTGGGGGGGAGAGGCACTGTGGTTTCTAACTCAAGTCTTCACTCCAGTAGTCACTGGGTTCATTTGTAGAGCCAACAGGCCACATTCCTTCCCTCCATCCCCTGCCCCGCTTGTTCATGGGTAGAGAGAGGGGGAGGGGAAGAAGATAAAACGCATAAAAGAAAAGTCTGCAGGGGCATCTCCTGGCCTCGCCCCTTATGCCTCTCTGACACAGCTGCAGCTCTGACCACCCATCGCCCTACCTGACTCTCCATCATCACGATGTCCTCTTTTCTACATACAACATGGGTCACCGTTCATATCTCATGCCCAGCCCCTGCTTTACCGGCAATTTAGCTATTTCACAGAGGACATGTGCCAACAGTTGTCATTTGTCCGGACAAAGGCCTTGTTTGTGGAGCTACGGATTGTTACAGCTTGAAGGGGTCTAAAGGCCCTCTTCATCCGCTACATGGGAAGATTAAAGGGCAGCAGTGATACTGATGCTCGTTACTTGGCAGCTCATGCAGCACGTCTACGCTCCACATGCACCCCGTGCAAAGCTGTCTCGGGAATCTACGCTGCTACAGCGTCTCAAAGCTCAGCAATACTTGTTGGCTCGTGGAAGTGGGTGAATAGTTGTAGCAAAATGTATAGCTTCACCCAACATCGGTGCTTCTCAACGTATTGTCTTAGATCATGCAATATTGTCTGGGATTCCCACTGAAAATGCAGTTTCCTGGGCCTCAAACCTCCTAGAATCACAAATCTCAGAAGGAGGTATCTAGGAATGTACATTTTTAACAAGCTTCCCAAATGATTTTAGACACCATGAAGTTTGAGAACCACTGTTACAGCCAAATTGAGGTTTCTATAATGCGAGGATGTGAGAATACGAAGAAATTCACATTCCACGGGAACTACAGAACATAGAGAAACACAAGAGTGAACATCTTGATAGTCCTCAGTGTTGCCAAATCAGTATTTCTAGAATAAACTGTGACCAAAAGGCATTCAAGTGGGACCAAACCATTGTAAGATTAAGACTCACACCTCTGTGCACACACATCTGCCTTAGGAATAATGGCGACTCTAAGCCCACAAGTCCTGCCTGAGGGGGCCTGCAGCCGTGAGGGCCACACTCACTCGTAGGGAATGCTTCTGAAAATGATGTGGTCCAGGAGGGTGATCTGCTCAGCCAGCTCCATGGCTGACAAGGTCTCAAAGCACTCAGCCTTCGGACAGTCTGTCTGCAAGAGAGGAAGGTGGGAATGAAACACACTGAGAGCGAGGTGCCCAGCAGCTCAAGGCAGCTGCTCAAGAACAAAGGTCATCACAGATTGGGGCTACAAAGAAAATGGCAAAAAGCTCAGAAACATTAGCCAACATTAATATCATGGACCAACAGCTAAACCCCAAGTCGAATTTAGTTCATCTCACAGTGCTTCATTGGTAGAACTACGGTTGAGCATCCAGGTATCAGTTATGGGCAAGTTGTTTGCCTCTGAGAAGCAGTCTGAAAATAATCATGCTGAATAAGACCATGGCTGGACTTACCAGTTGAATTATATCCTCTAATTTTAGGTGGATGTCATCTTGATCATCTTGTGAAAGGGCCCTAAAAAATGAAATCAAAGTATCATCCATGGAAAGAAACATGCCAGGAACAAAATGACAACATGCACTTGGTTCTCCCTGGGTGGGAAGCTGAGGGGTTTGGGTCCATGAGGCTGTGCTGCCAGCTGGAGCCTGCAGAGACATAAGCTGGAGACAGGAAGTCAAGGAAACAGAAAAACACACACGTTAGAGGCACAGGAAGATCATAGAGAGAGCTGGCTTATATCGAGGAGCCAACTTGTTACACACAAGGTTGTAAATAAAACATCCATAATCAGGGCGCCTGGGTGGCTCAGTCGGTTGAGCGTCCGACTTCGGCTCAGGTCACGATCTCACGGTCTGTGAGTTCGAGCCCCGCGTCGGGCTCTGTGCTGACAGCTCAGAGCCTGGAGCCTGTTTCAGATTCTGTGTCTCCCTCTCTCTCTGACCCTCCCCGTTCATGCTCTGTCCCTCTCTCTGTCTCAAAAATAAAAAAAAAAAAAATGTTAAAAAAAAATCCATAATCAAGGTGAACCCGAGCGTGAGCTGGTGTGCTCTGCACTACCGAGAGGATCCAGACTGTGAGTTCAAGTATCCTGCGATCCCATCAGTCAGAGATTCCAACGGGCCTGAGTGACTCATCCACACTCCTCTAGCTCCCACCCTGGCCCTTCCGTGCTGATGCTGAGGCAGAAGAGGCAGAGGACCCCCTCCCCGTGCACATGTAGACAGAAGCTCAGAGAAATTCCTGGTTGGCAAGAATTTGAACAGTGCAAAGCAGAAGCCTACAGGTAAACTCTTTTCCCTTGATTCCCAGATGGACTTTCCCCAGATGCATTTGGTGCTATATCCCCACACACAGAGTTATTCAGCTCTCAGTATTTTTTTTCAGTGATGAATGACTGAATAAATACATAAGTTAATGAATCCTGAAGTGGGTGCGGGTTTCAGAGTGGGAGTGACATTTCATGTCCAACAGAAGTTCAGAGTCCAGGAGAATTATACTGATTACATAACTTACCATCTGGGCCAAGCATTTTAAGCCTTCCAAAATGAAGACACAATCACATATTAAAAATACTGAAATATTTAAACAGTCCCAAACCATGTAGCCTGTCTGCTGTAGGAAGGTAGTTTTAAAAGAAATAATGGGGGCACCTCAGTAGCTCAGTTGCTTAAGCGTCTGACTCTTGATCTTGGCTCAGGTCATGATCTCAAGTTTCATGACTTCGAGCTCCATGTCAGGCTCTGTGCTGACCGTGTGGAGCCTGCTTGAGATTATCCCTCTCCCTCTCTGCCCCTCCCCTGCTTGCACATGCTTGCACTCTCTTTCGCTCTCTCTGTCTCTCAAAATAAATAAATAAACTTAAAAACTAAAATAAATAATGATGTGATGTTCTGTTGTGTTCCGAATTGATGAAAACAGAACTACAACCCTCAAAAATACAAAAGCAACAGAGATAGGGTACCATATACACGCTACATGCCAGCCGTGCGTTAACCATCTGACAAACACTCTCTCTTGTGTCATATGAGATCCCTTTGAGGTAAGCATTATGACGTCCATTTTGCAGATAAGGAAACCAAAGCTCAAGGGAACTGACTAACTTGACCAGGGTTTGGTCAGCTGTGCTGTCCTGTTGCTCTTGCTTATCTTAGGCAGACTTATAAAGACACCTCTTCCAAGGCTCCAGCGTAGAACACACATCCAGAAATGTCCACTCTCTTTCCTCTCTTTTCCTCTTACAAAAGCTCTTGGCTGTTTAGCAGAGGAGCAAAGGACTGTTTACCAAGGAGAAGATTCCTTCTAGATTCTAGGAGTGGTGGTCCTCTTCTTAGCAATGAGCCATATCATTTGCAATCAAAAAGAAATATTCATAATACGATAAAAGGCAGATTGAGGTGAGGAAAAAATAAGCAAACACAAGTCTTTCTCCAAAGATTATTAGATCCTACCTAAGGATTACACACACGGGATAAAAGTGACTATTTCCTAAAGCTTATGTCATTCTTTCCAGGGTAGTCTGGGTTCCTGGAGAGAGATCGGTGGCCACATAACTATGTGTACCCATGGAAAAGATATTTTTTAATGAGGCTGGGTAATATTCTTTCCTTGGAAAGAAGTGGTCAAGAAAGTAGTTAGCGTCTATCAAATGTTCCTTTCCTCAGTGATCTCATGTTAATGTTCCAAGATACATCTGGTCTGGTTAAATTATCTAACATTTTCTCCTCTCACAAGTGCCTATTGATGCTGCTCGGGGCTTTGTGAGGTTTGTGGGTCACCTTTTCATGACCTGAACCCATTCCAGCTGACTACCTATGAAGCCAGTCTTTGTTTCTTTTCCTTTCATGACATGTTAGTTGTCTACCAAAAACTCTCTGCCACATAGATTCAGAACAGCAAGTCCATACAATGTCACAGGGGGAGCAGTATTTAGAAATAGAAAAGTGTCGAGCCGAGGGTTTTATTCACAAAGAAGACAACAAACTATGTATGCCAATTAAGTTTCTTCCTCATAAAGTAATCCCTGTGAGACCGTGTGGGGCAGAGATGGTTCATCATTGGAAGCGTCCAGTTTACTGTATAAAGGTAATATATGTTTAAATACATTTCATGTTTACATCTCACTGTTACACAGCTTGATTGCATATAAATATCTCATGTCTGGGCTACCTCTAACTACAGTGCGATATGTCTTTATCTCTCGCAACCACAACTTGTATCCACTGGGAGGTATGTTCACATATTTTCCCTTAGATGTGAAAACTCTGGTCCAGCTCCAATACTGGATGGATTTGCTTCTAGTCTCCTGACAGCTTCAGCGCTTTGATGCCCACTCCAGGATACTGGGTTTCTCTCACATCTCCCAGTCAGCATGATCTGTTTAATATTTGTGCGTTTATAATAACAATACCAGATAAATTTTATTTATCTAATTTTATTGTTTTACTTAAAAAAGTTTTTAAACATTTTATTTATTTTTGGTGAGACAGAGCGTGATTAGGGGAGGGGCAGAGAGACAGGGAGACACAGAATCCAAAGTAAGCTCCAGACTGCAAGCTGTCACCATACAGCTCGACGCAGGGCTTGAACCCACAAACTGTGAGATCACGACCTGAGCCGAAGTCGGATGCTCCAGATAAAAAATTTTAAAGGAAATGGGATTATTCAAGTTCTATGACTGGAAAAGTGCTCCTTCAACAGTAGAAATCAGATAGTCTTAAAAACTGAGCTAAGAGCAACTGCCCTCTGTCCTCAGACTGGTCCACACTCTCTGGGCTGCCTGCTGTGACTAAGACTGGCTGGCTTGTGCTCCTGGCATGACCTGCCTGCCCCAGTCTCTGCTCCTCCTCACTTTGTGAGGTTTAATCACTTGTTGCTTCCCTTCTGGGACCTACCAGACCACCTCTTCCTTCCTTTGCTTTCTTAGACATGGCTTTACTTCCCTCTAGGCTCTCTTGAGCCCATTGCTACCCTTGCTCTGGCATATCTTAGAAATGCATGGAAACTTTCAGTACTGAAATCTCATGGCTTGGTTGGAAATAATTCCGTTTGTTTCCAAATTAAGAAATGAATTAACAGGAACATCTCTGTAATTTTCAGGGTTACTAAATAATCCTTCTGATTTCTGTTTCTTTCTCATATACTCTATGATGGCTTCTTTCACAAAGAGATTTCATGAATGATGGCATCCCATCAGGGATGGTTATATCTAGGTGTTACTTCCTACTTCACCCTCTAATCATTTTGACATGATTGTAAAAATATAAATATAAGGGCGCCTGGGTGGCTCAGTCGGTTAAGCGTCCAACTCTTGATTTTGGCCCAGGTCATGATCTCACAGTTTCTTGACTTCGAGCTCCATGTCAGGCTCTGTGCTGACCATGTGGAGCCTGCTTGAGATTCTCCCTCTCTCTCTGCCCCTCCCCGGCTCGCACTCTTCTCAAAAATAAATTAAAAAGAAGAAATAAAACTATAAATATATAAGTATCATACATATAAACATAAGTATCTGATTCGGTAAGTTATCAGAAACTCTAACAAATGAATGTATCATTTATTCCTCTTATAATCACAATCTTGTGTGCTGGGGCAGGGACCCTTAAGCTTAGTGCCGGTGGAATGACTTACTTGACAGGGGAACTTCAATCAATGATCAGTAGTTTTCTGGCACCACCTAGCTTCCTAGGAAGGTGTCTCAGAGAACCAGCTGACCCAACTGGAACTTGGGGTCTGGTTGTCTGCTCAGTTAATGGGCTAGTGATCCCAATGGTATCCATCTGCTTTAGTTGATATGCTCAGGGCTAAACAAAGGCTTTTTGTTTCACTTGGCCTCATGGGAATAAAGATGGTCAAAGGAAGAAGAATGGATGGCATAATATCTATTCTCTGCTTGGCTCTGTGAGTACATGTGGAACGGTGACAAATTGTGGTACCAGGAACTAAAGGAGCTATTTTCACAAAAGCCTGAGACTCTAGGTTGAGTGAGGCATGCTCTGGGGCCCATGTGGCTCAGGAATGGGGCAGGTGGCATCTTTGCCAGCTTTTTGATAGGGAAATGGTGGCTTCAGAAGACGGTCAGGCAGCATGCTAGACAGAGACAGTGATGGCACTGATAAGGTCTCTCCCTCAAATGGTCTTGGGTCAGTGAACTTGAATAAAGATGCTGAGGCAGAGGGGAGTCTGGGTGGCTCAGTAGGTTGAGTGTCCAACTCTTGATTTTGGCTCAGGTCATGCTTTCATGGTTTGTGTGTTCGAGCCCCAGATTGGGCTCTGTGCCAAAAGAACGAAGCCTGCTTGAGATTTCCTCCCTCTCTCTCTCTCTCAAAATAAAATAAACATTTAAAATTTTTTTAAAAAGATGCTGAGGCACAAAAATGGGTTTGTTCCTGAGCACACATTTCTTGGGGCTTTTGGAATATTTGGGGAAGACTCTGCAAGGGATCAGAATTGTGGGTGGGCAGCTGGGGCCATCCCATCATCAGAACTGCCTTTTTGCTTTGCTTTTTACTTCTTTTTTTCTTCTCGTTTACAAAATAGCAAGTGGGTTATAACTATGGTTTTTTGGGAACAACTATATTGAGATATAATTCCCATATCAAATGATTCATCTACTTGGAGTGTACATTTGAATGATTTTTGTATTACATTCACATCATTGTGCAATATGAAATTGGGTTTCAATGTTATTATAATCTCTTTTGTATAGATAAAATGATGAAGCCCAAGGAAAGTCAAGTTTGACTAAGACCTAGCCAGCTCCTACTTGGGCCATATTTCCTTCATGGAAGTAACTATTTTTCCTAAGAGCTACGGTCGGTGCTAATAATAATAGTAATAATAATAATAATAATAAGTGCAGCAGTAATACAAGTGCTATGTTTCAGGCATTGTGTTAACCTCTTTAAACATATGATACCATGTAATCTTTATAACCATTCAATTGTAGGTACTATTGGCCTCATTTTATAATTGAGGGAACTGAGGTTTAGACTGGTTAAGAAACTGGACAGCTTTAAGTGGCTGAACCAAGACTATACCCATGAACCCTGTGAAAATAAGAATCAGACTCTGCTCCGTGTCATGCTCCCAGGCTGTACCATCTACTAACATTTCTATTTCTTATTGATTTCACACCTCTAATTCTCAGGCCATTTATTTAACAAAAAGAATTTGCATATCTTAAGCCTGATGAATAATAAAGACTTGGGATGGTAAACAGGATTCATCTTAAATGCCAACTCCAATTAATGGCGTGCTGGTCAGTGGAGTTCTAAGCTCACCCCTTGGTGCAGGCAGAAAGCCCTCAGGATTGATTAGTAATGTCTGGTGTGGATGTTGTGAGAGAATGGGCAACATGGGTTTGCACATTCACCAATCCTGTCTGAACACCTCATTTCCCTGCCAGCTGTCCAGTCAAATGTCCCTGGGGCACAAACTTCCAGAAAGTGGTTTCAAAATGTTAGTGTTTTAAATACAAAGAGCGTAATAACCTGTGTACATAAAGAAGAAAGGAATAGTAATCATTCACAGATATAACCACACATTCACTGAAACCAGGCTTTATCTGAAAATGTATTTACAATTTAAATCTGAAAATAAACATAGTAACAGAGCCCCTAAGCTTCTTTAGGTGTTTTCATAGCATGGAAAAAGTGAAGAGGGCCTTTAACAGATTCCTAGAGTTGCTCTGATAAAGTACCACAAACTGGGCATATTAAAACAATAGAAATTCATTGCCTTAGAGTTCTGCAGGCCAGAAGCCCAAGACCAATGTGTCGGCAGAGCCACGTTCCCTCTGAATCCTGTAGAGGAATCCTCTCTTGCCTCTTTCTAGACTTCTTCTTTTTTTTAATGTTTACTTACCGTTTTTGAGAGAGAGAGAGAGAGAGAGAGAGAGAGAGACAGAGAGAGAGAGCGCGCACAAGGGGGGAGAGGCAGCAAGAGAGGGGGCCAGAGGAGATGAAGTAGGCTTTGCGCTGACAGCCCGGAGCTGACACAGGGCTCAAACTCATGAATGGTGAGATCATGACCTGAGCCAAAGTCAGATGCTCAAACGACTGAGCCACCCAGGCACCCGCCTCGTTCTAACTTTTAGTGGTTTGCCAGTAATCGGCATTTCTGGCCTTGCAGCTGCCTGCCTCACTCTCACCTTTGCATCATCTTCACACGGCATTCTCTCTGTGTCTTGCTCTGTCTTCACATGGTCATCTTCTTATGAGGACACCAGTCACATTGGATTAGGGGCCCACCCTATTCCAGTAGGACTTCCTCTTAATTAATTACATCTGCATTGGCCCTATTTCCAAATCACATTTTGTGGTACTCAGGGTTAGAACTTCAACATACCTGCTGTAGAGCAGACACATTCCACCCACAAGAGCCCCTAGACCAAAGGAGTGTCTGGTGACGGGATCTTGAGCTAATGGTAGTAAGAATGACTTATGAGCCAATTGCTAAAAGGCTGCAGACCAAAATCTGGCATTGCTGCGTTAGAGAGGGACTTCCAAAAACATAGTAGACTGAACTAACATGGACTCCTCTCAGAAAGCTGGATAACAAGGAAACAATATATTCAAGGTTAGAAGAAAGAAAGGCCTCTTTCCAGAGACTGTAAATGAAGACAGAACTAGAAGTCAAAATGATAAAGGGGTACTAGGCTCTAGCAGATAGATGCTGGGCTTCCCACCCCCAAGCAGGGACAGACGATATAGCCATGAGTCAGGAAAGCTATAACCGAAATGTCTGCACGAAACCCCTGATGGCTGTCCTCCTGCTATAGAGCGTACTAGAAAAGAATTCCACCCACCAGTTCAAGAAGCTGTAAGAAAGTCTGTGACCTCTTTGGAGGCTGGGTGTAATGACAGACACAAACAGTCTCTTGTGGGAAACCCAAAGTTCAAGCTTTTATCACGCAGACGTCCGAAGTTATACAACCTGTATGATGTGGGAATCCCAACCTGAGAAGAAGTCAGTAAAGCTGGTCTAGGACTTGCGACACGAGCTGAAGAAAATACACAACTACTATCTGGTGGCACATCCACAAGCCAGGAGCACAAGACTCTCACCGAAATGCCACCACCAGCTCATCAACATGAGCTTACAGCAAACAACTAGAACCGACGGCAGGAAAACATCATCTCTCTGCAATGCCTGCTGGAGTCACAGGAGAGGATCCTCAAGGCATCCTCTTCTCCGCTTTTGGTCCTGCAGCAAACCACGCTCTGCCCACACAAACAGGAGCAGCTGCACTCCTGGGCCCCACACAAGTCACGTCGCCCAGTCCCAGTGTTCCTGAGGCAGCGTGCGCCAATCTGCCCCCAGAAAAGAGACGATACGTAGTACCTTGCCAGTGACAGCAGAACCCCTGCTGCCCCCAGGAGTCTCAGATACATCTTTCTGATTCGATAGGATCTTATTTTCTGGAACACAGCACAAACCAACCAACGTAATCAGGAGGCACCTGAAAACTGCACTCACCTCAGAATATTCGCCGTGGCTTTCCTTTCTTGGGGAAGAAGGTCTGGGTCTCGCAAAACTTCTTCTAGCAAATTTAGGACATTCATTTTTAGTTCGTTGTTGAGCTCAAAATCCTATAAAATAAAATGGATCTTTTAAAAGTTTAGTTGTGGATGTTTTAGCTCCAGGACACATGGCACCATTTCTCATGATAAATTCTCTTGAAGTGATATATAGGAAATTAAAAAGTATGGACCCTAGGACTGCTCTCCCCACCAGAGATCCTGAGTTAATTGGTTTGGGATGGGGTCCTATTGTTAGTATTTCTGACAGGCTCCCCAGGGGCTGGAAATTCCTCAAAGAGATAGGTGCTTCCCTTAGCCTGGACCACACAGCACCTCCTCCCCATGTTTACATCTATTCACCTTCCATGTCTAGGAGGTGATATACTTTCTCCCAGGAGCCTTCCTTTGCCAATCTAGTGGGGCAAAGGGCTTTGTTTCGATGCTCTCAAGGTTCCCCCTAGCATTACCTACTGCACTGTACAGGCCGAAATAATCATCTGTTTTCCCACTGGACTGTGTGTAAGATCGGTAACTGGGGCAGAGCAATGGCTCACAAAAAAAAAAAAAAAAAAAAAAAAAAAAAAAAGATTGGTTGCAAGAATAAAATCTGTCATTTGGGCAGTGACTTGAATTAAGAACTTCAGTACAGATGTGCCAAGGGTTAAATAAAGGACACTCACAAACCAATGGGGCTGCACCAAACAAACCCAGGAGTGAAACTGAAGGGAGCCCACTGGGCAAAAGGTAGAACACGTGAGCATCAGAATGAATAATGATAGTGATAAATAATAAACAACTGAATCACAACAACCAGTGATGCTCACAGAGACCTAAGTAGGTAAATACATAGAGAGGGTGGAAGAGGAACTTTTCTTCAGAGTAGAATTCCAATTAGCAAGTGCAAAGAAACAAAAGAGCTTTATAAAAATCACCATTTTGTCCAAAGCAGTAATAATGGATCAGGCAGCTGAATGGATGCTGAAATTAACTGGGAAAGAGAATTAATAATGTCCAAGTACCCACATACCCCTGCCAGAAATGATTTATTACGAAGAGAGACAGACAAAGTGATCAGAATTACCATCACTAGTAATGGAACAAACCAACATCATGTACCTACTAATGTAATGCTCTGTGAAAATCATCAGTTATTATTTTTTCCAAAGATGCAGAATCTCACGTGGGCATTGTGAGGCACACTGTGCTCTTCAAAAATGTTAACGTAATATGAAAGACAAATAAGAACTGGAACTGTTTTACTTTAAAGGACACCAAACGGACCATGGCTACATGCAGCATATAACCCTGGGATCGAGGGGGAAATGCTCTAAAGGGCATCACTGGGACAACTGGCAAAAGTCAAGTCAGGACTTTGTCCTGGTTGAGAACATCATCAATGTTAGATTGCCCTAAATTTGATCAGTTCACTGAGGCTAAGAGCAGGCTCCTGTTTTGCAAAGACAGGGAGGAAGGAGGGAGGGAGAGAGACAGACAGAGAGAGAGAGAGAACACAAATGTGGTAAACATGTTAACTATTATTAGTGACTGTAGATGTGTATTAGTGTTTGTTTTATCCTGGCATTTTTCTCTCGATTTGAAAATTTTCAAGGTAAAGAGTTAAAGAAAGAAGTAATAAGGTAAAGATGTGTTTCTTGCCCTTTTTAATTTTTTTAATGTTTATTTTTGAGAGAGGGAGAGCATGAGCACGGGAGGCGCAGAGAGAGAGGGAGGCAGAGGATCCAAAGCAGCCTCTGTGCTGACAGCAGACAGCCTGAAACGGGGCTCGAACCCACAAACTATGAAATCATGACCTGAGCGGAAGTCGATGCTTAACTGGCTGAGCCAGCCAGGCACTCCACTTGCACTTTTTAAAAATTCTTGCATTCTTTTAAAAAATTTTTTCTTTAACATTTATTCATTTTTGAGAGAGAGAAAGAGAGAGTCAAAGCATGAGTGGGGGAGGGGCGGGGGAGAGAGGGAGACACAGAATCCAAAGCAGGCTCCAGGCTCTGAGCTGTCGGCACAGAGCTGTCAGCAGGGCTCGAACTCGCGGACCATGAAACCATGACCTGAGCCGAAGTTGGACGCTTAACTGACTGAGCCACCCAGGCGCCCCTAGTGCTATCTTAAAATACACCTGCAGGAAGCACACTGCGACTGTCAGGTTATCGGAGGTGAACTGTACACCTTCTAAGTCCTGCTTTCAAGGACGTGACTCTGACGGACTATATTCCCATGAGCAGAAGTGAATGTGTATTTTCCCTCCTATATAAAGTTACTCGCTAGAACTACATTTTAACTTTCAGGAAAGTAATTTTGAAGCACTGACATTCTGAATTCTTTTAAATAATTAGAGAAAACATTGCTAATTGGAATGAATCCAGTAAAAAGAAAAACAGCACGCTTTACCTATATTTAGTAAATTCAGGGCAAAAATGTCCATAATTTCACAAACTGTAGACAATGCAATAGTCTGCCCTAATTTGAGTGGAATATTTTTGTGCCTCAGTTTGGTGGAGGACTATGTAACAAATTTGTCTCAATATTTTGTTTTTAATGCTTCACAATCAGTACCATTTCTTCAGAACAGGAACCACTGGGGCCTCAGGCAACACAGAGGTTATTGTCTCTTACCATTCTTAGGCCTTTAGCTGGTATGTCTTCCTAAAATTTCCTCTACTTATTGTCCAACAGCTTCTTGGCTATTGGTTTTTGTTTTAACATGTATGCTAGGAGAAGAGAGTAGTATCTTGCTACTATGTTTTCTTTGTCCTACCTCCTCTCCTGTTTCAAGGTGAAGGGAATGTTTGTAAACAGTTAATGACCTCACTTACTTCAATCCCTGCACACTACCAAAAGATTTCTCAGCCATCAGGAGTCTGTTTCCTTAATGAATATTTGATATTCATCAGTGAGATGATGGGAGTCCTCCTGTAGCTATGTCAGTCTCTAATGATGCACATAATCTGATTATCATAAATGGATTAGTGTGAAGGACATCAGGCCAGTGTTTGGACCTTGCTAAGGGCTAATTAGCAATTTCATCAACCAGCGGGTACCTACTGTGCCCCACCCTGGGCTCAACAGGGGAAACAGTTCTGAGACCCGAGGAAGGCAAGTTGTATGAAAGGTCTTGTTAAGGAAAATAAAATGTAATTTTATTATTCTGAGCTCTAGGAAGACTAGCCTGAGAGAGAGCTCTGAAAACTTGGTGGAATTTGCCCAGACACTATTCGGAGCATGATGAAGGTTATAGGTGAATATTTGTTCTGCTGATGATGTAGCTGATGTAAAACAGGTTAACTAATGATGGCTGAGTACAAAATGGAAAAATTCTCACTCACAGTTTCCCCTGACATTTGCACAGGTTTTTACCATGTTCGAACTGAACTGCTATGCATAATTTCATTTCTCCCTCAGCTGACCCAGGAGCAGACAAGGCAGAAACCTATAATCTTGTGTCATACACGGGCCACTGAGGCTGAAGGGATGTGATCATATGGCTGACAGGAGACATGTAAGGAGGTGCCAGCGTGCAGACAAAAACACAAGTCTTCCATCTGACTCTGGTAACCCGCGCTTACACCTGTGCTTCTATCTGTCAATATGCCCACAAATCACCACAGATTCTAATGCAGTAGGTCTGGAACATTCTACTTTTCTAATGAGCTCCTGGGTGATGCTGATTACACTTTCAGTAGCAACACTTTGCCACTTTTTTTTTAATTCACTCAAACAACAACTCCTCAAAAACTAACTAAAAAACTATCTGAATTCTCTGATGTACTACCTAGAATGTAAAGTTTTCTTTTTTAACGATGCACGTAAAATGCAGAATTGGCCACTCAAAAGTCCCTGTTAAAAACAGCAGCTACTACTTCAAGAGAAATCTGGAGCAGCTAAAAGGCACTTGCCCTAATTAAATCCAGAGGTGGATTATTCATAATAAGTCTGCCTAACAGCCATTTTAAAATTATCTGGAATCTAATTTTTTGTCACATTTCCCCAGGCCCTGGAAATAGGAAATGAGAATACTAACTAGGTGGGAGGGAGAACACGGTCTGCTTCTCAGAGGCAGCAATCAAGGGCGCCCACAAGATGGCGCGCCAGGGTCGTCTGGCTACCTCACCACCGCCTTTGTGCTGCGACCTGGCCAGCCTGGCTCTGGGGGAGCAGGGCCCTCCCTGCAGGGAGAAGCTGCCTGCTGTCGGTTATCTCATGCCCTGGATCAGGGAACCCTGCGGCACCCAGGAGGACCTGAGGCAGTCACCGCAGCTACCACAGCAACAGCTCATGTAGGTTGGTTTTTGTTTCCCAATTTTTGAAGGAGAGATGAAGAGACGGAAAATCAGAAAACAGAAACGACCCTGCTTCCACAGGTGGAGAGCCCAGAAAATAGGAGACTTTTACATTTCAGTCTACACTCGCGGTGGGGGAAAGGTAGAGCAAAGAACAGCAGGCTGGGTGACGGACAGAAGAAGGAAACATTAATCCCAGAAACCCGGGGGTCCGGGGGGAGGGGGAAGCCCCTCTGAGTCTGAGGAGTGGTTCGAGGTCTGGAAATGTAGCTCCCGAGAACCCCTGAAAAGAGGTGATAGCTCAAGCAGAGTATCAGGAAATACAGCAAATGCTTAGGGACAAAAGGTTACCAACAAATGATGTCAGAATCTTCCTCAAGTGGTTAAGCTGTTGGGAGATGAGGGTATTTTACCAATATCTCACTGACTCCGCTCAAACACATTCATCAATGACTAGGAAGTCAGCATTTCCCTTTGGTTACTGAGCAATTCCTCAGGTCATTATCATAACTAAGACTTTGTGAGAGTATGCCACACGCTAGATGACATTTTAATCACTTTATGATCCAATTTAACCCTTGATAGCAACACAATTACAATCATTACTATTCCCATTTTACATACAAGGAAGTCAAGGTACAGAGAAGCTAAGTTATTTTGCCCAAAGTCACACCAGTAGCAAGTGGCAGACTCAGGACTCGACCCTAGGCAGTGTTAGCTGAAACCTGAGTTTTTAACTGCACACCACAGACTGTCCAAAAACACATGGCTATCAGTGAATTAGTGCTGGTGGCTTGGACTGAAAAGACACATCCAACAGGTGGTTGCCCTACTGAGTCTGGAACTATTTCCCACCTATACTAGCAACCATTTGAGATAGAGATCTTGAAACTCAGGTTTGTATTAATAAGACTGGATCATATAACAGAAAAATAATACAAGACACAATAAATCAGATTCCCCAGCACGCTGAAACAAAATCCCCTGCTCACAGCTTAGGTATGTTGGCAATTACGTTCATTCTTTCAGGAGACCAGGGTAATAATTACTAATACACAATGTATGGCCATGGGAACTCTAGGACATCAAGAAAATCTGATTTGATAAACACAGTTTGACAATAAAGAGAATTATGAGAGTAATTTTCTTACTATAATCAGTACAGTGTATTCCTAACAGTGGCCAGAGTTTTTAAAAGGAAAGTGGCAATGCTGCACAATGGAGTAAAACCACACAAAAAATTTTAAAACCTGGGGAAATGGGCTCATAAAGAAGGGGCTTAGGATGTGTTAGGCTCAAAAATAAAAGCCTGCGATTTGACAATGATTTTCAAGAAAATGAAAAGCATGCTGTTTCTGTCTTCTTTTACTAGAGAAGATGAAGAATTTAATTTACATTGTAGTGTACATTTAGGTTAGATCTGGGCCATCTGGTCAACTGGGAAACTGAGGCAAAGATGCTGAGTGATCTTCCCAAGATCTATGCAAATCAACTTTGATAGGCTGAGGATATGCTTTTCTGGATTCCTCATTTTAATGAACTAGAGATAACAAGCCTCTAAACCAGTGTGGTTTTCAGTTCTTTTAAGGGGAGTGGGAACTTCATTCAGAATTTAAATATTGAAACGTGATCCCAGGGGAGATTGTGCTGGCTAAAAGCTGGCACAGGAGACCCTGCACAGTACCTGTTTGGCCTCGTCTACCTGACACCACCCTTGGTCTGCCTGCCTTCTTGCTACCTCTGGGCAACCTTGACTGTGAATCACAGTTTCGCACTGGAAAAGTGAAAGGCAGGGTTTTCCAGCATTTCCCATCAACTAACTACAAAAATATTTTAAAAGCCTCTTTGTTTGCCATACAAAAGGAATAACCTACTCAAAAACACACAAGGAAGAGCATTAAGTTTGGAATAAAATCTTCCAAAGCAATGCCATAGTAATTCCAAACTTTCCAATACCTGTTCAACACTTACTCATAAGGTTTTAGAATCTCCAAGGAGGAACAGAATATATAGGAATGTGTAACTGACCATCATGTAGGAGCTTATGCACCAGGAAAACGTGGTAAAACCCAGATAGTAAGTAAGCCCCAAATTTGGTAGGCCCAGGTGCTCCTGGTGGGGGCCCAAATGTTTGTTGAATGAGTGGACAAAAGTTCTAGGGAAGATACTTGACTTTGAGACATGTGGTAATATGTTACCTAATTCTTCTTAAACTGGCGTTTGGGGAAATTATTTTAGCAGATGTGAGGTGGGAGGCTACTAGAGGAAGGCACAGTGCAAAATGTGGAAGATTTGTCGGGACAAAAATAACTGGGAAGAGGCAAATGGCAATGAATGACACAGACTGAGTGAGAATGAGGAAATCATGCAAAAAATAATTTATTTGGCCATTTTCTAACAAATGATTCCTCATCTGAATAGCTTGCTAAAATGCAGCCTCTAGACCTGAACAGCTGTGCTCATAAGAATTTTAAATACTGCCCACAACCTTGAAATCACGTAACTCCCAGGCTTCTAGCTTTACCTCTCCAAAGACAATCAGTCAGTTTAAAAAGCATTTATCAGAAGAAAGAGAATTTTTCTAGATAGGTGGTTAATTGATAGACTGTACCTTCCAAGACAATGACAAAAATTAGAGGGGAAAAAAAAGTTTGGAAAGGCCTGCTTTTAATCTTGATTTTTAAACTTCCATTGTTAATTAATGCCACATGTCAACAAAATTATCATTGACTTTAAGTCAAGAATAAGTCTTAGTAGAGAGTGGTCTGTAAGTTATACTTTGTTCTCCGTGCCCTCTGACCCATAAGAGGGGAAAAGACCGATAAAGAAAGCTGGTAGGCAAGCTGTACCTCATCCCTTTCCCCATAGAGAAGACAGACCCAGAGTCAGGAATGTAGCAGAAGCAGAGCCTTTGACATCCAGCCAGGAAGAAACTACGCAAAAAGATCAGGAGATACAGGTGGTTGGCATCTGGGAGCAGACTGGGCAGAAGAGGAAGCACAAAGGGCAACATGGAGGCAACACCTTCAGGCCTGAACAAACCAGTTGATGCCCTACTGCCACACTGGCTCCTCGGAATCCTGGGGGATAGAGTCCTAAAATGATGAAGGGGCGCTGGTCCAGAAAAGGAACCGAGAGCTCAGTCCTGTGTGCCACGGTCTCCAGAAATGCCTCCTAGGACCACGAGTGATTCTATCCATGTAGAATGCAAACTGGGAGGGCAGTAAGAAGCTGTTGATGTACGTAAAGTCCCAGACAGTGTTCCTCCGTGTTTTCTGCCCATGAAACCCATCCACGGAAGGTTAAAGAATCCCACTGGATTTACAGAGAAAGCTAAATTTCTGTCTTAGCAACTAATGGGAACAGAAAATAGGTTCCATTTAAGACAGTGGTTTCTTTTTTTTTAACTGATTATTTATTTTTGACAGAGACAGAGCGTGAGCGGGGGAAGGGCAGAGAGAGAGGGAGACAAAGAATACCAAGCAGGCTCCAGGCTCTGAGCTGTCAGCACAGAGCCCAACCCAGGCCTCGAACCCACGGACCACGAGATCATGACCTGAGCCAAACAAAGTCAGATGCTTAACCAACTGAGCCAACCAGATGCCCCTAAGACAGTGGTTTATTAACCTCTTAATTCTATTTCACACAGACTTAAATAAATCCTGTTGTTAATTTCTCACCAAGTTTTCTTTTCTTTTCTGTTTTTAAGACAAGTATAGTAGAAAGCTTAAGGAGAGTTTAAAGGATAACAACAGGGATGTATAAAAGATAAAAAAAAACTTTGGTAAGTAGTTGAAGGAAGTAGGATCTTGCTTGGTTGTTTGCCTGGATCACAGAAAGAGAGTCAGAAAATGAAAATCTATCTTCAGGTCTTAAAAAAAAAGAAGAAAAGAAAAAAGAAAAACCATAGTTATCAGATCATAGTTTCTTACATGTTATATTTTCTAGGGCACTCTGACAAATAATTCATTTGTGCATAATAACCCTTTAAAGATCATTTTGCCAGTTTTATGAATGAGGAAGACAGCAAGCTGGCATGGGAATCTAGACGAGAATTCAGGTTTCCAGGTTTCTCTCCTCACCTGAGTCCTTCCTGACCCAGCAACTAAAGTGAAATGTGATGCCAAGACAGTTTGTTATGAGGGAGAAGGACACATTTTGATAAAACAATACGGGCAGGATTGGAAACTACAGTGATGAAAATAAGTACCAGCCTACGTGCCCGGAAAACAGGAGGAGCCAAAGGGAACTTAAGTGGCTGGCCTAATTAGAGCATTCTCTGTTTCACTTTGGCTGCCTTCATGGGAAATATGAGTTTGTGAACAAACACTGGTTTGTACCTGGTGGACGTTTGGGATTTCTTAGCTTGGATATGCAGAGGTCAAGGGGCAGTGGTGTGGATAACTAGACACAAAGGAGCACAAATTAGTAAAGATGAGACTAACATAAAAAAGTGTGTGGTCCATTGATTATCTTCCCATTTAGTGGCTTTATAAAGCTATTTGCAAGGTTGAAGCAGGAGACAACGAATTTGTCATTTAAACAAATAGTTCAGGGTGTCTGGGTGGCTCAGTCGGTTAAGCGTCCAACTTCGGCTCAGGTCATGATCTCACAGTTTGTGGGTTCCAGCCCCATGTCAGGCTCTGTGCTGACAGATCAGAGCCTGGAGCCTGCTTCACATTCTGTGTCTCCCTCTCTCTCTCTGCCCCTCTCTCACTCACACTCTGTCTCTCTCTCTCTCAAAAATAAATAAAGATTAAAAAAAAAAAATTTAAACAGAAATAGTTCATAGCTGCCAGCTTCTCACATAGCAACTAAATTTTCTCTTTTTATTCCAGGCACCCCCATCAGCACCCACTGGCAGGAGACAGGCCGCAGGAGCCTCACTGTACTTTGGGGCTGCTGGGCAGGGGGGCAGCATCTAATCCATGGTTAGGTGGGAAGCCTGTGGTCTCCTGACCCTTAACCACAGATAGCACTAGCTCTAGTTTCAGCCACGGCCAGCAATGGGGAAGCTGGCACAGGAGCGTATAAATCACCATCTCCACGCAAGAGGTGCTGTTTTGGTTGTCAGCACGGAGGCAGCCCTCTGCCCCATAAAACCATACAAATCCTTTACAGAATAGACTCTGGGACAAAAGTAACTTTTCCAAGGAACGATTTAGAAATAGAAAAAGCATGGTCAGTATTAGCATATGATATTCCCACTGTTTTGAGTCAGGAATGGCTATGTACGTTTTGCATTTCAAGCTGTCTGCACCCCAAAAGTTGGCCTGTGAGATCAGGGGCTAGAGGATGTGCTGGGCAGCCAGCAGCCTGGTCGTGCACCCCCACTCTGCCACCTGCTATCTGTGTCATCACAGGCAAATTATCTCATCTCCCTAGGCTTCAATTTCCCCATCTGTAAAGCTGGGATAATAACAATATCTACCTTGCCTCCCTTAAAAGGTTGAGGTGAACGGTAAATGACTTACTATTTGAAAATAACTGCTTAGAGGAGAGCCTGACCCAATAGTAGGCAATACAGTATTTGTTAAATAGTTAAAACATTGGGAGTCGTGTCATTCAGAATTCACCCTCGTAGAGGAAACAGTCTTCTCAGTCAGGGGTTATGGTTTCAAGTTGCCTATAAAAGACCATGCACCATAACTAAGCCTCAGACCTCAGGCTGGCTCAAAAATCATTTCTATGGAATGCAACGGCTTGTGTTGTCCTAGCTCAGCACCAGCGACACATCTTCCCTGGGAGCGGACATTGGGAAATCTGATCAAGCTATGGTAAGGATCTAGGCAAGGGCTCTTGTAAAGTCCTGGGCATCTTCAGGAGCATGAGGACAGGAAGCACCCATGTAATGCAGAGGGTGGCGCAGCCCAGGAAGCGTTCTTTCTCCAGCACAGAGCTTAGAGATCAGACATCTGTCCTCTGAAGATGGCCTTGTAAGTGGAAAAGAAGGTCCACAGCTCAAGAGCAGAGACTGAGCCTCAAGTGTGGAAGGGGAAGTCCCCCATGGGACTGGCAGGAGCAGGAATGGACAACAGTGAGGAGCTGAGCCCGAGGGCAGGATGGGGCTGGAAGCAGGCTCAGTGCTATCAGCTGGGGTGACAGGAGCTGCCTATTTAGTAGCTGGCTCTTTCTTACACGTTTCATTCTCCCGCCCACATGGAAAGTCTGCACTATGCTCATCCTTGGCCCAACCTCAGTTTCAGATTTGGAATAAAGAGTAAATCTGAACTTAGTGCTCTAATTTGATGCTAGATTTAGTGTCTTACTAAGCAATGCCAAAAAAATTAAAAATTTAAAAAGGGGCCCCTGTCATCTGTCAGAATAACTAACAGAAGAGACGAACTACATAAACTCTCATTTTAGGACACCCTGATCCCTGAGGTCTTTGAACACACGAAGTCCCTGCCATGCCAGCAGCAATCACTTTCCCACCTCAGTTGGTCCACAGGGCATGTTTCCACCGGACCACTGACCTGAAGCTGCAGGCTTGAAACCCAAATGCAAGTATGCTCATTGGTACATTCCCTTACTGGGAAGGAGCCATCACCTTCTTTGATATTTATAGCCCCAACACCAATGTTACACAAAGGTTTTGCTTTGTCTACGTAAACCCAATGGAGATGTGCCCCTCTTTGGCAGGCCTACTGCTGGGGCCAAGTGGGGATGATCCACAGGTTCCTGTTTTGGAGGAATGGGGCACTGCAGGAGAGAGGAAGGAATTAGAGAGCTGGGTCTGGCTTGCTGCTGTACTTCTGAGCGGTCCAGAACTGTGCAATTATACCATAGCCATTAATCACGTGTTTTACTTATATTAAGTTATATTAAGTTAAATTAAATTAAATTAAATGTTAAAACTGCAATTTTTCAGCCACCCTGGCTGCATTTCAAGGCTCAGTTAGCCTCATGTGGCTCCAAACTACTGTGGTTGGCACTACAGACACAGAATGTGTCCATCATTATAAGAAGGTCACCTGGGCAGCACTGATCAAACCTCTCTGTGACTTAATTGCTTCACTGGTCAAATAGGGGTAACAACCTTTGCCTGGGTTTAGACCCTCCCAGGGCTCTGCCAGGAAGCAGCCATTTGTAACGTTCTGAGCATGCATATATAACAGATGCTCTAACAGGTATTACCTCACATGATCCTCACAATCACCAGAAGAAATAGGTGATACCATGCTCACTTACGCGGAAGGAGAAATGGAGGCCTGGAGGAGCTGAATAGTTAGCTGGGCCACATAGCTAATGAACGGTAGGGCGGGGATTTCAATCCAGATAACTTTGACCCTGAAGCCCGTGCTCCTCACCATCCCCCCTGCTTCTCCAGCAGGCTTCTGAAGGCCCCTCTGCTCCGGCATCCATGCTCCATGGACACACCGGCCCCGGGCTCAGCTCCTCCTAGGATATTTGGAGGCATAACAGTTTCACCTCAGCTGCTATGAGTGACTACAAAGTGGAGGAGTGAGAGCTGCTAATTCTTGTCTTACAGCCCAAACTACATTTATTTGTTAAGTGTGTTCAGGAAGTGTTACAGAACATATATTTTAACAAAAGGATTCATAGTATCTGTGTATGTGAGTATTTTTACATGATAAAGTATATATAAAGCCCTCTTATGGGGGGGTCGGGGCGGGGGGGGGGGAGCGAGTACGTATGTAAAAAGTATGATACACATTGTTAAAAGTAAAAGAGGGGCCCCCTGGGTGGCACAGTCGGTTAAGCATCCAACTCTTGACCTCAGCTCAGGTCTTGATCTCAGGGCTGTGAGTTCACATTGGGCTCCATGCTGGGCATGAAGCTTACTTAAAAAAAAAAAAAAGGGAAAATAAGAAGGAAAGGAGCAAACTGGGGGAAATCAGTGTAATTGGCAGATTAAAGGTTTTACCCTTAGTCCAGAAAAAAGTACCTAGTATCAAGAAGAACAATACTAAAACTAACAGAAGATTTGGCAATGCCCAGGAAGAGGGGCATGGACTGGGAGGGGGCTCTTGGTGCTCAGAATGGTAGTGCTACAAGGTGTGTACAAAGGTAAAAAGTCACTGAGCCACACTCATAGGTTTAGTGCCCTTTATGTGGAGAACGTAATATCTCAATAAGTTGCTACAAAGCATATAAACTGAAATATAAGCTGAAGAGTTCTTCATCATCAGCTAAATGTTCTCTCTTTGCCCCTCAAACAATGAATGTAAGAGGACTGAAACTTAACAGCTGTGTCACTTTGATATACTCCGTGAAACTGCTCTGCAGAGGTGACTTACACTTCCTGTACCGTAAACAATGATGAAATCATCAAGCAGCAGTACTGCTTGTCACTGATCATATTAAACTGCTCTGTAGACCATCCTTCCCCACCCTGCGTGTAGTTTTGGGCAGGGACCAATGTCTTCAGGGACCTTTAGTTATAAGAACAACTCTTCAATCAAAAATGTCCAGTCCAATATATTAAAGTTGTGGTTCGGTCCAGAATAAGACATTTCCTTCCTGTCCTAATCTAGCCTGTCCTGAGCCTGGAAGCCTATTTAGGAGGCCTCCTGTACTTTCCCACTACCAGCTCTCCACTTCTCGCTTTCACTTCTGACCTCCAGGGAAACGCACGCAGACTGACGTGCTGGGGCAGGGGGAGCCTGGCCCAGTCTCCCTCTGGATACGGCAGATGGACAGTGGCTAACTCTTCCTCTCATGGGGGACTTGGTGGGACTTTTGGAGACCTCTCCACTGGAGATTTAAGGCCAGCTCCCCTGACTCAGGTAACGTCTGGATCCTCCAACACTCACATTTACTCCGTGTCCAGCACACCCCAGGTCTCAATTCTTGTTAGTGAATGAATAAAGGAGGTGAGGAATCAGAAAGACAGTAGCTACGTTCCCTCCATAAACTCCTTTGGGAAGGAAATTTTTAGGTAAGTAAGTCATTTCATCTGATCTCACACTTTTAAAATATTCCCTTTAAGTTAAGAAAATGAGTGACTGTTTCATTCTTGGCCACTTGTCACTCAGACGGTACCCAGAGTCTGATGGAGCGGGTTGTAACCTATGGATGTTGTTGCAGGCTCCTTTATTAATGCCATTCCATGGTCTGTAAAATTCCTCAAACAACTGGACAGAGTATCTTTCCAGAATCAGTGGATCACTAAGACAGTTTAGGAAAACCAAAGTTGCTATACATTATACAAACAAGGTCAGGCCTTTGACAGGCACTGGAGTGCCAGCCTAGAAGTCCCTCCCTCTCCTGTGCACAGAAGACAAAGCAGTCACACAAGCATGTGGTTAAAAGCACTACAGCCCTGGAACCTGCAGATACCTTGGAATTGTGCAAATGACACGTTAAGGCCGCCTAGCAGGAGCTGTTTGAGAAGTATGTGGACGCTTAATGAAAACACCTCTTTCTCTCAGATTTTCTTTTTTTAAAAAAGTTTATTTATTTATTTTGAGAGAGAGACAGGGAGAAGGGAAGAAGCAGAAAGAGAGGAAAAGAGAGAATCCCAAGCAGGGTCTGCACCGTCAGCATGGAGCCTGATGTGGGGCTCAAACTCAAATTGTGAGATCATGACCTAAGCAGAAACCAAGAGCCAGATGCTCAACTGACTGAGCCACCCAGGTGCCTCCTTTCTCTCAGTTTTTCTCTCTGATTTCCCATCCCTTAGTCTCCGTCTTGACTGACTTTGAAAATTTTAAACATTCAAGAATACCTTCCTGGACAGAATGAACAACAGCAACATTAAAATGCAAACTCGATTTGACAACTATTCCTAGGCATCTCCCACGTGCCCAGAGCTGCAGAGCCCTGAGGAGGGAGATGCCAGGATGAACGAGACAGTCCTATCTGCAGGGAACTACAAGCTCCTTGGAGGGGGATGAAATGTGCATCTCCTTAACTGGAAGGGATTTGGTCACACCCACCTACAGTGTACTTTATGTCTTTCATGCTTCTTCATTCAACGTCACCTTTAATCCTCACCAGATCCTTGGGGGAGGTAAGAGATGGATGGCTGTCCTCATTTTCAGAAGATGATATTGGGGTGCCTCAGTCGGTTAAGCAACTGACTCTTGGTTTCGGCTCAGGTCATGACTCATGGTTTCCTGAGTTCAAGCCCTGCATTGGGCTCTGCACTGGTGGCATAGAGCCTGCTTGGGATTCTCTCTCTCTCCCTCTCTCTGCCCCTCATCCATTCACACTGTCTCTGTCTCTCTCAAATAAACAATGTAAAACTTTAAAAAAAAAAAAAAGAAGAAGAAGAAGATACTAACACCCAGTGAGGCTGAGTGACCAATTCTGCCCCCACAGAAGATTCGGTGGCAGAGCTGGAAGAAGAATACACGTACCCCTGACTCTGTGCTGCTACTTCTGCTAACCCATAGATAAGGCATGTGGGAGAAATCCAGAGTGGCCTTCTGGCTTCACTTTCAACATGAAAGGCAGCAGGTGAGTGAAAAAGCACAACAAAATGAGGAGAAAGTAGCACAGAATGTGTAACAGAGGAAAATTTTTAGAATCAGGAAAAAAAAAAAAAGAAGCAACCTAGCCTTACTAAACACTTATGAAAGGAAAGGCTAAAAGATTCCAGAATGGCATTCTAGCACACATTGCAGGGAAGGAGTTGAAGGCAATTTTATTTCTCTGGGGAACCAACACTCATAATTCTGTGACTCTTTATTTCTCCTGAATTAAGTGCAGGGTAGTATCTGCTAATATTAGCCACTTTTGGTGAGAAATGAGAAACAAATACATGACATCTAATATTCTGTAGCAGACCCAATTCTCTAGATTATCCTCCATACCTCCTCTGAATTCAACTGACTCAGATCATGCTACCAAAGGTGAGAGGAGGTGGTGGGCACACAGTGTGGCCTCCAGGACCACCTGTCTTTCTCAAACTACCCTCTGTGAAGCCTGAATGAGCACCAGTCAGCCAAAATCAGCAAAGGGAGTAAGAGAAACCTGGACACCGAAGCCAAAAAAATAAAAAATAAAATAAATAAAGCTCTAAAGCAATTAGATAAGCAGAGATGTTCCAGAAATGTCCTCAACATCATGTGCTTACACAGAGAGAGTGATGGAAAACTCACTTGAATGAGGAAGGTACAGGATGTACCCATGCTAAAGTTATAGCAGGATAATTGGAAACCAACCGCAGATCCTTAAAACCCACTCACACATTCAGGGAAGGTAAGAAAAGAGAAATGAGTGGATGGGAAGAACTTCCTCTGGCACATCGGGGTCCACATGTTATACAATAATCATGTCAGGACAAAAGACTGAATACTTGAGCAATCTGTACCATCCACATATGCCCCCAGTGTAGAGGGTCTACAAAGCTGGGATTCCCAGTGTGGCCCACCCTAAATGGAACTGATCACAAATGCTTTCCCACATACAAGCACATCTTAAGTAATAATAGGCTGTGAAGTATCTGAACTCTCCAAACAACAGCTAACAGGGTGCTTTTTGGATTAGACAAAGGCCCCAGGACACAACCTGAATAAAGAGACCCTTGCTTTCACATCAATCCATTTTCCATTCCAGTGACTTGGTGCTGTTCAATCTAATATTGCCTGTGTGTACATATATGTATTTATGCAAATACAATGCAGCTCTCAAGCCAGATGATCACACCTTCCTCCAAATCTCTTTATTACAAGCAAGGGATTCAACACACCCATCTCCCCCATCTGAGTTCTCTTCACCCAAAGTAAAGTAAGCCCAGCATACTGTAAACTGCTTTGTGGCTCTTTTCTAGCTACTCTAAGAGTCCTCTGTGGATTGTGAGGGATTTCCATTTCAGGTCAGGAGAAAAAGAGGGCACTGGGGATTGACAGAAAGGAGGTGAGACTGAGAGGCAAGCAAGATTAGAGGTTTTGGAGAGATTTGCAGACAGGAGGGAGCTGAACCCAGGTAAACCTGGGCTTTCACTCACAGCAGGGAAGACAACCCAGCAGCATCTGCTAAGCCTTGTGTACCAAAGCTACTCTGCATCTCTGAAGCCACCACAGCCCAGGGAATCAGAAGTCAGGACCCCGAGTCCAAAACCAGAGAGAAGTGAATGGAATGGATGTCAGACACAGGAGAAACCTCATTATCCTGTATCTGCAATGAGGCAAATGGGACGTACAAATAGCTCGCTCAGATTATGAGGAAGAGACTAAACATTTCAATGGGCTAAGGGCAGTTCTCAGAATTTGAGCGATATGGGATCCATTTTTATTTATTTAAGATGTGTTAAGTAAAATTTTTACATGCTATATTGAATGTGCTACCTTCATTTTTATTTCAATTAACATTTAAGAATTGTCATGGGCTAACTGATGGTGAGGCCCAAATCCCACTTTTCCCAATTAGCGAATTCTCTCACCACAGGGATTCCAGGAGTCTGGCTCTCTCGTGACCCTATCTCACGGTCTGTCATTACCAAGGGCTATGTGGCAGACCCAGGACAGCCTCAGGGAATATATGAAGTGGGGGCTCCTCTCTTCTCTTTTTCTTTATTCATTAGCATTTTATTCACATTTTATATGTTTAACGTGCTCCGATCTGAGCCACACAGGGCCCCCTTTTGTCTTTTCAAAATTCTCCTTGCAGGGCACTAGCCAAGCACGTGTCCAGCAAGGCCTCCCATTATTTGGCAGTGGGGAAGAAAAGCACAATGCGTGTTTCATGCCAATGAAGCAAAGGAGGCCCTTGCTTTATTTTGTGAAATTGCGAAATGGGTATCAATTCTACAAATGTGTAATGAAAACACACAAATAACAAGTAGGTGTCCTGTCAGATGATGCAATTTAAAAACAGAATACTAGGACCCAAAAAATCAAAGTCGTGGGGCAAAATATCTCCTAAATCAGGCCGAGAAAATACTCCCCGACCAGATACCAGAGTATGTGGTACCAGAGTGATGCTTAACCTTCAGGGGTACCGGGTGCAGGCGGCACAGCTCAGCCTACGGTGAGGGCCCCATGAACGGCACTCCCTGGGTGGCACAGGACAGTGGCTCGAGTGCCCACAGGTGGGTGTTGTGGCCTGAAAAGATGAGGAAAGCGTAGAGCCCTGCTTCGCCTCCTGTGTCACGCCAGATCTGAGACAGTGCGCGTTTGGCAAATCTGCATGTGTTCGCTTTGATCTGTGTGTATATCCTCCTATTTCTTTCCTTTGGCTCTAATTCCAACGTTTCAGACCCTAACTCCAAAGACTCAGAAAGCAGTTTACATATGTAACAATTTAAAAAGTTGGTTTAGAAAAATCCTTGAAAGTAATGAATGATGCCATTAAATTACCTGCGCGTGCTTTGAGACCCAGTGACGGAGGACATTCAGTACTCGATTGGTGGCTGTTCTCCGAATAATAAACTCTTTGTCGCATGTTCTCTCAGTGTTGTTGAATCCTTAGGAGGAGAATAAACACACACATGTGGTTAAAGCCAATCCCCAGGAATCTGGGGAAGGTCACTTATTTGGTGACATTGGTTAGTGGAAACTCACAAATGGCACATCTTCGCAGACAGGTACAAGCAGCTTCAGACTGTTATGGATTCCACTTACTTACCTATTATAACTGCAGTTATGAGGCTACCACATCTTTACAGGTGCAATTAAATGAATAATGTGCACACACTTATTAAAGGCCACTGATTAAAACTAATGCTGATCTAATGACATTTCCACTTATGCCTGCCTTGGTCTAGAATATAAAGCCAAGGAAATTTTAACAAAGCATTTAAGAAAACATTAACTTATACTTTTGCCCAAAAGTCATTATATAACCAATAACGTTTTCAGTATTTGTAGATGAATTAGCCCACACCTTAGCTCATAGATGATACAAATAGCTTATTATGCACCCATGTATTGAGAAGCACGACAGCATAGAGGTTAAGAACATGAACTTCACAGCCAGACTGGGAGTTCAAATCCCTGTTGTGTTACCCTGGTAAGTTATAGCACCTCTCTGGTGACCTGTTTCCTCATGTCCTGCATGGGCTAATAAGTGTACCCACACCACAGAGTTGTTCTGGAGATTAAGTTAGTTAATACATGTTAAACATTTAGAATGGCACCTGAAACAATAGTGGAAGGTCAATAAATATCAGCTGTTACTACAATCCAATGTTGGTTGAATGTCTTTGGTTCCCCTTTGTGCCAGCCTATGTCCCTGTCTTGGCCACCTTCTCACTATCAAGAAATCATTTACATTTTTTCCTACTGACTCTACGTTTTAAAAGATTTTGCCTTCCAATCATAATTAACTGACATGTTTCCTTTAAAAATGGATGAAAGCCTTATAAAACTTCACTGGCAAACTTCTTGAAAGTTGTCTAACTTACTCATTCCATTTCCTCCTCTTCTACATTCTCTACCTCCTCCTCCAAGCCTCTCACCCCATATGACCACCAAAACAGCTCCTGTTAAGGTTGCCAGTAACCTACACGTCTCTATATCCAAGGGATATCCATCATCTCTCCGTTGGAAGGCTCACCTGATGAACACCAATAAGCAAATCACTCATGTATTTATATCCCCAGATCTCTTCTCTCATCTCTGGATCAATTTATCCAGCTGCTTCTTGATACTTTTCCCTTAGATGTTTCAAAAACCTCAGACCCAATAGGTATAAAAGAAAAAGCCATGGCCTTTCCAACAAACCTTGTCCTTATCTAGTGTTCCCTATTCCATTAAAGCAACATCAACAGCCATCCAGATGTATACACCAGAAACTTTGTAATCATTCCTGGCCCATCTCTTTGCTTCTTCCTGGTAATTTTACCTGCTAAGTAAATCTCAAATCTTTCCACATTTTCTTTCCTACAAAGTCAAAATTGAAGTTCAGCACCAAGCAACTCTCAATCTGGTCTACTGACAATGGTCTACTGACAATGGTCTACTGACAACTGATCTCCTTTGTCATGCTTGCTTCCTCAAATCTGTTCTCTTGTCTAAAGTCAGAAAGATCTTTTCAAAGGCCAAATTAGATGGGTCACCCCTGTTTAAAGCATTTCCATGGCTCCTATGATAAGTAGAAAAAGTTAACATAGCCCACCAGGTTTTCCGTGATTTGACTCCTAGCTCCCTCTCAGCCTTTTCTGGAACCATATTTTCTCACTTTTCCCCTTCTTTCTCACCACCCTTCTTTTAGTCCTTCATCTTCACGGTGCTTTGCACATACTGCTCTGGATCTGTCACAATTATTGCTCTCCTTTGTACTCAGTGAAAGCTACTCTTGTTTATTTCACTTCCCCAATTAAGCCTGTCCTGGCCTGAGCTGAACAAATCAACATTACACATCCCACAGCATCAAGCACGTTGACTTTCTGGCACTTGTTACAGTTGCAATTTTACATTTATTTATGAGTTTATCTGATCAATACTGGTGTCTTCCATGAAGTCAGGGATTGGATGTATTTTTGCTGAGCATGATGAGCACATATCTGTCACATAGCCATGCTGTACACAATGTGTATTTGCTGAATAAATGAATGAAAGCCTGGAAAGTGAGGACTTACTCAGTATTTATTGAATATGATTTGCATATAAAGAATAGTGAGTGAAAAACTAAATGAATAGTCCTCAGAGCTTACAAATGAGTTAGACTAAAAAAATCTATGAACTTCTCAAGGGCAGAGGCCCCTTTTTGATACTGCTCTTTGGATGTAGACAGGCATTTTCAACTCTACAGCAGACACTGTCAGAGGATGATGATGATGATGTGCTCTTGGGAGAAAAGATATATTTAAAAAAATTGTTTGCTATTAAAAGATTATAAATTCTGGGTAAAATATAACAAATATCTTTTAAAATGCATAGCTGAGTTATTAATAAGGAATTTTCTAGAGTCAAACACACAGAGATCTAAAAAACCAAGATCAAGAACCAAGCCTCTGAACTGATGCTAGCTTCCCTAAGACGAAAGCAGTTTACCAATCTTGGTAACACAGGATTTGGACTGTAAATCCCATGTGGTTCAGGAGAAGCCTCAGGGCCTTCATGAAGTATGGGTGAGAGAATGGGAACTGAGACCCCACATGAAGCTGGAACTCCCCAAAGACCAGCCCCTCTGTGAATGAGTGGACTATGGGGAAAAGTGCTCCAAGTGCACAAGGAGACAGTTAAGAAACTTACCTGCCTCAGCCTGGATCTCAGTGGGGGTGTGGGAGAAAAAAGCCTCCCTGAGAACTGATAGCCACAGGCCCACTTCATGGAGATATGAAGCTCAGATTCAGCCACCATTGGGTGGTCTGTCCCTCTAAATGAGAAATTAAAAAGTGGCCCAGGCTAGTGCTAATCCTGGGACCCTTGACAAAAGTATACACACAACTTTTCTGGAGGGACAGAAACTCAAGCTCAGCCTGTAATGGATCACCACTAACCAAATCCCTGAAGAGAAACTCACAGTCCAAAATTACAAAACACTCAAACCATCTACCATGAACAAGGATCAGTAGACACATGGATGAGGAACTCCCACCCTACCCGTCCACCACTACCAAGAATTCCAGGTACCAGAACTATTACACAGATCCAGTTTAAACATCCTAAAATTAAAGTGTTTACAAAGACTAAAGATACACAAGTAAGAACTGAGGGGCACCTGGGTGGCTCAGTCATTTGAGCGACTGACTTCGGCTCAGGTCATGATCTCATAGTTCATGAGTTTGAGCCCCGTGTCGGGCTCTGTGTGGACAGTTCAGAGCCTGGAGCCTGCTTCAGATTCTGTGTCTCCCTCTCTCTCTGCCCCTCCCCTGCTCATTCTCTCTCTTTCCCTCTCTCTCTCTCTCTCAAAAATAAATAAATATTAAAAAAAAACAAAAGTAGGAACTGAAAACATGATAAAAGAATAAAAAATTTTAAAGTCAGAAAAAAAAATTTTTAAGTCAGACTTTACAAGAACCACATAAAACTTCAAGTTAATAGAATTATTCTTTTAATTATTGTTGAAAAATAGATGAGTTAAATTGAAAACTCAAAGGATAGAAAAACACTGATTAGACAGACCCCACTAAATAAGCAAAGAATAAACTGGAAAAAGATTTAAAAACAGGTCTCAGAAAATTATTCAAATGCAGTACAAAGAGTTAAAGAGAGAAAACAGAAAAGAGTTGTTAAAAGACATGGAGGAAAGAATTAGAAGTTCCAGCAAAAAATCAGAAGGATAATACAGGAAAAGAATTTTTCAGACTTGTTGGAAGACATGAATCCTCAGGTTCAGGAATTGAAATGAATCCCAAAGCAGGATAAATACAATGAAAACCACACCAGAAATAATGAAAAATGATGGAACTCTAAGACAAAGATAACTTTGAAGCAACTGCTGAGGATATATTTGTTATTTGTAAAGAAAAGTCAGATGAAAAGGATAGGAAATGGTATGGGGAATGAGGAAAGTTGATGAGAAGGCTCTAAGTAACTAAAACAGAGAATTCAACTAGAGTGAGAGCTGGGAAATCATAAGGCACTATCATGCTGGAGGATGAAAGTCAAAAGTTCTTTGAACACTGAAAAAGGGTGATGAGGCAGAGTCCCTCACCTGCATATATAGGTATAAGGATGGTCAATCAGTGAGATCTGAAAAGAATGGGTGAAAGATAAGAGCAAGGGCGGGACACAAAGATAAAAATCAAGGTGAAATGTTAAGAAAGACAAGCCATTTTTTTTTTAATTTTTTTTTTTTAACGTTTATTTATTTTTGAGACAGAGAGAGACAGAGCATGAACGGGGGAGGGTCAGAGAGACAGGGACACACAGAATCTGAAACAGGCTCCAGGCTCTGAGCTGTCAGCACAGAGCCCGACGCGGGGCTCGAACTCACGGACCGCGAGATCATGACCTGAGCCGAAGTCGGACGCTTAACTGACTGAGCCACCCAGGCGCCCAAAGACAAGCCATTTTAACAGAGTTGCTGCTACCTTAATGTACTTTGGAAAAAACGTCTATCCCTACTGGTCTCTTTGCGTCTGTGTCAGGTGTGGGTGGACAGGGTAGTCTATGTTGAAGATAGACAAGAAAGGCAAGGAACATTTTTCTGCTCTCCAAGTTATTTAGTGTCATACATTAAAAGGCCACTTAAGGGATTTTCTTTATCATATTTCCAATATTTCCATAAATTCAAATCTCAACCTCTATCATCAGTTAGGTTAGGATTTGATTATACTGCTTGTATGTTCTTCGTAACTCCTTCTAATAACCATGTTATTTATCTTTTCTATGGAGATCACAGCTAGGTACGTTCTCATTGTCTCCGCTGCTCAGAGCTCATTACCTGCTGCCACTTGCAGTACTCAACAGTCTCTTGGAAAGCAACCAGGTACTCCTGTAAGCAATCTTCAACAACGCGTATTCAGTCGGTGCAGCTGGAACAATCCACAGCTAGTAGTAAAGATGACTAGGATGGAAGGACCAGCTGCAGGCAGGACCACCCTTCCAGGTGCTGCAGGAATTCTGAGAACCAGTGAGGGAGGGAAGGCTCCAAAGACACACATTCTACTACAGCCTTCACAGGGCAGGCCATCCCTAATATGGTCCAGGATGGACAAGAAGTAAAGTCCGGGGCAAATTACTCAACCTGTTTGTGGCTCAGTTTCCTAACTTATAAAATGAGCAGAAGAAACCACATAGAGTCGTTTTAAAAATTAAATAATTTGGGGCACCTGGGTGGCTCAAATGGTTAAGCATCCAACTCCTGGTTTTGGCTCAAGTCATGATCTCACAGCTGTGGGATGGAACCCCGTGTCAGGCTCCGCACTGACAGTGCAGAGCTTGCTTAGGAGTCTCAGTCTCTCTCTCCTTCTGCCCCTCCCGTGCTCTCTCTCAAAATAAATAAAAATAAACTTAAAAAATTAAATAATTGTGACACCAGCATGGCTCACATTTTTTGAGCGACGGACTCTTGGTTTCAGCTCAGGTCATGACCTCAGGGTTGTGGGATCAAGCCCTGCATTAGGCTCTGCATTGAGTGTGGAACCTGCTTAAGATTCTCTCTCAATTCTCTCTCTCTCTCCCCCTCTCTTCCCCACTCATGTACTCTCTCTCTAATTTAAAAAAATTAAATACTTCTTGTAAAACAGGGCACTCAACGAAATAATATTTATTATAATTATGTTCTCACCTATAGCTGGCTTCATCCATCCATCCCCTTGATCCAATGTCCCTCACAAAACACTTATTTTTTTAATCTTTTTTTAAAAAATTATATTCAAGTTACTTAACACACAGTGTAGCCTTGGCTTTAGGAGTAAACCCAGTGATTTATCTCTTACATATGACACCCATTGCTCATCCTGAAAAGTGCCCTCCTTAATGCCCATCACCCATTTTCCCCACCCTCCTCACCCCTCTACCTGCAGCAACCCTCAGTTTGTTCTCTAATTTTTAAGAATCTCTTATGGTTTGCCTCTCTTTCTGTTTTTATCTTATTTTTCCTTCCCTTCCCATATGTTCATCTGTTTAGTTTCTGAAATTCCACATGAGTGAAATCAAATGGTATCTGTCTTTCTATGACTTATTTTGCTTAGCATAATACCCTCCACTTCCATCCACATTGTTGCAAATGGGAAAATTTCATTCATTTTCATACTGAGTAGTATTCCATTGTATATATATGTACCACATCTTCTTACTCCATTCATCAGTTGATGGACATTTGGGCTCTTTCTTTTTTTTAATTTATTTTTTGTATTTATTGTATTTATTTAATATTATTCTGTATTTTTTGTATTTATTTTGAGAGATACAGAAACAGCATGAGCAGGGGAGGGGCAGAGAGAGAGAATCCCAATCAGGCCTTCACACGGTCAGCACAGAGCCCAGGGCAGGGCTCAAACTCATGAAAACACAAGATCGTGACCTGAGCCAAAACCAAGAGTCAGAAGCTTAACCTACTGAGCCACCCAGGCACCCTTGGGCTCTTTCTATAATTTGGCTACTGTTGATAGCACTGCTATAAACACCGGGGTACATGTGCCCCTTCAAATCAGCATTTGGTATCCTCTGGTTAAGTTGCTAACAGTGCAATTGCTGGTTCATAGGGTAGTTCTATTTTTAATTTTTTGAGGAACCTCCATACTGTTTTCCAGAGTGGCTGCACCAGTTTGCATTCCCACCAGCAGTGCAAAAGGGCTCCCCTTTCTCCACATCCTCGCCAACACCTGTTGTATCCTGAGTTGTTAATTTTAGCCATTCTAATGGGTGTGAGGCGGTATCTCATTGTGGTTCCTCACAAAATACTTATAACAGAAAGCTAGTTGTAAGTGTATGTGAAAGCGGTAAGGATTTGATGAACATCAACTTACTTCCTTCCTGAAGAACTTTTTTCACTGCTCGAGGTCATTGATTTTTTAGAGAAATACTCTCTTACTTCTATTTAAGCCAGCAACAACTTAGAAATTCCCTAAACCAGATACATGAACCATCTTTCTGAGGGGCATACCTGTAGCAAATCCTGATAGATCAAGTTTTATAAAAGGACTGCTATTTATTCATTAACTGAAATTAATGCCTTAACTGGGCTCTAATGTGTTCTCATGTCATCAGATATGCCTGTCTCCCCATCTTCACAGACTTTGAAGCTATGTGATCGGAACAACAATCTTCCACAACTCTTCAGATTTTCTCCTTATCACAAGCCACCATATAAATCGGGAGCTGCTTGGGCAATATATTTCTGAATTTAAGTATGAACTACATACACAACTAAGTGGTGGTAACATCCATGTGGAAGCCATTCTGTCCTAGAATCAAAGATCTACCCCCGAGGAGTTCTTGTGCATTTTTTGCAATAGGAAATAGCATATCTTTGCAGGGCTTCACACATCTTTCAATTGTCAAGAGTGATAGCACAATGAAACCATGCATACCAGGAGAGTTTCTTTTACCAATACACATATCTAGAATAGTATCACCCCAAGATTGCTGTCTTTCCAATTTTTGCATATTCTTTTTCAATTGTAAGCACTGGTCAGAATGGCTAATTTGGGCAACAAAAGTCATCTGGAAAAGTGATAAAAGCCAAATCACTATGCAGAATCACTATACAGAATGAGATTCAACTTTATGGTCCTTCCCCCAGATGTCTCATGAGTCATGCCATCCTGTATAGCAACTGGTAGATGTGACATCTCTCTTATTAAACTATATACTCCTTGGTGAAGGGATTTCATCTCCAGCATCTTTGTAGGCCCTTCAGCTTTGCACACCGGCACTCAGAAGTTATTTTTCTTAATAAAAATTGCATCACTCCCTATGGAAACTGAAAGTGTCTGCAAGTGCTATATATCTGAACTAAGGGCACGCTTTCACCATATTACTGTGATGATCACATATTCGATATCCATCACAAGCAGAACATACAATAAAGTAGTGGGGAGGGAGGCAAGGACATTGAAAATAGGGGAAAAAAGGACAGTTTCATTTTATTCTTCAAATGATATGATACTCAGCCAACTTCACTGCCTACTTTGTAAGAGGCAAGTAAAATAATGGTGAGATTACACATAGGTTGATGATGAGCTAGGCCAGTTAGAACTACCCTGAGGCTACTGAGGACACACTATAAAAGAAAAAGAATTCTTGAGCATGGTGAAGTATTTTGGCATCAAAAGTAGATCACCAAGAACTGGACCACAGAGCTCTTATTAATTCCAACGAAGCATCTTTAAGCCATCCTTCTGAATTAGTAAAGCAAGCCAGAGTAGAATCAGAAAGAGCCAAAAGGCACAGAAATAATATTGCTATCAGTGGTCTACGGTGGAGGGCTGCCTGGGAGAAAAAGTAAACACTATTGGTTACTTCATCATATATCTAGGAACTGTTTCTTGTTGGGTTTTTATCTCCAGGACCTGACATTGTAGGTCTTAATATATTTAGACTTGTTGAATAAACGCACTCTCATCACTTTAATGGTTACATTAGTGAGGGAATTAAGAAAAGTGTATCAGTGATGCATCTTTTTTCACTTTAAACAAATGGGACTCAATCTCCCCAATAACATCAATGTTATCGATGTGCTTTGCCTTACCCAGCAAATATCATTCTTTTCAATACTTTTAAGTTTATTTATTTATCTTGAGAGAGAGAGAGACAAAGCGAGCGCACAAGCGGGAGTGGGTCAGAAAGAAGGAGAGACAGAATCCCAAGCAGGCTCCGCACCATCAGTGCAGAGCCCAATGCGGGGCTTGAACTCAGGAACTGTGAAATCATGACCTGAACCGAGATCAAGAGTAGGACGCTTAACCATCTGTGCCACCCAGGTGCCCCTGCAGCAAATATTCTAAAAAGCATGTCATATAATTGGTTTGTACATTTCTGTGCTCTTGGATTATAACCGTATTGCTGTTTTGTGCCAGGTACTGTACTAGGAGCTTTACAAGTGGCCTATAATTTAACCTTCACAACCAAAGACAATAATAATAATTACCATTTAATGCGTGCCCCCAAGTACTAGGTAAAGTACCATGAATAATGTGGCTTCTTCAATAACAACAGCAACCAAATGGGGTAAATGTTATCCTCATTCGGGGATAAAGAAACAGAACATACAAGAGGTTGGGAAACTTGGCAAAGGTCATAGTTATTAAGCAGCAGAATCAGAATTTGAGCCCAGGTCTGTCCGTTTCCAAACCCAGAGTGCTTTTAATTGCAACTCATTAGATCCAAAGTTTAGACTTTTAAGTTTTTCTTGCAAGGTGGTAAACCAACACTTAAAACTATAACAGAAGACGCTAGCAAAGTAAGCACATTCCTGTTCTTTCTTTTAAATTTTGAGGAGTGCTGACAGAATGGCCCCATTATAGAAATATATGTTTCATATTATAATGGATAGTAAACAAAAACCTTTATCTAATTAGAAGTAAAATGTTCTCAAAATGTGTTCTTTCCCCAAATTCATTGTTTCTTTCCTAGGTGACCATTATATAGACTACTGCTTTTTAAACTTCTGGTCATGACTTATTAATGGGGAGTGAAATCAGTTTGGTGGGCTGTTACTAGCATTAAAAAAAGTGAAACAGATGAAAACTAACTGAAGAGATTGTGCACAGTGAGAATGAGTATTCTTGAGGGAAACTTTTGTATCAGTTGTGTGCGTGCGTGCGTGTGTGTGTGTGTGTGTGTGTCCTGAGTCAAAACGCAAAATGTATTTCTTAGAATAGGTTGCAGTAAAAAAGTCTGAAAGTGACTGATCTAGACAATCTGATTATTAGACTATGTTTAAACTATCTGCAGGAATTGTCTAGAAATCCTGGATGACTATGTTCTTTATCTGAACCATGTCTGAAGGAACAAGCAGAGGATATTTCTTCTCTTCCTGTCCCCCTTTTGCTTCTGTCATGAAATACTCTCCCCACTCCATGCCCAGTTCTCCAGTTTGTCTACCACTATCTCATTCTCAGTTCTCGGTCTGTTCTCCAGCTGACTCCATTCAGTTCTCACTCCCTCATGGACATAACTCTATTTCATGGTTTTTCTGTGTACTCCAACCTGACATGTCCAGGTCCAACATGTCCCCCAAATCCCTCATTTCAAGCTCCTTATGAAATATTCCCACAGTAATCACACATTCTACCCTCATAAGAAATACATCCAAGAATTAAATGTATGTTTCTTGCTCTCAAGCTCCTCCCCATGTTAACTTTCCCGTTGAGTTAATGAGATCACCACGGGTTCAGCTTCTCAGGTGGGAAACCTCACTCTTCTCTGTCTCTCCTTTGCTTTTCCCATTCTGTCAACAAATACTGTTAACTTTTCAACAGCATCTGTCAAATTTATCCCTATAACTCCACTCTTCTGCCACAATCCTAAATCTGGATTCTTTACACATGTGTAATAGTTACTATCTCCTAGACATTCCTCCTTCTTTCATTCTGTCTTTCTATTCTTCCTCCATCTCTAAATCAATTAATCAATAGCTACAGAGCACCTACTGTGTTCCAGATATCGGGCAGGTGCTCAGTGAACAAGAGATGTGGTCCCTGATCTCAAGGAGTTTGTTCTGTAAATGGGGAAGACAGCCTCAGAACAAGTAAAACACCAAAATATCTAAATTGAAACCCTGCAAATAAGCAAGTTGCCTTTCTCTTCAAAAATCAGCTGAAATATCACTTTCACTTGTTACTGTTCCAGCACAAGTACTTCTAATGTCTCCCCATGGCACACTGAACCAAATGTAAAATATTTTCCTAGACATGAAGAGGATTAGTTACTTGCTCAAAATCACTTAGCTAGTATAGTGAAAAAAAGAGGTAAATGCAGACAAGTAGGGGATTTGCACATACACTACGCTGAACATCATGCTAACAGTGTTCACTGAGTCTATGAACTGACAGTTTCATTCTTGAGAGATTATCTAGAAAAATAGCTATGATTACAGAAATTAAACTTTAGTCTGTATAGAGTAGGACAGATGGCGTAGTAATCTATTTGTATGTTCAGTTGCTTCCATTTTAATGGAATATTAGTTAGCAATCTTTTGTTTGCAAAAGGGACAGAACACCTAAACTGAAGTCGCCTAGATTAAAAAAGTAATTATTGTTTGTATCTGGAGATAGTTCTAGATTCATTTAGTTCAGGGACACATGATGTCAGCCTGGCCCCTGTCTATTTCTCTTCAGTGCCTTACATTCCCTTTTCATTTGCAAGTAGCAAACATGGGTAAGGTCCTGCCAGTCTTACAACCTCCTATCACACCATCCAGGGAATGAGAGGGCGTGCTTTTTAGTAACTTTCACTGAAGAGAGAGAGAAATTTCTATCCCAGAAGCCCCAAACAAATCCTTGTATTTCACTGGCCCAAAGTGGATCTATGCCTTCCTTGAACTCATCACTGTGGTGATGAAGGATAGAGGGCTGGGATGACTGGGAGATGTGCAGGTGTGTGTGTGTGTGTGTGTGTGTGTGTGTGTGTGTGTATGGCAGGGATGTAAGCTCCCACTCAAAGTACATAGCCAGGGGTGTGAAAGGGCAGTTTCTCAAAGGTTCTATTGGCAAGACATGCATGAGACAATGAACAAACGCTGCATAGTGGTTTCTGTTTTTTGTCTTTTACCTATTCTTAAGTGTGTTCTTATCTTTCTCTTTTTAAGTTCTTCTCCTTACTCACATTAACCTGAGATTTTCTCTGAGTGCAATTAACTATTACAATGAAAAAAAACCCATATTTTTTCTAGACTGGGGAAGAGAAGCTCAGCAGGTTTATTACTGTCTGTGATAAAAAATACATGAAGAATGGCAAAATCAATATCTTACATTTGTTTTCATTTTTCAAGGAAATTAGTAACTAAAACTGTCAGCTGAATTGTTTTTATGGATTTTTAAAAATGTGTGCTGTCGAGATTCATAGAGGAATGATTACATCCTGAACTTACAATAAAACTTATGAGAATGTTTGTATATTATATCTGTTCTCACAATTCCAGAAAACATATCCCTTGCTTTTACAGATGAGGAAAAGGTCCAGCAGCCTTACAGATGAGGAAAGCCCAAGAGCCACCTAAGATCACAGATAGTAAAAGTAGAGACAGAACTTTTGGCCAGATGATCCAATTCTAAAACCCAGGTTCTTCCCACTAAAACACGCTACCTGAGTGCCTGGTCCCAAGGAATGCAAGGTGCTCCTGTTTATTGCTGTGTAACCTGCAGCCCTCCCACTGCTGCTGTCACCAGCTTCTGTGCTGGCACAGGAATGCGAAAGAACATACTGCCAGTGAACAGGGTGATGGTAACTTCTGCCGAAGCAGAATGAAGGCATTTGAGGAGTCAGTGGGGAAGTGAAGCCACCAAGTAACCAAAATGATTTTCAAGATTACTGCAGAGGCAAGAAGGAAAGAAACAGCCTGCAGACTGAGAGGTAACACAGGCTCACTGGAAATAATAAGTTGAACCAGTTTGAAAACTAAAATACAGCAATTTAAAAAAAACACAAATTAAGATAGAATACTTTATGTCAGAGTTTCTTGACAATACAACCGGTATTACCCAAGAGGCCTTTGAAAATACAGTGAACGCAATGACTACTGTGGAAGATGGTGGAGTAGGAGGACCCGAAGCTGACCTCATCCCACAGATACAACTAGATAACACCCACAAGAGTCTAAATAGCCTAGAAAACAACCCAAAGACTTGCAGAACATGCTCTCCACAGCTAAATGTATAGAAGAGGCAACATCAAAGAAGATAGGAAGGGCAGAGACTCAGTCAGAAGTTAAACAAACCCATGGACTGTCCATGGAGGGAGGGATACTGTGGGTGTGGAGAGGGGAAAGAAACAAAACACTCACACCAGCCACCCCTGCCATGGGGAACCTGCATGGGGAAGACAAATATGCATGACATTTGGCTTTGAAAGCCAGAAGGGCATAATTTCATGAGTTCTTACAGCCAGTGGGGCTTAACACCTGGAACTTTAAAAATCAGTGGGCTCAACTCTGGGAGAGCTGGAAGGCAGCAGGAAACAGAGTCCATGCCCTTAAAGAGACAGCACAACAAGCAGCCCCTCAGACACAAAGCATAGAAGTAGCAGTTTGAAAAATGCCTGGGGTAAACAGAAGGGAAATTTCTTTACTCATCTCAAAGCCCATGCTGGAGGGGCAGAGATCCTTGGGAGACTTCTCCAGGGACAAAGGAGCTGATGGATGCCATTCCCTCCACTGCCCCACAGCCTAGACACATGGACACCTGTGGGAACCAATGCAACACCAACACTCCCTACACCTAAGTTGCTAAAAGTAGGCCCTGCTGCCTGTGTTCTCCTGTGGACATGCTCCCTCATTACTAGGTCTCCTCACAGAGCAGACCAGCACAAATCTTTTTTTTTTTCCATATTGATTTTTTTTAAATTTTATTTTTTATTGTTTTAAATTTACATCCAAATTAGTTAGCCTATAGTGCGAGAATGATTTCAGGAGTAGATTCCTTAGTTCACCTTATCCATTTAGCCCATCCTCCCCCCCACAACCCCTCCCATAACCCTCGGTTTGTTCTGCAAATTTGTGAGTCTCTTCTGTTTTGTCCCCCTCCCTGTTTTCATATTATTTTTGTTTCCCTTCCCTTATGTTCATCTGTTTTGTCTCTTAAAGTCCTCATATGAGTGAAGTCATATGATTTTTGTCTTTCTCTGACTAATTTCACTTAGCATAAAACCCTCCAGTTCCATCCACGTAGTTGCAAATGGCAAGATTTCATTCTTTTTCATTGCCGAGTAATACTCCATTGTATATATATACCACATTTTCTTTATTCATTCATCCATCGAGGGACATTCGGGCTCTTTCCATACTTTGGCTATTGTTGATAGTGCTGCTATAAACATGGGGGTGCATGTGTCCCTTTGAAACAGCACACCTGTATCCCTTGGATAAATGCCTAGTAGTGCAATTGCTGGGTCATAGGGTAGTTCTATTTTTAATTTTTTGAGGAACCTCCATACTGCTTTCCAGAGTGGCTGCATCAGCTTGCATTCCCAAGTGCAAATCTTGTTAACACCACATGCCCTGCCCCTGTGTTCTACAGACCTGCCCCTCCCCACCCCCACCCCAGTACACTCTTGGCCAGAGCCCATCCAAAGTGGTGCCACAAACCTGGCAATGTACAAGCAGCCCCAACAAGGGCCAGCACTGCTCTCAAGTGACTCCTGCCCTAGGAAGAGGGGAATATAACCACACCCACCAGTCCAACTATGGCCCCAGCAGGGGGGCTAGGGGAAGACATCTGGACTGACTGTAGGCCATGCTCACCATCAAAAGCTTCTCAGGGGACAACACAGGGGAGGCACACCCCAGTTCAGTGCTACCGTAGCTCTGGCAAATGCCTATTCTGACTCAACTCAAGCCCAAAATGGCCCCAGATTGGCTCAGTAACAACACAAGAGACTATTCTGCCCAAAACAGGCAAAGAGAGCCATTGAAGTCAGTTGGACTGAAGGCAAATGTGGCTCAGCCACAATAGAAGGGCGCATGAAACACACATAGGAGACACCCCTCAAGTGCAGGTTCTGGTGAACATGGGACATTGTGTTGCAGGGCACTATAGGACCTCTTTTTCATAAGACCACAACTTTCAAGAGCAGAGATGTGGCTCTCTTTCCTAACACAGAGACACAGACACATAGAGTTTAACAAAATGAGGAGACAAAGGAATATGTCCCAAATGAAAGAATAGGAAAAATCACAGCAAGAGAGGTAAATGAAATGGAGACAAATAATATACCTCATAGAGAATTCAAAGTAATGGTCATAAAGAAACTCACTGGACTTGAGAGAGTGGAGGACCTCAGTGAGACCTTCAACAAAGAAACAGAACATAAAAAAGAACCAATCATAGATGAAGAACTGAATAACTGAAATTAAAAATACAGTAGAGGGAATTAATAGTAGAATAGAGGAAACAGAAGATCAGATCAGCAACATGGAAGGCAGAATAATGGAAACCAATCAAGCTGAACTGGAGAGGAAAAAGAATAATAAAAAATTATAATAGACATAGGGAACTCAGAGACAACATCAAACATAATAACATTTGCATTATAGGAATCCCAGGAGAAGAGAGAGAGAAAAGGGGGCAGAAAATTTATTTGAAGAAATAACAGCTGAAAACGTGTCAAATCCAGGAAACAGAAATCCAGATCCAGGAGGCACATAAGCCCCCAATAAAATCAACCCAAGGATGTCCACACCAAGAAACATAGTAATTAAAATGGCAAACAGTAGGGATAAAGAGGGAATTTTAAGGCAGCAAGAAGAAAGTAAATAGTTACATATAAGGGAAACCCCATAAGGCTATCATCTGATTTCTCAGCAGAAAATAAGGGGAAGTGGCATGATAATACTCAAAGGGCTGACTGGAAAAACCTACAGCCAAGAATACTCTATTCAGCAAGGCTATCATTCAAAATAGAAGGAGAGATAATGAGTTTCCTAGAGAAGCAAACGTTAAGGAAGTTCATGACCACTAAACCAGCCCTTCAAGAAATGTTAAAGGGGACTCTTGGAGTGAAAAGAAAAAACCATTAGCAGAAGTAAGAAAAGTAGGATGCACACAGAGTAAAATTTAGTATATCTATTAAAAATCAGACAAAAGATTCACAAAAGGATGTAAAATATGACACCATATATCTAAAACATGGAGGAGGGGAGAAGAGTAAAGAATGGGTTCAAACTTACATGACCATTAACTTAATATAGACTGCTAGATGCATAGGATGCTATATATAAACCTAATGGTAACCACAAATCGAAAACCAGTAATACACATGCAAAAAATAAAGAGAAAGGAATCCAAGTATATAACTAAAGAAAGCCAGCAAACTATGAGAGGAGACAGAACGATAAGAAAGTAAGAGATAAGAACTACAAAAACAACTATAAAACAAGTAATAAAATGGCAATAAGTACATACTTGTCAATAATTACTTGGGAGTGTAAATGAACTAAACACCCCAGTAAAAAGACATAGGGTGACAGAATGGATAAAAAGGCAAGATCCATCTATATGCTGCCTACAAGGGACTCATTTCAGACCTAAAGACACATGTAGATGAAAAGGGAAGGGATGGAAAGGCATTTATCAGTGAAATAGAAGTGAAAAAGAAAGCCAGGGTAGCAATTTTTATATCAGACAAAACAGACTTTAAAACAAAGACTGTAACAAGAGACAAAGAATGACACTATATAATCAAAAGGAAAAAATCCAGCAAGATATAACAATTGTAAATATTTATGCTAACATGGAAACACCAAAATACATAAATCAGCTAATAACAAACATAAAGGAAGTGATTGATAGTAATACAATAAGAGCGGGTGACACCCCACTATATCAATAGATAGATCATCCAAATAGAAAATCAATAAACAGCAGCTCTGAATGACACATAGGACCAGATGGATCTAACAGATATATTCAGAACATTCTATCCTAAAAAAGCAGAATACGCACTCTTTTCAAGTGCACATGGAATATTCTCCAGCAAAGATCACATAGTAGGCCACAAAATAAGTCTCAACAAATTCAAAAAGGCTGAAGTCATACTCTGCATCTTCTCTGATCACAAAGCGATGAAATTAGAAATGAACCACAAGAAAAACATGTAGAAAGAACCAAATACATAGTGGTTGAATAACATGGCACTAAACAGGAAAGGGGCAACCAAGAAATCAAAGAGGAAGTAAAAAAATACAGAGAGACAAATGAAAATGAAAACACAATGGTCCAAAATCTTTGGGATGCAGCAAAATCTGTTCTTTTTATTTTTTTAACATATTTTTTAATGTTTATTTTTGAGAGAGAGAGAGGCAGAGCATGAGTGGGGGAGGGGCATAGAGAGAGGGAGACATAGAATCTGAATCAGAATCCAGGCTCTGAGCTGTCAGCACAGAGCCCAAGGTGGGGTTCGAACCCACGAGCCGTGAGATCATGACCTAAGCCAAAGTCAGATGCTTAACTAATTGAGTCACCCAGGTGCCCTAAACATAGTTTTTAAAGTTTATTTATTTATTCTGAGAGGGAGGGGAGAGAGGAAGAGAAAGAATGCAAGCAGGCTCCACACTGTCAGTGCAGAGTCTGATGTGGACTTGATCTCATGAACCATGAGATCATGACCTGAGGTGAAATCAGAGTCAGATGCTTAAGTGAGTGAGCCATCCAGGCAGTCTGCAAAAGTTGTTCTTTTCTATCTTTTAAATTTATTTACTTATTTTGAGAGAAAGAGAGTGAGAGGGAGCGCACATGAGCAGAAGAGGGGCAGAGAGAGAATCCCAAGCAGGCTTCACATTCAGCACAGAGCCTGACAAGGGGCTTGATCCCACAACTGTGAGATCATGACCTAAGCCGATATCAAGAGTCAGACACTCAACTGACTGAGCCACCCAGGCTCATACATCAAAACACAAAATCATCCAGCTCCTACATCTTAGAACACAAAAGCTGTTCTAAGAGGGAAGTTTATAGCAATACAGGCCTAACTCAAGAAGCAAGAAAAATCTCAAGTAAACAATCTAACCTTACACTTAAAGGAGATAGAAAAAGGAAAAAAAAAACACCAAAACTAGCAGGAGGAAGGAAAAAAATAAAAATTGGAGCATAAATAAATGAAATAGAATAAAAATAAAAAAAACACAATACAATGAAACCAGGAGCTGGTTCTTTGAAAAGATCAACAAAATAAACAAAATTGATAGACAGGCTCATCAAAGAAAAAAAAAGAGAGAGACATCTCAAACAAAATCAGAAATTAAAGAGGAGAGATAACAACCAACACCACAGAAATACAAACAATTATAAGAAATTACGAAAAATTATATGGCAACAAATTGGACAACCTAGAAATTCCTAGAAGCATATAACTTTCCAAAACTGAATCAGGAAGAAATAGAAAACTTGAATGGACTGATTACCAGCAATGAAATTAAATCAGTAATCAAAAAACTTGCAACAAGCAAAAGTCCAGGACCAGATGGCTTCGTAGGAATTCTACCAAACATTTAAAGAAGAGTTAAAACCTATTCTTCTCAAACTATTCCAAAAAAATAGAAGAGGAAGAAAAGCTTCAAATCTTACTCTATGAGGCCAGCATTACCCTGATACCAAAACCAGATAAAGGCACTGAGAACCACAGGACAATATCTCTGATGAACATAGATGCAAAAATCTTTAACAAAATATTAGCTAACAAATTCCAACAATACATTAAAAAAAAAACTATTCACCACAATCAAGTGGGATTTATTCCTGGGATGCAAGGGTGATTCAACATTTGCAAATCAGTGTGATACATGACATCAACAAGAGAAGGATAAAAGTCAAGTGATCATTTCAATAGATGCAGAAGAAGCATTAGACAAAGTACAACATCCATTCATGATAAAAACCCTCAACAAAGTAGGTTTAGAAAGAACATACCTCAACATAATAAAGTCCATATAGTAAAAGCCCACAACTAACATCATATCAATGGTGAAAAACTGAGAGCTTTTCCTCTAAGATCAGGAACAAGACAAGGATATCCACTCTCACCACTTGTACTCATCATAGTACTGGAAGTCCTAGCCACAGCACTCAGATAATAAAAAGAAATAAAAGACATCCAAATTGGTAAAGAAGAAGTAAAACTTTTACTATTTGAATTACAGAATACTGTATATAGAAAACCTTAAAGACTCCACCACAAAACCACTAGAACTGCCAAATGAATTCAGTAAGTTCACAGTATACAAAATCAGTATACAGAAATTTATTGCATTTTTATACACTAATAATGAAGTAGCAGGAAGAGAAATTAAGAAAACAATCCCATTTATAATTGCACCAAAAATAATAAAATACCTAGGAATAAACTCAACTAAGAGGTGAAAAGATCTGCACTTTGAAAACTAAAACATCAATGAAAGAAAGTGAAGATGAACAAATGGAAAGCTACTCTATGCTCATGGACTGAAAGAACAAATGTTAAAATGTCCATACCACAGGCACCTGAGTGGCTCAGTCAGTTAAGTGTCCGACTCTTGATTCAGCTCAGGTCATGATCTCACACTTCATGAGATCGAGCTCCTTGTCAGGCTCTGTGTGGATGGCACAGAGTCTGCTAGGGATTCTCTGTCTCCCTCTCTCTCTGACCCTCTCTCTGTCTCTCTCTCTCAAATAAACTTAAGTAAACTTAAAAAAAAAAATGTCCATACCACCCAAAGCATTTACAGATTTAATGTAGTCCCCATCAAAATACCAACAGCATTTTTCACAAAACTGGAACAGATAATCCTAAAAATTGTATGAAACCACTAAAGACCCGAAATAGCCAAAGAATTTTGAAAAAGAACAAAACTGGTGGTATCACAATCTTAACTTTCAAGATATACCATAAAGCTGTAGTAATAAAAACAGTATGGCACCGGGACAAAAACATAGATCAATGGAACAGAACAGAAATACAAGAAATAAACCCGCAATTATGTAGTCAATTAATCTTCAACAACAGAGGCAAGAATATGCAAGGAGAAAAAAAGTCTCTTCAACAAATGGTGTTGGGAAAACTGGACAGCCACATGCTGTAAGTATTCTTACATCATGCAAAAAATAAACTCAAAATGGATGAAAGACCTAAATGTGAGACCTGAAACCATAAAAATCTTAGAACATAGGCAGTAACTTTTCTATAATTAATTTGCTATAGCAACATTTTTCTAGATATATCTCCTGAGGCAAGGGAAACAAAAGCACAAATAGATGATTTGGACTACATCAAAATAAAAATCTTCTGCACAGTAAAGGAATCAATCAACAAAACTAAAAGACAAGAAGCCCAGTGTCCACCAATGGATGAATGGATAAAGAACATGCAGTATATATATATACAACAGAATATTATTCTGCCATCAAAAGGATGAAATCTTGCCATTTGCAGCAACATGGATGGATTTCAAGAGTACAATGCTAAGTGAAATAAGTTAGAGAAAGACAGATACCATATGATCTCACTGATATGTGGAATTTAAGAAACAAAATAAATGAAAAAAGAAAAAAAAGAGATAAACCAAAAAATAGACTCTTGAAAAACAAACTGATGGTTACCAGAGAGAAGGTGAGGAGGGAATGGGTAAAAGAGGCGAAGGGGATTAAGAGTACACTTATCATAGGGGCACCTGGGTGGCTCAGTCTGTTGAGCATCCGACTTCAGCTCAGGTCATGATCTCACAGTTCGTAGGTTCAAGCCCCATGTCGGGCTCTGTACTGGCAGCTCAGGCCTGGAGCCTACTTCAGATTCTGTGTCTCCCTCTCTCTCTGCCCCTCCCTCACTTGTGCTCTGTCTGCCTCTCAAAGATGAGTAAATGTTAAAAAATTTAAAACAAAAGTAAACTTATGATGAGCACTGAGGAAGGTATAGAATTGTTGAATCACTATATTGTGTACCTCACACTAATATAATACTGTGTGTGCTGGAATTAAAATAAAAAAAGAAAATACAGTGAATGCACTAGAAATGGTTAACATGCAAAATACCAAAAGAGAGAGAGAGGGAGAGAGAGAAAGAAACAAACTTCAAATTTGCTTATCATTTTCTTTTCTGCGGAACTTTGTAACTATCTGAAAAAGGAGGGGAAGATGATATTTCCGTACATTAGTTTCAACTCCCCAATAGGCATTTGTTACCTATTTTGGATTAAGATGTGACACAGGACACTAATGTGGAACAATATTTATACCCTTTACATCAAGTCAATTTCCCCCACAAACGAAAATAATAATTGTAAAAACCCTTCTATATTTCTTTCTACAGAATTCTATACACACTCAAGAAGTGCTTTTCCATGGGAGTGAGGAATGAATGCTGGCTTATCTGGGGAGGGTGTGTATAAAGTGTGTACAAAGTCGTGAATGAGCATGTACCCATGTATGTATGTAGGGGACAGGGAGAGGTATCCACAAAGTTAGTTGAGATATTCTGAAGAATCCGAAGCAGAAATTTTTAGAGATAGTTGGGGAGGAGGTGTGTAAACAGGCCATCTTCTCCCTCTTGATTGTTGGTGACTATTAACATATAAGAATTTATATGCATAAATGTATAAAATTTTAATGCATAAAAATGGTGGATTTTACTATTCGAAAATGAAACACACATTCTGAGGGAGGGTAGAAGCCACAAAACACAAAAGGTAGTCCATTTTAGTCAGACCCAAAATATTTATTGAGCATCTTGTGGCAGTCTCTTTTTAGGAGCTGGGGTATAGCAGTGGACACAGAGAATCAAATGGCTGCTCACAGAACCTATGATCTATTGGAGAGCTCATAGTACATCTATGACCAAATAAATAAGGTAAATCAGCTATTGAAAAGAAGAGCTATGTGGAGCATAATGAGGCTTATGAGAGAGAAAGCATATCTGCTAGGAGGGCTGGGAAGCCCTTTCTAAGGAGGGGACTCATGAGTTAGGATTTGAACATCAAAAAGGAAGGTTGCATGAAGTCCTGGGCGAACGGTGTTTCAAGTAGAACAGCAAATGGAAAGACCTAGAAGCTCAGCATGCCTAGAGGGACAGAAAGCATTCCATGTGGTTGCAGCCTGGTGAACATGAGGGCCAGGGGGAGGGTGATGAAGGTGGAGAGCAGACAAGATTACCAGGCACCTCTTAAGCCAAGTTAAAGAGCTGGATTTTGTTCTCTGGTACTGGGAAGCCACCAGGGGGTGTCTGACAGGAATAATAATCTGATTTACATGTTGGACAAGTTACTCTGGCTGCCTTGTGAAGTGTGGATTGAAATTAATACAAAGTCTCAGGGAAAATGAGGAATCAAGAATAGTACCGCTGTTTGGGGCCTCCGCAGCTGGGTAGATAATGATGCCATTTCCTGAAATGGGAAAGGGATAGGTTTGAGGAAGAAAATCAAGACTTTGGTTTTAAATTGAAAGCTGTCTCTTATAGATATCCAAGTGGCAGAATCAATGGGGCTATTATACATTAACAGCCTGAAACATCTCAAGTAGAAATGTTCAGACTGGAAATGTAAATCAGACAGTATTAAACATTTAAATTGGACTTAAAATCCTGCCACTGGATGAGCTTACTTACGTGGACAGTTTTTAGTCAGGGGAAAAGGTCAGAAAGAGCCCTGTGGCCCCACAACCAGTAGAGATTTGGCAGAAGAGGAGCCAGAGAAGGAGACCAAAAGGGGGTTGGAGAGCAAAGTCAAAGGAAAATCAGGTACTTGTGGACTCTGGGAGGCAAAGAAGAGAAGTGTTTCAACAAGGAGGAAGTGATCATCTCCGTCAAATGCTGGCAAGAGGTTGACTATGATGAGGGCTTTGGCTTTGGCAAGATGTAGGTCATTGGTGATCTAGATACAAGTCATTTCAGGATTGGCAAAGTAAAAATCTGAAAAGAGGAAAAAAAAGGAGGTGATGAACTGGAGACATTAAGTGTGGATAACTCTTTTAAGACATTTTGCTTTGCAAACAGGCAGCAAAATGGAGCAGTAGATAAAATGGGTGAATTGAAGACTGGTTGGCATGCTGATGGCTATGACGAATAGAGGGAGAATCTGGTGCTCAGGGAGAATAGGGTAACTGCATGATAAGAGTTCTTGAGGAGGAGACAGGGGGTGAGGTGGGGGTAAAGTGGAGGGGATGACCTAAAGGCAGTGCAGGGATGATTCTTCCAGTGCCACAGGGAGAGAGTAGATCAAGAGTCCACGTGTGGTGGGCTTATGAAATTAGTGGAGGAAAGAGGTTATCTTTGAGGTATTTCTTTTTCACTGTGAAATAAGAGATAGGACCATCAACCAAGAATGGAGAGGAGTGTGGAGATCTAAAGAGAGAAGGCATGAAATGGTCATCCCAGAGTGTAGGAAAATAGCGACACGAGGATTTGCTGGCAGTGTGGAAAGCTCATTTGAGATCTGAAGTTGGAAAGTGAGTCAAGGCAGCACAACTCTGGGAGTCTGCAGAAAATGGCTGAATACCAAATTCGTCTGATTCCATCACGTTCAGTTACAGTCTTAGCTGCTCCATACTCCCTGTCTGGGATCATTCCATCAGAACTTGCCAGGCAAGGCTTCTGTTTTTCCTCATGTGCCCTGGAGGCAGCCGCAGAGAGGTGGAGGGTCAGAATGCAGACATTCGTGTCCGCAGCTGCTCTTGTGGTCTTTTGTTTTAAATTCTGTGCCTGCTTTGAATCTTACAGAAAGTGCAGTGAGGAGAATAGGACTGCCATCCAACTGTGTACTGAAGTGTGCAGTTTAAAGACCCTCCAAGGATTTCAGACAGATTCTGAGCAGCCTACAGTATAATTCTACTCTAGTGATTAGTTTAACAATGCTGACTGATCAATGATCGCCACAGGTCCCTTATGCAACAGCCTTGGATCCATCACCTTCCCCACCGAGGGCAAAAGCCTCAATGCTGTTAGCAGCACAAATGACAGTACTCTAAGTGCACACGGCCAGGCTCACCCGTCCTTTACTCTCCACAGACATCGCCACATCACCTGTGACTTGAAGACTGCAGCCACCTCATGAGGGAGATCAGGACACAAGTCTCCTTTCTTTTAAAATCTCTCCGCAATTCCATCCTTATTCTCCTCCTTCACCCATGGAGAGAGCAGCATGATGTGATGGCAGAAACAACTGTTTAATGGGCTTATCTCACTGAGAAGCCTTGGAAGATTTCTTTGTCTCTCAGGTTCTCATTTTCCTCTTTGGTAACACAAGGTGCTTGCTTATTTAGATGCCTCCAGGGTCCCTTCCTCTGTGCCTCCTTGGACAAAGCTCAGGTGTCCCACCATGCACTGGACAGCCTTACTTCCCTGGCATCATGAATTACCTGCCCCCCCCCACCATTCCCCCATCTTTCCTCCTAGCACCTCAATCTCCAAGGATGCCTCCCCTCTGCTTACAGAGGCCTTTCCTCAACGCTGTCACTCCCTCATATGTGACAAAGGAGGCTGTGTCTTTCTTGCTTATCTTAGGTATCTCTAGAGTATTTTTAAGCAGGCAAGGGCTTTCAGCAGAAGGAATAAAGTGTAGCCCTTGCCCCAGTAATCCTCTGGTGTTCTAGTCCTCAGTGCTTCTTGGGAAAGCTGGGTAACACCAATTCCATACATCTGATTGCACCCGTGCATTTCCATAAAGCCTCCTTTGTGGAAAGAGACCACAACCCCATCTCTTTTTTTGGAGGTACAATGGCCGGGGTGCACCGTGTAGCCCCATGTGGCACAGACAGAACCAGATCAGACTGTAGGAAAGGATGAAAGGGGCTCCTAAGAGTCAAGTCACTAGAAGCAAAGAGGAGTCTGAGCTGGAACTGGTGCCCCAGAATCAGTGCCAGGGCTTAGGGAAGACGGAAGCCATGTGATCCAGGCTAGTTAACAGACACAAGCCCCAGGGGTGGCGGTGAAGAGAGCGGGCTTCATAGGAGCATCTCTGTAGATTGGCCGAAGCTTCCGCATCAGCAGCAGAGACACCTGGGACCAACAGGTGAGGCTCTGACGTGGTTAGGATGGGACAGCTGGCCTAGAGGAGCACCAGCAGGCAAGCAGGGACAGGAAAAAGCAGCACTAAGAATTCTTGGACATATTTCCAAGGAACTCTTTGAAAGATGGACTTTCCAGTGATGATCCATATTAGATGCAAAGTGGGGGAAGCGATTCTTACTTTATTGTAATTCAAGTATCAGAAGAAATTGGGCCTCACTCTGGGGTCCCACACTGGAGGCCTGGGACACTGGGCTGGGTTCACATCTCTTGTCATGCAATGGGTCTTATGCACAGTGGGTACTCAATCTGTTCAATTACCCTTATTTTATAAAATCCAAGATTTTTTATTCACTTTATCATTTGTGGATAAATATACCAACACAGGCTGGTTCCGTTTATTGGAAGACCTTGGTATTTCCTGAGTCAGGAGGTTCCTGAACCTCCCTGCCTTGGAATTTACCACACTTCTCCTCCCATCCCGCCCTCCCCAGGGTCTGTAACCACAAGACTTGAGGTATCGTTAAAGTACTTTCAGTTTAGCAGCTGAAGACTGAGAAGACAGGCTTGTACACAGCTGTGGAAACTTCAGCCCCAAGAAAACACCCTGCATACAAGGGCAGGGTCATCCTGGGCCCCATCCTCAGCCCACCCTCCACCCTAGCTGGGGATCGGCCCCGCCTGACTTCCATGTCTCTGCAGAGTGTTTCAAGCAAAGTCTGTTTATATCATTTCAATGGAATATGGCTGCTCACTGCTCAATGCTGAAAACTTTCAGATAGATTACTGACAATTCTTCAAACGTGTTTGAGACCTTCAAAGTTCCTCTTTGCACTGCCCAGACACCTCATCTCAATCACAAAGAACTTTAACTCTCATATAGGAATTTCATCATTCTGCTCTCCAGAATCCATGCTTTGCTCATCAGGACAACACTTACTAATGGGTATGCAACTGTGAAAAGGTACCAGAAGCTTCCCCAAGAATTCCATTCCCTAAGTCTGTGTTACTGTCACTATTCATCAGGCTAGAGAAAGTCCTTTCTTAAAACCACAAAATCTGAAAGTATTTTCTATTTAACTCCCAAGAAATGATTCAACAGTCTAGAAATGATTCAACAGTCTACCAAATACATGTACAAAAATGTTTTCTACCAGATCAGATCAAAGTATTTTGTTGATGTAAATGTGAATTAATGAATTCCTAAGCTTCATATGGATTCCTAAGCTTCATCAAGGTCGACCTACTGTTTTCATCAAACTTGCCCCAATTTAAAGGCCAGGGACCTTAATTCACACAGTGAATACTGAATACGTGTGGTAGAAAGTCATTTTGGTTAGAAAAACAATTTTCTAAAAGTAAACTAACATCTTGGAATTGGGGTTCTACTGGAAGACCTGACGAGCAGCTCAAACTCATGGACCACGAGATCATGACCTGAGCCGATGTTGGATGCTTAACTGACTGAGCTACCCAGGTGCCCCGGGTTATCTCCATTTTTTGGAAAATAATAATGATATAATAATAATAGCAATCGCTTATGCAGTATTTATTATATGCCAAGCACCCTAAACACCTTACACATATTAACTTATTTACCCCTCCACAATAACCTCCTGAGGTAGCAGAGTTTTTGCATTGCACAATGTCATCAAGTACCATTCATATCAACTAAAAAGTGACTATAGCAGTTACAGGTTCTAATTTCCCCATCTTACAAAAGTTCTTGAATGAGAAAAACCTCCTGGTGCAGCCAGCCAGCCTAGCTCTCTGATTACACAGCATCACATGCTGGGACACACAACACATCTCTACTCTCCCCAGGTCAGAAAAAAAAGAGTCACTTATTCTAAGCACAGGACTTGTTGTATACTCATATGCACATAAACAGGGAACCCACAAGAGCCCTCTAATTGCATGTTTTTTTTTCTTGTAGCTAGACATATTGCACAGAAATTGCTTTGCTTGAAGATATTTTAAATTAGGCAGTTTGGGAGTCAATAGAGGTGCATTTAAATTTCTGAAAGCACTTTATGTGCCTATTTGACTATCTTATTTTTGCATATTCTTCCAATATATTCATATATTTATTTGAATTAAGATGGTTAAAAATGCACATGTTCTTTTAAGCATAACTGATTACATGTAAAGGGATAAGATGGAGGGGTGTTCCTTCCTGTACTCTGAGGCTTGAAGGCTCAAAACTAAAAATTTCCAGGATTTCTAGCAACTCAGGTCCTCAATGCAAATTAAAGCATCTGCTCAGGGCCTGGAAGGAAGGTGGCAGTGAGATGGAGGGTTTTTTCTGCTGCTGCTGCTGCAGCTATTTCTGCAGGCAGCATGGCCATGGAGGCCAGGACTCTCCCTCAGCGGCACTGCACTGCCTCAGCCCGCAGACACAGCAGCAGTTTCCTAGTCACCGATGCAGCCAAATCTATGTCTTCTCAGTTCAGTGCTTTCTGCAGCAATCTCCTGCTTGTCCACCGTCCCGGGACAGCAGAGGCAGCAGTCCCCTCGGTGGTCAGTTCTACATGGCATTCCAGAAGTGATTCCTGGAAGGTCAGCCTGGAGCCTACTCCTCCAGCCCTGCCTATGTACCCAGTTCCCTGTAATAAATCTCTTCCCAAAGAAAACAGCTACCTTGGGGCACCTGGGTGGCTCAGTGGGTTAAGTGTTCGACTCTTGATTTTTACTCAGATCATGATCTAGTGGTTTGTGGAATTGAGCCCTATATGGGGCTCTGCACTAGCAGCATGGAGCCTGCTTGGGATTCTCTCTCTCCCTCTTTCTCTGCCTCTCCCCAACTCACATGCTCTCCCTCCCTCTCTCTCAGAATGAATAAATTAGAAAGAAAGAAAGAAAGAAAGAAAGAAAGAAAGAAAGAGAGAGAAAGAAAGAAAGAAAAGAAAAGAAAAGAAAAGAAAAGAAAAGAAAAGAAAAGAAAAGAAAAGAAAAAAGAAAAGAAAAAAACAGCTAACTTGGTTCCCACAACCAAACTTTAAGAGATAACAGATAGCAACTGCCCAGTGATAATAAATGTCCAGGAATCTGCCTATGATGCTCAATATTTGCAACCAGAAACCAGGAGATATCTTTCCTGGCAGGTGTCAGAGAGGGGGACAGTGTCTGAGCAAGTCTTGACATTCCATTAAAACAGCACATTTCACACTCAAAGGTACTATCCCTAGAGGCTCTTCAGTTTTGCTGAGCTGAAGCCCATTTTCTAACAGACGTGTATACTTTCTACATAAATACCCATGTTTCTCACAGTTGATTTCCCACCACTGCCTCTACTAAAAAATTTTAAAGCAGAAGAAAAAAAGACAAAGGAAAAAGAACAAAAATCTCAACAGAGGTAGGGAGACTTCACAGAGGAGTTTCTTTCTCGACCCTGAAGACAGTCCTGGGTCCATTAGGCTCTCTTGATCTATCTTTAGAAGACAGTTAGCCTGTAAGAGTTCTAAAAAGCCTGTCTCAGTCTATGTCTGCCTGCCAGAATCTTGCCTCTCATTCAAATGAGAACCAAACCACTATACAGGATTATTCTATAGATTCAGACAAAACGGATGACTGACAAAATGAAAGAATTCAAGTAGAAGATGATAGTCCATATCAGACTAACATACAGTCAAGAAATTCACTGGTGCCAATAAGGTTCACAGCAATATGTTCATTACAAGGATTTAAATAAGGCATCATCTGCACATTACAATTCATAAATAGGACTCCCTGTATACAAGATGGAGAGAAGCCACAGTAAGCACAAAACATTATTTGTATTTGGTCTAAGAGATCCTCTCCAGCTACCGAATTCACTAAGCTTAGAAGAGCTCTGGGACACCTGGGTAGCTCAGTTGGTTGAGCGCCCAACTCTTGATTTCGGCTCAAGCCGTGATCTCGTGGGATCCAGCTCCTGCCCTGCTCACTTTTTTTTTCTCTCTCTCCCTCTCTCAAAACAAATAAATAAACTTAAAAAAAAAAAAAGCTCTATGACTAATACCTAGAGCGTCCTCTTAAGAAGATACATTTTCACCTCTGGCTCCTGAAGATTCTAAGAACTGGCTCATATACTCAGGTCTAAGGGCAAGGACTTAACAGAATCTCAATCATACAGTGAGGTCATTTATTAGAGCTTATTCCACACCATCAGCCCAGAGAAAAGGCTGTTTTCTTTCAAGATCACATCTCACAAATACTCTCCGATGAAGGAATAAAACCCAATCAGCAGACTATTGCTCCAGCCGTCACGTGGCTCTGTTTTTTTCAGTATGACCAATTCTGTCACCAGCAAGATAATTTTCAGCTCTATGAGAACTCGCCTATGTATCAGAAATGTCAGTGGTTCCACAATTTATGAACTTACTCTTTTGGTAAGATGCAGGGGGAAATTATGCAATTACCAATGGTGAATTGAATGGTGAATTGAATCCTTGACCCATCTGAAACTTGATCACATGATGGGAATGCAATGATCACAGTAGACAACTGGCACATGTAAATGCTCTCTTTTTAGCATACAATAATTATCAAAAGACATGGAAAATTCCTTAAGCATCAGATGAATTAACCTACTCTGTTCTAAGTTAGCTATTATAAGAATTTTAAAAGAAGGCAGGAATAAAATACATACAGTAAAAAGCTCCTTTCTTATCCATCTCCAAAACCACAGCCCCTGACTTTTGGTTCAAGGAACTGCAGCATTGATGAAGTCATAAATCTTCTTTCAGAGTTCTAACTAGGGTTTTCCTTATAATAAGATCCCTGGGAGAGAGTTCAAAAGAACCCACTTAACTCTTATCAACTTTTGCTCTAGAGGGAAGAGTTCAAAGTTCCAAGGCACTTGTAGAACTCCCCAAGCACTGCTCTAAGCCTGACCACTAGAGTCACTAATAAGCTTTTCACTGAAGATAACAGTAATGGATATAATTGCTAGGACACTAAAACACGGATAAATGAAAGGACATATTATTTTAATGGGTTTTTCAGATATAATTTACATGCCATGAAGTTTATCAAGTTTAAGTGTATAATTAGCTGATATTTAGTAAACTTAAGAGGGTTGTGCAACCCTAATCACAATCCAACTATAGAACATTTCCATCACCCCTGGTGCCAATTTGCCATCTGTTAGAAGGTGGATGAGGACTGTAAAGTATCCTCCAAACTGAGAAGGCACTTTGAGACCAAAAAACAAAGCATGCAATTCCATATAGTTTACACACAGAGTTTTATCAGGGTAACTTCCTGACAGACAGGATTGGGCAGATGAGATAATTCACGGCTGCACAGTTATTCTCCTCAAAGTCCAGACCTTAGTCTAGATTTTTCAGAGTGAGAGGATGCACAGAAGGGCACTGTAGTGAGAATCAAAGTGTTCACATACACCTAATTGACAGCTAACCTTTAATTAGTCTTGTGGTGCCATTTGTACATTAGGAATGGGAGAAACTGTGTTATGTTATCTTTAAGAAATTTACGGAAGTTCAAAGCAAGCCTCTCCACATTCCAGCCTTGGTGGGCATTTCTAAGGCATGTATATTAATCTCCAAGGGACCCAGATTATGGAGCATACATGAACAAGATGGATGGCCAAAAGATGGAGTCAGTCTTGTCAGCACTCCTACACAGTCAATCCCTTTTCCCACCCCCCCCCCCAGCCAGGACTGGGAATCTGCTTCCTTAACTTTACTTTTTATAGATTTATAGATGTACTTTTTCTGGAAATTTCATATAAATGGAATCCTGCTATGTGTGGTCTTTTGCATCTGGCTTCTTTCAATCAGCACACAAGTTAGCACACTACCTGCTGCCTGTTTTGTAAATAAAGTTTTATTGGAACACAGTCACATCCATTATTCATTTGCATATCATCCCTTGCTGCTTTAGAACCATAAAGGTAGAGTTAGGAAGTGGCAACCGAGACCATGTGGTCCGCAAGCCTAAAATACTTACTATCTAACCCTTAAAAAAAACAAACAAACTGCTGACTCATGGGGCTTCTGGGTGGCTCAGTCCGTTGAGCCTCCAACTGGCTCAGACCATGATCTCGAGGTTGGTGAGTAGGTGCAGAACCTGCTTCAGATCCTCTGTCTCCCTCTCTTTGCTCCTCCCTCACTTGTGCTCTCTCAAAAATAAACATTAAAAAAACCCCAAAATTGCTTGCTCCTGACTCAGCATATTTTTGATATTTATTCATGTTTAGCATGTATCAGACATTCCTTTTTATTGCAGAGTAATATTCTATTCTATTAATTCACTGCATTTTGTTATTCATTCACTTGTTGATGGATACCTGAATTGTTTCTAATTTAGGACTACTGGGAATAATGCTGCTATAAACACTCATCTACAAGTCTTTATGTGACCATAAAGCTTCATTTCTCTTGCATAGATATCTAGTACCCAGGAATGGAATTGCTGGATCCTGTGGTAATCTTATTTTGAAGTTTTAAAGAAACTGGCAAGCTGTTTTCCAAAGTGATTCTACTATTTAAATTCCCACTAGCAATGTATAAGGATTCCTGTTTCTCCACATTCTCACTGCTCCTTGCTATTTTCTGTGAATTTTATTACAGCTATTGTAATGGATATGAAGTCACATCTCATTGTGGCTTTAGTCTGTATTTCCTCTAATGAGTAATGAACATCTTTTCATGTGCTTTTTTTTTTTTTTTTTTTTTTTTTTTTATTTATTTTTGGGACAGAGAGAGACAGAGCATGAACGGGGGAGGGGCAGAGAGAGAGGGAGACACAGAATCAGAAACAGGCTCCAGGCTCCGAGCCATCAGCCCAGAGCCTGACGCGGGGCTCGAACTCACGGACCGCGAGATCGTGACCCGGCTGAAGTCGGACGCCCAACCGACTGCGCCACCCAGGTGCCCCTCTTTTCATGTGCTTTTTAGCAATTTGTTCATCTTCTTTGGAGAGACATCTATTCAATCTTCCACACGTTTTTACTCTACTTGTTTGTCTTATTATTGAGTTGTAAGAGTGCTTTATATATTCTGGATAGAAGTCCTTTATCAAATATATGATTTGTGAATATTTTTTATAGGTGTTTTCACTTTCTATGGGTGTGTTCACTTTCTATGGGTGTTTCCATTTTTTTCTATGGGTGTTTTCACTTTCTTGATGGTATCCTTTTAAGCACAAAAGTTTTCACTTTCAGTGAAGTCCAATTGATCCTTTTTCTTCACCTATGGATCTTGCTTTTGATGTTGTATCTAAAATTTCTTAGTCCAATTAATGCACTCAGACTTCTGCTGTTTTTTATTGAAGTCCATAATTTTAGCCCTTAAGTTTGGTATTAATCTGTTTGTTTATAGCCACCTAATTATTTCCAGCACCATTTGTTGAAAAGACTATCCTTTCTCCATTGAATTGCTTTGGTACCTTTATAGAAAATCATTGGACCATTCAGGTCAGGATTTATTTCTAGACTCCTGCCCCTGTTCCATTGATATATGTAACTATCCTATGCCAGTGCCAAAGTATCTTACTAATTGTAGTCTTCTATTCAGTTTTGAAATCAGGAAGTCTTCCAACTTAGTTCTCATTTTTCAAAATGTCTTGGCTATACTAAGTTCTTTGCATTTTCATAGGAATGCTGGCATAGTACTAAAAACAAAAACAAAACAAAACAAAAACAAAAACCTTGCTGAGATTTCTAATATATACATTTAAAGTTACATACTTTTTTCAGGATCAGTTTGTCAATTTCTGCAAACAAGCCTATTGGTATTTTGAAAGGAATTGTGTTGAATCTATCAGTTTACTTCCTTTCTTCCAATCAAGATGACTTTATATTATCTTTTTTTCTCTCTCTTATTGCACTGAAGATACACCACTGCAATGCTGCATAGAAGTGGTAAGAATGAACATCTGGATATTGTTCTTGAGATTACCAGAAATATTCATTCTTTCACCATTAGGTATGTTAGCTGCGATTTTTCATAGATGCCTTTTATCAGGCTAAGGAATTACTCTTATTTCTAATTTCTTGGATGGGTATTGGATTCTATGAAATGAAATTGGATTCTATGAAATGAAATCTGTTTCTATGGGGATAATCATATTATTTTTATTCTTTATTATATTTATATAATGTATTATATTAATTGCTTTCTGATGTTAAACCAATCTTGCATTTCTGGGATAAAGCCCCCTTGGTCATGGTATTTAATCTTTTTCATAAATACTTGGATTTAGTTTGCTAATATCTTATTGAGAATTTCTGAATTTATATTCATGAGAGATAATAGTCTGTAGTTTTGTCTTCATATGTCTTTGTCTTGTCTTGGTCTCACATTAACACTGGCTTTATAAAATGAGTTGGAAAGGATTTCCTCCTCCATTTTCTAAAGATTTTATGAATAGTTGACGTTATTTATTCCTTAAATGTTTGGTAGAAATCACTTGTGAATGCATTTGGTCTGGGATTTTCTTTTCGGGAAGACTTTTAATTACTAATTCAATATCTGTTACTGATTTGTTCAGATTTTCTATTTCTTTTTTTACAAGTTTTTAAAATATTTATTTTTGAGAGGGAAAGAGGGAGGGAGGGGAGAGGGAGAGGGAGAGGGAGAGGGAGAGGGAGAGGGAGAGGGAGAGGGAGAGGGAAAGGGAGTGGATGAGGGGCAGACAGATACAGGAAGAAACCAAATCCAAAACAGGCTGCAACTTACACGGGGCCTGAACTCACGAACCGTGAGACTCATGAACCGTGAGATAATGATCTGAGCTGAAGTCTGATGCTCAACTGACCGAGTCACCCAGGTGCCCCCCACCCCGGCTTTGCCTTTAGTAACATTGTTTTGGTCTTACATTCTATTTTGCCTGGTATTGGTAGAGCGAGCCACTCCAGTCTCTTATAATTACTCTCTGAATGAAATACTTTTCCATTCTTTTACTTTCAACATATTTGTGTCTTTTAATCTAAAATATGTCTCATATATAGCATATGGCTAGATCTTGAATTTACATCTGCCATTTTGCTGTTTGTTTTTTATTTATTCTGTATTAGCGTTTTGTTGCTGCTGTAACAAGTAACCAATTTAGAGGCTTAAAACCACAGAAATTAATTATCCTAGTTCTGACATGGGTCTCACGGGTCAAAAAGCAAAGTGTTATCGGAGAACCTGGGTGGCTCTTGATTTCAGCTCAGGTCATGATCTCATGGTTTGTGGACCCAAGTCCCACATCAGGCTCTGCACTAACAATGTGGAGCCTGCTTTGGTTTCCCTCTCCCCCCGTCCCCTGACCACACACACACACACACACTCTCTCTCTCTCAAAATAAATAAACATTTAAAAAAAAAAACACGGTATTGGCAAAATTGCATTCCTTTCTGGAAATTCTAAAGAAGAATGAATTTTCTGGACTTTTCTTGCTTTTAGAGTCTGCCTGTGCTCCTTGACTCGTGGCCCTCTCACATCTTCAAAGCCAGCTATGGCTGCCTGAGGTTTTCTTTGCTCTGATCACTCTGACACTGACTCTTTAGCCTCCCTCTTCCACTTTTACAGATGCTTCTCATTATATTGGGCCTACCCGAATAATTCAGGATAATCTTTCTGATTAGCAACCTTAGTTCCAACTTCAATTTCCTTTTCCATGTAAAATAACATACTCACAGATTACATTAACTAAGGTGTGGACATGCTTGGAAGCCATTATTCTTCCTACCACAATGTCTAATGCCTTATTTTTGTTCCTTATTCATCCTTTTGTGTTAAATAAATCTTTTATAATATACCATTTACATTCTGATTCCACTTTTTTTTTCTTTTTTGTCTTTCATGCCCTCAGCCAGGATCTCAACTTCAGGCTACCTACAATGTTGGTATTCCCTGTTTGTTTGCCACTGAGATAGCTAATATTTCTGACAACACCCAACATCAAGGATTTTTTCCACAGTCTCCTATGTTCCAAATCAGGTCATCACCTTCCAACAATAAAGCTGCTGGTTTTCATAGCTTGCCCCATACCAAAGGAAATGGGAAGGATGGAATGAGAGCATCCCAAGGCTGAATTGCCATAAACTTCCACTGTTCTTACCTGTGGTTCGGTAGTTTTCCTTTAATAAAAGCATCCCAGTTTTTTGTGTGGCTGTGTTTGATTTTAGGAGTCCATAAAATAATGGTTTTGATAATTATGTCCAATTTTATCCTTGCTTTTTGGGCAGAGAATCTACCAACCTCTTCATACCACCATTCTCATGTTTTTTTAAGCATGTAAATTTTTAGCAAATCTTACACCACAGAACCTTTATCTGAAGTAGATAAAGTCACCCAATTTCTGAATTTGATAGCTTTGTAGTGGAAAGAGAGTCATACACCCCCTAAAAACCTAACTACATTAAAAAAAAAAAAAGATAACCTAACTTTGGATGCCCTTTTCTCCATTTAGATATGTTACATCATTTCATAAGTTGACAAGAAGAGTATTGAGGTGATTGGCAACAGCCTCATATTATTAGCAATAATTGTCCAAAGGCTGAATTTAGTACCTTTAATTTTTATCTGAATTTGAACAAAAATACCTTTGTTCCACAGAGTTATTAGTACTGCTTCTCATGATCCTTCTGACTAATGAAAAAAACCTAGTGTGTCCGATACTATAAACATACCCAAATAAAGTATAATCATTATGCATAAAATTTAATCAGGACTTAAAAACATCACAAATTGAATTAAACCACATTGGAAACTATTCTGGAGCACATGCATAATCACAGCGCCAGTATAGCTGAGTCCAGCCCTGGATATGGTCCAAGATACTGCCTATAAAAATCATCCACAGGAATGTCAGTCTCAGCAGCTGGACTGGTGATATACTAGCATGGCTGGGGCAGTACAGGGGGAAGCCTCAAGGAACTCTTGTGTAAGAAAATCCCGCGTGACCATAGTAGGTACAATAAAGTGACTGGAAGCTATTCAGACATCTTAGAGATGTTCTCCTGTGTTCCAAACTTCTGCCTCTCCATTCTCAGCATTCTCTATATACAACAGAGCCATCTTTTTGGGGCATAGGCCAACCAGACAGTATGAAAGTGTCAATGAACAGGAAGCATAAATTAGTCCCAGGCACCAAAACATGGGGCTTAATCCATTTTCCATCCTGCAACTCACACTACAAATTCATGTAACAGCACCTTTCCTTCTGATTATCACTATGCTAGGGGAAAACAAAGTTAATTCTCAAAATCTCCAATAAATTAGACATAATTATTCCTTTTTTGGTTATGAGGAAACTGATGTCCAAAATTTGAGCAAGTCAGTGACTTAACTCAGAATTCAAGGCTATACACACAGGCAGTGAGAGCACCTGTCTCTTGATCCACTGAAATTCATGACAGCAAAAGCCACATCAGATGACCCTGTCTTCGACAATGGCAACGATTTACACTGGCATGTGTGACAGTTTCAAAATAGAAGGCAGCAAACATAATTAGCATTATTAAGATACTAGTTCCTTATGGACCCCAAACTCAATCTCCCTTGCACCCTATCCAGAGTGGAATACAGGCAATGTTTTCTAACTCACAGTATAGCCAGGGATCTGCCTCAAGCCCTATCCAAAATGAAATAAGGTGTAATTAAACAACCTCAGGGGATGCCTCTCCAAGGGTGAATGAAAGAGGCTGCACAAGCTCATCTAGGAAGTACATCTAGTCCCTTCTCTGGTTCTTCCCACTTAGATTTCTTGTTGACATCTAACACTTAGCTAATTGTGAATTGAGATCATTATCGTATTACTAACTCGTTTTTCAGGCATTAGACTCACAATTGAATCATCTGCATTGCTTCTTTCTTTTTTATCATCTCCTATATACCATCCATCAAGAATGCCTACACTAACATTATTCTTAGACTCCTTCCCCTTCCAGAACAGTCCCAGTGCAAGTCCTACCATTACTACCATAAAAACATACTGGCAAGACTCTCACCTCCTCTGTCCCCAATTACCTGTCATTGTACACAAGAATGTATTGCAATGAATACCACTATATACCACGAATTCGTTTAACATAGTTATTTCTAATTCTCTTGATTGTACCGAGAAATGACACTCCTTTCATGGGATGACCACAGGATGACAAACAATTGATATCTTTGCAATTATTTTACTAATTCTTGCCCATATAACAATCAGTAGGGGGTGCAGTTTGCACATATGTGTGTGTGCATATGCACACACACGAGTGCAATAAGTGAGGCAGGAAGAGATTAGAGGGAATAAGTGGGCGACAGGGGAATGCATTCATTCCAGTTGAACACTGGTCCATTATGACGATAGGGGCTGGAGATCTAATGGTAAACACAACACTCCCTATTCTTAAGAACCTTATAAATCACGTGGACAAGGGGCGCCTGGGTGGCTCAGGTGGGCATCAGACTTCAGCTCAGGTCATGATCTCATAGTTCGTGGGTTCAAGCCACGCATCAGGCTCTGTGCTGACAGCTCAGAGCCTGGAGCCTGCTTTGGATTCTGTGTCTCCCTCTCTCTGTCCCTCCCCCACTCTGTCTCTGTCTCTGTATCTCTCTCTCTCTCAAAAATAAACAAACATTAAAAAAAATTAAATCATACGGACGAAAACAGCTAGTAGCAACGGCCGGAAATATTCACTGAGCACTTAGCTGGTTCCAAATTCTGGGCGGGGAAAACTGCCATGAATCATCTCATTTAATCCTCCTGACAACTTTGTGAGGAAGATACAATCATTATCCTCACTTCAAAATGAAAACAGTAAGACTTAGAGAGGCTGCCCTAGATCATACAGCTAGACAATCAGCAGAACTTAGAGGTTTATGTGACACCAAAACCCATTCTCCTGAACACTTTTCACTACTGACTCCTTAGAGACACATTCTTCACTGCTCTAACTGGTATCCCTTCTCTTTAGGGCCCTCATGGCCCCTCTTCCTTGAAGAACTTCTTGTTCCACTGCCAGAGCACCAGATACCGGGAATCAGAGGCTACTTTTCCAGAGAGCACTGTCCTTGAGAAAAGGCACACAGCCTCTCTTTCCCATCCTCAACAAAGTAACAACGGAAGGTCAAATCCTCAGGATGAGCCATTAACTCCTGAGAGGGCAAGGGGCTTCTTCACTGTATCCTCCACCCACCCCATGGTGCCAAGAGGAAGAACAGACACTCCGAGTCCATCACAGATCTTGACCGAACCATCTTCTGCAGTTGGCAGCCTGAGTGTTTTCAAAACCAAGCCTGGAAATGCACTAAGGATGGCTGGGTGGTACTAAAGCTATGCGTTAAATGGGTGAGTCGTAGGGTATATGAAATATATCTCAATACAGCTGTTTAAAAATTTCAAAACAGCAGGGAAGCCAGCCCATCTTTGAAAATGAGAGGCTATCTGTAAGTCACCATCAAGGGGAGGTGAATGGCAGAATATATTTTAAGGAAGGGCATGGTAGGTGGATTTTAAAATGACAGAGTAAATAAGTAAAATTTGGTTGGTGAAGTCAGGGGTTTATTCTATTGGCCTTGATGTTTACCTGAAGAAATGTTTCGGAAAACAAAGAAATAATGTTCAAACTGCCCGAAATGTCTTCCTGTGTGCCAATCAGTATCCAAGTACCCCTCCTCAGGAATACTTTGGTGCTAAGTCCTTAGCCCTGCTGGGAAATTAAACACAAACAATGAAACACACACAGGACATCAGGAATAAAAGAGTCTCTGAAACCTCCAAATGTACAGAAAATGACTCAATCTGGGAGGGAAGGAAACTGAGATTCATATTTGAAGATGGTTAGAAATTAAAAATCACTGGCAACTAATTAATTAATTGCATACAAGTGAACTGCCTATCAATTGTTTAACTGTCTCTTGAAAATATCAGAGGTACATGGTTCTGAAATACTTTACAAAAGCAACCAGGTTTAATAGAATGAGCACTGGACTAGGAGTCCAGAGAACTGGACTCGAGTCCTATTTCCGGAATTTATAACTGCCTATGAGTAAGTCACTTTACCTTGTTCAGCCTGTTTCATTATACACAGAAGAGGAATTTGTATCTGCCTTCCCCCTTCCCAGACTTGCTGTGGTGGACACACATGTCATTACTTATGAAAGGGCTTTGGAATCATAAGGTATAGGACTGTCTTTCTAAACCCATAATGCTAGGATAGAAAAATGGAAGTGAGGACATCACTGACAAATCTTTAACACTGCATTGAGGAAGGTAAATTTGTGGAGGCAGCAGATACCAGCCTTTGCTAAAACGATTTGCTTTTGGGCGCCTGCCTCTTGAGGGGACTGTGGTTTGTGTTATGCATGATCCACAGCACGATCCACAGCAACCAAGGGATATGACATAACATTATTTGCCAGATGAAGGTTTATCCCAAATGCTCTACCACTATTTTGAATTAGTTCTGAATTGTGTACAAGATCTTGAAAATTAGATGCAAGACAAAGAAAACTCTGAAGAGAAGGAGGATTATAGGCAATGTTGCCACTCAAATGCTAAACTATCTTTAAATACCTACCCTCAGACTCCTTACAGCTGATGATCCAGTAATATCTGAACAAGGAGACATTTAGCCCCCCACAACTATCTGTTACATTTATTTAAAATGCACACACACACACACACACACACACACCAATACTATTATTTTACTCTATTTCTACTAGTCTATTTGGGGTCTTCTGTAAGTTTATGGCACCTGATTTTTGAAGCCACTTAAATACAATTTGCTTCAGTGTAGGTCTTTCACCACTTCTCATTATGATGCCCGTGGAGAAATTGTGGCAATACTAATTTAGTCAAATATGACAGATGCTGCCTTCACTTAATCTAATCCCAGCTAAATTCCTAAGACTATCACACACACCAGGGAGCCTGTGCCCATAAAGAATAATTGCAGATCCAGAGGAAAAAACTGTCTCCAAGTTAAAAAAAAACACAACTATTTTCATAGAGATCTAACTAATTTGAAGGATGTATGAAATACTCTGAAACTATATTAACCTCCTCTTTCAGGGTCATGCATTGAAGCCTTGTTATTTTGCTACTGTGACATTTTCTCTTGGTTTCCAAGTCCAAAGTTTTACAACATGGCAGATAATTATACTGATTATTATCAGTTACCTGGCATTTCCATCTTGATCATTTGAGATTTATTTCACGCCTATTCATCTAATCTCCTCAACTGGATCGTCAGTATTTAGAAAGTAGAAGAAATGCCTCATACTTCATTTTTATCTTTCCATAGTACCTGGAATGGCACAGAGCGTACACACAAAGATCAAGAGAACTAACTGAAGATTAAATAAAATCAAATAAACTTGTGCATCATTTAATCCAAAGAGCAGGAAAGAATAATATTTTCAAGCCAGGCAGAGATTTCTGAATCTCGATACCAACCTCTCTGATGAACAACTAGATTCAGACCTTTTGTTTAAAAATTCAAAGCAGCTGACATTTCTAAGAGCCTTTCCACCAGAGCTGGGTAGTAAAAACATGGCAGCTAGACTTCCCACCCTCTCCTACTCCCCAAAATTTGTCTGGAAACCCCATCCCTGCATAGTCCCCTCCCCTAATATCATTGGCCTGGTTTCTAGTCACAACATTTCAAGAGCCAAGTTTTTGGTCCTAGAATCACAAAGTCAGTATATAGAGAATACAAACCACCTACCAGTGCAGAGTTTACTAGCTTCTGATTCAGAGCTTTGTCTGACACTTCTAAAATGCTCCATAATTCCAAGAGACCAGCACTTCTGCAGAAGGGCCTTAAACTGGGGCAGTACAATTCCCTGGGTAGCTGAGATGCTAGGGTAAGTGTAATGTGTCACAAAGGCCAGCTTCAATTTCATCTCGAAATGGTAATTACAATTTTAAATTCAGCATTACAGACAGACAATAGCTACACAGGGAGGCTCCTTTCAGTTTGCAGAAGAGCCATTAGATTCCTTCCTATTGCTAAGCAACAGTTGTTAAAATCAAACTGCTCTCAGCTCTCAGTTGAAAAATCAGTCTATTCAGTTCAGAGCACTACAGGTGAAGGGAGAAGAGAAAGACTATTTAGAGATCTTGAAATATAAAGTAGATTTAAGCTACATGTTAACTTTAGATATATTCTTCAATTTCAAAATATTTGGTAGGGAATACGCCCAGGGTGCTCCGTCTCACAGGGAATAGCCCAGACATGCTTCTCTTTCCACAATAAAAATATGCACCTTAAACTCAATTTGATTATGAATAACCTGGCCATGACACTACCTGTAGTTATCTATTGCTGCACAACAACTTACCCTATAACTTAGAGACTCCAAACACATTTATGGTCACATAGGTTCCTCAGGATGAGGTTTTAGAAATGGCTCAGAGGGGTGAGTCTGGCTCATGGTTTCTCATGAGGTTGCATCCAGATGACCACCAGGATTATAGTCATCTAAAGGCTCGACAGGAGCTAGAAAATCTATGTCCATGCCCACTCATGCAGCTGTTGGCCAGAGGCCTACTTTCTAGTTTCTTGCTAGCCTCATGGGCCTCTCCTCATGACATGGAAGATGGTTACCTGCACCCCACCCCGGCCACCCCCAAACAAGCAATCTAAGTGAGAATGACCAAGAGAGAGGTCAGTGTGCCTTTGATGATTTAGGTGTCAAATTCAAACATGATCACTTCTGCTTAATTTTATTTGTTAAAAGCAAGTGACTGAGTGCTACCCACATAAAAAGTTGAAGAAATCAAACTCCACCTCTTGAAGGAAGCAGTATTGAAAGAACTGGGGGGCATATTTTTAAAACCACCAGACCACTCAACAGAAATGTTCATGTCCTTCTCCAAACAAAATGGTGGCACTGGAGAAACCCAAAGAATGAAGTTCCAGCCCTGCTCTATATACTCAAGGCAGAGGTTGGGATTGATAATTGATGCTGTACATCCTCTGTTCATTCCCCAGATGACAGGATTCAAAGCAGTCACTTAATACCTACGTGACCTTAGATAATTTGCTTAACTCTCTGTATCTTAATTTCCTCCATTGACAAGAAAATATAATGCCAGTAACTATTTCACATGTAGTTAATATCCGTAAAGCTTAAAATAGTGCTTCGTATATATACCCTATAGAATGATGTAACCTTATTGTTGCTGTTACTGTCATGTTGACTCAATTTGTATGTAGAAATGCCTAAGAGGGCAGCCTAAGACAGGGGTTTACAAGATGTGGGTATGACTTTGGGAACGCTCTGCAAAAGCCATCCACAATTACAATGATTCACAATCAATAAAACAGACTAATTACATGCTAACAAGTTGCTTCTTCAGGTCTTCCCACCAATTGTAAGGCTCGAGGCCACAAATGCTGGTAAGAGAAACAACCTGAACCAGACACTTTGGGCTGCATAAGGTTAGGACACGTGCAGGACCTGTGCTCTCAGGGGATATTCCTGGTAGATGAAAAGCCCATTCCTCTCTTACCATAGACTTTAGAAGCTTTAAGATTCAGTTCACCTGTGCTGACTTGCACCATTAACTGTGCACAGACATTTCTATATGTTACTTCTACTGCCACACTTAATCTCTGATATACTACTTTGAAAAAAGTTGTAACTAAAAGCTTATCTCATCCTTCTTAATGTATGGAGCTGATGCAATATTACATAACCACAGTAGTATCACTGCTTATTTCTCCCAGTAGAAAAGTCACTGGGGCACCTAGGTGGCTTGTTCGGTTAAGCATCTGACTTTGGCTCAGATCATGATCCTGAAGTCTGGGAGTTCAAGCCCTGCATGAGTTGGAGGCTGCTTCAGATTCTGTCTCCCCCTCTCTCTTCACCCTTCACTCACTCATGCTCTTTCTCTCTCTCTCTCTCTCAAAAAATAGCAATAAACATTAAAAAAAGGAAAGTTCACTGAAAATTTTCACTTTTCATTACATATTGTTGGGACTGCTACTCTTAACTTTACAGAGTAATGATTTCCAATTTTTTGTAGTGTCGACATGCCTATTACTGATTATTTGCCTTCTTGCATTTATTACAAAAGTTAAAAAAAAAAAACAAAAAGTCCAGGAAGCCAGAAAATGTTTTAGTTTTATATGAGGATTATTTTTGTTTTATGATCACTGAGTCATCATTAGTGAAATTATTTCTGACTCATCAGAGATTACATTCTCTCATTATTAAAAGTACTGTAGTGTATGTTAATTTTTTTAAATCTGTAATCTTCAAAGATTCAGGAGTCCTGGGTTTAGATTTTTTTTGTCTCTTTCTAATTAGTCTCCTCCAGCCTAAGATTTTTCACCTTCAAAACAAACAGGATTGCTTTACTATTAGTATCTTTTTCACTGTGGAGAAGCTCTACAGAACCAGGATATAACCCTAGAAATGCACTAAAGGGCATATCCTGAGCATTAAGATTCTATCAGACTCCTGACAAGCCTACAGGATGCTAGTCTGGCTGGCTTCATGGTTTGAAACCTGGAATGCATTGTGCCCCAAGCTTAGAAGGGCCCACACTTGGTTTAATGCTTAACTATCACTGTCTTAAAATTCTTTATAGTTTTTTAAACAAGGGGACCAGCACTTTCTTATCGCACTGGCCCCTACAAAGTATTTAGCCAGCCTTGGCAATAGAACATACCTCCTTGAAATAGTGCAGAACTCCAAGAGATGAGAACATACCAAAGAAAAAAGACAATTGGACAATAGGGAAAGGAGGAGATAAATAAGAACTTTGACAAGGTGTGTTGCACAGAAAATGAAAAGATGGGGAGAGCCCCAAATGAGAAACACTATATGCAGCCAGCATTCTGACCTTAGATTTCTGAACGCCGTTGCTAACTTGGGTTAGATAGACAGCCTGTTTCCTTCGATGCCCTGATTACCAGGACACAGGACACTGGGAGACTGAGAATCAGATCAAGAAAGTGAGCACAGTCTTTCCAAGGATGGCAAATAGAAGAGCAGTTATTCTTAGCCTTATTTCAGTTTTCACACAATTCACATTGCAGCCCATTTCCATCAATAATATCTGTTTTGGAGTGCCTGCCTCTGGGAGGACGCCGATCAGAATCCTCAGGGGGATAAAGGTATTTTAAAGAAGTCCCTAACTGTTCTCATTCCACCCTACCCACATCCCATTGAGAATCACTGCAATGAAATATCTACATGATATTAGCTTTCTGAGTTAGAAACAGGAAATCAATTTGTGATTTCTGCCTGCATTTACAGTTTTAGCTTGTAAAACAGACACTGGAAAAAGCCCACATCCTGTGCCTTTCTTATAAGATCACTCAATAAATAGATAAGCTAGTTAAACAGAGCTGAGTGTTCTCACAAATCCTGAACCAGACTACAGATAGCAGGGTATGTATGTGACATTCGCTTAATTCATGGTAATCAACATCTTTGGAAAATTTAATCCACTTCTCAATTCAGAGATAAACGCTTCCCCCGACTAGATGCTATCACTGTACTAAGGCCCTCGCTTCTGCAGTCCTGTGAAGGAAATCACAGATCCTCAATGCCCACGGCTGGCCAAGTCAGAATTGACCCATGGATGACTAATGTCACCAGAGCTCATCTGTCTGGAGTCACCAGCTGCTGAACCTGTCAGGTGAGGGCCAAGCACACCTATCAGTGGGAAGATGAAACAGGTGTGTTGCAGACAAAGCCAGGAGGGAGAGTCAGTAACAACATTAATTAATTCAAGTTTCCCAAGATCTTGTTCTTTCTGAAGGAGATGTGATGTGGGACTAGAGGAACCGTAAGGACAAGGAAAGCTGGAACTTGACAGTGAACAGATCTGAATGAGCCTCATTCTCAGTAAGTGCAAGTACCAGGGCCAAGCCCTCTACCACGCTGGGTCTCACACTTGCTTTAAAATCTATAAAACTAGATGGAGAAAAATGGTACCTGCTATTACTTCTATGGTGAGGGGGTGATGATGAGGCATCCTTCAGATCTTCGAGATAAGATTACCCAGTAAAAGCCAAAGTGGTCAAGTGGAGGAGAAGAGATGGACTTCCTGTAGAGCAGCTGGGCCAAAGGAATAGGAAACGGTCAGGGAGAGGGTCCTTAAGAAGATCAGGAATCCATTGCTAGTATGTAGACATGTCTCAGGAAATCTTATCTCCGTCAATCTACACTCCAGATGTAAGTGATTACAGGAAATCTGAGGTCACACACTGGTGGTTCCCAGCCAAATATGGTCCTCAGAAGTACTTTGTTTGACCTGGACACTATTTTTAAAGTATGAATTCACTTCTAGCGTTTAAAAACAGATTTCACATAAATATCCAGATTTTGTATCTGTGTATCTGTGCATTACAGACAGACAATAGCTACACAGGGAGGCTCCTTTCAGTTTGCAGAAGAGCCATTAGATTCCTTCCTATTGCTAAGCAACAGTTGTTAAAATCAAACTGCTCTCAGCTCTCAGTTGAAAAATCAGTCTATTCAGTTCAGAGCACTACAGGTGAAGGGAGAAGAGAAAGACTATTTAGAGATCTTGAAATATAAAGTAGATTTAAGCTACATGTTAACTTTAGATATATTCTTCAATTTCAAAATATTTGGTAGGGAATACGCCCAGGGTGCTCCGTCTCACAGGGAATAGCCCAGACATGCTTCTCTTTCCACAATAAAAATATGCACCTTAAACTCAATTTGATTATGAATAACCTGGCCATGACACTACCTGTAGTTATCTATTGCTGCACAACAACTTACCCTATAACTTAGAGACTCCAAACACATTTATGGTCACATAGGTTCCTCAGGATGAGGTTTTAGAAATGGCTCAGAGGGGTGAGTCTGGCTCATGGTTTCTCATGAGGTTGCATCCAGATGACCACCAGGATTATAGTCATCTAAAGGCTCGACAGGAGCTAGAAAATCTATGTCCATGCCCACTCATGCAGCTGTTGGCCAGAGGCCTACTTTCTAGTTTCTTGCTAGCCTCATGGGCCTCTCCTCATGACATGGAAGATGGTTACCTGCACCCCACCCCGGCCACCCCCAAACAAGCAATCTAAGTGAGAATGACCAAGAGAGAGGTCAGTGTGCCTTTGATGATTTAGGTGTCAAATTCAAACATGATCACTTCTGCTTAATTTTATTTGTTAAAAGCAAGTGACTGAGTGCTACCCACATAAAAAGTTGAAGAAATCAAACTCCACCTCTTGAAGGAAGCAGTATTGAAAGAACTGGGGGGCATATTTTTAAAACCACCAGACCACTCAACAGAAATGTTCATGTCCTTCTCCAAACAAAATGGTGGCACTGGAGAAACCCAAAGAATGAAGTTCCAGCCCTGCTCTATATACTCAAGGCAGAGGTTGGGATTGATAATTGATGCTGTACATCCTCTGTTCATTCCCCAGATGACAGGATTCAAAGCAGTCACTTAATACCTACGTGACCTTAGATAATTTGCTTAACTCTCTGTATCTTAATTTCCTCCATTGACAAGAAAATATAATGCCAGTAACTATTTCACATGTAGTTAATATCCGTAAAGCTTAAAATAGTGCTTCGTATATATACCCTATAGAATGATGTAACCTTATTGTTGCTGTTACTGTCATGTTGACTCAATTTGTATGTAGAAATGCCTAAGAGGGCAGCCTAAGACAGGGGTTTACAAGATGTGGGTATGACTTTGGGAACGCTCTGCAAAAGCCATCCACAATTACAATGATTCACAATCAATAAAACAGACTAATTACATGCTAACAAGTTGCTTCTTCAGGTCTTCCCACCAATTGTAAGGCTCGAGGCCACAAATGCTGGTAAGAGAAACAACCTGAACCAGACACTTTGGGCTGCATAAGGTTAGGACACGTGCAGGACCTGTGCTCTCAGGGGATATTCCTGGTAGATGAAAAGCCCATTCCTCTCTTACCATAGACTTTAGAAGCTTTAAGATTCAGTTCACCTGTGCTGACTTGCACCATTAACTGTGCACAGACATTTCTATATGTTACTTCTACTGCCACACTTAATCTCTGATATACTACTTTGAAAAAAGTTGTAACTAAAAGCTTATCTCATCCTTCTTAATGTATGGAGCTGATGCAATATTACATAACCACAGTAGTATCACTGCTTATTTCTCCCAGTAGAAAAGTCACTGGGGCACCTAGGTGGCTTGTTCGGTTAAGCATCTGACTTTGGCTCAGATCATGATCCTGAAGTCTGGGAGTTCAAGCCCTGCATGAGTTGGAGGCTGCTTCAGATTCTGTCTCCCCCTCTCTCTTCACCCTTCACTCACTCATGCTCTTTCTCTCTCTCTCTCTCTCAAAAAATAGCAATAAACATTAAAAAAAGGAAAGTTCACTGAAAATTTTCACTTTTCATTACATATTGTTGGGACTGCTACTCTTAACTTTACAGAGTAATGATTTCCAATTTTTTGTAGTGTCGACATGCCTATTACTGATTATTTGCCTTCTTGCATTTATTACAAAAGTTAAAAAAAAAAAACAAAAAGTCCAGGAAGCCAGAAAATGTTTTAGTTTTATATGAGGATTATTTTTGTTTTATGATCACTGAGTCATCATTAGTGAAATTATTTCTGACTCATCAGAGATTACATTCTCTCATTATTAAAAGTACTGTAGTGTATGTTAATTTTTTTAAATCTGTAATCTTCAAAGATTCAGGAGTCCTGGGTTTAGATTTTTTTTGTCTCTTTCTAATTAGTCTCCTCCAGCCTAAGATTTTTCACCTTCAAAACAAACAGGATTGCTTTACTATTAGTATCTTTTTCACTGTGGAGAAGCTCTACAGAACCAGGATATAACCCTAGAAATGCACTAAAGGGCATATCCTGAGCATTAAGATTCTATCAGACTCCTGACAAGCCTACAGGATGCTAGTCTGGCTGGCTTCATGGTTTGAAACCTGGAATGCATTGTGCCCCAAGCTTAGAAGGGCCCACACTTGGTTTAATGCTTAACTATCACTGTCTTAAAATTCTTTATAGTTTTTTAAACAAGGGGACCAGCACTTTCTTATCGCACTGGCCCCTACAAAGTATTTAGCCAGCCTTGGCAATAGAACATACCTCCTTGAAATAGTGCAGAACTCCAAGAGATGAGAACATACCAAAGAAAAAAGACAATTGGACAATAGGGAAAGGAGGAGATAAATAAGAACTTTGACAAGGTGTGTTGCACAGAAAATGAAAAGATGGGGAGAGCCCCAAATGAGAAACACTATATGCAGCCAGCATTCTGACCTTAGATTTCTGAACGCCGTTGCTAACTTGGGTTAGATAGACAGCCTGTTTCCTTCGATGCCCTGATTACCAGGACACAGGACACTGGGAGACTGAGAATCAGATCAAGAAAGTGAGCACAGTCTTTCCAAGGATGGCAAATAGAAGAGCAGTTATTCTTAGCCTTATTTCAGTTTTCACACAATTCACATTGCAGCCCATTTCCATCAATAATATCTGTTTTGGAGTGCCTGCCTCTGGGAGGACGCCGATCAGAATCCTCAGGGGGATAAAGGTATTTTAAAGAAGTCCCTAACTGTTCTCATTCCACCCTACCCACATCCCATTGAGAATCACTGCAATGAAATATCTACATGATATTAGCTTTCTGAGTTAGAAACAGGAAATCAATTTGTGATTTCTGCCTGCATTTACAGTTTTAGCTTGTAAAACAGACACTGGAAAAAGCCCACATCCTGTGCCTTTCTTATAAGATCACTCAATAAATAGATAAGCTAGTTAAACAGAGCTGAGTGTTCTCACAAATCCTGAACCAGACTACAGATAGCAGGGTATGTATGTGACATTCGCTTAATTCATGGTAATCAACATCTTTGGAAAATTTAATCCACTTCTCAATTCAGAGATAAACGCTTCCCCCGACTAGATGCTATCACTGTACTAAGGCCCTCGCTTCTGCAGTCCTGTGAAGGAAATCACAGATCCTCAATGCCCACGGCTGGCCAAGTCAGAATTGACCCATGGATGACTAATGTCACCAGAGCTCATCTGTCTGGAGTCACCAGCTGCTGAACCTGTCAGGTGAGGGCCAAGCACACCTATCAGTGGGAAGATGAAACAGGTGTGTTGCAGACAAAGCCAGGAGGGAGAGTCAGTAACAACATTAATTAATTCAAGTTTCCCAAGATCTTGTTCTTTCTGAAGGAGATGTGATGTGGGACTAGAGGAACCGTAAGGACAAGGAAAGCTGGAACTTGACAGTGAACAGATCTGAATGAGCCTCATTCTCAGTAAGTGCAAGTACCAGGGCCAAGCCCTCTACCACGCTGGGTCTCACACTTGCTTTAAAATCTATAAAACTAGATGGAGAAAAATGGTACCTGCTATTACTTCTATGGTGAGGGGGTGATGATGAGGCATCCTTCAGATCTTCGAGATAAGATTACCCAGTAAAAGCCAAAGTGGTCAAGTGGAGGAGAAGAGATGGACTTCCTGTAGAGCAGCTGGGCCAAAGGAATAGGAAACGGTCAGGGAGAGGGTCCTTAAGAAGATCAGGAATCCATTGCTAGTATGTAGACATGTCTCAGGAAATCTTATCTCCGTCAATCTACACTCCAGATGTAAGTGATTACAGGAAATCTGAGGTCACACACTGGTGGTTCCCAGCCAAATATGGTCCTCAGAAGTACTTTGTTTGACCTGGACACTATTTTTAAAGTATGAATTCACTTCTAGCGTTTAAAAACAGATTTCACATAAATATCCAGATTTCTGGCTTTTCTTTGAGAAAGAAAACAGATATGACAGCCCTAGTCTGTGTACTCTCATGGCAAAATCGGGGGGAGCTGAGCGGTGGCTGTCCCCCCTACGCATGACATCAGCTCTCCAGCCCGTCCTTCCGTTACCTGCCTGGCCCTAAAATGGATGAAACCGTAATGCAATCAAGTGGCAATTAAGCAATGTGAGTGAATTAAAGAAGAGAACAAGCACAGTCAACCGTATTGTACTTGCGCAGTGGAGAGACAGTAATAGAGGAGAATGGTCTGCATGGAGCCCAGGAAAGGGCAGGACAAAGAGTGTAAACTTGGCAATGCGACACAGTCAGGAAAGAGGGTGCCCAGGCCAGCTGTAATAAGAATCTGGGTCTGGTTGAAAGAGTATCAAAGACATATGATGAGCAGAGGAGGTGTTCCATGTGACCTAGCTTACTGTAGGGCATCTTTCCAGGAAAAGAATGCAGTGACCACCTGACAGGAGCCTTCCTAGCTGCTCTTCAGCCTGGTACAGTTAAAGATGTAACTTCACAGTTTCAAAACTCTCATTGCAGCGTGTGTGTTTAAAAATAAGACTTGGAATCACGGTTAATTTAAATTTGGTTTGCCAAAGCTCTTTACTTTTCATTAATAATAGTGATAATAATGTTTTACTTAAAAATATAAATTAGATACATTCTAACCCCTAAACTTCAAATAGCTATCTATCTTTGGTGAAATAATGAAAAAATATTTTTTAAAATATTTTGGAAAAACACAAAACAATGGAAAATATGTCCCAAACTATGATACCTCCTATGGGGCGGGGCAGGGGGGTACTAACAAACAAAAAAAGAGTCATTTATATTTAGGAATAAATGCAACAAAACAAATGCAAGACATATGCTGAAAAATTAAAAAACAATGCTGAAATGAGAACAGATCTAAATAAATAAAAAGACATTCCATATTCATAGATTAAAAGACTAAATATTGTTAAGATTGACAATTCTCCCCAAATGGACCTACAGAATCAACAGAATCACTATAAAAATTTCAAGTGAGACTTTCAATTTCAGTTCTGACATGTAAAGAACTTAGAAGCTAACACACCTGTCCTTACAAGAAGAAAAGCTGGCAAAACTGAAAATCAATGACTTTTCTTGGCCACATCAGAAAACTGAGGCTGTAGGACAAATGACCACTCTCAAATCTGGAGGGACAGGTACATTCCGAGAGATATTGCTGATATCTGCTTATCTGGTGTAGAAGTCGCTAAAGCCATGAACTGGTAGCAACAGCAAATGGTCATTTTGCTCAACGGCTAGAGGCTGAATGTGGACCAGCCTAAGAGTAGAACTGCTGGGGACTACATTCTGAGGGGCCCGCATACTACTTCTGGCTCTTGTAGGTAAGAGGGAAGAGCACCGTTGTGAAATATGCCCAGAGCCTTCTCTGTAACAAAGATCTACTCTCCACGGAAAAAGACTGTCTAAGCCTTGCCCAGCTTGGGGAAGAGTATCCCTCCCACTTCCTGTCTTATCTAAGGAGAAAATAACGGGGGCACCTGAGTGGCTCAGTAGGTTAAGCGTCTAACTCTTGATCTCAGCTAGGGTCATGATCTCCCAATTTGTGAGTTCGAGCCCCACGTGGGGGCTCTCTGCTATCAGCACAAGGCCCGCTTCGGACCCCCTGTACCCCTCTCTCTCTGCCTCTCCCTTGCTCGTGCTCTCTCTCAAAAACAAATAAATAAACATTTAAAAAATAAGGAGAAAATAACATAGTCTAGAGGGGTCAGAGCTTCGGTGAAATAAATTGGGAATGCTGTAACCAGAGAAGGAACAAACACACCTCCTACACTCCAGCAGTTCCCTGCTACTATCTACTATTGACTACACCAGCTTGAGTGGTCTGACAGAAGAGAAAACAGATTATGAATAATCTACTTTACAAGCACCAAGTAATCACCAGTAAAGACCTCACTATTTCCCTAAGCAATTGTAACTGTGCCATTAATTTTTCTCCAAGTACATTCAACCATTCCTCTATTTTGTTAATTTACCTTGACTTGCCTAGAATGGTAAAACATATAATCTGCTCCTGGATAATCAAGAGTTGCTTATGGTAACTCCACTGCCATTACTTCTAGTCTCATAAAAAGAACCCACCTCACACTTCCATATGTTATTTGAGATCATTTCATAAACTCTATAATTAACCCTAGAGCTTCAGGTGTGTAGTAAGCACAGTGACGTGCCTTGATATGTGTATTCATTGGATTTGCATTTCTATTCATATCTTCACTATATCCAAACTGCACCTGCAGATTCCCTGTATCAGCATCCATCTGAAATGCACACAGTTTAGTTTCTACTTTAATGCAGAGCTTCTAAATTTGAGCAGATGCTTAAAATACATATTGCAACCAGTGTAGTGGCACACAAGACCTTGTCGATTGCCCTTCGTCTTGATCTTGTACAAAGTTAAAGCTCCACTCCAGGACAGGGCACTCATTTGACTGACTGAGGATGACTGGTCCCCTACCCCCAATTCCCTCTCCCCAATGAGCAAAATTTCCTATAGCTGCTGTAATTCCAAGAATGACCTGGAGCGGACTCATAAGCAGATTTACCAGGAAGCCGATGACGCTTAAGCTTCTGAGCTTTCTTCCAAAGCCCTGGGAGGTGCCCTAAAGGTTGGTACTTGTGATTTTATATTCTTTTCCTTGAGATAAATTGTATAAGTGTTAGGCCCCAAAATTCTAGATCCTGCCGTAAGTGGGCGCAATGTAACTTGGCTGCCAATCACAAGGCAAGAGCTAAATAAGCTGTTAAGTCTTCATAATACGAAGTTAACAAGGATTGATTTAGGGTTGCAATCACGCCCACAGAATGGGCCATTCATCTCCAATGAGGAACCTCCAATAGAAGCAAAAGGGTATGACACGGAAGGAGAGACTTATCTATCTTTGTAGAGGGTAGGGCTCTAGGTACTAAAATAAAGCAGTGGGTAAAATCCATGCTTTTCCCATTGTATGTGGAAATTAGGCAGGCTCAGACCCCAGGGAGTGGATCCCAGACCATCTTCCACAAATAAAATTATCTTTCTCTGCCTTTAGGGCCAAGCATGTGCAGCTTGTCTGGTGTCTTTACAAAGAAAAATTTCTGTCCACTTTCTTGCTAAATTTGAAATTTCTTTTAATGAAGTAGCAAAACCTTCCAAGCAATAATTAAAGAGAAACAGCTTAATCTGCAAATGCCTGGAGTGAATATTTGAAAACATAATCATTAATTGGCAGGTCTAACCCAGAGTTGGGGGTAGGGATAGGAGTGTGAACGTGGGAGAGGATTAAAGAAGGAGGGAGCCTGAAGACAGCCTGAAACATGGAAGCCCAATCTGCAGACCACATGGCCTAACTGGGCGGAACCTTGTTTCCTACCATGGGCTGGGACACAGCAGACCTGCACCGTCAGGTGGGCCCACATTATAGTATACAAGCAGACAGGAGCCTGTAAAGGCTGATGCAAGCACAGTGTTCACTTACACAATCTCTCCTTCTGCTTGCCTTGGTGACTCCTTAGGTTCTAGAGTGAATCTGGGATGGCGATTCCTGAATCAGAGGGTGGGCACAAAGTCTGGTTTAGGAGTTAACCACTATCTAACACTCCCTTCCCGTGAACACCTGAACATCTGGGTCTAGCCCTTCACAGGGCAGTTAATACTCTCCCTGGCTTGTCAGTAAGTCTAGATCTTTGCCTTCACACCTCCCTGTTTCTGCTCCCAGTCCACCTTCCCCAGCCACCTGTGCAACCAGCCCTTCTGTCGAGTTCTCCAGGAATCCCCTATGGGGATCCATGGAATGGCTGAGCCCCAGGAATATACTGGCCTCCATTCCAGAAGAAACCCCCTTTCTTACCACCATTAGCCATTGCAACTGACCCATGTGCAACGTGCTACCCTTACAGTAGGGCCACAGACAGTGCCAAATCCAATCTTTAATTCCTTTACTTCTAAAATTGAATTATGGGGCACCATCACATTACAGGCAACATCAGCAGCACCATAATAAAAAAAGCAGTTTGCTCACTCAGGGTCAGGCTACCCTGCCCTTAGCCACACTGGCTGTGGTCAGTCACCATCCATCCCTCCTCAGCTGGCTCACTGAAGAGAGTTTTCTTCCTAAAGCTATTTCAGTTCCAGGGGAGAAGTAAAAAGAAGGGCAGCAGAAACTGCAGTGTTCAAATGGTGAGGAAGACTTTGTTGTTTTGGTTACTTTACACTCTGGCCCATTATGCACAGACAAGTCAAAGTCAGAAAGCCATTTCTGAAAGCTCATTAGAACTTTTGCTGCAATCCCAGGTGAAAAAGAAAAACCTTCCCCTACCCAGCCTCCAGCAGATGCGGAAATAGGGTCATTGTAAATTAACATAAAAACTATTTTCCTTCATGAACCTTCATGAAATTATGAAACCTATGAGAAGGCTCTTTCCAAAGATAGACTAGCTTGTGATAATGAAAGACAGAAGAGAAAGTCTCAACGAATCACAGTTGATAAGCAATTCTGCTGAGAGCATAATGAAGATTCCTTTATAACTTCACCAAAAAATGTTCATTATTACAGAATGGAGTCAACAACAGAAGTCAACTGGATTGACAAGATATCAGTGCTATTACCATTACAGGCTGTCTCGTGTTATGTTGATGGGACTTTTGGGAGAAAGTTTTGAGAACAGAGCAAAAAACACCCTAATTTTCCATACCACATCAAATGCAGCATGTGTGGCAAAATATTGGAGGCAGAATGTGGTTAATCTGCAAAGATTTCCATTATATATATATATATATATATATATATATATATATATATATATATATAATGTATTTTATATATATATATATATAATGTATTTTATATATATATATGATGTATTATATATATATGTATATATATATATATATATATACACATACTTCATGTTCATTATAGAACATCTCTCTCTGTTTTTCAATTTAGAAAGAAGTCACACAGATAGTACCTACTAGTTACTATTGTTGAATACAGGTTCATAGGCTTTAGAAATGGACTCTTTTGGGGTAGGTGAACAATGGCTAATTAACAAAATACACCCTCACTCATGGTTCTACAAAGCATGATGATTAGAACCCACGGGGTTAGTTTAGATGAAGATACAGCAACAAGGCTGTTGAAACCACATAAAGATTTGTTTTAACATAATGTCCTTCTTGCACATGAGAGAAGAAGACAGAGATAATGAATTATAATTTTCATCTATTAAAATACTGTGCCTTCATTTTAAGTACTACTTCATTACCTGGAAAATTAACCAAGAGAATTCAGAAAGCATTGTAAAGCTACTGGAAGTGAATTATGAGTCAGCTAAAGCAATAGCCCCTCCATCTTCCTTCCCTCCACAAGCCTTCCCTCCCACCTTGCATATGCTTTTAGCATTGTACTCAATTAAAAAGGAAACACTTGTGCCTGGTAATTTGGCTAAAAAGGTTAGAGAACTCCAGAAAACAACATGGGAGAAATAACACATCCTTCTGTGATACAGTTCTTTATAGTATCCCCCCACACCACCTGTGTGAGACTCACCTGATGGTGCTTATTTATTTATTTTTAAAAAAATTTTTTTTTAACGTTTATTTATTTTTGAGACAAAGAGAGACAGAGCGTGAACAGGGGAGGAGCAGAGAGAGAGGGAGACACAGAATCCGAAGCAGGCTCCAGGCTCTGAGCTGTCAGCACAGAGCCCGACGCGGGGCTCGAACCCACGGACCATGAGATCATGACCTGAGCCGAAATCGGACGCCCAACCGACTGAGCTACCCAGGCGCCCCGACGGTGCTTATTTACAAGATACTCTGTGGGCGAAAGGGAGAGGGAGATTTAAGTTTCGGCTATGAAATGAGTAAGTCATGAGAATAAAAGGCGCAGCATAGGGAATACAGTCAATAATATGGTAGCTACACTTATGGTGAGCACAGCATAACGTATAGATGTTGAATCGCTAGGTTGTACACCTGAAACTAGTATAACATTGTGTGTCAACTACAAACAAGAAAGTTAAAAATAAGTAAATAAACAAATAATAAATACATAATAGACAGTCTGATGCACTGAGAATGGGAGCTGGGAATCTGCATTCTCGATGAGCTGCCCGGTGTATCACCAACACACTGGCAGGCAAAGACCAGTGATTTAATACACATTGCTGTGAGTGTGTACCTGGCTGCTCGCCCCTACTCACCTGGTGGACTCCCGTGTCCTGCAGCCGCTGTGGCAATTGCAAAGGCAGAAGCAGGCGAAACTGAGCAGTGAGAGTTGTCAGCCGTCTGTCCTGGTTATTTAAAAGAATGGAAATGGCACGGTGAGGCAGATAGATCATATTCGATAATAAAAATTCTCATTTTCATTCCTGCACTGGATGAAGGCTTGAGCCAAATGCTCTGTACTGTCCTTGTTAATAGGAAAATAACAAGATTTTACATTGGTCATTCCACTCTAGATATATACCCAAGAGAAGTGAAAACATATCCAAACAAAAACTTATACATGAATATCCCCAGCAGCATTATTCTTAATAGCCCAAAAGTACAAATACCCAAATGTCCATCAACCATCAAATGGATAAACCAAATGTGCTATATCAATACAAGGGAATATTACTGGGCTACAAAAAGGAATGAAGTTCTGATGCATATTACAACATGAATGGTCCATGAAAACATTACGCTAAGTGAAAGAAGTCAATCACAAAAAGTCATGTCTTCTATGATTCTATCCATATGAAATGTTTGGAATAGGTAAATCCATAGAGACAGAAAGTAGATTAGTGGTTGCCAGAGGCTAGGGGGAGATGGGAGTGGGGAGAGACTGCTAATGGGTACAGGGTTTCTTTTTGGGGTGATACAAATGCTCTGGAGCGAGACAGTGGTGATGGCCACCCCCATCTTGTGGATAAATAAAAACCACTTTACTGTATACTTTAAAAGGGTGAACTTTGTGGTATGTGAATTATACCTCAATATAAAAATATTTTTTAAAAATGTCCTACATCATATTACCAGTAGAGTTTTCTTCTCAAAACACCTGTAAAGTTAGGATGAATTCTAAAATCAAAGGATGCTCTGAGCACCTGTTTGCAGTCCCTTCCCTCCTTAGATATTTTACACACAGAATCTGATAATGCTCATGCCAACCTCACTGTTCTTCCTCATTCAGGCTTTTAGTGAAAATAGTTCCCTGTGATTCTGACTTGAAGGGTTTTTATTAGTTTGTCCCTAAAGTGATGTACCCATGCTTAAAATAAATAAATAAGAGAAGAAAAGAGCTGCTTAATACAGCCAAGGAGAAAGAACAGCTCTACCCACTCCTTTAGCAGTAGACTTTAAATATTTGTAGAGTAAGGTGGCAAGAGGACAGATGAACAGGCAAAATTTCAGCTACACACTAAGAAAATGTGTGATACTGTCCCTATTTGGATCTTCTATTTTATCACAGATTTCAGCTTCCTTCCTATGGTCCTATGTCTGTGAAATTTAGTCATATCAGAGAAGAAAGAAAAGACAGTTTAAGTCAAGATAGGATTTACAAATACTGCTTATATAAATTACAAAACCTTATATACAAAAATAAATATATAAAAAGGGACTACAAAATAGAGCCCTGATAATAGTGACCAGGTGAAGAGCATTTATCTCTTGCCTTGGTAGAATTTTGCTTCCATGGGCTTTGACCCCAAACTCTTCCAGGTTACCATGAACTCAAAAGGGGGTCTGTCCCATGTAGCAACAAAGTTGCCAAGGCCTGGACTGACCAAAGCTCTAAGAGTAGTAAAGAGATTTGGCTAACTCCATAGTAGACCAGGGAAGTCTTGCTTGCCACCTTCATTTACCAGAACCATTCAAATGCCAGGGTAACCCATGATTGATCAGAAGTCTGAAATCAGTCCACTCCCCAAGGGCTGGTATCCTTCTGGGCAAGTCTTCTGACAACAGCCTGACCCAGGTTAGCCTCTCTGAGATCCGATGGCAATGACCACAGCTTCTACCCCATGGCCAAGGTTACAAATGAAATGGCCATTTGGAGCATATGCAGAAGTATGAAAGTCAAAAAATGTCTACATTTTACTTGGATTACTTGGGGTGAATCTTGTTCCATAACTGAATAGTTTTCTCTTCCAGCTTGAAATAACTGACTTGAGGAGAAAGAAGGAAGCATTTCAAAAACAACTGTTGTTTTCTTTTATTAGTAAAGAAAAATGTAAGGATTAACATATACTTAATTTGTTTTTAAGTATTTCTAAGGTTTAAAATGTGTGTAAAGTTTGTAACTCTTAATAGGAAAACATTATTTGAATGCATACCCTAATGGCAAGCCACTGCAAAACGTTTCAAAAATCCACTATTTTTTGAATTTTTTTATTTAAACAATGGAGAGAGAAAAGATTTCTACCTTTTGGTCTGACAGTTTGTCTTCCAATTAGAGGACATTTGGTATGTTCTAAAACAAATTATGGGAGACGCTTTATAATTTTCGTTAACTATAGAAAATATACCAGGTTCTACCACGTGAATAATAATGATAATTAGGGTCCCATGCAACTGGACCTTAATAAGGTCTCCCACGAATTGTGGTGCCCCAGGTGAGCCTATTTAATCTAGAGTACACTGGGATTTATGACAAGGTATCAGGGTTCTGGGAACATTTTGATAAAACCAACATGGAGACTCTTCAACTAGCTATCACCTAAGGACAAGCCTCTTGATTCATGTTACTCCAGACACAGTGCAATGCCATAATGGGGTCAAGTCAGTATTAGTTATACTAATGACATATTCTCTAATTATCTATTACTCCACTACTTGACACTGACATTGTTTGCTTCCAATGAATTTTCATAACTGAGACTAAAAAAATATTTTGGGAGTGAAACAGTAAGGCGAAAGAAAAAGTTAGAAGCTAGAAATCATCTTTCACTTTTATATTTCCAAGCCCCCTTTCTGAGCTCACCTACAGGCTGACGATAGCGGAGGTGCTGAGGAGTTGAGGGTGACCGGCAAGGTGAAAGTTCTGAGCTGTCCGCCACCGGGGAGCTTTCCACTCCTGCTCGGTCCACTGGTGCAGACTCTAGGACAGCTGCTTGAAAATAGCATGAATGTTAACAAGAAGGCCGTGAATTCAAGACCTCCTTGTCAGGGTTATGCACAGAAACACAAAGGTTCGTTATGGAGAACAGCCTTTTGGATTAGTCTACATTTTAAAAGGGCTTTAATATGAAATCAAGTCATTCCTCCTGGCAGAGTGCTAATGTCACTAAATCTAAATGCAGTGTCTTCTCTATCCCTGTCTTGCTGACCCTGCTGAACCTGGCTGACCCTACCCAGTCCTTTCCATCCAACACAACAGTGGATGTTAAAAAGACCAGGGGAAGGACACCTGGGAGGCTCAGTGGGTTAAGTGTCTGACTTCAGCTCAGGTCATGATCTCTCAGTTTGTAAGTTCAAGCCCCACTGTTAGTGAAGAGCATGTTTGGGATCCTCTGTCTCCCCCTCTCTCAAAAATTAAATAAATAAATAAATAAATAAATAAATAAATAAATAAATAAAAGTAAACATTAAAAAATGGGGGATATCTTGTGGGTTCCCTGCCTTCCAGAAGAGTGGGGGAAGAGGGACTTTTCCAGATTGTGTATCAGACTGGGATCAAAATTGGGACTTCATCTAATTCTTTGCTTGGGTTGCCCCCTTAAGCCAACTAAAATTTGAATCTCTACCAATGTGGCTCCCAAGAAGCTCTGGGGACTCCTAAGGATTGAGAGCTGCACTGTCCAATATGTTAGCACTAGCTAAGTGTGTCTGGGTAAATTTAAATCAAAATTAACTGAAGTTACATTACTATTTCAGCTCCTTACTTGCACCAGCCATACTCTAAGTGCTCAGTACATGTGGCTGGTGGCTATGGTACTGGACGACATAGATATAGAGCATTTCCGTCCCCCCAGAAAGTTCCATTGGATACCCCCAATCTAAACCTAGTGGTCAACAGGAGGCAAGTGGAAATTTTTAGAATGAACTGTGGGGAGAGTTAAAGATCATTTGAGCCTTTTCACTGCAGCTAAGATCCTCTGAATAAAAGGCACATCATTCTAGGGTCACATTAGGCTATTACTGATGATGTTTCTGTATCCCTCCCACTGGCTTATTAACCAGGTAAAACTACAACTTTGTGGATGTTCTTTCATGGAAAAGCACTACAAAAATTTCAAAAATTTCCAGCAACTTCTGTATTTCTGCTTCCTTGGGCTTTTCGGTAACCACTAAGAGCTGTGTCACCTCCACTAACTTCACATCATTCCCCCTCCCCCCCCCCCCCCCCCCCCATCAGCAGGACTGTTCTCAACTCAGCTCCCTCTGCCATTCCATTCAGGATTTCACTCAATAAACCCTTCTAAAATCCCTAACGACTTCTTGCACATGATTTACTTCTTTGGAAATACGACCACAGTTCTGTTCTTTTGAAACAGAAAGGGGCCAGGGAAGGGAAATGCTTAGGCTCTTTCCCTGAATGACATAATTACAGTAAAGCTGGCAATGATGCAGGATACAGACAAAAAATCAGTGCTTAGCTGTGAGTTTTATTATTTTCTAAATAACTCCCTCAAAATTCAGTAATGGAAGGCATCTGTTTTGCAAGAGCAAGCAGAATATCAAATACGTGTCCTTGGTCTGATTCAACCATTCACTCCTCTGAGGCAAATGAAAAAATCATTTAGTCAGCTATACTGAACCCAAAAAACTTCCCAGTGAGAGAGATGGTCAGGCTTCGACTATGCCCTGAAAGAGGAGGAAAGCAAAGAATAACACTGTAAGCAAACAGGCAGCTACAGAGAGAAGAATCCATGCCAGCAGGGTGGGGGAAAGAAGCATTTCCTTCTGGCATGTTCACTTTCAATCAAGTTCCATGCAAACAGCTTTGCTTTCAAGACGAGTAGGCAGATGTGGGCTCAAAACAAATGCTAAAATTGGGAGCACTTTCAGCCCACAGGCAGGCAATTTTCAAGCTAAGAACACAGAAACAGACACTAGCGATGCGGACTGCTCCGCAAACGTCGACACTAGGTTGCACAGCCGTGACCCAAGTGCACGCTGGTGGGTAAGAATCCCAAACACAGTGAGCAGTCCTGTGACCTTTCCCTCTGCGCCTGCCCCTGCTCTGATTTTTGTTGAGATCCCACCATCAAGCGGAATACAGATGTTAGTTGGGCTAATATATGCACTTTGTAGAAAAAGCGAGGGTAGAATATGGTGGGGACTGCCTGATAGGAAGAAAGGAGGGCACTAACAGGTAATAAGTGAGCCTGGAACAGATCTGAGGACTGGGTTGGGGGGAAAATAAAGTGCATTATTTTTCCCTCTGAAGTTCATTGTCTTGCTCACTTTGAAGGACAGTTCCTATTTCTCTTCTTTCCCTTCATGTCATTTGAAGTTCTCTTGCCAGGAAATACTGTGAGGTTGGCATTATCATTGCAATGGCAATAAAACCAGACAAAAGTCACTTGCATTTTTCAAGCGGTATACCCCAAAACTGTCTAGCTGATCTAGTGAGAGAGACCTATGGCCTCAGTAGGGACCTAATGGAGGAAGCTGTATTACGGAATGAGGTTGTATGGAGTTGTATCCTGAAGTGAAAAGCCAAAAATGTATAAACTGTTGGCATGAGATTCTTATTCAAGTTTGCCAACTGTTTTAAGTGTTAACATTATGCAGAGCACATGCAAACATCTTTCAAATTAAAGACAGATCAGTGTCTCCCTTTTCTTTGCCAATTAGAATTTTCAAGACTAGACAGCGGAGTTAACACAGCAGCATTCTTGGCTTCTAAAGACATCCTATACACACACACACACACACACACACAACACACACACACAGAACGTGTCAGACTGATGCTGAAGTAAAGCATTTTTAAACTTATTTATTTTGAGGAAGGGAGGGGCAGAGAGAGAGGGAGACAGAGAATGTCAAGCAGGCTCCACTATGTGAGCACGGAGCCCGATTTGGGGTTCGATTCCGTGAACCGTGAGATCATGACCTGATCCAAAATCAAGAGTCCCTTAACCAACTGAGCCACCCAGGTGCCTCTGAAGTAAAGCATTTTATCCATGACTTTCTTGGGGCTATTCATGGCCAATATTGCCCACTTACCAATACAAAATAAAAGAAAAATCTAAGTCTATGATTCTTTTGTTTCACCTCTTCAGAAAAATGCCACAGAGCTGCCTGGCCTCCAGTGTTAATTCTGAGCTTTCTACTCACAGTGTTTCCTTTATGGGAATGCACAGGATACACTGTTCTCCAGTCCCAGTAGCAAGAAAAAAATGTGCCTGTACACCAGTCTATTCTTAGGTTTCAATATGAATCACGTAATTGATTACTTTCAGAACCAAAACCAGAGCAACTCTAGGAACTGCAGAAGACCACAGTGTTGTGTTCACTGTTCAACAACCATACCCTTGGCTTCATCCAATTTTCTTCATTGCTTGATTTTCCTACCCATTTTATTTTTAATCCAGCTGTACCATGTTCCTGTTTGAACTACCACCTTAACTACTTACTAGGAACAAGTGGGAACAACATAGGAAGTAAATACATTAAGAGTAATCAGAAGACAGCTACAGAAAGGGAAAAGAAATAAAGATGTAAAGAAGTGGCGTGAAAGGAATGGAGGGCGATCAGAGTGATAAGGGGGTGCACAAGTAGCGGATGTGAGCAAGAAACACAGAGGGGAGAGGAGCTGACTTCTCTGGAGGAGAGGCTGGCTGCAGGGTACTTCATCAAGTGCTATGGGCCCCACGTGATGCAGTCCTGGAACCTCCCCATCACCCAGAGAGCAGCTCTGCACTTAACAATGAGACATTTCTAACTCACGAACCACGTGGATAAACTAACTCCTGAAAAATCTAACTACAAATCATTTGTTTGGGGGAAATCCAGTGAAAATAGGGGCATTAAGCCCTCAGCTATTTTTCTAATGTGGGAAAGAACCTAATGTTTTTACCACACCATTCTTCATAGGCGTCCTCCACTTTCGGTCACTGGTCATAAATGATCATTGCTGCCACATGACAAGCTCTCCAGCTGCCACTAGCTGTGTCAACAATGATCGTACCTTGGTCCAACATCTGCACTGACCAGCCTCTGCAGACTTTGTCAGTGTCCTTCCTCAGGAACTTGATCCAGTTCTTTCTCATTTATCTTGGTCTCCCTGAGTCTAACTTGATCCAGGGGAAAAACTGCTAATTCCTACCAGTAACCACACTTCCATCCTAGACAGTAGGGCAAACAGGTTTTGTATGACACTGGACCATCACTGCACACCCTGGGCTTGGGCTCTGAAGACCAGAATAGGGAAGTCGGGGAACAATGTCACAGTCTGTGGGCAACAAGTTAAACTGGAAGGATTAACCACAGCAGGCAGTGGGCAGCTTGACTGAAGACCTCTAGAACAATGGCACGTATTTAGATCAGCCTCAGATCCATGAATGTCTGACACTAACATGCTTATTCCTAAAGCTCTCCTCACTCAAAATAACACAAGAATCCAGACTTAGCCCCAAACTTCTCCTCTCCTATTTACTGCAATCCAATAAAGGAAGGAACAGAACTTCCCATATTCTGGAAAACTCCTGTACTTCCCAGGGCACCCTGCCCAGGTCTGTGATAAATTTCCTTCAGTCACACTCTCCACAGAGGTTCCCAAGCACTGAGGCTGGATCAAACCCCAGATGCACTTGTCAGTTTATGCGCTGCCTCATTATTCCTGAGAAGAATCCATCATGATTCTACCAAAGCTTGTTGTTCTAATGACTTTTTAATTATCTTCCTTCTTTCCTCCTCCTTAGTTGCTAACTTGTCAATTTAAAGAATTTCTTGTTTAAGAGGGTGTTACTTTTGATGATGACAACCATCCAGTTAAAATTCCATTAAGTACTTCACTCGGGAAGCTTATTTTTAAATTATCTGAGCTAAGAAGTACTTGGAAGCTTTACGCTGGTTGAAAAGCAAGGGTTTATGCTTCCATCTGGGTGATCCTCCTTGAAATTTGTGATCTTAGATTAAATGCCCAATTTTTTTTAAGTTATCAGTAAAGAAATAAGTTATCATTCAGAAAACAAAAAGCTGTTTGCTAATTGGCTATGAAACCTTTTTTATTTTCATCACAGAAACACTAAAAGCAACAAGGATCACTTCCTCTGACCCCTACATGTACCAAGCTGCAGAAGGTAAGGTGACATAACACAGGACTCTTAGTTCACTGAATGTTTCGCTTGGTTCATTCATTTAACAAAAATTTACTACCAGCTAGGCACTGGCCAAGGCAATGAGAGTACAGAGATGAACAAGACAGACAACTTGCTGATCTTATGGAGCTTACATGGAGAAAGACTGTCCAGGCAGAGGGAAAATCATGTGCAAAGTCCCTGAGGCAGAGATGATTGATGTGTTACTGAGACACAAAAAGAAAATCCATGTGACTATATCCTAGTAGATGAGGGAGCATTATAGGAACAGGGGTTGGAGAGAGAGACGATCCAAGTCTCATAGGATCTGGAGGCCTTGTGAGGGAGAATGTACTTTAATCTAAGTACCATAGAAAATCATTAGAGAATTTAATCAGGAAAACATATCATCTAATTCACTTAAAAAAAAAAAACACACACACATTTTGGCTGTCATGGACCGTGAACACTGTCTCATATTTTATTTCTCTCCCTATATCCCTATTGTAATATGAAGCACTGCCTTGATAACTAAACCAAAGAAGCCATCTTAATGTTTCCAGGCTGGGTCATCCTTAGCAGGGGAGGCTGGAAGCTGTACAGATATTCAAGGCAGACACTGGAGCAGAAGGCTCTGGAAGGCCCAAGCTCAAAGAACAGAGTGCCCACCATTCACCTCTACACAGAGTATCATGTTAGGCTCTTTATCCAACCAGCCTTAATCAAATTCCATGAAGAATGTTCCAATAACACCATTCAGATAACGGTGTTCTTCTATACACAACTGACTATAATTAGCCTTTTACTGTAGAAGATCTCAGGACAAGCTTAAGTTGCTCTCTTTTCCATACAGGCTAGAGTGACTTACAGGAATTTCTCTTCTAACTAGCCATTGTATTCATTCTACTTTCTACAGGGAGGTGGGAGGGCTAAAAAGAAAGGGATCTAGGGTTCCAGAAGGAATGGTGGGGGAGCAGGTGGCCAGCAAACACGGGGTGTGGCAGCTGGATAATACCTCTTTGAATACTTCGTTTTAGCTTGTTACACAGATCCACGCGGGGATTATCTACATGCTCTTCTACAGATCCCGGGCTTTGTTCTGGAGAAGGAAGGCCTCTGCTAAGATCCAACGGTACTTTACCAGTGTGCGGCGGTGGGGATGCAGCAGGGCTGTGGGTGGTGGTAGGGCTGCTGGACGCTGAGCAGGTGGTCAGGTCCAATGCTCCTATCCTTGAGTTCAATGGAGAAGTCAAGGACAGCTTTCTGGCCCTCACTGGGGAGGACGTCCTGGACACAGCCAGTGGTGGTGGGGAAGAGAATTTGCGACACAGGCGTGGGGATTTGCCATCTACCAAATGTTCACCTCTACTGTTCTGGCTGGTAGCGAAAAACAATTCTAATGACCTAAAAATAAGAGCAGAAGCTATTAACAGATTGTAGCCAAGTGAAAACGATTCCCCTGATGTTATTTAAGAACATACTCTCTACATTAAAAGGCCACAACATCATGGCACTTCTGTTGTCTTCATTTAACACTACCTATATACCACACATTTGGCAAAGGAAGACAGACACTTTTTTAGGCCTTGACTAATCCCTTGCTACCAAACGGTGGTCCAAAGATAAGTAGCACTGGTATCTCTGGGGAGCTTGTTAGAAATGCAGAACTCAGGCTCTGCTCTAGACATGCTAACTCACAGCCTGCAGTTTAATAAGACCCCTGGGTGATTCTTATGCATGTTAAAGTTTGAAAAGCACGACTGTTAAAAAAAAAAAAATTAAAAAAATAGGAAAGCCTAAAACAATGGAGTTAGCTTCCAAGTAATCACAGAGCCGGCAAAGATGACAGGGAATTTAGGGTTCTCAACTTCGTCCCTGGAGAACTCTCTGTGACCTCCACCCACCCCTGCTACAGGTGGGGCATGTAAGTTCCCAGGCAAGACAATCCTGCTCTGCAGAGCAACTGCTCATCTGCACGGAGATCCAGGGACCAGGGGGCAAACTTTCAGGACAGGCAAATCCTGGGCCTACCTGACGGGGATGGAGGTAAAAGGCCTCTTGTATATGTCGGAAAGTTTCGCCAGCACCACAGCTGCCGTAGTGAAAATACGATAGGTGTGCAGAAAGGTATTGAGGAAATCAATACTAAGAAACCGCAAGTCTGTCAGCCGCTCCAGAAGGCGCTCCACGCTGGCATAGCGGATCTGGGGCACTTTGCAGGAGTTGAGTGTTTTACTAAAGCAAATGTCGGTGTCATCTTTATGAAGACGGGCATCAGACCTACACACAAAGCAGGAACATAAGAACAAAACCAGGACATGGCTTCCTCTCAGCCACTGAGTATTTCCGTATTCGGAAACACACACACGTATGTGGGCTTCCCGTTGTAGTTGATAAAATACGTTGATGTGACTTATTACATAGGCAGGGCTATAAAAACATCAAATATGCCATTATAATTTAAAAAGGTCAGAATTAATTGTGGAGAAGGTAATAATAACTCATTTCACTCTGTGGACTGCTTCTGCAGGGGAAGAAAAATATTTTTTCCTCAACCTTTCTGAGTTCTTGGCTGAACCGCTTGTAATAAAAGACAAGTTAGCAAGAGAAAAACAAACAGAAGTTTATTAACATGCATACCTCACGTACACATGGGAGATACCGGGAAAAAATGAGCAACTCCAGAGGTGGCTTAGAATTCAGGTTTAAATACCGTCTTAATAGGGAAAAGGTTGGGGGGTGGGGTGGGGGAGAGATGGTGTAGGCCTCTTAGGGGAGAGTAAATGATTTTTAGGAAAGATGAATGGGCCCTTAGGAGACTAGATGGGAGGTAGGATAGTTGGGGACAGTTCATCTAGGTGTGATATTGACTCCTTGTCTCCTCCCCTATAATAAAAGTCAATCCTCCCTGGTTGATGAAATTCTCAGGGAGGGGATTTATGACAATTGAGTGCCTTTTGGAGGATCTGTCTTTACGCAAATAAGAAGAGGTCAGAGTTCCCTGCATTTGCTATTTTTCAAGTGTACAGCTCAGTCAATATGCCCAAGTAGCATGTTTTGGGGTGGTATATTCTGCTTTCACCTTTCTCCCTAGTTCAATCAAGTTTTATTAGAGAAATGAAGCCAAAAGCCCTATATAGGAGGAGCATTGCTTATACCCTTAAATCAGAATATCAGAAGTGTGCTGAAAACTAAGTCATGGGGGACGTTCTTCCCACAGACCGATAGAAGGGGGGAGGGAGACACATAACACTGCTATATCTGTGGTTATTTTTTTCCTCACTTCTAATTTTGTGCATTTGTGCTTCCCCCCATTTTTCTTAACTAAACTGACCAACAGATTACATTATTAGGTATTTTTCCCTTTAGAACTGGCTTTTTGACCAGTTCTACTGTTTTTCTATATTTTAATGTATTTGTGTCTGTTCTTAATTATTTTCTTCCCACACTTTCTTAACAGCTTATTTTTTCTTTTCTTTTTTTTTTGTAACTTCCTGAACTGAATGCTTAATTCATTTCATTCTTCCTGGCTTATTAATGCATTTAAGGCTATCCATTTTACGAGTACAGTTTGATCCATAAATTGTGTGAATCGTTATGTCTTCATTATTTTGCAATATTTTGTGGTGTTAAAAGTGTCTTCATTAAAAAAAAAAAAAGTAATGGGAGAGATTCTCCATGAACAGTATCCACCATTGCCCCCTGCAGTGTTCTGCTTTTTATTTTTTTTTCTTATTCTATAAAACCTCCCATCTGGCTGTTCTTTAAGCTTACCAGATTTCCTGGATGCCTGAGCAGCCTCTCCAGGTGGATGAGCACACCAGGGGGAAGATGCACACAGCAGCCCTCACAATCCTTGGCTGTGCTCAGAGCCCTCAGCCCGTGGTACACATTTGTTAGAAAGGGCAAAAGAAGCCAACAGAGAAGACATGCTTGTAAGAGGACATGCTTGGAAGCAGAGGCTGAATCCAAGTGGGGCTCAAAGAAATGCACCCCTTTGCTAGGACTGCCCAGAGCCCTCACATTCCCTTCTGGAACTCCTTGTTTCCCACCACTTCCACATCTCGGAAAATCAGTGAATCGGTGAAGTCCTGGATTTCACCACTTGATTAAAGGACATGCTGCAGGGTCAGGAACGTTCAGTGAGGCAAGTGCTTGCTGAGAATCAGTTCGCTTGTTGTGAGTGCCCTTAATTAGCCCCTTCAGCACTTGGAGGGATTTTAAATTATATATTTATTTTCTTTCAAATAAAATGGAATCAATAACTTTCTTAGCTTGCTTTTGGAAATTGCCCACTCCAATGTACGCTGGATGCATGCAAAAGTACTTCATCTGCAGGCTCGAAAGAGCATTTTAAATGAGCAGCTTACCCCTGCTGAGGAAGTAAGGGTGGTCTGTTTGTTTTAGCCACATAACTGATCTCGAAAAAACAAAAGTGCTTTTTTTGAGATTCTTGAAAATAGCGTGGGGCTCTTTTTTCCACTTACTATGTGACCCTTTATCAACTTTACTTTTATGGTTCTTAATTTTCTCATTAGTAAAAAGACCTTAGACCTTTACTAAATAAGTCAATCTGTCCAGAAGATGGCTGATCAAGGTAATCACTTTCTCCTCCTACCGTTTTCCCACTAAAAATCTCTATTTTCTAAGAAAGGTGAGGTCAACTATTATTAAAAGGAAGCAAGCCTTACCCTACCCTACCCTAAAATGTAAAGCACCACTTACAGGGCTGTTTTCACCCAATAAATGTCATAATTTTGCATTCTAATACTAGTTTTGAGCTTTGCATCTTTTAACCATAATTACTTTACTCAAAACACTGGAATAAATGGGGCACCTGGCTGGGTCAGTCAGTAGAGCGTTGCAAATCTTGATCTCAGGGTCGTGAGTTAGAGCCTCACGTTGGAAATAGAGCCTACTTAAAAACAGCAACAAAAACACTGGGAGAAAAAAGTATGTTGTGACAATACAAAATTAAAGTAAAACTAATTATACCACTGTCCTTCAAAATTATGATTACATTTTCATTTTAAGAAAAGAAAATAAATTAAATATTATGAAATTATTTAATTTTCCTTTATTACACTGAACACAATGTTTATTTCCTAAGGGACTCTCAAGAAAGATATAATGCATTACTTAAGCCTCCTGTGATAATAACAACTCCATTTTGGTAAACACTTAAAAATGCAATCTTGAGACACCAAACCCAAATCACCTATTATAATTACTTAGGTTTTAAAAGGAAGTGGGTGCCGGCAAAGTGATGCCATGTCAGTAACAAGATACAATTAAGATAGTTTTTCTTTTAACTCAAAAAAATGTCTTTTTTTTTCATAGTATGCACTTGGGAGGCACCAATACAGAATTTAGGGTAGAACAGGGCCCCAGACGGAACTATCAGAAGGAACGGAGGTTGCAAAATTATCCTCTTTCCTCTGACTGAGGAGAACCAGGCTCAATGGAAGGAATAAATAGATGAGAAGTAAGGAATAAATAGATGAGACATTACTCTGCCTTGGGAATACATCTAGAATAGTATAGATGGTCATCAAAACATCTGTGATTCTAATAGAAAATCCTTACAGCCCGAGATCCAGGTTTCTGTTCTAGCAGGAGAGCAGTTCCTGCTCATTCAAGTGTCACTCTGTGCGCCCAAAAGCAGGGAAGTCCTGGTCTGTGCGTGAAGTAGTTACACATATGAGGTTGGACATGGGTGCTAATGGAGTGACTCTGTGTATGCGTCTACCAAGCTCAAACGGACATCACAGGGGACAGAATATGTGTTTGTGCCATAACCAGTCAGGCACAAAACTAAAGTTTGTATCTGTATTCATTTCAAAAGTCAACAAAGTGTACGTATAGCACGTGTGAAGTAGCTCTAGGGCTTTAGGAGCTTATGACTTGGCTGCAATGTCCAACTTACATATTCTCATTCTAAAGCAGGTGGGACTTTCAGGGCTGTCTAACCTTCAAGAAAGTACTTTTAAAAATGGATAAAAGGAACATACACTATTTTGTGAAATATTAATATAAGAATCCTGTGGTAGAAAATTAAAATAACTCTAACCCAATGATGTGAATTTAAAAATTAAATCACGGGGTTCCTGGGTGACTCAGTTGGTTGACCATCCAACTTCGGCTCATGTCCTGATCTTGGGGTTCATGAGTTTGAACCCTGTATCAGGCTTGCTTCTGTGAACACAGAGCGAGCTTCAGATCCTCTGTCTGCCTCTCTCTCTGCCTCTCTCTCTCTCTCTCTCTCTCTCAAAAATGAATAAATATTAAAAGAAGTTATAAAAAATAAAAATTAAGTCACAATTTGGACCTCTTGATTTAATACTGCATCCTTTGTTTCTATCTTAGCATCACACATTTTTAACTAATATGGTTTTAGGAAACTATACTAAATCAAAACCTTATAAAACTGAACGCTTAAAAGAATCTTCACCCTAGAGCTTTAAAATGATCCTACCTAAAATGTTTCTAAATTTGACCAGTAATTTGAAATATTATCATTCTTTTATAATTTATATTTTTCTGTAGTAATTATGGCATTAGTATAATGTACTCTGCCTTCATCTAACATAATAATTGGTAAGTTCTAAAAGTTGTACTCTGGGGATGGTACTAATTACACTTATTACCTATTAGAAGAGGAAAATTAATGTTATTTATTGCCTTAGGACAAACGGCTCAGACCTAAAAAAAAAAAAAACAACAAACCCACATTAAAAATGCATAGAGCACAAATATTTCCTTAGTTTCATGTAACTTTTGTTGAAAGATATAACAGGAATTTGGACCTCAAACAACCAAAACAATGAGAACAGGGAACAATTTGGTCAGCTTCAAAATACTCCTGAAACAATTTCTGAATTTGGAAACAAAAAAGTATGTAGAGACAAAAGCATTAATACAGAGAACAATGGCACATAGTCAGCGATATAATTTCTCATTTTAAACTACCATTTCCCTATTGATCACCTTAAATTATACGATATATTTTGTTGACCAAATAGCATGATGACAGCCCTGGGCAAATCCACATATAAGGAAAGGCAAATAGCCCTGGGCAAATCCACATATAAGGAACAGGCAGATGGTACCATGGAAAGGCCAGTTGATTCATGTCAGGTGAATCTAAACATATCTCCACAATCAAATCTGAGTAATATGATTCATACCCAGCTGGGAAGATGCCAAAAGGATCTGCCATACTTTGATCCGGCCTCTGACCCTTGGACACATCTGGCTGTCACAACTTTTTATATTGTGCTTGAAAATCTCAATAGGTTCTTTTCCTGAATGAAAGCATATGTAACAGTATAAAAAACATTTTTCTATGCTATGAATCAATAAACTATGAATTTGAAAACCCATTGTGATAGTCATATTATTTATAATAGCATATCATGAATTATTGCATTACTGCCAAGAAACATATTCACAAAATGTAGCAGAATCCTATGGAAGCAATATTTTTGCAGGGCTTTATGTTCTCAACCAATTTGATCTTGATTAAAATGTAAGGGAAAGGATTATCACACTTACTTAATCATATGTGGCACAGTAACTTTGGAATTCTCTTCAAATACTATAGTCATTAAACCATTACACCGTATATTGTCCACACACTGTGAAATTAAAAAATAAACAATTACAACCCACATGAAAACCTAGGCAGAGCATATATTCTCCAAATTGTTTATAGCCATGAAAACAATTTAGTTTCTTATTTCATCTGTGCACACACACACAGCAACAGGTAAACACTGTACACTGATGAGCAGATTCAATACCCAGTTACCAGAACTGTGCACTTGGCAAATACCTGAGGATAGAGATAGGGGCTTTTTTTTCTCCTGGAATGTATTTCCTAAGGACACTGGCCACGATGTCACATCATCACTATTCTCTGTCAGTAGCTGTACTAGTTGAGAGGTCTGTACCTTCCGACAGTAACAGCCTCTGCGATATTCATTCTCTGCCCGAGGGTGGTCTGGGGCAGGCTGCGTAAAAATAATGGCTTTCTTGGATGAAATTCACCTTCTGTCTCACTAGCAAGCTCTGTGCCTACTTCTCAGGTGGTTTTTTTGCCAACAAATACCCCCATTTTACTAGTGTCTCTAGCAGTTTCTATTGGCACCATGTTGATTTGATGAGGATGCGTTGTGTAATTTCTCCCGCTCTGGAATGCATACAGTCCTGTTTATCTTTTACTCTTTTCTTTCCAGGAGGAAAACTCAGGAAATTTTGTTAATTTCCTCTGTCTTGTTTACTTATGCCTTGTCAATTTAAAATTTCCCTTTGCAATTAGAGAAGGGTTAGAGAAGGATTTATTTTGAATTACACATATTCCTTTTGAACAAAATAGAAAATGAAAAAAAGATTTAAGCAATTTTTAAAATCAGAAAATATTTCTAGTTACTAGGTTATTACCATATAGTGATTTATGATTGTAGTTAAATGGCGTGAAGATGTTGATTGGTATCGTGGGGGAGGGGATGGGAAAGAGTGCTGTTGGAGGACAGGGCTCACACAGAGACAGGGAGGGGAGAGATGAGGTAAGTGATCCTTTACCCCACTGGCCTTCTTTTCATTTTTAATATCTCTAAAGCACAGTGAGGCTGCCGCTTGGGTAACCAACACAGGAAACAAGAGGACAGAGATGGTGTTTGATGAAAACTGTGGAAAATGAACAATGTTACTTCAGTTTCCTTTAACATTCTAAGCAAATGGCACAGTTACACAAACAACAGCTTTAGGATGATTTAGGATTATATTTTCCATGTTTAAATTTTTCTGTTTGGTTCTTTGACTGATCAACCTGGTCCGTTTTACATAGTAATCTTTTTCTTTCTTTCCTTCCTTCCTTCCTTCCTCCCTTTCTTTCTTCCCTTTCTCTTTCTTTCTTTGTTTCTTTATCTCTTTCTTTCTCTCATCCTTCCTTCCTCCCTCCCTCCCTCTCTCTTTCTTTATTATATTTTAAACATTCTTATTTTACAGTCTTTTCCAAGTTGTCACCAGCAGTGTTAATTCTATCATTCACTGTGCTTCTGACTCTCTCAAAATAGATAATTTACTCACAAGACTTGTGATTTCTGATTCTGAGCACACTGTAATGAGCCCTGAATTGTAGAAGTGTTGCTAACGGAGTGACTTTGTGTATGCTTCTACCAAGAAGTCTTAGGATTTCAAGAGTCTCAAAAACCGCTTTTACATTAATTCCTCAGTTTGGATTTTTCATACCATGTGAATACGATACATTTAAATTTCAAATCTATAGGTTGGAAACACACTCATTTTTTCACTCATTTTTTTTCAAAGGAGATTTTTTTTTAAACTCAGAACCCAAAACAAAGACAAACTTCCTTAATTATTTTCTGGGCTAACAGGAAGAGGTTTTGAGTTCTTATTTCACAGTTGTGATACTCTTCCAAAATCTAGGCTTTAAACAGGGAGCTTAATTCCTTTAAGGGGCCCAAGGCTGCCTCTCATTCCCTTTAGTTAAAACCCCTTGGGCTTGAGACCAATACTCAATCTAAAATCATTCTCAGGCCTCTATGTCTTCAGCTTATAAGCTTTCTACTCTAATTTTAAGTTTCTTTGGTATTTCTGATAACCAGAGATTACCTTTTATTCCTGTAAATATCACCAATGTATTAATTTTTTTCTTTTATACTGATTTTAAAGATTTATTTATTTATTTAAGTAATCTCTCAACCCATGTAGCTTGAACTCACAACCCCAAGTCAAGAGCTGAACACTCTACTGACTGAGCCAGCCAGGCGCCCTTTTATTCGATTTTATATGTTAAGCACTTCTGTTTTTATATCTAGAGAGATCTAAATCAGCTCAGTCCTCCACACAGTCAGAATTGGAACCTGAGATAAATATTTTAGACCCAAAAGAGATTTATGTGATAACTTTTGACCATCTCATTATCCAGTGTCATACCTCATTCATAAATCTTTCTGATTTACTGTGTGAGGCATTACAATTATTTTCAATAGAAAAAAAGGAAAATTTCACTTACACTCAAGTTTCAGGAGAACAAAACATACATGTAGTCTGAACTGCAACTCAAAAGACCATGTAATAAAAATCCTCATTTCCTAGAGGCTCCATAGACAGGGTGCAGTGACAACATGAGTGTGAACAAACAGAACTCTCAGGGGCTCTGGGTCCACCAGCTCTATTTCAATGAGAGTATCCTGTCTTTATCTTGCTTGCATTTGGGACTTTCAATAATGCTGCACTGAAGAACGGGTTCTCTTCCGTAAAAAGTTAAGACTATAATAGAATTTATAAATATGAGTATGTGTATGAATATATTTATATTGGAAGGCATGGTATTATTCATGACCATATAAGCCTGTCTTTTAATTGTGCTGGGGAAAAGTGACTTGAGCCCTGGGAAAATGAATATACTTCACTCATTCAAGAAGAATCGTGATAAGCAAGGTGTCACATATCTTTAAGGATGTATCAAATTTATATGAATTACAGTGAACCTTGAAATTATTAGGGTTAATAGAGTAACTTTTATGTTCACAATAGCCCCAGGTAGTTTTGATGCAACTGGCCCCTGGACAATTGTTGAAAATGACTTCTCCAGCAAGGTCTTTTGAGGATCTTGCTTAAGCCAATACCTGCTCAAAGGTCAGTAGTCTACTGTGTCACCATGCTTTTTTCTTCTGAGAAGAAAGGTTAGATTCAATTTTTCTCTTTTAATTCACCTTTTTATGTTGAAGTAAAAAATTCCCTATTGATTCCAGAGAAGCTATTTTAAGGGAGAAAGCATGTGAGAGTGCTATGGATTTGTCTACACAAGGTATACATTTTGACACATCTGCCCAAACCAAGCTCAGAGGTGAATTTTAATTCTGCATTTTAGTTAATATCCATAATTATAGACAAATCTGTTTAATATACCATTATGTATGACAGGAAGACAAGCATAAATGAATGCACTATATTGAAATGAATGGTCAAATCCTCAGCCTCAAATTTTTCCCTATAAATAGATGAAAAGGAAAAGAATTATTGGTCAAGACCATTAGCCATTTGTTCATTTTGTTGGAGGTGCCAACAGTTAATTATGGGCTTACTGGTGTAACTAAAGGTGTAATTAATCATTCAAGCAATTGTTACTTCTAAAAATTACAGCTTCAGAGAAAGAGGCCTGGCAAAATCAATAGTCTTAATTTTTGTAAAGAGTTCTTTATGTGAAACTGGGAATGTATCAATTCTCAGGAACTACTTTATTATCTTAAATAAGAGCTATATGTGATTAGCGTAACATGGTATAATAGCTTAGCAATGTGGCTTTAAATCAAGTCATGAAAAAATTAAGATCCACCAAAATAAAAAGTGACAAAAATAAAATGACAAAATAATGGGGAACATATTCAAAATTTGAATTGAAAGATGTTTATTTCCCTAGTCTGTAAGGATAGCTCCAATGAATAAATGTCTATTTGGCATAAACAGACAAGAGACAGAAATGGCAGAAAATGTTAATCTCATTGATAAATATAGAAATGTAAATTAAAACCACTAGAGAATCATACCACTTTTCCATTAAATAGGAAGATGTGATAAATATGATAAAACTCAATCTTGGCACAGAACTTAGAAAAAAGTTACACTGGTATCTTGCCAATGATGTAGTGAGATGATGCATTTTGGCGACCTGTCAAGTCATGAATCATGAAATCACGGAAGTGATCAGACCCTTTGTACCAACCTTACCCTCTGTGGGGAAGATATGCCAACAAGGACTTTGATAGGGGAAGAAACTCCCTGTAAAACAATGTTTAGCATGACATCACATATTAATGCTAAAATCTGGGATATATCCATTTATTTAGGAAAAGCTGGAAAAATGGTATGTTAATGTGGGAGTGTGTGTGTGTGTGTGTGTGTGGCTATTAGAAGACACCAATATGAAGAATCTGCAGGAATAAAGATGTAAATGAGGTAAAATGTGAAAATTATGTATATACATACACTGAGAGCCAAACTGTAAAATTATTTCTGTATGACAGGATTCTAGGGGGTTTAGAGATGGAAACCATTAATTTTCAGGGTGGAGCTTTTCCATTTAATTGTGCAAAAGTGATCTGTAGAGTTGTTAACCCAGGGAAGGGTAGGGGTGCCTGGAATGTAGACTCAGGAATCTGCAAGTTTACAAAAACCCTCAGGCAACTCTACTATAGTTATCTGTGGAAATACTTTGATAAACATTAATTTAATGTGCTGAGTGTTGAGAATATTTTTAGTTCCTTTTTATGTCCATATTTTTACATATCCATAATAAAATATTAAATAGTACATTTTCAAGCTTTCAGTGGGCTCGTCTTATTAATAATGAATCTGTCCAGAGACATATTGGGAGACTGACAAATAGCATCAATGTATGTGTAGCACATAATTTCCTCCATAAAATGAAATTGCTTCAAGCAGAGAAGAAAGCCAGTTGAGATGTGCTGCTTGGCAGCAACCTAGGCTCAATCAACAGTGGAGCACTCTGTCCCTACCATCCACCAATCAAACCTTGCATCGGCAAAATCACTAAGTATCTCAGAGCGTTCACCGTTCTACTCAGCCTTTAATAGCAGTTGACACGTGACCACTCCCTCCTTGGTGCACTTTCCTCACTTGACTTCCAGGACACCACACCCTCTTGGCTGTCCTACCACACTAGTGGAACCTTCTCAGTCCTCTTGCTGTTCTCCATGACTCCTCAGTCAGTCCATGGCCTTTTTCTCATTTCTATCTGTACTTACTCTCTGGGTGGTCTCAATACTCTCACAGACTTAAATACCACCTAACTGACACAGACTCTCCCACCCAGACCTCTCTCCTAAATGCTGGACTGCTGCTTACTCAGCAACTCCATGCAAATGTCTAACAGCCTTCTGAAACTGAACATATCCAGAGTAAGCTTCTAATAATTCACCACAAAATCTCCCTGTCCCAGAAGATTTTCCCATCCTGTTAATGACAACTCCATTCTTCCCATTGCTCAGGCCAAAACTCTGAAGACATCCTTAAATCTTCCTTCTCTCTCACACCCCAAATATAAGCCATAATAAAACCCTGTTGGTTTGACCTTAAAAATGAGTCCAGAATCAAAACTTTTATCTCCAACTCCATTCCTACCATTGGTCTGAGCCTTCAAGACTTCTCACCTGGTTTATCACAGGTGAGATAATCCTGTTCAGCTCCTTCTCGTTCAGCTCCCCACTTCCACTCTTGCCCTCTGCTCCCAGTCTATACAGGTAAAACAGCAGGTAAAGAGATCCTTTTAAAACTGAAGTCAGATGATGGAATTCCTTCATCAAACCTTTTAAGAGCTTTTCACTGGACTCAGAATCCAAGCTAAAGCCCTTTCATTGGTTTAGGAGGCCTTCCCTGGTTGGACTTCTGTTACCTCTCTGACTTCCTCTTCTCCTGTTATCCCTCTCGCACAATCCATTTCAACCACACTGACTTCATGCTATTCTTCAAAATATGCAGTGTCCTCCTACTTTAGAGTCTTTGCAATGGCTCTTCCCCCTGTTTGAAATGACTTCCCCTTTATCATATATTTACAATGGTATTTCCATCACCTGCTACAGTCATTGTTTAGATGTCTCCTGCAGCCTGAGGTGACCACCATTTTAAAACTGTACTGACCCACACCTACCCCCAGTAACGCAATCCTTCCTACTCTGTCCTATCACCTTCTAACATAAAACAGTATGTACTTATTTAGTACATTTATTGTTTATTTTCAATCTTCCTCACACTAGAATATAAGCTACATAAGGTCAGTGAATTTTTATTGTTGTTGTCTCTTTTGTTCATGACATATCACAGGTGCCTAAGCAGTGCCTGGCATATAGTACCACTGCAAAAATATATTTGCTGAATACATGAAATAACGTGTGTTAAAGTCATACAACAACAGGTTCCATTAAACATAGTAATTTCATGAATTATATCATTGTCACTCAAAAAGATATAACTTTCTGTTAGCTTTATTCTCCAATTCATTTATAGATACCATCTAGTAGGACTTAACATATTAGCCATAGAGACTTGGAAAAATATGAACAAGTTGTGTACTTCTGCCTCAAGATGTAGTTTAATAGAAAGACTCACTTGGATGCTTATGGCAAAGCATTGTATCCTTTCTTTAAAAAAAAACAATCATAGGATCATCCATGCACCCAAAGGTCTTTCTTTCTTTAGCAATGCCTCACCAGGCGCGCTAAGTAAGGTTATTTAGAGCTTTTATCAATTCTGTACCTTAGGAGCCTCAATTACATCATAAGGTAGAAGCTAGAAGCAGCTGGAAAAAAACCTTTGCCTCCTCATATTCTCTCCAGTCTTCCTACTCATCTTGGCTTCCCAACACCTATAAAACTGTGTTGCATTAAGCTGTCCACTTTTCCTTTCTTCCCTACTGGCCTGCCTATCTCATTGAGACCAGAGACCATCACCATATCTCTGATACCTACAAGATACCTGGCAGAAATAGTCATAGAATCAGTGAATGATTCAGAATTTCATTAGGTAAGAGATGCATTACAGAGTCTAAAGTATTAATTCATACGGCACAGAGCTAATGAAAGTATTAATAAATCACAAGGATATAATTATGCAAATATAGAAGAGCCCATGTTTTCATTCCTTTTTTGGCCATAAAAGAAGCACCTTCACTTCAAGCTATTTATTCACCATCAAAGGAGTCCTGGGGATATATAAGTAAAAATCTAGCACTCTTGTAGAGTTTGTTTAGAATGCCAATAAAAGACATGGATTAGATATGACTTATGACTCAACACAGTTGTGTAACTTTGGACAAATACTTAGCCTTCCAAACCTTAGATTTCTCACCTGTGAAATGGAACTGATATTTCTGTTTACCTTCCGAATACTCCTATAAAGATCAAATTAGATTAAGTCTGTAAAAAGCTCTTTGACATATCAAAATAATTAATTTTTCCTTTCCTTGTCTGTTTTCCCTCAGTTTTCAGTCACTCAGAAAAAAATTAAGTCTCTGAAGAACTAAGACATAGCTCATATTTTTACCTAAGTTTTATATACAAACTACTATGAGCTCTTCAGAAAAGGCTAAGGTGGGGTGCCTGGGTGGTTCAGTCAGTTAAGTGTCGATCTCTTGACTTCAGCTCAGGTCACGATCTCACAGTTTGTAGGTTCAAGCCCCACATTGGGCTCTGCGCTGGCAGTGTAGAGACTGCTGGGATTCTCTCTCCCCCTCTCCCCTGCTCGTGTGCTCTGTCTGTCTCTCTCTCTCTCTCTCCAAATAAATAAATAAACTTCTAAAAAAAAGAAAAACAGAAGGCAATTGAATCTATAGTATATGCTTTTTCCATTTGCCCCAGTCTTCCTTGAGTTAACAACTTAGAAGATAATTACTGAGTCTTCTGTTAATATTATCCTTACATGAACATTTGTCTCCAAATTGGCTAATGGAGTAAACATCATGTGGAGCTTGTATTTAGGAATGTACAAGCCCAATCACGACTAGTTTTGATATATATCCAATTTCTGAATAAATGCAGGAATCCCTTAACTGGGCATTGTGGATCAAGGAAAAGTAAGCAAATCTGTTTCCTAGTTTTTTCAATATAAAATACAGGAAAGCTCATTTTCATATTTCATACTATAGACAGTTTCTCTTCTTTGATGTGATTCTTTAATTTGTGATTTCTCATCAGAGCCCTTGTTAGCTGTTTTTGCATCTCTCACAATTCTCCTACCTCAGAAACAAATAAGCAAAAGATAAGCTAGTGGAGGTCGCTAGAGAATTTATTACTAACAGGGCAATTTTAACACCGTTCAATACACGTGATTACATTCACAGCCTGTACAAGAATGCCTAGGAACTAAAATGCAAGTACCACAATTCAGGTAAATTTTAGCCTTATAAAGAAAGACAAACAAACAACAACAAATGATCCCAGCTAGCAAGATACACAGTGGTGATGGCAGTGTCCACAGCAACTAGATGTATTTTTTTAACAAAAATAAAATAACTAAAAGCCTTCCCCCAAAATTTATGGTGTGAAATAAACACACACATACACAAACAAACAAAATCACAATTTATGGCAAACGCCACTCGCTTACCTGACTTATGTCACTCGTCCAGGCAGCTTTCTCCTGACGTGAAGGTGCCAACAGGACTACAGTGAATGGGGCAGCATCTGGAGGCTCCACTACTATTTTAAAATCTAGATGTCCAAACACTTGTCCAGAACCTTTGGCTTCAATACATGCAAACCAACCAATTAGATGTGAATATAAAAATATGTGTGATAGCTACTTTCACAGACTTCTGGTAATACGATGGATGTCCGTTGAAGTCCAGAATCTTATTTCAGCAACATGGCACTTCTTAGGCAAGGGGAAGCCTTTACTAAGCTCATAAGTAGACAAAAAAGCTGAGGTCAGCAGGTTACTCAGGACTAGGATCTCTGCCTCCTACTCATTTCCTCTTTTCTTTTTTTGAAATTGCCATAATCTACAGAATTCCAACAACTCTCTAATTTAATTCCTTTTCTGCCTTCCACTGAAAAGTCACTATCGTGAGACAAATTCAATAAAATGTGAATTCCCAAAGATGGTTTTAACGAAGCTCACAGGTTAAATGATTCAACAGAACTTTTCATATATAAACGACTTCAGGGAGTTTATTCTCAGCATCTCTCCTGCCTCTTTAAGCAGCTCGCCTTAGCTATAAGTAAATAAAAACTATAAGACCCTTTTATTCTACCATAATTCTAAGAGATAGAATGTGACTTACAGTCATCATCACTTGCATCGGGCTCCTCAATCAAAGTACATTCTATTAGAGAGAGAACCCCACCTGTCTGGAAACAAACCAATTTTTCATTAAGAGGCTGACAGTCTTGCATAAGTTGGGAAGCTCAGATACATAAACCTTATATTCAAATTGTCACAGAAGAAAGCATAGCAATTCTGCATCACAAATAATTTTTCATAGATTCCAAAACTACAGTTAGCTGTATAAAAGTAATTAAACACACTGAATTTCATGATTCTTCTGCACCAACTGCCTCTCACTCCCAGGGTTTATAAATTTAGCAAGTCAGCCTACAGGAGACTAGATGGCACCTTGAGAGTGAATGCAGCTAGACCCACCAACCAGGAAGTGCTTTAAGCAGCAGAAAGCCATCATCCTGGTGTTGGATAATAGTTGTTAGGTACTAATAACAAAAGGTATAGATAGGTACTTTTTCTATAAAGGGCCAGACAGTAAATCATTTAGGCTTTATAAGCCATATCTCTATCGCAACTATTCAAATCTGCCATTTTAAAAGCATGAAAGCAGCCAGACAATATATAAACAAATGAGCATGGCTGTGTTCCAATAAAACTTTATTAACAGGCAGCAGGCTGTGGGCCATGGTTTGCTGACTCTTGGTATAGAGCAAGATAAAATAGGATTTAGCAAATATTCTATCAATATACTGCAGTGATTTAATAAGATTTTTGTAGCTCAGTAGTCATCAACTAGTAATTTTTTCTAGGTTATGATTTTAATTGCACTTCTTTATGGAAATGGACACTGAAATTTCTATTTTTTGGATTTGATTAACAACAAAGTACATGCCAGGCTTAGCAACTGTACATTACCTCACTATGCAATTGTGACAATCTGGGTTTTATGATACTGGATATGGGAAAGCCATAATTAAATTAATCTCAATCCCTCTTAAGTGCATGGAACATAAATGGAATAGTCACATAAAACCCATACCTTGAGCAGATGCAGCTTTCCTCCTGAACTTCTTGTACAAATTAAAAAGTGTTTTGTAAATAAGAAGCACTGTCTTTCTCCTTCCTTTTTCAAAGACAGTGAACCCAGGCGAACTTTACTAAGTTTCCCCCTCTCAACAGAAGGTACTTGAATAAGAGAACCTGGTAATCACAAAAGTGAAGAATACACAGCAATTAAAATTTTTTCAAGTGAGAGCTATTCTTGATGCAATAAACTCTAGGACCTGTTTCCCAAGATACCAAGGATTTATTTGATGCACGATTGGAAGTAAATCCTCTACACTCTGAGCAGAAGAGAGAATGCATTGTGTTTTAAGGGCCTAACTAATTCTCACCATTTTTTGATTTATTGATTTCAGAGAGAGAAAGGGAGAGGGAGAGAGAGCAAGCAGCAGAGCAGCAGAGAGAGGGAGAGAGAGAATCCCAAGCAGGTTCCACACTGTCTGCCCAGAGCCCAACTGGAGGCTCGATCCCATGGGCTGTGAGATCATGACCTGAGCTCATATCAAGAGTTGGATGCTTACATGGATGGAACTGGAGAGTGTGATGCTAAGTGAAATAAGCCATACAGAGAAAGACAGATACCATATGGTTTCACTCTTATGTGGATCCTGAGAAACATAACAGAAACCCATGGGGGAGGGGAAGGAAAAAAAAAAAAAAAAAAAAAAAGAGGTTAGAGTGGGAGAGAGCCAAAGCATTAGAGACTGTTAAAAACTGAGAACAAACTGAGGGTTGATGGGGGGTGGGAGGGAGGGCAGGGTGGGTGATGGGTATTGAGGAGGGCACCTTTTGGGATGAGCACTGGGTGTTGTATGGAAACCAATTTGACAGTAAATTTCATATATTAAAAAATAAAAAAAATAAAAAAAAAAAAAAAAAAAAAGAGTTGGATGCTTAACCAACTGAGCCGCTCAGTCACCCCTAATTCCTACTATTTTTATAAAACATTTCAGACTTGATTATTTACTAATAAACTGTAAAATAAATTTGAAAGAAAGCCAAACTGAATTCAGAGAACAAGGCACTTGTGTCATCTGTCCCTCGGTGATCTTATCTCAATCAATTTAAGAATAAGATACATGGGGTGCCTGGATGGCTCAGCCCGTTAAGCGTCTGACTTTGGCTCAGGTCATGATCTCATGGTTCGCAAGTTCGAGGCCAGTGTCACGCTCTGTGCTGACAGCTGAGAGCCTGGAGCCTGCTTGGGGTTCTGTGTCTCCCTCTCTCTCTCTGCCCCTCTCCTGCTTGTGCTCTGTCTCTCTGTCCTTCTCTCTCAAAAACAAATAAAAAATATTTTAAAAAATTTTTAAAAGAAATTAAAAAAAGAACAAGATATATACTGTATAATTGCATATAGTAATAAAATAACATAGTAAAAAGAAGATAGAATTTATTCTTCCTGAGGCACTGTAGGTAGACAAATAACATAATACAAAAATAAAATTTACACTGCATGTATATTATAAAAATAAACAAATTAAACAATTCAATGCAACTTAGTTAATTAAAATTAACTAAGGGCAGCTATTTCAGATTATATTTAAATTATGTGTGATAAAAATTTTGTGGAATTTAAATGGAAAAGAACTCATAAAGTCTATACCCAGAGCATTCCCGTGAACAAAACTGTCTTCTATTCAATGTGAGAATCTCTACGTAGATTTTATACAAGTTCATCCTAATAATGACCTCCCCACAAAATAAAATTCCAATCTAAGTTAGACAGCAAACCAAAACAAACACTAGGAAAGATTCTTGTCAATACCTTGACTTCTGAAATAGTGATATTACTGAGTCAGCGATATTACTACGATTTGTTCAATCTACCACTACTCAAAATGCAGCCTTACAAAGACACATATCAGTCTCATAAGAACCGTTAACTGCATATTCAACCCTTAAATATTAACAGGGGTCAGCACTAAAAAATGAGATTGCAGGCAACCTCATTTCCTCTTCAGACATTTTCTGCATTTCCTGATTTTTTTTTTAATGGTCACAGATTCCTTTGATAAGTGGGGAAAGCCCCACTAAAGTTGTTCGTATACGTAAAATGGTAAAACTATGACTGTGGGTCACAAAATGTTCACGTTAGCATATGAATACTCCAAACAGCATCTACTTTTTAACAGAGCTGAAGGTGGGGAGGTGGGTAGATGAGGAGCAAACCTCCGTGTGCAGATTCCATCTTCTCAGGTGAGTGTTTAGGTGGGACTGCTAGACAGAGGCACAGTAGGCAGCTATTTGGGGGCCTAAAGAACAGCATGGAAGTAGTCCTGGGGAAGGCTGTGGGCCCTGGGAACAAAGGGTAGGAGAAGGCTTGACTCCACCAAAGGGAACGGGCAAGGGGAGAGCGAAGGAAGGAGGTGAGGCAGGTGGGAGCAAGCTGTCAGAGAGCGCGGGCAGCAAGTAATTAAATTTGAAGAGCAGAGGAGGGGTGGGGAGAGCAAAAGGCAGACTGCCTAGATAAGTAAATGAGTAACAGCAGAAGGACTGCACTCATGGGGCTCACGGGGCAGAATCAAAGCCAGAGGAGCTCTTTCGGAGGACCTGGTTAGCCCCTGATTTCACAGAAGGGAAAACTGAGGCCTGAGGGGCTGAGCAGCCGTCACCTGAGTGAGCCACGCTGCCAAGAGATGGCAGTGGATTCAGCAACATAAACAATGACACCTGGAAAGGGATCGGATAGGAAAAGACAGTCCGTTGTAGCTTTGCCATGGGGGGTCGTGAGATCAGCTAGGGCAGAGTGAAAGACTGGAGCTGAAGACAAATAAATGTCCTGGTGGATAAACAGGTTCAGGAGTCATTTTCAGAAAGGTTATAACCAAGTTTATGAAGATTCAACATAATGTGTCGTTAAGTGTTCTAGCATTTAATGATTTTGCAGATCAGAAATTACAGAATACATCTTTGCTCATATATTAGTAATACTGTGGATTAAAACTTTGAGGTAAAAAAAATAAACATTTCCTTGTGAACGATACACTAATATGTTTAATCGATAACCGTTCATCCTGTATATTCAGCCTACACAGAAGTCTATATGTCAGAATTAAAAGTGAGGGATTTCAACACTATTTTCGGTTTATAAAATAATCATATTGGGAAAAACATGTTAAGTGGACTTTTTTTATATTTCATTTTATCTTTGACCTGGTGTTTCAATACAACTCTAAGACTTGAAGATTCCTCTCTAGTTAGTAAAAATTAAAGGAATAGTTTGTATTAGTAATTCCTCAATATCAGACCATTGCTATGACACAGTTCCTTGTGTCTCTCTCACAATAATTGGGGTCAATTTACAACAAAACTTGTGTTATTTCAATCACTAAATTCCCAAAGAATGGCAGTCAGGACTAATGCCCTTATTCTTCATTCCACCCAGTGTGAAAAGGAATGATGAGCAACTTCCAGGTTACTGGGTTAGGCATTTGAGAAAGTACAAATATTTGTGGACCCCATGTTACAACTCCAAAGAACACTGCTACCCTAAAAGGACATGACTGTGAGTCGGGGAATAGTTAAGGTATCACAGAGGTCCGAGACTCATTCTCAATGCATTTCACTCTGAATTCAGTAACCTTCACTTAATTATCCTGGTTCACATTTCCACAAGACATTGGCTATGCATAATGGGTTTTCGGCAAAATGTCAATTTAGAGTGCCTCATCTTCTACTAAATGTTCATATATATTTCATGTTATTGAAAAACAGAAACTCATTCCAAAATTTAGATCTTGGTTTTTAAATTTATGTCATACTCTCACAGGCACTGGTTTAAATGCTTTTGTGGGTATCAGCTCATTAAATTTTCACCACGACCCTAAAATCTAGGTGCTATTAACTCCAACTTAAGGAGAGGAAACTGAGACAAAGAAAAGTTAAATAAATTGCTCAATATCCTACAGCAAGGAGATGGTGGAGGCAAAATTTGACCTCCAGCGACATGGCTATACTGTCTTCCTATTACTGTTTCAGACTCTTACACTTTAGTTCAACAAACTTTGAGTAGATTTTGGAACATAAATGACATTATCAGACTACATTGCGATACAGTCCTTTGCATCCTGCTCATCAACTGTTTAATGATTAGCATCAATTTACAATAAAACCTCTGTTACTTTAATCACTAAATTCCCACAGATTGACATTCAAGATTATCTGATGCCCCTATTCTAAGGAGGCCTTTCCGACGTCCTGGGCAACTTATTTTTTCTAGTCCTCAGAATAAACATTCATTTAAGGTTGAAACGACACATATATTTGTGCATATGCACACTTGTACACACACAAATACAGACACACTGCAACATACCTCATACTATCCCTAAAAGTAAATAACACAAATACTAGCAGACAATTAGAGATAATTTGTAGTCCATTTCATAGGAAATGGAATCCATCAAAGTTTAAAAGAATAAAAAACCCACCTCGATGGGTTTAAAAGTCTGTTAAGGGTATGTAGTAAAAATGATAATAGGAGCAACCAAAGCAAAACAATGGAAACTTCCCAAATTATATGTAATTGGATTACTTTCTACTTTTGGATTAAGGTCTGTTTTTTTAAAGCCAACTTTATTGAATAATTCCTAAACACACTAACAACCAAAAATACAAAAAAAATACTGTAAAAGCAAATCATTATATCAACATCAATACAATAATAACATCAGCTGTATTAATAGCTAACAGAAGTGCTTTAAACATGTGGCAAAGAAAAAGCAATAAATAACATCTGGACATGAATCAAAGGCAGAGGTGGCTCCTGAGTATTTTTCCTCCGGGTGCACTGAAAAAAATGACTTATTCAATATCTTCAACCTTCTAGCGTTTTTCATTATAGATGTTTTTTTCAAACTTAGATAAGAGCAGTCTCAGTTTATAGAAATAAATTACGATGTATCATACTTTTCAATCAAAAGCCCTTTCAGAAATAGAATACTAGTTACAGAAACATTTATTTGCATTCTCGCATATTATAAAGCTCCAGTCAATTAGTATTTTTTCAGTGAATTCCAAATGCAAGAAAAATACAAAATAAGACATCTAACAATCAAAACTGCAATTCAACAAGTAATTCAATTTAATCCAATGCCCATCTTTCAGGTATCTATAATGGAAAACAACAGATAAGGCAGGAGAGAATTCGTAAACACTGCCCTTCAGAGTTACAATTACTGGCAGAGACAGGCGTGCAAACATGTACCTACAATACACAAGAGGACGAAATACATGCATCGGGAGCAAGGGGCATGAAACCAGGAGGAAGGTAAATCCATTCTAACTGGAGGGAAGGGGAGAGAAAGATGAGGGGAACATTGTAAAAGGCTCTCTAGAGGTGTCTGACCTGAGCCTGGAAGGCCAAGCAGACCTTCGATAGGCACGGAAGGGATGGAAAAGGGCATTCCCAGGCCCCAGGCTGGGGAAAGCACACGTGAAGGCACACAGGCAGGCAAGTGCCAGGAAGGCAGAAAGCCAATATGGGAACACAGTCTCTGCGGAGGAATACAGGGGGAATTAGGAAGGCCTGATGTTGTTAGCATTATATTCCACTATATTTAAAGGAAAATTAGTATCAGAAGCCAAAAACTGAGAAAAGTTATCATTTCTTAAAATAAACTTCCAAACTTTAACATATGTGTACTTTCTCTCTTTATAAATAAATAATGGAAAATAGAACAGCACGTGTTAAACTTTTTTAAGTATTCTGTGCAAAAATTTATGTGCACAGCACAAGTAACGTCTTATTTGATGAGGTAAAAAAAAATTTTAAGCAGCACATTTTGGCAGGCAACGGAAATGCAAATATCTTCAAATGTTATTGGCACATTCTGAACAAAAACTACATTAAAGGTTAATCCTAGTTCCAAAATCTATGTGTCACTGCTCACCAAGTTCAAAATCATAAATGTGTGCAATGCATTGTCTCAAATCAATTCCGTGGGGCATGGTCCCTTCCCTCAGAACACTTAAGCACTTAAAAAAAGAACTCTGGATGAGGTTTACTCCGTGCACTCTGCAATGAGGGCCCTGGAGGGAGGGACACTGTTAGGCTGTTGCTTCTCCAAAGTTTCTGGCACAAATATCTTCAACACTTCAAAAGCTTAATATACTGGGTGATGCTCGGAAAGCACACATCCCACAAACAAGATACATGCACCATTACCAAAGCGTGTCAGGGGTCAACAGACATTTCGTTTGACAACTGGAGTTGCCAACTGAATCAAATCATATCATGGGGGGCTGATCCAGAAGTGCTGATGAAGAATGGGAACAAGAGACAGCTGTTTTCACTTCGGACATTGTCCCCACCACTATGTGAAAGGGCTTTGAGCAGTGCAAGTTTCTCTTGGGCCTTTGCCTGTATATCGTCGCCACCTGGCACTGCCACTCTCATCGGCCAGACCGATCTGTCCTCCTTGGAGCTGTAGAGAATGTCTGGTCCACTGAGGAGGAGAGTCCAGTCAGAATGTAACTTACTGTCCCACTCGTGCTTTACTATTATTGTGTTGCTGTTTTTCATGGCCCCTGAAAAGAAACAGCACAAAGGTGGGCCTCAACCACAGCCTCGGTCAAGGCCACGGAGGTGTCCTGCATGAACAGTATCAATCACACAGCTACATCAAAGCTGCTCCAAAATGGTTTCCGGGATCTGGCAATGATAATGTGTAAGTCGCAGAGATGACTAAGACAGTGGGTCTACCAAACAAGGACTTACCTTGGCGGATAAAAGTTTGGCTGGTGTCCAGCAAAATATCACAACCCTCTACGATCATTCTTTCTATGGCAAGGTTCTTCCTTATGTTTTCAGTGTCACTCACTTCATCATGCATTATCCTATAGACACAGCACAGACAGATCACAGTAAGAGATATTTTCTGTAGCCCTAGCAGGTATGCAAAGAATAGCTCCCTCTGGGAAGTTCAGTTTTGACTTGCATCAGTATAAAAGAGACTGCGGGGAGAGCAGACTTCCAGGCCTCAACAAGCCATGACCCAAACCAAAGCCAGTGTACATGATTCTAAATGACAAGCGGGTCACAAACCAATGAATACCCTGGGGAATGCAACAGGAAAGCAAAGTATTATTTTATGAACAGCAACCTTCATTGAAATTAGGATGCCATTTGTTAGAGGTAGAGCAAATTAGAGGACCTTATACCATTTATTCCATATAAGCTAAAGGAACACAGATGTAAATAATTCCTTGAAACACTGAAAAGTCACTGAAAGATGCAAAATATACATTCTCTAGCTTCTTGCCAAATATGAACACAAGGATTCCAATAAAGGTCGTTTTCCTATTATCCTGAAAGAAACATAAACCCAAATACAGCTATAATCTCAATTATATAAATTCACATGCTATAAAAACATTTTCAACAATATATATTTTTCTTGGTTAAAATTAACATGTATTCTGATTCAGTGCCATCTGAAGAGCTAGCATTTAATATTCAGGTGAATCTGAGAAGCTGGTCTGTGTCTTGCTTCTTGTTACCTGGACATATATATTAGGTTTCCACAGAGACTAACTTGCTGCTTTCTCTAATCAAGGCTTTATTATGAGTTCTCCACATACCTGGACAGTTCCTCTAGTTTTGACTTAGCAAACTCCAGACTTTTCCTTTCCACATGCTCATGGGGTGTATGAGCTAGGAGTTCGTGAAGTGTGATGATATACCTGGGGATCTAAATGCAAAGGCCAGCATGAGCAAGAGGTCAGGATGAACAACACTGGGACACTCTCTACTGTGCCATCATCATGTCTGAGAAACTCATCTCTACCTTTACAGTTTTGAAACAAAGTTTACTTCAAACCACACACACATACACACACACACACACACACACACACACACTTCACCAAGAGCACAAAAAAAGAGTAACAAAATATTATGTTCCAGAGAAACAATTGTTTCTTTAGGTTTTTTAATATAATCATATATTTCTTAATCACAACTTTTGAAAATTGGTTCATGGGGAAACATACAGCTATAATCAAATCACAAGAATCTGTATTTTAGGTATATTTGTTCACAATTTTTTTTTAAATATAGAATCCTACTGCAATATTCTGTTTAAGAATTAAAACTTGGGAGGAGAAGATATGTTCACCTTTATTACATTCTCATCCTACTTTACCTTAATTCATTCTTCTAGCAATAAAAAGTATTGTTTAATTAGATTATTTACTTGTAGTTAGTTTTGCTTATAGATAAACTATCTGAATTCTGTCAAAGGCAGAAACTCCACCAGGCCTATGAAGATGTTAATAGAACATAGTAGAGTTTTAATTAAAGTTATAGTGATTCTACCTATTTATTTATTTTAATTTTTATTTATTTTTGAGATCATGAGAGAGACAGAGCACGAGTGGGGGAAGGGTAGAGAGACAGGGGAAACACAGAATCTGAAGCAGGCTCCAGCTGTCAGCTGTCCAGAACCCAAAGCAGGCTGAGCTGTCGGCACAGAGCCTGAAGCGGGGCTCGAACCCACAAACCATGAGATCATGACCTGAGCCGAAGTCATATGCCTAACTGACTCAGCCACCTAGGTACCCCTCTACATATTTGTTTTTTACTGGCTTACAAACTAAAATCTTTTAGAAAGCTGGGGCAGTGGGCTTAATTATAATACCAACACACATGAACAACAGGCACCATAACCCCACCTGTTATGGGTCAGATTGGAGCTCAAGGTTTGCACGTACACCTAAACCTCCAGCAACAAAAGGGGAATTTGCCCATTTTACACAGATAAGGAAACAAAGTGTGAAGAGGTCTGGTAACTTGCCCAAGGTGGTGTCACAGCAAATGACGGAGCCAGCCATGATCATGGTGGCTCTGACCAATGCAGGAACCCACGGGGTCTCTTCTCTGGGGCCTGAGGTCTCTCTAGGCCCTTGAAAGGCCTTCTAAGAATGAAGAAAGTGAAACAGCCTCCCAGGGTACTATGGCTAGCTCCTTCCGTCCAGTCCTGAGGTGCTGGCAGCTCTGCCCACGGATCTGCTGTTGCTCTTGTGCAGGTGGTGGCCTTCACCGGGTTACTTACTGATGTTTACTGAGGGCCCATGTTTAGGCATGAGCACAAAGGGCAGTGCCACAGCACACACACGGCTCTGCAGCTGATATTCTGGGATCAGGTCCTAAGGAATGTCATCATATTAAGGTTTTGGAACTTCAGACAGACTCCTGATAGGAGGGAGACCCCTCCCCTGTAAGACACATGGAGGGCACTTTCTGCCTCTCCATTCCATAAACTTCTCCTGGTAAAGGCTCTTGGGATACATACACTTTCAAATATCCCTTCTGCACAGTGCCAAGATGGATAACAGTTTGCCTCTAAGTCAGTAGTTCTATAAGAAAATCAAGGCAATCAACAGCTAATGTACTAAATTTTTCATAACAAAGAAGGTAGGAGTGGGAGAGCCTGACGCTTATAATGCATGCACTGAAAACCCACAAAACTAAGTTTAGTCAATAGCTTCAGGATCCTCCCCCATTAATTAAATCTATTTTAGAGAGCTCCTTGGCTAAGGTTCAAGTAGATAGATCTGAAATTCAGAAGCCGGTCCTTTCTACTTTCTGGTATAGGAACAAACAACCCTGAAACTGCCAAAAAGCAGGGAAAGGACATTCTGCAGAGAAGTGGATGGCTCTCCAAAGAGCTCGTGTGTATATTCAAGAACTGATTATAAATCTGTTCCCCCCAAACCCAAGAATCACAGTAAGTACTGTCTAGATGAATCATAATGCTCTTCTCAACTATGGAACAATACTTGTCACTTTATAGACATTAATTAGCTGGCTTGCCAATTACAGTAAATAGGTGGCTAGAGCCGCAAAAGGCTACTTTCCAGAGAACATCTAACAGCACTGTTCTTGTCAGGGGCAGATTTCATGATTGGCTTACCTATGGACTTATGAGCAGCTGAAGCCAATTTAAACAGTACCAGTCGAGCCACTGCCTTTGCTAATTAAAAATTACATTAATGACTACATTATTTTCCACAACAAATTTCTTGGCAACACTTGGACTATTTGTCTGATGGTTAAATTGAGGATAAATTAACTGCATCATCCAAATTCAACAATTCCTCTATGTTTCCATAGCTCAACATAGAATATCAACAGCAGCAAATGACTTACTTGACAAAGAGCCCAGTAAAAGTTCTACACATACACAGGCTAAAAGCTCCAATCACCTCTCCTCCTCTGTGCCTAACCCCTGCCCCCATATCTAGACTCAAGAAAAAGTCTGGTCAGAGGTCCCTTGGTAGCATGAACTAGCATGCAGAGGGAAGTAGAAACGGCTAGACCCTCCAAGGAAGCAAATGTTTTCACGACTATGTCACCTCATTTTTGAAAGAACCAAGAGGGAACAAGAGGGATAGAATGAACTCAGTAAGAGAAAACCTCCAAGCTTCTAGAAAATGCAATTTCCCCTTCAGTGGTCCATAGGGTCACTCCTAGGGAGAAGGCAGAAGGAAGAGACACCAAGCAAACAAGACAAAGAAGAGGCACCAAGGAGAATGAGGCTGTTAGGTAGCACACTCTGATAGCTTCCTCTCTTGATCTATCCAGAATAGTGACAGGGCAGCAAAGAGATTAAGAGCTGGTCTTTCAGTTTACACATCTTGCAGTTTGGACCAATTCTGGCTAAATTCTTCAACTCTGAGGCTTCTCCTAGAAAAATGGCTCTCCTAAGCTGAGACCTTTGGTTACCCTGGTCTGTAAAAAGCCAGAGAACCTCAACATTTGACCCTTCAGCTAAATTGTAGGGTTTCGGGCCACCACAGTCTCAGGATGTGGGTTCCTAGACAAACACCAGGCTCCTTGCACCACCATTGTGTGATCCCCCCAGGATCACAGCCAGATAGCTAGAGCTCTGGGAGACAACTGGAGATCAGGTCCTCAATTTTAAGAGTAAGAAACAGAGATTTAGATTGGTTCAATTATTTTCCTGAATGCTATGACTGAAGAGTGAGCAAGACATCCAGGTCTCCTCAAGATTCGTAGTCCGATGGTCCTTTCCTGACATTGTAGGAATTCCTTGGGGTCAATCAAAATGCCAAGCCATTATTATTGGGCTTAAACTCCAGGGAAAAGGAGAGAGGGTGACAGAAGTGCATCTCAGCATTTTCAAGAAATCCAAAGGGTTTTCCAAGGCCCTACATTCGACTGTGTTTGGACACCTCCCCTACAGATCAAGTGTGGTTCTGTCTGTTGCTTTAAAACCCTGAGAAAATGACACCAAAGGGAAATTAAATAGCCCGTGGGAAGGCATTAGTGCACTGTCAGAAAGGGAGCTAGGTGCCTCCCAGAATGTTCCATGTGTCTTCCACAACCATTTCTTTGAATATTCACCTGAAATCGAGTTGCTGAAAAGACACAGTTTAGGGATTGTAATCATAATCTGGAGGTAACTGCCAAAGACACAGACAGAATCTCAGAACACTGCATTATATAAAACTTGTTTCACTATAAATAAAAGCTTAAATTATAATTTTTATAAGGTTAAAAAAAGCAACTTTTTGTTTTTGCTTTGAAGTTTTTCTTGTAAAATATTTCTTCAGAGAGGCAAAAAGTTCAAACAATTCAGTTCCATGAAAAAAACACAATACCATTATAAAGTTTCACTATATTTAAGTTGTTTCAAATACATCCTTTTGGTTTTTAAAAAATCTTGCTAAACCTCTGTGGTGACTTCCATGATTTCAAAAAGGATTGACAAACTTTAGGACAAACAATTATGAACCAGAGCAACATTTCTTTCTCAGGCTACAAAATGGTCAGCCAGGGTCAGCAATGCCTGCGCAGGGGGACAAAACTCTCTGCAGAAGCCCTAACACACATGATTAGGAGAATCGGTTTACCACATGACAATCTGGAGGCCTGGCCAGAAGCCCCATAAATTCCACAATAAGAACACTCAATGCCTTTCCAAAAGAGCAGAATCAACACTTTTCAAAGGAACAGGAGATTCAATTCACATTTGGGCCTCCTCTGTTCTCACTCAAGGACTCTTAACGGTAAAGCTCTAGATACAGGTAAGAACACAAGTATGTTTGATCCCTCCGGGTGCTCTAACACCCAAAAGTAAATGTCATGACAAGCCCCAGCCTCAATTCAGCAACCTGACTAGGGGCCAAGAGTCCCCAGGTCTAGCCAGTGCCTCCAGACCCTATATTTTCATAGCCTCTGTGACCCAGAATGTCCTCTTTTTGCTATCCGGAGCTCCAGACAAACTCAAGACCAACTTCAACAGCAATTGTAACAGGGAGGGGAGGATGGGAAGGAAAACAAAGACTTTCCCAGCAGTCACTCCACCCCTCAGGAGCCTTTTATGCCACCAGCATATACTGGAACGTTTGCACAGCATCCTATTTCTGTAAACCTGATAATATTTTTAAACATGCTGGAGGAGGAGACTCCATGGAAGAAGTCTGTGTGGAATCTTTCTGTAAAGAGAAAACTGTGCTACTTTTCAAAAACCATTCCTGATTTAATTGCTTCAAAAATGCCTGGTTTAAAAAAAAATGCCTGCTTTTCTCCCATATGCTACACAGAGGGAAAATGTGTGGCATAAATTTGTTTCTCTCAGGGTCAAGCTCAGGACAGTTGATGCACATTTGCCATAATTCCACATGGGGCATACTTAAACTTGTCACTCACGTCACCCTATGTTTCAGTACCACCAAACTGGAACCGATGACTTATAAAATGCATCCCAGATGACTTACCTGGAACATTGGATAGGTCAAGAATGTTTCCAGCATCCTCCCCTCACACGCGGGGTTGGCTTCGTACTGTTTTAAGAGTTTGTCGAAATCTCGGTTTTGCTTACAATTGGCAAGCACTTGGAGGCTGTACTGGTGATTACGCACAAATTCTTGATAAATGTTCAACATGGGGAGCAAAATATCAAACAGATCAGCTGTAAAAAAGAAGTAAACATGGCAGTTTTTCTTGGTCCTTGGTAAGTTATCTAAAACAAGGAGAGACTGTGTTCACTCAGTGGAAATGGCACAGAGTGGCTCCCAGCATCATGTGTCACACGTGCACAGGGCCCCCGTCCAGATGCTTGAATGACTGATTTGGTAGAATGCATGGGGGCAGGGGGAAGGGGGTGCACAGAGCCCAACTCTAGCCCCAAATGAACAATGACAGGCCAGGAGAAAGGGCTGAGAGGGCAATAAAACGGATTCCCAGTGCCTAAGGAAGCTCCCAGGTCAAGAGGGAAATTCAGACAGGTTAGGGTGACTAATGTTGAAGTTATTTTGCTTTAATTGTAGACATATTAAGAGAAAATCTTTTATCTCTAAAGCATGCACTTACCTAAAATTAAGGTAGGCCAGTTTGCTATCCTTGCCTTCAGTCCTTGATGAAATATTTCATGAAGAAACATAATTGTTTCACTATAGAAAATTGAAAAATAATATAATCTAGTCACTTCTTTGTCAAAGAAGTCCACTGAGTCCTTAAAGCCTTAATAAATACATGATTTACATGCCTCCCAGGGCCTCCAAATTGTATACACAATAATAACATGGATTATACTAGCCCTCATAAACCAATTTGTCTTTCAAACGATCTCGAAAATTCTGAGCTAGGCTTCAACTACTGGAAGACAGTAAACACCAAATCACTGTCATATAACCCTCTTCATTATGTTTGATAGCAACATCTTTCTACTGTTAGGATCTAACACTTCAACTGATAATCAAAAAATTAGTTATGATCCTTTTTCTCTTCAGTTTGATTCTAGATGATAACTAAGGGAAAAGACTCCCTCTTTCACTAAAATGAGTTTTGACAGGAAAGAGGGGGAAAGAATCCACAGCAAAGATTTGGCAGAACTCTACCATAACCACTCCTAAGACGCCCAAGATGGAAATGTAAAAGAATCCTCTGAAAAGGACTAAACCTACACAGAGATGCTATAAGGAGAACTATGCATAGAGATCCAAATCTCTGCAAGGTTCAAGAAGAGCAGCTACCAAAGTAACTTTTGCTTTCTCCTCATTACAATTAATTCATTGGATTGAGCCTCTAAAGCCTTTTCTGAACTGGCACATCCTACACAATCAAATACATAATTATTCATGTAAGGGAGATACTCTGGTTTGTTGTAAGTCAAATTCAATTACAATAAACATCAATGGGAAATCCTCAACTTTTTCCAAATGGTCCATGAAACAAAATACATATGGCTTGAAGATGATAATTTGTTTTTCATTTATAGCAATTTTAACTAAGCAGTGTTTGTTGTTCAAGGATTTCAACCAAATCTAGTTTGGCAGATATTGGGGGTTTTTTTGTATTTTTTAATTTTTTAACATTTTTATTTATTTTTGAGAGACAGAAAGAGATGGAACACTAGTGGGGTAAGGGCAGACAGAGAGGGAGACACAGAATCTGAAGCAGGCTCCAGCTCTGAGCTGTCAGCACAGAGCCTGACAAGAGACTCGAGCCCACAAACTGTGAGATCATGACCTGAGCCAAAGTCTGACGCTCAACCGACTGAGCCACCACGCGCCCTTAGTTTGGTAGATACTGTATGTTAGTCTTTCAACCTCCTTTCTATTCTCCTTTTAAGTGGACATGATGGAGAGCTACAGCTAAACTTCCCAGACTGCCTTGCAAATGAGGCTCTGAATGTAAATTCAGTTCCACCAGTTGCACCAATAGGTGCACCTGGTAAGACATGGAAAGTAGGAGAGGCCATCTGCCTATTGCTGAAAATCAGTCATGAAGATGTGAGTGTTTCAGGGGCAATTTCAGCACCCAGTTTTGGTGTTCTAGTTTCTAGGCAACAGCTTCCTAGACCTGAGAGGCAGATATGGTGGCAATGGCAGTGGCTGTAGTTTCCTAACTTCTGAATCACATCTACAGTGCTGTGCTCTTGAACTCAAAGCTCCAGGGGAGCAGCTCCCTGGCTTTGCTCTTCCAGCTCTTCCAAAGAATTGTATAAGCAGTGAAAATATCTGCATAACTTAAGAGAAAATTACACAGTAATTTTGTCCTTAAACGTCCTTTGTCCTTAAAATGTCCTTAAATGCAGGCTGGGAGATGGACGAAATAAAGGAGATTAAGAGCACACTTCTTGTGTTGAGCACTGAGTGATGTACAGAATTATTGAGTCATTACACTGCACATCTGAAACTAATATAGCACTGTATGTCAACTAAACTTCAATAATAAAATAAAATAAAACAAAGTAAAAAAAAAATAAATGCATTAAAAAGCCTAATTCTTTAAAAAGCCAAATTAAAATATATTGCAGTAACTTTTTGGTTTTTTTCTTTTAAAAAAAATTTGTTTGACTAGAGTTGATACATAGAATTACATTAACTTCAGGTGTACAACTTAGTGATCTGACAAGTTTATACCTTATACTATGCTCACCACAAGTATAACTACAGTATGTCCCATTACATCATTATTACAATACAAGTGACTGTATTCCTTATGCTCTGCCTTTTATTCCCATGACTTCTTCATCCCATACCTGGAGGCCTGTATCTCCCTCTCTCCCCTTCACCCATCTTGCCCAACTCCTCGACCCTCATCTGGCAACCACCAGTTTATTCTCTGTATTTATGGGTCCAATTCTGCTTTTTGTTTATTTATTTATTTTTAGATCCCACTAATGACTGCAATCATATGTGTATTTGTTTTTCTTAGTCTAACGTGTTTCAAGAAGCGCAACAGGTTCCAGGGCCATCCACACTCCTTCCAATGACACAAAGTCATCCCTTTCTATGACTTTGTAATATTTGATATTATTTGACAGTTTTTGATGTTTTCATGTTGTTTTTACTTTTGAACCATGTAAATTTCTTCAAAAACAAATAAATGTATTCAAAATAAATAAATAAGTAAATAGATGAATTAAAAAATAAATAAATAATCTTTAAGTAAAGCACCCAGGCACTCCCTTTCTCCCCTTCTCCTCTTCCCTTGTTTATTTTTTCCATAGTGCTCATCACCATATAATATACTACATATTTCACTTATTTACTATTCATTGTCTTCCCACATCAAAATTTAAGTTACATGAAGGCAAGGATTTCTGCTTTGTTCACTGATGAACACTCAGCAGGAAGGACACTATAAATATTTATTGAGCAAATAAATTTGCTAGAGATTCTCAGGCCCCTTGTTAGTTTTTCTTCTTCCTAAAGTATGTCTGTATAAATTACATGTAAAGACCCATTACTCACTCCACCTCCCTCAGCTTATGAAGATTATCTTTCCCAACACACACACGCCTACACAATGACAAGAAAACATATGTCACACAAAGAAAAGACCCAGAAAACTAAATGCCATGATTCAAGATAAAGACATGTAAACTCACACAAATAATGAAACACAAATGATAACTTTCTTATTTTTAATATCATAAGCTCATAAAATTTTTTTTTTTTTTTTCAACGTTTTTTTTTTATTTATTTTTGGGACAGAAAGAGACAGAGCATGAACGGGGGAGGGGCAGAGAGAGAGGGAGACACAGAATCGGAAACAGGCTCCAGGCTCCGAGCCATCAGCCCAGAGCCTGACGCGGGGCTCGAACTCACAGACCGCTCACAGACCGCGAGATCGTGACCTGGCTGAAGTCGGACGCTTAACCGACTGCGCCACCCAGGCGCCCCTATCATAAGCTCATAAAGGTGAACTTATGATTCCTATTCTTTTAAGAGTAAAGTAAAAATTCTTTTAAGAAATAGAAATGGGTTTTTCACATGACTCTTTGATTTACGCCAAGACAAACCTGTTGAGAAAAATGCTGCTGACATCATCATGGCTGATGGGAGGCTTCTTGGAGCTGGCCGCCATTCGCAGGGGCCGGAGGAAGCCATTGACCAGGATGTAGAGCTGGTGAACATACTCCGACTCAGCTTCAACCATGGTGAACACAATCTGGTTTCTCTTCCTCATGCTTTCAGCATGAGGAGAACAAATGTAATCCTGCACAATGGTCTTCCATTTCCTTCTACACAACCATCCTCTCATGAAGCTCTGAACCTACAGAACAACAACAGAAAGAATCTCAGGGACGTGTGAGGCTGTCTTTGAATAAGCCTGTCAGTAAGGGTTTTCATTCCACACCATATAAAACACTGCTTTTTTGTTACAGCGCTAATGGTCCCATCACTAGAGTAAATTATGGCAGGCTTTTTCAGATAGCAGAAAAAATAGGATTTAAAAATAACATTTTTCTCAGTGTCACAAGTTTCTTCCATATCTTAAGCTCTTTAAGACTGCCAATATGCTAGTATCCAAAATCTATAAAGAGCTCACCAAACTCCACACCCGAAAAACAAATAACCCAGTGAAGAAATGGGCAGAAAACATGAATAGACACTTCTCTAAAGAAGACATCCGGATGGCCAACAGGCACATGAAAAGATGCTCAACGTCGCTCCTTATCAGGGAAATACAAATCAAAACCACACTCAGATATCACCTCACGCCAGTCAGAGTGGCCAAAATGAACAAATCAGGAGACTATAGATGCTGGAGAGCATGTGGAGAAACGGGAACCCTCTTGCACTGTTGGTGGGAATGCAAATTGGTGCAGCCACTCTGGAAAGCAGTGTGGAGGTTCCTCAGAAAATTAAAAATAGACCTACCCTATGACCCAGCAATAGCACTGCTAGGAATTTATCCAAGGGATACAGGAGTACTGATGCATAGGGGCACTTGTACCCCAATGTTTATAGCAGCACTCTCAACAATAGCCAAATTATGGAAAGAGCCTAAATGTCCATCAACTGATGAATGGATAAAGAAATTGTGGTTTATATACACAATGGAGTACTACGTGGCAATGAGAAAGAATGAAATACGGCCCTTTGTAGCAACATGGATGGAACTGGAGAGTGTGATGCTAAGTGAAATGAGCCATACAGAGAAAGACAGATACCATATGTTTTCACTCTTATGTGGATCCTGAGAAACTTAACAGAAACCCATGGGGGAGGGGAAGGGAAAAAAAAAAAAAAAAAAGAGGTTAGAGTGGAAGAGAGCCAAAGCCTAAGAGACTCTTAAAAACTGAGAACAAACTGAGGGTTGATGGGGGTGGGAGGGAGGGGAGGGTGGGTGATGGATATTGAGGAGGGCACCTTTTGGGATGAGCACTGGGTGTTGTATGGAAACCAATTGGACAATAAATTTCATATATTGAAAAAAAAAATATTAACGTTCACAACAAAAAAAATTAAATTAAATTTTAAAAAAAAGACTGCCAATATGGACACCAGAATGTGATAATATTACATAATTAGTTATTAACATGTTAATAAAGAAATACATTGAAGGTTTATTCTTTAACAATATAAAATCAGATACTAAAAATTTTTAATTGTGTTAAAAAAGCACATAACATAAAATTTACCATCTTAACCATTTTTAAATGTATAGTTAGTTCAGTAGTGTTAAATATTTCACATTGTTGCATAACAGATTTCCAGAACTTCATCTTGCAAAACTGATACTCTATACCTACTGAACAACTCCCCACTTCTCCCTTCCCTCAGCCCCTGCTACCCACTATTTTACTTTCTATTGCTGTGAATTTAACCACTTTAGATAGCTCATGTAAGTAGAATCACACAGTATCTATCTTTTTGTGACTGGTTAATTTCACTTAGTATACTGTCCTCAAGGTTCATCCATGTTGTACCATGTGCTAGGATTTCCTCCCTGCTTACGGCTGAATAATATTCCATTGTATGTATATTTTGTTTATCCATTCATCTGCTGATAGATATTAGAGTTGCTTCCAACTCTCAGCAATTGTGAATAATGCTGCAGTGATCATGGGAGTGCAAATATCTCTTCCAGATCCTGTTTTCAATTCTTTTGGATCTATACCCAGAAGTGGAAATGCTGGATCATGTGGTAGCTCTATTTTTAATTTTTTGAGGAATGACCGTACTGCTTTCCACAGCAGTTGAACCACTTCACAATCCTACCAACAGTGCACAAAGGTTCCAATTTCTCAACATCCTTATCGACACTTAGTTTATTTTTTTTTATGGTAGTCATCCTAATGGGTGTGTGGTGACGTTACACTGTGGTTTTGATTTCTATTTCGCTGATGTTTAGTGATATTGAGCAGCTTTTCATATGTATATGACTTCTCCAAAGATCACATGTATATTATTTCATCTTTGGAGAAATGTCCGTTGCCCATTTTTAAATCAGGGTATTTGATTTGTTGTTATTGAGGATTTTTTTACGAAGCTTAAAAAAAAATAAGTGTTAGACATCAGCTCATCTGACCCCTTCTGTTTGTACATGAGTAAACGAAATTTCATGGTAAGTCACACAGGAAAGATGCAATGAGAGTTGGCATTCTTTAACCTGCTTTTTGTTAACTCTACGGATTCTCTCTCAGCCACCCGGTGAAAACACATGTGAATGATTTGCAATGGAGATTATTTTGTGAAAAGAAACATGAAATATAATTAAAAATTGATTCTGTAGACAACATGATAGCCTCTAAAATTGATCTGAATTCCCTAGGTATGATTTGAAAAATAACAGACAAACCTGTACGTTTTAGCCAACAAATATTTACTAAACATCTTTCAAGTGTCCAGGTAAATGCTGGGGGCTAGCCAGAAAGGTGCATGTCATAATCCTTAACCCCAAGGCTGAGCACTAACCTGCTGGGTAACTTTGAACTCCAGTCCTCTATTTTCTCACCTACAAAATAATGGACCAAAAAAAATCTGAAGTGCTTGCTAAATATAAAACAGTTATATGATTATTTATTAGGGTGTGTCATAGCTAAGTGGCAGATTCAGCCACAAAGCAGGTTGCAAATCCATATATGATTGACAGCATTAAATGACTACCAAATCTCTTTTTAGTATTATTGTTATCTAGTCAACATATTCTTACACTCCTTATTGTTTCCCTACTATTTCACCCATATGGACTAAATTGTCATGTATTTAAACAACTGCTCTTCTGTTGAAATGTTTAAAATTCTTTCATTTACCTACCAATGTTGTCATGATACTATCAGTGTTAATGCAGGCATTCACACAGCTGTGATACTTCAAACAATAAAAATTAGCCACATTTTAATAGAATTATGTGGGGGAATTTATATGCACATTATCTGGAGAAATCTAATGGAAACCTTCTTTGTCATATAATAAATTTCAATTTTTGGTTCCTTGAAGATAAAAAATCATGTTGATATTTGCCAAATCAGAATAGAGAAACTAATTCATTTAAAACACTTTTTGCCACACAGACATTAGAATGACTGGGCTATAAAGCACAACAGAATTAATTTCAAAGCCTACTTAACAAGTTCAAAAATATATTTTTTAATTGCTTCTACTGAGAAACAGGAAGGTAGAAAATGTAAAAAGCATTTATTTTATCACTATTCTTTCATTTAACAGAAATATTTTCAAAAATCACCTTAATCAAATTTTGTGTTAAACACAATCTTTCTGTTTACTTAGTCAGGTGTTGCCTGCTGAGCTGGTGTACTTTTCATACTAACAGACCAGTTTCTACAAAAAAAAAAAAAATCCTGAAAACTGTACTTCACTCATCTCTTTGTTTATAGACAACTTCATACTACTAAAAGGCAAGAGCATTAATCTTGTAACAATAACATAAACTCAATTCAATTCAGAATGTTTTGAATTCTAAGAAATTAATGGTGGTATTTCACTTTTTATTCCTTAAAAACTGAAAACACTTCAATTTAGCTCTTAGAAGCATTTCTATATCAAACTCTGAGCAATGTTTTAAGTTTTGTTACAGCTAAAGGGGAATAATTACGTAGCATAGAAAAAACAAGAATAAGAAAAACATTAAGATGAAATAAAGATTTGAAGGTATATATCCATAAAAAAAGTTCTATAACTGTGAAGCTTTTCACATAATGGTCACAAAGCTAAGTAGATGATTTACACAAGCGAATTAAGATAATAGAACTCAAAACCTAAAATGACATAAATCAAATACAGTAGACCAGAGTGAGTACCAGTGTCTGTTTAACTGCAAAAGTTGTACACAGGGGCACCTGGGTGGCTCAGTCGGTTAAGCGGCCAACTTCGGCTCAGGTCATGATCTCCCGTTCATGCCCCACATCAGGCTCTGTGCTGACAGCTCAGAGCCTGGAGCCTGCTTTGGATTCTGTGTCTTCCTCTCTCTCTGCCCCTCCCCTGCTCATGCTCTATCTCTCTGTCTCTCAAAAATAAATGAACATTAAAACAAATTTTTTTTTAAGTTGTACACAGGAATAAGTGACAGTTTAGTAAGAAGATCTCTGATCGTGTGGATGTTAAACAAGAAAGTAATAATGATAATAAAACAGAAATCTGAGATGTATTTAGTTAATAGTCTCACATGTTCAAAAAAAATCCTTTCTAAATAAGCACTGAAATCTAAAGCTAAAAGAAATATTTTTAAAATGTCACTTAAAAATACTCCCCTATACAGACAACAGAAACCAATTTGACAATAAATTTCATATTTAAAAAAATAAATTAAAAAAAATACTCCCCTAGGGGCATCTGGGTGGCTCAGTCAGTTAAACATCTGACTCTTTTTTTTTAATGTTTGTTTGTTTGTTTTGAGAGAGAGATAACACAAGCAGGGGGAGGGGCAAAAAGAGAGGGAGAGAGAGAATCCCAAGCAGGCTCTCTGCTACAAGCACAGAGCCTGACGCTGGGCTCGATCTGACAAACCAGGAGATCACAACCCAATCTGAAATCAAGAAGGGACACTCAACCAACTGAGCCACCCAGGCGCCCCAAGCCTCCCACTCTTGATTTCAGCTCAGGTCATGATCAAGCTCCTGAGATCAAGCTCCATGTTATGCTCCATGCTAAGCGTGGCATCTGCTTGGGATTCTCTCTCTTCCTCTCCCTCTGCCCCTCCCCGTCTCACAAGCATCTGCACACATGTACTCTCTCTCCCAAAAAACTAAATAAACATGAAAAAAATACTCCCCTAAAATATGAAAATAGCACAAAATCAGGAGGCTCTACAGCACTTACTAACCCAACTTAAGAACACTATTTTCTTAATGTCTGGTTTTGACATCCTTTCCACAGAGGGTCCATAAGGGGATTCCCAGAACTGGAAAAAAAATCTCAAGCTGAAAGTTTTCCAAAGTAGCCATACCTGTATCACTCTGAAAGGCAAGTCTGAGAGCCATTAGAACAGATATACCAAGGTGATCCTCAGCTCAGGGACAGGGGAACAAAGACATCACTATAGGACAGACAACTGATCACCATGCTTTTCCAAAGCCAGAAACGCCCAACATCCTACCTTTTTAATCTTCTTGATATCTGGATCCTCATCCTCTTGATTACTTTGGTAAGGCCTCATTCGTTCCTTGGTTTTATTAAGAGCGATAATCTATAACACAAAATTGGCCCATTTCATGATTTGGGAAATACCAGCTTATAGCCATAACTCACAGGAGGTAATGCCTACAAGGTAGCTTAGGAGGTCCTCAGGAAACTTTTACTTTTTATGCATCCTTCCTTCCACTGGTTCTGAGTCAAGGAAAGAATGAACTTCACACCAAGTCTGTTCAGTTATGTTGCCAACAAAGGTGCTTATAGGAAGCAACTGTGGAAAGTGTGAACTGGGATCTGGGTTAGGAGAAAAGTTAGCCCCAAATTTGGCCCTGACTGCCAGTGATGACTAGGCCAAGGCCTTCGGGGGAGCTGAGTGACATACTGCTTGCCAATCTTGCCCAATGGCAGCTGCCTGTAATGCCCTGGGGTCCCCAAATGCAATGACATTCAGCCCAGAGCTCTTGTTCCCATAATCAGCCTGCAGCCTTCCACACAGGTACACAGAGTACAGCAGGCTCACAGGATTCCTTGGGAAAATGGTAACTGCAAACGGAACTTCAGAACCCTGGGGTTGATCCAAGACAACCAAGAAAGGTGAAAAGGTAAAAAGGAGTGAAATGATCCAGGATCTCCTTATAGCTCCAACTCAGTTATGTAGTTATGTAGTTATGTGACCTGTGGGGCAATTCAAAACCAGATGGCTGCCCAAATACACTTAGCAACAAAAATCACTAGCCTACTGCTCAATTGCAGGCTCTTAGAAAGGTAAGAACCTACGCAACCTTACCAGCAAGCATTTGAAAAGTTAAGAATCATAATTGCTTCCTCTGACCTGTCTTTACATTTTGTCACCAGTAACAAATACACACTCTGCCATTTTCTGGCAGAGAAGTAGGAAAATAAAAGGAGTAGAAAATAAATTATGGCTCCTGACAAGCGACCACACAAGACGTACCTGCTACTGACAGTTTGGGGCTGCAAAATCTATATTCAGACTAAAATAGAACATAGTGAAGACAGATAAGCATGCCCAAATAAATATTGGGGAACATTGCTTGGTGCTGAGTTTCTCTTGTGGAGTAAATGCCACTTAGCAGACAAGCATCTGCTCTGGCTTACTGTGGCAAAGAGAGAACACAATAATTTTGTCTTAAATTATAGTGCCTGATATAGTCTTTTAAAATGCAGGTTTGCTAAGTTTTCTGTTGTTGTTTTCACTCTATGAGATTTCAGGGTTGAATCGGGAAGTTAACAACACTAATGTTACAGTGAACATGGTCTGCAACTCATCACCAGAGAAGCAATCAGATCCCAGGTGGAATCAAGCTTATACTCATGCTCTGGAAACTGGAGGTGATGTACACAGGCAGAAGGAAGTGAAAACCTCTCACAGGATTCAGTGCGTCTTGGAGGAAGGTATAAGGAAACAAAGAGGAAATCATTGTCCAATGACTGTAAAAGTAACAAGAAAGTTACTTTCCTTGTAACTCAGGGCTGAAGAGGCTCTTAGAACTTACAAATTTCTTGTAACTCAGGCCTGAGGATCCTGAATTGTTCTGTCAATGGGATACAATTAGTAGTAGGTTTCATCTGTCCTATTCTGCTCTTTGAAGCTAAGAAAATGCTAATGCACCTCTAGTCAGAAAGAGGGGGGAAATCTTGTTTTCCACATTCCTCTTCAGGTCTTCAGTTATCTACCACTTTCCACGAGTAGTAAATAACACTCGGGTACACTTGGGTTTCTATATGTGGACAGAGGCACTTGTGAGCATGGGTGGATCCAGGACCACCACTGAGGCTGGAGATACAATGACCATGCTCTGTTCTCACTTGGGACAATCTCACAATCGGGGGGTGCAGGGCTTCGGAAGTTCACCCTCAGAGGGTGGGGGTGGAGATGGAGGGAGACAGGAATTCCAACTTGAGGAAATGCCTTATACTTCAACTCCAATGTGTTTTTCAAAATTCTAGGGGGAAGAAAGTTGAACTCCTTAGAATAGAGAAGCAGTAAAGTCTTCCTGACTTCATTTCTAGTCCTTCCTTAGTTATCATTTGGGAGTTTAATCTATGACAGATTCACAATTATCATTACTATTATAGTCAATCTAAAAACAGTTACATTTTATAATCAACTTCTGAATATCTGATCAAATGAAGGACATCAGGAGCACAAAATAATTAAAAAGCAGCATATTACTCTGGTATTTTAATATAGTGTATTTAACTAATTCTAACATAGACTAGATTTATTCTAACACAGATTAGTGGTCTGACAATGTACTCGCTGATGGCGAAGGAACCAAGTTTGGGAAGAAAATTTTGCCCTGATAGGCCTTATGTAATTTTGAGGAGATGGCAATAAATGCATAACAATGAGGAGGAATCTAGTAACTGGGAAGTACCTCTGACTTAAGTCTTTCAATTTCTGTATCTTGATCTTCAAGTTGATGCCGGAGTTGGTTAGCTGCAATTTTTTCCGTCTCTACGATCTGAACTAGATGAATGTACTTCTGCATTAACACTTCTCTCTCAATCAAAATGTCTGCATAACTTAAGAGAAAATTACACAGTTAGTCAATGAGATACTGTTCTATGGCAGTTTCATATAGAACAGCATACAGTATATTTTAGAAAGAAACCATAAATGTAGTTTGATGGCTAACTCTGCTTTATGTAAATATTAACTTTGGGCTTGCATTTGGTATCATTTAACAATATACAATTTGAATCATTTTACATATCCCTTACTAAGCTAAGAGTTCATTTAACTATACAGAATTTGGATCATTGCTATTTTACATATCCTTCACTAAGAGGTCATTTAATGATGGCTGCCATTAGCAATTTTGCCATATAAGTCAGAAAAGTGCAAAGGAATTCTATCGTTTCATAAAGAAAAAGATGCTTCTCCTTTAACAAAAAACTGAGGTCTTGAATTGATGGTACACACTTGGTTCCCAGGGATGATACTCAAAAATGTTTCATTAGCTAAGTCTCTAGACAATCAGAACAGGCCTGCACCCAAGTAGAATGAGTGAAGCAACCATCAGAACAGGCACTGGCTGGAAGGGACTATGATGACTATACCAGTGACTACCAGCCCTGCTCGGCTCTCTTTAGGATCGTGAGACCATTAACATTTCTTTCACAAATCAACAGGAGCAAAATTTCATTCTAAAAGTAAGTGTAGATTCTTGGGCCCTAACACCATCAGCCTCACCTGTTTCCATTTCTTTGGCCAAGTGTGTGGGAAGCCAAAACTCCCTCTTAGATTTTTACTGACTATGCAATTTGTAGCACCTGGAATTTTGCCTCTAGATCTTGTTGCACTATTTGAGGTGGTAAAAGGTATGTTCTCCATTCACGTAATCTTTCCCAAATGATCTGATAATTGTAATAATTAATAATTACTATTTATTGAGTGCCTCAGATGTCCCATATATATTCTCATTTTATCCCCCCAGCAACCCCAGGAGATAGGCTTTATCATCCCAATTGTACACAAAAAGATTTTAATCTTCACAGAGGTCACACAGCTAGTAAGTGGCAAGGTGGGATCAAATCAACATATGTTTGACCCTAAGCCAATGTTTTGTTTCATTTTTTAATGTTTATTTATTTTGGAGAGAGAGAGAGAGAGAGAAGAGAGAGAAAGAGAGAGGGACAGTGTGAGTGGGTAAAGGACAAAGAGAGAGGGAGACACACAATTTGAAGCAGGTTCCAGGCTCCAAGCTGTCAGCACGGAGCCCGATGCAGGGCTCGAACTCACGAACTGTGAGATCATGACCTGTGCGAAGTCGACGCTTAACCAACTGAGCCACCCAGGTGCCCCGACCCTAAGCCCATGTTCTTAACCACAAGCTAAACTGTTTCTCTAATAAGGAATATCACAATGAATATAAACAAGAATGTTGCAGCAGACATGTCCTGAGATACTGCCCAATCTTCTATTCACTTACCTCTTACCTCTTCGTTGAGAATTTGGGTCATAGCAGCCATGTTTTTACCACAAAATCTGCCCTCATGACTACATTACACTGGTCTAAAAAGAGGTAACTGGCCCAAGCTAAACCAACTAGAGTCTTTCTCCTTGGAGTCTGGTACTGTATCTCTTATCTGTTTGCTTGAACTGATATGATATAAATTTGGAAACTCTGGTTACCATTGTCAGGTAGCCGTATTTGGCCATATCATGCCAAACAAAGTGAGTCTGCTGAGAAAGAAAATAAGATGTTCAAGAAAACAGACATAAGAGAGACAGAAAGGTAACGACTATCTGTGTTCCTGTCAACTTGCTAGTTTCTGGTTCCTGACGCTCATGTTAATTGAATATAATTTTTACTCTTGGGTTCAGTGAGATATTAAAATTTCTGTCTAATAAGTTCTCCGCAACCTCAACTACTTTGAAATAGGTTTGTGTTACTTAGAACTAAAAGAGTCTTAAGACAATTCTAAAATCACAATTTTAGTTCAATGATCTCAACATCCTCAGCACTTACATCATGTGTGCTATTGGTGTTAGAAAAAAAACATAGTGTCAGCAATATTTTAAAGTCACTTGTTCTAAGAAATCACCCTAAGAGAGTAGAAAGAAAGGCTGTGTGAGTGGGAGGAGGTTAAAAAAAGAAGAAGAAAAAAAAGAGCAGAGTCTTCAGAGAGATACGCTTTTAGGAACTTTAAAAGGAGAAAATAGTAATAGAACATGAGAAAAGTAGCTATTATAATAAAAATTATGCCCTTCTCATCATTTTATCAGAAATATTCCAAATTTATTACTAATATATCAAATTGGTATTAGGTAGCAAAACAGTATTTTTTTTTTCTCTTATAAAAAGTCCAGTCCAGATTGTGTGGATGAGTTCATGCAGACTCATTACCCACATCTGTCTCCCTTCACTTCCAAGGCCTCACTGAAGTGCTAGGAAAATTATTTTCTGTTTAAAGAATGAAACCATAACAGCATTATAAAACAGGAAAATATGCCATCAACAGACCAGAAGTTTTAAGAAACTCCATGAAGAGGAAACCAAGTAGAATCCGAGTGGTGGGAAATTGAGAGCAGAGGAAACCACACAAGGAGACACCTCGCATAAGCACGATTCCCACCAAGGTGGCCAGAGCTCCAAAGTTGGAATCAAAACATTCAAAGAAATGGAGTAAGGGGTGATCATTTCATTAAACAAGTGCCTTCACAACATCTGCATGTTAGACTCCTCCTCTTCCCGACTCCCAAAGTAAAGAAATAAAAGGCACAACTGGCAGTAGTGACATGCCCTCAAGTCACAGCCCAGGATCTGCTCTCTGTAGGAAAAGGACCATGTCCTAAAGAAAGCTCCAAATGAGGATGCTAGACTCAGAGAGAACAAAGCTTGACTTTACACCAGACAGCCACTGTGGACAGAGAACCAGAAAAGGGTCAGCACTAAGAGGGACCAGGAGTGAAATACATGTATTCTTTTTCTATTGTGAACAAATTACCACAAGCTCCCTGGTTCAAAACAACACATGTTTCTTATCTCACAGTATCTGTGCATCAGGGGTCCAGGCTCAGTTTTAGCTGGGTCCTCAGCTCACAGACTGACACGCCTAACACTGAGGTGTCAGTCAAGGTACATTCTCACCTGGAGGCTTGACTAGGGAAGAACCCACTTCCACGTTTATTCAGATTGTTGGGAAATTCATTTTCCTGAAGGTATACAACTCATGCAGCTTGGAGAGCATCTCTGACCCCAGAGATCTCTGACCCCAGTCTCTCATTGAGGGCTTCCAACTGATTAATTCAGGCCCACCCAGGAAAATCCCATTTCATTAACTCAAAGCAACAGATTTTTAGGATCATAATTACGTCTGCAAAATCCCTTTTCCTTTGCCACATAATGTAACCTAATCAAGGGGGTGACCACTCGGCATGTTTGTCATTTACTAATGGCTAATAGCAAATCGCAGGTTCCAGCTGTACACACTGAAGGGTACTGGAATTACACAAGGGGGAATTCTAGCCAGCCTCCCCAGTGCCTGCCCACATACCTGAAAAGGAAGTCTGTATAAGTGACACAGATGTAAACACAGGCCAGCTACCTATAATAACCCACAAGGTCCTTCATTTAGAAGGAAAGATCACTTGAGACTTGGAAAAACCAACCCCCAAAAGAAAGGCCTCTGCAATTGGCAGTAGTACCTAAGACAGCCCTTAGTGATTCCTTCTTTCTGGTATTCATACCCTATGTAACCCCTTTCTCTTCAGTGTGAGATGGACCGGGGTGACTCACTTCCAAGGATTAGAATATGGCAAAAGTGATAGAACGGCACTTTCAAGATCAGTTTACAAGGAGACTCTGGATTCCCTCTTGCTTACCTTCTCTTATTGTCCTACTGGTTTGTTCTGAGGAAGTCTACACCATGTTAAGAGCTGCTGTATGGAGAGGTCCACATAGACACTGAGAGAGGCCTCTGGCCAATAGCTGATGAGGACAGGACCTGAGGCTTCAATGCAACAACTGATAAGGAAGTGAATCTTGTTAACAAACATGTGAGCAAACTTGGATGTGGATCCTTCCTCTTTGAGCCTTCAGATAAGACCTCCAAATTGTTGCCTTATGAGAGACCTTCAGGCAGAGACGCCCAGTTAATTCCTGACCCACAAACACTGTGGGAGGACAATAAAATGTTTGCTGTTTTAAGCACGGTGGGGTAAGTTGTTAAGCAACAATACATAAATAAATACAGCCCCAAATGAACAAACAGAAAATATAATAAACAAACAGGATAATCCAAACAACAGAGATATATTACCTTCAGAGAGATATGGAAGGATATTAGAGTCATAAGGTAACAAGGGGCTGCTATGGAAAAGAAGGAACTAGGTAACAAGAAGAGTTCTTGGAAACAAAAAATGATTATTAAAATTTCACAGGTCAATGAATGCGCTAAGTGATAAAGCAGACACGATTGAAAACTAAGCTAGGTGGCTGGAGACAGAAAGAACACTGAACAAGAACAACAAAAAGAAAAACACAAAGAGATTGGAAATGGGAAGAAAACCTGAGCAAAAATGAGTATAGATCCAAGAGATCTAATATCTACCTTATGGGAGTTCCAGAATGGGAAAAAACAGAGATTTGATGGGGAAGAAATAAGCAAGAAATGGAAGAAAACTTCCCTGAACTGAACACAGCACAGTTCAAAGAGAAAGCATAATCTAAATGCCAGACAGGATAAATGAAAAAATTTCATACCCTGATACATCCTGGTAAAATATCAGAGCTCTAAGGATAGGGAAAAATTATAAAAGCCTCCAAAGAGAAATCACAATTTATCTAAAGAAAGCAAGAATCAAAATGACATACTTGTCTTCAGTTACCTGGGACACTAGATCACAGTAGAGAACTGAAGAAAAAGTCTGAACCCAAATTCCTACACCCAGGCAAGTGCCAGTTCAAGACAGAAGCAGTTTACTAATGATCACATTTACTATCAGAGAAAAATTATGAGGAGGCTCTCCAACCAAACAAAACAGAATACAAAGACAAGAGTTAACATGGAATGCAAGAATACAAGCCCGCAGAAGTAATAAAAAAAAATGCTAGAAAGAAATTAAAATATTCTCCTTCAAAAAGCAAGGACTCAACTGCATGATTATATTTCGTTCTCCATGGTATCAAACACCAGTCTTAATACTTTGGAAAATATTTATAAAACCATGGTTTTTTATTTTGTTTTCTTTCATTGGTTTTTTATTTTGAGAATCAACAGAGGCTTAATTAAATTTAGGAACAGAAGGTAAATGTTTAAAAGTTTATAAATAGAGCGTAAATAATAAAATAATAAAACCTCAGTTTGTGGAAAGAAGAGAACAATAAAGAAAGACACATTAAATGTCTTAATTTACTTACCTTTCATAGCAGAGACTCATTACATGCTTCTCAAAGTTGATAAGGAGAGTTAATTATATTATTTTAAGACATAAACAACCAATTTAAAAGCCAAGAATATGTAAGTAGCAAAAACTGAGGGGACAAAGGGAGAGTAGGTAAATGGTTTTGTAAGGGTGTTAAATTCTTCATCTTTATAGCGGGGAACCAATAACAGGGCCCAAAGTCATTAAATCAAGAAGTTAAGGACATCATGGAATATAATATGTGAATAATTAATAGCGAGAGAGAAAAGGACGTACTTAATCAAAGAGTAAAAATTGTTTATCAAATTTGGTCAAGAGTTTGGGACACCTGGGTGGCTCAGTCAGTTGAGCATCCGACTCCTGATTTCAGCTCAGGTCATGATCCCAGGGTCATGGGACTGAGCCCCATGTTGGGCTCTGCACTGACTATGGAGCCTGCTCGAGATTCTCTCTCTCTCTCTCCCTCTCTCTCTCTCTCTCTCTCTCTCTCTCTGTCTCTCTCTCTCTCTTCCTCTGTCCCTCTCCCCCACTGGCGTGCTCTCTCTCTCTCAAATTAAAAAAAAAAAAAATTGGTCAAGAGCTTCAGGAATGATAATATTCCGTACCGACAAAGATAAGACAAAAGGGGTACTCTGTACCAGAGCGAGACAGTCTAGGAGACAACATCACAATAAGTATCAAGACAGCTTAAAATGTCATCCTTTGTCATAGTCGTTTCAAGTATAATAATCTAACCCAAGGAAAATAAACAGTGACTTGCACAAAGATGTATAAAAAAACAAGATTTTCATTCATTAAAACAAATATAATAAAACCGAATCTAAATATAGATGCATATAATATGAAAGTGATGAAACAATGGAATGATACAAGCCATTTAAAGTCATATTTTAAAAAATGGTTAACATAATGGAACGTACTCAGAACCCACTAATAAATTAACAAAAAAAACCCCAGAAGATTAAAGTAAATATAATTTGTACATGTACATGTGTTAGAGCAATGACAGGTGATTTTTAATTACCTCTTTTGTGCTTTTCTGTATTTTGCAACATCTCTACATTATTAAGTGGCAAAAAGAAAATACGTAAATCCTAATGGCAGTTATTTACTCTGTGAGGTGGGCTTCTGTAACATGTAGTAGTTTCTTTATATGTTCCTGTGACTCCAAATTCACTCTTCAGTATGTACTGAATGTTGTTATATACCCAAAAACTGTTCAAAGCATTGGAGACAGGAGTAAACAAAATAGGAAGAAAAAAAATCTGTGCCCTCATGGAATTTACATTGTAGTAGGGAGCAAGACACAATAAAATAAATTTTTAAAATATATAGTATGTTACGTGATGATTAGTACTTAAATGAAAAAGCAGGGCCAGGGGAGTAGGATAGGAAGTGGGGGAGACGGGGGTTATAATGTTAACCAGGCTGTGAGAGAGGGTCTCCCTGAGAAGATGTTATTGGAGTCATGACCTGAAGCTGTGAGCCATGTGGCTAGCTGGTTGGAAAAGCATTCCCGTTAGAGGGAATATCATGTGTGAAAGCCCCATAGTGGGAACAGGCCTGGGCTGCCCGAGGAAAGGCAGAGTGGCTGGTTTACTGGAGGGGAGTAAGATGAGAGGCAGAAGAGGGAACAGGATTCTAAACCATGCAAAGCCCTGTGGACCAACATAAAGTCTCAGGTTTTCACCATGAATGAGATTCAGAGCTTTGATTGGAGGCATGGCAAGATCTGACATTCGAACAGGATCACACTGGCTGCAGTAATGGGAAAAGACAGAGGTGGGGGGTCGAGTGCGAGGACAGAAAAAGGAAGACCAGTTGGAGGCTCCACAATAATCTAGGCAAAGATATTAAAGATTAGCTCAGCACCTGACATGGGGCCTGGCACAAAACAGGCATTCACATAAAGGTCATTGCTAAATGAAAAATAGTTACCTAAGATAATTTACTCTGCACGTTGTATTTTTCTTCACATAATAATTTTCATTTTTCATAATTGTCAAGTCATTCAATTTATTTAATTGGTTCTCTCTAGTTCACTACTCTTACTGGTGTGTCTACTTCACTTTATACCACAGGGCTTTCCTTATATATGCCACTAGTAAGTGGATTGTGCAAATCAACTGGAAATGCTTCCTTCGATGTAGGAATTTTCAGAGCAGTGGTATTTCTATTTTACTATATCTCCAATGTATCTTCTATCTGATTAAATTTTCCAGTTGCTCAAGTTTAAGAATTTCTGCCTGATTTATTTATTATTTGTGATTGTTTTTAATTTCGTGTGTGTGTTGTTTAGTTTAACTTCCACCAGGGGAGAAAATAGTCTCTTCGCTGCCAAGTGAAATAATAAAATTAAGCCATATAAATCAACATGATGAAAGCCAAATTCATGTGTCCAGTACTAACAGATGGCAAGTCTGAGGTATATATAGGAGAGTAAAATATTCATGTGTAATATGTATAATCAAAACCAAAACACCACTATTCCATATGGGAGAAAAGGAAGCATTCCAATAGAATCCTAAAGAGTCTAGAGAAGTACAGCATAATAGCACAGGCCTTAATTATTTTTATAGAAGAGTAAAAATTATATTAGCTTCACAAGAAATGGTTAGATGAGCCAGACCCTCATCCTACTTACTTTGATTGAAGACTTATTTGCTAATGAAATAGATAGATAGATAGATAGATAGATAGATATGCTAATGAGATATGTATAAAGAGAACTGTAATAAAACCCAAACTAAAAACTCATAGGTGACTGAAGAAAAACTTGCACCAGCTCCAGGATTATGATCAATTTTACTGAGAAAACTCTTTCGAATCAGCATTTTTCATATCAGGGGGAGCATGATGTCTTTGGGAATTGGGAAAAACCAGTCCTGGATAACGGCAGTACAGTTCCCATCTAGACAGTATTTGTGCACTGACAGCAGCCGACTTATCTACACAAGACTGTGCCTCCGTAGATTTACTCACGGGCACTTCAGCATTGCTATTATCCACTTTTTCTGGCTTTCAAATTCTCTTACATCAATGGTTCTACTCCACTGGTTAATCAGTATTTGTTAGCTGTCACATTAGGGTAAGTTTCTAACCCTATATCACCCCCAACAATCTTTTCTCTCTCTACTGATAGATAGGCTCTTTTCTCCTAAGCTTGCCTCCTTTACAATGAATGGAAACACAAGCATCTCCATTAGAAGAGATTAAAAAGAGGAATAAAATTTAAAGACTAAAACTCCCTGAGTACTGATGCATAGGGGCACTTGTACCCCAATGTTTATAGCAGCACTCTCAACAATAGCCAAATTATGGAAAGAGCCTAAATGTCCATCAACTGATGAATGGATAAAGAAATTGTGGTTTATATACACAATGGAATACTACGTGGCAATGAGAAAAAATGAAATACGGCCTTTTGTAGCAACATGGATGGAACTGGAGAGTGTGATGCTAAGTGAAATAAGCCATACAGAGAAAGACAGATACCATATGTTTTCACTCTTATGTGGATCCTAAGAAACGTAACAGAAGCCCATGGGGGAGAGGAAGGAAAAAAAAAAAAAAAGAGGTTAGAGTGGGAGAGAGCCAAAGCATAAGAGACTGTTAAAAACTGAGAACAAACTGAGGGTTGATGGGGGGTGGGAGGGAGGGGAGGGTGGGTGATGGGTATTGAGGAGGGCACCTTTTGGGATGAGCACTGGGTGTTGTATGGAAACCAATTTGACAATAAATTTCATATATTAAAAAATAAATAAATAAAAAATAAAAATAAATACATAAATAAAAAAGACTAAAACTCCCTGTTCTAAATATTGCTCCTTCTTTCCAGTTCACAGTTAGTAGTTCATTATTTAAACATTTGACTAACTATGGGGCATATGGAAAGTTGTCAATAATCCTTTCCAAAACACAATCTAATATAAAAAACAAGCAAAATATTGCTGTAAGGAAATATAACAGAAAGTCAACAGTGGTAAAATCATCATTTTGGGGCAGAGAAATTTTAAGGAACATTTATTTCTAAAAAAAAATATATTTTATAGTGCTGTATTATAAAACTGAAGAAAATTGTATTGATGACTCTTTCTTAACACTGATGCTTTTATTTCTTTACAAATAAATGTGCAGAATAGTATTGGTAGAATTCTCTTTATGATCACAAAAAATTCTTTAGCAAGAGCATATATCTAACTATATTCATTAAGCCCAAATGGATTAAAGGAGTTTACAAATTCTCATATTCAATATCCACTACAAGGACTCCAAATAAAATAGCAATGGAAACAAGTGTTGGTGAGGATGTGGAGAAATTAAAACTCTCATAAATTGCTAGCTAGTGGAAATATAAAATGGTGCAGCCACTATGGAAAACAGTTTGTTGGTTCCTCAGAAAGTTAAACATAGAGTTAACATATGACTTAATAACTCAACTCCTATGTACACCCAAGAGAATTCAAAACATGTCCACAAAAATGTGTACACAAATATTCACAGCAGCATTGTTTACAATAGCAAAAAGTAAAAACAATCCAAATGTTCATCAACCAATGAATGGGTAAACAAAATGTGGTACACTCATACAATGGAATAGTATTCCACCACAGAAAGAACAGAGGATTCATTATGCTATTACAACACGGATGAACTCTGATGACATTATAAGTAAAAGAAGCCAAACACAAAAGGCTTGTATGATTCCATTTATACAAAATGTCCACAATGGGCAAATCCAGATACAGAAGGTAGATCAGTAGTTGGCTAGGGCTAGGGAAAGCAGGAAATAGGGAGTGAATGCTAACAGATATTGGGGTTTTGAGGGGTGTTGAAAATGTTCCAGAATCAGAGAGTGGGGATGGTTACACAGCCTTGTGAATATACTAAAATCCATTAAGTTGTATGCTTTAAAATGGTAGGTTTTATGGCATATGAATTATATTTCAGTTTTTTAAGTATTTTTTTAAAGCAGTGGAACAACCTCCCCACCAAAAGCAATATTTGCACTGTGTCATAATTCAAAACTCTGCAAAAAATAAGTACAGGGCAAAAAAAAATGGTGCAAGGGAATTTAGAACAAATACAAACAGATATTTTTTTTCATACAAAAAGCTCATAAACAAACTGATAAGAAAAACACCAAGAGAAAAAACAAGCATTGGACATGAGATGCCAATTCATATAGGAAACATAAACAAATATTAACAATGGCAAAAAATAGTCAATTTCACCAACAATCAAGGAAATTATCATTACACCAAGATACCATTTTTTACCCATCCATATAATACAAATTTTTCAAAAAAATGATTCCAGCTTTTTCATGTCTTAGCAGAGGGAGATTAAATTGGTACCCACATTTCTGAAAAGCAATTTGCCACTGTGCCAGAAGCAGGAGATAAGAGGTGAGCAACAGATTTGTGTTGAAGGAATTCAGACTGACAGAGAGCAACAGACATAAATCAATACAGTAATTTCAAAGGTACTTTAAAAGAAATAAAGGGTTGCAGTAGGGGCCCAAAGAAGGGAATGATCAGTCCTTTCTACAGGGGAAGGAAGTGGCCCAGGGAGGGTAATGCAGATGAATGAGAGCTGAGTCTCTCTGTTTAAAACTTTCTATACTAAGAAGTCAATTGAATATAATAACCAAAATTACTAATACGAAACCTGGAGTTCTACCAGGCATGTATGTTCTTTTCAGAAAGGCACTCTGGTCCCCTGTGGAGGATGGATTAGGAGGCAAACTTAGAAGAGAGACAGGTGAGGTGGCTGAGCAGTAAGCCAGGCAACCACTGTCGGCACAGGAATAGAGACCAGATGTTCCAGGGTTCAAATCCACATCTGGCTGAATGGATGTGAGCAGTGAGGGCAGAGGGTACAGGATGGCATCCTGCTGGCTTGAGTGACTGAGTATGTGTGTACAGGGGACTATACTCTGGTAGGAAGAAGGGGAGGCGGAAAAAAATTTGAGTTTAGCACCCAGGGGGAGGGGTATACAGTTAGGTCAGTATAGAAAGATGGTTCTACACATACTAGAGGCAATACATCTTCCTAATTAAGTACATAGGTTTCAGAGTTAGCCTGACCTGGATTTGAGGATCAGCTCTGCCACTTAGTAGACTGGTGATCTTTGGGATGTTATTTTATCCTCTAAGACCTCAGACTCAATTGAACCACCGATTTCATGGGCCGTTGTGACAGTTCAGTGAGAAGAGAACAGGGAGCACTTAGCACGGTACCCAGCATTAACGAAAGCATGGGGAAAGGGTGACTCCATCCACCTGGGGGAAGCCTTGGCAGTGGATGACTGGTGAGGAGAGAAAGGAACAAGGGCACAGAGCAGTGACATTAAAGAAAGGGACAGAACACAGGGGACAGTGAAAGAGGAGAAGAAATGATCAAAGGAGTAGAAGAATCAGGAGTGATGTCCTAGAAGCAAAAGGAAAGAGAATTTCAAGAGAAGATTTAGGTCTCTACATAATGATGTTTAAAACAAACAAACAAACAAACAACCTCTTCAGGAGGCATCTGGGTGGTTCAATTTGTTAAGCACCCAACTTCAGCTCAGTTCATGATCTTGCCATTCATGAGTTCCAGCACTTGCATAGGGCTCTGTGCTGTCAGTACGGAGCCTACCTCAGATCCTCTGTCTCCCCCTCTCTGCCCCTCTCCTGCTCACACTCTCAAAAATAAACATTAAAAAAATAATAAAATAAAATAAAAAACAACCTCCAAATTAGTGTGAAAGGAAGGTTGAGAATAATATGAATAGTCAGTAAAAGAGTATGTAATATTACCTATCTTATCTATTTATCTAACAGATATGCAAATGTATGAAAACACTAAGCAGGAGACTGTTACCAGTAAATACCTTTGAGGAATAAGTGAGCTTGGGGAATGTGGGGAGGGGAAGGAGGAGCATATGAATGGAATAACTTTTTACTCTACTTTTCATTGTTTGGATTCTTTCTTTCTCTCTTTCTTTCTTTCTTTCTTTCCTTTCCTTTCCTTTCCTTTCCTTTCCTTTCCTTTCCTTTCCGTCTTTCTTTTTTTTTATTAGAGAGGTTGCATTTATGTACTATTTGTGTAATTAAAAAATAAATATTACTGGAAAGTTGAAGTTATATAAGGAAAGAAAAGCTTTGGAAAGACGCTGTTGACTCGGGTAACAACAGTTTCTGTGTGGTGGGGACAGAAACCCATCACAAAGGGCTGGAAAAGGAGCAGGAGCTGAGTGAGGAAGGAGAACAACCCAAGTATTTCTTCAGGAAGCCTGTCTATGCAGCAAGAGAGGGCAGCTGGAGGAGGATGCGGGGCCAAGGGAGGGATTTTAATTTCTTATTTCAAGGTGGGAGAGATTCAAAGAGAATCTAAGAATACAGGAAAAAAGCCAGAGCCGGCTTGGTAAACAGATGGAATGTATAAGAAAGGGAATAACGGATGGAGCAAGGGAATCAGAGGGAAGAGGCTCAAGGCAGAAATTTGCCTTGAAGCAGCACTAGTTCTTGGGGCAGCCAAGAGCCTGTTGGGGGGGCGCCCCCTGCAGGCGGGCTGGGGTTCATGTGCAAACAGACAGAGCGCCTGTTCTACTGCAAGCTCCTGGTGCCGTGCAAACAAACTGAAGAAAAAACTGTGAAGAACAGGAAAGAGAACCAGCAGGTGAAAGTATTAACCAAAGGCTGAAAATAAAGAAATTCAAGCCCAACTTTTCCCTGTAGAAAACAATTTCTACCATCTCATCAAGTGAAATATTTCATAGTTGGCAGACACATTATCCCTTTTCTCTCTTTCTTTGCAGGTTCTAAGGAAGAAAGTGCTGACGTCTCTTTCATCATGTCCAATCTGGAGGCAAAGGCCTGACAAAACTTCTTATTAAAAAAAATATATATCAAATGAACAAAATCCATATCTTCAGCTTTAAAGTAGCAATAGTAGTGATAGTCTTATTATTACAAGAAGAATACAAAATATAGCTTTAGGCTATGACATCACTGTCCATTTCTGATTTTCTAGTCCTGTCAGTTCACCGTGATACACAAAGCGTTTTCAGCTTTGTTCTGATTTGTGAATGATTTCTCCCTGCACATATATTATATAAAGAGCTGATTTTATGGGGATGATATGATACACACAGTGGCCTTTAGTGTTGGGATAGATTTTATAATATACACTTCACTCTAAATTATGCCTCCATCCAATTAAAAGGATGAGGTTACAGGCACTAGGTGTCTGGAGCAGTTACCATGATGGCTTGTGTGTGTGGTTGTGTATGCTGTGTGTTGTGTGTGTGTGTGTGTGTGTGTGTGTGTGTGTGTGTGGTGTATGTTGTGGGGGAGGGGAGGGGGGAACAGATTGATAGAGGGGGAAAGAGAGAGAACAAACAACAGACTGCCTGAGGCACATGTCATCAAAAGGACTACAGATAAAAACAGACCCAAGAGGCTGGATTAGAGCTTTCTTTAGTGGACAAAAGGATAAGACTTAACTGAAAGACTTAACTGGAGGATTAAGTCTCTATGCTCGTCAAGTTCAGGACTGACAGGATGAGGGAACGGGTGCTGTCAAACCCTTGCCAGACTAAATCTGACATGAGCTTTATAGAATGGAAGCACACACTGAATTCCTCTTCCCTTACAAATGCCCTCCCCACTGAAAAAAGCCTAAGATCCACCTGCCATATGCACACACCAAGAGGAGGGAAGACTGTCAAGATGGGAGTTTGAGCAGAGTTTCAGTTAAAAAATTAGAAAGCAGGGGAAAGGTACGGTGGGACAGTCTCAACCACTGAAAGCATAAGCCATACGTTTGCAGGGAGGAAAAAAAGGAAAAGCTGTGCACATTCTGTGGCTCACTGTACCAGGCGCAATATTCTCCACCTCTCCAACTTTTCAAAAGTCTTCCTCTAACCCCAGCTTTGGTAGAAACCCAAAGCCAGCTTTCCCCTCAGGACATACCTTACTTCTCCAGTAGCTTCGGATACTCATTTTCTCATATCTTCCCTAGCAAGGGCAAGGAGACCCCTCAGAATCACACGGCTCCTCACTGCCCCTTCCAGGCAATCAAACCCTCCAATTCCCCTCAGAGGCCCCTCCTGACCAGTGCTCACCATCTTGGCCCCACAAACCTGCTTTCATCCATCATTTCTTCTCCCAGTAAGTGACACTATCCATGCTAGGGCCCTGAGAGATGTGTTAGATATCATCCTGGTCTAATACTGCCCACATCCAGGTGGTCACAAAGTCCTCTGAAGTCATCCCCCACCCCATCTCTGGAATACTTTCTAGCTCTCTCTTCTTAACTGTCATAGACCAGGTCCTTCAGGTCTTATGCTTAGACCAGCATGGGGAGAGCTTTGGTATCTCTGCACACCTAGATCCTCTTCCAGGCCATAGCTACCTTCTACCTGCCGAGACTTCGCTTGGTCCATGTTCCAGAGGATAAAAAGTGGAGACACAGTGCTGTGGATGTTGTCTTTTCAGTCAGTGAGCCCTAAGGACCCACAATTACCTGGGTCAATGTTTTTGACCATCCTAATGTCAATGACTAAACCAACCACGATAGACAGATACGGCCAAGAAGACAACAACAACAAAAATCAGATTATTAGGAATGTCCAAAATTCCATATCCAACTAGCAAACCACTTATGGAATAAACATAGACTTCACTGCTATTAAAATGCTCTGGCCTCAGCTCATCCAGACAAAAACATGACTGAGTCTTGCTAGCAGCTTCCCATGAACTGGTGCCAATAATATGTGATGGAATGATATTTTAAATGTGCCAGTGTTCTAGAAAGTAATATTGGCCAACTTCAAAACAAAAAAAACAAAAAACAAAAAACCGTAAGACAAGTTTTCTGGACCACATCGGAGCTTCAGAATGAGAATGTAATTTCCAAAAAGATTTTTCCTTGGGCCAGATCTAAGGGAGAAAACATGCAATTCAACATCCCAGAAAAGGACCCAAAGATCCTCTGAAGGCAAACTGGAGCAAGTAGATTCATCTCGGAGGTACAATAAGCCAGCAGCAAGAATGTGATATCTGTGGCACACAAGGACAGCATGCCCAAGCCAGTTCTGAAAAGACATCCCAGTAAAACAGCAGAGACCAGGAAAAGGGCTCTGAGCAGTCCCTGTTTCTATGTAGTGTCTGCAGGGAGCTCAAAAAAAATTAGTCTCAGGCTAAAATAGCCATCAGTTAGTCAAAAGCTCAGACTTTTAAAAAGAGGGATTTAAAAAAAACGTAATTATTGAGCATTTTCTATTAAAAAGGCAGTGGCACCAAATTAACGCTCTAAAGGTGAAATATTTAGTCATCCAATCAGTTGTTTAATTAGCACAATGCCAAGCAAAACTGGCTGACAAATTCCTTCTCTGAATCAGCTTCATTTACTTTCTGGCTCTGCACATGTATGAACAGTCAGAATGAATTTCACAAATCCAAGTTCACACCAAAAACTCAACTTAATGAAACTTAAATGAAAATGTTGTTATCCTCCCGATTTATAAAACAGAAAATGTAAGAAGCATCTCAATGCAAAAAGTCAAATGTAAGAACTCAAGTATAAAGCAGTCTGATTAAAAAGAAATCATCAAAGACCCCAGTCCTGGGCCTCAAATCAAAGGAAAAGCAAATCTAATGGACCAAAAAGGCAGGACATTTAAAAAAAAAATCAATTATTAACTAAATCTTCAAATCCACAAGAGAATTCTTATCATTCGGTCTCCTAAATCACCAAAGTGATTTCTAAACTCTACGTTTCTGACAAGATCACACGAGCCCTGGTTTCGATCATATGTCAATCAACACCAAATACTGACCCACTTCCACGTATATGACAAAGTTCCCATAGCATAGAAAAATAGTGATTTAAAAATGATTTAAAATGGGGCGCCTGGGTGGCTCAGTCGGTTGAGCGTCCGACTTTGGCTCAGGTCACGACCTCATGGCTTGTGAGTTCGAGCCCCGTGTCGGGCTCTGGGCTGATAGCTCAGAGCCTGGAGCCTGTTTCGGATTCTGTGTCTCCCTCTCTCTGCCCCTACCCTGTTCACACTCTGTCTCTGTCTCTCTCAAAATTAAATAAAACATTTAAAAAAATGATTTAAAATAATTTTAAAAATTAGATTTAAAATCTAACCATTTTTGAAGGAATCCATACTCTGTATTTGGTCCAACATGGTATTTGCTCAGCAACCACAGAGGCATTCTAGGCTACTACGAGTATCTGGCTTTTCTGGAGTGGAAAAAAAAAGGGGGCAAATACACACGTTTTAACTTATTTATATCATTTTAATTCCCAGGTAGGAGAGAACAGAAGCAGTCGCAGAGACTGTGTCCAGAAATAACCCAAGCTCTACCTTGCCAACCTGATACTTCTTTCACTTTTGAAGACCCAGCCTTCTTTCTACAGCAAGTCACTGTACTGTAGAGCACAGTCTGGGGCAAAACCCTCAGACAGAAACAATGAGAGAAAAGACAGCCGAACAGTGTGCCAGGATCACGATGTGGGCAAGCTATCCCCAGGGCCCACTTGGTGAGCAGCATTTGGTCGCCAACCCTGGGCATCTCAGAGAAGTATTCTGAAGAGGAGGGAAGAAAAGGGACTGAAATATTTTGCAAATAACATCTTCTACTCTCAACCCTAACCTCATACTAATCTACCTTCATCTGTGAACAGAGAAAGAGAAAAAGAAACAGAAGAGAGGAAGAGTAAAGAGAGAAGGAGACAATAATAAAGACAGTTACAATAGAAAACACTGGTAAAAGGTTCTGGAGTCAGACTGATGTGTGGGAAGCTCAGCTCTGCAGCGTAACAACTTCGTTTTACATGTTGGCCAATCTGCTTAATAATCATGCATCTTTGTTTTCTCATCTACAAAGTAGGGCTAATAATACCCTGCTGGGTAGTTGTGAGGAATAAACAAAGTATGTAAAGCACTTAGCATGCCGCCTGCCACAGAGGAGGTAGGTGGTTAATATAAAGAAGCTTAAGAAAGAAGAGGAGTGGGAGGGGATGAGACGGAGAGAACTTTCAGAGAAAAAATCTCAAGGGTTAAAGAAGCATCTAAACCCAGAACAAATACCTCATCTTCTTTACAATCAATCTGAAAATATTTCTTGGTCACCTACCACATAATGAGCACCGTGCTTCATTCAGAAATGAAGCATCCTCCTCCTTACTCTCCAGGTGCACACAATCCAGCTCAAGAAACAGAAAGCACACGTGCAAAATATGTAAAAAAACAAAAACAGGGGCGCCTGGGTGGCTCGGTCGGTTAAGCGTCTGACTTTGGCTCAGGTCATGATCTCACGGTCCGTGAGTTCGAGCCCCACGTCAGGCTCTGTGCTGACAGCTCAGAGCCTGGAGCCTGTTTCAGATTCTGTTTCTCCCTCTCTCTCTGCCCCTCTCCTGTTCATGCTCTGTCTCTCTCTGTCTCAAAAATAAATAAACGTTAAAAAAATTTTTTTTTAAATATTAAAAAAAATAATAAAAAACAAACAAACAAAAACAAAAACCCACCTCTATTGTGCTAAATTGTTAGATATTCTACGTGTACTACTGCAAGCACCGCAGCCATGTGGAGAAGGGGCCTATGAGGGCAACTTGTCCGAGGAGTTTCAGGGTCAGGGGTGGTTAGAGGCAGGAACGGGCACTTCCGAGAAGCAGGGGGCATGTCAGGGGAAGGAAAAGAAGATGTGCCCCAGCTGGAATTTTGCACCTAAAACACCAGGAATATGAGTAGGCAGTTGGGGGGTGATGAAAGACTGGACGAGGGATGAGACAGGCAGGAAAGCAGACAGCATGGGAGCCAGCTAAAGCAAAAGCGGACTGGACTTCAGAAATGAAGATGAAAAATAAAAGAGAAGGATCTGCCTGAGTCTCTTTCAGATTTCTCGTTCTTGTTTGAGGCTGAGTGCATTCTTTCTTCCTGATATTTCTTAGGAGGAAACAAAATCATACTCTTCTATCTCCCTAGATAGAGTCAGCATCACCCTTCTTGATACCCAGGCTGCCCAGGGCAGAGTGTATAAATGTGGGCTTGGTGGAGTCCATATCCTGGCTCTGCCACTTACCAACTGTGTGACCTGAGGCAAGCAAACTAACCGGCTGGGCCTTACTTCCCTTCTCTGTAAAAGAGGGGTAATTATAATACCCACTCTCAGATTGTTGAGTGGATAAGCAATTCAATACGTTTAATAAATTGCCTTACTTGAGAAGCACTTAGAAGAGTGCCTGGCACACAGGAACAAGCCACAAAAGTAACCTGATATTATTATTGTTACATCTATTACCTTCCATCTTTAGCCGGAATATAGCCGTAGAAAGCACAAAGAAGCATCTCGCATGTCACTAAGGAGGAGGTACCAAGGGGAAACCCATCTTGGAATTTCAAGTTCTTCCAAAACTACAGCCAACAGTGAAAACCCCAAGGCAAGACACCCAGTCAATCCAGTGTCACACAGAGGATCTGAGCCCATACCTGGCTTGGTGAATGGCCTCCATCCACTCTTTACCATCCTGCTCCTCCTCACAGCGCAACTCCAGGGGTTTCTGACCTTCATGGCCAAAAAGAACGGTAAAGTAATACTAGAGAGAAAAACAAACAAAGTTTAGTTTTATTTTTCAAGCCGGACCGCATAATACACTATTTTCCTACAAAGGGTGTATGTGTAAAAAATGCATCAGCTTTATGTAAATCATATTTCAAAATGTAGTATCACTCCCAGTCCACTTGGCAATGACTTTGCACCTAGAAGATACAATAGGTTGCATCTTAATGCCCTTCAGTAAGAGTCAACCCGCAACACCTTACTCGATATAGATATTTGATAAGGCTACAAGGTATTTGATAAGGTTACACACATGCAGGATTAAAACTCCTTGCTGACATTTCTAAACCTAATAAAGGATATCTAACCAAAAATTTACTACAAACATCTTACCTATTGGTGTGCTACTGCAAGCAACCTTTCTGAAATCAAAAATAAGAAAAAGATGGCAGTTATCACTACTTACATTTGCTAATTCTCTCTGGTGGGCAATATAGAAAAATAAAGGAAAAAAGGCACAAGAAATGGAAAGCAAGGGAAAAACTGATTTTTCACAGCTGATATAATTGTCTATATTAAAAATTAATTGAAGAAGACATCCAGAGGGCTAACAGACACATGAAAAGATGCTCAACATCACACATCATCAGAGAAATACAAATCAAAACCGTATTGAGATGTCACCTTAAACCTGTCAAAATGGCTAAAATTAACAACACAAGAAAAAACAGGTGTTGACGTGGATGTGGAGAAAGGGAAATGTTCTTGCACTGCTGGTGGGAATGCAAACTGGTGCAGCCACTCTGGAGAACAGTATGGAGGTTCCTCAAGAAACTAAAAATAGAAGTACTCTATGATATAGCAATTTCACTACTAGGTATTTACCCAAAAGATACAAAAATGCAGATTTGAAGGGACACATGCACCCAAATGTTTATAGCAGCATTATTAACAACAGTAGCCAAACTACGGAGAGAGCCAAAATGTGCATCAATTGATGAATGGATAAAGATGATACACACACACACACTGGAATACACACACACACACACACACACACACACACACACACACACAATGGAATATTACTCAGCCATCAAAAAGAATGAAATCTTGCCATTTGCAATGACATGGATGGAGCAAGAATGTATTATGCTAAGCGAAATAAGTCAGGCACAGAAAGACAAATACCATATGACTTCACTCATATGTGGAATTTAAGAAAACAAGCAGATGAACATACGGGAAGGAAAGGGGGAGAGAAGAGAGGGAAACAAACCACAAGAGACTCATAATGACAGAGAACAAACTAGGTTGATGGATGGAGGTGGGTGGGAGGTAGGTTAGATGGGTGACGAGTACTAAGAAGGGCACCTGTTGTGATGAGCACTGGATGTTAAGCGATGAATCACTGAATTCTACTCCTGAACCCAATATTGCACTGTATGTTAACTAAAATTAAATTTTTTTAAAAAAAATGAAGAAAAAAAGAAACAAAACAGATGAACATATGGGAAGGCGGAAAGAGAGAGAGGAGGAAACACACCATAAGAGACTCTTAAAGATAGAGAACTGTGGGTTGATAAAAAAAAAAATTCATTGAAAAACTACTAGAATAAGACCACCAAACAAAATTGTTGGGGATAAAATCAATATACAGCACTTTGGTATAATATCAACAAACACAAAACTTAATTTTGAAAACAAAGCATTTGTAATAACAAATACAAATAGGACTAAATCCAAGAAAATATGTTTATCAACTCTAAGAAGTCAACTAATCTATAGTTTCAATGCATTCCAATAAAAATATCAATAGTTTTTATTTTTGGTGGAATTTGAATCTGAGAACTGAGCCAGGGGAGAAGCTTTCACTTTAAGCCAGTCTAGTTGAGGCTGGACGTATTAATTACTAAACTGAGACTCTCTGGAAAGGAAATGTGACGAGATAGCTTTTTATTATATGAGAATATTCAGAAAATACACTGGACCCACCAGGATGTCATGATGGGGCATAAAAAGAACCAGCCCCACAGAGCTGCTCTAAGGGAGAACCAAAGCCAAACACAGAGTTCTTCTTGTTGTCCCACCTTCCCACCTACTCCCAAAGTTTTGTTCATTCAGTGTGACACTTAGGTACTCATTTTCTTCAAATGAACTAAAAGCCTTCAGGACAATAATCCTAGAAATAAGAATTTCCAGCACAAGGGGAAAAAAAGAGAGAGGCAAACCAAGAAATAATCTCTTCACTATAGTGAACAAACTGATGGTTACCAGAGGGTTGGTGAGTGGGGGTATGGGTGAAATAGGTGATGGGGATTATGAAGTGCACTTGTGATGAGCACCGGGTAATGTATGCAAGTGTTGAGTCACTATATTGTACACGTGAAACTAATATATACATAGTATATTATCTAACTGAAATTAAAATAAAAACTTAAGAAGAAAAAGAATTTTCAACACAATTACACCAAAAAGAAAAAACTAAGAGTTTATGCTCAGGTTACCTGTGCATAAATCATCAGTGCATTGAGGACTCTGAGACCTGCCTATGTGATAATCCACCGCACTTCCCCATGGACAGTCCTGAGCCCCATAAATGACAAGCTGTCTTTAGTTCTTAAACCTCCTGTCCAGCCAGAGAACTAAATGCAATGAACCAGGGGGAAATAAGCTGATGAAGGGGCCATGGAGAATGAGAAGAATTGAGTTTAGCCCTCTATTCAATAAAGCTCCATTTAAATTTGAGAGGAAAAAAGTCGAAACTCAACAAAATAACAAATCAGTGTCTTAAAGGTCAATCCTATAAGTGATGGCATTTCAGTAACTGCTGGCTATTGTCCAAGCCCAGCGGCCCAGTCCAGGGAGAGGAAACATGTAATGAACCAGCCCGATCTATTGAAAGGCTGTGACGGGTGGCTCCACAGCAGCTGCTACTAAGAAACCCAATTAAAAGCCACCTTTCAGAGACAGCAAAGTAATTATATTAGCAGAGTACATCCAAAGGTTAGACCATGTCTCAGGCATAACAATGATGGTTTTGAGAAGTACATGTTACCTTTCCAGGAGTTCACTTAACAAATTCAGCCCAACTACAAAAAATTAAACACTGCCAGGGCGCCTGGGTGGCTCAGTCGGTTAAGCGTCCGACTTCGGCTCAGGTCATGATCTGCGGTTTATGAGTTTAAGCCCCGCATCGGGCTCTGTGCTGACAGCTCTTGCTGACTTGCTTCAGATTCTCTGTCTCCCCCTCTCTCTGCCCCTCCCATACTCATGCTCTGTCTCTCTCTGTCTCTCAATAATTAATAAACATTTAAATTTTTTAAAAAATTAAATAGTGCCTCTGCATGCATCTATAACTTATTTTTTGGCCTTTCATCAAAGTTTTCTTTGTATAGAATATTCTGGCCTCATTCTGATATGAACTTAGTATACCATGCATCTATGTGTCAGACCTGGGGCTTTAAAGATCCCTTGAGGATCAAAAGTAGCAACAGGGGCACCTGGGTGGCTCAGTCGGTTAAGCGGCCGACTTCGGCTCAGGTCATGATCTCACGGTCCGTGGGTTCGAGCCCTGCGTCGGGCTCTGTGCTGACAGCTCAAAGCCTGGAGCCTGTTTCGGATTCTGTGTCTCCCTCTCTCTGACCCTCCCCGGTTCATGCTCTCTCTCTGTCTCAAAAATAAATAAATGTTAAAAAAAATATAAAAAAAAAATAAAAAGGTAGCAACAGACTCCCTTGACAGTACTCTTGACCTCAGACCTGTCCCACTGTAAGGACCTGGAGAAATTCCAAAGTACTGGGTCATTATGAAGTGCAAGGAAGAATTAAAACAGTGATGACCTTGTTTATGTCTTTAAATTTAACATCCGCAGTGACAACGACTTTCTCTTCTTCTCCCAGACATTCCCACCCGTTTCCCCAATCTATTTCTCCAGGCAGATTCTCTCCCAGGCACCAGCCCCATATATATTTCTCCTATTACATAGCATTTCAGTCAGATCTAAAACTGAGTTCATTACCTTCCCTCTCTCCCTCTCATACTCTTGTCTTTTCTCTGTCAAGTGAATCTTTATTCAATGGTTACCCTAACTGGGAATCCCAAAGTCATCTTCGACTTCCCCCTCTTATCAGCCCCACATGTGGTTTCACCAAAGCTCTTTCATAGGACTCCCTTCTGGCTTTTATTATCCCTCACCTAGACTACTGTAGCAGCTTTACCATCAGGCGACAAATATGACGGCTTTGAAATACTTACCAATTGATACTCATTGTCTTACAGCTGACCCCTCTCCCTCCTTGCTATCCTTGTTATCCTGGCCACTATGACAGCCAAAAGGTTAATGGCCCCTGCTGAAGGAGGACAGGATGACCTCAAGAAGTCCCGGTGAGTTTGGAACACAAGGAGAAGTGTGGAGAAAGAAATGGTCAAGGTAAATAGAGAAATCATGAGACAGAGACACATATGGTACAGCTTCACCTCACTCAGGGCTAAAAACCCAGAGGAGGGTGAGGAGTTAAAAGGGTTGATGACAAAACCAAAATCCAAGGAGCTTCTATATCGCTGTTCCTTTAGGGATCTAGAGAATGTCATCTCATGGAACGTTCTCATGTCCTGCCCCCGACTCTCACGACAACATAGGGTGGTCACTGCAAATCAGCAAAACTGGTGTCACAGCAGTTAGGTGAAAAGAAAAAAAAGGCCTAAGTTTTGAAGTTGGCTCTCCAGAGCCTGACTAGCTTTTAAGTGGTGTGGACATTTGCAATTATACAGTATACTATGGAGGCCCAAGAAGGGAAGGGCACTGTCAAAACTTACCATGGGATGGGGTAGGGGTTATGCAGGCCTAGAAGAGCCAAAGTGGGACCATGTAAGCCATATGGACAACCAGGCCCTGGCTGACCCAGGAGAAAATAGACTGCAAGTTACAGCAGCCACACACTTCAGCAACAGTCACCAAAAGATGCCCAAGGCAGAGCCAGAACAACACCAGACCATAGTCAGAACCAGCAAGGACTCCCCCAACCTTTGATACATACACACACACTCACATATTCACACACACACACACACACACACACACACACACACACGCACACCCTAAAGGACACGTGAGACTCCATTTACTGAGATACCATCTTAGGGAGGTACAGAGGGAAAAATGAATTTCCAAAAGAGACTTCCCACATTACTGGGGCAGACTGAGTTTCCTACTCTTAACTAAATCTAGGTTCTTTTTTTCTCCACTTACTAAGTGGAGAAGGGGTCTTAAGGAGAAAATCAGGTAAAATTTAGAAAAGTATTTTCTTTTCACACCTAGTAATGAACATAACTCTGTGACACCAACTCCAGTCCTATCCAACTCCCTCACCCCAAATTTGGTGGCCAGAGTTCTCTTTCTAAAAGATAAATCAAGCTTCTATGTCTACTTACAAAGCCTCACTGGTATTCTCAAACACTAAAAGCAAATCTTATGCAGGCTAAAAGTGTCCTACACTAATTAGTTCCATTCTCCATTTTTAAACTTGTTTCTGTTTCCTTCAGTGTGTGCCATACTCCAGTCACACCAAGGTATTGCTCCTCCAAGAAGACAAGCTCCTTCCTCAGCCTCATGCTACAGATAGTACCAGGAGTGCGAATCCTGACTCCCCAAGCGGTAACTCAAGAACTTGGGCAAGCCACATAACTTTTCTGAGCCTGAGTTTCATCCCAGGCAAAATGAGGACAATGATGTAGACCTTACAGGAACAAATTAGCGGACATGCAGTGCCAGGCACACAGTAGGCCCTTAACAAATGTTAATTTCCTTCTCTATCAGTGTATTTTTGTCTTGCCACATCCCCAGTCTCTTCACCTACAAGTTCTTACTGAACTTTCACAACTCACGTCACTGAAATGTCATTCCTCTAAGAATCCTTCCCCAGCACCTTTGACAAAAGGAGTCACTCTGTCTTCTGGGTTTCAGTAATCCTGTGGACCCTCTTCTTACATCACCTTAAGAGTTGTCCACACGTGGTCTCTTCACTGACAGCCTGGTCCTTTTGTACCATTGATCCTAGCTCTGTGCTAGACACACACAAAGCCCTCAATACTGTTTGATGAATAAATAATTATCAGTAAAGAAACAGGAGGTATAATTAAATTAATAAACTTGCTTCAGACAGCCACATGTGGTGATAAACCTCATGACTGTATAATCAGATCCAGGTGAAGCCATCTAGAGAAAGGATTTTAAAAGGGATTGGCTTAAACTACCGATATACCTTTTTATCCTAAATATGGAAAGTCAAAACATTATGATGACCTCACCAACACCTACAAGAGCAGTAAGAACAGATACTTTAGGTTTGCAGATTTACCAAAGATTCTTATTTCTTACCTATAATGATCATAAACTGCCAGAAAGACAACATAATGAACAGACCCTATTACATTTAAATGTTCAGGGTCTTTCCGATATCTACTGTACCTTTGTATGAATTTTAATTTTTCAGTTTTCTGGGTTTTATTATAATGGGTTTGCTGCTGTTTATGCTATGTGTTTTTGCAGAGAGAACAAACGTAACCCAATATGAAAACACAAGCTCACTTAAAACTCTGGTCCTTAAGCTCCTGCAAGTTAGAGACAAATTTATAGCTGACAGAGGCAATTGCTAAAGAACAGTCCTACAAGACCACTTCCACTTTCCACATTTCTATATTGTTTGAATCATTTACAAAAAACACCTATAGCTATACAGCCAACAAACATATGTTCATTCCACTTTTAAATTGTTTGAGTCACAACAGATACATACAACTATATAGTCAACAATAAGTGCACTCATGTATTTTAAAAACTGTTCATATCTTTGTAATACTACCCATATATCTAGAGAAAATAAATAACATTGGTCAAATTAGTGATGTTCAAAGGCAGATTAAAAAGCAATAGGGAAAAAAAAGCAATAGGGTTTTCTTAAAAGTATACAGCAGAAAAATAATTTATTTTTAAACATGCTGCTCCATGCATATTACCATTTGGATGGTACTGCAGGGTTCTAAATTACTACATATGCTCTTGAAAATTTTCACTTTTAGATTAAGAGAGCCAAAGTCAACCCTGTGTCTTCAATCACTGAGCTAAAAAACCCTCCTGGTATCCCCTTCGCACTGTTCCTGTCAGGAAGGAGGGACGGAAGACACCCTACGGAGTCCACTGTGGTATTCTTCTCCTCTGGGCCTCCCAGATGCCTGATACTGCAAGTCAAACATAGGGTGGATAAAGAAATGGGTGCCCTCCAAACTGTCCCTGGCTGGGTGACTCAGGCCCAGGGGACCAGGGACCCGGACAGTGCAGCAGCCTGGGTGCCAGTGCCTCTGGGATCACAGCACGGCTCTAACACAGGGTGGAGCTCTCCATCCTCGCCAAGCCTTGAGGTTTGGCCTACGAGTCCCTGGGAATGTGAACAACACCATTCAGTGGCCCTTTGCAGCCCAGAGTGGATTTCTCCCATTTACCCTCATGGGTTGCTGTGGCCGTCCATCCCAGTTCAAAAGGAGACTCCAAGTGTTTGAGGAAGTGGAGATGGATAAAGCTGGGTATAGGGCTCTAGGTCCATTTCCAAAGTGATAATATAGCATGTGGTCATGTTGTTCTTCCTGTGATTCATTACCTCCTGCTCTCTCTCTTTCCTTCTATAACTGCTTGTAGAGTGGAAGTGGAATACATTTTAAACACCTGATGAAATTACTGATGAAATTGAGCTTTATGTGCTCTATACTACTGTACCATACCATACCATACCATACCATACCATACCATACTACTTTGTGCTCTAGACTTCTACACTATACTATACTATATACATATAGTATATATATACTATATACTACACTATACTACTTTTGACTCTTGAGTTCAACTTCACTCAGCCTGACAACTGTGCTATCTTTAACATTCACAGGAACCTCAGTTAATGTTTTTCCAGTATGTAACTGGCCCTTCATAAGAGAAAAGTATCTCATCCCTGAGCCCTCGAGGCACAGGCAGATCACTATCAACTTGATGTGCTGCCACTGCCCTAGTGAGAGAAGACAGACTGAAAATAACAGTAAGGTGGAGGCGGGGGGGCGGCGCCTGAGTGGCTCAGTCAGTTAAGCATCCGACTTCGGCTCAGGTCATGATCTCACGGTTCATGACTTCGAGCCCCGCGTCGGGCTCTGGGCTGACAGCTCAGAGCCTGGAGCCTGCTTCAGATTCTGTGTCTCCCTCTGTCTGTCCCTCTGCTGCTTGCACTCTATTTCTCACATTGTCTCAAAAATAAATAAACATTAAAAAAAATTTTTTAATAAAAAAATAAAAATGGGGAAACACTTTATGTTTCTTTATACCACTCCCCTCCTCAAATTCTCACTCTTTTGTACTTCCTGTCATCAAAATTGTGACTTGTAAGGTACCTCTCCGCCCACTGCGTCTGGTCACCATGGGTGCCAGCTGGTGTGGCACTAACTGAAGAAGAATGTTTTTACCTACTGGGATCATTTCTTTACCACAGCTCTGTCTCATAGGAACGTTTAGCTCCAAAGAAGAGTCTGTGTAAGTTAAAGGAGATTGATTTCTCAACTACTTTATAGACTCCATCTTTTCATATCATAGTTATATGTCGAAGCTCTTCGTTGTTAAAACATATGTCAAATCATCCAACTACCTCCTCCAGGTCTTCTTAGACACAAAGATCTAAAAGGCTGAAGGCTTTTCTTCTCCCTATTGCTTTACTTCCTTTTTAACTCAGAGATACAGAGACCTTGCCATGGGCATACTGGCTTCAATACCAGCCAACTTCACAGATTCACACCAGCATCTGAGCGCTCAGTGTAGCTCAGCAGAAAGAGCCCCAGGCTAGAAGGCGGGACATCAAGTTTTTCCTTCTGCCTCTGGAGACAAAGTGTGAACTGTATGCACCAAGTTCTTCTGGCACTCAGTTTGTTCTTAGGTGAAAGGAAGACAAGGCCACTTCTCCTGCTAACCCCAAGGTAAAGATCAAATGCAATAATACATAAAAGTGCCTTGAAAGGCATGAGTACATCTTGTCATTGCTGTGGGGGGTGGGATTGCCAGATTTTACCTTCATCTCAGGCCTGTGTAGGACACTGGACTTGGTCCAGATCCACAAATCTAGGTAATTCAAATGTTCGTTCCTTTTTTCCCAAAGTTTTTCTTGGAGAAAAGTGCATAGGGAAAAGAAGAAAAGGATGTTTTAGAATGATTAACCAGCACACTGGGTACCTGGTAATTAAGAAGAGGTCAGACTGTGTTTGTTGTTGGTTGTTTTGTTCTCGTAAATTTTATGTGGTTGTTTGATGTTCATGATGAAAATATTCCTAATTCTCCCAAAGACTTAGAAGTTATAATTTGAAGCTTCGATGACATGCAAGAACTTAATGATTTGTCCCAACACAAGCCAATACACTGATTGTGAATTTGAAACTATGAATAAGACACAGTAAAATCCACACTGTGTTATAATATCAGTTTTTAAAAACTGACTCAGTATACATTTCTCTATTAATCAGATTTTAGATTTTAATTGAATAAGAATTTAACTTAGAAACCAGCTTAAACAGCAAGAGTTTAACTGCTTCCTACTGTGATTTTCTACAACAGGAAAGACACATTGTGTCTGGCTTCCAAATTTCATGAAGAGCAGAGTTAAATTAAACTGTACCCATTTACGAGTGACAAAGACAAGATGCCAGAAAACCTGTCATTTTAAGAATGGCTAAAAGAACTTGATATATTTGGTTGCTTTTCAAATCTTTGAGAGGCCACCATTAAAAATTGGAACACAGAAACTTTTCATCAGCCAAAGGATCTGAGCTCCCATAAATCACCAAGCATACTGAAATTCATGAAAGAGAAGCATGATGCATGGCGGTTGAAGTCATCATCCCCAACTGGCAAGAGAACGGCAACAATTCCTCTCTATGTTTCATTAAAGTCTCATACAATTTCCTGTCTTTCTTCTGTATTACCACTTCAGACAGGGATGGATGTTGCTGAAGACAACATCTGATCTATGTGATTACCTTCACCCTACCTCCAACATTCCCATTTACTTACTATCTTTAGGGAGAGACATCTAACTGGCCAGCCTGGAGCCACTGACTGAGCACACTTGAGAATTCAGTCACCAAGGTCATAGTCTCCTCTTATAGCAAGGTGACTAAACTCTATCACCATGCCAATATCCATTCCATCCCAGTCTCTCATGAACTTATCTGGAACCCCTAACTTCACAAGTTCTAAATAATGAAACCTCCAAAGTCCCTTCACTTCCTACCACTTTCATCACTTTCTCATTTCAACCACTGATTTTATTTCTTTTTCTTTGCCAACTACATTCCCATCTGTGCAGAAAGTATATACAATAAAAATGTATGCTGTTAATACCCAGGGTAGTTAGTGCTACTTGGCAGAAAGGAAAATATTTTGACACAGAGACAAGTAAGTGTTACAAGCTGCTGCAAGCCAGTTCTTGAGGTACACAGTCAAAGAGGGACCACGGTTATGCCAAAACATGAGCAGGGGAAAGGTGGATAAGGAGACAGACTTGAGATCTACCCTGTGTGCCTCCAGAAGGCACAAAGAGGAATAATAGGTTAAAGTCACAGACTTAGAAACCTTTCCAAAACTGGAAAGAGATGCTGCAATGAGTTGGCCATCTCTCAATGGGGTTTAGAAAGGGATTCTTGCCCTTGAGAAATGGAACCAGAGAGCCTCTAAGATCCCACATTACCAAAATCCTTTAGTAGCTATAACATAATCTACAGTTTTACCATGAAGGTGTGAAATAGAGGATGCATATAAACAATGGTTAGACCACTGTTCTGACTTTGCTATTCAACATTTCCATTTTTATTGCATGAAAATTTACCAAAATGGGAATGAAAGAAAATATTTATCTAAGTAAAGAAATAATCAGAGCCTTTTAAGAGGGAAAGTCTTTTATATTGTGCCTGGTTTATATTGATAATCATCAGTTACACATATCAAATTAACAAGGAGCCACTGTTGTACTGAAGGTTTTAAATCAGAAGCATTGGGTTCATAACACTGCAAAAGTGACAAAAAATTATGTGAGCTGTTACTTCATTTTTTATATTTTAAATGCTATTTAGTAATTATTAGCACTTAAATTCATTGAGCAAACCTTAAAACTGAAAGCCCTAATAATTATAATCAAATAATAATGATAAAATTATAGTATATATCCAAACTTGCATATGCTTCTGAAGCAAAACTACATAATATAAGAGGATTAGTTAATGTACTAAATATGTAAAGACGTTTCTAAATCAATAAGAAAAAGTCAAATACCCTAATAGAGATGTTTGCAAAGGAAGAGAATATTCACATACCTACAAACAAAAACAAAAGAGTAATATAAGGATATGAAAATATGAAAAAGAAATGCATATTAGTACATTAAGACCTTCTTTTTAAATTATAATTTTTTTAAATTATAAAACCCAGAATTGGGAAGTGTAATGTGCTGAATAAAATAAATATGGTTATAATCTTTGTGGAGATAATTGGCAATCTGTACCACAGACTTTAAAGTATTCTCAATTCTATATAGGAATCTATACGATTGAAATAATTAGAAAAACATGCAAAGACTTGTGTCCAAGAATGTTCACAGCATCATTAATAATAATAAAATGTCTTGGGGCGCCTGGGTGGCGCAGTCGGTTAAGCGTCCGACTTCAGCCAGGTCACGATCTCACGGTCCGTGAGTTCGAGCCCCGCGTCAGGCTCTGGGCTGATGGCTCGGAGCCTGGAGCCTGTTTCCGATTCTGTGTCTCCCTCTCTCTCTGCCCCTCCCCCGTTCATGCTCTGTCTCTCTCTGTCCCAAAAATAAATAAAAAAAAAAAAAAGTTGAAAAAAAAAAGAATTATAAAAAATAATAATAAAATGTCCAACAGGAGAGGTCAAATTAAATAAATTATGAAATATTTGAGCCGAACACTGAACAATTAAATTAATAATCATGTGCTCACAGCTAGTATCATCCTTAATGGGAAAAAAACTGAGAGTTTCCCCCTTAGGTGAGGAAGAAGACAAGGATGTCCACTCTCACCACTTTTATTCATCATGGTACTGGAAGTCCTCTCCATGGCAATCGGACAACAAAAAGAAATAAAAGACATCCAAAGGGATAAGAAAGAAGTAAAACTTTCACTATTTGCAAATGACAAGATACTATATATATAAAGCCCAAAAGATTCCACCAAAAAGTTGCTGGAACTAAGAAATGAATTCAGGATACAAAACTAAGGTACAGAAATCTGTTGCATTTCTATACACCAATAATGAAGCAGCAGAAAGAGAAATTAAAAGAAACAATCCCATTTACAATTGTACCAGAAATAATAAGATACCTAGGAATAAACCTAACCAAAGAGGTGAAAGACCAGTAGTCTGAAAACTATAAAACACTGATGAAAGAAATTAGAGATAACACAAATAAACGGAAAGACATTCAATGTTTATGGATTAGAAGAATAAATATTGTTAAAATGTCACTACTATCCAAAGCATTCTACATATTTAATGCAATCCCTATCAAAATACCATAAGCTTTTTTTCACAGAACTAGAACAAACAATCCTAAAATTTGTATGGAAACACAAAAGACCCAGAATAGCCAAAGAATCTTGAAAAAGAACAAAGCTGGAGGCATCACAATTCTCGACTTCAAGTTATATTACAAAGTTGTAGTAATCAAAACAGTATGGTACAGGCCCAAAAATAAACAGATCAACAGAACATAACAGAAAATCCAGAAATAAACCAATGATTATACGGTCAATTAATCTTTGACAAAGCAGGAAAGAATGGTCAATGGGAAAAAGTCTCTTGAACAAATGGTGTTTGGAAGACTGGACAACTGCAATATGCAAAAGAATGAAACTGGACCACTTTCTTACACCATATATAAAAGTAAACTCAAAATGGATTAAAGACATGAATGTGAGACCTGAAACTATAAAAATCCTAGAGGAGAGCACAGGCAGTAACTTCTCTGACATTGGCTGCAACAACTTTTTTCTACATAGGTCCCCTAAGGCAGGGGGAACAAAAGCAAAAATAAACTATTACAGACTACATCAACTTAAAAAGCTTCTGCACAGCAAAGGAAACAACAAAACTAAAAAGGCTGCCTATGGAATGAGAGAAGATATTTGCAAGTGACATATCTGATAAAGGGTTAGTATCCAAAATCTATAAAGAACTTATCAAACTCAACACCCAAAAAACAAATAATCCAGTGAAGAAATGGGCAGATGACATGAATACACACTTTTCCAAAGACATCCAGATGACTAACAGGCACATGAAAAGATGCTCAACATCACTCATCATCAGGGAAACACAAATCAAAACCACAATGAAATACCACCTCACACCTGTGAGAATGGCTAAAATCAATAACACAAAAAACAACAAGTGTTAGTGAGGATGTGGAGAAAGGGAAACCCTCTTGCATGGTTGGTAGAAATGCAAACTGGTGCAGCCACTCTGGAAAACAGTATGGAGGTTCCTGAAAAAGTTAAAAACAGAACTACCCTATGATCCAGCAATTGCACTACTAGGTATTTACCTAAAGGATACAAAAATACAGATTCAAAGGGATACATGCTCCCCAATGTTTGTAGCAGCATTATCAACAATAGCCAAACAACTGAGAGAGCCAAATGTCCATCAATTGATGAATGAATAAAGAAAATGTGGTGTAATATATATATATATATATATATATATATATATATATATATATTATATAAATATTATTATATGTATATATATTATATGTATATATTATATATGTATTATAATATATGTATATATGTATGTATATATAGACATATTATATAGGATATATATATGTATATATGTATATATATATATACTTTCTTACTGAGTCATCAAAAGGAATGAAAACTTGCCATTGGCAATGACATGGATGGAGCTAGAGTATATTACGCTAAGTGAAATAAGTCAGGCAGAGAAAGACAAATACCATATGATTTCACTTGTGTGGAATTTAAGAAACAAAATAGATGAACATATGGGAAGGGGGAAAAAAAGACGGAAACAAACCATAAGAAACTCTTTACAATAGAGAACAAACTGAGGGTTGATGGAGGGAAGTGGGTGGGAGGTGGGCTAAATGGGTGATGAGTATTAAGGAAGACACTTTTTGTGTTGAGCACTGGGTATTATATGTAAGTGATGAATCACTAAATTCTACTCCTGAAAACAACATTACACTGTATGTTAACTAACTAGAATCTAAATAAAATTTTGAGAAAAATAAAAGCCTCTGCAGAGTGAATGAAACAGTCAACAAAACTAAAAGGCACCCTATGTGATGGGAGAAGATATTTGCAAATGACATATCTGATAAAGGGTTAGTATCCAAAGTATATAAAGAACTAACAAAACTCATGAATGAAAGGGCTTTTTGCTAGAATCTCCACATCTAGAAAGTAGTTTTAGGTTATAACCGTAAGACTGTATGTGTGTTTTGTAAACTACCTGTGTTTATAGTGGATAAGGTTCATTCTTTTGTAACACAGAAGCTTTGTGGATGTCCTGAGGTGACAATATATGATGAGATGTGTAGCTAGTGAATTAACCAATTTATAAGTTTCTTTTCATTATAAATGGTAGGAAGAAAGCATCTTGGATACGAAATCCAAGAGAAACGTATGTCTGAACTTAAGCATTATACTGGCAGCAGAGGGGGCAGAAGGGAGAGAGTGTGCGGATGTGTTCATATTTAAATTTTAATGATAACTATTAATATATGCATCTCTTTTGGCAGTACTATAGGAATACATTAAGTGATTCAAGGGAAACATACCTCCTTACTAACATTTGAAGAGTACAGACTGCATAATGAATTCTTTTAGAAGTATTATACATTGTGTACCCTGTTACATTATGTATCATTCTTAATTGAAAATTAAGGGAATGCAGTATTTTAATTGTAATTCTGCCAGTATCTTTATCTAGGGGCCTGTTGCCATATTTGTCTTTTATGAAACTGTTGTTGCCAAGAAGGCAGGATTACATTTATTCCCTTTCAGATTGAGTTGTTATAGTGTATTCAGAGGTTATCAAAATACTCATAGCTTTGGGTATGATATGATACCATATCATGATATGATAAATATTCATGGTGTGTAAAAAAGCATAATACATAACTGTATGATCTTAATTACATTAAAATGCTTAGTTGTGCAGATACAGACTGGGACCTAGAAGTCAAACTGTAAACTGCTTGTGATTATGGGTGACTTTGTTCTTTGCTTCTTTGGTTTTTTAGCTTTCTTCTATGCACATGTTAACTTTTAAAAGATAATTTTTTTGAACTTAAAAAAAGGAACTTATGAATCTCAACACCCAAAAAACAAATAATCCAATTAAAAAATGGACAGAAGACATGAATAGACATTGTTCAAAAGAAAACATACAGATGGCCAACAGACACAAGAAAAGATGCTCAACATCACTCACTGTCAGGGAAATACAAATCAAAACTATGATGAGATATCACCTCACACCCATCAGAATGGCTAAAATCAATAATACAAAACACAACAGGTGTTGGAAAGGATGTGGAGAAAAAGGAACCCACTTGCATTATTGGTAGAAATGCAAACTGGTATGACCACTGTGGAAAACAGTATGGAGGTTCCTCAAAAAGTTAAAAACACAACTACCCTACAATCCAGTAATCACACTGCTGGGCATTTACCTAAAGAATACAAGAACACTAATTTGAAGAGATACAGGCACCCTTATGTTTATAGCAGCATTATTTACAATAGTCAAGATATGGAAGCAGCCCAAGTGTCCATCAACTGATGAGTGGGTACAGAAGTAGTGTATATATACAATGGAATATTATTCAGCCATCAAAAAGAATGAAATCTTGCCATTTGCAATGACATGGATGGAGCTACAGATTATAATGCTAAGCAAAGTAAGTCAGTCAGAGAAAGAAAAATGCCATTATGATTTCACTCATGTGGAATTTAAAAAACAAAACAAATGAGTAAGGGGGAAAAGAGGGGCAGGGAGAGAGAGAGGGAGAGAGAGACAGAGAGAGAGAGAAACCAACAGACTCTCTCTTTTTAATTTTTTTAACATTTATTTATTTTTGAGAGAAAGAGAGCGTGAGGGGGAGAGGGACAGAGAGGGAGACACAGAAGCGGAAGCAGGCTCCAGGCTCTGAGCTGTCAGCACAGAGCCCGACACGGGGCCTGAACTCACAGACAGCAAGTTCATGACCTGAGCTGGAGTCAGATGCTCAACCGACTGAGCCACCAAGGCGCCCCCAAACAGACTCTTAACTATAGAGAACAAAGATGTTTACCAGAGGGGAGGTGAGTGGGGAGGTGGGTAAAACAGGTGATGGGAATTAAGGGTTGCATTTGTCGTGTTGAGCCCTGGGTGATGTATGGCACTGTTCAATCACTGTATTGTATACTTGAAACTAATATAACACTGTATGTTAACTAACTGGAACTAAAATGAAATAATTTAAAACTTTAATCAATCAATCAATTACTTAATCATTGCTAAGAATGATTTTCAAGAATATTCCTAGGAATATTTCTTATTTTACATAGTAAGTGCCAAAGCAGGCAGTAAAATAACACACTAGCACATTTCAGTTGCTGCCCGCCACAGGGACGACACAGTTTGGAGACTTAGTATGAAATAATTTTGCAAAAAAAAAATTAATATCTATACCTAGAAAAGCACTGGCATAAAAAAACAAGAGACATAAAAGATAAAGTTTGCATTAAAATTTAATACTGTTGTAGGATAAAAGACACATGAAAGCAAAGGTGAAAATAAACTATGAGAAGTTGTGATGCAAACAGCTGACAATTATAATTCATATATATAATCAATAAGAAAATAACCCATAGGAGGGGCGCCTGGGTGGCTCAGTCAATTGAGCATCCGACTTCAGCTCAGGTCATGATCTCGCACTCAGTGAGTTCGAGCCCCACATGGGGCTCTGCGCTGACAGCTCAGAGTCTGGAGTCTACATCAGATTCTGTGTCTACCTCTCTCTCTGCTCCTCCCCCGCTCACACTCTCTGTCTCTCAAAAATGAATACATGTTAAAAAAAAATAGAGAAAATAACCCATAGGAAAAAAGCAAAACTATAAATAGGCAAATTACAAAATAGAAAACAAAACTTTCCAATGGAATGAAAATATTCTCAACTTCACTAGACCTTTGGTAAATGCCAATTAAAACACTGAAATGACATTTTTATCCATCAGAGTACTATGAAAACAGCTTTGCAACATAAATATTATTGAACATAGGGAGATGTGGAAATATCAATACAACACTGGTGGGAGAACATTGATAAAAACTGACTTAGAAGAGTTGTTTGACAGTATCTATTAAAATTGTAAATGATTTTCTGGTTTTGGTATTGGCAGGATAGCTTTTATCAAACTAACCCTCCAGCAGAGAACAATTTTAAATTTGAAATAACATAGACCACATAAGCATATTTGAGATAAAGCATATCTACATCTATCTATCTGTCTATAGATATATATCGATATATATATAACATAAGATATATCATATATATGCATATATATTTATAACACAAAAATATATTTGGTAACTATCTGATAACAAAATTTAAGAGGGGATTTTATTCTTGAAAGAAGAGAACTACATCACATGAGATTCACATGTATACAACTTTTGCATGAGAACCACAGTCCAAGTGGTACAAAACAGCTACAAATCCAGCGATATTTTTACTGACTTCAGGAGTCAAAGGACAAAAATGACATGTGCCAGAGAAACAGAAATTATGGAAGAAAAGACTAGAAAAAGGTGGAAACAACAGAGGAGATGTCCCAAAATCTACATTAAAAGCTTTGCTCGTATCTTTGACCCCTGAACTGCGCATGCACAGGAAAGACTCCAAGGAGGCTACTGGAAAGCCATAGCTAGAAGACTGAAAAAACTGATCAATGATTTTAGCTGCTGCCCACCACAGGAAGACAGAATTTCAAGACTGAGTCAGCCAAGTAAACTGCCCGGTAGAATAAAAATGAACACTCTCCAAAGAAAAACAACACATCCTAGTCTTTAAAATGTATCATCCAGGGGTGCCTGGGTCGCTCAGTCCGTTGAGCATCCACCTCTTGATCTAGGCTCAGGTCATAATTCAGGGTTGTGGGATCAAGCCCGGCATTGGGCTCCATGCTGAGCATGGAGCCTGCTTAAGATTCTGTCTCCGCCTCTCTCTCTCTCTCTCTCTCTCTCTCTCTCTCTCTGTCTCCCCCATTCTCTCTCCCTCTCCGGCTCTCTCTATATATATTAAAAAGACTTTAAAAATGTATCATCCAATATGTCCAGTATACACTAAAATGTTACTAGGTATACAAAACAAGCAAAACCCAAGAAAATGTGAGCCATAATAATGAGAAAATATGACGCAGATGTTGGAATTAGCAAACAGGACCTCAAAGCAGCTATTAAAAATGAGTACAAAGGTAAAGATATTAAAAATGAGTACACAGATGGAGAATCTCAGCAGGGAAATGGAAATTATAAAAAAGGACCAAATATAAATTTTGTAACTAAAAACCATTATATCTGAAGTAAAATAAAAAAGAAATTGACTCATATAACTGAAGATTAGAGACGGCTGTTTCAAACGGAAGAGTAAATGCAATAAATCTCCCACAGAGAAGCCCACTGATCTCCTTAAGGAATGGCAACATATGAAGACTCAGTTGTGCATCTCTGTTGTTGTCAGTTTGGACATTTAGCAGCAACAGTATCTAGATCAGTCTTGGTAAAAAGAAATCTATGCTGTTGGGACAACGTGTAGCCTGCATCTTTGCCACAATGTCATTTTGTTCACATACTCATCGTATCAGCACTGGGGTGGCCAATAACAACTATTAGCTAACATAAAGTAGCCAGGTCAGTTTGTTGATGTGGTTGTTTCATGTCAAATAAAGTGCCTGCTAACTAAGAAATGAATACTCTTCAGAGGAAAATAATAGAATCCAGAGTCTTTGAAACTCTCTGGTGGATGCTGCAGAGATCATCACGTTTTGGGCCCATTTCTATGTGTCCATCCACATGCTACTACTGAGGCTTTGTTGTCCTCAAACTTCTAATCCTTTTCTTTCCAGGCCTTTGATGTCAGCCAAGCCATTCATCACTTTTCATAAGTCTGTATAAACGTGAACCTCAGACCACTTCTCTTCCTACACAAAGTAGATGACTAGGTGCATAACCTGACGGTGTGTCCACTGGGAGAATTTCCCCATTTTGAGCTGCTGACCCATCTATAACCAAGCTTGGGCTTTTTTCCCTCTCCTTCAGCTAGTTGTACAGGATCCCCCATTCAGCCACAGGTGACAGCTAAGAAAGGGGGTGCTGGTATAATAGTGGTGGGTGACAGGGAGGTAAACTGTATACCTCAGACTGAAATGGTTGGACCCTTATACCACCTTCTCACTTAGTGAATGAATGTGACTGCTTCAGGAAAGGCATAAACTTCAAGGCAGCTCTCTACAGCTGTGGTAGACTCTGAAGGAGATGACAGCTACAGGCTATCTGCAGACTACACTATCTACAGCTGGACAGCAACTCCTTCTTTGAAGGAGGACCAGGATGATGTATCTCCATGTCTAGCAAAATCTCAAATATCCATCAGCAGGTGCACAGATAAACTATGTGTGGCATATTAATACAATGAAAAACTCCTCAGCAAGAAAAAATAACTGCTGATAGTTTTATCAACATGGATGAATCTCCTCAAAAATTCTTAATGTTAGAAATAACAGAAAGCAGGGGTGCCTGGTTGGCTCAGTTGGTTAAGCGTCCCACTTTGGCTCAAGTTATGATCTCACGGTTTATGAGTTCAAGCCCCACATTGGGCTCTGTGCTTAACAGTTTGGAGCCTGGAGCCTGCTTCAGATTCTGTGTCTCCCCCCTCTCTGCTCCTTCCCTGCTCGTCTTCCTCTCTCTCTCTTTCTCAAAAATAAATAAACATTAAAAAAAATCTTTTAATGGGTATTGAGGAGGGCACCTTTTGGGATGAGCACTGGGTGTTGTATGGAAACCAATTTGACAGTAAATTTCATATATTAAAAAAAATAAATTAATTAAAAAATAAAAAAAATTTAAAAAAATCTTTTAAAAGAAATAACAGAAAACAGAATAACTTTATAGTAAACAACTCTGGAAGATACCACCATAAGAAAAGAGAGAGAGCAAGTAAATGGGGCAAAATGTTCATTACTAGTGAATCTGGGTAAAGGGCATATAAGGAGTTCTTTGTACTACCTTGCAATTTTACTAAAGTCTAAAATAATAACAAAATGTAAAGTTTCTTAAAAGTTAGGTTTCTAGAAGGCAAATTCATAGTCTTATCTCCAGATATCTGTGGATCTGCTGCAAAAGTTCAGACCACCTGTAATACTAGACTACTTCTGAACATATGACATGCAAAGAGATCAATATTATGCTAATAAGTCAAAAAAGTGATATTAAGAGCAATAAGAGTAATGTAACTAGCCCTTTACTGTCAAAGAAAAATAACTATATGTAACATCTATTTATATGTAATGTGTATGTCTGTAAATGGATAAAGAGATATACTGAAAACACAGAGTAAATACAGAAAATGTAAAAGCAAACCACATCATCCAGTAAATCTACTTCCTCATGTGTTCAAAGAGCACAAAGAAGTATATTCATTGCAATACTGTTTAACAGCAAAAAAGCAACATAATCTAAATATCTATCAATAAAACCTTAGTTAAGTAAACTACAGCATACCACGCATAAGTAGTTTATCTTTTTTAATTTTTTAATGTTTATTTATTTTCGAGAGAGAGAGAGACAGAGCGTGAGTAGGGAGGGGCAGAGAGAGAGGGAGACACAGAATCTGAACTAGGCTGTAGGCTCTGAGCTGTCAGCACAGAACCTGATGCAGGGCTCGAATCCACAAGCCATGAGATCATGACCTGAGCCAGTCAGACGCTCAACCAACTGAGCTACCCAGGTGCCCCCACGTATAAGTAGTTTAAAACAATGAGTTTTAGGACATGAATAGAACAGGCAATAAAAGCAAGCTAGAAAATACAGAATTGGTAACATTTATTAAAAAGCATTATTAAAATAAGGGGAAGGAAATATACCAAAATGTTAACAGTGGTTACCCTTGACTATTCTCTTCCTGTTTTTAAAGTAAGCTCTATGCCCAGCGTGGGGATCAAACTCATGACCCTGACACCAAGAGTCATATGCTACCAACTAAGCCGGCTAAACACCTCATCTTCTTATTCATATATTTTATACATTTTCCAAATTAGCCATAATGAGAATATATATTTTAAAGACATAAATATAGTTCTATGTGTGGGAATGACATAAAACATACTCAAGGCCTATTACATATTTTCCTGCCTTAAAACAAACAAATATGCTGAAGCATAGCCATACGAAAAAGAAAGCTATTTGGTATGTATTTATTTATAAGTAGAAAAATATACAGTGAATTGCTGGAAACATTTATGTAAATAAAAGGACTTGAAGCACATCTGGTGAACATGCCTGGCTATTAAATACCATAGGAGCAGGATTAGAAAGGGAGCTTAAAATGTTGCCTGCATGTGAACTATTAATGATTGTTTTTCTGGGTCTCTTTCCCTAGAAAATTTTTAATATCAAAAATACATTTTCACTTCATTTTCTGATAGCTGGAAGCTTACAGCTGTCAGACATTTAAGAGAAAATGACAGTCGCCAATCTCCAATAATCAGAATGGCTAAGAATACCAAACTTCAGTGCTGGAAAAGAAAACAGACTCACGCACATGTGTGTTAGCTAGAGCTTTATATTTTTGCTGCCTCTCTAAAATCCTCAAAAAACTAAACCTCTCTCAAACTCTCCAAAGTATATGCCTTTAATTTAGCTTATGCTAATTTTTTTTTCTTTCTGAGGAATATACAACAAAGAATCCAGTCTGTGCCTTATGCATTTGATTTGTTTTTTATCATGAAAATGCAAGCCAAATACCATGGCTTTTGGCTACCATCTATGTACATTATTTACACCTTATGAAAAAGTTTATTTTTTCTTATCCATGAAAACAATACACATATATTATGTAAATATAGAAAGTATAGAGAAGGAAAATTAGAGGGAAGAATTTATCCTTAATCCCAACATCATTCAAAAATAACCACTGTTAAATTTTGATGTATTTCAATCCAGTCTATTTTCTAAAACCATCTTAATATAGTTGAGCTCATGCTGCAATGCTATTCTAGTGTTTCTGATGTCACATGAAAACATTTCTAAAACCTGTATAGAAAGGATATGCCACAGTTTATCTAAATGTAGTTGCCTACTTTTGAAATATTTAGAAGGTTTTCAATTATTCCTCATGAACCTTGGTACATAAAATTTTTTATTTGAATTTAGAATTAATCAATTCATTGAGAGTCTCAAGAATGAGCAAAAGATATGAGTAGTTTGGGGGGTTAATTTATTTTTTTGGTAATCTCTACGCCCAACATAAGGCTCAAACTCATGACTCCAAGATCAAGAGTTGCACGCTCTTCCAACCACGCCAGTCAGGTGCCCCGAGTAGTTCTTTTTTTTAAAACCTGTTTTTAAATTTTCTTTAGGGATCTTTGCTCCACACGTTTGCCACAGTTGATGTGAGGCTGCATCTGACAGGCCTGATAGTCTCTACAGAACAACACTCACACCATCATTTCAGCAACTAAGCGGCCCCATATGTGGCACCATAACTAGAAATTACAAGTAGCTTAGCAGTTCCTACCCTTTAGGGGCTTACACTCTCAGGGGAGCTTCTTTAACCTGAGCAGCCTATGGGAATATTCATGCTCACATGGCTAGGCATAATAATAACAACATCCATTCAGTGCTTAACATATGCCAGGGATCATACTAAGATTCCTTCTGCATTCTCTCATTTAATGCTCACAATGACCCATGATTTAGTCCCATTTTACAGATGAGAAAGTAGATTTATAGACATATGATGGTCACCCCCAATCCACCTAGAACATGTGCCTTCAGCTGTAGTAATGAACTCACAACCATCCACCCACATTCTGTTTCCTTTTTTCTGCCATGAAAGCTTTGTATGTGGCAAAGCTAACCAGGTTGTGTAAGTCAAAAACTCAGGACTCTGACTCAAAAGTCTACTCTGCTGAGCGGACCCACCAAAGGATGGACCACATGAGAAGGAAGAAATAGATGGGCTGGAACCTGGAGAGACAGTAAGTATGTCCAGAAAATAAACTTCCAAGAATTAGCAAGACTATAGAGTTCTCTCCTGTCCTTCAATTGTATAATGCTCCTCTCTGCTGCCCCAACCATTTCTATCCTCATTTCCAATCTTTACATCAATGGCCTAAGAGACAAGAGGTGCTACAAAAGGAAAAGAGGGAAGAAGGGGAAAAAACAAAGAAGGATGGAGGAAGAAATCCATTAAATATTTACCAACCACCATGCTGGTATGCAACATAATATATAGATAGATATGGATACAGATACAGATATAGATATTAACTCGCTCATCTTAAGGACATTACAATTTAGCTAAAGATCTAAATCACTCATAAAGCAATTAAATAACAAAAGATTAAATAGCAGTGTAAGATAGGTCAAGGTGCTAAAATAAGCTGTCTGAAAACAGCAACTACCATTGTTTATTTTTTCAGATTATTTTACATTTGAGATAGTGGGTCCTGTATATCAGACCATGCCTGTTAGATCTTGCCCTATCAGAAAACGTTTACCATAGATGAAGACAATAAATGCCACAAGAGTTCATTGTGCAAACAGATCAAAATACATCTGAGTCTCTCTCAAAAGCTAAGTAAGCCCCAGACAAGAAAGATGGTCTAGAATATGAAAAGAGTAAGTATGAACAAACTGGCAAGGATGAGGCAGAGGTCTCTTGCTGGATAGCACTGGGGAAAGTTGAGGCCTTTTACAACCTCTCTGTTACTGCCACTGCCAAGGGACATGGACAGTCTTGCTGCTCTTCTGATTCCAGCCTCTATCTCCTATTAACTCCCTCCCAAATGAGGAGCCCAATGTGACCTGCTTACTCAGCACTTTACATTCGGTGGGAAGGCTTCCTCTGTGGGTGGGGTGACTGCTTTGAAGAGCAGCATAAGGTTCCACTTCCACCTGTGTTACACCTACAACTAAGACAGCAAGGCTAGCAGTCATCATGGAGAGGCAATGGATCTTAACGGTCGATTTTGCTGGTCCTCCTGTCAGCCTCCCTGGGTTTGGGTCACATGAATGTCCCTTATTTTCATATCCTCGTGCCAGTTGCTTAATTTCTACGTGCCTCAGCTTTCTCATCTAAACTTGTGGGTAATAGTCATAGCTACCTCACAGAGTTACTGTGAGAATTGCATGACTTCTTACAAGTAAAGGATTTATGTACATGGAACTGTTTTCAGTAACAAACTGGGATTTGCCTTACTCTTTATTTGCAGGGCCTGAGCACACAGGTTCAAAGCTTCAGACTCCAGGGAAATAGGAGGCTCCTCTTTCAGAAAATGTCAAGCTCCACGTAGTCGAGGGGTGAGGTGTGCCCAGGTTAAATGGCCTTTATTATTCATTTGATTGGCTATTCTTCCACACATGGTCTATTAGTGAAAGCCCTAGAGGACAAAAGGAATCTAAACCCCTAACAGAAGGGCTATAAGCCTGTCGCAACTCATGTATCCAATTTTAAAGAGACACAGAAATTACTAGGAAATAAAATAAATTTTAATCTATAGGTAATAGTGATTTATTATGTTTTCTTGAGCTGCAACCATGAGATAATGAAAGCTGTGTTTCACAAGGATTAACCTGACAGCTATATAAATCTTCTGCACGAAATCTCTACATTCATCCAAACCAGTGTTTTTTTAAACAACAATAAAAACTATCACTTTTTTCCCCACATTTTCCAGCCAGATTTTTAAGGACTCTGTATATAGTACTGAATTTCATCAACGCAGAAACTATGAGTCTGATCTCTTGAATCCCACTGCCTACCAGTGCCTGACACATAATAGGTGCTCTACAATGTCGACTGAATAAACACAAAACAATATTTACTGTCACCAAAAGGACCACTGTGAGAAAGCTGGGCTTGATGGCACAAGTTTTTTTAAAAATGGGAGTCACCTGGGTGGCTCAGTGGGTTGAGCGTCCAACTTCAGCTCAGGTCATGATTTTGCAGTTTGTGGGTCCAAGTCCTGCATTGAGCTCTGTGCTGACAGCGCAGAGCCTGGAGCCTGCTTCACATTCTGTGTCTCTCCCTGTCTCTGCCCCTCCTCCACTCATGCTCTGTCTCTGTCTTTCAAAAATGAATAAACGTTAAAAAAAAAAAAAAAGGTTTTTTTTTAATGTGGGGAAAAAAGTAAGGGACTGCACGCCCAGCTAACTCCCACTGCAACAGGAGGTGATGATGTCCCTGGAAACCAACACTGGAGCTCTCTGAAAGCCTTGGTGCCGATAGGGATGGAGCCTCAGGGCTCAGCTTGGGAAAGGTCCCAGAAAAAAGTGAACCATCTGGCCCCCAGAGGAGAAGGGCCTGCTCTACAGTACAGAGTGAATGGTCTCTCCAGAGCCAGAAAGGGTCAATGTAAATTCCTAAGTTGCTGAGTATGAAAACCAGCAAATAGGGAAAAGGAAACTCAAGTTCAACCTTCCTTCCAACACAGGAAAGAATCTTGGGAGCATGTTTTCTGGGAAGACTTGGTTAATTTGAAATACAATCAGAAACTTTTTGAGCAGATTACATGGGAAAAGAATAAGCATATGATTTTGATGGCATCTAAATCAGTCAAAATGCAGGAAGAGGAAATGGATGAGCTGCCCTGTGGCATGAAACTGATTTTAACTCATACACAGCCTCATGTCTGTCTGCTATGTACAAATTCTTCTACTTACTACTCTAACTGAAACACACTTTTGGCAATACCTTTTCACTTTCAAAATTTTTGTGGCTTTCCCAAAGCCATTTATGTCAAAAGACTTTCCACTCTCAAAGGTCCTTCAATCAGAATAAAAAGCATCAAAGTGAAATCAAGATGAGTCTGAAGGGTAATCAAAACAGGATCTCAACAAAAAGACTGCGAACAGAGTGTGATTACACCTCAATAAATAACAAAACAACCTAAAGTGGAAAGAAAAACTGACAGGAAATACCACAAAATGTTAAAGTAGATGTCTCTGTAATACAAATTGGAGTAATTTTGGTTCTATATTCATAGAGCTTTTTAAAGGAGCATTTATTTATTTTTATTGAAAAACATACAAACATTTAACTAACTAAATAAATATTAAAGTCCAAGTTGTTTTCAAACTAGGAAAGAAACAAAAAAAACCATCCAGAGACTTGAGTGAGGTGTGGTTTGTTATTTAGAACTCACTGGAAATATTTTCCTTCATATTTTGAAAGTCTTTTATTGTACTCAGTAAAATATTTTAACTTGGAAGCAACCTTAAAGATTGTCTGATAAAAACGACCTCATTCAACAGCTGAGGAAATAGAGTGGATTTCCTAACAAATGGCCAGGAGGGGCAGACCTGGAACTCTGACCCACAATTCCTGCCTCCTATTCAATGCTATCTCAAATACTGAGTCTACATCACCAAGGAAAGCATCCCCTTAATTTCCAGATAGAAAAAAACACTGCGAAATATAACGTCTCTTCACTCTTGGGTACACACCCAAGAGAAATGAAAATATGTGTCCATATAAAAACTTGTATATGAATGTTCACAGAGGCATTATTTTAATAGCCAAAAAATGGAGACAACTCAAATATATATCAGTTGATGAAGGGATAAACAATGCGGCATATCCATAAAATGGAATATTATTCGGTACAATATTCTGAATATTCCCTTTTATGAATGAAGGTACTGATAACATGCTATATACATACATGGATGAGCCCTGGAAACACTATGCTAAATGAAACAAGGCAGTCACAAAGGACTACATATACATGATTCCATTTATATAAAATGTCCAGAAGAGGCAAATCTCCAGAGACAGAAAATAGATTAGTAGTTGCCTAGGGATGCAGGGGGTGAGTTTAGGGGGGTTAGGTGATGATATAGCTAAGGGATGAGAGGTTTATTTTTTGAATGTCACAAAAATGTTCTTAAATTCTTTGTGGTGATGAGTGCAGCTGAAAACAAATAACAAAAATTCATCAGCATGTGTTGCATTTCTATTTCAAGTAAACAATACTGATGATGTCACATTACAGAGAAAACAACCATCTACATAGATTATGATTTCAATCAGAGCACTTATCTTTTCCACATTTGTTTCACTGGAACTGGTTACGTTACCCGGGCCCTGGCACTCCTGCCTCTATCTGTTAAGATAGTAAATTCACCAGAACCATTTCAGCTGAGGAAATGACCAATTTAAATAATTGTGTGTACCGTTTTGTGGAACAAGCCAGGTTCAGCCAAGAGGGCCACCTCCTTTAAAGAACAATATATTACTAGAAGGTAATAAATGAAGCTGCTTTAAATGGTTTGACCACATAATTAGGTGTCTGGTGATTCTCACTCACAGGCCAGTTGGTAGGTTGCTTTGGACACGCAGCTTCATGGCCAGACAACCGACAGAGCCTCGTAGTGAGCTCCATTTCTCACCCACCCAGAGTCTAAGAACCCACTAGCAAAGAAAGACCACTCTGAAACTAATATAACACCGTATGTTAAGCGTGTTGGAATTTAAACTAAATTAAATTTTAAAAAGAGAAAAGAAAAACCACTCTGTGATCACTACCCAGAAACAAAAGGGTGGACAATAAGCAATGTGCCACACCTTATCGTATTTCTCATCAAGGAGGAGACCTATATTACAAGTGCATCCAAAACTCAGTAGCTGAGTGCTACTTTCCTTGCCTGTTAAATGACAGGAAACTGCTCATTGTGCGTACAACAAGTTCAGCAGCAAGGGAGAGCTTTATCGTGGCCACAGGCCTCGAATCATTCCAGAGAACCTCAAATGCTCTTAGGCTCTTCCTGCCAACATTAACACAAACACAAGGCACACAGGTCAACTCCCAGTTTTCATGCTACCAACAGCTCTGCAGCAAGAACCTGCTTTCAGGCAGCAATTTTTAAAGGAGTTTTTAAAGTAGGATGAACATGTGTACAGCTGACTGGCACCCTTGTTAGCACCACTGATGAAAATAAAGTTAAATGAGCATTCTCTAGGCAAGCCCCCTAATTGTTATCTCCAAGACTTTCTTCAAAGACCTAAGACAACAGCAAAAGTGCCAGAAGGCTTGGCTCGCCAGTTTGGGGAGGAAAGTGTAGGCTTCTTTATCCTAAGGCAATTCAGAAAAAGTAGACACTCTTTTTCTTTAGGTCTACAGTTCACCCTCAGCACTGACCTATGTTACATAGATTTCTACTTTAATACATGAAATTAAAACAAATTCTTTTCATACAATTGTATTTGTCAATTATACTCAACAAAGCTGAAATAATTATTTTCATGAATAAACCTAAAATCCAAACCAACTTACTTTTCCTTTATTAAAAAAAAATGTCTAACTCTTTGTGATAGATTTTAAAAATTGAGATAGCCACTTTCCTATGGCAGGGAGTCAATTACTTAGACCAAATCCATGCCCGCTGAACAAAGTAGCTCAAGGGATTCTCATTGACAGTTTCCATCTGTTTGATAGAAAAAACTACTTTTTTTCCATGAGCGGCCCAATGACCAAAGCCAGTTATGGCATTCTGCTTGCCAAATCTGTCATAATAAATGTAACATAATGCTGAAAATCTATTGTCAGGGAAAATGATAATCCTATTATCAATTACATTTCACCATGTCAAGTAAGATAACATCTTGCAATATTCTGGGGGGGGGGGGGGGGGGTAGGGAATGGCTTAATTACAAAATTTCCAGGTCTATACAATGTATCCTCTTATTTACATGGTCTTGATATTCTATAAGTACTTTGATATTCCAAAATGCACTTTAAAATCAAGATTGTTACTAAGTAAAGGTAAAGTGATATGGCTTCTTTTACTTCTTCCAAAGATACAAATTTAGTCAGTAGAAATCATAGAATCCCACATTTTAATATCACAGAATCCCTCGTTTACAATGACAAAATTGGAGCCTTTGAGCCACTGAAAATATTAAGAAAGGATAGGTCACCACAAGTTACTGTCCAGATGCTCCTTAACTATCCCTCAGTTTTTTTTCTTCATCACCCATCTTTTTTTAATTAAAGTTTTTTTTTAGTTTATTTATTTTGACAACAAACAGAACACATGAGTGGAGGAGAGGCAGAGAGCAAGAGGGAGAGAGAGAATCCCCAAGCAGGCTTTGCTTGCTGTCAGCACACAGCTTGATGTGGGGCTCGAACTCGCACACTGTGAGATCACGATCTGAGCCGAAGTCAAGAGCTGACGCTTAACTGACTGAGCCACCCAGGCGCCCCTTATCATTTGATAATTTAAAACAGTTAGCAAAGAAATTGTGGTTTATATACACAATGGAATACTACATGGCAATGAGAAAGAATGAAATATGGCCCTTTGTAGCAACGTGGATGGAACTGGAGACTGTTATGCTAAGTGAAATAAGCCATACAGAGAAAGACAGATACCATATGTTTTCACTCTTAGATGGATTCTGAGAAACTTAACAGAAACCCATGGGGGAGGGGAAGGAAAAAAAAAAAAAAAAGAGGTTAGAGTGGGAGAGAGCCAGAGCATAAGAGACTCTTAAACACTGAGAACATTGGGGCGCCTGGGTGGCTTGGTCGGTTAATCGTCCGACTTCAGCTCAGGTCATGATCTCACGGTCCATGAGTTCGAGCCCTGTGTCGGGCTCTGTGCTGACAGCTCAGAGCCTGGACACTGTTTCAGATTCTGTGTCTCCCTCTCTCTCTGCTCCTCCCCTGTTCATGCTCTGTCTCTCTCTGTCTCAAAAATAAATAAACGTTAAAAAAAATTTTTTTTAACTGAGTACAAACTGAGGGTTGATGGGGGGTGGGAGGGAGGGGAGGGTGGGTGATGGGTATTGAGGAGGGCACCTTTTGGGATGAGCACTGGGTGTTGTATGGAAACCAATTTGACAATAAATTTCATATATTGAAAATAAAAAATTAAAAAAAAATAAAAGTTAGCAAAGGAATGGCATTTCAACTGCCATCTAGCTATTTTAGTAAATTCTTTGATCAAAACATAGCACTAAACCTAGTATACAAATACAAATGCAGGAAAGAAAACCAAATAAATAATTAGATGTATCGCAGGGGAGGAAAAAAAAAAAGAAAGAAAGAAAAGCCCTGTATGTGAAGTTGATAAATTAAGGTAACTGCTCCCTCTATACATGGAAATGGGAGTTAAATGCTAAAAATGTCACCCTTATTTCCTCCAGTGAAGCAAAACCAGAAGAAGGAAAGGTTGGTGGATACTCCTTTCAAAAACAGACTTTTCACTGAATATACACAGTAGTTTGCCACTGGGCTACTGCTGTACAGTCATTTGCTAAAACCTACGGTGGTAACCAAATGATCTAATTCCACATAGCGATGGCCCTTCATAGATAAACAGAGGAACCCATTTCCAACTGAAATGTATGAGCAGCTTCCACCCATTCCCTAGAGACCACCAATTCTGTCAGAATTCGAAAGGACACAAAAGACAAATACCATATTCAAACCAGCAAAGAGGGGAAGCCCATATCTCCCTTCTGTGTAACACAGACTTCTAAGTGTCTACCACATGGCCCAAACTATGCTGGGTGCTGTTTGGCTTTCAGGATGAGAAATTTTTCCTGTCAGCCCTCAAGGGAGTTACAATCCTACAGCAAAATGGAGGCAAGAAAAAAAAATAAATACAAGTCAGGGTAAAATTAGATGTCAAGAGGAAGTTGCTCTGGATTTCCAAAAAAGAAAAGCACATGCCCATGAGACAGCCTTTCAACCACCAAATGTTTACATCATAGCTCTTAAATTACCAAGGAGTAGCATCTACACTCAGAAAGCATCTACACTCAGCACCTGACTCTCAAAATACTGAAGAGTACCTTCACGGTCCCTAGGAAAACGTAATGAGGTCTAAGGGTCTATAGACTAAATGTTTGTGTTCCCTCAAAATTCATATGTTAAATTCTAATGCCCAGAGTGAAGGTATCAGCAGGCAGAGCCTTTGGGGTGATTAGATCTTGACAGTGAAGCTCTCATGAGTGGGATTAGTGCCCTTACAAAAGTGATCCCAGAGAGATCCTTCACTCCTTCCACTATGTAAAGACACAGTGAAAAGATGGCCAGCTACGAAACAGGAGGCAAGCTCTCAGCTCTCATCAAATGCCCAATCTGCCCTGGCCTGGATCTTGGACTTCTAGCCTCCAGAACTGTAAGAAATAAATTTCTATCGTCTATAAGCCACCCAGTCTATGCTACTCTGTTACAGAAGCCCAAATAGACTAAGACAAAGAGTCCTGAAATGACAGTAAAAACTGAGATGTTCATGTGTAAAAAGAATGAAACATACCAAGACTGTAGGGACATGTTTTGCAGGAATACCAAATAGTGTACGTGATGTCTATGGGCTCCTGCAGTGAATCCAAATTTAGCAAAGGAGCCCAACAAAGGCTGGAAAGTCACTACTCAAATCCATCATTAGTTCAGAGTATCTTATCCTTGATTAAAATCATCCTAGAGAAGACTCGTGTAATAAAGGCCAGCTTCATTCATAAATCTAATAAATAAAATTTTTAAAAAGACTGCGGCTGGAAGGCTATTGTCTGGGTGCCCTATTTCCCACTAGTGAAGGCATACTAACAACACAAAAAGGAAAAAGAGCCTGTTGGATCACAAATATCATCTCAATCTCAATCTCTTTAGAATAGTCTTCCTTCACTAAGGCTGCATGCAGCCTTTTGTCTGGTAGACATGCCCAACCTATTTAGATGGTAAATGAGAAAAAACAGAAAACTGTAATAGTATTCGCTGCTGCATAACTCAGCTATGCAACAATTCACCACTCTCACAACTCACATATCCTCATGTTTGAAGCACATAGCACCAAATTTACAGAGGCTAGGTACAACAGCAAAAAACTGATAGCCAGTTATGTGTGTTGCCCTCGTTTCATCTGTGGCCTTTCTTGGAGTTTGCTCAGATGATAGAGTGTCAGGACTGCAGCTGTTTGAAGGCGGCTGGCCAACATTACTGATTGTAATTACCTGTGTTTTGTGTATCATATTGAAGAAAGCCTGTCTTTGATGAGTCACTAGCATACAGAGCTACATAGAACACAACCAAGCCAAGGTACTGCTTGGTACAAACACCAGTCTGTTGTATTCAAACGCCAGTCCCACACCATCAGAGCTGTCTGCATTACTTGGATAAACCAGTATTGGGTAAATCCAGATATGTCTTTGATACTTGAACTTTTACTAGGAAAAAAGCATGAACTATTGCTAGACTTAATATGAGAGGCTAATTTACTAACATTACTGTTTTAAAATAAGTTGTTCAAAAGTAAGCTAGGATTGTGCTTTTTCCATAATGGATAAAAGTGTAAACTGAGGTCTTGGCTCAGTTGGAACTTTCAAGCAAAACAGGGACATGTAACCTCTCCAGAGTAGCATTCATAGGGTAGGGAGATTTCTAATGTTGGTGGCTCAAGGCTCCAAAAGCAAGTCTTCCTTAAGCAACCCCAGCACAGGCATAAGAAATATGAATCAAGAAGTCACCTGAGAAGGGACTCCTCTCCTCCAACCCCAGCTGTTGCAACCCCAGCCATTCCAGGACCAGATGTTCCAGTCCCCTGTGGTCCCAGTGGAGGCTTCAGTCATGGTGGAACAGAGAAAAGCCATCCCTGCTTTGGCCATTCTGAATTCTTGACCCAAAGAATCCACGATTATAATAAATAAATGATGTTTTATGCTGGTTAAGTTTTGGGCAGGGAGGTTGTTATGAAACAACCACTCTCTGCTTTTCCCATCCCAGGGCACAGAGCTCAAGAAGTTTATCAATAGGCCCAAACAAAAATTAAAACAAAAGAACAACAACAACAACAACAACAACAACAAATAGAAGGCTCCTCTTTAAAGAAACTGAACTGAGGATAACTGAAGCAGCTAACAAGGATGTATGGGTGCTCCCAGGATGAAAACTGCTACCATTTTGGTTTTGAGAGAAAGGTGGTTTTAAGAGTAGTATGAAGTGTGTGGCAGTGAGCTCCCTGTCTGATCACCAAAAAGTGAAGATTTCCCCAACCGTGTAGAAAGAGCCCAGTCAGCCTTCTTGGTTCTAACATGTTAAATCAGAACAGGTGCAGAAACCTCAAACTCCAGATCTTGCTTCCTCCTGAAACCCTACTGTAGCAGTTAAGATCCCAACAGGAAACCAGTGGCACCTCAGATTATGACAATTTGGAGTCTATTTACAAAACTGAGGAAAAGAGTGTGCAGTAAACTGGAGAGCTAGCAAGGGTGGGACTGTCACCACTCTCTAAGCTGAAAGAGACCAGAGGATAAGTATTTAACCAAATCAAAATGGCAAAACAATCCACAAGAATGCTATCTTGAGGGGCACCTGGCTGGCTCAGTCGGTAGAGCATGTGACTCTTCATCTTGGGGTTGTGAGTTTGAACCTTCAGAAGAAGTATGTAACCAGGCTGAGGCAACTCCACAGATCAAGTTTCCAGCAGAATACATACACTGACCTCATTCTCCCCACTCCTGTTCATCTCATTTTGGTCTCCTCATTGGCTAGACCCACCTAGAAGCCATCAGGCATGGTGGCCTGCTGATACAATCCATAGAGGCAGAGAGTATAGTGAAGAAGGGTGGAGACTGGGTGTAAAGGGATATAGTAGAAGGGATTTCACGTCTCTCACTGAAAAAAATGAAAGGCAATAAGGAACTCCAAGGAGGGAAAAATACAAAAGAAAGTCACAGTGCAAATACAAAACCCACTAAAATGTGGCCAAATGTGGTGGGCACACTGGAAAAATAATTTATTTAAAATTATTTCTTGAGGACAAAAATGGCATTGGATCCATGGAGAAAGAAATCTAACCACAGTATACCCCTATGTGCTGCAATGAAACCTGCTTTCAGCTTTTGTCTTTCAAAAATCAACCTATATATAAGGCATAGATGACTAATTTCAGAATGTATTTTTCAATAATAACTTCACAGTAAAGGTGGGGTAGGAGAGGAGGAGGAAGGGCACAAAGTAGAGAATAAAGAGGTGCTGTTGAAAGTTAATGAAAGAAGAACTACAAATTTATAAATATTATTAAAAGTTATAAAATAGGAATATGGTAACCACTGTGGGAAGGTTACCTCAGGCTTTATTTGCACAACATGTGAGCATTTTCCCCTGGGCATTTCAGTTTCTGGAACAAATCGCTTAGTAAACATAATGTCTTCTTGTTCTAGTCATTCAAAACTCTCCTTCAGCACCAGTTCTTATGCTATACTCCTACTGTCATCTTCCTATTTTAAAGATGCAGCTGTTGTCAATGAAGAGATCAAAGCATTGACAACTTTAAAGGGAAATACTTGATAATTTTATTCTATGCTTTGGATCTCACATTGGTATGAGCTACAGAAATTGTTACATTTTGTGACAAAAGAACTTCATAATATGAACTATGAAGCTATTACTATTTCAGTGATCTCCCACTTTAGCTATTTTGCCCATATAAATGCCCCAAGAAAATAAAATGGCTGTTTGGGCCTCATGAAGATCATATGTTTTTGTTGTTGTTAGATTTAAATAAACAAACGTCTTGAGACTGTGGTTTCTATAAGAGGGGTCTGGTCTTGAATTAAGAATTCTCTTCAGAGTACATTAATTCCTAGAAATATATAATATTTCAAAACTGAATCAGGAAGAAATAGAAAATTTGAACAAACTGATCACCACCAATGAAAATGAATCAGAAATCACCCCCCACCCCAAATCCAAAACTAAATGGCTCCACGCATTAGTACTACCAAACATTTAATGGAAGAATTAATAGTAGGGCACCTGGGTTGCTCAGTTGGTTAGCCTCCAACTTCAGTTCAGGTCATGATCTCGTCATTCAGAGTTCAAGCCCTGCGTCAGGCTCTGTGCTGACAGCTCAGAGCCTGGAGCCTATTTCAGATTCTGTGTCTACCCCTCCCCTGCTTGTGCTCTCTCTCTCTCTTAAAAATAAACGTTAAAAACATTTTTTTAAAGAATTAATACCTGTTCTCCAACTATTTCCAAAAAATAGAAGAGGAAGGAAAGCTTCCAGAATCATTCTATAAGGCCAGCATTACCCTGATACAAAAACCAGACAAAGACACTACCAAAAAAGAGAACTACAGGTCAATATATCTGGTGAACATAGATGCTAAAATCCTCAACAAAATATTAGTAAACCAAATTCAACAATACATTAAAAGAAATCACTCACCATGATCAAGGGAGATTTATTTTATTCATTTATTTATTTTATTCAAGGGTGGTTCAATATTCACAAATCAGTCGTGATACATCACATTAACAAGAGATAAAAACCATATAATCATCTCAGTAGATGCAGAAAAAGCAATTGACAAAGTACAACATACAGCCATGATAAAAAGGAGGGAACATATCTAAATATAATAAAGGCTATCTATGAAAATCCTAACATCACATTCAGTGATGAAAAATAGAGTTTTTGCTCTAAGATGAGGAACAAGGCAAGAATATCCACTCTCACCACTTTTATTCAACACAGTACTTAGGTTATGAAGTCCTAACCACAGCAATTAGACAAGAAAAAAAAAAAAACCAACATCCAAATTGGTAAAGAAAAAGTAAAACTGTCACTACTTACACATGGCATGATACTATACAGAGGAAACGCTAAAAACTCCATCATAAAACTACTAGAATAAATGAATTCAGTGAAGTTGCAGGATATAATACTAATATATAGAAATCTGAAATCTGTTGCATTTTTGTACAATAGTAATGAAGTAGCAGAAATAAATTAAAAAAGCAATCCCATTTATAATTGCAACAAAAATAATAAGATACCTAGGAATAAGCTTAACGAAAGAGGTGAAAGACCTGCACTCCAAAAACTAGAAAACATTGATGAAAGACATCGCATGACACAAATGGAAAGATATTGCATGTATATGGATTGAAAGAACTAATATTGTTAAAATCTCCATACCACCCAAAGCAATCTACAGATTTAATGTGATCTCTATCAAAATATGAACAACATTTTTCACAGAACTAGAACTAATAATCCTAAAATCCATATGGAACCCCAAAAGACCCCCAAATAACCAAATCAATCTTGAGAAAGAAGAACAAAACTGGAGGTGTCACAATCCCAGATTTCAAGATATACTACAAAGCTGTAGTAATCAAAACAGTTATTGGCACAGAAATAAACACATAGTTTCATGGAACAAAATTGAGAGTCCAGAAACAAGCCAACACCTGTATCATCAATCTATGACAAAGGATATAAAATGAGGAAGAATATACAATAGGGAAAAGAGAGTCTCTTCAACAAATGGTGCTGGGAAAATTGGACAGCTATATGCAAAAGAATGAAACTGAACCAGTTTCTAACACAATACACAAAAATAAACTCAAAATGGATTACAGACCTAAATGGGAGACATGAAAACATACAACTCCTAGAAGAAAACATAGGAAGCAATCTCTTACATTAGCCATAGAAACATTTTTTCTAAATATGTCTCCTTAGGCAAGGGAAACAAAAGCAAGAATAAACTACTGGGATGACACAAAAATAAAAAGGTTTTTCACAGCAAAAGAAACCATCTACAAAACAAAAAGGTAACCTAGTGAATGGGAAAAGATATTTGCAACTGACATATCCAATAAGGAGTTAATATCAAAAATACATAAAAAATTTACATAACTCAACACCAGAGAAACAAATAAATCCTATTTAAAAATGAGAAGATCTGAATACACATTTTTCCAAAGAAGACATAAAGATGGCCAAAGACACATGAAATGATGCTCAACATCACTCATCATCAGGGAAATGAAAGCTAAAGTCACAATGAGATATCACCCTACACCAGTCTGAACGGCTAAAATAAAAAACACAAAAAATAACTAGTGTTAGTAAGGATGTGGAGAAAAAGAAATGCTCATGCACTGTTGGTGGGAATTAACTTGGTGTAGTCACTGTGGAAAACTGCATCGAGGTTCCTCAAAAAATTGAAAACAGAATTACCATATGATCCAGTAAGTCCACTAGTAGGTATTTACCCAAAGAAAGTGAAAACACTAATTCAAAAAGATATAAGCACCCCTATATTTATTGCAGCATTATTTACAATAGTCAAGGATGGAAACAACCCAAATATCCATTCCTAGATAAACATAAAGTAGTGGTATACACATTATAATGGAACATTACCCAACCATAAAAATCAGTGAACCATTGTACCATTTGCAACAGCATATATCAATCTAGAGGGTATAATGCTAAGTGAAATAAGTCAGTCGGAGAAAGACAAACACCATGTGATGTCAGTCGTGTGGAATTTAAGAAAACAAATGAACAAAGAAAAAGACACACACACACACACACACACACACACACACTCACATACAGAGAATAAACTGGTGGTTTTCAGAGGGGAGGCGGGTGGGTGGGGTGGGTGAAAGAGATAAAAGAGATTAAGACTATATTTCTCTTTCTCTGACTAATTGAGGACTTTAAGACACAGAACAGATGAACACAAGGGAAGGGAAGCAAAAATAATATAAAAACAGGGAGAGGAACAAAACATAAGAGACTCTTAAATATGGAGAACAAACAGAGGGTTGCTGGAGGGGTTGTGGGAGGGGGGATGGGCTAAATGGGTAAGGGGCATTAAGGAATCTACTCTTGAAATCATTTTTGTACTATATGCTAACTAACTTGGATGTAAATTAAAAAAAATTTTTTTAATAAAAAAAGAGTATACTTCTCTTGATGAGCACTGAGAAATGTACAGAATTATTATATACCTAAAACTAACATAACACTGTATGTTAATTGTACTTCAATTTTTTAAGAAGTCTCTCTATATTTAAGTGAAGTCATCAAGTTTTCAGAGTCAATAGTATCCTTGAGCACAGAAAAGACCCTGTGCTTGGTGAACACATTCTAGTTTGTAGAGTTCATGGAAAAGTCTGACCCACAAGGATGCCAGATGTCAGATGATGAAGTCATTTACAAAGAAGATTTAGAGAAGGTAAATTACTAAACCATCCTGTCTGCACCTGCAGCTCCTTATAATAGAGGAAACCTAGAATCAGTATCCACTTCTAACATCTCAAAGATGATGTTTATAGAAATACAAAGAAAATATGCTTGTATTCATAAATACTACTTTAAAGGTGTTTTTTTAAATAACTTGGCTAAGATGTTTTAACTAGTTGTTAAAACTAATGTTTTAATGAAACTAATGTTTCAACTAGTTGCCAATATAAAAAGTCCTTAGTTGTAAAATCTTTATTGTTAGCTTATTTTTTTCATATGCCTCAAGCTTTCAATTTCATGTTCTTGCTAGAAAGAGAAAACTTCCTTCTTAGTTTGCTTTGCTTAACCTGTGTACACCAAAGAAGTAAAACAAAGCTCTCTTCAAGTCTCCTGCAATTTGCTTCTGAATTTTCTTTGTCATGTTAATATAACTTAAGTTTTTAACATCTGATATCTAATTTAGATATGTAATATGTATACATAACTGAAACAGAAGTGTGTCATATCAATTAACACACACACACACACACCGAATGGCAGAGTAACCTAACTAGACATGTCTGGACCCCATCCCTGAAATTTATGGTTAAGTAGCTATTTTACATAAAGGATAGTCTATTTAGTCCAAGAACTGTAATTTAATTATTTTCTTCTGCAAAGTACCAGTTTAATTTAAGATATAAAACCAAATATTAGCATTTAAGGTTCCAAGGTAACAATACAGGAATTCCAAATGATGATTTAATTAACAACTACTGGGAAGAAGGGAGAGGAGGGGAAGAGTAGAGGAGGTAATGTAATGAGCAAAATCATCACCTCTCACTGCACAATGTCAATAGACACTGTCAAGAAAGAGTGGCTTGTATATTAATTAAAACCTTCAGAATAACTGAAGAGAGAGACAGTTAAATGCTGTAGGCTCTGAGAAGTGGGACTGGAAATGAAAGAGAGTGGGTGGTAAACTTGTCTTTTTATTTTAAACCGTTTTATACTACCCAGATCATTTTTATAATGTATATATACTTGAATAAATATTACTAACTTGTATAAACATATACACACAAATATACAATAAAACCCCAGAAGACTTTTTGTAGAAATTGAAAAGCTGATTCTAAAATGTGAATATAATTGTATTTATATAAAATTCTACACCAGGCAAAGCTACAGTTACAAAACTCAGATTAGAGATTGCCCAGGGCCAGGAGTCAGGGAGGAGATTGACCACAACGTGGCTCCAGTCAAGTTTTTGGGGTGATAAAAACATTCTGTATTTTCACTGTGGTGGTGATTGCACAACTGTTTATATGTGCCCAAACTCATAAAAATGTATACTTAGAATGGATGGGGTTTATTATATATAAATTATCTTCCAATTGACCTTCTTGGGAAATGTGCTAATTGTTTAAGAAACTGGGGAAAGATCTGTAATTCCCTCAAGAGAGTATATTCCCATACTTGACTGCAAATCATAATATTTTTGTGGCAAAGCCAACTTTGCTTCAAGTTATCATGTCAACGAATACAACCTAAGAGGGCTGTTCTTCACAATAGAGGCTGTCACACAGACAAGACCACAGTGCCATCTTGTCATTCATCTGTGAGATTTATGGATCAGGAAATGAAGAGTTTTCTCCAACACTATAAAGATGGAACCAGCAGGTGAAATTTTACGAAGGTTTTATTTTTGTCCTACAGTCTAAAAACTATTCCCTCATAAATTTCAAAAGGACAGGAACAACCACATGCAGAAACATGACAAAGCCATTGGCTCACCATTTCTGTTTTATTTCTTCAGCACTGCAGAGTTTGATTGTTGCCACTTACTTACTGCCCCTTCTTATTGTGTACTTTGTGGCCAGCTGTCCTATGTTAAGCCCAGGAGCTTGAGTAGTAAGGCAGAGACAAGAAGCTAACCTGAAGACAATTTCTTTACCTTGAGAAAAAATATAGTGTTTGTTTAGGAGCATGAAGTTAGGGAAAGTGCTGGGTGTCTCCCATTTGCCCTTCCACCCTCTCCACTCTTCTTCACCCTGCTCTGTGTCCCTGGAGGCTGAGGTGTATGGAAACCCTCTGGTTGTCTACTGGGCTTGGACCATGAGGACCACCATCAGGAGACAGGCGAGGAAAAGAGCAAAGTTGGGTAGACATTCTTCCAGCTCAGCTCCCTACCAGGATTGGTGGCAATCCCTCTGCAGCTTTTTTCAAATAGCTCCCTAAAGCTAATCTCTACAATTTCTGTAAACACTTCCTCCCTTTAAGCTTCAAGCCTAGATGTGGTAATGGCTCCCTGCCCTAGCAAGCCCTAGGCACTGCACTGTGCCCAGGTTCCCCAAACCCTGCCCTCATCTTTGTAAACAGTCTGCCGAAGTCGCCTCAATTACCCACTTTGAGAATATCAACTCTTACTTGCCAAGACCTTACAGAAGACTTTGGAGACAAAAGGGAACGCAAAGATATATTTAATCCTCTCACTGTTCGTATTGGGAAATTGAGCAATCAGTAGCAGCCACTGGATTTAATCTATTTTGTATATACTGTCCCTGAAACTGAAGTTGATAATATTCTCCTAAAGAAAGACTTAAGCCACACACTTTCTTCCTTTTTTAAGCATTTTAACTTAACAGATTTCAAAATATAGCTCGGTGGAGCAAAACAGTCCTCATAAAAGACTGCATAAAGGATATGGGGCCCATGCATTTCTCCAGATGTAATTTTATCCCCGGAGGCAGCCAGAGAGCTGGATATTTAGACTTCATCATTTGGGGGCTCTTATGGAAAGGTCTTCACTAAATTATGTATACATATGCCATCAACCTATATCGAAAGACCTTCTGAAAAACAGCCTCACAAAACACTCTACCATCTACTTGAGGAATGTTGCTGAGAATATAATTCACTACACAGTACATTCACTACACTACATAGTATTCCCTTTAAGATTAAGGGCCTTAGTCTCTGGGCCATCATGGATCCTATCAGTAGGAATGCCTGGGTGGCTATGTTGGCTCAGGGTCCAAATCTTGATTTTGGCTCAGGTCATGATCTCACAGTTCGTGAGTTCAAGCCACACGTCCGGCTCTGTGCTGACAGCTCAGAGCCTGCTGGGGATTCTCTTTCTCTTCCTCTTTTCCCCTCCTGTGCTCTCTCTCAAAATAAATAAATAAACTTTAAATAAATAAATGAATAAATGATAAATAAATAAAACTCCATTAGAACCATAAAGAAGCCTGAACTGACATGACAACATTTATAACTTATCCTAGAACCAATTCCTTCCTATTCCTTGAAGAGTTTCTTCTCCTTTCACAGGTAAGACCTTGGCTGTATCTGCCTCCTATTCTCTTCTGCAAATTAGAACACTAATTTTTCACTTTATTAACGGGGGGGGGGGGGGCGGAGTGGAACAGATACCAGACTACCTTGGATAAACTTGCAGAAACCCTCAAGAAAGTCAATTCTCTGTGAAAGTGTCTGATAGGCACATGGCCGCAGGTGCCTCCTGCAGCCTCAACACCAAAGGAAACACTCAGATCTAAGAGGCAGGGCCCTGCCGAGGATGGTATTGGCTTTCTGAGGATCTTAGTCTCTCAGTCTGGGTGTGGGTATACATGTGTGTGTGTGCACATACACATGCATGTGTATGAACATGCACACACACAAAGAGGGCTATTCTCCATGTTAAAGGCACTGAGGGTTCTCTGGTCCAGGATAGGGATTAGGGGAGGTACCATGAGAGTGGACCAGGAAAAGCTGGGAAGCAATGTGGCAAGTACTCATATGGAAGACTATCTGCATCATGACCATCCTGATGGGAATTTCCTCCCAGGACAACCCATTCAAAGAGTCATTCCCTTATCTATAAGGTCCTGCTTGCCTATTAAATTTACTTGCCTCAGCAGCACCCACTTATCTAAGGGCCTTCTGCCTCCAGAATTCATATCAATGTTGTTAGATTAAAAGACACCTTTCCCAGGACGCCTGGGTGGCTCAGTTGGTTGAGTGTCTGACCTGACTCAGGTCATGATCTCACAGTTCGTGAGTTCAAACCCCACGTCAGGCTCCATGCTGACAGCTCAGAGCCTGAAGCCTGCTTCAGATTCTGTGTCTCCCTCTCTCTCTGCCCCTCCCCTGCTCGTGCTCTCTCTCCCTCTCTCTCAAAAATAAATAAATGTTAAAAAAAATTTTTTAAGACACCTTTCCTGGTAAAGTAGCTATATAAACTGCAGGTTCTCAAAATATTTCTGTAAAACTTGAACCTGTTTCCATAATTTAAAAAGGGAAACATTTTATGGGGCTCCTGGGTGGCTTAGTCAGCTAAGCGTATGACTTTGGCTCAGGTCATGATCTCACGGTTCGTGGGTTCAAGCCCTGCATCAGGCTCTGTGCTGACAGCTCAGAGCCTGGAGCCTGCTTCAGATTGTGTCTCCCTCTCTCTCTTCCCCTCGACTGCTCACATTCTGTCTGTCTCTCTCTCCCTCTCAAAAATAAATAAACATTTTTTAAAAAGGGAAACATTTTAAAGATAAAAGGTACTATTTTTCTTTGGTATGTGCTATCTTGGGAACACACTCAATAGTTCAAAAGGTTCTTAAAATGTATGTCCATATGATCTCAGTGATATAAAGCAAACAGTTACACCAGAAATGGCTCTATTAGCAAAATAAAACAAATCAAAACATAAATGGGTGTGTAAGGTGGAGGCTTTCAAGTAAAACTGGAAAGAGGTGAAAAAGTCCTACTGACTGACAGAAGTTTGATAAAGTCCTGAGCTTGTTAGAAAGTCAGACTCTCAGGCCTTGCCCACAACACACTGAATCACAGCCTGTGTTTGAAAGGGCCCCAGGTGATCTGCAGGCCTCTGCAAGGTTTAAGAGGCCTTCTTCTAAGGTCCCTGAAGTTCAGCTCGTCTATCAGGGAACGTATACATTAGGAGGGACTGACAGAAACAAGGGGTCTCAGAAATCTATAGTAAGGTGAAGATGAGGTTTTGCTATTTCTGGAGGTAATTTTTCTGCTCTTGTCTGATTTACAAACCCCTGCAAGCCACAAAAGCACCCATCACACCATCACTAACCCAGGCTTAGCTCACCCAAATTAGAATTTAGCACTTCTAATGTACGGTGACAATCTGAACTCTGCTCTTTCCGAAACTCATGCCAAGGAATTCCCACAGGACAGAGGTTAGAAACCATTATGATGAGCGGCATATTGGTCAGCCAGCCAGCCAGCCAGCAAGTCAACCCATGGGAAAGAAAACCCTAGCCAGGGAGTAGGTAGGAAAGAGCCAACAGCAAATAGGGACCCAGAATTCCAGGGAACTCAAGAGCTTAACCTGGTGGAGAAGAGATGTGGGAGCACCGCCACAGGTGCAGGCCCTGTGACTGGTTGCATGAGCAGCACAGGGCCGGGGAACAAGGCAATGGCTGTGACAACCCCTAAGTCTTCTCCCACCAGGTTTCCACCTGGACCAACAGTCCTGCTCAATAAAACAGGGCAACTGCCATAAAGAGCTCCTAATGTAAGCCAGCCACAGGAGGGGAAATGCCCCCAGCAGACAGGAAGAAGCCCCAGCCTCACAACCTCCAGGTCCTGGCAAGGGGGTCCTGACTGCTTCCAGCCAGCGGTCTCTCTGCACTCCTCTTATGGGCAACACAGAAGTGGAGTGTTCAGGAGTCTGTAGTCTTAGGGCTCCAAGAATTGGCTCTGAGTCGGCCATGAAACTGGGTGTGAGGGAGCTCACCTACTTCCTACGGAACTGGGAATCAAGCCACTACTAGGCAATACATTGTGCCTTTATGCAATTTAGAAAATGGGACTCCAGCTGGGCAGAGAAAGAAAAAAGCTTCTGGCAGGTAAAGTAACAAAACGCTTTTCCTTTGGGTGATGGGGCACTGGGCTTATTAGCAAATGGAAGACACCTGTGTGCTAAGAAAATGGCCCTCCAGGGGCGCCTGGGTGGCGCAGTCGGTTAAGCGGCCGACTTCAGCCAGGTCACGATCTCGCGGTCCGTGAGTTCGAGCCCCGCGTCAGGCTCTGGGCTGATGGCTCGGAGCCTGCAGCCTGTTTCCGATTCTGTGTCTCCCTCTCTCTCTGCCCCTCGCCCGTTCATGCTCTGTCTCTCTCTGTCCCAAAAATAAATTAAAAACGTTGAAAAAAAAAATTAAAAAAAAAAAAAAAGAAAATGGCCCTCCAGAGGACACAACTCCTGTTCAACCCCTAGCATACATGACTTAGAAGTATGGAATACTTCTGTATGCGACATTTCTAGACAAAACCATTTCTGCCCTCCCCACTCTGGCAGCCTCTAAGGTGGGAAAGAACACAAAGGAGGAGTACACAGGCACAAAAATCCCAGAGCCCAATCTGGACAGAGAACACTCTAGAAGGAAGGAACGACTCCCTGAAGAGCCATCTATTCCTCTGATCTCATTATAACTCTTATTATAATTTCACTGTACCACAAAATGATGATACTGAGCTTTATAAATTGATAGCATGATTAACTACAGTAAAACTACATGCTGTATGATGTTGGCAGCAATGGCATACATTTCAAAATGCAAGAATATAATAAAGCCCATGCTTCAAAACTGAAGCTGTTTATTGCAGCACGGGAGTGGGGTGAGGTAACTGCTCTGCTCACGGTCTATCCCTCAGTCCTCATTTGCTAACACAACGGGGCACAGGGCACGTTATGAAAACATTTTTTCACCACTTTACAGTAATAGCTCCAAACTACAACCACGTTATTAGCTGTTGCAATGATAAAGTTCACTCCAACACAGAATCTCACACAGAGGAGTTTTTAAGGAACCCCTACAATAGTAGAACATCTAAACTAAAAACAGCTGCAAAAAATGAGCAAAATCATGAAAAGCCTTTCTATAAGTGTGTTTTTTGCTCAATTCTTTCAACATCCGGTATCTTTAGGCCAGGCTGCATGCAGCAGACTTAAACTGATTGTGAGCATCAACACACAGTAAGGGAGTTCCTTCTTTCAAAAAAATATCCGTAACAACGTTCCATTTTCCAATTCAAAACTGATGTCACCTTAATTTTTTTTAATGCCTGCAATTTAATAAGTCAATTTTATAATTGGGGTAAATTATATATGCATAAACTACACATATTTCGTGTTTTGTTTCCGTGTTTGTACGCACAAACGATACATAATGGCTAATATTTACTGAGCATTTACCATGTGCCAGGCATTGTCAAGTGTTTTACATACTCCTCACAACACCAACATCCCGCATCAATGAGGTAGATGAAGCGATGTTTCGGCCTTATTAAGAGACGAAAAAAATTTTTCTAATATTTATATATTTTTGAGGGGCGGGGGAGAGGAAGAGAGAGGGAGACAGAGAATCCCAAGCAGGGCCCACACTGTCAGTGCAGAGCCCGATGTGGGGCTCAAACTCACAAACAGTGAGATCATGACCTGAGTTGAAACCAAGAGCTGGACACTTAACTGACTGAGCCATCCAGGTGCCCCAAGAGATGAAAAACTAAAGCACAGAAAGGTTGGACTGCTAGAGGCACCTGGGTGGCTCAGTTGGTTAAGCATCCAACTTCGGCTCAGGTCACGATCTCGTGGTTCACAAGTTCAAGCCCCTCATCGGGTTCTGTGCTGACAGCTCAGAGACTGGAATTTGCTTCAGATTCTGTGTCTCCCTGTCTCTCTACCCTTCCCCGTTCATGCTCTCTCTCTCTCTCTCTCTCTCTCTCTCTGTCTCAAAAATAAATAAGCATTAAAAAAAAACTAAAACAAAAAAGAAAGGTTATACTACTAATATCTAGCAAAGTCAGTATTTGAAGCTAGGCAGCATGTTTTTCTCTCAACTGCTACCAAATAAATACAAACAGTATCTTTCAGGGCCTGGACTATATATCCATCCACTAAGATTTTAAACACTTAAAAATGACTTAATTCAGCAAGACTCTAACATTTAATAACAACCTTCATAGAATGGTACTAAGGACTCTAGGTAATTTAAAAGAAAAATAAGATACAGTCGTTGGCTACAAGGACTTTGCAGACTAAAGAGACAAAAATCTCTGCATAAAATACATTCATTTCAAAGCTACTTCTAAGTCAAAATGACCATGTGGTATGAATGAAATAAAGGCAAAGATTACAGACATAATGGGAAGTGTTTTAGAGGTGATCCCTAACGCAGCTCTCTAAGGAAATGCCACCTGGATTGGCAGAGTGATGGGGTAAGGAAATTTCACACCATACTTGAAAACAAGCAATAAGTTACAGGAGAGATGGAGAATGGCAGCTGAAGAACAGAATGTATGTCACAAAATATTTCAAGTCATATGAAAATGTGACGAGCTATTTCATCATGGTTTTCCTTTAACCAAGAATCTACATTTTACACTTATCACTACCACTATTCTGGCTTTATTCTCCTTTCATCTCAGCGTTCTCAGCAATCTTCTAAGTATTAAGTGAAAACCATTCCTCTGTGTTCCCTCCCTTGTCTGTCTCCCACCAAAGTGCAATGATTTGCTCTAAAACTAGCAGAGTAAATGAGTGATAATCACCCACCTCTTACTTCCAAAATTGTTTATGTGAAGCCTAAATGAGTGTTGAATTCAAATGACTTAGGCTACTTGCCTATTTATTTTACAAGACGATGGAAAAAAGTTACATTCAACCAATATGTTTTATTTAGAGAGCCCCTAGCCAACTGGATGGTCAGCCCAGGATAAGCTTTGGTTCCTGCCCCCAAGTACTTTTTCATCCAGGAGGAATCAAGTCTATCCAACGCCTGGTATACAGTTAGCACTCAGTAAATGAGAGCTTCCATTTCTTGTGCATCATAGCTGAGCGATGGGGTGTTGAAAAAGTAGAGGTCAAGAAGCAAAAAGACAAGTATATAAGGTCATTGTAAATCAGAAAGCTGGTAAGTACGGGGCAGGCACCACAGGAAGGGTGGGGCAAACATCCTGGAAGGGTCAGACAGATGATCGATCTTCTACTTTTTTTTTTAACGTTTATTTATTTTTGAGACAGAGAGAGACAGAGCATGAATGGGGGAGGGTCAGAGAGAGAGGGAGACACAGAATCCGAAGCAGGCTCCAGGCTCTGAGCTGTCAGCACAGAGCCCGACGCGGGGCTCGAACTCACGGACCGCGAGATCATGACCTGAGCCGAAGTCGACCGCTCAACCGACTGAGCCACCCAGGCGCCCCTCGATCTTCTATAGAAGAGGCTGTCATCTGGCAGAAATAGGAAGCTGGAGAGCATTTCAAGCAGGAAAAACAGCAAAGCACATGGCCTGTTAAAAAATGAGGACTACCCTGTATGGTATGACAGGAGCACAAATATGGGGAGCATGGGAGTGACGGGGCCAGACCACAGAGGGCTCCACTGTCCTGCAAAGAAGTCAACATTATCTAGCAGGTACAGGGAGCCAGTAACAGACACTAAGCAGGAGAATAATCTGCTCATACTAATTGAGAGAGACAGGTGTGATGACAACGTAGAGGATGGAATGGAAATAGGCATGGAGGTCCCTTGAAGTTCAATTGAGGTAGGATGAGGGTCTGAATTCAAATAGTGCTGGGCGGGATAAAAGAATGGACCTTAACACATACTAACAGATTTCTCCCTGCAAAACACAGCTTAAGCTCCCAGTTAAAGACTGTTGGACTTTCCTGGATCCCAAAAACATTGGAAATGGAGCAATCCAGACTACTGCCTTTTGAATACAGGGACTAATTAATAATTCTACCATCCATAATGTTTCTCTCCTACTTTCCTTCTTTCAATAAACATCTATAGGCAAAACTACATGTCCTGTATTGGTAGCTAGGGATACAAAAGCAAGGAAGACAGCTGTAGTAGTCAAGGAGCTCAGAGTTTAGCAGAAGACAGATGGATACATAGATAATTATCCTGATGCTGTACAATGCTGTAAGAAATGTGTATGAGGCGGAGAGTGCACAGAGGAGAATTACAAAGTGCCTGATTGGGATGAAGAAGGTAACATCTGACTCCATTAATGTTTGAATAATCTAGAGGAACTATGACCAGGGTGACTGGGTGGCTCAGTCAGTTAAACGTTCAACTTTGGTTCAGGTCATGATCACCATCCTTGAGTTCAAGCACTACACTGGGCTCTGTGCTGAAAGCTCAGAGCCTGAAGCCTGCTTCTGATTCTGTGTGTGTGTGTCTCTCTCTGCCCCTCCCCTACTTGCTCTCTCTCTCTCTTTCAAAAATGAACATTAAAAAAATTTAAATAAAGGACGTATCACTGATTTTTTATGATATATATATTGCCAGTGACATTTCCCATTAACTTAGCTGAAGCTATATGTAAACTGTTTAATATAATTATATATTTAATTATACATTTATTTAATATATTTAAATAATATCAGAATACATCATGTAATGGGTTCTATGGATTCTGTTTATTGTTGTGCATGTTAAAGGTAAAACCCATGTGGAGAGTCCTGCTTGCCAGCCTGGGCTCACCTATCAACTACTGTGATTAAAGTCATTTTCTTATTTGTCCAAGTTTCAGCGGTTGAACCAATTCTTAGAATTTCACCATGGAAGTAAACAAAGTGCCAAAAAAACCCAAAGACCTATTGGGGTCAAGCATACACTCTGTATTTAGCTGCCACAATAAAAACCTTAGTTTTTTACACAGCAATCTCTTCAGACTACTTGCCGTGCCTTAGTCCACTCTGAAACAATTTTCCATCAACAGGCAGGAGTTCCAATGGTACTCCACCCCCTCCATATCCTTCCTGTCCTGGGTCACTTAAAAATAACTAGCCATGAAGCATTTTAAAATTTCAGCAAATTATTTCAGTGGAAAAATTACTGGCCGTCACGCTTGTGGTGAGGTGGAGAACCCAGGATAAATCTCAGGTTTTCAAGTAAGAACTTTACCTTGTAGATAGTACAAACTTCTTTACTTCCTACCAATGACCACTTACCTTATTATTAGAAAAATTTGTTTGCAATATGTGACCAATCTGGAGGAAAATGTTTTTTATCTAATGTTCCACATCATGTGACAATAAAATCTATTTTTGTGAATTACAATACCACATAAATACGTTCACTTAGAAATCCGAAGTTTTCCTGTTTCCCAGGAGCTATTTCATACACTAGTTACAGTGTGGTTAAATAATTATTTTAATTAATTATATAAGATATACAAGTCTATTATGGAAAGTCAGACCATAAAAACAGGAATGAAGAAAATGAAAATAACCCCAAATTCCCCAACCAAAGAGAATCAACATAAACAGTTTTCTTTTTCTCAGAATTTTCAGTCTAAATTCATATACTTCTCTTTAAAATGCTTAGTGTCTAAGCATAAGAGACTCTTAAAAACTGAGAACAAACTGAGGGCTGATGGGGAGTGGGAGGGAGGGGAGGGGAGGTGATGGGTATTGAAGAGGGCATCTTTTGGGATGAGCACTGGGTGTTGTATGGAAACCAATCTGACAATAAATTTCATACATTGAAAAATAAATAAATAAATAAATAAATAAATAAATAAATAAATAAAATGCTTAGTGTCTATAAAACTCTTTAGTAACTCATTGCCATCACTTATATTGGCAAAATAATTACATATGTATTCCATAATTTAGGGAATTAATCTTCATAGTTGGGCATCAGGGTTGTTGCCAATTTTTCAGTATTAAAAGCAGTGCTGTAAGAAACATACATATATGCACACATCTCTGCACACTCATTCAGTTGTTTCCCTAAGACAGAATCCTACAAGTGAAACTGCTGAATCACAATAGACATAAGGTCATGATTTTTACATCACAGGAAATATATAGCTCACAGACTGTTTAAAACATACCAGAGGAGAATAATAATAAAGGAATACCCAATTTCAAATAAAACATAAATAAATATGTGTGCGTGTGTGTGTCTTTATTTGAAAAATACAAAAGAAAGTATATCTCTTTATTTAAAGGTAACAGTTGGGGGCTCCTCAGTGGCTCAGTCGCTTAAGTGTCCAACTTGGGCTCAGGCCATGATCTCACTGTCTGTGAGTTCGAGCCCCGCACTGGGCTCTGTGCTGTCAGCTAAGAGCCTGGAGCCCGCTTCAAATTCTGTCCCTCCCTCTCTCTCTGCCCCAGCCCTGCTTGTGCTCTCTGTATCTCAAAAATGAATAAACGTTAGGGACCCCTGGGTGGCTCAGTCGGTTAAGTGTCCGACTTTGACTCAGGTCATGATCTCACAGTTCATGAGTTCAAGCCCCGTGTCAGGCTCTGTGCTGACAGCTCAGAGCTTGGAGCTTTGGATTCTGTGTCTGCCTCTGTCTCTGCCCCTCTCCTGCTTGCTCTCTCTCTCTCTCCCTCTCTCTCTCTCTCAAAAATAAACACTTAAAAAATTGAATAAATGTTTAAAAATTTAAAAATAAATAAATAAATAAACTATAGCTTAGCTGTCAACAAAACACAAACTCCCAAGCTAGAATATGTGTAGGGCTCTGTCATGTTTGCTAAACTTGTACCCCAAGAGAAGACATTTAGGTTTATTCAAGAGGTTCCTTGAAAAAGGAGCTCTGTGGCCCACAAATGTGGGTGCCATATAAAAGCATCGTACAAGAGACACAGAACGTGCACCACAACTGCAAGCTACACATGAAATTTTAAATTTGCTAGTAGTCGCATGGGAAAAAAGTAAAGCCAAACAGGTGAAATAAATTTCAATAACCATTTAATTTGACCTGGTGCATCCAAAATATCCTTTCAACATCTAATGAAATATAAAAAATTATTGAGATATTTTGTTCCTTTTTTTTGTTCCAAGTCTTTAAATTCCAGCATGTGTAATGTAAGTATGCAGCACACCTCAATTCAGATTACCCATGTTCTAAGTGCTCAAAAGCCACATATGGCTCGTGGCTACCATAATGGACAGTGCAGAACTAAAAGCAGAGGTCAGCAAATCTGTTCTATAAAGGACGAGATAGTAAATATTTTAGGTTTTGCAGGCCAAGAGGCAAAATGAAGGGTACTGTACCCTTTGCCTGGGTAGCCCATCCGGGGCAGTGAACAGCCTTGCACCCAAGTACCAGAGTACCCAAGTACCAGAGACATTCTCAGTAGACATTCTCAGGATGAAGAATGACTGGCCCAAGGGTGGCAGGGCTGCTGCCATCACCGTAACCTGAAACTCAGCTAGTCCAGTTCTCTTCCTAAGAGCCCAGTCTTTGAGAGGCACTACTCTGAACTAAATTTGGGCTAATTTTGTAAAGCCCTGTTTGGTATCAGGAAAAGTTTTACACAGTAGACCTTAATCACAGACCCAAATTCTTAGGCTCCTTCTCAGGTTCCCGTCTTTCCTTGTTCCATTTTCCCCAAACACCATGCAGGATTATCTTTTCAACACATTCCTGCTTCTCCCTCCCCCACACTCCTGTCCCTCCAAGGTCCTCTACACAACCCACAAAGCAATGTATGTATGCAGAAAAGCCACACTAATCCCCAGCGGATTTATCATTTTGAGGCATGAGCCACATCACTGCATTGCTCCACTGCTGGTGAATTAATTCATGGTCAAACTTCTATTTCCCTTTATAACATACTTTATTCTCTACATATTGTTCTCTAAAGACAAATTTAATGCATCATAATTTTCCCATTGAAACTAGATGCTTTGCTTTTTAAAAAGCCCTTTTTAGTATGAGAAAGGAACTGTCTGGGATACCTCCTAAAGAGAATGTTACTAAAGCACCATAATACATGCATGCGTGCACACACACACACACACACACACACACACACACACACACACCCCTACTCACTCACAAGCCTCAGCATCAAACAACTCTTGCTGTAATAAAGTCTCTTTCCAGCTCAGTACCACACGGACTGCTGAGAATGCCATTTAAGAGTCTAACTAGCATTGTGTATTTTTTTTTTCAAAGCTATCAGGAAGTACAGGTACCATAATTCCCAAAGCAAATCACAATCTCGTGGCCTGAAAACCCAAATGCTCTTAGAAGACTGTAGAAATAGAATATTTTAAATCAAGATTGTATTAAAAAACTTGAAAGCCATACTATGGTATCAATCAAGCACTAAGAAACCAGACAGTATCAGCATTAACAACAGCAAGTCTTAGTAAAATCTAAATGGGAAAGTTTCCCTTCACAGTGACTGTGTAACTAGTATTGGTATATTGGGACTACAGTAACATGATCGATATATAAATACACAGCTCCAAACTTTAAGTGACTTTTAGACAAATGTGCAAAACAGATTATAAAGTATCTTGAAAATGCCTGCCTGGATTTTACTCTGATGTCATTAGCAGCAATCCTAAGGGATTTGGGAACTGGGCTCACAAGCATCTCATTTTGCTAGCCCACAAGGCTGCCAAGTGAAAAGCCTATGGACCTTCCTCTTCTACTCAAAGTGACAGAGAGTCAAACAAACCTGCCTTCCAGAACCCTAAAATCATCTTCCAATAAAATGTTTTGTCTAACCATTAAAACTAGAAAGCCCATTTACTGAAATTCACAATGGAGTTAAATTTTAAAATAGGAGGGCATAAGAAATTCAGTAACATTCTTTCAGGAGTTCTGTCTGTGCGCCAAAATTATTCTCATTATCAAAAGCCACAGGGAGAGCCACAATGGGGCAGGGCAGGTCAGGGGCCCCAGGGATACAACGTTCTCTCTCAGGGGTAAGGTTAACAATAGGACCAAGGAGGCAAAGCAGCTGTCAGCAACATTAAAGGTAGGAAAGAGTGAGTATCCTAACTTTTGTTTTGTTTTTGGTCTTTCTAAATCACAAAAGGTAACACAAATTTAAGGATGGGTGAAAATTACCAAACAGTCAAATTTGCCATTCTCTAACCACAATGAAAGAATATGAAAAACGAAAACCCACTGCCAAAAATGTAAATAATGTTGTAGTTGCATGAAGAAGTGTGTTGTGAGAATTTTACTGATCAGAGGTCTTGTGGCCCAGAGGGGCTGCAGGAAGAGATAAAAACCAACCAAGGTAAAGATCAGTTGGTACTAACATCTGCCATCCTTCAAGTAAATTTTTCAAGTAAGTACTTCGAAAGCCAAGCACTGAATTTTCCTCTTTTTCACATGGTCGTGGTATTCCCTGTACTTACATTAGATTATTATCAAAAGGTCAAAGGCCCAAAATATACGATGCAACACAGACATCCATATACCTCTATGTTTTTGCAAATATGCACACAGCAAAGAGCTCTGAAAACATAAATAAATGCCAAGTATTTCAGTCTGGAAGCTACCACTTTTTTTTGTTTGTTTCTATGATGGTATTGTAAAATGCAACATAAGTTACTAAAAGCTTATAGGAGAAGTATTACCACATCAATCAAATGTGCACATTGAGTGAAAACACATCTTAATTTCCAAAAATGTAAAACATTATAATCCAAATATGATTAAAATCAATGGAACATAGTAATTCTGGGCATTTTTACTTTGCTCATTCAAATGGAGCTCATTGATCATGGTCTGAGGCCCTCTAACTAATCACAGCAAATATCCCTAGGGAGAGTAAATTCCACCAAAAAGCGTTCATAGTCCAGTTTTACTTCTAGAAATTAGAAGATCATAGTTGGCCATATTTATTTCTGTATTTTATTCACAGATGAAATCGTGTTTTTATGTTGAGTTTCATTCCAGAAATCTGTTTTATGTTGAGTTTTCAACCACTCATAAAAAAATCCAAATGGGGTATATATTAGAGAGCACAATTTTTAATTAAGGTAGAGAAACTGGGGAAAATCCTCTTACTGTGGTGGTTAAAAGGATGACTCTCGCTTCTTGCTTTTTTGTTTGTTCATGCTTGCATGTGCCTCCACCTGCCTTGAAAGTTTATTCACAAGTGCAATCCTATTGTTCACTACAACGTTACTTAAAATTGCAAAGCAAAACTTCGTATTAAAGCAACTTAAATACCCAACAGTAGGGAAATGTTTATCTGTGTGATAGAATGAATGTTGTAAAATCATTAAAAATGATGTTTTCAAAGAATATTTACTGGTAAACAAAATGCTCACAACAAAATGTTTAATCAAAAAAAAAAAAAGGATAGGGGCACCTGGGTGGCTCAGTCAGTTGGCTGTATGGCTTCAGCTCAGGTCATGATCTCACAGTCCAGCCCATGGGTTCAATCCCCATATCAGGCTCTGTGCTGACAGCTCGGAACCTGGAGCCTGCTTCGGGTTCTGTGTCTCCCTCTCTCTCTCTGACCCCCCCCCCCCCCCCCCCGCTCACACTCCATCTCTGTCTCTCTCTCAAAGAAATAAACATTCAAAAAATTTTTAAAAATCAGGATCCTGTGTGTCAATTATAACCCAATAAAAAATAAATCAGGATCCAAAACTCTATATACAATATGATCCCAAGTATGCCCCACCTTAGAAATGTCTATTATTTACATGCATACACAGAAAAAAAAATCCTTGAAGGAACTCTTCCAACAACATAGTTTTATCTGAGGGATAACATTTCAGGATATTTTAATTTTCTTATGTTATAATTCACTTTGGGTTTCCAAATTATACGCAGTAAACATTATACTCCTTTTCTGAGAGTGAATGTAAAATTGGGGGGCACCTGGGTGGCTCAGTCAGTTAAGCATCCAACTCTTGATTTCAGGTCAGATCACAATTTCATGGTTCGTGGGACCGAGCCCAGTGTTGGGTTCTGCACTAACAGCACAGAGACTGCTTGGGATTCTGTCTCTCCTTCTTTCTCTGCCTCTCCCTTGCTCACATTCTCTCTCTCAAAATAAATAAATAAACTTTAAAATTTAATAATGTGTCTACACAGGAAACCATCAAAAGAGGAGAAAGCAGACAACAACCTCTTTGACCTTACCGCAGCAATTTCTTACTCGACACATCTCCAAAGGCAAGGGAATTAAAAGAAAAAAATGAACTATTAAAAGAAAAAAATGAAGAAAAAATGGGGCCTCATCAAGATAAAAAAGCTTCTGCACTGCAAAGGAAATAGTCAACAAAACTAAAAGGCAACCAACGGAATGGGAAAAGATATTTGCAAATAACATATTGGATAAAGGGCTAGTATCCAAAGTCTATAAAGAACTTACCAAACTCAACACCCAAAAAACAAATACTCCAGTGAAGAAATGGGCAGAAGACATGAACAGACACCTTTCCAAAGAAGACATCCAGATGGCTAACAGACACATGAAAAGATGCTCAACGTCACTCATCATCAGGGAAATACAAATCAAAGCATGAGATACTGAGATACCAGCTCACACCGGTCAGAGTGGCTAAAATGAACAAATCAGGAAACTACAGATGCTGGCAAGGATGTGGAGAAATGGGAACCCTCTTGCAATGTTGATGGGAATGCAAACTGATGCAGCTGCTCTGGAAAACAGTGTGGAGGTTCCTCAAAAAATTGAAAATAGAACTACCCTATGACCCAGCAATTGCACTGCTAGGAATTTACCCAAGGGATACAGGAGTGCTGATGCATGGGGGCACATGTACCCCAATGTTTATAGCAGTGCTTTCAACAATAGCCAAATGATGGAAAGATACTAAATGTCCATCACCTGATGAATGGATAAAGAAGATGTGGTTTATATATACAATGGAATACTGACTGGCAATGAGAAAGAATGAAATCATGCCATTTGCAGCAATGTGGATGGAACTAGAAGGTATTATGCTGAGTGAAATAAGTCAGTCAGTAAAGGACAGACATCAAATATTTTCATTCATATGTGGATCTTGAGAAACTTAACAGAAGACCATGGGGGAAGGAGGGGGAAAAATAGTTACAGAGAGGGAGGGAGGCAAACCATAAAAGACTCTTAAATACAGAGAACAAACTAAGGGTGGATGAGGAGGTGGGGGAGAGGGAAAATGGGTAATGGGTATTGAGGAGGGCACTTGTTGGGATGAGTACTGGGTATTGTATTGAAGCCAATCAGACAATAAATTATATTTAAAAAATAATGTGTCTATTTAACGGTACCAGAACAATGAATCACTTCTATACATTATTCATGGAATCAGAAAATACACACTATATATAACCATTCACTGATTTCCTTTTTCTCCCTAGCTTTAGTGAGATATAATTGACAAATAATATTGTGTAAGTTTAAAGTATACAAAGTGATGATTTGATATACTATATGTTATGAAATGATTACCATGGTAAGGTTCCTTAATAAATCTATCACTTGGACAAAGTTATGTGTGTGTGTGTGTGTGTGTGTGTTGAGAACATTCAAGACCTACTCTCTTAGCAAATTTCAAGTATACAATGCAGTATTGTTAACTATAGTCACCATGCTGTGTACATTAGATCCAAGAAACATTATTTTTATAAATAAAAAACTTCTTTAAAAAATGTTCTGTTAACATGGCACTTTATACCAAAAAGGAGAAAAATGAGTAAACTGTGGATTTATTTAACTTTCAGTATACATTTTAAACATTCTCCATTAAAAAAAATCTGAATCTTCATGAATTCAGCAAAGTTGCAGGATATAAAATCAATGCACAGAAAGAGAAAGAAAAAGAAATCAAGGAATCGATCCTATTTACAGTTGCACCAAAATCCATAAAATACCCAGGAATAAATCTAACCAAAGAGGTGAAAAATCTATACACTGAAAACTATAGAAAGCTTATGAAAGAAATTGAGGAAGACACAAAAAAAATGGAAAAAGATTCCATGCTCCTGGATAGGAAGAACAAATATTGTTAAAATGCATGAAAAGATGCTCAACATCTCTCCTCATCAGGGAAATACAAATAAAAACCACATTCAGATATCACCTCATGCCAGTCAGAGTGGCCAAAATGAACAAATCAGGAGACTATAGATGCTGGAGAGGATGTGAGAAACAGGAACCCTCTTGCACTGTTGATGGGAGTGCAAACTGGCGCAGCCACTCTGGAAAACAGTGTGGCGGTTCCTCAAAAAATTAAAAATAGACCTACCCTATGACCCAGCAATAGCACTGCTAGGAATTTACCCAAGGGATACAGGAGTACTGATGCATAGGGGCACTTGTACCCCAATGTTTATAGCAGCACTCTCAACAATAGCCAAATTATGGAAAGAGCCTATATGTCCATCAACTGATGAATGGATAAAGAAATTGTGGTTTATATACACAATGGAGTACCACGTGGCAATGAGAAAGAATGAAATATGGCCTTTTGTAGCAATGTGGACGGAACTGGAGAGTGTTATGCTAAGTGAAATAAGCCATACAGAGAAAGACAGATACCGTATGTTTTCACTCTTACGTGGATCCTGAGAAACTTAACAGGAACCCATGGGGGAGCAGAAGAAAAAAAAAAGAGAGAGAGAGGTTAGCGTGGGAGAGAGCCAAAGCATAAGAGACTCTTAAGAACTGAGAACAAAGTGAGGGCTGATGGGGGGTGGGAGGGAGGGGAGGGTGGGTGATGAGTACTGAAGAGGGCATCTTTTGGGATGAGCACTGGGTGTTGTATGGAAGTCAATTTGACAATAAATTTCATATATTTTTTTAAAAAATGCTGATACTACCCAAAGCAATCTACATATTCAATGCAATCCCTATGAAAGTAACACCAAAAATAATATAAAAACAGGGAGGGGGACAAAACAGAAGAGACTCATAAATATGGAGAACAAACTGAGGGTTGCTGGAAGAGTTGTGGGAGGGGGGATGGGCTAAATGGGTAAGGGGCATTAAGGAATCTACTCCTGAAATCATTGTTTCACTATATACTAATTTGGATGTAAATTTTAAAAAATAAAAAATAAAATTAAAAAAAAAATCTTTGAATCTTTAAAGCACAAAAAGCAATTTAGCAACTTAGCTACATCTTTCTTCTGAAAAAAATTACCTATTAATATCACTCTCCTATATCTAATATTTATTGCAGTCGAAAAGATTCATAAAACAGAAAGGATTTAAATGACAAAGAAAAACCTTTTTAGTCATCTATCCTTATAGGTAATATTCTCCTATACTTAATAATCGTCCAACTATTTCTCAAGGAATTTGTCATTCACCAAATATTGTCCATAGAAATTAAAAATCTTACCTTGGACTCAGGGCACCCAGGTGGGTCAGTCAGTTAAGCATCCAACTCTGGATTTTGGCTCAGGTCATAATCTCACAGTAGTGAGATCGAGCCCCGTCTCTGGCTCCAAGATGGGCTCTGCACTAGGCATGGAGCCTGCTTAGGATTCTCTCCCTCTCTGTCTGCCCCACCCCCTCTCATGTGCATGCACACCCATTCTCTCTCTCTCTCTCAAAAAAGAAGAAACAAAAGAAACAAAAAACTTGGCTTCATAAAACCTTGGATAAGTATTGCCCATCAAAATGAAAAACTATGTACCCACAAACTAGGCAGAGAATCTATCTGGTTCTCAAAATGGACCATAAAATGAACAGAATACCATCGGTACTAATCAAAATTCCAACTAATTTTCTGTTTAAATTGCCCTTATTTACATGAAAACGTTTAATTGTGAAAAATTTTTAATACTATTCTTATAACATTTTAGTTTACAAAATACTGTTCACATAGATTAGCCTAATTAATTTGCTCTCCCTATTTTTGGCAGGCACCTGGTTGGCTCACTCAGTTAAGTGTCCGACTCTTGACATCAACTCAAGTCATGATCTCATGGTTCGTGGGTTTGAGCCCCGCAATGGGCTCTGCTCTGACAGTGCAGAGCCTGCTTGGGATTCTCTCTTTCTCCCTTTCTCCCTGTCACCAACAGTATTCACTGCTCTGGGTCAGGGGAGACTACAACCTTGTTAGACCTAGGGGCCAAAAAGTGGTAGCATAAATCAAGACACTGAGGATGTGGACTCACATCAAAATATAAAGAAATCTTCTCACAGTCAAGAGCCATAGTATAAGCAAGGTCTGAAATGGCAGTGCTGAGCCCCCCGTAGTATTGGGCAGACACCAAGAAGGAAGCCTGTGATGGAAGCCAGTAGCACAGGAGAAAGATGGAGCTCTGGAGACAGACTGACCTGATCCCCAACATCCTACTCCACCACGACCCAGCTCTCATGCCCTCAGCACAGGGCCAAGCAGATAAGAAATTGGAGGTTATGTGAACTGGTTCTAATGCTTCCCTTAGGTAAATAGGAGACCACAGCTTTGCTTTGATGACATAAGTTCATCAATCTGGGAAGGAAATAATAACTTGCTTTATGGGTTTTACAAATGTGGCCAGATGAGACTGACATCCTCTCAAACTGCAAATGAAACAAGACAGAGAAGAATGAGACTAAAGACAAAATCTTTTCCCTCCTGGTTAGATGTTTCTAGCACCTAGCTAAGGGCCAAACTCAAGAAATGCTAAATTACTAAATTAGGTTCTATTTAACCAAGTTTTCCACTTAGTAAACTTTTTCCCTGTGTGAATTAGTAAACCACTCTAGGTCTCAGTATTCTTATCTGCAAAATAAAGAGGACACTGTCATCTCAAGATGGTTATAAAGATTAAATGAGATAATGTATGTAGAATGCTTGGCTCTTTAATCCAAAATTAGCACTCAATAATGGTAGCTGTTACAACTGTATAAAACATTGTGTATAAATAACTAACAAGTTAATATCCTAAATGAAATTATCTAATTGTATTTTGGTTTACTTTCTTAGCAGAAAGGTTTAACTTATGCCAGGAGAAAGACAATTGCTTTAAATTAAGTGCTCATACACTAAGATGATAAATAGACATACAGATAGATAGGTGAAGGTGGGGAGGGAGAAAGATAGACATCAGATATGAGAAAACTATCTAAAAGAAAAGTTTAAAACTAAATCCACTGTGTAAGGAATAAAATGGGGTTTACATCTCAGTATCCTCAAATAGTAAGATAAACATCTGTAAAAAATCTCATGACTACAAAATTACGCTTCGTTTGATTTTTTCAAAAATACCATATTCAAAGATGTTCAGAATTAAACTGATAAAATAAGTATAATTATGATTTGAGTTCTTAGTATTTTATTATTAATGATTAAGAAGTAATTAACAGACAAATATCCAGGAAAACACACACACACACAAAATAACTCTTCCACTGTTTTGAAAGGAGTTTTACTGATTTGTAGATTCATTATTAAAACGCATTGCTGAGTGGTAATGGCCAAGCAGCTTGTTATAGACCCTGTCCCACTCTCCAGCCCCCCAACACGCACACACTGAGAACAATTAGAAAAGCTGGACACAACAAGGAAAAAAAAATATCCATTTGAAAGCATCAGTGAGATAACAAGACCTAAGCCAGGACCTAACATGTAAAGACACAGTAGAAAAGGGAAGTAAACTAGTGAGTCTGACCGTCTTTGAAGTTGTTCCTCTCAAGGAATTTGCCAGTTTCTAAGTGGTACAAAGCAAGAGGCTAGGAGGACAACCAGAAATCAGCAGATAAGAGGCTGGAAACCAGCACTGCGTTTCTGGTAGTCTCATGGGGATGGAGGAGACCAAGAAGGGAAGAGTTCTGTAAACATCCAGGATTCCAGATAAGATCCTGGAAAGGCTACACTTCAGAAATTAATGCAAACTTAAAATGGATATATTCTCACAAAACCTGAAACCTAGCTTTCACCAGCTCAATCATAGAATGGATTAATGTAACATAAATCCCACATTTATGCCTGCAAGAAAACAAAAGTAAATCCTCTCCAAAGGAAAATAATATCATGCAGAGCCTTCAATTATTTCTTTGATTTTTCATACACAATACCCAAAATTCAAACAAAATTACAAGGCATGCAGACAACTATTAGCTTATTGCTGATTCCTTGTCCATACTTACCCACAGAGGCCTTGTAACTTTCCAACCTGAAATTCTCATTTTAGGATGAATCAACTTGGACTCAAGAACAAACAAGACAAGGGCCCAAACCTTGCTCATCAAATGGAAAGGTACGTTCAAGAGTGTAGCTAGTCTGGCCTCAGGAGCAAGTATCCCTCTGAGGAGAAGTTGATCTGTTCTGCTACCTAAAGCAAAGCCATTGACTCAAGGGGGCCTTCAATACACAAAAGATTCCCTAAATGTCTGGGCCTGGTTCATTGATGGTTTGGCTAAGCTGAAACCCAGTGGTATTCACTGGGTGTTGTGGCTATTCAGCCTCAGTGCCAGCTATGCAGAAGCAAAAGAAGATGTAGTTACTCTGGTCAGAGGGTAGGACTCATGCTTTTGGGCTGTTGCCATTGGTTAGTTGTTTGGTCTACCACTTGGAAAACTGCAGACAGGAAAATTAAAGAGACCCTTCTTTGGAAACATGAACCTAGGAACAAACCAAGTCTGCTGACTGAACTGTCTGGAGCACTCATGTAGATGCCCATAGGAAGGGCTGTGAACCTACTGGAATCAAGTAGGCTGATTCATCAAGGCTGATGGAGCCTGACTCTGTTTCTAAGGCAGAGGCTACCACTGCAGGGCAGATGTGTGACTCCTGCCACAAGCTGACCTGTTTGTCTCACAATGGAAGAGGCCAGGTCACAGGGGTGTTACCTCCTCTCACTCCTGGCAGATTGGCTACATTAGACCTCTGAACCCCTCTCAGGGTACTAAGTGCTGCCTCACCATTGTTCATAATTTTCAGGTTACTGATTAGCTGCTTCCAGCCACACCATTGTGGCCCTTGAATCTGCGTAGTCAACAATGGATTGATTGTCCACCTCTCTCTTCCTTATTCCCTCCCATTCATACGCTTTAGTAAGGCAGTTTGATCTCTGAAAGTAGGTATTCCAAGAAAGAGAAGAGACCATTCTTTCTTGGCAACTTCCTGGGGAATGATGAGAATAAAAGTAGAAAGAGTTATAGGGCATTATATATTTATGTTTTGAAAACTGAGGATTCCATCTTGAGCACTGTGGATATGATATATTTTTTTTCACTACAGCACCTCCAGGCCAGCCTGGTTGATACACACTCCAAGAGGCAGCAGAGCTGAAAGGGGCATCAGGGACTCAAGCTTAACTCTGGTTAAGTTTGATAAAAGTGCCCTCCCTTAACCCTCTTGGACCTGACCCTTACACATGAAAGGTATAGGTGTAGTAGGGGAGGAATTATTTCGGACCTCAAAAAGTATATGGAAGACAGAACATTATGATTTTTTGTCTTTTAGAATTACCTCTTCAGCCTTCCTCCAAAGGGAAAACACCCTGGCATGGCAATTTGAAACTGCTGCAAGCACATTCGATTTTACTTACTACTGCATCATTTGTGATCCACTTGATTGCACTGACCACAGAGCACCAGGGGAGGGCCCCGGCTCCTGCCCCTTCCACACAAAGCACTTCCAGATATTGCCCCTACCCCCATTCATATCATGGGCAGACAAATGCCATAAATAAAAGGTAATTTATACTACATTAAATTTTTAAACTTCTCTTCATCAAAAGACCCCTTTAAGAGAGTAGAAAGGCAAGCCAGGGTAAAAAAACATTTGCACTATATATAATTAACAAAGGAATCATGTCCTCAAATATATTAGAATGAATAATATGAAATTATGATATTCAAGAATTTTAATGTACAAAAATGGCAATTCATATAGTTTAAATTAATATTTAAAACTCCTACAGATCAGTAAAATAACTCATAAAAATGGGCAAGAGATTGAACAAGCACTTCAAAGGAGAGAAAAATCAAATGGTCAATAAATAATAGAAAAGGTGTTCAACCTCATTATCAGAGAAATGAAAATGAAAACCAAAAGGAGATACTACTACAGACCCATTAGAATGCTTAAATCTAAAAGACTGATAATACCAGGGGTTAGAAAGGATGTAGAGCAACTGGAATTCTTCTACAGTGCTGGTGGGAACATCAACCAATATAAAACTATTTCAGAAAATTGGCTAAAATTACTGAAGCCAAATGTATGTGTGTCCTATGAACCAACAATTTCATTCCCAAGTATATACCCAACAGAAATGCATATGTGTATGTGCACCAGAAGACCTGTACAGTAATTTCTGTATCCTTAGTATTTAAAATAGCTTCAAAGTGGGAACAATCCAAATGTCCATCAACACGAGATAAAGAAAGTTATACAGACAGTCCCCAACTTGGAATGGTTTGACTTATGATTTGTTTGACTTTTTGATGGTACAAAAGGAATACACATTCAGTAGAAACCACACTTTGAATTCCGAATTTTGATCTTTTCCTGGGCTACTGGTATGCAGTGTGGTCCCCTCGCATGATGCTTGCTGGTGGCAATGAGCCACAATTCCCAGTCAGCCACGCACGTGATCATGAGTGATAACAACTGATGCACTAATAACCATTCTGCATTCATGCACCCATCCTGTTTATTGCTTGCAGTACAGTATTTAATAATTTACATGAGATATTCAACACTTTACATAGAATAAGCTTTGTGATAGATGATTTGCCCAACTGTAAGTTAATATAAGTGTTCTTAGCACATTTAAGGTACGTTAGGCTAAGCTACATTTGGTAGGTTAGGTATATTAAAAGCATTCTTGACTTATGATATGTTTAACTTACAGTGGTTTATTAGGACATAACCCTACTGTAAGTCAAGGAAGATCTTGTATGTTCATCCAGTAGAATACTACAAGAAATGAAAACAAATGGACCACAACATCCAACAACACAGATCAAGCTCACAAAGATGACATTGAGGGAAAGAAGCCTGGCACAAAGGAGTACTTACTGCATGAGTCCATGATGAAGTTCAAAAACAGGCAAAAGCAATCCCTAATGTTATTAGTAAGGATGGTGGCTTTCTATGTCTAGGAGTAGTGAAGAGGAACAGACATGAGGTTAGTTTCTGGAGGGCTGATCATGTTAATAGTTTGATCTGGGTGCTGCTTACACACATAGTTTGATCTGGGTGCTGCTTACACACAGTCACGTTGCACAAATGCATCAACTGGCATCCTTATAATTCGTGCATTTTTCTCTACATTTGCTATACTTTTTAAAAAGTTTATATTTAATTTATTATTAAAGGAAAAATATTCAAATAATTTTTGAATATTAAAATATTAAAAAGTAAGGGAAAATTATGAACATGATCCCTAAACAATACAGGAGGTCAATCAAGACCAGAGGACAGAAATTATATTATTGGAAAGATCATATTGATACGGTGAGGGTATAAAACTGCTAGTGAAGGAAGAGAATGTGGCTCATAACGAATTAGTATTAGTTTGATGAAGATAGCATTAACTAGCTTGATGAGTACACTAGACATGTCAATAATGATGTCTATCACGCCCACCAAATTTTCCATAAAACTAACTCACCCACGACCCCTCTAGTTTAACAGCCAACCCATGGACTGGTCAGAGATCAGTCTAGTCCCCAAATACGAGCTGAGCCAATCAGCCCCAATCACGAGCTGAGCTTCGTGAGAAGCAGCATTAAGGATGCCACAGGAGGAAGCACTCATTCTTGCTCTAAACAAGATTCTTCGAGCTACACAGCTCTTAAGAGTTTGGAAAATGGACTTCAATAAAGCAAAGAAGAACCCTCAGTAAGAGAATCCCCTATAATTTAATATCCCCTAGAGTGAAGTCAAATCATGAAAATATTTTTACACTATGATCACAGCTAAACAACTGATTTCAAATTTCTTTTCTTTTGGATTTAACATACTGGAATTTATTTAAAAGCTAATTCCACCACCTTTACGTCTTCACAACTACTGTCTTAAGTTTTTTCCTTTATAATGATATCAAAGAAGCAAAAAGATGAGGACCATTATAACAACACACATTAAAACAGAAACACGTTACATCCTCTTTCCAAGATCATTCTTTTGAGAGCCACATTTAGCATAATATTCAGTGCCAAACAAGGTTTGTGCAAAAAAGAAAAAAAATCCTTATTTATAAGTTAAATAATACAATGTGTAGAGCTTGCTTAAAAATAGTCTAGGGGGAGAAAAAGAAGCATGTGTGGAGGGAAACAAAGATCACAAGAAAGCAGAAAGCTGGAGATTACTGAAGATAGATATATTAGCATTCCCTGAACTATTCTATTTTGTGTTAAATTTAAAACATTTCTAAAGAGGAAGGAAAGAAAAAACTTCCTAAATGACCAAAGTAATGAAAACAAAAAGTGGGATGCCTGGGTGGCTCAGTTGATTAAGCATCCGACTCTTGATTTCAGCTCAGGTCATGATCTCACAGTTTCATGGGATTGAGCCCCAAATCAGGCTCTGCATGCTGACCGCACGGAACCTGCTTGAGATTCTCTGTCTCCCTCTCTCTCTGCTCCTCCCTCACTCATGCTCTCTCTGTCTCTCTCCAAATAAATAAATAAACTTAAAAAAAATAAAAAATAAAATAAAGTAGAAAATCAACAAGGAATTACATTAGAAAGAATTTAATGGAAACACCAGCTGACAAATGTGTAGACTATTCACATGCCATGTTAAGAGCCTGGTGTGGATGACTGCCTGACAACAACCTGATGACGTAGGTACTGTCGTGATGCTCGTCTTCAGGCAGGGACCAGGCTTAGAAAGAGACATTGCTCAAGATCACATATAGGTGAGTAGCTAAGTTGAGACAGAAACCGTGGCAATTTCCCTCTTGAACCGAGCCATACACAATACTACCATCAGACTTGGAAACTGATAAACCTAAAGTTAAAAGAAAGCAAATTCCTACCAGATGTGAACAGCCTCCTATACCTACACATCATTGACATGGTCTCGGCATGGCTTCCGTGAGGAATTCGGATGCTACTTTCATGATGAGCCGTAGACCAGGTTACCACCTCCACATTCCTACATTGCTATTCCCAGGAAACCTCTTAGCTTTCCAATCTTCCCTCTATTGGACAGCACTAACCCCTCTGTTTACATTAGTCACACAAATGGCACGGGCTCATAAATACAGCTCAGGAAATGAATCAGGCATTGTCTAAATTAAATCAGACCAATGACAAAATAAAACATTTCAGGAATCTGAAAAGAATGCAAAGTACCAGCAACCAGAGTCCCTCGGACTCCTGCTGTTTGTATCATCATGGGTCTCATGCAATGTCACATTGGGGAGTATGGGAAGAGCTAATAAAAGAAACTGTGGCCTACATTTAAGAAAAATACAGCACTAAAGGATCGATAAATTTTATTTTGAAGCATAGCTGTTTTAATGTCATTTTATCTGTCTGTGTCTTCTCAGATCTTCCGAGAATTCTAACTTTCATTAACTGACTCTACTCTGATGCTGTAAAGTAGACTTTTATAGGACTCCCCAACTTTCTCATGTCTTTCTTTATAGTTCAAAAAGAAAACAAACACGATTGAAATAAGCACTGATCAACTCAAACTTGTGTGTGTGTGTATGTGTGTGTGTGCCTTTCTGCCTTTTCCTTAAAAGTATATCTGGGGCGTTTGGCATTATTGTGAGGAGTTTTAGGAAAAATGATTTGTGTCTTTATTTTTCCTTGAATCATAAGTTTTTCACCTTCAAATGTCCCCTCTCAGCAGGTAAAGACAGTTTTGCTACTATTCTTCCTTTCTGATCTTCTCTTAATAAACTTCTGCTTGTGGCTCCTTTTCTGTCCACCTCTTCATTCTTTGAAGCTGTGAGACAATGAACTCCAGATACCGAGGTAAAAAGTCCTGCAACGTTTCTTTGGGGGCTCACCTAAGATATCAATGTCTTCTAACTAAGCCGTCGCATATGCAAGAAAAATAAGACGTCCAAGAAAATTTTGCTAGCCCAGATGTTCCAAACACCTCCCCATTATATCGGACCTCTGGATTGACCTTAGAACCTGCTCTGACTGCCCCCTTCAGCAGGAAGCAGTTAAGATCAGTCCTTGTCCCAATTCCTAATGGCAGTTAGAGTCACATGTTCGGAGGGGTGGGGGGGGGGGGAGAATATGATAGGAAAAGACAGGATTCAGTAGGCAGAAAGGAAAAGGTTAGGACCTGAGGTCTCTGGATGGGGAAAGCACGTACTTTGGAAGAATGCCGGGAGCATCTGAGCATAGCAAACCCCCTCGGGCTTAAGGTTCCTCTTAAGAATGTAACAGACACCACCTACTCCCCCTCAGGTTCCCTTCAGGAATTTGACAAAAGTCTTACCATGTATGACCCACAAGGAACATTTGGCCATAGACCACCCCTATTAAACCCCTAGGGTCAACCAAAACCCTAACAAACAAAGTCCCTGGTCTGTAGTCGGCGAGCATTCACTTTCGAATGCCCCCTCTCTGTAAAGAGAGCTTTCATACCATTCTTCCTTTATGATCTTATACTCTTAATAAACTTTTGCCTGCTGCTCAAAAAAAATTTAGTTTTTTCAAGTGCCAGTAAAAAGGAAAAGTGAGATTATGTGCTTTCTGCACCTCTGGTCCACCTACTGATACCAATGTTTTCTCAAAGAAAAAAAGAAAAAAGAAAGAAAATTCTGCTACTGTTTTTTTCTAAACAGACACACCATCATGTTTGGCAGAAAAGCTAAAATATACGCTTTGGGCAAAAAAGCTAAAATATACGCTTTGGTGGACCCAAAATCATGTATTTATAACTTCACAATTGGTTCGTATTTGAAAATTATACCAACTGAAGTATAACAAATAATTTTGGAATAATGGTAAATTTTAGAATAATGACAAATATTATAAAATAAACAAATGTTTGCGACAGTACTATATTGATACCAAACAAGTATCATTTTCTAGTTTCACCTAAAATATTAACTAATATTTTACTATACACAGTCTTAAATTAAGGTAAGCTTATTTCAAAGAGGAATTCATATAGTGATTAATGAAACAGAATATATAGTCCTGAAAAATAAAACTCCTTAACTTGTAGACAGATTGAATTTACAATTCACATCCTAAAATGTTAATGATATAAATAAAAATCTGTAAACTCCAAAATATGTAACTGCATAACAAATGTTTCATATTTAATGATAGAAGATAACAAACCCAATAAACACACACACATAAGTACATATATCCCTTTCTTATAATATAAATGAACAGGCATGAAAACACAAAGCTAGTTTAAAAGTGTAAAAATTGGGACTTAAGATCTAGTAAGTAAAGCCAAATTGTTTGTCAACCTGTCTTCTTTCATTACAAAATAATCTTAAGGACTAGGTTTTCCTATTCTACAAAATTAAAATTACATTGACCAAAGCATGCATATTTATTGAAAAATATGGACAAAATCACCTTAAACATATCTGCATTAAACACACAGCAATATCAATTGTTTTAACCAACTATTAACATTTGCTTGCTAAAACCAGAATCGTGGTTATTACACAGGCTCTACAATTTATCATCACCCAGTGAAAGGAAAATATCTCTATTTTTTAATTCCCAAAGAAATCAAATTATGTTACAATAATATAAATAGTAAGGTTTAGTGTAACCAAAATTAAAATAACTACATGTTGCTAATCCATAGAATTTTTCTTCATTTAAGTTTAAATGAAAGAATGATTACAAAGTTTAAGCAACAAATCATTTCTCCTCCTTAAACTACGTTTTAAAACTTTTTATAACATTTAGTAAATATTTTTATCCCATTTCCCTTCATTTATGTTCAAGAAGCAAAGGTCGAAAAGAAAATATTGAGCTGGTTATTATGCATCAATTAAACAACATGAACTAGACCTAAAATCCACCATCCACACTCCCCACCCTCCACAAGTATTTCAGGGCTTGCGTACAGCTCTGCCTAATTCCATAAAACGATTAAAATCCTCTGCTTGTGGTCAAGTTAGGAAGGCTAAAATGACTGGTTAGTAATGAGGTGACAGGGGAAATCACATAACCTTTAATCCCTTTAAAATTAAATCAACATGTTTAATTCAGCACAAATATGACAAGTATCTACTACTTTAAACCTCCAGAACTACGGAGATCTTTTAGACCAAAAACAACTGACATCAGGGTGAATGGAACACTTAACATTACCAGGAAAATAAGAATAAATACCGCTTTGCTCCTATATGTCTTGCCTGCTAATAAGCAAGACACATACAGTTACTTAGATGGACCAGACTAACCGGATATGCACTTTCACTTAAGTGCAAATATTTTTACAGATCCCCTATTGAAGGAAATGAATGCCATGCAAAATTGTTTGTTTAAAATTTAAAATTATTTGTTTAAACATAAATCTCATTTTTCTTTGAAAATGCAATGGTCTGCAATTATATTTCTCAAGAATCACAACTGCCCTTTAGTTTTTAAAGGGAAATAAGAATAAACAAAACAGTGATTCACATACTACAATCCCAACCCCCATCCCACTCAGATTTTAAATTTCTTGAAGCTCAATCTATTTAAAAAGCTTCCTTACTAAGGCACTCCTCGAGATGATTCAATCTTCATACCTGGAGCTGGACTTGGATCATCTCTATATCCCAAAAATGCTGTAAGTCTCAGTGTTAGCATAGGTAAAAACGAATAAAACATTACCAATCTCCAAGAGCTGAAGTGAGGTTCAAATGAGATGTGATAATGGAGACTTACACAGAGCCTGGCACATAGAAGGTACTTACTAAACTCAAATTCCCATTCCCCTTGAACGCCTTTACCTAGAACGAAAAGTTTTTCATTTTACATAAATGGAGATTTTTTTTTAAAGAAATAAGTACCACCAACACACATTTGCAAGAAAAGGAACACTATTTGCAATTTTTTTTTTTTTGGCTGAATTCATCTTAATTATATCACCATAACTAAAAGTACCTAAGAAGTAGCCACTATGGAGGGGCGCCTGGGTGGCTTAGTCGGTTGGGTGTCATGACTCAGGTCATGATCTCGCGGTCACGATCTCGTGGTTCTTGGTTTGAGCCCTGCAAAGGGCTCTGTGGTGACAGCTCAGAGCCTGGAACCTGCTTTGGGTTCTGTGTCTCCCTCTCTCTCTTTACCCCTCCCCTGCTCATCCTATGTCTCTATCTCTCTCCCTCTATCTCTCAAAAATAAATAAACATAAAACAAAACAAAAGTAGCCACTAAGGGAACTTGATATGAGAGTTTTGCAATCAATCTCCTAAGAACCTACCAAAGTGAAATCTTTGGGACACTCCTGAAAAAAATGGAGCAAGGCAAATATTCCTTCAACATAGGCACATTTGTAAAGTGAAAAACACCTTTGTTTTTTCTTCTTAACTGGAAGCAGTTTAAAAAAAACACTTTAACAGTGGTTTAAAATAAAAACCTTAATTTTTTCTTTCATCAACCAACTTCCTTTGAATTATTTAGAAGCAAACCAGTGAGTGTTTTCTTCTTATGACTTACCTTAAAACACAATTAAACAGAATTTAAGAATCATTTGAAGGATAAGTACCATTTAAACTGACAAGAATGATTATAGGCATTTTATAGCAAAAACTGCATTAACTATAGTAACTGTCAATGACATTACATCGCCCTCCAATGTAAATAAGAATGTCTCTGTTCTTTTTTTTTTTTCTTTTTTTTTCAACGTTTATTTATTTTTGAGACAGAGAGAGACAGAGCATGAATGGGGGAGGGTCAAAGAGAGGGAGACACAGAATCCGAAACAGGCTCCAGGCTCCGAGCTGTAAGCACAGAGCCCGACGCGGGGCTCGAACTCACGGACTATGAGATCATGACCTGAGCCGAAGTCGGCCGCTTAACCGACTGAGCCACCCAGGTGTCCCTAGAATGTCTCTGTTCTAGCGATGATGTTGGTTTGCACATCTGCTAACCTATTAGAATGTCCACTTTGATCACGTGCTTGTCCTTAGCTTCTCAGATTTAGTATTTATTACTGAGAATGGTAATCTTTAAAATCTTACGAAATAGTCTGTCACATCCTCTACACAGCAAAAGCTCACGCTGCTGTTACAACATTAGAAACAGGAGATACCATTATTGAAAGGCAACTTGAAATCTTCTTAGCCCAACTCTTAATTTCTAAATATTAAGAAACAAATTTCATTCACAGAAAGAAAAAAAAAAACACAGAGGAACCGTTAAGAAATTTGCATACGGAGGTCACAGCAACATGGTGGAGGAAAACCACTGTGCCTCCCAAAATTTCATTTTAAGCCCTGATCTTCAACTATGTGTATGGGTTTGACAGAGACATTTATTCGGAAAGCTCCCGAAGGATATTTGGAGATGCAAACCTTAAGACAGTCCCTGTTCAGTGCCTCAACTTCGCCAGTTTCAAGTCTAGGTGCTTGAGAAGATGGGAGCACACAGCAACATAAATTAACTGAAAGGGAACCCAGTGCATAAACTATAAGCTTAAGGTAGAAGGTTTCTTTTTGTTTCCTATCTTTGCAATTTCTTCTTAATTCTTCAAACACACCCAGACAGGCAGTACTACAGAAAAGCATCAACCTGCTAAACTGACCTAAGTCAGGCAGGCATGGCTAACAGAAGACACAATTTGACAGATTTCCCAATCCAACTCCTGTGTACCTCAGGTGTCTTCACATGGACCAAAGGTTCTCATTTCTATCCTCTTAAAGATGTACAGAATGAGTGAGAAATACTCATAACTTGTATGACAACAGAATTTTTTTTTTTACTAGGATGACTTGCTTAGGATTTCCATTAGAAAGTGGCATAAAAGTCAAACTATTTTGGAGATTACCTTTATTTATTAAAGTGTGGTATAAAGAAAACTGTCCAGAAGAGGACAGTACAGATATTTTCCAAGTAGAAAAATATTGGTTTTCATATAACGTTAACTGGTCAGCCAGCCAGACAAGTTCCAACAAGTAACATCTTACCACCCCCAACTCAAAAAAAGAAAAAAGTATTGGCTAGCTCCTGATATTAGTATAAATACAAAGAGAAAACCTAATTTGGAATTAAGTCCTAATTTGGAATAAGTCAATGATATATTCAGGGTATTTTCTTTCACACATAATAACATTTAAGAATCTAGGGTAGCTCAGTCGGTTAGGCGTCCATCACTGGCTCAGGTCATGATCTCGAAGTTCCTGGGTGCAAGCCCCCTGTGGGGCTCTGTGCTGACAGTTTAAGGCCTAGAGCCTGCTTTAGATTCTATGTCTCACTCTCTCTCTCTTCCCCTCCCCCACTCATGCTCTGTGTGTGCCTCTCTCTCTCTCTCTCTCAAAAATAAATAAACATTAAAAAAAAAGAAAAAGAACCTATTAGTTATGGCTCCAGTGGGGCCTTGGAACACATACCTTTTTTTAAAAAAAATCTCACCAACAGAAAAAAAAATAGATACTGAAACAAATCTGTTTCCTCAAAACCCTTTTCCTTCTCTTAATTTAAATTAAAAAATGTAGAACTTGAAACTTCAACTTATATTTCCAGTATCTACATCTACAAAATAGGAAATCAGTTTTTCAAAAAACCCTCACCATGTCCCCAAAAACCAAAGAGGATATTTTTTAAATTTCAGGTTTATATGCGCTATAACAAGTTTAATCAAATAAGTCTGTTAATGATTTATAGTGAAACCGAAGTGGGGGGAAAAAAAAAACTCCTGGTTAATCTAGTTTGAACTCCTCTTAATTTTACACATTGTTTTATAAGCCTCAGGGGTTATGCAGGCATCTTACTCATCATCCCATCGCTAGCGCCTCCCACAGCCACTCTCTTGCGGGAGAAGCTGTTTGGTCTAACTTGCTGGGAAAATTCAGCTGCGAAACATTTTTATGCAACAGCGAAAACAATCGGCCTCTTTTTTTCAAGGTGGAGATCTAGAAGCGAAGTGAGAACGTTTGAGACCATAAAATTAGTCTGCTCTAACTTTAATAACCAAATGGTGATTGAAAAAAAAAATACAAATTTCGTATTTGCAGGAATGGGGGGGGGGGAGGGCAGGAGGTACTAAACCTAGAGGGGCTTTTGTCCTCCCCGAGTGCGAACACAGCAAAACTAATAAAATTATGACCCGGAATAAAAAGGTCACATTTATTTTCAAAGCATTCATTTAAAAGTACAGAGAAGCATTCTTTAAAAATGCCCACATGTTTAAACGTAGCAGGAATGTGGCTAGCAAATACTAATCCTGAGGGAAATGGATTCACATTTACCTTCATAATTAGACCCAGCAGGTCAAATGTTAGCAAGGTAAACGGACATAAACCACAAAAACAGATTGAAAACGGCCAACAGAAAGTTCCTGTCCTTTCCTGGGAGCCCCCGTTTCTTCCTTACACAACCAGCCATCAAACATGTGCAGGCAAAAAAAAAAAAAAAAAAAAAAAAAAAAAACCAGACCTACACGCACCAGCCGGGTAAGGGAGAAACCAAACTTTCCCAAATAAGTTAGTTCCGTCTTGCCAATCTAAATCCAACAGGTGTCAACCCACGTCACCACAGAAAATCCTTCCGAACAAGGTCTAGCGAAGCAATGGATGGTTCGCAATGAAAAGAGCCGACCTCTTTCAGAGTCGCGAAAGAAACAAAGCGGGGCCTCAGTACCGATTACAAGGAGGTGGGGGAGAAAAGGGGATGGAGATGGGGAGGCGCGTGCTGATGTCCTGCCCCCGACACCGCAGGGGAACCTAGGAACTCGGAGCACGGTTCCAGCGTTCTGTCGAGCCCTAGACCTCGAGGGTTGGAACAGGGAGTTCCACGGCGGGAGGGAGGGAGACAGAGGAAGAAGGGCGGATGGTACCTGCTTGTCCAGCGCGTCCCGGGCGCCGGCCGGCCCGACCCCGGCCCTGGGCGGCGCGGGCGTCCGCTCGCAGCTGCAGCCCTCCAGGAGATACATGCCCGCCGGGCGGCCGCTCTGCTCGCCCTCGAAGTAGAAGAGCACATTCTGGTAGAGAGCGAACCACTTCTCGTGCCAGCGGCTCGCCTCGGCTGCCTTCTTGCTCAGGAAGCCGCGCTTGGTGCCCTCCTTTCGGGCCAGGAAGGCCAGGTACAGGGCGTGCCCCTCGTTGTAGCGCACGCTCTTCTGCATGTTGAGGGCGCGGGGGGCTCACCGCTGCTTCGAAGCCATCTCTCGGCCAACTAGCCCCAGGGCGCGCCCGCTCCGGTCCGGGCTGGCGAAGGGCGCCCCCTTGCCTGACGCCGAGCGCAGGGCACGCCGCCGCCCTTCGAGGCGTGGCGCCTCGCGGGTCCGAGGGGCTCCCGGCTGCGGCCAGGGCACGTTCTCGACCGCGACCGCCGCCCTCCTGGCCGAGCGAAGCCCGGGGAGCCCCCGACGCCCGCGCGGAAAAGTGGCCCCGAGAGGGCGCCCGGACCCGTCTCCGCTTCGCCCGAAGTTGCGGGAGCCGGAGCCCCGCGGCGGTCTGGGGCGGCGCGACGCGCGGCAGCCCGAGGAGGACTGTCCTCGGGCAACTGGCTCCGGGAAACAGAAGGTAAAACGTCACGTGGGAGATCAGCTGTAATCGGCTTGGAGACCGATTTAAAGGGCAAAGTCGGCGCGGCGGCGGTGACGGCGGCGCAGCCCGCTCGCCCAGGCGCGCGCAGTGCCTCCCTCGCCGGGCTGGCCGGCTGCTGCCTCTGTTTCCGCGCCGCGATGGGGCGGAAAGCCGGGAGGTGCAGGCGCGCGGCGGCAGCACTCACCCGCTCACACGCGCGCCCGCACGCCCAGACGAGTATATACACTCACATGCACACAACACACTGACACAACGTGCAGGTCGAAACACAACGCTCGCATTTTCACAATTACACCCTCACAGGACGTTCACAGTCATACAAACAAGAATACACATACACACAAATACACAGTCGTAAACTCAGTCACACTCCTACACACACAATACTTCCACAGAAAATTATGCAATCATATAAAAACAAATACAACCACAATGAGCACTTCACACAAAAATACAAACTTGCTTGCATGCAATTACACACTTACCCGGGCAACTACATACGTGCACACACTTATACACTCACCCAAACACACGCATTTACCACACAAACCAACCATATACTTATATACACACTCGCCCAAACTCACACACAAAATGGACATATACACATCTATACACTCAACATACACACACTCATAGCATTACACATAAATACACGTGCGCAACTTATTTATACTCATACATTCACAGTAATACACACACATATCATCATACACAAATACACACAGGGAGCAAACTCAAAACACATTCACTCAAAAAAACATACGCAAACATACTCATACACAAACACTCAGAAGCATACAAATATACATTCGTGCAAATTCACACTTTCACAAACCCATTCCCACAAACTCACAACTCACCTGCACATCCATACACTCACACTCAGCCATCCATGCATTTCCATAGCCGTAGGTGGAGTCACAGGGTGGCTTTACATAATGGACAACCTTGACGTTTCCTCTTGTACTTGCATTGTTGTATTTAAAACCGGAGGAGAAGGTTAATGAGGGCGACCCCCTGTTCCTAGATGCTGTTGGTCCCTTCTCAATGCCTGTGATTTCTCAGGATTAAGATGAAAGAAACTAAATTTTAAGCAGAGTTTTCAACCAGAAAAAAATACCCAAACAAGGGAGACTTGCTGAGCCCTGCCAGAATGTCTCCAGAAGTCATGCTGTCTTAGATTCACTAGATACCCTAGCTGGGACTGGAATGCATTTGATTAACAAATCTCACAAGTACGACCAGACAACCGAGACCCCTATTATAAAATGTAAGTGGAAAAGAAATAACGTGCCCAGCAGCTGCAGAAGAAAGCTAGTGAAAGCCCCAGGGAGTGCCAGTATTTGATTCTACTATACATACTTTTTATCCCCATTAGTCACTTATCATAAAAATAGTTTGCCATGAAGTGTTTATTGTTAAAAATTTTTTTTAATAAAATAAAATCCTTTTCCAGACCATGAATCTGCAACAATACACCTGCCTTGTGCCACAAGTTGTGTGTTCATAAATTGATGGCCCAGGGGTTCTGCCTGTTCCATAAGTGCTGTTTTTGCAGAATATTTTAACTCTGCCTCACTGAGCAGCTGAGTGTTTTTTCCATTTTACCTAAAAACAAAAACAAAACACTTTCACTATTAAAAATTATACAATAGAGAAATTGCCATTTGAATTTACAGTGTGAGAGCAGTGGTCATTTCTCTTTGCACATTTTTAAATGTCTTAGCGACAGTGCTGTGCTAATTTGGGTTTCACCCAGCTGGGAGCTTGCATTGTTCTTTAGAGCAGATATAGTACAGAAACAATAAATAAACATGGACATTTATTCTAGAGGAGGAGGAGATGGCAAATGCCTCAGGAGGCCTTTTATTTCCTTCTCTGTGGTCCAGTCCCAGGTCTGAGAATCAAGAGTTGATACCTGTGTAGCTGATGGGCCCCATTGTTGAGTGGAAACCATTAGTGTGTGAACTCAGTACAAAAACAATTTGCAATGAGTTTTCAAACCTTCTAGCCACTTGTGGTTTTTCTCCAGATGTGAAACACTCTTTCCCTAATAAACAATGTCTCTGGTGTGGAGGCTAATTTCAGTACTAACTGATCTTTTCTTTCTACTCAAATGTCCTTTGGATTTGAACCACACGAAGTATGCACCTCAGCCTCTTGTCTGTCATCACTTCCTACCCGGTAAGATGTTGTAGCTGTCATGGCCCCCCTGACAGTGACAGAAGGGAGCTCTGGCTTCCTCTGAAATTTGGCTCCGTGATCTTTGTTGGTTTTAATTATGGAAATTCACTGTGAGAAAAATTGATTGATTGATCACCTGTTTCTGTCCTCAAACTTAGGTGATGTAGAAGATACAGAGAAAAGACAGTGCTCTAGTCCTGGTGTGCTCAGTCTATTAGGAATAGGAATTAATGTTTAGATGTTTCTCACTTGCCTATCTGCTTCTTCAAGACAGGGCTATAATCCCAGAAGCACCCAGTAGGAGAGCTTATATGCACCTGGCACACAAGTCATTATTACAAAAAGTTATTACAGTAACTATTTCCTAAATTAATATACTATTTGGCCACTGAATTGTTAGAGGGCACACACATTTGCAAATATTAGATCATTTTGCAAGACTGAATGGAAACAACCAGAAATCCCAGGACAATCTAGAGAAGAAGTATCCTGTGGGGACTGATGGGCATTGGTGGGCCTTTAGCCTCCTTCATTCATAAGGAAACTGCTTCCCTGGAATGATGCCATCTTGAAACACCAAGGGTCAGGAGGTTATGTAAATGAGGATGCTTTTTCCCCAGCTGATCAAACAGGTTGGCTAAAGGGACTATGTTCCAAGTGGGTGGGAGCAAAGCTCTTCTGTGAATTCATTGTTTTTCCCTCTTGCATTTTATGGACTCTTTCCCCGAAAAGGTCAGTTTAAGTTGATTTTCGAGGGCAACAAAGCATTTCTCACTGATAACAGTGAAAGGGTCTTTTTTTTTTTTTTTTTTTTGCCTTTTCTAGGCAAGGTATAAGAAAAAAATTAGCAATTAACTGCCATATCTGGAATAAGTTCCCTTCCTCTATTATTTGTAGAGGGAGAAGTTATCCAGATAATTTGGCAAAAAAAGGGAAAGAGGGAGGACAATTTTTATCTGATGTCCAAAAACTATTCAGTTTGGGAGGCAGGGAGCTGATTTCCACAAATGTAGAATGTATTCTATAGCTTTTCAAAGTCCCTAAATCATACATGTGATGACACTCCAGGAGAGGGCCCTAGGAGCAAACTACCATTCAGAGATTAGGAAGAGGAGGAGGACAGCAGGAAAAAAAAAAGTGAACAAACAGCAGGCAGGGAGGGAGGGCCTGCAGAGTGTGGTGTCCCAGAAGCCAAGTGAAGAAAGTATTTGAGGAAAGAGCGAGTGAGCTTGTCAAGTTCCCACAACTGGTGGTATAAGCCCTTGAGTCCACATCTTGCAATTGTTACTGCCTGTCCAAATGGTCACACAATGAAGCTAAATGACTGCTTAGGCAACGAATCCCTTTATCCTGCTGAACTGCACAAAAGCCCCTGAGCAAATTTCTTGGTAGCTCTGTAACATCATTCTAGACATGCTATAGTTGCAGATGGTGTAGGCGCAAGCTGTATACCTTGGGGGCAGAAGTAGAAAAGGAGTAGGGGAGGCTGTGGGAGTGATGTGAAGACCATACCAATTTTCTGCCTCCTAGGAGTTAGAGACTTGGATTCTGTTTAGGCGCAGAAACTGTTCCTTCAAGAGAACTCCTGGAATAGGTGCCCTTAGTTCAGAAATATAAAGCAAATACCTTTTCACTCTGGGAGAAAACTGAAAGGATCTGAACGCAAGTATTTTGGCTCAGAAGCTCAGTATTTTTTCGTAATACACATTATTGTGTGCATAACTACTCTGACATCTCTTTTTCTTCTGGCAGGAACTGGCTAGATGTATAGATGAAAGCACTAGTCCTTCTTCCTAGCATGGAGAAGACTTCCTAACATGGAGAAGACTTCCTAGCATGGAAAAGACCCTTAGGTTTTGGCCTAAGGGATGATGAGCAAGGAGCTGAAGGGCACCTCCTTGTAGGTCTGGTCATGATCATCTCTGCTCTTTCTCCTTATAGTTGGTAAGAGTAAAGACCACATGTTGAAGTCAGCAGAGCTACAAGACAGGAGCAGCCAAGGTCCTGGAGTCATTGGCTGGCTGAGTGCCAGGGGGAGTATAACCCAAGTGATGATATAACATAAGCAAAACATAAACTTTTGTGGTGTTAAATCCCTGAGATACTGGATTTCTTATTACATTTTCTAGTGTTAATTTCCTGACTGTTACACTTCTCCATGGATTTAAACTGCACACTATACTACAAACTGTTCTTTGTACTTTTTAAAACCAGGCTTATTGTGATTATGATTGACTTACAATTAACTGCACAGATTTAAAGAATACTATTTGATAAGTTTTGACATATTTGTATACCCATGAACTATGGCCACAGTCAATATAGCAAACATCTCTATCTCCCTTTGGAGTCTCCTCATTCCTCTTTGAAATCCCTCCCCTCCTATTTCTCCTTGCCCTCCTACCCCCATACAACCACTCGTCCATTTTGTCACTGTGAGTCAGTTTGCTTTTCCTAGAAGCCTATATAAATGTACTGATGTACTCTTTTTATCTAGCATCTTTCACTTCGCATAATGATTTTGGATTCATCTATTTTGATGAGTGTTATCAATAGCTTGTTCCTTTTCATTGCTGAATAGTATTTTAATAATAACACTGAGGGGATAAACAGTGGGTAAACACATTTGTTTATCCATTTTTCTGTAGATGAACATCTGGGTTGTCTTTTGGATTGATCCAAGGACATTAAGATTTTCTCTTGTGTTTTCTTTTAGAATTTTTCTGGTGTTAGCTCTTACATTTAGCCCTATCCGTTTACACTATCCTAATCCAATGGTATAGGGTATGAGTTGTGGTTCATATTTTTGCATATGGCTATCCAACTGTTCTAGCACCATTTCTTAAAAAAAATATTCTTTCCCTATGGAATTGCCTTGGCATCCTTGTTAAAAATCAATTGGCTATACATATGTGAGTCTATTTCTGGACTCTATCCTGTTCCATTGATGTATAGCTTTATATATATATACAAATCTACATTGATGTATATCTTTACACCAATCTCACACTGTTTAGATTATTTTAACTTTCTAAAAACTTAAAATCAAGTCATTTAGGATTTTCACCTTGTTTCTTAATTTTCAAAATTGTTTTGATTATTCTAAATCTTTTGTAATTTTTTGTAAATTTTAGATTCAGCTTATACATTTCTACAAAAAAAAGTCTTGCTGGAATTACATGGGAATTGGGTTGAATCTGTAGGCCACGTTGGGATGAACTGTTATCTTAACAATGTTGAGCCCTCCAATCCATGAACTTGGTATATATCTCCTTTTGTTTAGGTCTTCTTTAATTTCTCTCAGCAGTGTTTTGTTAGTTTTCAGCGCATGGGCCTTGCACAACTCATATAATTTATCTCTAAGTATTTCATATTATTTGATGCAATGGTGTCTTATCTCGGGCTGCTCTAACAAAATACCATAAACTGAGTGGTTTATCAACAAACAAAAAAGTTTATTTCTCACAGTTGTGGAAGCTAAAAGTCCAGTGTCATGGTGTCAGCATGGTTGGGTGAAAGCCCTCTCCCCAATTCCAGTTGACTGACTTCTTATATCCTCACATTGCACAGAGAGAAAGCAAGAGAGAGAGCACTCCAGCCCTGGTCCTTTTATCACCTTATTAGTACACAAATCTCATTCATGAGAGTTCTACCTCCACAACCTAATAACCTCCCAAAGGCCCCACCTCCAAATACCATCCCATTGGAGGTTAAATTTCAACACATGAATTCTGGGGAGACACAAGCATTCAGTGCACAACAAATAATAAATCACATTCTAATTTATTTTCTGGTTGTTCAATGATAGTTATATAGAAATAAAATTGATTTTCATATACTGTTTTTTTTTTTTTTTAGTAATCTCTGCATCCAATGTGGGGCTCAAACTCATGACGCTGAGATCAAGAGTCACTTGTCTTCTGACTGAGCCAGCCAGGAGCCCCGATATACTGATCTTATATCCTACAACCTTGCTATATTCACTTACAAGGTTTTGTAACCTTTTCACAGTTTAGGATTTTCTACAGAGACAATGCTGTCTGTTAATAAACATAGTTTAATTTTTCCCTTTTGTATCAGTATGTCTTTAATTTCCATTTCTTGTCTTTTGCCCTGGCTAGGGCCTCTAAAAGACAATGTTAAATAGATGTAGTGAAAGTGCACATCCTTGATGGTTCCTGATCTTAGAAGGAAATAATTCAGTCTTTTCACCATTAAGTATGATTTTAGCTGTAAATTTTTAATAGATGCCCTTAATCAGGCTGAAGAAGTTTCCAGTGATTCCTGGTTTGCTGCGAGTTTGGTTTTTTTGTTTTTTTTTTTTTTTTAGAAAACCATGTTCGAATGCAGAATTTTGACAGATGCTTTTTCTGATATTCATAGGGTTTTTCTTTTTTAGTTGTTCAATTTGGTGAAGAAATAGTTGATTTTTAAATTTTTAACATTAAAACATCTCCTTGCATTCCTGGCATAAACTCTACTTCATCATGATGTATTATCTACTATTTATCCCATTCAGTGTATTTTTTAAATCTCAAACACTGTATATTTCATCTCTAAAGTTTGATTTGGGTCTTTTTGTCTTCCATTTTCCTCTTCATCATTCTCATGCTTTCTTCTACCTCTTGAGCATATGGGGTATGTTTATAATAGCTGTTTTAATGTCCTGCTCTACTAATTTTGTCATTTATGTCATTTCTGGCTCTGCTCTTACTGCTTGCATATTCTCCTTCCTATGAGCCACTTTTGCCTGCTACTCTGCCATTTTTGGTTAGATGCCAGATATTGTGAATTTTACCTTTTGAGTTCTATTGGTCTTGTTTGTTTGTGTATTATAATATATCCCTTTAAGTATTTTTTACTCTGTTCTGGAACCCAGTTAAGTAAATTGAAAATGTTTGATCCATGTGAGACTTGCTTTTAAGCTTTTTTAGGTGGGCCCAGAACAGCTTTTAGTGTAGGTTAATATGGCCTACCCATCTGAGCACTCTACTTCATACCCCATGAGTTAGGAGATGTTTCCATTCTGACTTCTAAGAAGTGGTGTAAGCTCTGGGGATTTTTCCTCCTGCTTCTTTCTGGAGGTTCTTTTTCTGACCTTAGTCTGTTGCATCCACACGACTCCTGAAACAGAATGCTACGGGCACCAGTGAGTCACAACAAAGTTTATTACAATGAGAGGCAAGGCCGACCGATCGGGACCAACACTCTTGATAAGAGTGCGGCCCCGAACAGCCGGGGGACAGAGTTTTTATAACCGATCACATCGTTTTATCATCACCTGGGAACAGAACAAAGAAACAGGTTCCAGATGAGTTAGAAAGAGTTGCCTAATGAGGTGTTTACTTTAGACTTTCTGCCTCTAAGTTGCAACCAGTGGATCTCCTTGACCCTGCCTCTGATGCTCTTTTCTTTGAACTTTTGTTTCCTTAATTGGTGAAGCCTAATTTACAAGGGTATGAGGCGTAGTTTACCAGAGCAAAGCAAGGCTGTTATCTCTTAACCTTCAGTGTCAACACAAAGCTGTTATTTTTCAAGCTAAGCATTAGCTCTACACTACAATTTAACCCTTACAAGTCATATTCTCTCATGTATGAACTAGTCAGGACACAGCTGAATACTGGAGGGGAACCTTCTGCAGATTCAGAGCTCTCTCTTTAAGCAACTGTCTCCCGCCTAGCAGTCTGTCCAGTGTTTTCTAGCCGCTGCTTTTCTGAACTCTAAATCTTGTCTCTTCAAGTCATTGAGACCAGCAGGCTTCCTCTGGGTTCTCACTCGCAGTGCTGTAGCCTGGCTACTCTCTAGGCTGCAAGGTGAGGCACTTGTAGGGCTCATCTCGTTTGCTTCCTTCACTTAAGAATCACAGTCCTTTACTGCCAATTGTCCCATGTCTGCAAACCACTGTTTTGTATATTTTGTCCTATGTTTTAGTTGTTTAAGGTAAGAAGTTGAAGTTCTGTCTTTGCTCTTGAGAAGTTAATTGACAGTTGCTCAGAGATGAGGAAGAGTTCATGTTACTGGGATTTCTACAAAGGAAACTTTGTTTTTTTGTAGGAACTCTAGCCCTCATGTAGAAGTGACTGAAAAGGAGCCGTACCAAGCTCAGCCGGCACTCACCGTGGCTTGGAGTATTGATGTCCTACCTACCCGAGGTGTGCTATTTTACACTGAAGACCACAGATAGCTCATGTTGACTTTAAGTCCCAGTAGAGTCTTAAAGCAAGCCCTTGGGGCAGGACACGGTTTTTTCCACAAATAAGAGCAAATCTACCTTCCACAGAATCATCCTGAGAGGAGGTTGATGTCATAAGAAATGACAGCCAGAGAGGGAAAACTTGGATTGAAAGGAAAGAGAAACTCCTTCTGTACCAGGGAACTCCTGAGTTAGTCTCCAGGTTAACATCTGCATTCTCTGTCTTCTGCTTCCTCTCCCCCGCCCACCTCCAGTTCTCTGTTGTTCTGAGGAAAGCTACAGAAAGATCTATTCCATGCTTGTAATCGACTGGCAAAGGCGAGCTTGCCCCTGCCAACCTCCATTCCCACTGGCCAGAATTGCAAGAAGGTGGTTTCAGCTTCACGGGGATAACAGACCAAAGGCCTGGGCTGGTAACCCAATGAGGAGGCTGGAGGAAGACACCATGTGCAGACCTCTGTGTGAACTCTCAGAGTGGCCTCCTAGCAATAATAAGGAAACATTTTAAGGAGGGGAAGTTTCTACAGTAAAGCAGATGGGGGCAGGGAAGAATGATAGGTAGTCTAAATATTAATGGACATGTTCCTTACTTACCATCTCTGACTGTTGGTGCCTAGATATACTCACACACACACACACACACACACACACACACACACACACATACACACACACAGAGCTAGGTAAACTGGCCCAGGTATCATTGGAAGTGCACAGGGATATCCTTTGGGTTGACTGAAATCAAAATGCCTTCCCTAATACACAGAACACACACACAGGGACACTCAGGTATGCAAGATCAAAGGTTTTCAATCTTATCTGCATATTGGGATCATGTAGGAGCTTTTAAAAAAGGCCAGAGATAGTGCCCACCCCTAGAAATTCTAATTCAAATTAGCCTGGGGTATAGCCCAGATATCTGCATTTTCAAAAGTGCCCAAGTAGTTCTAATGGCTGGCTAGGGCTAAGAAGTCCTGGTCTGTGCCTTTGAAGCACATCTCCCTGAGCTGCACAAAACCATTCATCTCATGTGGGCCCCACATATTAGAACAGCTTGCTGTGTTCCTCTTCATTTTCTCTCCTCTCTGGCCAGGGTCCACTGCAGGTTGCCTATAACCACTGCTGTGCTCACACTCCTCACCCTCTCTTTTCCTATTTGTCTTCTCTACCCCTTCTATTGCGTTATTTCACCCATACCCACAGCTCTGTGGGCCAAAAAGCTAACCTCACACAGCCATGGACAGCCCATCCGAGAGGCACTTTCCTTCTGGGCATCGACCTCCACATGCAGAGAGCTGCTCTCCATGTGGCTGGCAGCCTGGCCCACCACAGCACACTGCCTGTGAGACTCAGAGCCTCACCTCTACCCTGCGACTTGTCTTCATAGGGTGACCACCTTGTCCCAGTTTGCCCAGGACTCTCCTGGGTTTAGCATTGGAAATCCTCCATCCTGGGAAACCCCAAAGTGCCCAGGAAATGGGATGCTTGATATCCCTAACCCTGGTGTCTGTGCCTGACTTCTTTGTTCCCAAAACAAAGCCCATTTGTTTCAAGCCCATTTAAAGTTCAAGTCCATCTGAATACATGAGGGTAGAAGTAACAATTACTGGATGACCTAAGGCTTACCATGCTGGAGGTTATCATCAAACCCTTATGCAGTTAAATTTCCATAGTTTATTTTAAATGGTAAAATTGTCATAGTCTGAAGCAGTAAATGTGTCAGTCAAAAACACATATAGAGGAGCATATGCTTGCCTGAGGCAAATAAAATGAGATTCTGGAACTGCTACTCAGCTCTCAAGTAGTATGAGAAGATAATTTTAAAATGTGGATTATTATTTTTTGCTCAGGATTTGGTAAAAGTTTTGAAAAAATATACAAAGAATAACAATGTGTGTGTACTTAATATTTGAAAAAGACATCACTCACCACCACTAGCAAAACACGCGCTCTGGGTTGATCCACCAGAGGTGGAATTTGGTGCTCCAGCCCTGGCAGGGGCTAAGAAAAAACATCTGAACCAGAAAATGCTGTGAGGGACAGAGTGACGCTCACTGGTTCAACACAAAATCCAGAAGTGGCAGTGCACACGGGCAGGGTAGGCCTCTGAGGGACACTGAGCAAGAGAAATTCCACCATCAGTGAGTGAGTCATCACTTTATCATTACTGTGCCCCTGTGTACTTTGTAAAAATGCAAATACTCCTACTAAGGGTACACATCTTTCTATGAATGGATTTCTTAGCTCGTATTCCTTTTTTTTAATGTTTATTTTTGAGAGAGAGAGAGAATGCACATGAGCAGGGGAGGGGCAGAGAGAGAGGGAGACAGGATCCAAATTGGGTTCTGTGCTGACAGTAAAGAGCCTGATGGGGGGCTCGAACTCAAGAATCTTGATATCATGACCTGAGCCTAAGTCAGATGCCTAACTGAATGAGCCATGCAGGTGCCCCTTGTATTCCTTTTTTTTTTTTTTTTTTTTTTTTAAGCATGGAGCCCAATGCTGGGCTTGAACTCATGACCCTGAGATCAACACCTGAGCTGAAATCAAGAGTGAGCCACCCAGGTGCCCCTAAGCTTATATTCCTTCTTAATAAGAGAAACTGCAGCAGGAAAGCCCTGGATCAAAAGGAGTAACAACTGGAGAGGGGAAGGGGAAAAAGAGGTGGAGTGCAGTATTAAACTCTAGTACTCACCTACCCTACCCCTGGGTCTGGTCCCTGCTCTCACCTAGAAAGCCCCACCATCTGACAACTCTGGGAAATCCAATCTTTTCTGCAGAGGTGACTACACCCCACCTGTACCCTGAGCCTGGGACCCTTCAACCTCCTCTGAAGTCCGAGTGGCAATTAGGATTAGTAAGACATAATTGACAACCAATTTTGTATTCCAAGAAACACCTCTTGAAATAGGACTTAACTTTTTTGTGGTCAATAAACTTTCATATACTTATATTTTATCTTACTAGTCAGATTGCGACCTTTTTTTTTTTTTTACATTTATTATTTTTGAGAGATAGAGAGGGACAGAGCACTAGGTGGGGAGGGGTAGACAGAGAGGGAGACACAGAATCCGAAGCAGGCTCCAGCCTCAGAGCCATCAGCACAGAGCCTGACGCAGGGCTCGAACTCACAAACTGTGAGATCGTGACCTGAGCCGAAGTCAGCCGCTTAGCTGACTGAGCCACCCAGGCGCGCCTAAGATTGCGACCTTTCTGAAGAGCAATCCTAACTGACTGATCCATCTTCCCTGTAAGGTGTTGCAAAGGGCCTTGGCCCAGGCAGACAGTGTTTGATAACTTTTAGACACATGGATTCTGGCAAAAAAGAAATAAAACAAACACAAACCCAGACAAACTCAACTTGTATTCAGGTTCAAAATTTAAATCCCACAACTCTGTCACTTGCTGCCTGTGACCCAAAGGAATTACTCAACTGCTCAGAATCATAGGACTTTCTTGAAAGGGTAAAGATAACTTACACTTACAAATGGCACACTAAGCGCAGTAGGCATGTTGGCTATAATTAATGATATCTTTTCATTCTTGTTTTTTTTTTTTTAAGTTTATTTATTTTTGAGAGAGAGGAAGACAGAGCGTGCGCAGAGGAGGGGCAGAGAGAGAGGGAGACACAGAATCCCAAGCAGACTCCAGGCCATAAGCTGTCAGCACAGAGCCCGACGAGAGGCTCGAACCCACGAACTGTGAGATCATGACCTGAGCCAAAGCCGGACGCTTAACTGACTGAGCCACCCAGACGCCCCCTCATCCTTGTATTTAACTCTAGAGCACTGTGGACATTGCAGGGGAGGAGCCTTGCTAGGGAAAGTTTCAAGGGAAAGCAGAGGTGGCTGGAATGAATCCATGTTCACACCTCTACTGCAGATTCCAGGCCCTATATTGAGCAATATTATAAGTCTGACCCCGCCTATCATCTCTCAGAATTTATATAGGAATTCAATTGTCCAAATAATATTAGAATCTGTAGAGTTTGGCTTACTTTAGGTTTTTTTGTTTTTTGTTTTCCCCTAAGCTTAGGTGTGGCTCACCTGTAGCAGCATGAAAACTAAAAGGCCCTTTCAGCAGAGGAGAAAGGTCACCACTGAAGCCATTTTTAAAAACGATCGATAAACATAATCCTGTTGTTAGCAAAGACCAAAACATGTGTAATTTGAACTGAAGAAGATAAGACTGGATGAAACACCTCAGTAAAGGTATGGGGAGCAAAGAGCAAGGTGGAAAAGCTCCCCAACAAATGTTACCGGAGCGAGGGAAAGCATAATGGAGCCTCCTAACACTCAAAAGAATAGCATGTCTGAAGCAGTATTATTTTATATAAATGCTGGACCTGGTCATGACACTGTTAAACATAATATCAGTCTCAGACTCTAAAGTCAAATTGATCAGGGTTCAAACTGTGGTCCTGCCATTTATCAAAAGTAAGAATTTAGGCAACTCTATGAGCTGGCATCCCAGAATCCAGTGGAAATGTGTTCATTGATCTCCACATCTATAAACGGGGATGCTAGATGATCATAATAATAATGACACTAATTTCAGGGAATTGTTGTAAAGAGTAATATTTGTGCACTTTTAGCACAGTGTTAGGTACATAGTATATATTCATTTTTTAGCTATTATTGCTCTGTCTACCCCGATAATAATTCTACCGCATTATTTTAAGGCCACAATCCCCTGGTTCTAGCCAAAATGCCAAGAAATCAGAAGTCTCAATTATTTAACAGCCTCTTTTTCTTTGATCAATCTTCAGCTATTGCTGTCCTCGTTTTTTTTTTTTTTTTTTTTAATTTCTCACAATGTTCATGGTAATGGATAATAAAGCATTTCCTGTGGGATAGAGTCATTCAGATTTCCTATGTGGAAGACAAGCTCAATTTCCTGGGAAGGACCATCTGGCATTGCCCCAGGCTGTACTTTGGAGGCAGGAACATTGCCTGGCAGTTGGTATAGGAGTATGTTTCATTTTCTCTTGTAGCATTCAATAGTTGTATTTTGTTCAAATTACAGTTCTGCTCTCCTTTTCTGGAGTCAAGTGTGAAATTAGCCCTGAAATGCACATTCTTTTTATAAAACTGGTCTCTGTGTAGCAGCAATCTCTAGGTGTAGACCCATTTGAAAAATTCTGTGATACTTCTATTAAGATGGCAATGGGTTGGCGCACCTGGGTAGCCCAGTTGGTTGAGCATCTGATTCTTGATTTTGGCTTAGATCATGATCCCAGGGTCATGGGATTGAGTCCCGCAACGGGCTCCACACTTTGAAGATTCTCTCTCTCTCTCTGCCCCTCTCCCCAACTCGTGCTTTCTCTCTCTAAAATAAAAGAAAAAAAATGTTTCTGAAAAGAAGGCGGTGTGTTTCGCCTAAAATTAATAAGTAATGGGATGCAAAGTACAGCATAGGGAATATAGTCAATAACATTATAATAACTTTGGTGACAGATGGTAACTATATTTATCACGGTGAGCATTTCATAATGTATACAATTGTTGAATCACTATGTTATACACCTGGAACTAATAGAATATTGTATATCAACTGTACTACATTAAAAGAAAAATACCTCCATGGAAGGCAAGAGAGTGGCAGATGAACCCAAAATGTTGAATCTGGGTGACGGGTGCATGAAGGTTTATGATGGTATTGTGTTTCTTGTTATACAGGCTTGAAATTTTCCAAGCTCCAGAGTTTTTTTGTTGTTTTTTTTTTTTACAGTTTGAAAATAATAATTAAGAATGTCAACACGTGTCCTTAATGTATTCATTTTCAGAGAAAGGATGCTACGAATTTGCATGTACGGTAGGATACCACTTTCGTATATAAATAGAGTTGTATTTGTAACACACACACACAAAAACTGCTTTCAGCAGCATTATGTAGTTTCCAACGTACAATTATGTCACATTTTTTTCTTAAATTTATTCATATCTATTGTATGGATTTTTAAAAAGCTAAAATATGTTTTTCTTAAATTACATGTTGTTTTTTCTGCTGTGTATAGAAATTAAAGTGAATTATGTGTGTGAAAACTGTATCTTGAAAAATTCCTAACTCCACTTCTAGTTTTCACAGTTGCACTACAGATTCCATAGGATTTCTATGAAGATAGTCTTGTTCCCTGCAAACAGAGACATTTTTTCTTTCTGTCCAAACTTCATGGTTCATACCAGCTAAAACTTCAGTAAAATATTGAATAGAAGATGGAGAGTGGTTATCTTTGCCTTGTTCCTGATCTTAGGGGACATGTTTTGAATATTTCACTAATGACCTGTGCCACTATATAAAGTAGCATGGAAGTCCCTCAAAAAATTAAAAACAGAACTGCCACATGATCCAGCAGTCACAAGTCAGAGTATATATCGAAAGGAAATCAGGATCTTGAAGAAATATCTGCATTCCCATGTTCACTGAAGCATTATTCACAACAGCTAAACAACCTAATTGCCCATCCACAGATGAATGGATAAAGAAAATGTTGGACATGCCCACAACAGAATATTATTCAGCTTTAAAAAAAAAAAGAAAAAAGAAAAGAAAATCTTGCCATTTGGAACAACATGGATGAATCTGGAGGACATTATGCTAAGTGAAATAAGCTAGACACAGATGAACAAATGCCAGATGATGCAATTTATATGAGGAAACTAAAACAAACTCACAGAAGCAGAGAGTAGAATAGTGGTTTCCAGGGGTAGAGGGGGCAGGAGAAATAGGTAAATAGTGGTCAAAAGGCACAAGTTTCAGTTATACAAAATGAATAAGTTCTAGAGATCTGCTGGACATCACAGTGTCTATGATGTCTTAATAATACCATATTGCATACTTAACATTTTGGTAAAAGGGTAGATCTTATGTTGCATTCTTATCACTAAATAATAATGATAATAATAATAACTAATAAAGAGAGTGAGAGAAAACTTTTGGAGGTGATGGAAATGTTCATGGCATAAATTGTGGTGATGGTTCTGTGGATGTATACTTATCTCAAAACTCATCAAGTTACATTAATTATGTACAGCCTTTGGTGTGTCACATATACCTCAAAAGGTGCTTTTAAAAAATCAAAAACAGGGGCACCTGGGTGGCTCAGTTGGCTGGGCGTCCGACTTCGGCTCAGGTCATGATCTCACGGTTCGTGGGTTCGAGCCCCACATCCGGCTCTGTGCAGACACGCTCAGTGTCTGGAGCCTGCTTCTGATTCTGTGTCTTCCTCTCTCTCTGCCCTCCCCTGCTCACGCTCTCTCTCGAAAATAAAATAAAACATTAAAAAAAATGTGTTTAAAAAAATCAAAAACAAATCAATTTAAAAAGAAGGCAACGTGACCCAGAAACATTAGAAAGAAAACTTCAAAAATCCATATACTCTGAGCTAGTAAGAGAAATAACTTCAGAAAAGTCAAGCCTGAGATCTTTTACACTGTGTTACATACGCATTTTGATTACTTTTATTTGCCTTTGTTTCCTTGAGTGTGTGAAGTTAACTGTCAATGAGATTATTTTTATGACTTGTATGGTGGCGTAGTTGCTGATATCTACCGCTGTGATTATTATTTGTGACAAAATTAGCTCCCGTTGGTATGCATACCAGGCTTCCACTCCTAGAGTACATCTATGTTGTGTTATTTTCAGCTCAAATACAAACAGCAAGCACTGTAATCACGAAACAGACCAAGGAAAGTGGATTATAGATCGCCTTAATGGAAGACAAAGTATCCTGGGGATACTTTAAACTTCATTTTTAAGTGGCATCTGAGGAAAACTAAGAAATCGCCCCAAATCTGATGATAACCCCCACCCTTACTTTGGTAATAACATTTTTTAAATTAAAGAACTGAATTCAGCTTATGATCTTTTGGTTTAATTTCCTGTATTGTTACTATAGCTTCTCAGATTACTGAAGGAATAAACTTGAAAGATCACAGGAACTTTAACAGTATATTCAATTGTCTTTGCTTTTAATTTTTTTTAATGTTTATTTTTGAGAGAGAGACGGAGAAAGAGAAAGAGAGTGGGTGGGGGAGGGGCAGAGAGAGAGGGAGACACAGAATCCAAAGCAGGCTCCAGGCTCTGAGCTGTCAGCACAGAGCCTGACTTGGGGCTCGAACTCACAAACCACGAGATCATGACCTGAACCAAAGTAGGACGCTTAACTGACTGAGCCACCCAGGCACCCCTATTCAATCGTCTTAATGGCAAAGAATATGCTTTTTTTTAATAATAAAAAATTAATATTGAAATTGCCTTGAAATCAAGATGTGGAAAAAACTACTTATACAGGGACACACAGGGCAGACTTCAGTGTATTTGGAAACAGAGTTTTGCTGATTCAGATTGGCAGAGTTGAACATAGATGTTGAGCCATTGGGAATTTTGGATTTCCATTTATACCCCCTTGGAACTTTATTAGTAACTTATCTACATGACATAGTAACATTATCCCTTGAGCGTTTTCCATTCTAAACTGTCACAACAGTCAAGAAAAAGAAAAAATATTATTTTTCAATGTCCTTTATCAAAGGCACTTCCTCTGGTTAACTGGACTGACCCACCAGAAAGCAGCTAAACCTCTCCATACAGCATATCCAGTTCTACCAGGGGCACCATACCAAGCTCATCCAAAGAGCCATTGCCCACTGAAGCCTGGACCCCTGGAATAGTGTCATTAGAACAACTGCCAGGGCCCCACTTGGGCAATGAAATAAAACAATAGCACTTCCTCATATTCTAGCAGGCTTTTATTTCAAAAATACCAAAATGTGCCCATATGTCATCTGGCACCAATGACATTTAGGAATTCATTTAGACCATGATTCTCAAAACACTGGTTTATAAAAACTTCCACTGATCCTCTGTGGAATGAGAAAAATAAGAAGAATGTAGAAAGTTTGTAATACAATTGTATTTATTAAAATTTAATTCTGAAAATTTTGCCCTTCATTTTTTAGGAATTTATGCATCCGTTTTATATAAAATGATAGTGGCTGTTGACAGCAGGTTTAAAAAAATATATATATCCTTAGCAAAATAAAGAACTGACCACCAAACTGTCCTCAATTTTCCAACTTCCATTAAAAAAAAATCTTTGGATCCACTGATCTGTTCTTTTTACAAGCTACCCTGTAGGCAAGCACATTTGGGTGTGCTGTCTTCTACACTATATTTAGGAACGTTGCATGTCTAAGAGCCATGCTTCACTCATCTTCCTGCTTCGATTTCTCTCCCAGTGCTTGGCACTCTGTATGCAGTAGGTGCTCAGTAAATACTTGTGTTGAAGCTGAAGCAACCTCCATTCTTATTGAAAATAAGGCCATAGGAAAGGCAGAGGAAATAGAAGGCAGCCTTTATTTTATGGTAACAAAGTATTTTGAGATTTGCTTATGCGGAGCTACAGGCCTGGGTGGATTCCTGGCTCTGTCACTTTCCTATGAACCTCGTAAGTTTTTCGTACCTTGGTTCCTTCACCCCCAAATGTAGATTATGTGCTTTGCTTCTCCATGCACTTGATTGTGAGATCAGATGTGCGTGTAGTGAATCACTCTTTGTCTACCTAACACTCTATTTTGAACCACCACAGGCTCCTTCCTCTCTGGGTCCCCTCATGATTCCAGGGCAGCCAATCCTAGTGTCCTCACCTCCTAGCTGTAAGACTGGGTCACAAAGATGGGGTGTGGAGTCAGCAGCCACACCCTCCTCTGTAGAGCAGAAGCCTCTATGTAGTTGGAGCCAGAGGGAGTCAGCCAAGCAGAGATAAGACTAATATCTAGGATTTATTAAGCCCTTGCTCTATGCACCAGGCACTGTTCTAAGCAGTTCCACACAAGAATCCTGACAGGTGGGTGCTGCTGTTGCTGTCCTCATTTGTTGCAGAATAAAACTGAGGTGCAGCTAGTAACAGGAAGAGTTCCAAGTGAGCCCTGGCAGTGTGGGAGGAGCCCACAGTCTTGCCACTGCATCCTTTGTGTCTTTCAAGGAGGAGGGACAGTCGGGGGAGTAAGTACTGGCAAAGCCTTGCTAAATCCACACCCATCTTTCTGGTCTACATGAGCCAATAGACGCCTTTTTTGTTAAGTAGGTTGTTGCCCTCAGGTCAGTACTCAGGATCAGGATCATAAAAGGTCGGAACTGTAAGGAGCACATGCTCCATCCTCTCAGGAAGATGAGGAAACTGAGGTCCCCTGACTTTTACAAAGCCAAGTGCTCCTAGCATCTCTATAGCCTCCTACCACACTGATTCCTCTCACAAAGCTTCTGATATCTTTACCCAAACACTCCTTGGCACCCTTTTCTCATGCCATTGCTCTCCTCAGGTTTGGACTCTACCATCTGTCCAATTCCACCCCCTCTGGGAAGCCTTTGCCAAGCCCTCCGCCCACAGTTCTCTCTTTTTCCTCTGGATCCCCCTAGCAGTACCCACATCAATCAGCTGTATTCAGAGGCTGCCTACTGGGATCTTTAGTGCTGAGACTTAACTCTGGCTTCGATTTAATTCATGTAACTGATCCTTGATATCCTGTTGACTGATTCCTTGAAGGGCAGGACATTATCTTTTTCTTTTGTAGTTCCCAAAGCAGCCAGCACCAGCACCTTACATAAAATAGATGTTTGTGGGTTGACCCTTTACTCTGCTGTTATTCATCACCTGTTTCCCAGCAGGTTGAAAGTCTCCTCCTTTTTCACCTTCTAGCAAAGGGGCCCAAGCACCATCACCCCTCCAGGCCTGTTATAGTTTGGGGTCTGGTAATGCTTAGACTTTTCAACCTAAGTCAGAAGTGGGAAAACGCAGGCACTGGGCAGCCCCATGACAGACAAGCTGCGATGTGGGAACTTGCAGGCTATTCTCTCTATGCAAACTGGACCAATGCACAACCTAGATATGTCACTGTAAATCATCAAAGTTACATCTTCTTTTCCTTACAATACAGTTGTCAAGAACCTCTTGAGGGAAAAAAAAAGATGTTGTCTAGGAAACCTGAAGGTTGTGACCATTAGGAAACATTAAAAATAAGAAACAGGGGTGTCTGGGTGGCTCAGTCAGTTGAGCATACAACTTTGGCTCAGGTCATGATCTCACAGTTCGTGAGTTTGAGCCCCACATTGGGCTCTGTGCTGACAGCTCAGAGCCTGGAGCCTGCTTCGGATTCTGTGTCTCCCTCTCTCTCTCTCTCTGCCCCTCCACTCACCCTCTGTCTTTCTCTCTCTCAAAAATAAATAAAAACATTTTTAAAAATTTTAAATAGGAAGAAATGGTGTCCAGAATCCAAAATGTTGGATAAAATTCTGTATCAGGCCCTATAAATAAATGAACAAAACATTTGTTCTTTCCAATCAACATGAAATAGCTCCATTTTTTGAGTGTCTCCTATATGGCAGGCATCCTACTGAGTGCTATAAACCTCACAACAAAATAAGGGCTGTTCCATCTCCTGCAGTAGGAAGCTGACACACCCATAGAAGCTAATGTTAGTGGGGAGTGAGAGAGGGCATAAGGTCCTTCAGCCAGGACTCGAAACACTATTTTGTACCCATGTTTTAAAAGGCGCATCAACTAAATTATATCATCATCAGTAGTATGTGTATGTTCACTCCATTATGCCTCATATGAACTTGTCTTAACGCAAATCATAGTTAAGATTCTTCCATTGATACAGGTTCCAATTATACTAAAATGGAAACAGCTTGATTTTCCTAATTAGATATTCAGTACATTTTACCACAATAAAGAAATCAACAAAAAAGAAGACATTGGTTGTAGAAGCAAACAAAAATAGATAGTACCACAAATATAATGAACAGAATAAAAGCCACTATCTGGGAATAACTGGTTAATAACCCAGGAATAACCAGATTAATAATAAAGGATCTTTAAAAACTTTAAATTCTGCTCCACTATTACAGTTCTATAGTGTAGTCCCTCAGAAGTGTTAACTGTGAATGGCTGGCTTTTCCTTCAGCTGTTTTGTTGCTGTATTTTTACTTTAGTTTCATTAGTTTTGAGAGAAAAGAAGGATTAAAGTCAAAGTACTGGCAAATTCACAAGATCCACTGCAATCTTCAGTCTAAACTGCTTCAGTCCAAACTGACAGTTTTTCCCTTTGTACCCAGAAGACTCATTGTTAAAGAAAAATAGATCATTGTGTTGCTCAGGTACCCAAAAGGAAGGGGACACTTCAGGCAAGGAGGACAACTCTAACTGACAGCGTTAAGTGGAAAATGCTGTCCTTCTACACCCAGTGAAGTCATCCTGTTCTCCATGCAAACAAAGGTTTTATTTTTTATAGAGACAACTTACTGCTGTTGAATATTGTCTAAGAGGCCAAAAAAAAAGTAAAGAACATGTGTTTTCTACTTCTTCTACTGGCTGATCGCACCTAAAATAATTTTTTTTTAATGTTTATTTATTTTTGAGAGAGTGAGAGGCAGAGTGCAAGCAGGGGAGGGGCAGAGAGAGAGGGAGACACAGAATCCGAAATAGGCTTCAGGCTCCCAGCTGTCAGCACCAGAACCTGATGTGAGGCTCAAACCCACAGACCGTGAGATCATGACCTGAGCTGAAGTCGGACACTCAACCGACTGAACCACCCAGGTGCCCTGATTGCACCTATATTCCAACTGACATATTCCTTACGAAAAAAGGCATATTTTCTCTCTCCTAACATACCATACTAAGGAATTGCTACATAACATGAATTTAGAGCCTATCTTTATAATTTAACAGGATATGATCATCTAAGCATTGAACAAAAAAAGCATCAGAATTATTAAAGAAGTTGAAAGAGCCTTCAGAGTTTGAATTATTTTGCTTGGGTTGAGAAGGCTAAGAGGTGACCAAAACTGCTTCTGAGACATAAAATGGGGGCTGTTAAAAGATAAACTGAGACATATTAAACATTTTAAGAGTTTCTTTGAGCAAAAGTCTATTTTAATTGGCAGTGCCACACTGGAAGTGGTTAGGAGGGCTCCACTGACAGGAGACAAGGGAGAGACTTTTATAGGGAAGATGGGGAAACAAAGCAAGGGAATTATGTGATGGGCTACAGCTTAAGCATTGCCTTATTTGGGAAAGACCAGTTGGCTCTTGGTGACTGCTTGTCCTGAGGTTTCAATTTCTTAGGTTTTTAAGGCATTTATAGACTTAGGTTTTGTTTTGCATATGGAAGCTGCTAAGTATTTAGAACCACCTCATTCTAATAGCCTCCTTGTTTAATCAGTTTATCATTACTTTGAGGGGCTGTGATGAACCTCCCTTGTTTACCAATTGCAGACCATTGCTGCATTTAAATATATCTAAACTTGAATGTGTAATCAAAAGAGGAATAACTCACTAAGCCAATAACAGATATATCAGATCCAATGGTTTCTATCAAAGTGATTCCGATTATTTTAGTTTAAAGAGTGCACCGTGAGTCACCTCATTCACTCAAACTGTCAGGTGTGGTCTGAGGAGCCCAACATGAGTGATAAAGACATTGGGACACTCCCAGAGTCTAGAGGTTGCCTCCCAGAAGCTAGAGACAAAGGCCGGTACAATTCTTTATCATACAAAATTATTTAAGACCCTGATAAGGGTCTAGTGTTCAGAATATATAAAAAACACTTACAACTGAACAATAAAACAACTCAATTACAAAGCAGACAAAGGATCTGAATCAACAGTTTTCCAAAGGAGTTACATAAATGGCCAATAAGCACATGAAAAGATACTCAGAATCTCTACCTCATGACCCGTCTTGTCCAGAATCTATACTGAAATCTCAATTCTTTTCTGATTGAGGTACAAGGATGCAAAGAAGGAATGGCCCATCTCCCAATCTCTCTGTTCTCTGTATTTTCCAAACCTCCACTAGGGAGTCTTGTACTTTGGAAGGAATTAGGTAGACCTCACACTTTGGTCCTCATTTAGTTCCTTGAGTCCATTCCCCACTGTTGAGAAATTGAGGAATGGAGGGGACAATGGATTGGCTCCTCATACTGTCAATAGGCCTGTGACTGTTAGATTAAGCATGCCATGCCTTCTCCCATATATTCTCCATGACTGACATCTTCAAAATTTAAGTCGGATGCCAACTCTGCTGGATGACTTCCCAGAATGTGCCCCCTGTTCCCAAACCCAGTTTTGATTCAGGTGCATCTCTCATATGTTCCTCCTGTACTTTATGTATATCTCTGTCACAGGTGGCATTTATTAATGTTGAGTCGACAATAGAGTGTGGTAATGGACACTGGAGTCAGAATGTCTAGGTTTACATTCTGGCTTTATTTCTTATAAAGAAAGTTTCTTAAATTTTGTGTGTCTCAGTGTCCTCATCTAAAATAATAATAATAATAATAATAATAATAATAATAATAATAACCCCTCTCACATAAAGCTGTTGAGAGAATAAAATAATTGATCTATGGCACTTAGTATTATATGTTTGGTGCATAGTAATTGATCAATAAATTTCAGCTATAATTATTGTTGTTGCTTAAATCTCTAGTTTATCCAGGGTGTAGGAAACTTCTTAGGGACAGAGAACTTTATCTTATTCCCTTGTCATTCTCTGGGACGAGTAAGTGTGCCAGACACACAGTAGGCACCCAACAAATATTTTGTCACTGTTTTTGAATATAGGCAGAACAAGGTTTTTAAACAGGGGCAAAACTAAAAAAAACAAAAACAAAACAAAAACAAAACAAAAATCACACACTTAAGTCTATCTCCAAATACCGAGGGTTCATTTTGCTTCTTTCTGGTCCATGTAGTAATCACCTTTTGGGACTATCCATGGTGCTGACCTTTGCCCAAGGTCAGCCAAATGGCTACAAGGACTTATGTATCCAGAGCCCGCCTCAACAATTTGGGACATATCTTCTGTTAACCTAATATCTCTGCTGCACCCCTAGTCTGACTGAGCATGCTATCACCTCAATGTGCTGAAGACTAAGGCTTTTTAGTAACTCTCCCTACCTGACTTCCTAAATAAGGCTAGTGGACCATCTCCTAAATCCTACCTTGTTCAGCTTCCTCCTCATGACACCAACCACAAAAGCAGCTGGCATTTTTCTCTACCCTCCCTCTCTTTCTTGAATTCCTTTCTTGTTTTCATTCCCCCACTACTTTGTTGCTCTTGCTTTTCTCTACCTTTACCTCCTTCCTCCAAGTATGATGAAAAATATTTTATTTGGTGTCCACTTCTTTACTGGTGACCTTTCTCCCCAAAATCTCTTTGGAATCAGTGGCGTATTTTCTCTAAATGCAGACACAGGAAGTATGGGAGGAGAGCAAGAGGCAGGCAGGCTTTTCAGAGGTAGAGAGCTGTATGTTTTACCTCTAACATTCACCTGTTTCAAGTTCAAATATAGGTTTTCTTTAAGACAGAGATGAGGATGAGGGTGGTTATGGAGTCTCTGTGACAAAGCTTGGATGGGGGATAAAACCTAGGTGGAGATTCCCCAAGGATGAATTCTGGTTAAATCACTGGCTCGTGTGGACCAGATTTGGTGAGAGAGACAGTGTTGTTTTTATTTTTGTTTTCCAGAGAAGCTCTGCTAGAAGGAGGGCATCCAAAGACAAAAGGGAAAGTTCTAAGGTTTTTTCCCTCATGAACCCACTTAAAAGAAATTGTGCTACGTCTACATACAAATAAAAAATCATCCCCATCTTTGAGTAGGAAGACTGACAGCACTTACATTTGCAGCTCCTTACACAGCTGTAACAAAGAACAACCAACAAATTTGGCCTGTGCAAGGAACTGAAGTGACCCAGATTCAGATGTCACAGACTTAGAGTTCTTCTGATCATCAGTGTTGAGGGTGCGCTGAGACTAAAAAGCTGAGCCAGCTTCTAACCATTTGCATGATCACAAGTATTTACTAGAATGTTTCTAGTAAATTAATATGCAAATTAATATGCATGCACCAACATTTGCTATTGTTTTAGTTAATGTGAGTAACTGGTGTAGTTATTTTTTAGTTTTATTTGTTTTGTTTTGCTTTTTAAAACTAGCACTACTTGGAGGCAGGCATTTTTCTAAGAGCTTCCCATACATTAACTCATTCAATTTCCAAAGTAACCAATGATCTATGTGCTATTATTACACCAGTTTACATATGAAGAAGTGGGGACCAGAGAAGTTAAATAACTTGCCCAAAGTCACATAACACAGCTAGGAAATGACTGTGTCCTTAGAGTCACAATTCAAAATGAGACGTTCTGACTCCAGAGTCTATGTTCTTAACCATCGTATTCTTCTGACCCTTTTAGGAAACTATGTGGGGTGGGGCGGGGTGTAGAAACTGGGTGAATGGTGTAGGAACTGGGTGAATCTGCATTGCTTTAAATGCATTTAAAACAAATGTCCAGGACTCCTTAAAGTGAAAATGAGGAAATATCAGTAAAAATAAATGCAATTGGATGAAGCTGCAAACCAGGTGAGCAAGTAGTCACAGTTTGTGAGCTCGTTCTTACTCACAAGTAAAGGAGCCACTTTCTTATGTACTCACTGTTGTGGAGTCCTAGTTACCTAACTAGCACTCTCCACCTCTGTCCCTCCAAATATACTAGACAATTTGCAACCACAAATTACCACATTATAACAAATATAAAATAGTGTTTTATTGTGAAAAAAACTACAGTGAGATATCACCTTACACATGTTAGAATGACTAAAACTTACAACTCTAGTAATAACAGGTGTTGGCAAGGATGTGGAGAAACAGGAAGCTAGTGCACTGTTGGTAGGAATGCAAACACACATAGCCACTATGGAAAACAGTATGGAGGCTCCTCAAAGAATTAAAAGTATAATGACCTTCTGATCCAGCAATCATACTAATTAATGGGCATTTACCGAAAGAATACAAAAACACTAATTCAAAAGGATACATGCACCATGTTTATAGTAGCGTTATTTACAATAGGGAAGATATGAAAGCAGCCTAAATGTCCATGGATAAAGAAGACGTGTTGGATAAATCCAATGGAATATTATTCAGCCATCAAAAAGAATGAAATCTTGTCCTTTGCAATCACATGGATGGATCTAGAAAGTGTAATGCTAAGTGAAATAAGTTGATCAAAGAAAGACAAACATCATATGATTTCACTCCTATGTGGTATTTAAGAAACAAAACAAACAAGCAAAGGGAAAAAAATAAGAGAGAGAGAGAGAAATCAAGAAACAAACTCTTAATTATAGAGAACTGATGGCTACCATAGGGGAGGTGGGTAGGGGGATGGGTTAAATAGATGATGGGGATTTAGGTGCACTTGTCAGGATGAACACATGGTGATGTATGGAAGTGTTGAATCACTATATTGTACACCTGAAGCTAATATCTTACTGTATGTTAACTAACTGGAATTAAACCAAACACTTTAAGAAATTAATTAAAACAATATTTAGGAAAAAATTAAAACAAAAGAAGATCTGAATTGAAACCTCTGGAAATTTCTCAAATTATTCTTTATGATTTACTCTTTTAAATCATGGAATATATTTGAGCAAAGTCTCTGCCAGTCTACCCTTTTCCTGTGATTCACTTCCTGTAGTTTCTAACATCCATCTTGCAAAACAGCCCCTTCTTTCTGCTTGTGCCAAAACTGCTTTTCTTCACTTCTCTCTCTCACCTTGGGTCACACAAGTTGTCTTGGGGTAGACAAGTCACCCCATGACTTGGACTGATTACTAATCAGGTTCCCTCTTTTCATACTTTCTCTTCTTCTCCCCAGTGAGTCCAACATTCTGCGGTTACCTTCTCCCTCTGTCCTCTCCTATTCCCAGGTGAATTCATTTCTTCTCAAGAAATCTCCAACTCCCATTACATCAGTAATTCCCTTCCTCTTCACCTTTTTCTTCCTTGCCCCATTTCCATTGGAAAATCTCTCACACAGAAGTTATTCATTCTCTCTATAAACCAGCCAAGCAGACTTCCATCTCTCTTGTTGGCTACTGTATCCTCAGAGCCTAGAGCAGCGCCTGTCACTCACTGGATAGTCATGAACAACCAAAGGAGATTAAAGTTATGACCAGTTGATTACATCAAAATTGTCTTTGGAACAACTGTCTCAAATAAGAAGAAAACCATCATGTTTTACATTTCTTAAAAATTTCTTATTAAATTAACATTCAGCACCTTTGATCTGGTTATAAAAAGTAATGCTTATTGAAGAATATTTTGAAACTATATCAAGGCGTTTATTTTAAAGAGAAACATAATAAAGAAAACTAGTGGGTGTGAGGGTCATACAGACAAAATGGGGCCGATGGTACAGGTATAGGCCTTTCATCAAGCTCTGCCACTACTCCGTCCTGTTCCTCGGCATGGCCTACAGAGACAAGCGCTATAGTTACTAAAACCTCGGGCAGAAGAGGAAAGGAGGATGGCAGCTGAGGAGAGAGAGAAGAAGGATGAAAAGAAATGGAATGAGGGAGAACTGGCAGAAGCCCAGGATGACAGCATGCTAAAGTGAGCCTGCCTTTCTCTGGTACAGTGTGGATGAATAAAGCTTTCTGTGCTATGAGATGCTCAGGAAGTAAGGAAGGGAGGGAGGGAGGTGGGGAAGGAAAGAAAAGGAAAGGAAAGGAAGGAAAGAAGGAAGAAAACTAGTGCCATTTGTCCTTCCATTGCCCCCGTTGGAATTTTCCTAAAAGTATATTCCTCTATAGGCCCATCAGATTAAATTTCTTTTTCCTTCACTATCGGCACCCACTGTATGTTTTTTAAAGGTATTTCTTATTCAGTTGTATTGCTTTTTTGGCTATTTAAGACTTACTAGTATTATAACAATACTCTGCTCTTATTCACTGCAATGTATAAAATTTTAGCTATATTCTGGGTGAAATAGGCTTTTCTGAACTAACCTAAAAACATAAGTGCCCCTCTTAACCTTGTTTCCATAGGGAAATGCATTGCAGGTAAGCAGCTGACATACAGATGGTTAGAACACAAGCTGTTCGTACGTCATTGACTGTCTGGAACGTCAGGACCTGTGACTTTTACTGCCACACGATATGCAGCAACAAAGCAGTTACATGTGTGTCTTCACTTCTATGTGATCATCCTTCTCCCAAGCACAGATGTTTCAAGGTTTCTGCGAGCTGAGGGGAGAACAGAAGTTCTCTAGCAACAACAACAAAATACACAATAAATCAACAAGGCGAGATAGCCATTAAACTCCTTGAGCTTGGCACATCAGTCCATCCAAAGAAAAAGAAAATTTTATGAGACAGCGTGCAGAAACAGATTTCTTAAAAAGGCTTTTTTGATTCAAGGCATAAATCTAAGAAAGAATGCTAAGAACTCACAGGCACCCACTAGCAACAAAACTTGACCAAAGGGCAGGCTAAGTATAAAATGGAGAATATAGAGAGTGGAGAAAAATAGCAAATATAGCCAATTATTATCTACCTTACACTAAACAAATTAAAATAAGATAATACAGGGGCGCCTGGGTGGCTCAGTCAGTTGAGCGTCCAACTTCGGCTCAGGTCATGATCTTGTGGTCCGTGAGTTCGAGCCCCCCGTCGGGCTCTGTGCTGACAGCTCAGAGCCTGGGGCCTGTTTCAGATTCTGTGTCTTCCTCTCCAGCTGACCCTCCCCCATTCATGCTCTGTCTCTCTCTGTCTCAAAAATAAATAAGCATTAAAAAAAAAGATAATACAAATTTAAAATAGGAAGTTATTTTGATGGATATGAATTTGGACCATTCAGGACTGGGAGCGGGGGGACTATATTAGTTTAATAGCAACTTAACTGCTCTTAATGGAATTTTCCAAAAGTTACAATATTGATTTAAATAACTGTATTAGAAAAGTTTTGTATATTTCTCACTTATTTACAGGATGAAAAGAAGTATATGGTAGCATAGACAATACAAAAGGGCCACCAACTATTAAAACAACATTTTTGGCAACTGGGCAATACATGTAAAATGGAAATAAATGGAAAGTAGACCTAGAACAATTAAGAAAGTTGTTATGTTTCCAGAAACCTTGAAGTAACACTCCTCTATGACGTCCAGAAGCCACACTCAGCTATGACAACAAAGAAAAAAGATACCTAGAAAAATCAAAGAAGGATCACATTTCTGAGACCTTTTCTGGGATCCACAAACACAGACAAAAGACAAAGATTAAAAATAACAAAACCTGGTTTGTGAAATAGAAAAGTAAAAGGAAAACAAGGAACATCTGGAAATAATGGATGGTAACAGAATGCCAAAGTGGATGTTGTTCCAAGAAACTATGAAAAGATCAAACTTAACGTTGAGCATTTAGATGCAGGCCTACTTGCCTAAATCTATGATCTACTCTGTGTTGGTGCTGCTGCTCATGACAGCTACTGGGACCAGTGGGGAAAGAGCCTTGCCTTACAGGAGGGACACACACACACAGCACTCCTTCAGACTTAAGCCATGAGGTCCCTCTGCCCTCATTTATGCTGCAGCTTTAGGATACAACATAACAGAAAGAGCTCAAGACAATAGCACTGGCAGCCCTGTAGCTTGACTATCTTTTGCTGGAGAAATCTCATACTGGGGTTTGGTGGTCAAATGACTTATTTCCCCATTGGGGAAAAGATGAGGTCCAGGTAGCTCTAGGCCTGCCTAAAGATACATGACCCTACTCCAAGCAAATGGCCATAGAGAGCAGAGAGCTTCATTCAGCGCATACACCAAAGAGGATTTCATCAAGGTTAGAAGTGTACGGGGGCACCTGGGTGGCTCAGTCAGTTAAGTGCCTACTTCAGCTCAGGTCATGATCTTGTGGTTCATGAGCTCAAGCCCCGTGTCAGGCTCTGTGCTGACAGCTAGGAGCCTGGGGCCTGCTTCGGATTCTGTGTCTCCAACTCTCTCTGCCCCTCCCCTGTTCATTGTCTCTGTCTGTCTCTCTATCAAAAATAAACATTTAAAAAAAATTTTTAAAAGGTGAGAACCGTTACTATGGTGGCCAAATTCAGGTGTTCCAAATTCCTTTGACTTCCACTGTACTTTTTTTAAGAACTGGTAAATCTAAGCCTATCTGGAGCTAGTCATAAAGATGAACCCCTTGTGAAATTGGCCAAAGCAACAATGCTTTGTCTACACGTGCTGCATCAGTTAGGATGATTTTGGCAACAAGCAACAACAACAAAAAAAATCACACTTATGGCTTAATTACAAGGACATTAATAGTTCACTAAGAAGTCCAGGTAATCAGTCCTAAGGTTGATTTTGTTGTTCAGTTATGTCACCAAGGACTCCAACTCTTTCTAAATGTTTATTTATTTTTGAGAGAGAGAGAGAGAAGGCAGCAAGTTGGGAAGGTACAGAGAGAGAGGGGAACAGAGGTTGAGAAGTAGGCTCCAGGCCAGGTGCAGGGCTTGAACTCACAAACCATGAGATCATGACCTGAGCCAAAGTTGGATGCCCAACTAACTGAGCCACCCAGGTGCCCCAGTGCCCCAGCTCTTTGTATGCTTGAGTCCACTCCTCTCAGGGCGTTAGTGTTAATCCTTGTGGTCACAGTTCCAGGCATGACATATTTATATTACAGCTTTCAAAGCTAAAAGTGGAGGAAAGCAAACAAATACTTTTTCTTTGCATTATGTTGTTCTTATCAGAAAGGAAGCATTTCTCCTGAATTCTCTGGTGGATTCCTCTTAAATCGATTGTTTAGAACTTAGTCATCACATGCTCACTCCTGGGCCATTACTTTCAAGAAGGAACCAAGTTGTTATAATTGGCTGACTATTAGTTGGGCAACAGCGTGTAGCTAGAGTGAAGTTGGGATTCTGCTATTAAGGAATGCAGAAGAAACTGTGCAAACTTGGCCTTTGGGAAAGCGTAAGTAGGTAAATAAGAAGTCTAAGTGAGATATAATACAGACTATATAAATGTTTATGATGCTGCTGTGGCATGGATAGGCTAAGCAATGCTGCAGAAACAAACAACTCCAAGTAAAAAGAGGTTTATTTCCTGCCCAATTAACATGTCCATAATGGGTTCACTGCAACTCTACTCACAGACCCAGGCTCACAGAGTAGCTCCTATATGGGATGTTGCTGGTCTCACAGCAGAGGACTAAGACCATGGTGAACTAGATGCTGGTTCTTAACGTTTGCTCCAAAATGATACCTGTCACTTATACCCCCAGTTTATTGCCTAAAGCAAGTCATTTGGCCATGCCTGGGTTCAACAGCCAGGTGTATTATCCTCCTGCAGGAAGGTGAGCTCATGGTGGGGCAACAAATATCTTGAATGAAAATGCAATCTATCAAGATGAATGTGTGGGGCGCCTGGGTGGCTCAGTTGGTTAAGTGTCTAACTCTTGATTTTGGCTCAGGTCATGATCTCACTGTTCCTGGGATGGAGCCCTGCATCAGGCTCTACGTTGACAGCATGGAGCCTGATTGGGATTCTCTCTCCCCGTCTCTCTCTCTGCCCCTTCCCTGCTTGTGTGCTCTCTCCCTCTCTCTCCCTCTCTCAAAAATAAGTATTAAAAAAAAAAGATGAATGTGTCACTTAGCCATTATTCACTTCAATATGGTCCTGCACATTCGTGACTCACCATTAAGCTTTTGTAAAACTTGCTTGAGTCTTTCTGTTGCCATTAAAGCATAGCAGCCAGATCTTACCATTTATGCTATGATAAGCCACCTGAAGAACCAGGAAATGTATAATAGCATTTACTGTTTTCTTCTTAAAATTTTTTTCAATAAACAATGCAACCATATTAAAAACAACTTAAAACAGCCATAAAAAATCCCATTTCCTGGGCTCCATCCCCTTTTCCCTTCAGCTCTAAGCCCTTCTGGGTACAGAAAGGATTTTTAACTGCCTTACAACCCCTCATGTTCTTTTTCTAATCTAGAATTAGGCTGGCTCAAGGGATAGTTCTGACACAAGCACAATAGCCTAATCTTTCATAGTTCATGGCCTAGTTGAAAAAAGGATACATTTTCTTGTTGAGAAGCTCATTTATACTGGGGGAAAACCCTACCTAAAGCTCTCCTTAGTCCTTCCAGGACACAGCCTGCCTGATAAAGTCCTTGCAAAGCAATTCTCTCAGAGCATTCTTTCTTTCACATTCCACTCCTGTATCTTGAGGATAAAAAACGGGACAATTACGTAACTGTGACTTCTCTGCGATTAATTATGGGAAGAAACATTGCTTTCATTGTTGCCTACGACTTTGCAGAAGCATTTAAAGCAAGCTTTTGCACTTAGAGCTTACTGTAATTTACTTCGTGATTAATAAACTTCTATGGCAACATATTTTAAAGAAATCATATATGACTTTTCTGAAAGTTAGTAAACTTTTTTTGTTCTCTAAAGAACTCAAAATGAGTTTGAATAGGGCACACATAATGTATCAATTTGCCATTACTCCCATCCCTCAAAACACCATTCTACTTTCTCTATGAATGTGAATGCTTTAGGTAACTCACGTAAGTGGAATCATAGAGTATTTTTCTTTTGAACTGGCTTATATCATTTAACATAATGTCCCCAAGGTTCATCCATGCTGCCTCCTGTTCAGAATTTCCTGGTTTTAAGTATTAATCTGTAAACTGATGTACTTGATAATGTGTTTTATTTTTTATTTTTATTATTTTTAAAGTTTATTAATCTATTTTTTTAATATGAAATTGTCAAATTGGTTTCCATACAACACCCAGTGCTCATCCCAACAGGTGCCCTCCTCAATGCCCATCACCCACCCTTTCCTCCCTCCCACCCCCCCATCAACCCTCAGTTTATTCTCAGTTTTTAAGAGTCTCTTATCGTTTGGCTCCCTTCCTAACTTTTTTTTCCCCTTCCCCTCCCCCATGGTCTTCTGTTAAGTTTCTCAGGATCCACATAAGAGTGAAAACATATGGCATCTGTCTTTCTCTGTAGGACTTATTTCACTTAGCATAACACTCTCAAGTTCCATCCACGTTGCTACAAAAGGCCATATTTCATTCTTTCTCATTGCCACATAGTATTCCATTGTGTATATAAACCACAATTTCTTTATCCATTCACCAGTTGATGGACATTTAGGCTCTTTCCATAATTTGGCTATTGTTGAAAGAGAATGTCGAAGTCTCCGTTTGTAATTGTGGATTTATCTATTTTCTCCTTTCAATTCTATCAGTTTTTGTTTTATATATTTTGAAGCTCTGTTGCTAGCTGTATACAGTTCAGGATTGTTATGTCTTCTTAGTGAATTGACAATTTTGTTATTATGTAATTTACTTCTTTATACTTGTTCATTTTCCTTGTTCTGAAGTCTATTTTGTCTAATTAATATGGCCACTCCAGATTTATTTTGGTTATTAGTTTTTGCATATGTATCTTCTTCCATCCTTCTACTTTCTACCTAATTGTATTAGTCAAAGTGGACTTCTTACAGATAGTATATAATTGGATCTTTAACTAAAATGACACTGTATTTTAACTGGTGTTTACAGAACATTTCCATTTAATGTAATTGCTGATATGGTTGGACTTAACAGTTTATTATTTTTTTCAGTTTGTCCCTTTTTCTTCGTATCTCAGTTTCTCCTTTTCTGGTTTCTTCTGGATTATTTGAGTATCTTTTAGTTTACTATTTTAACTTATCTTTTGGCTTTTTATACTATATACTTTGCATAATATTTGTAATGATTGCTCTAAGGATTAAAATATACTTAACTTTGATAATCCACTTATTAATATTTTATTATTCTAAATAAAATCTAGGAAACTTTCAATCTTATAGGCTACATTACACACTTTATGTTGTAATTATCTATTTACATTATATAATTACATTACATAATTATACATAAATGTATTACATTTATGTACACTGAAAATCCTACCATTTAATGTCATATTGTTTATTGCAACCATTATACATATTTTAAACATTTATTTATTTGAGAGACCACGTGAGCGGGGAGATAGAGAGGGAGATAGAGAATCCGATGCAGGCTCAGTGCTGTCAGCACAGAGCTTGATGTGGGGCTCAAACTCACAAACCGTGAGATCATGACCTGAGCTGAAGTCGGATGCTTAACCGAGTCACTCAGGCGCCCCAACCGTTGTACATATTTTAAAGAACTACACAAGAGTAGAACTACTTAAAGTTCTACTCAAGAGGAGTAGTACAGTGTTATATTTACCCATATGATTCCTATTTCTGGTGCTCTTCCTTTACTCCTAAAGTTTCAAGTTTCCCTCTGGTATTATTTCCCTTAGACCTGAAGAACTTCCTCTAGCATTTCTTTTAGGGCAGGTGTATTGGCAATAAATTCTCTTAATTTCCCTTTATCTGAGACTTTATTTTGTCTTCATCATTGAATATTTTCACAGAATATAGAAATCAGGGTTGATGTTTCTTCTCTTTCAGCATTTAAAACATTTTCTAAGTTGTTCCATTGCTTTCTATCTCCGTGATTTCTGCTGAGCAACTCATGATATTTTGATCATTTTGCTTCTATACATAGTGTGCCATTTTTCTTTTTCCAAGTTTTTCTTTAATTTGAAGCAGTTTGATTACGATACATCTGGACAGTTTTTTGTTTATTTCAGTTTACTTTCTTTGGGATTTATGGAACTTCTTGAATCTTTATAATCATGTTTTTGACAGGTCATCCTATATTTCTCACAGTATTTATCTGCACCAATATCTTTCTCCTCTCTTTCTGGGACTCCAAACACATGTACGTTATACCTTTTTCTCTTTTTTTAAATTCCAGTGTAGTTAACACACAGTGTTATATTAGTTTCAGGTGTACAATACAGTAATTCAACAGTTCTATATATTACTCAGTGCTCATCAGGATAAGTATACTCTTAATCCCCTTCACCTATTTCACCCATCCCCGCCGACCCATCTCCCCTCTGGTAACCATCTGTTTGTTCTCTATAGTTCAGTCTTTTTGGGGGGTTCTTTTCCCCCCACCTTTGTTGGTTTTGTTTCTTAAATTCCACATGAATGAAATCATATGGTATGTCTTTCTCTGATTGACTCATTTCACTTAGCATTATACTCTCTAGATCCATCCGTGTTGTTGCAAATGGCAAGATTTCATTCTTTTTTATGGCTGAATAATACTCCATTGTATATATACACCACATATACTTTGTCCATTCATCTGTTGATGGACAGTTGGACTGTTTCCATAGTTTGGCGATTGCAAATAATGCTGCAATAAACACAGAGATGCATATATTGCTTTGAACTACTGTTTTCCTATTGTTTGGGTAAATATCCAGTAGTGCGATTCCTGGATTGCACATGATAGTTCTATTTTTAATTTTTTGACCTCAGGTATGTTATACCTTTTGATACTGTTCCATAAGTACATGAGACTCTGATAATTTTTTTCTCTGTTGCTCAAATTGGATAATACATGTTGATATTGGTTAAGTTCACTGACTCTTTCCTCTATCATTTCCATTCTACAACTGAGCCCATCTACTGAATTTTTTCACAATTATTGCAGTTTTCAGTTTGTACATATCCATTTGGTCCCCTCTCCTCTGAAATATGCTTTATTTTTACTTAGAAATATGCATTTTTAAGTGTACAGGTGAGTAGTATTAAATACATTCACATTGTTGTGCAATCAATCTTCAGAACTCTTTTCATCTTGCAAAACCGAAACTCTATACCCATTAAACAACTCCCCATTCCCTACTGCCCCCATGGTTCTTTCTTATAGCTTCTATTTCTCTACAGAGAATTTCTACCTTTCCATTCATTTCAAGAGTCTTCTCTCTTACTTCTTGAAGCTGGACTATAATAGCTGTTTTAAAGTCATTGTCTGATAAGTCTAACACTTGAGCCATATTGAGGTTTGTTTTTCTTGCGAGTTGTTGAGATTTTTATATTGTACGTGACTTTTTAAAAGATATTAAATGGTAGGGCCAGCACCAGAACTAGTCGTTAACTCTGTCCAGTGCTCTTTGAAGTGACCCATGGAGCCTTAATTGTATGCACATCACATTCATATTTCAATTAATGATCAGGCAAGTCATAATTAGAAGATTGCCCTTGGAACCAAAGTGAAGGCTTTTTAGTGCTATTTCTGCATATCATCATTTCAGCATCAAGAAATCTTGAGCTGAGTGAACAATTATCCTTTCCTCCTACTACAATGAATACTAGATGTCATGAACAATGATGGCCCTTCCTGTTCCCATTTGGATATTCCTCTTGGCAAAAATGATATTCAGTGATAAAACACACACACCACACGCCGAGGCAACCAAGATTCAGTGGGTGAATTCCAAAATCCCCTTTCAACCCCAAATCTGTAAGTCACTCAGCATGTTCAGTCACTGGCAAGCCATGAAGAAAGGTATTTTAGGAAAGTAAACATCACAGATCTGAGATAATAAGAAAAGGTAGAGGAATGGTAGGTGGCATGTAAGGGTGATAAGTACAGGCAGGAGCAAAGGACATCACTTAAGTAGTTATGAATTATTCGCTAAAAGAGAAAAAAGGGAAACACATGAGGAAATGGAGAAAGAAAGGATAGACACATTCAATGGACATTTTAATCATTAATTCACACAGCCATGTGTACAAGAATCTTGGTTCATTAAGTGTGATCGTCCAGAGTTGATTAAATCTTCTCACTTCTTTACTGTGGGGGAATATGAACACCAGCAAGTGCTTCCATCCCTACGACAGGAATATATTCTTTTTCATCTAGACATTTAGTTAAAAGTTCAAGGATAATCTGCTCCATCTGTTTAATGTAGCCAACAAATAAACTGTATGCCACATCTTCTAGATCAACTTGCACATCTAGGTTTTAACAAGGGAATTTAGAACCCAGCTAAAAACCAAAAAGTACTGGACCATTATAACATTTTCCCAGTTGTGGGATTTAAGAGAATTTTTATTCGCTAAGAAGTAAAGACTCACCTATTTGTGTCCCATCAGGATTTCTTTAACAACTCAACAGATTTAATCCTAAACGATTTGGGATTATAAGGATCTGTCATTATCATTAGTATACTTATCCCCAGTAGTATCTAGTTTTATTCCATTCCCCCAAAACTGTAAAAATTTCCATATCACTTTATACACATTTTAACACTAACTCTGGACTCATCATTGAAAGACTTTATTCATGTAAACACTAAGATTTCATCAAGTTTATAACATGGTAATGAGAAAGCACTTCTCTTATTTCTCTTTACCAACCCAAATTTTTTATCTTTGTTTCAGTTAACAATCTCCCTTTCAAATTTATGATGTTACTGAATCTATAGATTGTGAAAAACGTTCTGTATGTAATTCAGGTATTTCACTAATTCAGATGCATATGTGAATATACTGCTCCAGCTAGGATGAACCAGTAAAGTCCTTTATTTCTAGGAAGCCCCACATATTTATATATTGTACAAACCTTCAGCACTTTCATGAAACCAGATCAATCACCTGTACTGCCATCAAAGTTGCCACCAAGCTCGTAGCTCCTTCTAAGTAAAGTGAAGCTGCCATCCCAGACAGAAATGACTGCACAGAGTAGTTGCTTGATCCAAGGGTTGCTACTTTTCAGGCTAGTCAGCAGCCTATGAGGTGGTCCAAGACAAGAACTACCCAACAGGAATAATCATGACAAACTGAGCCAATCAGGTCAGCCTCCTTGGGACAGCTGAAGAACAAAGGAAGAAATTGGTAGTGGGGACAGAAATGAGGACACCCCTGGAGAGAAGGCAATAAGTATAAGTGATGGAAAATCAGAGGCCAGGGAACAGAGAGAAAACAGAACAGAAAGGAAGTCAAAAGTAACAGAAACAAAGACAGAAAGAAGCTGATTCCCTGTAATGGTGGAACAGCCGCCAAGTAGGGAAAAACAAAAGCCCACAGCTGATGAAATGATAAACAAAAGAGAACTGTATATGCTGTGTTCTGAAAATTATTCCAATTTATCATCTTCTGTTATCTCAGGTTACACTGTTTCTGTTGCAGTTTCAATGTTTCCTCAAGTGTCTTTCTGCTCTTGCAACTTGAGTCTACCACTATTAACTAAATTACATTTATTCATTTATGCACAGATCAGTAAGTCTATGAAACACTGCTATTCTGAAGGGATCATTTTAATTTCAAAAGGTCTTAACTGTGGTTGGGCATTTATGTAACATTTTATTTCTTCTGTTTTGGTGCTAGTAACTGAATTACCTGAATATAATGAGGTGCTTTAAAATTGGCTACCTATACTCACCTACCACTAATAAATATATGTTTATATGTCTATATTTAAATCAGATGCCTTGCAATCCCTGGTACTTACCTCTGTATTAAAGTTAAAATTTTCAACTTGCTCCTTCCTATAAATAAGGAATTGCGTTTTGTCACTGAGAGAGAACATGAACTCAAAAACTTTTTGATTCAGACCTCACTCTAAGGTCTCTACCTGACATAGGAGTGACTGTTCTAGGAGCATTAACACTGCAAGTATAAGTTACACTACGGCCAACAAGTGACCAGCATTAATTCACATAGGGACCAGTTTATCTGTTGTTTAAAAAGTGTCCATTAATTCCTAGGTTAATTTCTGACTAAGGCTATCATGGTTTTTTGTACCTGCAAAAAAAGAACATTTGAGAACCTAGCTTGTGTACTAATACCAAAGCCACTGATCGCTGGAAAACCGTAGCACTCAAGGTCTTGAAACAGAGACGGTGCTTGGGAATATTTTCATTATCTCCTTTTCTAATTATGCTATACATTGGTTTGATTATTTAGAATATTATTAACTGTTATTATTATTTGAATAAAATATTTAGAATATTATTAAAATACCATTATGACAAAAAGCTTAAGGACAGTTTGAGGTATTGCACATGCTCTTTATAGATATTCTTTTAAGTCTCACAATACAAAAATACAACTTTAAATGTCTTCTTTTGCCTGATAGTCTGTTAAAAAGAAATACAAAGAGTTTGGAGAAATTAAAGGTTCACTGTTATCTGCAGAAGTGGCTTCTTCTGATAAGAATTTGAAGGCATTATGGCCATGCTTCTCAGAACTCAATTCTTTTTCTTTAAAGTTTTCTCTATGTACTTTCTGCTTAATTTTTCTGTGAAACAAAAACTGCCTAAAAATAAAGTCTATCTAAAAAAATGAATCTAGGGGTGCCTGAGTGGCTCAGTTGGTTAAGCATCTGACTTCGGATCAGGTCATGATCTCATGGTTTGTGGGTTCGAGCCCCGTGTTGGGCTCTGTGCTGACAGCTCCAAGCCTGGAGCCTGCTTTGGATTCTGTGTCTCCCTCTCTCTCTGACCCTCCCTCGCTTGCACATGCTCTATCCCAAAAATAAATAAACATTAAAAAAATGTTTTTTAAATGAATCTAGATATAGGTCTTATACCCTTTACAAAAATTAACTCAGAGGGATCATAAACGTGATGTAAAGGCAAAGCTATAAATCTCCCAGAAAATAAGAGAAAATCTAGATGATCTTAGTATGCCAATGACTTTTCAGACCTAACACCAAAGGCACCATCCATGAGAAAAACAACTGATAAGCTGGACTTCATTAAAATCAAAAACTCCTGCTCTGCAAAAGCCATAATCAAGAGAACGAGAAGACAAGTCATAGACTGGGACAGCGTATTTGCAAAAGACAAATCTGATAAAGGGCTATTATCTAAAACATGCAAAGAACACTTAAAACTCAACACAAAAACGAACAACCCAATTAAAAAATGAGCAGAATGACTGAGCAGATACCTCCCCAAAGATATACACGTGGCATATAAGCACACGAAAAGATGAGCAGCATTCTGTCATCAGGAAAACTGCAAATTAAACAATGAGGGGCATCTGGTGGTTTAGGCTGTTAAGCGTCCCAGACTCCAGATTTTGGCTCAGGTCAGGTTTGAGCCATGCTTGGGATTCTCTCTCTCCATCTCTCTATCTGCCCCTCCCCAGCTCATGCGTGCACTCTCTCTCTCAAAAATAAACTTAAAAACAAACAAAAAAAACCAATGAGATACTACTAAATGCTTATCAGAATGGCCCAGATCCAAAATAGTGACAACATCAAATGTCAGTGAGGACGGGAACTAAGAGGAACTCCAATTCAATTCTGGGAGGAATGCAAAATGGCTCCACCGCTTTGGAAGACAGTTTGGCAGTTGAAACTAAATATACTCTTACCATCCAATCCAGCAATTGCACTGTGGTAGTTATCCAAATGAACTTAAAACTATGTCCACACAAAAACCTGGATGTGGATGTTTATAGCAGCTTTATTCATAGTTGGCAAAGTTTGGAAACATGGTATCCTTCAGCAGGTGAATGGATAAAAACTATGGCATACCCAGATACTGGAATATTATTTGGTGCTAAAAAGAAATGAATTGTCAAGCTGTGAAAAACATGGAAAAACTTAAATACATATTACTAAGAAAAGCCTATCTGTAAAGGCTATATGATCTCAACTATGTAACATTCTGGGAAAGGCAAAACTTATAAATACAGTAAAAAGATTAGTGGTTTCTAGGGACTGAGGTGAGGAAGGGTAGAATAGGCAAAGCACAGAGGATTTTTAGGGCAGTGAAACTGTCGTGCATGATACTACCATGCTAGATACACGTCATTATGCATTGGTCCAAACATACAGAGTATACAACACCAAGAGCGAACCCTAATGTATACACATGAGGTTTAAGTGAAAATGAAGTGCCAATGTAGGGTCATCGATTATAACACATATGCCATTCTGGTGGGGGATGTTGATAATGGGGGAGGCAGTGCTTGTGTGGGGGCACAGAGTATAGAGGAACTCTGTACTATCTGCTCAATTTTGCTGTGAGCCTAAAACTGCTCTAAAAAATAAAGTTTATTTAAAAAATAATTACATTCCCTGGGCCCTAAGCCACACCTACCAAATCAGACAGAAACTTGGAAAGGGATTGTGATCTAAGGAATAAGATTTTTAGCAAATGGCTTTGGAGACAAGATTACTAATGTGTGGGGAGAGGTGAGAAAGGAAAAGGGGACAGAAAATGGAGAAGACAGGAGGCGGAAATTAACAATGACTGACCAATCCGTGTCCCAACCTTAGAGATTCAGATTCAGTACAAGGAGAGTGGAGCCTAGAAATATGCATTTGAAAAGTTCCTGAGGTGATTCTCATAAAGGGAGGGACAGCCGTGATCCAGTGAGGGAGCTTCAGGGAAGGAAGGTTTAAGATAAAGGAAGCAAAATACTATGCAATATTTCTTTTTTTTTTCTGTAATTTATTTTTTTAAATTAATATCCAAGTTAGTTACCACATGGTGCAACAATGATTTCAGGAGTAGATTCATTATTGCCCCTTACCCATTTAGCCCATTCCTCTCCCACAACCCATCCAGCAATCCTCTGTTTGTTCTCTATATTTAAGAGTCTCTTATGTTCTGTCTCCCTCCCTGTTTCTATATTATTTTTGCTTCCCTTCCTTTATGTTCATCTGTATCTTAAAGTCCTCATATGAGTGAAATCATATATTTGTCTTTCTCTAATTTTGCTTAGCATAACACCCTCTAGTTCCATCCACGTAGTTGCAAATGGCAAGATTTCATTCTTTTTGATTGCTGAGTAATACTCCATTATATATATATATATATATATATATATATATATATATGTATATATATATGTATATATATATATATATATCATGTGTGTATATATATATATATACACATGATATATATATATATATATATATATATATATATATATACACACACACACACACACACACACACACACACACCACATCTTCTTTATCCATTCATTCATCGATGGACATTTGGGCTCTTTCCATACTTTGGCTATTGTTGATAATGTTGCTATAAACACTGGGGTGCATAAACACTGGGGTCCCTTGGAAACAGCATACCTGTATCCCTTGGATAAATACCCACTAGTGCAATTGCTGGGTCATAGGGTAGTTCAATTTTTAATTTTTTGAGGAACCTCCATACTGTTTTCCAGAGTGGTTGTACTGGTTGTTATGTAATATTTCTGATATAGAAATAAACTGTTCTGAATGTCCAGAAAAAAACAATATAGTCAAAGGCAATGAAGGGAGAATCTGAGCAAAGGACAAAACAACCAGAGAAAGGATTCTTCCTTCCAAGCTCAATAATTATTTCTGCAAGAAGAGAGCCCTGCTGTGTGTCTTATGAAGTCATGTAGGTGCACATTCTTCACCATTATTTCATGGACACAAGGCAGATGACAAGTTATCTTCAGGAATGTAGTCCCAAAACAGATTAGGGAACAAATATCTAACATGCCAATTAGCAGACAGTCACATTTTCTAAATGCCACAATACAAATCATTTATTACAAACAGAAAAAAAAAATTGGAGGGCCTTCGGGATAAAACAACAGTTCATACAATGGGTAAGAAAAAAGTGGATTTTTTAAAGATGATAATCAAAATCTATCAAGTCAGTAAGTGTGCCCCTGAAGCAAGATCTATAACTGGGATAACCATATAACGTATTATCCCAAACAGGACATTTTTGAGTGAAAGAGACTTTTAATAACTATGCCAGGAAAAAGGTATAGACCAATACTGTCCGAACCAAACCAGAAAGGATATCCTTGTAATGGTAATACGTCTCGGGGCATAATAAACCTAACAATAATCATATATACTAACTGCACAATGTTCCAAAGAGGAATTCACCTTAATTATAAAGTTAGAAACCACAGATGGTATTAATTCAAGCTCCTTTCTCTCTCTACCCATATCCTTGGTGTGAAACATCAAACAGCACTTTTATAATTACATAGCCCAGCAGTAATTAATATTGATCTTGGAACTTAGTAAAGGTCAACATTAATTTGTGTACCACATTGGATTTCAATCTAGCCTTTACTCTGGAATTCATGCAGTGGGCACTGTTTCACCAGCCCCATTACCACTACAACCATGACAACAGGCTCAAACTTAAATGAACTGCCAGAATAATTTTTTTTTTTTAAGATATTAAGATATAGTATACTTTCTTATGGATCTTGACCCCTTAGTAAAATGGTGCCTCGATTGTGAAAAGAGTCTTTTCCTTGAGTTTCTAATCTGGAAGGGTTTGGTTTTTCCTTCTCTTTCAACAAACACTTATTGGGGAGTCTACAGTATATGCCCCAAGGAGAGAGGGAGCATATACTTGTCAATCCAATGAAAAATATCATTTAGTCAACTGTAATCACCAAGACTAGTGGCTCGCCAACCTGCCTGCACATAATTTTCTGGTGGGGGGGGCTTTAAAAAGACAATCCTGTGTTGGGGCACCTGGGTGGCTCACTAGGTTGAGTGTCCGACTTCTGATTTCGGCTCAGGTCATGATCTCATGGTTCCTGGGACTGAGCCCTATGTTGAGCTCTATGCTGAGCATGGAGCTTGCTTGGGATTCTCCCTCCCTCTCTGCTCCTCCCCTGCCCACACGGGCTTTCGGGCTCTCTCTCTCTCTCTCTTACAAAAAAAATTAAAAAGTAAAAAAAAAAAAAAATTACATTAAAAAATTCTGTCTTACTACATAAAAACTGTACATGAACATTCATAGCAGAATTACTCATAAAGCCAAAGAATGGAAACGACCCAAATATGCATCAGCTGATGAATAAGTAAAATGCAGTATAAAGCAAAACAGTTTTCAATAATAAAAAAGAATAAGACACTGTTGCATGCTACCACATGAATGAACGTTGAAAACAATATGCTAAATGAAAGCCAGATACAAAAGATTCCATATATGGTATGATTCCATTCATAATAAATGTCCAAAAGAGGAAAATCTGTAGTGACAGAAAGCAGATTAATGGCTATCTAGAACTAAGGATTTTGGGGAGGAAAGAAGAGAGACTGCTAATGGGTACAGGTTTCTTTTTTAGAGTAATGATAATGTTCTAAAATTGACTGTAATCATCAGGGAAATAGAAATGAAAACTACAATAAGGTATCACTTTATACCTGTTAAAATGGTTATTATAAAAAAGATGAGCAATAACAAGCATTGGTGAGGACGTAGGGAAAAGTGAACTCTTGTACACTATTGGTAGGAATATAAGCTGGTACAGCCATTATGCAAAACAGTACTGAGGTTTCTCAAAATATTAAAAACAGAGGGACGCCTGGGTAACTCAATCAGTTAGGCATCTGAGTCTTGATTTCAGCTCAGGTCATGATCTCATACTTCATGATTTTGAGCCCAGCTCCATGCGGACAGTACAGAGTCTGCTTGGGATTCTCTCTCTCCCCCTCTCTCTGCCTCTTCCCCACTCAAGCCTGCACTCACATGCTCTCTCCCAAAGTAAATAAATCAACTTAAAAAAAAAAAAATTAAAAACAGAACTACCACATGATCCAGCAATTCTAGTGCTGGGTATGTATCGAAAGGAAATGAAGCTAGTATCTGGAGGACATTAGAATTGTACCCATAAGTCTGATATCTGGAGTATGTACCCAATCAATTGCATTTTTCCTGACAATCTTCATGGCATCTGTACAGTCTTCATGACTGGGACTCTGCCACAGCTTTCCCTTCAGTAACCTGATTAGGAATGGGCCTCATCTGGAAATGCAGTTCAGCAGTGCTGGCCTTCTCCCAAACTTGGAGCAGGCCTCTTGCAAACTGGCTGGCCAGCTGATATCAAGAATCTACCTTGCAATAATCCACATTGTCACCTTCCAGACCCTGTGTACTGCCACTGCCTGGGACACACTGCTCCTGGAGCCCATACCTGCTTAAATGTTGATGCTGGTCTGGCCAAGCCAGAGATGGCCCGAAATATCCATCTGGACATTACCAGTGATTGCTGGTCCCTGCAGCTCCCTCAGGCATGGGATTCTTCCTGGATCCATCTCCTTTTCTTGCTGGCCTGCCAGTAAGGTTATAGCACTACCTTGAAAATCTTGTTAGAAAGATTATGAAACATTCAAAATCCTATTGAGTAGTCAAATACTATTTAAAAAGTATTGTTCTTTTTAAAATTTAGATAGTAAATTCCAATAAACTCTGTTTTGAGACATTCTTGAGAATTTCACTGTGTTAATATTTCTGAAGGGATTATGGAATCAATCAAATGGTATCATATTCTAACTTCAAAAAGGCTGGGAACCAGGGGCTAAAATGTGAGTGACTCAAAAGTGTAGCAACCAACCACTCCTCAGCTTGGGGAGACTATAATGACTTCTGGGTCCAGGGGTCATTGTGAGGGCCACTGTAAGAAATAAACTAAAGAAGGAATTAGAAATATGTCTGCCAAATGCGGGGAAGACATTTAACAAGTAGGAATAATAAATGGGTGGGAAACAGAACGGAGAGCCTTCGTGCAAGATCATATACTTAGAAACAAAAAACACATGGATATGAGAAGCCAGGTTGTAAGTGCTGTGAAAAACTCAGGGACTCAGTCGAACACATGTCACCCTAAATGTGCAAGGAGGCAGTGCTGTCAAGTATCAACAAAGCTAAATACTTTGATTCTGGGGAGATGATACACTTTCTATACTGATTAACAGAGAGATCCCAAATCACTAAGTTCAGTTCTGTGTATATGGTGGGAGAAGCAACCTTGGTTCCATAACTAAACCTAAAAAGTACCAACTGCCAAACAGTGGAGAACCCCAAAATTCAACAAACAAAAAATCAAAATTTATAGCAAGTATTCATTAAATGTTTATTACCTGAATGCATGACAAATAATTTCATCCAACAATTTCTAAATTGCTTAAAACTGTGACAGTATTTAACTTTTCAAATTTCATATCATCTTATTCCTTCTGTGCTCTACTTTCTAAAAGCCTGATGATCTTTTCTATTTCTTATCAAAAATTCTTATGCTCATAGTGAATAAACTGGTAGCATTATAAAATTATTTTAGTTAAATGGAAAGGTACACTTCTGCTAGACATCTCACTCAGCTGCAAATTAATCTGAACTGGAACAAAGAAAAATATGAATTAAATTTTTATGTCACTCTCTGAAAGTTCGTGAACTGTATTTTACCATGTTAGGTTTCATTTAGGAGGTGTGATTTTATGTGAAGCTTACTGTTCATGAAGTTTTCTAATGATAGAACAGAAGTCTTAATATTCAAAACTGTTTATACTTTTGTAAGACAGCATGACAAGAACCTGGCATAGACTTTCTACACAAAAGGCCTATTTCCAATGGGAATATACCATAGTTCTGATTTTATGCTCACATCACACAAAGATAGGCTGTTACTGGACGGTTGTTTTGTACAGATGGCATTTTTAACTCTCCATGTTTTGTTCACAAGTGTAGTCTTCGTTTTCATCAAGATGAGAAGCCTGAAATTTCTTCCACGTCAAACTCGTCTCTCCACTTTTGCAGGCCTTTTGCATCATTTATCACCCATAACTTTGCAAAACACTTTAGCCTTTTCCTGGAGAGAAAATAAAACATGATTTATTTTATAAATGAACTTGTTGGGGGACAATACATCTCACTGCAAGCTATAAAAGGTCTATGACTTTGGAATACCAGGCAGGGCTCTGGGGTTAGGAAGTTGTGCCAGCGCCAGCCTTCTAGTGACGCTGTTATAATCAAGGACTCAGGCTGCTGACCGCCACTACTGCCTCCAAGGAGGGGAGAGCCCAGCTTGTTCTAACTCAGGCCACAGGCTATGCTCACAGGATGAAAAGTAAAACCGATTTTATAACGTAAAGCTAGCTATTGAAAGAGGAGAATGCTGGGGCGCCTGGTTGGCTCAGTCGGTTAAGCGTCCGACTTCAGCTCAGGTCACGATCTCGCGGTCCATGAGTTCGAGCCCTGAGTCGGGCTCTGGGCTGATGGCTCAGAGCCTGGAGCCTGCTTCTGATTCCGTGTCTCCCTCTCTCTCTGCCCCTCCCCCGTTCATGCTCTGTCTCTTTCTGTCTCAAAAATAAATAAAACGTTAAAAAAAAAATTAAAAAAAAAAAAAAAAAGAGAATGCCAACAGAACACAGACATAATTTTTCTGTAGAAGAACTGCCAGGTAAATGTTTAGGGTCTGGAGCCAGAGTACCTGAGTTCCAGTCACTGCTCCGCCACTGAATAGTTATGGGACCCTGGTTTCCTGGTTGATTTCCCACCCTTGCTTGGCCTCGTTTTCCCAAACTACCGTATGGGAATAATGACAGTACCTACCTCACAAGGCTGTCGTAAGGATTCAGTTAAGGTATGTAAAGCAGTAAGAATAGTAACTGGCACTGTGTCTAGGCTGCTGCAAATGACTGCTTAGACTTGTTTCTGTGCATGGCAAGCATTCAATAAATATTAGCTACTCTAACAAAGCTACACAAATGCACAAGATTCCCTTTGGTTTCTCTGATCTTGCCAATGGAAGTGATGTGATAAACACTTTCAGTAAAAGGTAAAATAATGAAAATAGTGTCCTAATAAATGATCCCCCCAATGCACCCTAATAAATGATTCCACCCCAATGCAACCTCTTCTGACAATTCTCTATCTTGTCCAGATTATAGATTTCAAAATATTACACAGTAGTTGGAAGGGTTAAACTATTATAGTCTGTGAATTTTATTGCTCTTGCTATTATATAGGATATATAGCAGCAGTAAGTATAAACTATCATATTTTATTGCCTCCTTGCATATATATCCCTTTGTAGTAAAGTTTTATTCTAGTTTCTCCAGGGAAAAAGAAAAATAATAAAAGATAATAAAATAATTTTTCTTGGACTTTGCAGAGAACTAAGGGCTTATCTTTAAACTCTCATAATAAATAATTACTGTTCTAATCGGGCATTGTGGAAATGATCCAAAAGAGAGTGTCAACAGAAGAAGCTGCATGTCATTTAAACTATTCCAGCACTTTGGACTTGGTCAACCACCATTTACCATTGCAAAGCGTAGAGTGCCACGGCAGAACCACAAGAGAAAGGACCTGGAGGAGTTGGCTGCACAACTACACTGTAGTACACAAGTTGGCAACTGTTTAACTAATATTAGGTATTACTATTTCAATATTTAAATTTGGTTATGATTTCCAGGACTAAAAATGTTTCTTATAGTATGGTGACCAGACAAGATTTTCTATTTGGCCAACAGTCTGTTCCCTCATGCCAGGGCAGTAATGTCTTGTCCCAGGCAGATCAGACTCTCCACCTAGTACAGGGCTGGGGAAGGAGATGTATGAAGAAAGAGCTTATGTCCTTTTATAACAAAATCTTGTATTTGGGGGAAAAAAGGTACAATTTATTATTTTTAATAGGATATTTTCCTAGGAATATCTTCTTTCCAAAGTATATTTATTTATATTAAGATTAGTTAATACACTGACTATATACTGGCTGGATATCAAGGGTAAAAAGTAGAATACATTCACATAAACAGTCTAGGTGACAGAAAGAAGGCAGTTTAGAATGAAAATCTTGTCACAAAAGAAGTGACATGGGGATACTGACTACAATTACGTAGTTCTATGATACTATTATTTTCATTCATGTCCTGACAGAATTCTTAATTTCTGAATGCAATATAAGAATAGAAGAAGTACTCTAAAGGTTTTAAATGTCGTTTCTTTTAGTAATTTGCTGTGTAACTGAATGTTTTAAGCAACTAACATGTTGGCACACAGTAAGGAGTTAACTTAGTTCTTTAGAAAAATCACTGAAAAACCAATTTAGCAACTCAACAGATAAAGATCTGAGCAGAGAAGGCGGACTAAATTCACATGAGCTTTTCAGAGATCTGTTTTCATTTTATTGTAATTAAATGTTTCAGAATATTTGAAGAGATGTTTAAAGGTAAACCTTATGTTCATTTACAGGACAATCCTCTTCCTGCTGGACAATTTGGAAGGTTTATGAACCAAAAACTGTAACACAATCATTCTGACCTTTTCATATTTACTAATCCTTCTAATTCTTTTGACTTGCTAGCTGCTTTCTTTAAAATTTCTTCAGGAACATCTGCTAGTTTAGCCACATTTAGTCCATAACTCCTTGCTGCAATTCCTCTGGTTATTTGATAAAGAAATGTGACAAAATCAGGGACTTGTTCTTCACCTACAAATTAAAAAAAAAAAAAAAATAGAGAGATAAAGGAAACCATGCCTGAAAGTTGAAAGTAGAAGATTAAATAAGACCTATAAGTTCTTACAACTTCAATTAAAATTTGCAATCTGAAAAAGAAACACCCAAAAGCTCGCCTAAAAGCGTTTTTGTTTTTTGTCTTTTTTTTTTTTTTAAGATTTTGTTTTTAAGTGATCTCTACACTCATCATGGGTCTCGAGTTTACAAACTGGAGGTCAAGAGTCACATGCTCTACCAACTGAGCCAGTCACGTGCCCCCACCTAAAAGGGTTTTTAACAATGCTTTGGGGTAAGGTAAAGATTTATTTCATTTTACGCTGCTGGCTAAAAAATTTGGACTCTACTGCTATTATCAGAAAGAGAATAATTCTGATACATAGTACAATATAATTTCTCCTTTAAAAGAGACGAAAAAAGTTTTTTCAGTAAAAGAATGTGCTCGCTAAATGGTCTTGTATGTAATACACTCTGCAAAGTAAAATACATAAGAGATATTTCTAAGAATGCTAAAAACAAAACAGCAAAAAACACATAAAGAAATACAACATGTTACACAGTTTAATAACAAGACTGAGAAATTCCAGTTTATTAAATATACTGGGTTAACTAAGAGTTCTATATTCAAGTGAATATTATTCAGTACCACTCAGCTCACACTTAGGACTAAAGGGTTTATTGCCCCAGCTGTCAGGGAAGTTGTTAGCCCACAATCTTCAGCTATATCCCCTTTTTGGGAGTCACCTCAGCTCAGTCCCAGACCTGCTTCACCTGAGGTCATGTCCTTTCTAGGGTAGCCTGCACCTCAATAGGTAGCTATGGGGGTTGGCAGACAGCTTCTAAGGTGGCCACCAAAGAACCCTGCCTCCTGGTGCTCATGCCCTTGTGTCATTCTATGCCCTTGAGGGTGGGCAGAACCTAATGACTTACTTCTAATGAACAAAACATGGTAAAAATGATGTGTTGTCATTTCTTTTTTTTTTTTTAACTCTTATTTATTATTGAGAGACAGACACAGAGCATGAGCAAGGGAGGGGCAGACAGAGAGGGAGACACAGAATCCAAAGCAGGCTCCAGGCTCCGAGCTATCAGCACAGAGCCCGACGTGGGGCTCGAACCCATGAACTGTGAGATTATGACCTGAGCCAAAGTTGGACGCTTAACTGACTGAGCCACCCAGGCGCCCCATGCGTTGTCATTTCTAAGATTAGATTACAAAAGACCGTGTGGCCTCTGTCCTGGGCACTTTCAGTTTCTTGCTTATTTGCTCTGAGAGAAGCCAAATGCCATATGGTGGGCTGCCTTATGAAGAAGCCCACGTGGAAAGAAAATGATGTCTCTGACCAAGAGCCACATGAGTAAACTTGAAAGTAGATTTTCTATGCTTGCCAGCAGTCATGTAAGAGGTCTGGGAAGTAAACTCCCCCAGTCAAACCTTGAAGTGATGAGTGACCTAGCCAACCTTGATAATAGTCTTGTGAGAAACCATGAGGTTGAAGTGTCCATCTTAGCTGTCCCTGGATTCCTGACCCAGAGAAATGATCAGATGATAAATGTTTACTGTTTTAAGCTATGCTGTGGGGTAACCCACGACAATATGTTTGTTATGTGACAACAGCTAACTAATAAGGAGTAGAAAGGTCACACTCCCTCTCCCCAGGTTGAGGTAACTCTGATGGACCAATCCCATCTCACAGCTCTCTATAAGGGTGGCTGAAGCCAGCCCGGTCCTACCCAATCCAGCCCTCAGGTGTTGATCATGAGAGCACTCCCAATCAACACCTGGCACAGAAATCTCAGAATCTGCTCCCTGAGGAACCCAGTCTACCACACAAATACATGCACATAAATTAAAAACTTCTAAAGAACTGGGATATAATAAAGTACAATAATATAAAGATAAAGCTGCACAGTTTAATCTTTGATAACTCTAAAGCACCTCAAGATTATGCAGCTTTTATTATGAAATTCAATCTAATTTGCACTGTGTTGCCAAAATGCCCAAAATGAACCAGATTTTTAATGATTTCTGAGACCCTATGTTTACTAAAACTTATTGTAAGTTTATCAAGAGCTTTTTCTCATACATTATGTCATTTGAGAAATGTGTATGCTTTATTCTTTTATCAGCTAGCAACTAAAAAGCATAACCAAGAAAAAGGATAATGGAATATTCTTTAACCTCCTGGAAGAATTCAGCAACAAATAACACTGTTCTAAGGCTGAAAGTGGGAGGTGGAAAGAATGCTGGCACTCTCAGGAATACAGACTAAAATTCTCATTACAAAGCACTAAGAATACCTTTTGACTCCAAATAAAACTCAAGGAACACAAAGAGCAGGTGAGGAGGTGGGTGGAAATAGACTAGGAAAGAAACATGAAGAAACCAGTGCCTGCTAACCTGAGTACTTTTTTGTTACTCTTTGCTGCTCACATGACCACAAGTGAAGTAAACAGCAGCAGGCATTCAAAAAAGCAAACTCTTCTCATCCTTAAGACAAAAAAGTCTTTATCACTTCCACTGGCTTAGTGCTAACTAAAGTCCCTACCTCCAGCCTCTACTCCATAACCTAGCCTCCATGCTAGTCCTTGTCATTCATCTGTCTGTCCATTCATTATCCATCCATCCATCCATCCATCCATCCATCCATCCAGCCTATCCTTTCCTGAAAGCCTACTAAATGTCACAAAACCCCCATAGTTAAAATTTGCTTTGCTGATGGCTTTTTTCTTCATATATATGGCTATACAATGCTTTTTATATCTAATATAGCTATACATTTTATAGCTGTATTATATATTAATATATATTAAATATATAAAATATTAATTATATATTAATTGATTATATATTAATGTTTATATATAAATTAGAGTAAGATAAAGATTTACAAATAATATATAAATATATAAACACATTTAAATAAAAATATATTTTATAGCTATATTATATAAAATATTATATTGCTCTAAATAAGTTAACATATCTCAGTACAAACAGGTGCTGAATTTGTCATCATATACTGGTCTCTACCGTAGTACTCATTATGGTAGTTTTCACACCATCAAGGTAAATAATGTGACCACTCTTCCATAATCACATTAGGGAGTTTTTATAGTTATGTTGTACATCAATACTGTCCTTCACGCCTCTTAGAGAGGAGAAGGGGAAAGAGTGTGTGTGTGTGTGTGTGTGTGTGTGTGTGTGTGTGTGTGTGTGTGTGATGGCAATGTGGAGGCAAGAGAGCTAGATGGGAGAGAAGACAAAAAATAAAAGTGCTTGGCTGCTAGGAATTTACCCAAGGGATACAGGAGTACTGATGCATAGGGGCACTTGTACCCCAATATTTACAGCAGCACTCTCAACATTAGCCAAACTATGGAAAGAGCCTAAATGTCCATCAACTGATGAATGGATAAAGAAATTGTGGTTTATATACACAATGGAGTACTACGTGGCAATGAGAAAGAATGAAATATGGCCCTTTGTAGCAACGTGGATGGAACTGGAGAGTGTGATGCTAAATGAAATAAGCCATACAGAGAAAGACAGATACCATATGTTTTCACTCTTATGTGGATCCTGAGAAACTTAACAGGAACCCATGGGGGAGGGGAAGGGGAAAAAAAAAAGAGGTTAGAGTGGGAGAGAGCCAAAGCATAAGAGACTCTTAAAAACTGAGAACAAACTGAAGTTTGATGGGGGGTGGGTGATGGGTATTGAAGAGGGCATCTTTTGGGATGAGCACTGGGTGTTGTATGGAAACCATTTTGACAATAAATCTCATATATTAAAAAAAATTTAAAAAGATAAAACTGCTTGGTGGGGACTTCACTTATAAGCTATAACCATTTCCTAAAAGGATACTACTGAGAAGTTTATGTGACATTGCTTAGAGTCAGTGAAAGTAATAATTCACGTCCCTGCTTATTACAAGGGAACTTAAAATTTGTTTGAAAGCCAAATTTCTCTAGGCCGTTATTAAAGAGATGTGTGCTGATCAAATAGTTTCTGAAGTCACTTTTGGGACAGATTCATAAAATTTAGAGGTGGATGAAGTTAGGTAGCTTTTCCAAGAATTTATACACTGGAATAAAAATACACGTTTCTTACTACCAGTTAATTGCTTCATCTACCTCACTATGGGAAATTAGAACACAGTATCTTAGAAGCCACCCAAAAGGCCTTTGGGGCACTTGACTGATGACCTATGCAATGGCCTCTAATTTAGACAGCAGAGGAGTTAGGTTAGAGGTAATGGATGAAACACAAATGTAGCAGGAACAACACTGGAAGTAATCAGACAATGGAGTAATGCTTCAACATTTTGAGTGAAAGCTACTTTCAACCCCAAATTCCTAGCTACATAATAAATCAAGTATGAAGGGATACTGAAGACATTTTCATTCCTGCAAAATCTCCATTTACCTCCTTAAGTTGTATTATTAGTAGGGCATCCAAAATCTTTTCCAACCCCAAGAAAACCCTGATTTTATATGGAATTAATTCAAGGGATAATGTCCTCATACCAAGCTCCAAAAATTGATCCTGGTTAATCTAGGTTAATCAAAGTCATCCTTGCCATTCTCACTTCTAGGAACTGGTTTAAGAATGAGCATGTGATTCAATTCTGAAAAGGAGATGGGACAATGATGAGAAGCCAGTGAGCATATGAGAAAAGTTCTCTTGCTCCTAAGAGTCACAGGAAATGCTGGTCCCTTTTTGTCATTTGGACAGTGTCAGTTCTGGGTTTGATACATGAAAGAGCCACAGCCACCCTGTCACTAGCCTGATGATAAAGCCAACAAGGCAGGAAAACAGAGCCTAGAGAATTGCAAAGAAGAGGAGCTGAAGCCCACTCTTCCTCTGAAGTTCCTGTAATGTGAGATTATTTACATTCTTGTGAGTGGAGCCCTTGTGAATCCAAGTGTTCTTTTACTGGCAATCAAATGCACAGAAGGTGGGATAAGAGAATTCCTAGGATGCTGGTAAAGGCAGGTCTCAGAACAACAGCTGTGCAGTAGGGCTAGGGAGCAAACAGTTCAGATGAGCAGGACAAAGGGCTCCAGGAGGAATGGTGGAACCAATAGTTCTGTCATCTGGAAAAGTGCCTGGAGAGGCATTTTACAAAGCTATTGGACGGTTCAGGAAGAGTCAGATACAGACTCAAATAGAAGAATGAACTGAAAACAAGGCAATTATTACCTTCAAAAATACAAAGAACAAAAAAGCTGCAAGACAAAGAGAATGCACTTGTCCTCATACGTGGCTCATGAGTAAGCAATCCTTACTGGCAACAACAGTGAAAACTATGAAAAGGAATGAGACCAAAGGCACCTGGAATGAGTACAGTGGAAGGTCAAAGCAGGGAAGGCTGCAGACTCCCATCCAGCATGATGAGAAGCCAAATAGTAATGTGTCAAGGTGATGAACCCAGAGATAGGAAGATCAGCTTATTATTTAGAGAAATGGAAGAAAAGAAAAAAAGAGTTGGAAGCAGCAGTCTTGGCAATGGATGGGGAGGGGGCATGGGTGAAGGCCAGAAGCAGAGGTCTACCGCCTGTTAGCCAGAGCCTTTTAGCATTATTTAATGCTTAAAATTATGCTCATGAATAAACATTTAAATCAACAGGATAAAATGCCAAAACATAATGGCTTAGTAGTCTGTTCACATAAACGCTTATCAATGACCCTTCCCTGATGGTGAACTCTTATTTATCCCACTGGGTTTTAGCTTATAAGCTCCTCCTGTCATTTTGGATGCAGATTAATAGACATGAAACTGCTTCCATGAGAGAATTTATGATGTGTTTTTCAAGGCTGCGTAGTGGTGAAAGGCAAGGATTGCCTAACATTACATTTATCTCAGGTCGAGGGCTTTGTTTTATTTGGGCCAGCTGCCTGATTTCTTTTTCAGGTCCATCTTTATTACTTTTCCAAAATAAAATTTGGACTCTGGAGTGTCTTGGATAATGAATTTTCCATTATAGCGCAGCAACTGTGTAAACCATCACTGGCCCAAAAGTTGGGAGCTTAAAAAAATTACTACTGAACAGGAAAATAAAATTATACTAAAATTGACTACATTACTTAACAGCACTTGAATTTATTTCTATTGGCTAATGATGTTCTTTTTCATGAAATGTCTCAGTCGTGCGACACTAGTACATAGTGGAAAGGGTAGGTAAAATACTGTAGGCCCCACATACCATTTTCACAGAGTAGAAAAGAACCTGCAAGCAGATTTTTGATTCTAGGCTCAGTTCACCCAAGTGGCCCACAGGGGCTGGCCACTTTACCTGAGATTCAGTTTCCTTGTCAAGTTAAGATAAAACATATGTCCAGTATAGAATACTGGGGATGGTATTTGGGGAAACACAATGGACATTTCTAAAGGTGATTAATACCCTTGACGGTTAGGGTATCTTTCCTGAGATGCATCTAAGAGTAAAACCTACACGTTGCCCCTGACCCTATCTTCTTCTTGTAGTAAAATGAGGTAAGAAAGACCAGAGAAGCACTCAGAGGTTGTGAAGATAAAAGTACATTCTCCTTGACCCGAAGCTTAGAGAAAATGTATTTGGACAAATGTCATTTATAATGAACATTCACAGCTTTTACTTAATAAGAAGTTCATGTACGTATGATTTTCGAGTTATCAAATACGAAAACCAAAAACATTCCAGTTTTACTTACTGCAAGCATTATTTCATACCTGGATCCTCTTTGCTTTCATCCTCATTGACCAAGAATCCCATGTGATAATTTCCCACCTGTTGTAAGTAACTTTTTTCTAATTCACAAACTGGTGGATAATGGGTGACAAACAAGGTTAAGGATTTCACCTAAAGCAGTAAGACATAATAAATGTTATTTTATTTTTAAATTTTATTTCAAACTTTTCTTCAATTTAGTTTTGAAAAAGTTCAAAACTTCATGAACATTGCAATGAATGTTCGTTTTTCTTTAGCTAGACAACCACCTGTTAATATTTTGCCATAACACACACACACACACACACACACACACACACACACACACACACACATTCTTTCCTGAACCATGTGAGAACTGCAGACATGACACTTCACCCCTACCTACATACAGTAAAATCTTGGACTGCGAGTAACATGTTCTGCAAGACAAGCAAACATTTCTAATAAATTCTGACTTGATCAATGAGCCATGCCTTACAATATGAGTAGTACGTGACACTCAATGTTACATGATCACATGGAGCCAGTGCATCTTCTCTCTCTCTCTCTTGCTACATGATTGTGGGTGATCATCTCCCATGCTCAAATGCTTGGTCCCAAGACACTGTGTTTGGCACAGTGATTTTTCAGAACACTGGAAAGTGCCCACAACCAGTTTATTTTTTGTCACTTCAAAGCACCTATGGACACTCTTGTTTTTCCATATAAGAGTAAGCTTAGGAATGCTCTGCTTCATTCTAGGTCAGGTTGTCTGCAGATATAGACTCTCTCCTCTGTTGTCTTATTGCCAGTTACATTAAATATAGTATATGATAAGAGTTTATTAATACTGCACCGTAGTCAACATTCGTTAGTGATAGTGAAAGTCGTCCTACACAATAACCCTCCTCTCTCTTGTTTTCAAAGATAAGTGCAGGTTAATTGGCTTATTTTTCTTTATATTTTGTATTTTCTTTATTATTTTATATTATATTACAGTATTATAATCATTTTTATATGAATATTTTTAGGTTGTGGAACGAATCATCTGAGTTTCCATTATTTCTTATGGGAAATTCACTTTGATATACAAGTGCTTTGGATTACAAGCATGTTTCTGGAATGAATTATGCTTGCAAACAAGGTTTTACTGTACTTAGAATTCTGTCTTCTAAGAACAAAAACATTCTCCTACTGATTTAATCAGAATTATTACAATCAAGAAATTTAACACAGGTATATCATTATTATCTAACATGAGTCCACAAATTTCCCTAACTGTCCCAGTAATATTCTTTATAAATGTTCTTTGTATTAAAAAAAAAAAAATCAAGGATCATGCCATGCACTTAGTCATGTCTCTATAGTCTCCATCAATCTAGAAGAGTTCCCAGCCTTTCTTTTTCATCTTTATGACATTAATGTTTTTGAAATATCCAGGAGTTGTTTTGCATAATGTCTCTCAATTTGGATTTGGCTGATTGTTTCCTCCTAATAAGATTAAATCTTACTGCCAGAAATATTACACATATTTATGTGGGTGATGTACTCTTTTCAGTACATCATATCAGGAGGCATATGATGGCAATTTGACCCATTATTGGGGATGATAAATTTGCTTATTTGGTTTAAGCAAGTGCCCAGAAAATTTCTTCACTATACTAACACCCCTCTCCTTTGTAATTAATAAATAACTTGTGGAGTAGTACTTTGAGATTGTGTGAATATTCTTTTCCTCAACAATCTTTCATCCAAAAGTTGCTCATCACTGCCTGAATTGCTCATCACTGCCTGAATGAGTTATTATTGCAGTGACTTGTAAATGCTGATTTAAAAAAATTCTCTCTGTATTTATTAGTTGGTATTCTATAAAGAGGAGCTTTTCTTTCTCCTCACCCTAATCCCATCATTTTAAAGTTTACTTTTGTTTTGTTAGTATTAATATGGATTTGTGGATTTTTAATAAGCATTATTTTAAAGCACACATATTATGTATTCTAGAAATCCCAAAGTTCTTAAATCTTAAAAGAAGCTAACACCAAATCTTGGTCTAAATATTAGCAGAAGAGGGTAATTAAATCAAAGAACTCCAGGTCTGATTCATCTGCCAATCACCTCATTAAAAGTCAGAACATGTGTCTTCTCTCTTATAACAATTACAAAAAAACCAACCCCCTGCCCCCCCCAAAAAAACCTATTAAGGCAGGATTCCTTTGATGAACCACTCTTAAAATCTGCCCTGAAGGGTCTTCAGACCAGCTGTCTCAAGGATGTCCATTCCCTGAGCTGATAGGCATTTCTAACCAGAAGACCTAAGGGTTTGGGTCACAACACAGCTCTCCTCAAGGCCATTTTCAGCTTGCAGCCGAAACACACAGCTTCTTAATTCCTCCTCTCTGATCTCTGTTCCCAGTGTCGGCAATCAAAAGATACCATGAAAATAAGGATTTTCATCCATAAAAAGCATAGAGATTCTTGCTCCAGAAGAATCCTCTTCAATGACTTACCTCTAACATAAATTTTATCTAAAAATAACACTTTCTTCATTAATATTTAAGATGTCAAAAAACTGCTATAAAAGCAATGAGAAGAGACGTGACAAATTTAATTCTGTCATAATTTGTTCCCCAGGGTTCTTAAACGGATCTTTAAGATATTGCCAAACTGCTTTTGGTAGCTAGCCCCCAAAAGAGCCACCAAGTTCTTCACCTCCCCATGTTCACGCTTGTGAACCGCCAGCACCAGTTTGCCAGCAACGAGTGAGCCACGATGGAAGAAGGTCCTCCATCATCAGTCAGGCCTTCAGATGATGCCAGCCTTGCCTGACAACTTGACTGCAACCTCAGGAGAGACCCTGGGCCATAACCCCCCAGCTAAGCTACTCTCAAATTCCTTACTTCCAGACATCATGAGAAATAACAGATGATTATTATTGTTTTCAGGCATTTAGTCTTGGGGTAATTTGTTATATAGTCATACTAACTGATATGCAGCCATACAGCAGGAACAATGAAACTCAGAGGTGGCAAATCCACTCTGTCATAATTCATTCCTAAAGTCTCTTAAATGAAGGTTTAAAATATATTTCAAAATAAGGGGCGCCTGGGTGGCTCAGCTGGTTGAGCGACTGACTTCAGCTCAGGTCATGATCTCATACTTTGTGGGTTCAAGCCCCGCATTGGGGTCTGTGCTGATAGCTCAGAGCCTGTAGCCTGCTTCAGATTCCATGTCTCCCTCCCTCTCTCTGCTTCTTCCCTGCTTATGCCCTCTCTCAAAAATAAATAAATAAATAAACATTAAGAAAAAAAAATGTCTTTTAATGTTTCAGAAATAAATAAATAAAATGTGTTTTGGAGACAATGATAGGACTTTACTAATGTGTGATATGCAGTTTCTAAAATGATTAAAGAAACGTTCTTGAGCTCTTTTTGCAAATAAAGAATTTTTGTAAAGAAAAGTTAAAATTACTTATTTTAAAGTGGAAAACATGCCATCATTAATTATGTAATCCAACTGAATGTTCAAACAAAAAACTGAGGACCACAGAAGTTTAAAGAAAAGGGGAGTTTATTTTTGCATTATATGTTTTGCAAAGAAATAGGAATAAAAAATATGCTTGTATTGGTCATGTAAGGAAGAGAGGAAAAGATGAAGATGGAGGAAAGACACAAAAGTGTTTAAAAAGTGGAGAACAAAACAGAGATAGAAAAATCTTAGAACAGACTAGGTACAGGGCAGGTGTCAAAAGAAGACAGATAGGGAGAGACCAAAACAAACAGAGAGAGAAAGAGAGAGCAATGATAAAGGGAAGGGGTGCCTGGCTGGCTCAGTCGGTTAAGCATCCATCTCGGCTCAGGTCATGATCTTACGGTTCATGAGTTTGAGTCCTATGTTGGGCTCTGCATAGCTCAGAGCCTGCTTTGGTCTCTCTTCCCCTCTTTCTCTCCTCCTCCCCTGCTCTCTCTCTCTCTCTCAAAATAAATAAATAAACTTAAAAAAGTGGGGGGGAGAGTTTGAGGGAGATGACAGGGATAGAGAATTCAACACAAACAAAATTTCACACTGAGATGCTCAGAACTGCACTATGGAAAACACAGACATGGACTGAAGGAGTGAAGCAGAAAGATACAAAGATAAGAGATCAAAGGCCTTCTCTCAAGATCCTGTAGGATATTGCTGAAAAATTTACTTCACAGGTAAAAATGTCTCTATCTCCTTTTTGTCTTCTTCAAGGATTGGGTTGCAGGTGGATGGGGGACAGGCAGGGTCTCTGCTCTTGATTTAGTTTGCCAAGGATAATAAGAAACAGTTCTGGGTGGAAGTATTGCCAAGGAGACCATTATCCTACTGACCAGATTTATTTTGCTTCAGCAAAAGAAGACACATCAAAGAATTACAGACATTATGCAGTGCTAATCTATATAAATTCAATGTATAGTGATTTAATGGTGAATTACAGGTATAGAGTCAATTATAATAATTAAAGATAACTTTGAATATTTAGAAGCTGAGGAAGAAAAACAATTTGGATACTATGTACCATTCACATACAAAAAGGTGTACAAGATACTCACATCTTTAATAAAATGCTCCAGTGTAGCATAAGCGATGGCGATTCCATCATGGGTGCTTGTTCCTCTTCCCAATTCATCCAAGATAACCAAGGACTGGGATGTGGCCTGTCTTATTATTTCTGCTGTGTCAGTCAGTTCTTCCATAAAGGTACTCTGCCCTTTATATATATTATCTGCAGCACCCATCCTACAAATAAAATAAAAACACCTTGATTTTTCCTCTGAATTTCATTTTTAGGAAGCCAAGTATTACTTTGTGAACAATAAACATAAATGATCCCTAAGGGTCTATATACTTTGAGCCAATAATAACTGAAATCATACTAAACAAAAGAAAACATGTGTTGGATATAAAAGAGTGCCTAACATCAAATGGTACCTTCTAGAAACACTGTGTGCCTAACATTAAACTGCACCTTTTAGAAGCAGTGGATAGAGTCCGAGGTACTGGACAGAGGTCCCCCAAAATAGGGAAACCTATGACCCTACCTTCTGAGCAGTCACTCCAAACCAGAATTTTGGTACTCACAAGGGAAAATAATGCTTCTCTGTGTTGCTGTGTTTAAATATCTATGAGTACTAGAATTAAAGACTTTTTCCTAGTATCTCAAGATTTGGTACTACAAATTGAAGTACCATGTTGAAATAATTTATCTATATAAGCTAAAACTTTTTATTAGAATCACAAATGTTTAGTAACCTCTGACACCTAATACAGGTTCCTAAAGTAGACTTCATGGAACATAGTTCTTAGGGATGTCATGAAATGGGTGCAAAAGATGTAAGAGTTTCTTTCCTGTAAGACTTCTGTGATCCTTTAATATTCTACCACACATTGTGCAGTTTCTAGAAAAGTATCTACTATTTAGCATTTGTCTAACTCTCTTAACTGTGGACACCTACCACTCCCAAGGCAACTGTGGCAATAATGGTCTACAGAACACATTTGGGAAAATGTCTATTTAGTCCAAAAGGATTCTTTAAAAAAGGTGGGGGAAGGGGGGAGAATCATTAAGCAATAGCCACTCCAGGTCATACAGTTAATAGCAAAACCTAGATTTCAGGTGTTTGACCTGCTAACCAGCTTTGTGAATTCTGGTAACTATTTTCTCAGCAAAACACCTTCATCAATGTAGTTTTGCTACAGTAGTTCACATGTCACCTACATACAGCAGCATAATGGTACCTTTTCTTGCTGGGGAAATTCATGGTGAAATCCAGCCTTACCCATCTCTGGGCTTGAGTCTTGTTCTGGGCAGGGAGAATGAAGTATAATGTTTTCCCCACAGATATGTAGAGCCTTAGGAGAACTGCTCCAGGAATCAGTGGAATTTAGAAATTAGTGGCATTTAGTTTTACTGAAAGTGTTTTAATTTTATCCATTTTAAAATCAGTAACTATAAAACATAATTTCTGAAATGTTGCTAACTTATGAGCATTTTGGCTATTTCTTCAAAGTTCAAATACTGTTATTTATCTCAATTGTCAATGTTTATTGGTATTTCTCCCCACCAAAAAGCAAGATTAAAGTTTCCTATCTCTGAAACTACTCTGAATTCTTCAGAATCATGTTTCACCCTCATTTAACATGGTTGCTTTTATTCCTGACAGGTTGCAAGCTGACAAAAAGAATAAATCTTTAACTGATAACAAAATGCTCTGATAAGGCAAATATTGGGGGGAAGGTCTTCGGTTCTCAAGAATTAGAATAACAGGCAAGCACTGAATAAGATTTTAATATAATAGTTTATGAGGTGCCTGGGTGGCTGAGTCAGTTAATCGTCTGATTTCAGGTTCGTTCATGATCTCATGGTTTGTGAGTTCAAGCCCCACAGCAGGCTCTATGCTGACAGCTCAGAGCCTGGAGCCCACTTCAGATTCTGTGTCTCCTTCTCTCTCTCTGCCCCTCCCCTGCTTCTGTCCTTTCTCCCTCAACAATAAATAAATAAACATTAAAAAAATGTAATATAATAGTTTAAGTATTACGCTTCAGTGCTTTCTAGAAACAGTATGGTTACAGAGTGGTCTGGTTAGAAATTTCATGAACCATAGGGTGCTCTTGGGAAGATATTTTTAGGCAGATACACACATACACACATAAAACATTTAGTATATGATAAGGAAGAGGTTTCAAATCAGGAAGGGAGGAAAGAATGAATGATCAGTCAATAAAAAACATGCTAGCTAACTGGTTGTTTCAGGAAAAAAAAAACAACAACAGGTATGCCACTACTCAAACCATATTCCAAAATAAATTTACATGAATTTAAAAGTTTAATGTAAAAAAAAAGAAACCATACCAACAGATATAGGTGAAATTTAATCTCTGGATAGGTAGGTAGGTGGCGTTATAAACTTAGCACCAAAACGTGTACAGCAAACACCACAAACTGACAAACATATTTGCAACACATATAACAAAGGGTTAATATTCCTAAAAAAAGGACTTTCATAAAGCTAAACAAAATGGTAAACATTCCAACAGAGAGATAGGCAAAGGATAAGAGTCAATTCACACATACAAAAACTAATAAAAATACATATTATGCAAATTCAAACAGGAATAAAATGCTGTCTTACATATACAATTAGCAGAGAGAGTAACAAGAATGATAACATCTACCACTGTCAAGAGTGTAAAGGATATTCTTATGTGAGACTGATAGTTGTTACAATCTCCCAAAACACAATTTAGCAACGTCTGTCAGAAGTTTTTCATGACCCATAAATTTCACTCTAGGAATTAATGCTGTGGAAATTATCACAGAGGTATGAAAAATGTGTGTACAAATATGTTTCTTAATGTTATCTAGTGAAAAACTGGAAAAAGCAAATGCCTAAGGAAAAGAGAAAGAGCAATAATACTTGGGTGGAAACTATGCAACCAGTAGAACTGGTACACTTAGAAATTAGACACTGAAAAATGGTCACAACATATGTGAAAACACTAGGTCACCAGAAAGTGTTTAGATTCAGTGGAGGGATCTGCTAGGCAAAGAGACCTACCCAACTGCTGAGCCACGTCAGTGTTTACAGCACCTGAAGCAGTGTTCCGTTCAGAGAGATGGACAGCATCCAAAATTAAAGAAAAATTTGAGGACAGTTGAAGAAAACGAATGGTAGGAAAGACGAGGGCTGAGAACAACCAACAAAACAACTACCACAAAGGAAATGAATAAAAATACAATTCAAAGAACAGAATTAAAACAAACAAAACCTCTATTTGGTAGCCTCAGAAAGATTAAGAAACCGGAGCCTTAAAATAAAACAGCCCACCAAAAAAAGGAACAGCTGGAGAACAAAAAAATCTTGTAAATTAAAAATATGATCAACTGAAAAAATTCACTGTATAGGCGGGATTAAAATTAGATACCATGGAGGACCAAGATTTTAATCTGAAAGATAAATTCAAAGAAATATCTCAGCACAGTGAATAGATCAAGGAATGAAAAATACACACAAATAATTTTAACATGGAGGCCAGTTCCTAAGGGCTTAAAGTCCACCCAATAGGAAGTACAGAAGGCAGACACAACAAAAGTAGTAATATCATAGAAGAAATTACTGCTAAACTGAAATAAGGCATGCATCTTCAAGTGGAAAGTTTCCACAAAATGCTGAATAAGATTAATAAAAGACTTAAACCTAGAAACACACTGGTAAAATTTAAGAAACGACAGGAATTTTTTAAAAATCCCGAACACTTCAGGTGTACCTGGGTGGCTCAGTCGGTTAAGCATCGGACTTTGGCTCAGGTCATGATCTCACAGTTTGTGGGTTTAAGCCCTGCATCATGCTCTGCACTGACAGCTGAGAGCCTGCAGCCTGTTTCAGATTCTGTGTCTTCCTCTCTTTCTGCCCCTCTCCTGCTTGTGCTCTCTCTCAAAAATAAATAAGTAAACATTTAAAAAAAAACCAATAAAAATAAATTAAAAATCCTGAACACTTCAGAGAGACAGAGAGAGAGAGAGAGAGAGAGAGAGAGAGAGAGAGAAGAGAAGACAAGAGAAGAGAGGAAAAACATTACTAACAAAGGGATGAAAATAAGATGCTATCAAACTCCTTACCTACAATGAATGCCAAACTAGAAGGGAACAATTCCTTTACATTTAAAATCTGAAAGTTTATATTCATTTAAACTTCCAAAACAGATATGAAGACAAAATAAAGCTTATCTTAGACTCTGAAGAACTCAGAAAAGTAGCCACCATGAGTCCTCATGAAAAAACTGCTCAAAGAGAGAGTCCTCATGCTCAAAACTGCTCAGAAGAGAAAATAGCATTCAAGAGAAAAACATGAACTATAGGGAATAACAGAAGTGAAAGAAGCTGGGAAGAAATGAGAATTTTAAAGGAGGGATGCTTAAGAGGAGCCCCTATGATAGTCCAGCGCCTTAAGGATTACATACTTCTTAAGCTCTCCAGTGAATGTGGATGTAACATATACATGAATCCTAATAATACAAATGTTGATTATTGGGTCCTTCTATTTGTAAACTAGCCTATGAAAGAGAACAAGATAATTACAGCAGGGCAGATGTTGGGACCTTTTGGAAAGGTAAAAGTAAGAACAGTTTTAACAACTGGAAGGGTCTTGGATTGATAAATGATTTCTTTGTATTTGTTGCCAGAAGTTCAACAGATATTGTCTAAAGTAAATAAATCTAAAATTAGAGGGAAGAATATTTTATAGACATTGTAATGTTAACTACCAGCAGAACAAAATAAGGAACCCTCAGAGTGACTGCCTACTGCACAGGGCTAGGGTTCTGTGCCAGAGATGATGGGGAGTAGGGGGAGAGCCTTTTAGTTTTCAATTGTGTGCCCTCTGTACTGTTTGTTTTCTACTATAACAGGCATTGCTTCTACAATTACATACATACACACACACACACACACACACACACACACACACACACACGTGTATTTACTTATTTCTGAGAAAGAGAGAAAGAGAGAGTGAGGGTGGGGGAGGGTCAGAATGAGTGCTGACAGCAGCAAGCCCTATATGGGGCTCGAATTCACAATGAGATCATAACCTTAGCTGAAGTTGGACACTCAACCAACTGAGCCACCCAGGTGCCCCCGTAATTATACTTTTTAAAAAATGTTATACTATGGGGCACCTGGGTGGCTCCGTTGGGTAAGCGTTCAACTCTTGATTTCAGCTCAGGTCATGATCTCAGGGTTGTAGGATCGAACCCTGCATTGGGCTCCATGCCGACAGTGCAGAGCCTGCTTGGGATTCTATCTCTCTGCTTGCACACATGCATGCTTGCTCACTCTCTCTCTTTCTCTCAAAATAAATAAGTAAACTTAAAAATAATGTTATATTAGGTCATTTTTATTAAAAACTGCCTGTGCAGAATAAAATATAGAAAGTTATTACATGTTTAGAGTTATTGTCTCAGGGTGGGGGATTACTGGTCAGTTAGTGACCCTTTCTCTTCTTCTAAGCACCTAGCAAAACATCTGATACAAAACTAGAGAATAAAAGATTATTGAATAAAGTCTTCTTTCCCAATTCCAGTGGATTAAGACATGTAGGAAATACTGGCCTAACATGGCTGTGTAAGTGTTCATTTCATTACTATCAATGAGGTGCCTTCAGGAATCAGTTCAAAATAAAATACAGAGTCAATAAATATAGATATATGTATATACATAAGGTCACTTAAATTTACATTTAAAGAAGCAAATCACATTTTACACAACGGAGATGTTCTGAAAGGCTGAGTTTTAGTCACTAGAGATATGTGAATTCTTATTTTAGGCCTTAGGCCTTGAACTTGAACTTTCTATATATCTGTTTCTTGGCATTAAAAAATTAACTGTCATACTGAAAAAGGAAGTTCTAGTCTATAAGATGGAGTGAAAACTTTTAAAAAGTCATGCAATTTATAAATTATGTAAGGTAGCTAAATAGGGTAGAAGAGTAATACCTTGAGTGAAGAGACCAGCACTCTTGTCCTGGCTTGGTCATTAAGTACTGTGTCATCTTAGCCAAGTTAGGTACCTTTTCTGTGTGGTCCTAGCTTCCTCATCCATAAAACGGGTAAGTTGGAATAGTAAACCTCTAAGGGCCCACCCTCTTCTTTTATTTTTCCTAAAATTTTTTTATCGTTTATTTATTTTTGAGAGAGGACAGAGCATAAGTGGGGGAGGGGCAGAGAGAGAGAGAGAGAGAGAGAGAGAGGGAGAGAGAGAGAGGGAGGAAGACATAGAATCTAAAAGCAGGCTCCAGGCTCTGCCTGACGTGGGGCTTGAACCCATGGACTGGACTGCAAGATCATGACCTGAGCTGAAGCCATATGGCCAACTGACTGAGCCACCCAGGTGCCCCAAACTGTTCTTACCACAGTAAAAGAATTTTTGGAAATGTATAAGAAAAACAAGGTGTCTCAAATTGGACAAGAGCTTTTTATGCAATGTTAGTTAAGAGTTCATGTTAACATGAATGACTGTAAAAGCTTGTATGTACTTTTTAAAAAAATCTTATTACTAATTGTTGAGTAAATTGCTGACAACGGCTTCACGTACATACCAACTGAGTCAGTACTATCCAAGAGGCGGCAGGACGATAATAGCTAAGTATACAAATCCCAGCTAAGACACTTCGGTTCCCCTATCTGTAAACAGTAACAACAATAGTGCCTGCTTTCCTACTTCTTATGATGGTTAGGAGAAATAAATAAGTTAATATTTATAAATTTTTAAGAAAAACTTACAATGGTTTCCTAACGTCTGGAAAATAAAACCCTAAATTCCTAGCATGGTTTCCAAGGCCTCTGAGTACTCTGGCCCCAAACCTGTCACCTCTCTCCAATCTCATCTCCTTTTGTCCCTAGACCCCATGTTGTCACCTTAATTCATACTTGCTCCCTGATATATGCCACATACCTTTTAAAGCAGAACAACTCTATCAAGATTTAATTCACACATCACAAAACTCACCCTTTAAAATGTATTTATAATTCAGTGGTGCTTAGTATATATTCAGAAAGTTGATATGACACACCTTTATCCCTCAATGTTTTCCCTCATTATTTCCTTAGCCTGGAATAATCTTCCCTCTTCTCTTTTCTACAAACTGACGGCCTTGTTTTCTACAAGCTACACTTACTTTTGCATTCCCCTCAAATGCTAAGCATAGTGTCTTGGACCAGGATCTTTAATACATCCTGTACATGAACTGACTCAGTCATGTTCAACTGCTAAAATTATTTGTTCCGAGGCTTGTAACACAACTTACCCAGCCAAAATGACTCAAGAGTAAACAAATTATGTGAATGTCTAAACTTCAAGTTAAAAAAGAGAAGTGCTGACTAACCATTTGTGGGAGAAGTCTCAAGGAGTGAAAGGATTTAAACATCTGTTTTCCTTTGTGCTTCAGTATAAATTAGGGTTATCTTTGCACATTGTCACGGAGTTTATTCTAACATCACAATGTACAACTTCTAAGGAGCATAAGTGTTTAAAGGACATAAAAAATTAACTTCTAATATTTTCATGGAATGTTTATTACAATTATATGGTACCCAGTAATTAAAAATTAGCACACAATCTTGATAGTATTCACTTGTATTTTCCACTCAATTTTAAAACACTGCATTTAAAACAGTAACTCCAGGGGCACCTGGGTGGCTCAGTCAGCTGAGCATCTGACTTCGGGTCATGTCATGATCTCAAAATTCGTGAGTTTGAGCCCCACATTGAGCTTATTGCTGTCAGCACAGAGCCCACTTTGGATCCTCTGTCCCACTCTCTATCTGCCCCTCCCCCCCCAAATAAAATATTTAAAAATTAATAAATACAAGAGTAAGTCCAAATTTTACTGTTCATTATAACCTATATGATGTACAAATGCTTAAGCTATGCTAAATTTTTAGTGGTAAAGTCAAGCCATGCTGGTGAAGATTAATTTTTTAAAATGTTATTTACTTTGTGCTTATCCAAACTACCCTTTACCCTTGCTAAGGTCTTCAGGGCCTTTCTAACTGACAAAACTAACAGATCACCCATTCTCCATCCTGACCCTCTCAGATTTTATCACTGATGACCACAAATTGTTCTCTATTGACCTTAGCATCAGGGCCCAGATAACCTCTCAGTCACCTTTTATCAAAAGCCTTTGCTCTCACTGAATCTGTCCTATGGGACCAGTCTGACTAGAAGGGCTGTACACACCAAAATCAGATTGGTACAGACAGATTTACTCTCCTTTCCACTAATGTTTTTTTCTTATGTTCACATTCCCTACAGAGAACTGGGCCACTTCTTTCTCCAATGGTCCCTTCCACTTTGACAGAAGGGGAAGAGCCTGTATGATAGCAAAGCATTTCCTATCAGCAAGCCAAAAGAGTCAAAAAAGTCGTGCTGCTGGCCAAATTGGTAGTAATCATTTTACACCGCCATTTAACACATGAGGGAAAACACTTCGGATATCAAGTGACTTTCCCAAGGTGACATAGTGAATTTGTGACAGAGAAGAAAAAAATACACAGGCCTTCAGGTTTCTGGCTTGGAGCTGAATTACCCAGCGTGCCTCATGGTATTTCTGTCCTTAAGGAGAGGAGACCAGATTTCAGGGGCTCTTAGATGTATTTTTATTATGCAACAGTCCTAACTCTACTGTTAGGCCAGTGATTTTCAAATATCTTTTTATCCATTAAATCCCTAGCTCAAATTAAATTTCACAAAGAAACTCACTACAGATTAGATAAAAGGAGTGCTGATTTGGTCAAGACACAGCACTATTAGGCCATCTTTCCTCATCCAGAGGGGGCTCTGGGGGACTCTAAACACCCTGTACAACAGTTTGAAAGTCACTGCCTTAGGAGGCAACAAATTGTCTATTACAATTCTATTTTTCCTCAGCACATGATGATCAAGTAACAATGCTGCCCAGCAGACACTGAAGAAATGCCAGCTTGTTAACCAGTAACTGAGGCTACCACGCAAAGTGTACGTTTAAAACTATGGGGAAGGTTTACTGATAAAAATATTTTCTGCTAACTTCCTTTAAGAAATACCATTTATTTTTCCAATAAATTTCAGCAGTATAATGACTTTATATAATTCTTATGGACACAGAATTTTATAACTAAACACATTTTCCTTTTCATCGTGATTACTAATAACTGAATAACACCTTATAATAACAAATAACAACTCGCACTTTATATTATGTTTCTATACTCATTTTCTCTTGGTTCCAGTGTCTTTAGATACCATTCTATCTCTTATTATCCTGCTATATTGTATATATCCCAGTAAATTACCAAAAATACACTTTTGAAGATAGTATAAATTAAAGAAGTTTTTATAATGTTTTATTAATTCAACAAGCATTTCACAAAACATAATACTGGATAATGATTCTGAAATTCTCCAAATGTTAAAATATGTTAGAGATTTAAGGAATTCTAGAACATGCAATTAGTATAATTCTGTCTATATATTCAAAGTAGTAAAAAATGGAAAACACATTCTTTAGACTTCATCTTAGAGTTATTTTGCTCCAAGTACATAGGTTACAGTTATGTGATTAAGAAAAAAAATCACTCTGATATTTTTAGGAGTGGCTGCTGACTAATCTTTCTAATCCCCTACTCCCTCCTCGCCTATTACCCTTATATAGGTCAACAAAGCTTAATAAAGCATTAATGGAGAAAAGAAATGAATACTTTTTTGAATCAGTTTCTAAAATAAAGAACACTTACATGAAAATTTGAACAAGAGTTTGTTTTTATGAGATCTTGATATTTTGAGATAACATTCTAGATGTTTTTCAATGGTAGCTAATGGGCTGGACCTCTGTCCCCTCAAATCACAATTTCTGGGTCTTACACAAGGAAAATGCTAGCATAAGGGAGAAGTACTGCAATAAACAAAGAAAAAGAATTTTTCATATTGAATGATCAGTACTAGAGCTTAAATATCAAAATTATTACATAGAGGCAACAATTACTATATTGCATTAGGACTTTTTGACACATTTGAGTGCTTTCAAGATTGTGGTTATATGCATGCGTGCGCACACACACACACACACACACACACACACACACACACACAACCAGTTGACATTTTTCAGGTATACAAGTCAGTGGCATTAAGCACATTCGAATGTTGTGCAGCCATCACCACTATCCGTTACCAGATCCTTTTCAATACCCCAAAACAGAAATTCTATACTCATTAAAAAACAAACTCCCTATGCTTTCCTTCCCATGAGGCCTGTGGTAATCTCTATTCTACCTTTTGTCCCTATGAGTTTGCTTATTCCAGCTTCCTCATGTAAGGGGAATACCTTACTTGTGTTCTAAGTGCTCTACAGAGGAGGACTTTTACGTTAGCTTATTTTGCCTTCTTTTTGAAATTGAAGATGTTCCTCTTTACTTCACTTTGCTAAAGAGTTAACAGAATTCTGTACTGTCTACATGTCTAAGCTTTTATTTTTTCCATATTTTGCAAATTTATAAAAGGGAAATAATCTCCTAAATAACAAAGTATTCTAACTTTTGAGAAGGGCAGTATAAGAAGTAGAAATAAAAAAATACAGTCCAAGGAAAAAGCTACAAAAAGATACCAATTATTACAAGATGTGTAGATATTGCGTAGTTCTTAAAAGTCATAAAAATATGAAGAAGCAGATCTGTGTTACATTTAAACATAAACATTAACCCAGAAATGGAATGAAATCACAAATGCTTTATCACTACATGGATTCATTTTAAGAGTCTGGAAAGCCATATACCTAAACAACAATGATTTCGACGCAGTAGAATTACAGGTGATTTAAATTTCTAATTTTTGAGCTTTTCTATATTTATATTTTGCACAACAAACAAGCTTTACAGTGCAATTAGAAAACAAATTTTATTTTTAAAAATCACAAATGATAATGATAAATACTTTACTGTATCATTATGTTGAGACAAGGCAAAAAGATGGTAATTACCAGGTTAAAAAACCAGCTTTCTTTTAGCAATCACTTTATTAGCAACAATGAAATTATTATAAAAGAAGAAAATTTAATATAATTGTTTCTACTAACAGTTGCAATCAGTTCACATTATAGTATTTAAAATTAATTTATACAAGTTGTAACACTGAACTGCAAATATAGCCAAACAAAGAACACTGCAGCAATCTTTCGATTTCAATGGAAACATTGCTGAGAATCGAGATGGCAATCCAGGAAAATGCCAAACTTGTGTTGGTTCTCAGGAAACCACGTTCACTGAAAACATCTACAAACACATGCAGGCCACTTAGGAAGGGCACAGGCATTTTCCTATCAAAGAGACCCCAGGAAGTGCTGACTGGACAAATTACTCTCTAACACATCTTCAAGTCTTGGGAAAGTCCCAAGAATTTCAGAGCAAAATAATTAACAGAGAAAATGTTATTTCCCAACTGTAACCATATCTGTGAAAGCCACAAATGATTAAGGCCATAAAAAGAAAGGTAAGATTCATCAGTCATCATGGTAAGATTAATCAGATTAATTAATAAGATTAATAAAGGGGAACCTGACACAACCAAAGGATGCCCCTTATAATTAAATACACATTAAGAACTCAGGCAAATCACCATCTCTCGGATTCTGCTGTCCCTTCTGTAAACTGAACAATGGCTCCTAAATCTGGATATGTTTTAGAGTCACTTGCAGAGGTTCTTAAGTATGGACAGACTCTGTCTAAGAGCCCCCTCATCATACCAATTAATTACAGCACTATCTCCAGGAGATCTGCCTTCAGGAGAACTGCCTGGGATATGGATTTCAAACCAACCAAATCCTCAGGTGACTCTGAAGTATTAAATTCATACGACCACTTCCTAGCAAAAAGATGAAGTGAGGCATCTCCTGTTTGCCAAACACAGCTGCGGGAACTAAATAAACCACAGAGATACTCACAGGCAACACTTTTGATGCCAATAGAATTCATAACAGCCTACTCATTTAGGCTGTTATCATTTATCGTGTGATTTTTAATGCTAGTATTTACTAGCAACTAGAAGACATGCACTGATTCAAGGGGTTTTCTTTCTGTTTAAGGAGGACAGACAGACACACACACACACATTAGGATATATATACATGTTAAATATCTATTAAATATACATAAATATACATTATATACATATTTAATAGAGTGCAAGTACTCCACAGTAGGTGCTCAATCAATATTCGTGGACTTAAACTCGACTGGACAAACAGATCAGTTATCATCCTCACAAATGCAAATACCTGAAATAAGTTAAGCATTCAAACGCCTATTACACTCTAATTCTCTCTCAAAATAAACACACTGGTGAGTACACAGCATTCCTGAACTGAGGGGCCATAAGAGGGTTTACATGGGTAGCATGGCATGCAACTTATTAACCAAGGACCACTTAATGTAAATATCCCTTTCTACCAACATTTAATTTAAGTGACATAAATGGCAATAAATTATGCTGAGAGAAGCCAAGTGTTTTGCTTTTTTTTTTCAAGCCAGACTTAATAATTCATTGCTTTTCTAAAACTTAATTACTGAGTCTAAAAAGGTGAATAAGGTTTAAGCCTACATTTATCAGGATAACAAACAAGAGATCTTATTCCAGGGATGCACTCAAAGATGTTAATGATCCTTAGAAATAAGTGTCTAGAAATATTTCACTGATAAATATATATACAAACACTAATACATAAATACTAATTAGAGCCAAGTGTATATGTTTGCTAAAATTCCACCTTTTTTTTTAATATGAAATTTATTGTCAAATTGGTTCCATACAAAACCCTGTGCTCATCCCAACAGGTGCCCTCCTCAATGCCCATCACCCACCCTCCCCTCCCTCCCACTCCCCATCAACCCTCAGTTTATTCTCAGTTTTTAAGAGTCTCTTATGGTTTGCCTCCCTCCCTCTCTAACTTTTTTTTTTCCTTCCCCTCCCCCATGGTCTTCTGTTAAGTTTCTCAGGATATACATAAGAGTGAAAACATACAGTATCTGTCTTTCTCTGTATGACTTATTTCACTTAGCATAACACTCTCCAGTTCCATCCATATTGTTACAAAAGGCTATATTTCATTCTTTCTCATTGCCACGTGGTATTCCATTGTGTATATAAACCACAATTTCTTTATCCATTCATCAGTTGATGAACAAATCAGGAGACATAGATGCTGGAGAGGATGTGGAGAAACAGGAACCCACTTGCACTGTTGGTGGGAATGCAAATGGTGCAGCCGTTCTGGAAAACAGTGTGGAGAGGTTCCTCAAAAAATTAAAAATAGACCTACCCTATGACCCAGCAACAGCACTGCTAGGAATTTACCCAAGGGATACAGGAGTGCTGATGCATAGGGGCACTTGTACCCCAATGTTTATAGCAGCACTTACAACAATAGCCAAATTATGGAAAGAGCCCAAAATTTGACTTTTAAAAGTAATGTTCTTAGGGAAAGGATTATACAAGATTACAACATTCAGAAAAAATATTCCTAAAGCATCCTGTCTGTTTGCAGCTTTTCAAAAATTTATTTATTCTTCTCATGGCACAGTGCACAGCACACAGTAGGCATTCGATGAGTATTTATGCAATTAATGAATTTAAACCCAGTGCTGTAAATGTTCAATCATTAATATGAAAATAACCAATTTAAAGATAAAATTTGGAGACAAATTTTATGCATATGTCTCACTCTGCTAGACTTCCAATATTTCTTACATTGAGTACAAAAAAAATTTGAAGTGATTTACAATAACAACATATTTATGGTGGAAGAATTACAATGAATATGAAACTAAGATTTTAAGCCATACAGTAGGTCCTCACATTTGAGACAGCATATTTGTGCATGAGCTCTGAAAATGCTAATTTTGCGGTCTCATCCTTGCAATTCCAATTTAATAGGTCTCTGATACAGGGCTTAGAAAGTTTTAAACATTAATCATAAACAAGCATCTCTATGGTTCTCATGCAGCTGTTATAAGAACCATGTTAGAGAAATACTCCCATGCAAGAAGAGAAGGGGGAAAATTAAACCAAATTTGTTTCTGCACCTGAGCCTTGAATTTAGCTCTTGCTTTCTTGGCAGGCAAGACAAAAAGGAATTAAAGAGGAAGCAGCCATTGGCTGATGACAGGAGGCCTGGCAGTTTGTCAGAGAAGGCCAATAAATCGCTTCAAGTCTTTTTGTAAACAGGCACAGCATGCACATGGAGGGAAAACAATTTCCTAGCATGAACAAAAAATGACTTATCAGATGGCACTCCACGTAAAGGTCAGTAAATAAAAATGAAAATTTCCTTATGAGCAATTCTGGAGACTATATAGAAACATCATCAAATGGGTATGTCTACTTTAATTTTAAAGCACGAGTACAAACTTTTACCCACGGCCAGCAGGATTCTAAACTGCTCCAGCCCCCTTGAAGAACAAGAAAGATGCACATTCCTTACACTCCACAGTCCCACTCCTAAATGATAGCCTCAATTCAGAAAACTCGTTCATACGCACCAGAAAACACATGTAAGACAAGTATCAGTATTGTTTGCATTTGCAACAAATTTGAATCATGTTAAATACCAATCAAGGAAAATGGATAAACTGTGGTAGATGCATACAATAGAATACCATAATTATAGAAAAATGAGTAAACTAGAATTATACATATCCATATGGGTGAATTTCATAAATATAACATGGGAGGGGGAAGCCAAGTGCAAAAGAATATACAGTGTGGTGTGATACATAGAAAGTGTTCCTCAAAAAACATACCCAGGGAGTAAAAATATAGAGAAATGCATGGGATGAAAACTAGTCAAGAAAGGTAGTTCCAGGGCACGTGGGTGATTCAGTTGGTTAAGGGCCCAACTCTTGATTTTGGCTCAGGTTCAAGGTCTGAACCTCTCTGCCCCTCCCCCGCTCTCTTTTTCTCTCAAATTAAATAAACATTAAAAAAGCATGTGCTCTCTTTTTCTCTCAAATTAAATAAACATTAAAAAAAAGACAAAAGGGCAGTTCCTCTAGATGGGGTGGAGGGGAAAAGAATCAGGGAGGATTACGGGTTCAATAGTATTGGCAAAATGTTCTATTACTTCTAGGGTGGTATTTACCTATGGGACTGTCCTATGTCTGAAGTATTTCACAATAAATGAATGAAAACTGTAACAGCATAATATTAGACCATATTCTAGTAAGGATCTAGGATATAAATGAATGTGGTCCATGCAGACTCCTTTCAATTATAACAGGAAAGAGAATAAGAACAGAAGAAAAGACAGGGAACAGGGTCCTTACACTAAAGCAGTGCATCCCAGATGGAGGTCTCTGAGGTTAAAGAAACAAGGAATCTCTGCACAGCAGATCCAGTGCAGCCATTAAAACATGCAAGACTGGGGCACCTGGGTGGCTCAGTAGGTTGAGTGTCCAACTCCTAATTTTGGCTCAGGTAATGATCTCACAGTTTGTGAGTTTGAGTGCCACATAGGGCTCTGTGCTAACAGCGTGCAGCCTGTTCTCTCTCTGCCTCTCCCATTTGTGTGTGCTCTTTGTCTCTTAAAATAAATAAACAAACATTAAAAAAAATAAACATGCGAGGGGTACCTGAGTGGCTCAGTCGGTTAAGTGTCTGTCTTCAGGTCAGGTCATGATCTCATAGTTCGTGGGTTCAAGCCCACCATCAGGCTCTGTGCTGACAGCTCAGAGCCTAGAGCCTGCTTCGGATGCTGTGTCTCCCTCTTTGCCCCTCCCCTCCCTTTCTCTCTCTCTCTTTCTCAAAAAATAAATAAAACATTAAAAAAAACATGTGAGAGTAATCTGCATGAAGTGATAGAGAAATATGTCTCCCACATATTAGGAAATTAAAGCAAGCTGCATAGCATAATGTTTAATATAATACCATTTATATAAGAGAAGATTTATGTATACCTGTAAATTGGTGGAAAATTATACAAAGAATCATCAATAGTTGTTGACCTGGGGAGAAGGTAAAAGTTAGTTTATACCCTATCATACTGTTCAATTGTTTTCATAATAGGATCTATTATTTTTATAATTAAACAACTGAGCTCTCCAGCAAGGGCAGTGGAAATGCTTCTTGGCTGCACTCCAAAGTTGTCTGGACACTTACAAAAGTGTCAACTTCCAGACCCCAGTCCAACTTAGAACTACTGAGTTTAGGGTCCAAGTATCAGTATTTTTTAAAGCTCCATTGAAAAAAAGTCCAATGTACATTAAGGGTTAAAACTCACTGTTTCTAGATGTTCCGTGTGCAAATGATAATATGTGTGTTATGAAAATTAAAGACACCAATCTTCTATATTGATCCAGACAAGAAAACCATCACTAAAGGAGGAAGGAAAAAGGTTACATACAGGCTGGGTTAGAAACTTTTTGGAAAAGTAAGCTCTGATATGCTGAAGTACCTGGGAATGTTCAGGCTTAGAAGTCCAAATGCCATGCTACTGAGTAGGGAAGAGAAATTTGCCCTGGAAAAAAGTGTTCTCAGACAGTGAACATATAAGCATTTCACAAGACTCCTATAAAACATCTTATTTTGACTGATACTGCCTTTAATCTGAGGTTGTATCTCTCTTACGTTTATTTTAGAATTTTAAAAATATTAATAAGCAGAAGAAAAGAACATTCACCACAATCCCATCTCCCTCATGATATTTTGGAATATAGCCTTCTATTTAGATGATTTTCTCTGCATATATTTACATATATAATTTCTCCTACAAAAGTGGAATCAAACAGAATGCCAGGTTTTGTAACCAGCTCTTTTTTGTTATTGTAACAAGAATATTCTTTCTTTCATGTAATACTACCTCTGGATGGGCCCACCAGTACCAGGTAATGGTAAAATGTATTCCCAAGTAGCTGAAAAAAATGGGTGTGTTTAAGGAAGTTAATTCAGAATGAAAACCACTATACTGAAACAATGACTTTGGTGTTCGCAAGGTTTACAGCTTAGTTTCTCCCTTATGCAGTGACTAGTAACCAGTCCAGCTCCTCAAGGCTGCTCCTGGCTCACAAGATAAAGGCATGCTATCATGGCAGCAGCATGGAGGAAAAAGCTCACGGTCCATGTGAGTACCTTCTAGGTCAGCCACTAGCTGGTCTTTTCACTAAAAATTGTTGTCTAACAAAATACACAGGTTTTTTAAAGCTGTTTTCTTAAGCAATTCATTTGTTTTTCTAGGTACTATGAACTATTTTAACTGAACAAGTTTACCTTCATGGAAACCTTTGAGACAAATCTATAGCTTCCCCACAGCAGTGTTGGTCATTATGTGATAAATATTGTAAGCTTCATTTCTGGCTCCATCTTAAGCCCTTACCCTCATTTTTACTCACGCTATTTGGAATCTTCTGTAAACTGACTTAACTACTTTCTGGAAGATGGCAGGATAAATATTAATGAACGAGCAAGCAAATAAATACACATATACAAACACCTCTCAAGTACTGCATGATCTTACAGCAATGGAATGCCTTGTGCCTCCATGGATTGTCCTTATCACACCTGAGTTTCTTGAGGGCAGGTAACGTGGTCTCATTCGGCTTTGTATCCCTAAGGCCTAGCATAAAACTCAGGTACACTGTAAGGTTTTAAGAAAAATGCGTGTTTAGTACACTGGAGTTTTGATCTTGTTATTGAGCCAGTGTCTCCTAACAGTCTATAGTTTCTGCTTAAGACACGGAAATTTAATGGCGATCTTATCACGCAGCCTCCTAGTTGTGCTGCATGTTACAAGTTAAGATCACTTCTGAAAACAGATCCCCTTCCTGAATTTCTTAGGGTCACTGACAAACACCACCATTCACTTCTCTTGGTCACCGAGGTTTGATGCCTCCTTGTCTCTAGTTCTTTATCTATCACTCTTCATCCACTGTAGTTACCAAAGCCTGTCAGTTCTAACCCTGTAACATCTCTCCTCTGTCCCTTGTCCACTTCCATTTCTGTCAGTCTAATTAAGATGCTCAGGATCTCCCCAAGAATAACTGCATTACATCATCCCTTTGTATAATCCATCTTTCAAAGTGTGGCCAAATTAATCTTCCTGAAACCTCAACTGTAAGTAACTCTGATCACATCATCTTCCTACTCATAAGTCTTCAACAACTCCCCACTGCCCATGGGATTAGCTTCTATTGGCCTGATCTTGACTTAAGATCAGTTCATTCGATAGCCCTGTTGTTGAGTGTCTGTTATATATGTACAAAGCAAAGTTCCAGGTTCGGGGAGGGGGAAGGGAAATGTACAAAACATGAAAATCATCTTCTGGGAATGGACTATGCAACAGGAGAGGCAGAGGTTTACACCAATAACTATAAAACAAAAAGTGGTAAGAACTTTTTAAAAAAGGCAAAACACCTGTACCCCAATATTTATAGCAGCACTTTCAACAATAGCCAAATTATGGAAAGAGCCTAAATGTCCATCAGCTGATGAATGGATAAAGAAATTGTGGTTTATATACACAATGGAGTACTACTTGACAATGAGAAAGAATGAAATCTGGCCTTTTGTAGCAACATGGATGGAACTGGAGACTGTTATGCTAAGTGAAATAAGTCATACAGAGAAAGACAAATACCATATGTTTTCACTCTTACGTGGATCCTGAGAAACTTAACAGAAGACCATGGGGGAGGGGAAGGAAAAAAAAAGAGAGGAGAGAGGCAAACCATAAGAGACTCTTAAAAACTGAGAATAAACTGAGGGTTGATGGGGGGTGGGGGAGAGGGAAAAGTGGGTGATGGGCATTGAGGAGGGCACCTGTTGGGATGAGCACTGGGTGTTGTATGGAAACCAATTTGACAATAAATTTCATATTTAAAAAAATCAAAATAAGAACTACCATACAATGTAGCAATTCCTTTTGTAGATTAATAAATAAATAAATGGGAATATTATTATTGGCTAAAAAAAAAAAAAGGCAAAACAGGGGCGCCTGGGTGGCTCAGTCAGTTAAACGTCCAACTTTGGCTCAGGTCATGATCTCACCATTTGTGAGTTTGAGCCCCACATCGGGCTCTGCGCTGACAGCTCAGAGCTTAGAGCCTGCTTCAGATTCTGTGTCTCCTTCTCTCTCTCTGCTTCTCCCCAACTTATGTGCTCTCTCTCTCTCTCTCTCTCTCTCTCACACACACACACACACACACACACACACACACACACACAAATACACATTTTTTTAAAAAAGGCAAAACACACAGTATAGAGATGAGAAACATTAACTGTGGCTATGGGGCTCCAGGAAGACTTCGTGAAGGAGGTGGAATCTTAACAAGAAAAATAGCAAGAGAGGTATATCTGGTCCAGGATATAGTATAAACTGAAAAAAGACAAATGGGAAAATACATACTAGCTTCCTAGAATTCAGAAAGAAGAGTTGGGTTGACACATAGGTAGGTGAGGGAAAGAAACAGAAAACAAGACTGAAAAGATTGGGGTTCATCTGGTTGTTCTTGACTGATTTGCTCAGAGACTTGTAGTTTAGCACCAGAATGATTTGATCATAGCTGTGTTCTGAAAGGACCTCACAGGGGCTTGAAAACTGACTGGAGAAGGAAAAAAGGAAAAAAGGAACCAGTTTCTGCAATAATTTGTAGTAAGCAATGGGTGCCAAGATTAGGCCTAAAGCATTAAAAGATGCATGACTGGCTAAGAGGGCACTCAGTAATATCTGGCGGGGACACTGCAATCAGACCCTCGCACATGTTTTTATCTATTTCTTTCCTGTTTGATTGATGAGCTTCTGAGTCCAGAGGACACAGTGTGTGTCTCGTTTCAGGGCTACAGTCGGCTGACCCAGTTAGGCTGCAGTGTGTAGCACCTACAGCTTGTGGATCCATCACTGCCCAAGCTGGGTCAGACTAGTCTCCAGACCCCATTCTTCTACTTTCCTTATTTTGATCAGTCGGAACACTGTGTGTCCTCCTCCGTGGTTTTTGGCACCAACATCAAGTCCATATGGCTCTACACTTCTCACGTTTTATCCAACTCTCTGCCTCACTCACCTCCTAAACCTAAACATTAGGTACTTCGGAATAGCTGCCAAATAACCAGCCAGCTCTCTTGTGTCCTTGCTCTCTTCTCCACAAGTGCACTCCCTCCTTTTTCCTCTCCAGTCCCTCCCCTGCAGCCCTCTCAGGAGAACCAGCTATTCGCTTCCTTGCCTCACCCGATACTGCAAGGATTCTCAGGCTCACCGCTCTTCCTTCCAGGCTCTACCTTCTTGTAATAAAAACAGCTCCTTTGAGGTTATACCACCAGACCGTAACATCCTCCTTTTGTCCATGCTGCAGCTATTCAGTTTCAAATCACTCCCCTTCATTCATCAAAGCTGTTAATACTTGGTGTGTATCTTGTCTCCACCAAGAGCCCCACCATTGCTTCCAGTAGCCCTTCAGGTCCACGTGGCTAAACCAGCCAACACCATCCAGCTCAATCCTAGATCTCCTCTTTGCCCATCTCCTTCTCTACTCTATCTCAGCCATCCATCACCAGACTCACATCCTGGACTTCATCAGAGACATGAACTGTTTCATCTCAAAAGCTGCCCATTCCAGCTCACACAGCACCTCCACCATGACTGTTGTTGAAACCTCTCAGGACTCTAGCCCACCTACCACGTGCCTTCCCTGGTGCTGTCAGCCCTCTTCTTAAAGTTCCATGGTCCACCACTCCCAACATACACTGGCCAACTCTTAAACTCCCTCTGCCCTTCCATTCACTTCTCTGGAAAAACTCCACCCTGGAGGGGTTGCAAAAAAAGGGTGACACACTAATTCTGTCGTTCCTTCTTTGCTTATTAGCTGGAACACTTCCATCATGAGAAACTTTCTCTCACCTGGGTGGAAAGACAGACTGGCTGCTTGATTCTCTATTTTTCAATTTTCATTCTACAAAGTAACTAATGATTTTTTGTTAGAAGTATCATTACTAACTTGTTCTAATATTCCCCAAGGTAATCAAGGCATTTTTTAAATCAGAAATTTATGGATATAACATATCCCTCTGGAACATGTTCAAGTCTACCATTCAAAAACAAAACAAGTCCTTCACTGGATCTCTCACCGTCTCCCCCTGGCCAAGCTGCCCTGGTGACACCTGTACTAACACTCTATTTCTTGACCTCTCACTCACTCTTTAACCCTTTTTAACCGGAGTATGGTCCCACCATTCCACCAAAACAGCTCCTGCTAAGGTCAATAGTGACAGCCACCTTGTTAAGATCGAAGTTGACTTTTCAGGCTTCCTTTCACCTGACCTCTCTGTGCTGCTGGCCACTTTCTCCTTGAAGGAGTCTTTCCCTGACAGTGTAACATCCTGGTTTTGTCCTCCCTTTCTGGCTACTCGTCCTTTGTTGGTTTTTCTAGCTTATCATGTTACTCACCTATGACATGTTGGTAGTCCTAAGACTCAGTCTTAGGACCTTATTTTCTCCACTATACTCTCTAACATGATCTCAGCCACACCCAGGTCTTCACTTACCACTTATACAGAGATGTCTCACAGCCAATTTATATCATTACTTTTCATCTTTTCCTCTGGACTCTACATCCAACTGCCTATATGACAGCTCCCCTAGAATGTCTGAGTATTTCTCCTTACTATGTATAAAAATAAAAGTCAGGATCTATGGCAAAAAGAAAATCACACTCTTCCAGTAAATGCTAGCACTGTCCAAACCAGATGCATAAACCACTGTCATCTCTGACACTCCATTCATCTCAGCTGCATATCCCTTCTATCACCAACCCCTGTTGATTTATTTCCCGAACACCTTTCAAATGAGACTCCTTTCCACTCAAACTAACATTACAAACCTCATCCAAAGTACTGATACCTCTCACTGAGACCACTGCAGGAGTCTATTGATAAGGTTACTACTTGGTCCTTTCTCCAAACGTTTCCTGCATTATAGCCAACGTAGATGTGATCATGCCAAGCCTTGCTTAGAACTCTTCAATGGTTTCTCATGGCTGAGGAAAAAGTCCCAACCCTCTAAACTCTGTGTCACTTGCCCTTACCTATTCTTCAACTTCATCTAGAATAATGTTCTCCTAGACAGTCACTCTTCAGTCCCTTATCTACGATTTTTTTTTAATGCTAAGAGACTCTGCACACACACCCCCTGTCTGAAATTGTCTTTCTTCCTTTGATTAGTCAGCTCACCCTTCAGATAGGCCTCAAGAGTTGCTTGCTAAGGGAAGCCTTCCCTGTCCAGCTCATACCCTGCTCGCAGACTGTCAGAGCATCTTGTACACAGCCTTTATATGTTTGTCACTGCTGCAATTTCACATTTTTTATGTAATTCTTTTGGTTAATATTGATCATCTCCACCAGGTAAGTTTCACTAGAACAGAAAATATGGTTGTTTGGCAGTCCCACTGTTTGTTATATATTAGATGCTAATATATGCTGGATAAAAGAATAAATTAAAATGAATAAATACCTAAATTTCTTGAAATTAGTGTGGTTTGTCCTTTTTCAGAAGGCTTACACTTGCTATCCCTGAATGCACTTTATAAAAGCATTTAATATAAGGGGCATAAAACAGTCACTATACATTGGTAAGAATGTTATTTCTGGTATTTTAAATATATTACTATTATAAAGTTTAACTTTTTATTATTATCACTGAATTCATTTCTTATAGGCAAAAACTATTTTCTGATTATCTCTGAATCCATTCCTAAATATGTGCCTAACTTCATAAGAAAAGCTGGACAAAACCAAATTCTTACTGTTTCCCTTGCAATTATGGCCATGAGACACAATTCTGGTTAGTGAAATATATGTGGAAGTCTTCTGGGAGGCTTCTGAAAAGGCACTGATTTCCTGAAAAAAGAAGGCGGGGGGGGGGGGGGGGGCGGGTGGAGAGGCCGGGGAGCCTGTGGCATTCTCTCTTCCTGTTCCCACATGCGAACATGAATGTGATGCCTGGAGTCACAGCAACTATCTAGCAGCTATGAGGGAAAGGCCAAAAATATTGCAGAACCACCACAACAGCGGAAACAACAGCGCACCTCAAGCATTCTTATTGTATGAGAAAAGTAAACTCTTATTTTTTTTCTATTACTTATATCTAAAATACATATATATCTAAAAATATCCATAACTGATATTCTGCTCACTAACAAGATTCTCTTCCAGTCAAACCATCTTACTTTGCCCAAGAAGTCTTTCTCTCTTTCCCTCTTCTCCTTTTAATCTTTTTTCCCTTGGTTAAATTTCTGTCACTCTCCCTACTAAGGTAACCAAAATAAAATACCTAGTATATTTATTTTTACAAGATAGAAGACTAATTACAATTTAAAAAGTAAAGAAAGAGTCCTTAAATTTCTTATACTGAATTTATCTACAAATATATAAAGATCAAAATAACATCTGTTTGGTGATATGGTATCAAACAGAATTTAGGTGTCCCTGCTTACTCTCAGGTTAAAAACCAAGCTCTAAGATAAAGTATTTTTTTTATTAAAAGTTTTTTTTAATGTTTATTTATTTTTGAGAGAGAGAGGGAGACAGAATCTGAAGCAGCTCCAGGCTCTGAGCTGTCAGCACAGAGCCCGACACGGGGCTTGAACTCACAGACCGCGAGATCATGACCTGAGCCGAAGTCAGATGTTCAACCAACTGAGCCACCCAGGCGTCCCTAAGATAAAGTATTTTAATGTCTACTCAAATGCATCAATATCAGCATGTATTTTTTTTTCTTTTATTTTAGAGAGAGAGCAAGAGAGAAAGTACACGCACAGGTGGAGTAGGGGCAGAGGGATAAAGAGAGAGAATCCCAAGCAGGCTCCACACTTAGCACAAAACCTGACGTGGGGCTCAATCTCACAACTCTGAGATCATGACCTGAGCCAAAATCAAGAGTCAGATGCTCAACCGACTGAGCTACTCAGGCGCCTCAGTATGTGATATATTCTGATGTGATTCCAAAGTCAAGTGTTATAGAAATATGCAGCTGCACAACCAATCAGACACTTATACACATAATCTGACTACATACATATGGACTATATTTAATTTTTCCAAAAATGCCCATGCTCTTAAGAAGTATAAGATACTTCTTATACTGATAAGGAACTGATAAATCTGAATAAATAGATTGAACTATGATTTTCCTATTAGTGAGACCAGGATATTTCACTTCTATTCCTAACATGACATGCAATTTAGGTTTATAAATGAAGGGTAAGACTTAGTTACGGGTAATGTTCTTAGCATTAAAAATACATACATACATACATACATACATACATAATCTTGGGCAGTGCCCTTCTCCATGTCAGTTCCCCACCTATAAAATGAGGAGGGTGGGCTGGTTTTCAGACTGTGCTCTGCAGAGCCCATCCAGTCAAGTCTGTAAGCCTTCCACTCTGACTCAGGCAGAGCAGATCTGCTTTTATCTGTTTAAATATTCATCTTTTATATAAGATTTTCTTTAAAGTAAGAACTTAGTAACCAAAAATAACTTGAAAACTAGTGGACAAAATGCTCTCCTTGGACTCCTCTGGTATTAATATTCATGATGAAATGCTCTCTTTAAGCTCCTAAGCTCTAAATATTTTAAGAGCAAATCTATTCATCTAAATACGTACACAGAAAATTCATGTGACAATGTGGGCCTGACTTATTTTCAGAAATACATTCAAATAGAACTAATGTTTTTACCTCGTGAAAATGCCATCCACAATTCCAATTGTTGCTTCCTCTGCAGGAACATAGGAGCCAATCTGAGCCATGATAGTAATCAATGCAACTTGTTTTATGTAGGAGCTCTTTCCACCCATGTTTGGTCCAGTAATTATCATTACTCTCTCTGAGTCCCCCTAGAAAATTAAAAAGCAATTTCACTTATTGTACCCAAAGGGCTTTTACATAACAGCTATAATTTATTCCATAAGTGGGAATGCCTTAAGTAAAAGATGGCTTTATGATATTTAAATATGTTACCAACTAAGTATTACAAATGGAAAGAGGGGCTTTTTGTCTTAAACCTGAACCATGATATTGCAGAACAGTGAATTTTTAGCAATGTACATGACTGTTTCTGTGTATAAATAAGGAAAAAACAAGAAGCAACCTAAATGAGATAACTACTATGGCTTTCTCATTAAATATTCATTTACCTGCCTCTTTGTGTGTTTTTTATATTGCTTACATTTAAAACCAATCAATGTGTCTACCTTAAAACTACCGGTATTTATAGGGCGCCTGGGTGGCTCAGTCCGTTAAGCGTCCGACTTCAGCTCAGGTCATGATTTCCCGGTTCTTGGGTTCAAGCCCCAGGTCGGGCTCTGTGCTGACAGCTTAAAGCCTGGAGCCTGTTTTAGATCCTGTGTCTCCCTCTCTCTCTCTGCTCCTCCCCTGCTCAAGCTCTGTCTCTCTCTGCGTCTCTCAAAAATAAATAAACATTAAAAAAAAAAAAAAAACCCTACAGGTATTATACAGCTAATTGCCCAAGGCCTTAATTTGGGTTGGTAGCACAGGAATTTTTTCAGGTATAGACAGATGACTACTAAAGAGATTTACAATACCAAATTCTAGATATCATTTTTATCAGCATTTTTCACTGGCATTTCACCAGAGGATGTAAAGGAGGCAGCAAAGCTCAAACACTTGCACTAATTTAATTTCTAGAATTTGCCTCTATTAACCAGTTATAGTACTTGCCACATATAGACTCATCCTAAGGGAAACTGTCCAACTGTAGCCCTTTGTAGAGAGGAGTGAGCCCGAGACATCCATGTGCTGTGCTATGTGAACCCACCACTCTGGGCAATACCTGCCTGGTCAAGAGTGGCCACTCTGTATCTGACCAAGAGCCCAAGACATGGCCTCACATAAATGGTCTTCTGAAACTAACCATATAATCTCTTGGGAGTTTAAACTGAGAACCATGGAGAGATTCAATCAGTTGGTATCTGGAGTAGAGGTTGAAAAGAAACACAGAACAAGACCACAAAGCACTGGGGACCATAAGTATTAACTTATGAGGAAACAAAGTATGAAGAAAAATTATACAGAACAAGGGGTAAAGAGGGTAGTTAGCAATAAAAGGTTAAGAAGAAGCAAAGGAGCCTAAAGGAGTTGAGAAACTTCATGCACATGCAAATAATGAGAGTCTCAAAGTAAAATATTATAAAGTCTTACTATTCAGGGGATAAAAAGAAAATCTGTTCCATCTCTAAAGCTGTCTTATACCCTAATTAACCAGACATTTCCAGTCTCGCTAAAGCCAAACTGTACTAGAGATCTTGTTCTTCCTGTGATTCCTTTCTCTCACGGTTACATGTGGTTTTATAATGAGATTCATAAAGCTCCATTATTTGAAGGAACTTGAGTGAATCTGTGTTTCTTGGAACAGAAAGAGCCTAGCACAGTAAGAACAAGAAAAGAAACTTTGCATGAGTAGAATGATGAAAATAATGATTAAAATAAAATTATTTCTCTTACAGAGCCTTAAAAATAATCAACCTGTTATAAATAACCAAACATCTGGCATAACCAAATATTTAAAAAATTTAAATAAAATGAACTGATTGTTTTAAAATTGGCAAAAATGACACAAGAAATACAATCTGAATAAGCTTGTATCTATTAAAGAAATTACATCTGTAATTAAAAGCCCTTCCATAAGAAAACTCCAAACCCAGATAATTTTCCCACTAATTCCTGCAAACATATAAGAAACAGCACTAATCTTATACAAAAACTCTTCTACAAAACCAAACAAAAGTAACTCTTACCAAAACATTCCAAAAATTCAACAGAATCTTTTTTTTTAAGTTTATTTACTTATTTTGAAGAAGAGAGAGAAGGAAGGGCAGAGAGAGACAGAAAGAGAATCCCAAGCAGGCTTCACATGACCTAAGCCAAGATCAGAGTCGAATGCTTAACCGAGTCAGCCACACAGGCACCCCCCAACACAATCTTGATACCAAAAACCTGTCAAGAACATAATAAAAAAGAAAAATTACAGACCAATTTCATCTATTATGTATATATGGATGAATATACATTAAACCAATCCAAAGCTATATTATATAAACAATTTAGAGTTTTTAAGGAGTATAAGGTTGGTTTAATAATCAAAGGCCAATCAATATAATTCACCACATTAAGAAAACAGAGGAGACAAATCAGATGACGATCTCCAAAGCATTTGATAAAATTCAGTATCTACTCATTAAAAAAAGGGCAGGTGCAGGAAAAGGAAATAAAAAGTATAATTATTAGAAAGGAAATAATAAATCTCATTATTCCTATATGTCATGATTATGTTCCCAGAAAAGTTAAAGAAATCTATAAAAATTATTATAGTCAATAAATGAATTAAACAAGATCTTTATATAAAATAAATATAAAACTTTATCTCTAGATTTCAGCAGTAAGTAATTGAAAATAAGAAATTTAAATTTTTTTAAAGTTTATTTACTTGTGAGAGAGAGAAAGACAGACATAGTGTGAGCGGGGGAGGGGCAGAGAGGGAGACACAGAATCTGAAGCAGGCTCCAGGCTCTGAGCTGTCAGCACAGAGCATGACGTGGGGCTCGAACTCACGAACGGTGAAATTATGACCTGAGCCGAAGACAGACGCTTAACCAACTGGGCCACCCAGGCACCCCGAAAATAAGAAATTTAATGATACAATTTACCACAATATCAAAAGAAATCAAATACTTAGGAATAAATCTAACAAAATGACCAAGACCTCTACACAGCGAACTATAAATCATTTTTGAGAGAAATTTAGGAAGACCTAGTTAAATGAAAGAATATACTATGTTCATGGACTGAAAGGCTCAATATTATAATGCTACAATAAATAAATAAATTAGTGTGATTCTGGCACAAAGACATACAGTAGAATATATCAAAGTCCAGAAACAGACTGATGCGTACACAGTTACTTGATTTGTGACAAAAGTGACACTGTAGCAAAGTACACAAAGGATGGTCTTTTCAATAACTGGGGTTTGGTCAAAAGGATGTCCACATAGAAAAATAAGAAATCCTGATTCCTAACTTCCATCATACATAAACAAAAATCAATGTCAGGTAGATTATAGCTTTGACAGCCAAAAAAACAATACAATACAATACAATACAATACAATACAATACAATACAATACAATAACTGGACAATAATATACGACCTTGGGGTAGAGAAAGATTTCTTTAATAGGCATAAATCATAATTAACTCTAAAGAAAGATTTAAAAATTGGAGTACATTAAAACTAAATACTATTAGGGGCGCCTGGGTGGCTCAGGTGGTTGAGCGTCTGAGTTCAGCTCAGGTCACGATCTCGCAGTCCGTGAGTTCGAGCCCCGCGTCAGGCTCTGGGCTGATGGCTCAGAGCCTGGAGCCTGCTTCCGATTCTGTGTCTCCCTCTCTCTCTGCCCCTCCCCCGTTCATGCTCTGTCTCTCTCTCTGTCTCAAAAGTAAATAAATGTTAAAAAAAAATTTAAAAAAACAAAACTAAATACTATTAACCAAAAGATGCCATTAAGGAAATGAAAAGCTACAACACAGATTACATGTATAGATTATATATTGCCCAAAGACTCAAATCCAGTATACATAAAGAACTTCTACAAATCAGGGGTGCCTGGGTAGCTCAGGTGTTTAAGTGTCCAACTCTTGGTTTTCATGATCTCACGATTCATGAGATTGAGCCCTGCTTCAGGCTCTGTGCAGACATCGCAGAGCCTGCTTGAGATTCCCTCCCTCCCTCCCTCCCTCTCTCTCTCACCACCCGCCCCCCACTGCCACATGCTCTCTCTCTCTCTCTCTCTCAGAATAAAGAAAATAAACTTCAAATCAAAAGAAAGACAACCCCAAGAAAAATTGTCAACAAAACTTTAAAAGAAAATGACAAAAAAAATACAAATGAGTTGGTATAGGTCAGAAATAGGACTATAAATCAGCAAAAACAATGTATGCTATGTTCAACAAACAACGGTGGGACAACTGGGTACCCATGTGAAAAAAAATAGACGTAGGCCTGAAACTCACACAGTGGCCCCAAATCAAATCTAGATGAGGGAATTAATTGTGAAAAGCAAACCTTAAACTTTTAGATGAAAACATAGAAAAACAGCTTAATAGCATCAAGATAGAGAATGATTTACTGAAAGAAATAGGAAAAGCAACACAACAATATAAATCATAAAAGGAAAGACTATGATTAATTTTTTAAAAAATTATATTAAGCCACCAAACACAAAATAAAAAGGCATAAAGAAGTAGTACTTCTACACAGTAATAACACCAAAACAATGAAAAAATGGGCAAAGGATACAAACAGGATATTTACAGAAAAAGAAACACTCAAAGCCGAAAACTTTTCTTAATCAGGAAAAGGAAAACGAAATCAGCAGGATTTTTCAAGGGATCTACAAGCTATTCCTAACATTCAAATGAAGGAATAAAGAAATACTAACGGTGAAAATTTTTGAAGGAATATTTTTTAAAAGACAGCTTTCACATTCATCAGATCATCAAAAGGCTTAAAAGTCTATTTATGCAGAACGTTGGCAAGGATACGGAGAACAATTTGGAAATGCTTAAAGATTGCGTATACTGGTCTACATGACCCAGTAATTCCTCTCTTAGTAATCTACCCTAGAAAGATACACAAGTACTCAGAAAGATATTTCTATGACTGTTCACTCTAGTACTGTTTGTATTCATAATAAACAAAAAATGGAAAGAATGTATCATCAGGAAAATGAGATGTATTCTATACAATTATTAAACAATCATTTACAAAACAGTATACAACAGGATAGGTGCAATGTGCCATATTTATGTACATTTTAAAAACACACAAAATTATATACAGTTAAAATACAAATATATACAAAATACAAACCTTGCACAAGGATAATAAATAACATCAGGATAATGGTTACCAATAAGAGGAGGTGAAGGGGGAGAAAAAGAAATAGCAATTATGTGAAGCCTTAGCTATATCTGTAACATTTTATTTACTTTAAATAAATCTCAAGTTCATATTACGAAAGTTCATTCTCTATGATATTTGAGTGAAAGGTAAACAGGTGTCTATTATACTGTTTTCTACACTTTTTCATTTGTTTGAAATATTAGCTAAAAATTATTTAAATGAATTATCTTAAGATTTAATTATTCATTTCATGAATAATCATCATGAATCATCAAATAGCTCTTATAAACTGATTTATAGATTCAGGAAAAATTTATATAACTTCCAAATGACATTTTGTTATTTGGACCTCCAGCACAGTTACATAAAAATAGAACCGCAGAAGAGAAACATATAATAGAAAGTAAAAGACTGTAACACAAGGGAAATGACCCACAGATGGGTTACATGCACCACGATGAGGTCCCGAACCATGAAGGCATTATTGGTGGAGCTGCCTGAAGTGCAATTACCAAACTCAATGAACAATGAAGGGGGCTGATGGACGTGCACAGGCAAAAAAAAAAAAAAAAAAAAAAAAAAAATTCTTTTAATAATTTAGGAAAGCTGTAAGAACAATAAAAATATATACCTTTTATCTTTTTAAAGACTTTTAAGGTAATTTTTTAAAGTTTTTGTTTCTTTATTTTGAGAAAGAAAGAGAGAGCGCGCTACTGTGGGAGGGGCAGAGGGAGAGAGAGAATCCCAAGCAGGCTCCACACTGTCAGCTCAGAGACCAAGGAAGGGCTCAAACTCACGAACCCGTGACATCATGACCAGAGCCAAAGTCAGACGCTTAACCAACTGAGCCACCCAGGTACTCCTACACACCTTTTATTTGTAGACACCGTACTCCTTCCAAAGCCTTGAAAGAAAAGAGCATTTACACTTAGTGCTTGATTCAGTTTTCTCATCCAATGAGAATAAAAAATTTGACAGGGTAGTGACAGGTCAGTGCAACTGTGTAGCTCTCAGTTCCCTAGTGTCTAAAATGAGGGTGAATTTGGGACGCCTGGGTGGCTTGGTCAGTTAAGCGTCCAACTTCGGCTCAGGTCATGATCTCACGGTCCGTGGGTTGGAGCCCCGCGTCGGGCTCTGTGCTGACAGCTCAGAGCCTGGAGCCTGTTTCAGATTCTGTGTCTCCCTCTCTCTCTGCCCCTCCCCTGTTCATGCTCTGTCTCTCTCTGTCTCAAAAATAAATAAACGTTAAAAAATTTTTTTTTTTTAAATGAGGGTGAATTAAATGATCTCTCACCTTCAAGTTCTATGATTCTCTGAAAAATAGTAGGTCCAAATTCAGGCGTATGACATTGGAGATGTGGCTTTGTGTTCAACTGAAGAGGGGAAACTGGAATTCACTTGTCCGAAGTGCTTGGGGGAAATGGTACACAGGGACCGCAGTGAGACTTGCGGTCACTTCTTTTTTTTTTTTTTTTTTCATGTTTATTTATTTTTGAGATAGAGGCAGAATGCGAGTGGGGGAGGGGTAGAGGGAGGGGCAGAGAGAGAGGAAGACAGAAAATCAGAAGCTCCAGGTTCTGAGCTGCCTGCACAGAGCCCAATGCAGGGCTCAAACTCACAAACCGTGAGATCATGACCTGAGCTGAAGTCAGATGACTAACTGACTGAGCCACCCAGGTGCCCCAGACTTGCGGTCACTTCTGTGAAAGTGAACTTTCCAGGCCTATCCAGGATTTGAAGATTTCAGGTGAGAACTAACTTGGAGGCTTTAAGGAATGAAATGCTTTCAACTCACTTAACTATTTTTAGGTGACAAAGTGGCTGCCTTCCCAATAAGCACTAATATTTATACCTCCAATGGGAGCTAAATTATACACTGGGCACACTCTAGTAAACACTAATGTAAAAAAGACACTGTGGAGAATCAGGAGGGACTTTGAGATGCATAAATACTACCTGTCCCCTCTCTACTGCCACCATCCTGGTGGACCACTGCAGTAGATCCCAACTGGTCTTCTTGCTTCTCTGCCCACAGTCCGTTCTCCACATAACAGTCAGAGTGATGGTCTTAAAAATGAAAACAGGGGCACCTGCGTGGCTCAGTCAGCTAAGCGTCCGACTTCGGCTCAGGTCATGATCTCACCTGATCTCACAGCTCAGAGCCTGGAGCCTGCTTCGGATCTGTGTTTCCCTCTCTCTCTGCCCCTCCCCTGCTCACATTCTGTCTTTTTGTCTCTCAAAAATGAATAAAAAAATTAAAAAATGAAAACAGAATTGGTCTCCTGCTAAAAAGCCCTCACACAGCTCCCCAGTGTTCTAATAATAAAGCCTGGATTCCACACCACTGCCAAAAGGCCATGCCTGCCTCTCTGGCCCAGTCTCCTCCCACCCTCCACACGTTCACTTACTACTAGCCAGGCTCGGTTTATGCTCTTCTTCCACCTGCTGGAAGGTGCCAAGCTGTCCAGGCCTTTCCATAGTTCCTTGCATCTGGGGTACTCTTCCCTGATTAGATCCTTTTTGTCATTCAAGTCCAAACTCAAACATCAACTCCCAGGAGAGACCTTTTCTGACCACTCAATCTACTTAAGCCCCTCTGCCCTGTCACACTCTATCATGACACCCATTTGATTTTCTTTATATCTTTTACCCTTCTCTGAGATTTCCTTAATTTTCTTGTTTACTTATTACCAGCGTCACTGCTAGAAAGTTAGTTCCCATGAGAGGAACTAGGTTATCTTGCTCATCCCCAATGAATACAACATGGCCTGCTACAAAGAAGGCACTTAATAAGTACTGGTCAAATATATGAATTTATTGTGTGAAAGGCACTGCAACAGGGATATTCACCACCCTGACATATCAAAAAATCATGTGCATTCTCTCTGGAAACTAGTCAGGAATATGGGACTCCCTGTCCTCTACAGTTCCCAAGATAACCTAGTTAGTAAGGAAATGATCAAGAAATCTCACACCTGGAGCACCAGGGTGGCTCAATTGGTTGAGTGTCTGACTTTGGTTCAGGTTATGATCTTGTGCTTAGTGAGTTTGAACCCCACATCAGGCTCGCGGCTGTCAGCCTCAGTAGGGAACCCGCTTCAGGTCCTCTGTCCCTCTTTTTGCCCTTCCCCTACCTTCTCCCCAAAATGAATAAATATTAAAAAAAGAAAAAAGAAATCTCACACATGTATTTTATGCATCTACCTTTCAGCAAGGATCATATGTCCTTTGATGTCCACACATCAAAAGGTCCTAGATATGAAAAACACCTTAAATCTATCTGGAAAACCAGTCAGGATGAGGAAACATTGCAAGAGAATAGCGAGAAGCTGAAAACTGGCAAAAACTCTTTACCCTTTCCGGAACCTACTGAAGTTACCAAGAACACATCAAACTGGACAGCCTAGATGGTGCCCAGACCTATGCCAGGTACTGAGCGTGATGCTGCACACAGAGCAAGCTCTCAGAAAATCACAGCTGGATGGCTGAATGAATAAAAGACAGTAAACAAACACGGAAGTACTCCACCATGGGGACTATGTTTCTGGATGGCATCTACTGCCTCGATGAACCTTTGGGGAGACTAAAGTTCAATCTCTCAAGTTTTTACCTTGGTACTGGTGATGTCTGTCTGGATAGCATCAGTCAGTAAGAGACTAGCAGTGGATATCAAGAATCAAACACTGAATCTAAACCAGTAAGTTTTGAGATAACTAGTCAACTTCCACACTGAATTCTGTCTTCTGTGGAAAGAGAAGCGAAGCGGAGTTGAAAACATAAAAGGTTTTAAGGTACCATAAGAACACTGCAGCTAACAAGTGCCACAGATAACTGTGCTGATGACCTGATGTGCACCATCTCATTTAGCTCTCACAACAAACAGCCTCACAGGATAACGATAGTACTACTGTATTTCCATGTTACAGCAAGGAAACACAGGCCAGGAGACTCTAAGTACCTTGTCCAGTAACACGCAGCTACTAAGTAACAGAACTGGGATGTTAAGTAAAGATCATCTCTGGACAAATGTCTCATAGGGGATCCCTACTCAATGACAGAGAGTCAGTCACTGCTAAACAGGACAAGGGCTACTCTGGTGCAGGGCCAGCATCCGTGGGTCCATCACTGGGTACACTAAAATGATGGTCAGAACAGTCCTAAAGTCAGGAGGTGTATAGCAAAAAAAAATTAAATAAATAAAACACCAAAAGTGTCACATGTTAATTTCCAAGACTTGGGCATTAGCTGCTTTTTACAAAAAAGCCTTCTTTCCTTGACAGGTACCGATATTGACATCTATCTTCAAGAAAGGCTCATGGGAGAACTATTTTTATAATAGTTGCAAACTGCTGAAAAAGTTTGGCAGTTTCAAAGTGTTTTATTCCTTGAAAATGTCAATCAATAACAGGTTACAGTAAGAGACTCCCTAGCGAAAGCCTCCTCCAGACAAACTCTTAGCCAAATCCTTGCACTTTTAACCCAAGGTGAACTACAAACAGAAGGGGATAATGAGGCTGGAGAGGAGTACAGACTATAAGCTGAGATGCTGAGGAAAGGGTCCAAATCCTTCTGATGCCTGGATGCTACCCAATTTATATTCCACTAAGAGCTAGTTGTTACTCAACCTAATCCCCTCATTTTATAGATGAAGAGAACAGTGGTCTATCCAAGGTGATAGCAAAACATCGGCAGAACAGGACTGGAATTTACATCTCCAATCACTGTTAGGCACTCTCCCACTACCTCTATGTACCAACAAGTGGTACGTGGTAAGAGTTTTAAAAACAAAACAAAGAAAATGCCTGGATAAAAGAGATTATTTCTTTTTTTTTTCAATATATGAAGTTTATTGTCAAATTGGTTTCCATACAACACCCAGTGCTCATCCCAAAAGGTGCCCTCCTCAATACCCATCACCCACCCTCCCCTCCCTCCCGCCCCCCATCAACCCTCAGTTTGTTCTCAGTTTTTTAAAAGAGATTATTTCTGACCAGAGTAATGATGAAAGCTCTGAGGAGGCAGTAGTATCTTTTGGGTCATAAGGAATGAGTACTTATTCAATCAATGGAGATGGGTTATGGACAGGAAGAGAGAAGCCCAGGTCAGAACCCATTAAAAAGTCATCAGTTATATAAAATATCCTTCTTTATCTCAGTGGTTCAGAAGCAGGAAGAAATGGGTACCAGGGGTGAGAAGTAACAGAAAAAAATGTTCAAGTGCCATTAATGTTTCCTCTACTTTCTTTTTTTAACAGTATGATCCCATGATTATACTATACAAAAATCACATTTATAGCAAAATCTATGAGAATAATTCAGGCACAGAATTAAATTAAGCTTAGTGCTCAGACATATTTTTATGGTATGCATTACTGCTACTCTGCTTGGTAATTAGGTACAAAGAGTCAATAAATAGCTGATGAAATTAGTATAATCAGTCTTTTATATAGTCAAAGCAAGTATTTCTAGGGTACCTAGAAGTATTTATCTTGGGAGAAGGAAGGAAATGGGAAGTTGGTGACCTTGTTCCCCTCCAGTACACCCTCATCTTTACTGTTTTCAAGCATCATTCATGTAACAAATGTGTGAGCACTTACTATGTGCCACACAGTGCTAGGGGCTGAGGTGCTTAAAGCCCCTTCTTGATTTCAGGCGAAGGGATTGTCACTGGGAATTCAGTGTCCACCCACCACCGCTGGGCTGTGGACTTCCCTTGGGGTTACAGAGATCCACAGGGTTCAAGTATTTCCTGGGAACCTTCCTGCTTTGCACATTCAACTCATTTTCTTCCCTTCCACAAACTGAGAAACACTGAACCACAATTTTCCCTTTCCCTCTCTCAATAAGGGGAATTTATATTGCTTACATTAAAAACAAACAAAAAAAAACCAACAACCAACTAAAACTCCAACTTCAGTTGCTGTCAAAAATCCATCTATTAGAAAGTCATTTGGTTTAATAAATAAACAGTGCTGAGACTGCACGGGATTGCAGTGGCATTTCCCAAGCAGAATTATCTTGGCACATTATGTCTTGGTCTGCCTCATGGGTCACAGGTATGCTAAGAAGCTGACCTCCTAATCCTCAAGGTGGCAGTTGGGGCTGGGGTTGCCAGAGCCTTGGGCCAACCTCCTTTGGCTCTGAGCAACATTTTCCTTTTCCTTTCATTCCAGTTTATCACCATACCCTTATCATTTTCAAGACAGTGAAAAAGTGAAGAAGATTAAAAAGCATTGGCTTGCCTGACAATACTTTGTGTTCTGGGAAATAGTTCAAGAGTACTCAACTTGGGTAACCTCTGGCAAGTCAACTTCCCCTTTCTGGGCTTTGGTTTCCTCCTAAGTAAGAAGAGGTGGTTACACGAAATGATCCCTAACATCCCTTCTAGTTCTACAGTATAATTATTCAGGAAATTGTGATATTCCCATACAACATCCTAAAAAATAACATTTTGTGGGAAAAAAGGGCAAAAATTTAGAGTGAGATTTGGAGACTGCTCAAGGCTTATAGCTAATCCTTGTTTATTTAACAAATATGATTAGATGCCCGCTAAATGCCAGAGAACTGTGACTGACAGCAGCATTACAACTAACCAGAGAAGCCTATTCCCTTCTCATGAAGCTTACGGTACACTAGGAACCACATACAAAAGCACTTATAATTAACTGGGTAAGTACTAAAATGGGGAGAAATAAGAGTATAACGGGTAAGTGATGAGATACCCAACCCAGCAGTGGTTAGGAAAGGCTCAGTGCAGAAAGTGACATCCAAGACAAGACTTCAAGAACAGCAGGAGCTGGAGGGCGGGATGGGGTGGGTTGTGGGTGTGTGTGAGGCAGGAGTGGATGGTGTTGGGGAAAGATGACATTCTAGGCAGAGGGAATGCCATCTGCCAAGTCCCAGAGGCATGGTAACTTGGGAACTACATGGCTGGAATTTTAAGCATGATTTTAAGTGCGAGAGTGACAGGACAGGTTAGGAAAAGCCCTGCAGCTGCAGAATGGAGAACTGAACTGGAGATGGGCAAGATGGACATGGGGAAATCCAACGCTGCTAAGTCCACAAACACTCAGATTATGCAGTGAATCGGGAAGGCAAACAAAAAGAGGATTTAAAAGAGTATTCCTTTCAATTCTGCTTGGAGAAGTCAAACCAAGGTTTCCTAGAAGATGTGGCAGAGCTAGGTGTCACAGGATAGGAAGAAATACACAGTAGCATCTGGTTACCACTGGAGCAAGTGTGACTAAACTAGAACTCTGAATTCTGAAAGTAAGGTAGGGGAAATATGTTTAAAAGATTCTTAGAAAGTCCTCACTTAAACCTGCTTTTAGTGAAACTACTCCTTCAGTGTTAGCTCCTGAGAGGGCTTTTTTTTCATCAGCCTTCTTTACATTGTTACATAATTTCCCTGAGAGATCCAGAATCTAAACTCCTGTACGTACATCATGATCATCCTAAAATACCTAACTCCAGCTCAGACCTCTCTCTTGGTCTTCATATTCACCTTCACATTAGGATCTTCACCCAATGTTACCCAAACACCTCAGAGTCACAGTTCCTCTCTATTTAATTCTTTGCTATATTTTTGTATTCTATAGAAGCTAATAGTCTGTCTCTTTCTTCTTTATAAGCCTGATATCATGCACAATACTGACACAAAGTGCGTCAAAATCGCTAAGAACAAAATATTCACAAAATAATGCTAATAAAAATTCATAAATAAATGCAAAATTGTGAAATGTGAAAAAAAGAGTATTCTTCAAACTGGCAGAGGAGAAGTAGGCAGAAAGTTGGCTTGTTCAGAAGAACTATAATAAGTTCACATAAGACAGAATCCAGAAAAGTATATTATAATCACATGTACAAAAGACCATTTCTTAAAATTACATGATTATCAAAAGCAACAATGTCATTTGACTTTCAGGAAATTATTTTCAGGCTATATTTTATAATTAACACCTATAAATTATTTTAAATTGAGTTTTACATAGTAAGTTCTTTTTCAACACTATCCCTATATATAAATTTATACCCTGCAAAATAGAATGCACTTCACCATAGCAACAGTTCTATATCAACTCCTACTCAAGTTAGAAAAAGCATATGTAAAAGAAATGAATATTCTGGAATATTCTAAAGTGCCTACTGGAAAAAAATCTCTCCATTTATTTTGTAAAAATTTAAATATAAAATTTTAATGTTTCCTTAAAACATTTTTATAATTAGGTAAAAGGCTACTTTAGTTTCTCAAATCTTGCTTTATTAAACAGTATAATATATTTTTTATTCATTAAAAACAATTTTTTTCCCGTTTATTCAGTTTTTGAGAGAGAGAGACAGAGCGTGAGCGGGGTACAGACAGAGAGAGAGGGAGACACAGAATCTGAAGCAGGCTCCAGGCTCTGAGCTGTCAGCACAGAGCCCGATGCAGGGCTCGAACTCACAAACCATGAGATCATGACCTAAACTGAAGTCAGACGCTTAACCGACTGAGCCACCCAGGTGCCCCAGTATAATACTTTTAAAATAATGTGAAAGAGAAAAAAAAAAAGAATGAAAAAGAGAAAAAAACAAAAAAAATCAATGTCGAAGATAACATACTTGGGATTGCGTTTGAGTTGGCTGGCGTGCTGGGGGATGGGGACAGTAACAGGAAGTAATGTTTAAGAGATTTAGAAGCAAAATATAAACCAAGGTATTAAATGTTACAACTATATTACTTTCTCAAGAAAAGCTATACCCCCACTGGTATTATGGGAACTGAAAAAGAAATTCTTACGTTCATTCTTCTTTTAAAAGTCAATAAAGCATCAGTACGTATTAACTTGGCTTGATAACTTAAGCAATTTACAAATTCCCTAATGAGAACGAACAACTTTACAGACTTTGCGGACCAGATTATACACTACTAACAAGTCTGTGTGTTATATCAAAATGTAATATTAAACTTAATGTAATTCAAAGTATTTCCTTTCACTTACCACACTTGGGGCCAGCCAAATTCACCATGTGCATATCTCTGTCACCCGTGCTCACAGCCCAAGAGGGAATACTCTGTTATATTCCCAACTCCCTTGCTGTTCTGGACTTCCTTTCTCTGACCTAATTTCTAACTGCTCTGCTACATTCCAATTTTCCCAATGAACTCTGAAAAATTCCCAAGCCCTTCTGTGGTTCTAACCTTCTTGTTTAATACCTCCTTCAAAAAGGCTTAAACTGAAACCTGGCTGTTGTTCACTTCGTTTGGAGGCTGCACTTTCGGCCACATCCTGCCACACACATCTCAGAGTTCAGAGGTTCTCCCTTATGTGTTCTTATGTGTTTCTTTAGAACTTTACCACCTCTGCTTGTCCTCACTGCAGGCATCTACAAACTTCCCTGTCACCAGTCTCCATTCCTTGGAATCTTTGGCACCTGGAACACCTTTGGCTTTCCCTACAAATGCTGCTGTTCTCTTAGATGATTTCAACACTCATGTGGATGACTTTTTCCCAAACTCTGTTCCTTGATCTCATCTCCAAAGACCTCCACTTCTGCTACCCACCTTCCACGGCCAAACCTAGGGCTTGCCATCTCCCAGAAGAGCACTATCTCTGAAATCTTAAAGTCAGGCATTTCATTCCTTGATACAACCTCTCTCACTGAACTCTTCCCTACAGTAATTCACTGATCTCATCACCAGATTATTTCACTCTATGCTGACCAAGACTCTCACTTTGAACAAATTGTAGTCAGGCTCCTCCTGGGCCCTCTTCTCCACTAGGCTTCAACCATGGCCTCTAAAAATTGCACACTTTCAGCACAAATGATTTTGTTTACTCACCCCACTAAGACACCAGAATAAACACTAGCACAGTTTCTTGCAGCTGAAGGCCATGTTCTTAGGATGACCCCAACCCTCTTAAAGTTCCTACCTGAAAAAGTACAAGACTGCCAGGAGAATTTACTGCTTCTTCCAGCCAAAAGGTGATGACCAGCAGAGAGGCCCCTGTACCTCCTCTGAGAGCAATTCCTTCAGAAAGCTTAGTTAGAAATCCATTCTCTGCCCCTTTGAGATGTAAATCTTCTACCACCTAGAAATGTCTTCTCAAGGTGAGTCATCTCTTTGAAATGCAAACATTCAAGAAGACAACTCTCCCTTTCTTTCCACTCCCCGTATGAGGGTAGAAGCTTCAACTGCCAGTTAATAAACCCAGATAGGTTTCACATTAACCAATCCCCTTCCCTGCTTGTTCCAATTTCTACTCCCTTTAATCTGCAGGACACCCCCTCCACTACCCACCCCATTCCTCTTTCCTAGTCCCTCACTCTCCCTTTAAAACACGCAGTCATCTCTGTACAAACTGAAGTTGAGTTCAGTCCACACTATCCTCTTTTCCCTACTGCAATCACAGTAATGTGATTCTACCCTTACCACTTTAATTAGTGTATGGCTTTACCTTTGACAGTGTACTCTATGTAACACACACACACACACACACACACACACACACAAAGGCAAGGCACACATGCACACCCTCCCTCCCATAAGTTTGCTTTTTTTCCCCAGTTTTAATCACTCTCTTGCTAGTATTCTAAATCCTTTAGGAATAAATTCAAATTCCTTAATATGGCATGCAAGCAAACTGGCCTCTTCCTTATTTCTGAACCCTTCTTTCTTCATACTCACTTTTCCAGGTTACTCAACATCTTTCACTTCCCTGAATTCACCCTGCTCTGCCTCACTCTTGGCCTCTCCCATGTTGGTTCCTTGACCTGGTATACTCCTCTCTACTTCTCTGGCCTATGCTGACTCCCTCTTCAGTTAGTATCTCATCCCCGGGAAACCTTGCTCAATGTTCCCCCTATAATAAGTTAGGCTGACCTGCTACATGTTCCTGGGACCACCTGGTTTTCTAGATCATCTATTATAACAGCAGGACAACCTTCTGGCTTGGTCACAAGCTCCCTTAGAGCAGTGTGTATCTCTGTCTGGCTTACTACTCTCTGTCCTAACACTTGCTTTGCTACTGAAGCTAAATAGGAATGCAGTAAGTATGTATTAAATGAAGAAATCTTTAGGATCATTAATGTTCTGTGAGAGAACTCTAGCCCATATGACAAAAGTTCTCATCACTGAAATGAGCTGAAACACCTCTAATTCTTTCACAGAACATTTTAAAATGGTGAAACATAGGTCAAAGCATACAATGATAAACACAAACAGGAATTTGCAAAACCATGGTATGATTCCACTCTATTAGCACATTTAGGCATTCATAACTGAAAAATATTTTTAGGAGTTACCTAGAATAACAACTTAAGATTAACCATTTAGTTGCTACATCTTTCCACTTAAGGATAATCCTTCATTGAAAATGTCACCAATTCCATATGTGGTGATGAATATAAAAGTAGAGCCCAAGATTACCACACTTAACGCTGAAAACCAGTTAAAATCTGTGTAAATCAGAAAAATACTTATTTTGTATTTAAAAGTTTGGATCCGTGTTATCATCTTTTACTCATTTGGCATCACATGGTACTTACTGATAAATTCGTACTGTTGGGAACATATTGATCCTGTTCTCCCAGCAACACGTCAATCACAGGGTGCCGGCCATTTTTAATCATGATCTTCCTTTCTTCTTGTAGAGTTGGTCTGCAAAAAGAAGCATGTTTCAACTTACTAGGCATGAAAACTGCCTTTTAAAAAAATCTCTAAGTTCCCTCTTACAAAACAGACTTTAAGAACACATCCGGAATAAGGCTTTGAGTATTAAAGTTAAATTTTAACTATAAGAATTAGGAGGACAATTATTGTAACAGTGTTTGAAGGACAAACTTCAGCAGAGTCCTACAGTAGCTCTAATGCTGAAGTCTACTTTACAAGATCTTTTTAAATTTTTATTTTCTTAATATTATCTAAGACCAATATTTTCATTACTAAAAGTTACAGTTCAGATTAGTGTTATTTAAATCATTTTTAGTAATAAGCATAATAAAGGCTATCACTGAAAACTAGTCCAGATTTAATTATTACATTAGTAGAAATTATATTATGTGCTGGACTTGGGAGACCTAAACTTTTTATATTCTGTTCAACTGAAACATCTTTCTAGGGTCATTGGTATCTTTCACTTTTTTTTGATATAAAACATTTTTTTGCCTTGCTGGTCTTGTTTTTTAAGCTTTTAGACTTTGTTTTTATCTATAGCTTTATCTATTTATCATATCCCCCATGAGCACTGCCCTACTCTCATTCTCCTTCCCAGAGATTACCACTGAGATCAGTGTGGTATCTATCCTTCCCAACTTTCTTCTCTGCATTTAGGTTTTTATACACTCATTGCATTTGTTTGCGATTTCTTTAAAAAAAAAAAAAAGCAGAACAAATCAGGATCATACTGTAATGTGTATTTCTACAACTACATTTCCCCCCTTAACACTCAATATACACTAAAAACATTGGCTTCACTATTCACCAATGGACTCTTCTATTTTTTTTTTTAATACTCTCATTTTACAAATGAAAGTACATTTCAAAATGTACAGTCATTACAAATACAGTCATTTTACAAATAATTTGCGGGAGGGGGAATTTTAGTAAGAACTTAGAGCAAATCTCATATTTTTATTCCACATAAAGGCATAAAGGCATATATACTTGGAACGGACAATACACTCTCAATGTAATTAATTGCTCACCAACCATCATGCATGTACCTAGGACAACAGACATTCATAAATACTAATTTTTGATTTCAATACGTTTCTAAAATGTTCTGGCTTATCATTATTTTTGGTTCTTCCCCAACTTGCATGGACAAAATGTAATACTTGAATTTTTTGAAATCTTTTAAAGCTTATAGTTTTGTTGAGGAGAGGCCAGGTATCTTCTTTGCTCCACAACTGTAACAAATTTTCAGTTTTATATTTATAAATATCAAATCAGAATAGTCAATCAAGTCAATATTTTTATTTCACATCGTCTATTTTCTTTCAGTCTTCTGCCTTAAGCACCTGTCCACCTACAAACAGTATCAAGTAAACTTCAGGGCACAAATTTCATAAAAGACAAAAGAAACTACTACATGTCCTTTTGGAAAAACAGGATGGATCAGGTTCTTGTCACCAAATATTGCATGATGTGTGCTGCCCATGGAATAACTGACTGGAAAAGAACACATTTCACTTTGCCCTTAGAAAAATATATTTGCATAATGATTCTTGAGTTTGGGAAAATTCATCCAGGATACTGTCATCTGAACACTCATAATCTGAGATTGGGTTTATACAAGAAATTTCATTATCATCATTAGTATCTAGAGCACTATCTTTCTCTTCACATTCATCTTTTGATTAATAATTGTGAAATGTCTTCTGTCACTTTTTTTTGCTATTATGGGTAAAAAATAAAAAATTGTGAGTTCTCAGCTATGTTCAAAGAAAGTTAGAAGCCGACTATAATGGTGTTATCTCCATTCTTTTTGTAACTTCCTGAAGGATGATGCAGCACTTCAGGCAACACAATTAGAACCCTGAAGGATGGTGTGATAGTGAGTTCTATCTCACCTTTGCATTACCATTCTCTGGTTTTCTTAGACTTTTTAGTAGAAATAATCAATAAACAATAATTAAGTAATTCCTGGGATGATGAAATAGCAAGATATTCCAGATATAGAAAAAATAAAATCATTAAAGATCCCAAAATACATCTCATATTTATAAAAGGGTCCAATGGACCCATAGTGTAAATGCAAGACAGAATGAGTTTTATTCTTCTTTTTAAAAAAACATGAATTTTCTCTTTGTTCTTTGAAAGACATTTAAGAAACTCAAAAGCTGAAATTAGGTCCAATGGACACTGATGGTATGGTATACTGAAGATTTAGGATAATTTCCTGTCATATCTTTAACATTCTTTGGAAGCTGCCGCATAAATGAGTTAGCTGTTCTCTGTTGTTAAATATTTTAGACTGTGTTTAGATTTTCAAACAATAGTGTAATGAACAACCATGTATATATACACACTATACACACACACACACACACACACACACTCACTCACTCACATACCCATTACATATAGACAAGTGTTTTTCAAAGCTAGAGTAAATTCCTGAAGTATGCTTTCTAAGTCATAGGGTTTGCTTATTTTTTATTTTAACATACAGAAACATCTATATCAGATGCCTGCGTGGCTCAGTTAAGTGCCCAACTCTTGATTTCAGCTCAGGTCATGATCTCATAGTTCATGAGATTGAGGCCCACATCGGGCTCTATGCTGATAGCACAGGGCCTGCTTGTGATTCTCTCTTTCCCTCTCTTTCTTCCCTTCTCCCGCTTGCTTATTCGCACACACATGTGTGCACTTACTCTCTTTCAAATAAATAAACACTTAAAAAAAAAAAAGGAATATCTGTATCAGTTTATCTTCCCACCAGCAGGATATGAAAGTTGACTTGTTTTTTCACAATTTCACCTAAAGGAGGTATTACTAAATTTTCTAATTTCTGACAATGTGCTGGGTGAACAGTGTCCTCGTATTGTGTTAACTTATACTCATTGATTATTAAGTTCTATGACTCAGAACTTTAGCATAAAACACATTTCTGAACTTACTCATAATACTAAGAAATAGTACTTTCCTAAATACTTAAATCCTTTTCCTTAAATATATCTGGCTAACAAAACCCCAAGTATATACCCTCACATTTCTCAAAGAAAGTAACTACAGTATCTTCTGAGTAAAAATTTAAAATTATCCTTTGGAAAGAGACACTTAAAATGACAGGAAAAGGACATTTTTTGGATTTCAAAGTACAATTCTAAAGATAGGATTTTTACCTAGGTGCATTATAAATTTACTACTAAAAAAAATGAAAGTGCATTATAAATTTACTACTAAAAAAAATGAAAGCATCTGTAAGTAATATCAGTTTTAAAATAAAATCCTAGGTGTTCTGCCAAGTGAAATCAATAGATCATTATTCATGACAATGATAGGATTTCTGAGGAAGGTCTTCACTTTAGAATAAAATTTTGAATGATTTGTTCTGCTCGAAAATCTGTGAAAATAAGTGATTGACTTACTCTGTCACTATCAAAATTATATAAAGACAAAACACTTCCTGGTAGAATGAGAAGCAAATGATAATTTGGAGAAATGAGACGATACACTACATTAAGATAGAGCAAGAAGGATATGAAAAACATGTTGATGACATGGCATTTAAAAAGAACTAAGGAAATCTGGATGCTGCCTGGAAAGAATGAAACACTGAACTTGAACAAATTTATTTTATATTTTTGAAACTGCATCTTTCTCCTTTAAATGCCTCAGGGAAACAATACAATTAGTTAAAACAATATAATATCCAAAATACAAATTGGATAGAAAGACAGAATAAGAACTTTTGCCTCAAGGTTAGGCTATAGTGAATAAAATGTCCTAAGAGTATTTAGAAAAAAAAAAAAAAAAAAAAAAAAGATAGTGATTATAAAGCCAATAATCAATCTGAACTAACATCAATAGTTCAAAGGCACTAATATCTTTGAGCAAGCTGGAAATCTAAGGGGGAAAAAGTATAAACTTCAGATACTTAAATACTAACTTAAAATGCATTTTAGATGAAAGTTTCCTATTTGGTAGCTATTTACACTCAATTTTATTTCTGCTAAAAAAAGAGAAGTTGATTTTATTTCCTAAAGTTTATGGTATGATTTTTCATTTAAAAATATTCAGGTGGATTTTTCTTTTAAGAAAAATTAAAAAAAAATTTTTTTACATGTTTATTTACTTTTGAGAGACAGAGAGCGTGAGCGAGCGGTGGGGAGGGGCAGAGAGAGAGGCAGACACAGAATCTGAAGCAGGCTCCAGGCTCCATGCTGTCAGCACAGAGCCTGAGGTGGGGCTCAAACTCACAAGCTGTGAGATCATGACCTGAACCAAGGTCAGATGCTTAACCGATTGAGCCATCCAGGCACCCCAGTGAATTTTTCTTAATACAAAATATATAGTATCCAATTTGGAAAGTATTTTAGCATATGAAATATTTCCTGAACTCATTTTCCTGATAGAATATGTCGTTTGGAACAATCCTACTGAGGACAAAAAGAAAAATTAGATAAAGTATAGAAAATAGTTACTTGATGGTACCTGATAACTAACAGGACATCAAGGAATTATCAAGCCAAGACCTGGGGCAGGACAGAGTCCCAGGGAGTGTGTTGATTCCTGAGGAAACAGCTGAGGGTAAAGACGAGGGATAGCCTGGCTCTGGACTGAGACACCAACAGGCTGCACACCAGACATAAGAAATACATTTGAAGCAATAATGGCAGCTTTTGAACCTTTGAGTCATCTCAAGGCCAGATAAGATGACAGATTATTTAGATTAAGTGATGCCAGAGTATTTTCAGCGTCTTGAGGTGTCTAGTAGAAGCAAATGTGACTCTTTCAGAGGAAATATAACATCAAGTTATTTCTATAATGATTCTACAAATATAATGCCTATAACATAATCAAAACAACCAGGCATCAAAAAGATATAAGAACAAAAATGAACAAAAACAAGGCAAGAGAAACAAGGCAACAAGGACCCATAAGGACTCCAGATATTTGAATTATCAGACAAAGACTTTAAGATAACAATGCTTATCATGTTCAAAGAGACAGATAAGATAGAGAACCAAAAATGATTTTTAAAAAATAAATTGAATGGGTATGAAACATACTAACATACCCCATATTTTTATTAAAGACAAGTAATTTTTAAAATACTTAATCCTTCTGATTTTTAAAATAGCATCTTTGAAAAATATTATCTGCTATTTACTAAGTACTTATCATCTGTCTGGTCCTGCTTAAAAAGTTAATATAGATTTACCTCACTTAATCTGCACATCTCTTGAGAGGTAGGTATTATGGCAATGCAGAACCTGAGGATCAGAGAGGTTAAGTAACTTGCTTAAGGTCAGCTGTTAAATAACCAAGCAAGTATTCAAAACCATGTCTGTCTGATCCAAAGTCTACACTCTGAAAGATATGCTTTAAAAGAGTTCAAATTTTACTTATGCAAATCAAGAAGTCTCTTGATATATGGACTAGAAGATGCCAAAAAAAGGAGAAGTCCCTAAATGAAAAATCTAGGACCAAACCTGTCTAGTGTGTATACTTAAAATGTTTGTTAAATCTCTGATGAGTCTACAAATTAATCAGAGTTTTATAGTGATGTAATAAGGGATGTATTTTCACTCCTCAGAGATTTTGCCAAACCTACATCTCCATAAAGAATTCCTGGGGCGCCCGAGTGGCTCAGTCAGTTAAGCGTCTGACTCTTGGTTTCAGCTCAGGTCACGATCTCACAGTTTGTACGGTCGAGCCCCGCGTCAGGCTCTGTGCTGACAGTACAGAGCCTGCTTGAGATTCTTTCTTCCCCACTCTCTCAGCCCTTCCCCACTATGTGCATGCACACTCTCTCTCAAAATAAATGAACATAACAAAAAAATGAAAGAAAAAAACTTATATACGATGTGTAATATATATATATATATATATATATATATATATATATGTATGTTTAAGTTTACAAATAGATATATAAACACATACAGATACAAATATTTAAATTTGGTATAATATAAACCACATACCACAGACATGGTTCTTCTGGTCTTACTAGCTGCAGCATCAGCAGTAACAAATGGCAAAAGGCCACTTGAAGAAGTATAAGAAGAGGTAAGCCAGGCACAAGTATTTTTCAGTGGGAAGAGCTTTGCAGGAAGACACAGTAAGGGCATAGGTTGTAGCCGATCCTCTACTTAATTCACCAAAAGAATCCTTTAGGAAAAGTTAGCTTCACAAACCTTGTACAGCAAGAAATAAGTCCTACTAAGATCATAGTACATAAGGAAGAAATCAAGTCAATGGAGAGTAGATTCTTATTCTCCCAGAACTAGATTCAACTACAGTAAATTTACAGATCTCATTTTTATGGATGATAAATGGGATAAAATTTTTGAAGCCCTCTGATGTGAGAAGAAATTGGGCAATAGTGAAAACGCAAAGAACCTATTTTATTTTATTTATTTTTTTTTTTATTTTTTTTATTTTTTATTTTTTATTTTTTTTTTATTTTTTAATATATGAAATTTACTGTCAAATTGGTTTCCATACAACACCCAGTGCTCATCCCAAAAGGTGCCCTCCTCAATACCCATCACCCACCCTGCCCTCCCTCCCACCCTGCCCTCCCTCCCACCCCCCATCAACCCTCAGTTTGTTCTCAGTTTTTAACAGTCTCTAATGCTTTGGCTCTCTCCCACTCTAACCTCTTTTTTTTTTTTTTTTTCCTTCCCCTCCCCCATGGGTTTCTGTTATGTTTCTCAGGATCCACATAAGAGTGAAACCATATGGTATCTGTCTTTCTCTGTATGGCTTGTTTCACTTAGCATCACACTCTCCAGTTCCATCCATGTTGCTACAAAAGGCCATATTTCATTTTTTCTCATTGCCACGTAGTATTCCATTGTGTATATAAACCACAATTTCTTTATCCATTCATCAGTTGATGGACATTTAGGCTGCAAAGAACCTATTTTAAACAAAACTATTGTGCCCAACACTGTTGGTCTCCACACATAAATAGATGGCAAAACAAAATGAAATGAAATAGCAAAGTACATTTTTAATCTAAAACTGGCATAGCCAATTCCTGCAATTCTCCTCCCCTAAATAAATAAATAAATAAATAAATAAATAAATAAATAAATAAATACTTTACAACAACCAATTTTTTAACATCCACTATGGGTATTATGCTAGGTATAAAGAACATTGAAATGTTCAAAAAAAAAGCTATTTGGCTCAAACTAAAGAGAAACCAAGATACGAAAGACGTATGAACAGCAAAACATATCTACTCAAACACAATGAATTCTGTATGTCACAAGCATTGACAGGCAGTAAGACATCTATGTTTTCTTTTTATTCCTCACCATAGCCAGTGAGGTAAATATTCCCTTAAATTTCCTTAAGTATATGAAAAAATAGACTTTGTGCTACAAACTGAATGTTTGTGTCCTCCCCAAAATTCATATGAAACTTAATGTGATGGTATTAGGAGGTGAGGCCTTTGGAAGGCGATTGGTTCATAACAGCCCTCATGAGTGGGCTATGCTTTTATGAAATAGATAGCCCAGAGAGCCCCCAATAGGGCAATGGTCTCCAGACCCAGAGAGCCACCAGCACAAAATTCTAGCCTGGGGGGAGCCACAGGAGGGAGCCAGGCACAGAGCACCAGCAGACATGGGAATATCACAAAGAAACACTTCAGGGATGGGGCCCAGGCATAGGGCCACCAAAGGGGCAACATGACCTGGAGCTCTGGGGGCCCAATCTTTGCCCAGAAAAACTACAGGAACAGAAATGCTGCCCCAGTGGGTCTGGAAGGTAGGATCCTCACCCAGTGGGCCTGGAGGGCACAGCACTGAGCCAAAGATTTGGCTCAAGCTTAAGGTTTTAAATTCAAGGAAGAACAATTTGAGAGCAATAGAGAACACTTCCTCAAAATGGATCATACAATGAGTCCCGGCCATATCTGATTTAGATGGTATTTATAATCATGAAGTGAAACATATTACAAAGTGTTTAAGTCAAAGCTAACAAATGAAAGGATTATGCTTTTTAAAAAATGTCACCAGAGCGCCTGGGTGGCTCAGTTGGTTAAGCATCTGACTTCGGCTCAGGTCATGATCTCGCAGATTCGTGGGTTTGAGCCCCATGTTGGGCTCTGTGCAGACAGCCTGGAGCCTGAAGCCTGCTTTGGATTCTGTGTCCCCCTCTCTCTCTGCCCCTCCCCCACTCACACTCTGCCTCTGTCTCTCAAAAATGAATAAACATTAAAAAAAATTTTTTTTAAATGTCACCCACATAAACTTAAAAACTGAAATATATAACAATCACTTCTGGAGTCACATCTGCTTTCACTGTAATAAATGACAGAGCAAGCAAGAAAGGAATGTGTTAATTTCAAATCAAGCTATATGTGTTGACATTCAGCTTTACAAAGGGTGCAAAATATTTGCATATTTTAATATTTTATAATAAAAATGCTAAAATTAGTGGAATAATGCCATCTAATCTAAAGCACTGAAGGGGGGGGGGGGGGGAGTGTTAAAAAATACATTACCTGCAGTAATTTCCTTGCTTAGCGACCTTGGCCAGGGAGAAAATGCAGTCAACAGTTGCTAGGTGATGTACTGCTTTACACAAGGAGTGATAATGTTCACTAAAATCCCTACAGAAGCAACAACAAAAAGGTGAGGACACTGATTTCTTAGAGCTATAAAAGCTGTACAATAAGTAATCACTTTATTTGTTAAGATGAGCATAAACAAAATAACCAGGGATACCTAAGAAACATGGAAATTACACTGAAATACTTTTCAGTTTGATATAATAATTTGATTACTGAGGCTTCTTTTGTTTCATTTGGATAGAACTACATATATTTAAAATAACTTCTATAAAAAGATGTGTACTATTAACACCATATTACACATTTCATTTGACCATGACAAGTCAACTTAGATATAATTAACACAAATGTGATCATTTTCATTCAACTTAAATAACCCATTCAACAGATGGGTCAGCCTCCCTTTGTGCTTCTCCTTGATAGCATCATACAAACTAGGATTAACAGTTTCAATATCTTTTTCTCACGCTGAATTGGAAGCTTCTTGATGGTAGAGTCCATGTTTGTCTGATTTGCTTATCATTATCAAGCCCTAACATACCACCCATAACTTTGGTATACAGTAGCCATTATAATAAATTTTGTTAAAGGCAAGCAAGAAAAGTACTTTTTTTCAGTGATCTTCAGTTATATTATTAAAAATGCATATATAAATTAAATTTTAGATTTATTTTTAAAAAGATAACAATCATTGTCTCAAATCTTTGGCTAACTAAATAGCTGGTGATTAAAAGCTTAGAAAACTGTTATTGAAAGATTTATTTAAAAATATATAGGAAATTATGCAAGTGTTTTGTTTTTTTTTTTACTTAAATTATTCCATTATCTCATATCACAGGTATACTTTACAACCTTTCAAAGAAGATTCCCCCCAAAATGAGAGTATTATGCTGAATGCTTCCCTTAAAAAAGATTTCTCTGTTGTACAATGTGTTTCAGAAACTTTGAGATTTAATCTGTTTACTTCTTAAATTCAAAAGTTTTAGAGTACTTCCTAGCTTGAAAAGGATATCCCGATTAAGCTACTATGTAATCAGTTATTCCTATATTATCACTATATTGAGTTTTTATAATCTGTAATATGATTTTTCCAGTAATATTATAAAGGTATTGTATATACATGACTTTTCCAAATAGAGGCAACATTTTAAGTATCCAGTTTTACTTTTGTGTTAACTTTATGAACTGAAAAGTATATTTACAGTATATTTTATACCTTTTTGTCTGAACATAGTATAACAAATATAATTTACCTATTTCTCACTGAATTAATGTTCATTAAAACAAGCAAGAATTCCACTAACAGTGTTAAGAAATCCCAAGCAAAAAGGAGATTGGACCCTGGCATCAGATAGATAATGTTCTGTTGTCACCTTAAAAATGACTCAGTTTGGAGGCTCCTGGGTGGCTCAGTTGGTTAAGCATCTGACTTCTGGTTTCAGGTCAGGTCAGGTCATGATCTCACGGTCATGAGTTTGAGCCCCACATCAGGCTCTGTGCTGGCAGTGCAGAGCCTCCTTGGGATTCTCTCCCCTTCTCTCTCTGCCCCTCCCCCACTCACACTATGTCTTTCTCAAAATAAATAAATAAACAAACAAAATGACTCAGTTTTGAAGATGTCACATGGTACACAGACCTTACATTCCTGAGTGACTGCTCAGTGATCATGCCTTGTTATTCCCGGTGTAACTTCAATTTAGATCTAACCACTGGTTTACCTCTTGGGCTGTGTCCTATTCTGTCCCTGTTCTCATCACTGACCCATTTGGTCTTCCTATCCTGGCACTCTGTTTTGCTAGAGAGCAGCTACATTTGATATTTCTGCTCTTATCTCCCTCAATGTGAATATCAAAGTACCTTCAGCTTTAAACATCAGTCATTTTTTTCATACTCTCACTCCCTCCTTCTCAGGTCTTGTCCAGGCCAGCAAGACCCTAATTTAATTTGCTACTTATCTAGGAGATTTTGGTTGAGGGTAACTGTCCTTGATGATATTCTAGTATATGGAATTGAAATGAGTGACACAGCTCTCAGGGGGTACCATTTCAGTTAAAAAAAAAAAAAAGAAAGAAAGAAAAAGAAAAAAGAAAAGGCAGAGAGAGATAAGGGAATTATTTTGATGTAGCCTATTATGTTCTTTCTCATGTCAATTACATAAATAAGACATGTGAATAAAATAAAAAACCGTCATAAACCTTTAATATCACCATTATAACTCTTACAAAGTCTTGTTTGACTTCTTGATCTTTGTCCATTTGCTATACTTCCCCAAATTTCAAAGAGATTACCCATACCTAGAAAAATGACAAGCTAAAAAACGGGCAACTCAAGTAACAACCTGATAGACTGGGATTACAACATAACATGAAACTTTATCACTAAGCCATCAACAAATTTAAGAATGAAGCCATTAATCTCTGGTCAAAAGATATTGCTAGGTCCACGGGAAAAAGATTAAGACACTTGGGATCTAAAGCTGTTATGACAGTTTACCATCAGATGTTGCCCAATGACATCTGAAGTTAACAAAAAGAAAGTTATCTTATTTTTTATTTACAAATTTATTTCTAAAATATTTAACTACTGTACAGGAGGCATTATAACTTAATTTTTTAAAAATCTGTAATCAAGATTATTCAACATCCACAGCCCATCTTCTAGAATACAGAAGAAGAGACACATTTTTTGAGAGAAGTTTCCATTTACTTTTGAAAGAACTTTCTTTCAGTCTTGATTTCTTGCAATATTTTGATCCAAACTAGTATGACTAATGCATAACGGTATCTCAATAAGAGACATACACGTGTATAGCTGGTATTCAATCCTCTGACGTCAGGTTCATTGAGGTTAATCATTTTTTTTAAATGACATCATATTCACACCATCTGGCACCTTAATAAGTACTGTGCTTAACAATATTGTTCTCAAGTGGGGGCTCTAGTTGCAAAAGCTGTAGCTAAAATTGAGCCAATATTTTTTTTGATAAAAATATAATGTATTTTTCTTATTTTGAAAGTAATGTAAGTACATTAAAGATACTTTTGATATCATGTCTTTGCAAAGTAAATTAAAATCTCCAGTAACCTCACCATCCAGAAATAATCAGTTAATGCTCGAGGATATATATAAATACATTTCTTCAAAGAAGATACATAAATGGCCAATAAGCATATTGATAATATAATAATGGCATACATATATTTAATCTTTTAAGATAAAAGGTTTGTATGCTGTGTGTGTATATGAATTTACACATTACTGTTATGCATCCTTTCTGCACTTAGCAATGCAACATGAATATCATATCCTTTGTGATATTGTATTTAATGTCAGCTTACTCATAGCAATTCTCAAAGTGGTGGTATGATGAAAGTAAAATTCTCCTGGGTTAATTTGGTAGAAGGGCCCAGGCAGAGGGCTGAAACAGTAAGAACAGTATGCAGAAATGGTGGGGTGCTACAAGGGAACAACAGAAGGGACAAATCAAAGAGACATTTCAAAGGCAAAAAAGACAAACAGGATAACAGATAAAGGGACAAAAAGGAAGACAGAATCAAGAATAAAGCCAAAGTGTTTGTACTGGGAGATCTGAACTTCCTTTAGCCTAGAATATTAGCAATGAGAACATAAACCAGATGTGTAAAATTGTGTATACTGTGAATAGAGTGAATATGTATCAACTCACCAAATTGCAGGATCCTAGAATGTGGTCCCTGAAGCCTGAAAGGAATCTAATTTTCATGTCTCAGTGATACTTCTAAGGGCAAAACAGGAGAACTAGAGACTCAAAGGCCCTGAAAACCCTTAAAATGGAAAACTGAAAGTGAAGTGGAAAAGGAAATGAATACACCACTAAGTTTCTATCCCTGGGTCCACAACTAGGAGTCAAGATAACCTCAGGAGATTCAGGACAAGTAAAGTGGAATGTCTTTCTGATGCTATAATCCAAGACTCCTCTGGGCAAACAGCTACCTTTTAAAAACTGTCACACAGAATCTTTTTTTTTCACTCGCCAGACTGGTTACTTAGCTCCTGGAGAACCTCGCTGAATACTTACTGTTTAAGGTTTTAAAGAGAAAGACTACCAGAGAGATTTCTGTTCAGAGTGATGCCTACGTATTTACCATAGGCAGCCTCTACAACCTGATGGTAAAGGGCACAACCTACCACTAGATACCCTGAGTTGAATCTCGGCTCCAACCAATGTAGGTAACTTACTCCTTATTTCTGTATCTCAATTAATTCATTTGTAAATAGGGGGTGATAATATCTCACTCAAAGATATCATCTGAAGAATAATAAAGTGCTTGGATGAGCGGTTCATAGCTGTGGACTCATGAAGGTCAATTGTACATCTCTTTTCCCAACTCCAATCCAGCAGCAGCTTGAAATCAGCCCAGGTAGGAGTGTTTACACTATAGAAATCAACAAGCACCACAAACACTACTATTCTTCCAGAGAGCTGGCTGTTTTTCATTTATTTACCAGCACACCCAGACTTAACCCTGTCCGTATGAACACACAGCTAGGAATAAATCCAGCTATGAAACATTCTTTGAGGCAATGGCAAGGGCTCTTCAAAAGAAAATCTCATAAAAAACAAAAAAATGTGGGAGATTATTCTAGATTCAACTAGAAAAGAAACATAGTAACAAAATGCAACATGTGAAAGTTGATTTGAGCTTTCATTTAAAAATCGGGGAGGGGGGCAGAATTAAAGAAACTCAATATTCCTTAAATTAATATCAATTTTTTAGATGTGATAATGGTGTTAAGATTATATAGTATAAAGTCCTTAATTTTAGATGTATGCTTAATTAAGATTTAGGGGGAGGGGTGAAGTGTTATAATGTCTAAAATGTACTTTCAAATGGTTCAGAAAAAAAAGTCTATGAGAGATATAAAAAAAATGTGGTGAAATATTAACACTTGATAAATGTAAGTGAAGAGAGTGTCAGCGTTCATTTCAACTTTCCCATGTTTAAAATTCTTTAAAATAAAAAGTTAGGAAATACATAGGATGTAAAATAAGAAAAAAAAATTAAATGGAGATAATAAAAACAGAACTAACCCATATTTGTCCAACTCTGAAAATATTAGGCCTTTTTTATAAGTAAATGATGTCCAAAGTGGAATTTCAAAACGTGACTCTACCAACCATCCTTAGCAACTAAATGTAGGTACAGTAACAATAAACTATATTAGGTCTCTCATTACGGACTAAGATGAGCTTACATTTCAATGGGCTAAAAATAAAATGAGACAACACATGTACTCAACTATTTTATGGCAGGTCACAAGGAGTAATCTCTACTTTTCTTTTTGATAGAAAGATTTTCCGGTCTATTTCTTATAGCAAAAAGTCAGAGTATATTTTTCATTGTAAACTCACTCTAGAAAATCAAGCCATTCAGCACTGCAGTCAAGGACTAGCTGCTCCCGGAGCTGATTCAGACGTCTGTAATTTTCTACAATAAAAGGAGAGTGAAAGCGGCTCACAGCTTTTGTGCTAGAAGAGGGGAAGAAACATAAATAGGAAATCAAGGTTACTAAGAAACCACTAATACCTTCACTTCAGAAAATTAAAGTAGTTATTTATTATTCTCTGATGAACCTTGAAAGTAAATAGCTGTAAACAGAGAACATTCTTTAATTATGGTCCTGAATTCTATTGATTCCAAAGATCTCTGTTGTAAATAAAGTACTTGGAGTTCATAGGACTTTGTTCAGGAAGCTCTAAAATGCATTTTAAATTATACCCATATGACAAGTTCAAAGTTTAGAGTTTCCATTTCATAAGCAGAAAGCTTTTTTCTTTAAGTTACACTAAATGAAAATTCTTGCTTATTAAAAAAAAGATCAGAAGCAAGTAAGTCCTGACAAAGCTGGATACACTGATGACGGTCATAATATTCTTTAAGTTTTATACTTTTCTGTATGACTACAGTATTTCAGTGAAAAAAAAGAAAACTATAAAGAATTACAAAGAATAGCAATGCATTAATTCAGGAGGCAATCAAAGAAGAATGCTTCGCTATCTAACTGTAGATTCACAGCGGCTCCAGAAGGGAAGAAATACCACATGCTCCTCATCTGAGCTTGTGTATAATCTCTGCTTCTTCATCAAGAAACTGCAGAGCACAAGAGGGCCTGCCACATGTCCCCAGTCAAAAAGTCTGGCCCAAGGCTCTAACTCTGCCTGCCACTTACTTGCTATGTGACTTTGGGCAAATATTACTGATCTTCTCTCAACATCACTTTCTTCATCTATAAAATGGGGATAATGACAGTATCTATGTCATAGGTACTATTAACAGGATAAGATAGTGCTTAGCAAGGTGCCAATGTCCCATGACATTAGCACACAATGTTAAGCATTGTTTTGTGGATGTGGTGATTATTACCACTGTTGAGGTTATTATTATGTTTGAACCTTGAGAAGAGAAGGTTGGAGTTAAATGACAGGCAGGTGATGACAGACTGCACTCTGTTCTTTGCTTGCTCCCCTACTCCTGTCACAAGTATGTTTAATTTGGCAAGTTATTGGAACAGGGGTGAGACTTTCACATGCAAAACCTGACTGATAATCTAACCTATCCCTGTCAAGGTTCTGATGGCCAAGTAACATATAAAATATAACAATGAGCTTCCCCCAAACTATCTTATTTATTCTTTCAATTTACATCATTGAATGTTCACAAGATGCTGACACTGATTTATGCCTTCCTTATTGCTTCTGAATTGTCATCTAGACTTCTATGCAAACCTATTTATCATAGCTTTCTCTTCCGACAAAATTCATTCAGTGAAACATTTCAGTTTCTTAGATAATTAGATGCACAATTTTAAATAACTTCTCTTCATAAAGCATATTTTGATTCATTAGCTATAGTATAGGACAGAAAACGAAAGAATATTTGCAAGGAGAGAAAACATCCCCTAAAAACAAAATACTCAAATCTCAATTATGGCTTCTAGTAACATGTAAGAAAAACAAGCTAAAGAAACCCACGATTGTACCTTCAGGATTCTTTGATAGTGGCAATAGATACTCATTTTCTTTTTGAATTAAAGTTAAAATTATAATAATCGTTCATACATGTCAAAATTTTCTCCCATCCTTAACATAGTTCCTTCATACAATCACCAGCTACTAGGCTCTCTTCTGCTTACTCAGGCAAATCTAACATTTTCATCTAAAGTTCATGCAAACATATTAATAACAGTAGTAATAAATATTTCACAAAGAATACGATTCACAGGAGTATATACTTCTCTAACACCACTTCTTTAAATGAGTCCCCTCTTGGGAATTAATGCCTAACCAAGGAGAAAAGGCAGTCTCAATGTGGTTTTCTAATTTTGTTTTTGATTAAATTTGTTTTCATCAATTCATGATACAACTTACAAAAAAGAAGATGTAAACAACTATTATAATTATGTGGCATGGAAAGCATCAACAATAAAGAAATGCAGAGAGAGCTCAGTGAAGCAGAAAATGAAATTTCAGGTATGGCATTCATCAGAAAATTCAAGGAACCAAATTAATTTTATAACTGAAGATCCTCCAACATTTTTTCATGTGTTTAAAGTGTACTCTAAGGTGTAAGAATAAAACAATAATAAAACAAGAAAACAAATATATACAAATAAGATACTCTTTGGAAAAAATATTTTAAAATCAATGATAGAGTTTAAAATAATTATTTCTTTGGTTAAAAGTTCCGTAAGAAAACCAAAGGGGAAGAATCACATTTAATGTCATGAATATGGTTATTATCATTCCAAAAACATACAGGTGTACATGCTCATAATGTGTCATTATAATTCACGTTAAGAAAAAAATGTATTTTTAAACCTACCTTCCAACCTTAACCCAATCAGTTGGTATACAAGATACAGCAGAATTCTTTATTTCAATCATAAACTAAAAGAAATATAAATAAAAATTACATATTTAAATGATTAACCATTATATTTTTAAAGCTTCCTCAAAACTTCTATCAGTTTAGTAAATACTATTGTAAACATTCAGAATAAATCCAATACTGTTAAAAGGGAAGTTCATGTATGTCCAAATATATGTTCATGTATACAACCAAATATTAATAATTAGGGTGGTAATACTTGCAATAAAGTACAACTTGTATTCAACAAAAGTTTGTAATAAGCATATAACTTCACAACTTAATGTTTATAACATTATCATGTGCATACTACAAATGGTGATTTTTCTTTAACGGTCTCTTTCATTTATTAGTACCCACTTACTTAAGAATTCTATTACTCAGTAATACGATTGAATTTCTAAGTACATACAATTTTAAAATATCAATTATGAAGTGCTATATCAGTTTGAGATATGGTCCATCCCTTATTCTGAACAGAAGAGGATTTATTGTCACGGCTGTTACACAAAGAGCCCAATATCTAAAAGTATCCTCATGAAAAAGCACAGATTTCTTCAGCTATCAGAAGATATTTTATCCCAAGGGTGTTTTCTTTAAGTTTTCACTTATATGAACTATATCTTTATTAAGCCAACTGCGTTCTGCAAGCAAGCTTTTCTGAAATTGGCCATGAAGCAAGTGGAATCAACTTCTACTATCATGCCTTTCATTTTTAGCATTAGTTGTAGCTCATCTCTTCCTCCTGCTTACTCTCCTGTATTATTGCAATGAAATTCAATGTTTTATTTAAGTGAATAAAGACACAAACATTTATTTTGTACAGGAGGGAACCCAGAAGCTCTGTGGCTACCACTAATTTTGAGATGGCGGCAGGAACTTCTTTACGTATACCAGTTTTATAACATTTTAGGTATTCACAATATGCATATTATTAGTAGTGTTGGCCTATCTTTTGAGTTTATTTTTCTGTGCAGTTTTTCATAGAAATTATATTTCATAGAAACAACACAGAAATTATTGGAGTGCCTGGGTGGTTCAGTCAGTTTAGTGTCCGACTCTTGGTTTCAGCTCAGGTCATGCTCTCATGGTTCATGAGTTCAAGCCCCACATCGGGCTCTGTGCTGACAGCATACAGCCTGCTTGGGATTCTCTCTCTCCTTTTCTCTCTCTCTCTCCCTTGCTCGTGCACACTCTCTCTCTCAAAATAAGTAAATAAACATTAAAAAAAAGATTCTGCTTAAAAAAATAATATAGAAATTATTGGTTAATTTTAGGAATTTTCATTCTGAGAAAAAATTTCGCAACTAATGAGGCCTTCTTATATGGAGACAATACAATTTCAAACCTGCTACACCCAGTTAAACAATTAAGAGTGAAGAGTCTAAAAACTAGCCTTCGGCTACAAAAAGTAACTGAGGAAAAAAACCCACAAAATAAATATCATTGACAAGAAAGATAAAAGCGCTTTAAGATTATGCTAAAAAAAACTGCCTAAGTATTATTTTTAAATGCCCAACAAGAAGGTATATTGATCCTTTTATAAAATAATTCTGGGAAGAGCTATGCCTGCGGTAAACTGCAAAATGCAGGACCACAGTGGGTCACTAATACTTGGGAAGAATACATCTAGAACTGTAATAACTAACACAGAGCTCAACAGGAGTTACTAAGGAAAGGAAGGCGGAAATTTTGAAAATTAGTTAAAACTGTCTCACTGGGCAGCCAGGGAGGCTGGCTTACTTAAGTAATTTGCCGTAACAGGGCAACATGGGGCACCGGATTCATATCTGTGCCTTGCTACTAGTCATGGCCCTTTGAAGCATGCTGGGAATAGTGTGCACCATATGGTTCAATCTGTAAGTATCAAGGGTCTACTCTAAGGACTACAGATCCTCAAAGAAGCCAAATGCAGAGCCAATACTGGATGGAAAACAGGGTGAGAGTTGGAAAAGCCCACATAGACCTTCTGCTTGTTACACCCCTGGGATTACTTCCTCAAGTTGGTGCTGGTCCTATATGTCTTCTTCTCAGCTGGGGTTTCTCCAAAAACAGACTAGCAGGTTTTTGTTCTCTTCTATACTACCTAAGAAATAGGAAAGTTTCTCTCTGTTTCCTTCCACAAATATTCTAAGAATGAGCAGACAGGCCTTTTAAGAATTTTACTGCTACAAAAATGGAAACCAACTAAAATTGGAAATTAACAAATATTTCAGAAAGCTTAGAGTATTCTCACAGCCACTTTCCCTGCTCTACAGTCCCTGTTTCTTAGGTGTTGATGCAAAGTGTGCCATGATTTGTTCTAGCAATTTCTCTCATACTCCTAGGATCCAATTCTTTGCTGCTTAAATGTCAGATACCATTACTCAACTACAGTCTGTCATATCACTGGGCTGGCATCATGGCTAAGTTTGCTTAATTCACTCCAGAAACTGCTGTTTTCTTCAATACCACACTTAACCCATTCCTTCTATCCCCCTTTTCTTTCTTCTCCTCAAGAATCTTCAAATATTTTTTTTTATTCAGAAGTAAGATTTAATGGAGAATGCTTTTCATATCTTAAACATACCAAGCAGAATCTGGATATGCTGCATGTTGTGAACTAATGTTTTTTCCTAAAGATTTCTGCCTAATATTTCTTCCCTTTCCCCTAGGAATAATACTTACCAGTACTACTCCAAATCTAAATATCACCCCATATCCATTCCATATTTGATTCAAGATTAAAAGATAATTCTCTAGGGGCACCTGGGTGGCTCAGTCAGTTATCTGACTCTTGATTTTGGTTCAGGTCATGATCTCATGGTTGTGGGATCAAGCCCTGCCTGCTTGGGATTCTCTCTCCCTCTCTCTCTGCCCCTCGCCCACTCGCACATGTGCACACTCTCTGTCTCTGTCTCTGGTCTCTTTCAAATAAATAAATAAACATTAAAAAAAAAGATAATTCTCTGTATATCTAAAATATGAGAAAGACTATCATAGAAGCAGTGAACTAAGTTTCTGCTTTCACTATTTTCTTACAAATACTATCAGAGTCAGAGATAATAATGTGCATAGTCAGTAAGGCTTATAGTATTCTAATAAGTACATAAAAACTGGAAACAAAGGTGAAAAATCAATGTTCTCAAAAGTTAATACTGGCTTGACAATCTACTTATTTTTACCAATAATAACAAAATCCATGTACTACATGGGGCTGCTAAAACAGGTTTTTTAAAAATTGTTACACATGTTATATGTACAGAATAAAATTTTAGAAGAGAAGGGTATAAAAGAAGAGCATATATAAATTAAGGACTTTCCTGCTATCCTCTTTCATTTCTCAGAGGTAATCATATTTGACAGAGTCGGTTCTCTGTACTTTAAGTATTTCTGAATAATTTGTAAGTTTTTAAAACAGAATTTGATAACAATGCTGCAAATCTAGAATTCATTTGGTGTTTGAATAGAATCACTAATTCTCAAAAAATGTTATAAAAGTGATTCTGTACTGATGTACTATTAAAATTCTGTACGTTTTTTTTAAAACCATTAAGAATCCATCCCACAGTTAATAACTAAGAAATTTCTTGCCTCAAACTCATCACCTTAACCTGAAGTTTAAGTAAAGAATAAGATAATTTGCATCTCCTTAATTATTTGTAATCCAATTACTTCATCTCCATACTGTGCTTTTTCTTAAACTTCATTACCACACTGATATAAAAAACAATAAAACAAAACAAAACACACTAGTCTACGATTGCTTATGAATTCCTGATCAGTTTTCCCCATTTTCACTGTAAAACCACCAGCTGGATACAGGACTGTCCTCCCAAGACTTAAGCTTTATTTTAGTTTGTGTATTATGAGCTCTAAGATGTCTGGTTTTATAAAATAAAATGTTAATATTTGTGAGTAAAGTGAAATAAGGACATGGTAGAAAGACTGGAGTCAGGCAGGACTGGGCTTCTGACTCGGGTAACTTACCTAACTACTCCAAACCTCAGTTTTCTTTGCTGCAAAATGACAAAAGCCCCTTTTTGTGTTATTATAAGGGTTAAAAAATACATGTACAGCACTTAGCACCATTCTGAACAAGTGCTTGATAAATGGTAACTATATTAGTAGTAGTAGTAGTATATGAAGAACATTTACATAGTGCTTTAGGATTAAAAAGCACTTTTCATGTATTTTAACTCAACTGGTTTTTAAAGTAGTCTCATGACACAGGTGATTCTGCTCTGGTCACAGAGCATGTAAGTGGGGGAAGGGGCACTTACACACACAGCTTTTCCCCACCGTAACACCAGGTCACCACTTTTCTACTACCTATCTTTTATTAATGTTATTAAACAGTTTTGATCATCTCATTTTCAACAATAGCTCAGAATAGTGGTGGTAAGGTCATATGTTACTTTGCAAGTCTTGATTGCATAGTGAAACCAAGTGATGCAATTAAATATTTGGTTATGGGAGGGCAACCAAGGATAAAGATTGTCAAATTATTTTTCTGTTATATGGAGTTCTATGTGGAATATACTGCAACATGTCTGCCTGAGTCCAAAAGATTTAATTTTAGTCCAAAAGACAGGCTGACTTAATCAATGGTCTATTAAATGGCACAAGATTAATAAACGTTTCAGTAAAGATTATAATTTACTGTAGGATTTCTTATTTCAAATGATCATACAAATCAACAATCTTCTCACTAAATATGTAAAGGAATGCAAATATTTAAAAATTTTATTTGAAATTAAGGTCTTCCCTACTAGAAAAATACCTGTTTTTAAAAATTCTGAATAAAATGTTCATGCTCTGGAAATTATTCACACATTTCCTAATTTGCTATCTTAACAAAGTAGGATTTCTCAAATTCCCTCAGAATCTTTATATTCTATTAAACATAAGATATAGAAGTAGCATGCCCTAAGACTCAGAATAAGACCGAAGGATACGACTACATTTAAAAGGCATACTTCTTTCTGGTTCTCACTCTTTATAAGACCAAACTTTAAACAGTGGTACACATGCCAAAAAAAAAAAAAACAAAATACATTCTAAACGGCACTTACATAATCTTATGGAAGACTCACTAACTGTAGGTTTTCACTATAGATTTGTTTCTTTTTTTTTCTTTTTGTTTTTTAGCAGCTATACTAACATCAGAAGGAAACCCTGCCTTTTAATCACTATGATCCAATCAACACAGGTGGTTCTCTTCATATCATTTCATTATCTGCTGGCCAGACATCAAAGACTAACTTCTCTCTCCTGGATTTAGGGTAAATGAATCCTCTAAATCACTATTTACAATAATCATGGTTTTCTATAATACATTTCAAGAAATAACATTAAAACACATGTAACATTACGTTGCATGATTTCACCAGGGACTAAAGTAAATAAACACAAAATACTGTTACTAAAATCATTCTTATCAAAACAAGGCATTACATCTTATTTCCAAGGAACAAAAGAAAAAATATGAAAACTAAACAAAACAAACTTTCATCCTGTCCTCGGATTTTTGTTCACATTTTAAAGTAGCTTTTCTGCTTGAGATAAACTAATGCAAAATAAAATTATGTCTGACATTACCTCCTGTCCTGATACTGTCACATACTGTGCAGAAGGATTTTTTAGTATTTTTCGTATATCTTGCAAATGTATTTGGATCCTGTGAGTAACTTCTTGAATTTCATCCTTCCTCTTTTTTATTAAAGGGAAGTCAGAAAGATCTTTGAATAATTCTGTTTTATCCCCACTTCTAAAAAATGGAAAAAAAAAAGCAAATATATATATTGAAGCATACTACTTATACCGATCATCAATTATTTTTCACAGCATGATAAAAGACCAAAGGGTTGGGAGCCAGGAAACGAAGCTCTAATCCCAGTTCTGCCACTAAGTATTTACAGGTAGGTTTCTTAATTTCTTTGAAGATAGACAAAATTATCCTAAAGACATTTTCATTTTGCAAGTTCATGATTTCCATGGTGTGAGAGATAAAATGAAATTTTTTGTTGTTTGCCTATTCAGAAAATAAGCACAAATGAAAATACTGTCTTTTCCCCCCCTTTATACAGAGTTCTTTGTGGGATGAACTGTGAAATGACTACCTCTTAAAGGATAACTTTGCTTCTGTAATTTCTAAATATAAGGCAGACCACTGGATATCTAGCAAATGAGTGTAAGATGCCATCTGCCACCCAATTTTAAATTAATAAATGCTACCAGTTGCTCTGCCTGGACTTTATCTTTTCATCATCCAATACCTGGAGAAGTACTGTATTGTCCTAAATAATGAACTAAGTTTTAGATGGCAGAGGGTTACTTCCAGCTGTAATTGACAGCTTTTAGCATCCAATCACATTTCTAATTTCACAGGCAATTCCTACCATTACTGCTAAGGAAGCTTAGGAATCCATGCACCAAAGGGCAAATACATGAGTTCTTTATTTCCAGCAGTGACAATAATCTACGAATCTACTACTACTTACTTGGCAGCTTGTTCATTAAGTAGCTTTAAGAAACGTTCCACTGGACTGAGGAGTTCAGGAATTTCTAAAATAAATGTCTGGAGCAAGTCTGACCGAACGTGGGAATTAACAGCAGGTATTAATGCTTGAAATTCTGACTTCAGGTGATACAGGGTTTTGACAATCAAGAAGAACTCTTGTGTAGAACACTGAAAATAGAAATATTTTTTAGCTAAATAATACAAGATACATGAACATGATGTTTAATTAGTGGTCTTTTAATTAATAGTCTTTTTAAAGTTAGAATATAAGAAAATTTTAATTTACTCTATAAACTAGTTAATTGAAATAAAATACTGCTGATACCTTCCAAATGTTAAATCAATAGTTTAAATACTTTATAACATTTTAAAGCTCTCAAGGAAACAATGTGGGTCAGGGATAGTAAAGCCAATATTTGCTCAATATTTTCTCATTTTAAAATATATTGACCATATAGCAAAAATACAGTAAACAATGTCAAAAATATAAAGGACAATCCTGGGGAAATATCTGCAAGACATATGATAAAGGGCAAAGCTATCCCTAGAATAATAAGCTCTTACAAATCGACCTGGAAAAGGAATAATCCAAACAATAATGGCTAAATGAACTAAATATGCAGCTCATAAAAAAAGAATGTCCAATAAGCACTTGATTAACCTCACATATAATTAGAACAAGCAAATTAAAATGACAAGATAGTATTTGTCACTTATCAGAATGCCAAAGATTTAAAAGGCTGATAAGAGATGAGTCACACAGGATATAAAGAAAGACACTTTGATATACCATTAGCAGAGGCATATCCTCTTTGAGGAGGATTGTTTGACTAAATTCCACTTTTAACAATTAAACTAAAACTATAACAAGAAGTGAAAAAGATATGTGGCTCTGAATATTTATAGTAGCACTGTTGGTAATAATATTAAAAAGATGAATAAGAAACAAGTACCTAACAATTGAGATTTTATTAGGAAAAACTCATACAATATAATACTGTTAAACAGTTAAAAAATTAAGACATCTGTACATATTAATGTACACATCAATATGGAACTCCCTAATTTCTACATATTAAACAAACATTGTATATGTTTATACTATATACCACATATGTATTTATACAGTAAAATTTCACTTTTGATTATAGTACATACATTATTCTATGTAAATAAAAATATAAACAAAAAAATTTCTGGAGGGTACACTTGTTAACTTACTTTAGTTACCCCTGGGTAGTGTGTATGCAGGGGAAAGTAGAGGAAAAGTTTTTACACTTTATCTTATACTCCTGTACACACTGACAATTTTTTAACGTGAACATGAATAATTTTTACTTTTGGAGCTTCTGATAAAGAGAATAAGATGAACATGTGTATCTCATTTCACTCTATCTTGAAACCACAGTCAAATGTTGTTTAAAAAGACATAAAACCTCAAAAATAACTAGAAGAAAAGACACCAGCAACAACAACTTAGAAGCTATAAAGTAAATGGACAAGTGGTCACTGATTTAGAAGACTCATGATACTAGAATCTTAAGGTAGATGTGAGGTAAGCTAGGACCTAACTTAAGTTACACCAAGAATCCTAAAATTCTGAGGAACTGGTGGCACAAATTATCTTTGGAAGAGGAAGCCGGGGGTGGGTTGAAAATGACTGTTTGAAAATGAATTAAGAAGCAATTATCCCTCAATACTCTATTTGTCTCCACACCACTGAGCAACGACCATTCTCCTACCCGACAAAAGACTAGTTTTATCCTCTCGAGAAGGGAAAACATAGGATATTTGAGCCATCTTCAAGCACAGGGAAGGATGACAGTACCACCAAAAGCAAGGGATTAAGAAAACAGTTGCAAACTGAATGCTGAGATTCCCAGTTGTCCCCATCTAGCTCCCAGAACACTGTTAGCCATTTAGAAGGCTAGAAGAGACCCTGGAGAATCTCATGAGCCCAAGACGAAAACTCTGAAGATACTAAAGCAGTTCTCCCCATAAATGGATCAGCTAGTATATTGTACAGTTCACCTCATATTTTGCAAACCATATTCAACTACAGAGCACTTCCTATCAGCATTTTAGCCCTCCACTCTTTAAAAATGATCAGACATCAGATAAAAAATTCTAATGTGAAATGAAAAAAAATAAACAATGAATCAACAAATAAATTTTTTAAGACATTCATTTTCTTCTACTTACATAGATATACACAGCATATATAAACAGAAGAAAATGTCTTTAAAAAAAACAACCAATACACTCAGTTAATCAGAGAATAATGCAAACATGAAACAAGAACAGGATACTATTTTTTTTTCTTAAAAGAACATTCCAAGAATGGAATTCAATCAATTCAAATAAAATAGTTGCAAAAAAGAAAGAACCAAAAAATAATTCAGGACAATTTCCCAGAACTTGGTTGCCAGATTGAAGGGCTCAATACAATGGTTGAAAATAGAACTAAATCATGGAAAATCAACATGAAATTTTATAACACTTGGGAAAAAAAGAAAATTTTTAGAAGGGGAGAAAAAAAATCACACCAAGTAATGTATAGCCTAGAATTTTATACCCAGTAAAACTACCAATCAAATGTGAGTAGAAAAAAAGGACATTTCCAGACATCAATATCTCAAAACGTTTACTGTTAACTCGAACAACACAGGTTGGAAACGTATAGGTCTACTTCTACACAAATTCTTTTGGATAAATACTATAGTACTGTAAATGTGTTTTCTCTCTTAAAAGAAATTTTCTTAACATTATGATTTTCTTCACATCTCTAGCTTACCTCAATGTAATAATACAGTATATAATGTACATATACAAAACATACTGTTAATCAAATGTCATTAAAGCTTCAGATCAAAAGTAGGCTATTAGTAGTTAAGTGCTGGGGGGGGGTCAAAAGTTACACATGGATTTTCAACTGTACAGGGATTGATGCCCTTAATTCCCTCATTGTTCAGGGGTCAACTGTATTTCCAATACCTTTTCTCCAGGATGCTTCTAGAGAATGTACTCCATCAGAAGAAAGCAATAAACCAAGAGGAAGACATGGAATACAGAAAGACTGAACAGAAGATTCAATTCAAGGGAAATGAACTATAGCTATACAACTAGTATACAGGGCAACTAGTCTAGGGTGAATCAGGTCAGAAAGTTTAAGAAAATGAAATAAAATATGTGATGGAAATAAGTATCTTGAGATGAGAGGATGATTTAGGGTTAATTATAAGTATACATAATAGGTAATATGCATAAAATGAATTAATGCACAGAACATATTTGGAAAGAATTTTAAACTAAAAGGAATGAGGCAAATTATGCAAAAAAATAAGAAGTTAGGCCCAAGTGAATAACAACTGAATCCAAAGTGTATCATAAAGCATCTCTTCCTCAGATAGGCCACTGTATGATGGGAAAGATACACATAGGAAGCTGGATTCTTGTAATGTGGAGCCTAGACGTATTCTGGCCAATACTATTATAGTTAATTATTAAATAGATACATTCTAACAAAAGTGAAGAACTAAAAGTAAACATTTTCAATACAATTTTTGAATAATAATCTCTTGTAACTTTTGTAATTTGAGAGACTAGAAGGGATTGATTTTTCACCCTTAGATATAAAGTGTAAATCAGCAACAGAAGCAAACTGACAACCAAAAGTACTTTGCAATCAAGTTTTAAGTGCCCAAGGCAGGTTGTTTTCCAGTTTCTTTTTTATTATTTTTTTAATGTTTATTTTTAAGAAAGAAATACAGACAGAATGCGAGCAGGGGAGGGGCAAAGAGAGAGGGAGACATAGAATACAAAGCAGGCTCCAGGCTCTGAGCTGTCAGCACAGGGCCAGACGCAGGGCTCAAACTCACAAACCACAAGATCATGACCTGGGGCCAAAGTCCGATGCTTAACTGACTGAGCCACCCAGGCGCCCCAGTTCTCCAGGTTCTTAAATAAAACACCTCAGTAGAACTGCCAGAAAGCTGAGGATAAGAGTGAAGTAGTTGCTCCTGGAGTCACTCATGTTCAATCCCATTTCCAGCAGCAAATTTCCCTGTGGAAGAGCTTTAGAACACATCATAAGTGTGGAAACAGGTCATCATGAGACTGTAAGAACTCCAGCCTAAGTTCCATACTGAAAGGTGGCTGTAGGCTTATACCAGTCTGGCCAAGAAACCATTCTCGCCTACAAAATTCTGGAAACACTCTCCTCTAACATTTACTAAGTGCTATAATCCTTTAAATGTATTCACCAACCTTAGCAGTCATGTATCATTTTCTTACAAAACAGGTCTTAAGCACAGTTAATATGGGTTTCTAAGACTAGCACCATTATCTAAGATTTGGATTTGAAATTTTACTATCAAAAGAAATGTTTGTTTCAGGGCCGGCCCACTTGGTATCCCCTAATATCAATATGAAAACACCTATTTGTGACTATTCCATGGCACTTTCCACACAGCCATATGGCCTAGGCTCACCACTTCCACAACATCCAAACAGTGTTCCTAACCATTTTATGAATTTTACATAATTGGCACAGTCTGTACCCAGGATATCACTCACCATTTGGTGCATACAGCAGAAGTTTATTTAGAGTAATCTAATGATAAAGAACAGACATGAGTTTGATGGTGTGTTCCAAGAGCCAGCTAACTAATCTATAAAAGATTGGTTTCAAGCATTTAGGCTTACTAAAGTTGGTCTGTTACCAAGTCATTTCTAATTCTCACTTTTCAAATCAATCTTTGGGCACGCTCTTGTGCAAACATTAAAACAGCAACAACGAACAACCTCTGAGTGAGTCATAAGTTCCTTCACTAAAGTCTAGTTTGAAACTCTAAAACAAAAGTCATTCTTGGTTACTTTTAAAATGAATTTGATTCGATACCATATAATTTTATGTGAAATTTTTTAAAAAGGCAAATCCATAGATACAAAAAATAGATCTGTGGTTGCCAGAGGTGGGGCATGGAAGGTAGGTTGATGAAATGAGTGAAGATGATCAAAAGGTACAAACTTCCAATTATAAAATAAATTAAGTCCTGGAGATGTAATGTACAACACGGTAACTATAGTTAATAATACTGTATCGTATGTTTGAAGGTGGCCAAGAGAGTATATCTTGAAAGTTCTCATCATAAGAAGAAGACAACTTTGTAACTACAAGTGGTGATGGATGTTAGTTAGAATTACTGTGGTGATCACTTCTCAATATATACACATATCAAGCCATTTATAATGTGATAAACCTGTAAGTAATACAATGCTATGTTAATTAAATCTCAATTTAAAAACAGAATTAGACTCTGACTTTTATCAGAGTTTTTTAAACTTTTGTAAATACACAAACCTCATGAAATGCAAACATCAAAGTTTAAAGAGAGGAAGCAAAGAATAGAAATCACAGTAGCATGGAAAGATGCTTCCGTCTTGATGCCATGGATTCTTTGACTCAGCTCATATATATATATATATATATATATATATATATATATATATATATATATATAATGATATAATATATTAATATATTAATATATATATATTTTAAGTCTATCTATGTACTTGGGGGGGGGGCAGACAGAGGGAGAGAATCCCAAGCAGTCTCCCCACTGTCAGTGCAGAGCCTGATGCATGTGGGACTCAAACTTGAGATCATGAGCTTAGCCAAAATCAAGAATCAGACACTCAATAGACGGAGACACCCAGGCGCCCCTTGACTCAGCTCTTTTAATTAGCAATTAACAATTTTCTCAGCTTTGTCCCTATTTTTTCTCGAGAAAAACAAAAATCTTTAACAACTGTCAGTGAATCCTTTCAAGCAGTGAAGGCAAGGTGCTTGGAGATCTGTTGCTTGACGAAGGGTAGTAATATGCTCTGATTGTCAGGCACTGGACCAATGATACAACATAACAAATGGTATGACATCCACTCTAACCTCAAAATGTCAACCATAAAATTTTCAACTACAGTAGTTCCCCCCTTATCTACAAGAGATATGTTCCAAGATCCCCACTGGTATCTGAAACCACAGATAGTAAGTACCTAATCTCATATGTACTGTCTTTCCTATGTACATACCTATGATAAAGTTTAATTGATAAATTAGGCACAGTAAGAGATGCACAATAAAATAAGACATTTTTAATATACTGTAATAAAACTTATATGAATATGGTCTCTCTGTCAAAATACATCGTACTCCACTCACCTTTCTTGTCATGGTGTGAGATGGTATAATGCCCACATGATAAAATGAAGCACTGTGACATAGTGCTAGGCTGTACAACTGACGAAACGTCAGAAGGATGATCTGCTTCTGGCCTGCTGTTGATGGCGGATAACGGGGGAGTAATGTATCGGGACAACCTCTGCCACTGCCAGCAAAACCACAACACAAGTGTACCAAGTAATAGTACAACAGACTCTACTGACCCCATAACCAACTCGGGCATTTTTTCCTGGGGATTAGTATTTCCCAATTCTGGTTTGTTCTTTGTTTTCAAATTTAGCTGAAGCATATGGAACAGTTACATAAGTCCTCTTGGGCACTGCAAGTATTCTCAGAAGCAGCACTTATCGTTCCAGTAAAACTTTGTGGGGGAAAGGACTAAAAAAAGTAAAGACTAATGAAAAATTGGTCACAACTAAAATGTGGGCACATAAAAATTATCCTACAAAAAATTATTACATTGGCAAGGATTTACACTGGGGCGGAAAATAAAGATGGCTTATGTAGGGATAACCAAAAAAAAAAAAAAAAAATGCAATGGTAGTAACTACTACATCAAAAATGGTAATGTCCGAAAGTGTATCCACTAAAAACCCAGTCAAGGACCCTGGTTTAAATACTAGCTGTCATTTACTAACACGCTACTAACTCTCTTCTCAGAATCATCATTTATACAAGGTAATGCAAGCTGTGGTAGCATTACGTAGAGATAGCAGTATATATAGCCTCCCATTAGTAAGAAGGTAAAAAACACAGTGTCCCCTCATCAATTTCATAAAGTTTTTACAAGGGACAAAGGGTCTAATGTATGTGAATTAATTTAACAAAAGGTAAAACACTATAGAAAGTTTATTAGCAATTATAAATATAACTATTTTGAAACATATTTTGAAGGTAAATGATTTCCCTAAGTGTGGAAAATTTCTCATTTATTTCATTTAATTATCATTAATTTTTTGTTTTAATGCCAGTATATTTAAAAGACTATTAGTTTCAGGTGTACAATATAATGATTCAACAATACATCACGTGGTGTTCATGATGACAACTGCACTCCTTAAACCCCAACACTTATTTAACCCATCCCCCTACCTACCTTCCATCTGGTAACCATCAGTTTGTTCTCTATAGTTAAGAGTCTGTTTCTTTATTTGTCTCTCTCAACTATTTTTTCCCTCTTCTTGTTTGTTTTGTTTCTTAAATTTCACATGAGTGAAATCATATGGTATTTGTCTTTCTCACTTATTTCACTTACATTATAATCTTTACCTCTATCCATGTCATTGCAAATGGCAAGATTTCATTCCTTTTTTACGGCTGAATAATATTCCACTATATATGTATATGTGTATATATATATATATCACATCTTTTTTTTTAATGTTTATTTATTTTGAGGGGGGAGGGGCAGGGATGGAATTCCAAGCAGGCTCGCCTGACGTGGGTCTTATCTCCTGAACCTCAAGATCATGACCTGAACTGCAATCAAGAGTAGGACATTTAACCGACTGAGCCACCTAGGAGCCCCTATACCACAGTCTCTTTATCCATTCATCAATTGACAGACAGTTGGGCTGCTTCCATATCTGGACTATTATAAATAATGCTGCTATAAATGTAAGGGTGCACGTATCCCTTTGAATTAGTGTTTTTGTATTCTTTGGGTAAATACCCAGTAGTGTGATTGCTGGATTATAAGGTAATTCTATTTTTAACTTTTTGAGGAACCTCCATACTGTTTTCCCACACTAGCTACAGTAGTTTGCATTGCTACCAACAGTACAAGAGGGTTTCTTTTTCTCCACATCCTCACCAACACCTTTTGTTTCTTATGTTGTTGATTTTATCCATTCGTGGTGATATCTTACTGTAGTTTTCAGTTGTGATAAGTGATGATGACCATTTTTTCATTTGTCTGTTGGCCATCTGGATGTCTTTTTTGGAGAAATGTCTGTTCATGTCTTTTGCCCATTTTTGAATTGGATTATTTGTTTTTTGGGTGTTGAGCTGTATAAGTTCTTTATATATTTTGGATACTAGCCCTTTATCAGTATGTCATTTGCAAATATCTTCTCCCATTCTGTTGGCTGCCTTTTACTTTTGTTGATTGTTTCCTTCACCGTACAGAAGCTTTTTATTTTGATATGGTCCCAATTGTTTATTTTTGCTTTGATCTCCCTTGCCTTAGGAGACATATTTAGAAAGAAGCTGCTACAGCCGATGTCAGAGAAGTTATTGCCTGTGTAGCTAGGATTTTTATGGTTTCAGGTCTCACATTTAGGTCTCTAATCAATTTTGAATTTATTTTCGTGTATGGTGTAAGAAAGTGGTACAGATTCATTCTTTTGCACGTCAGTGTCCAGTTTAACCAACACCATTTGTTGAAGAGATTGTCTTTTTCCCATTGGATATTCTTTCCTGTTGTGTCAAACATTAATTGACCAAATTATGGGTTACTTCTGGATTTCCTATTCTATTCTATTGATCTACATGTCTATTTTTGTGCCAGTACCACATGGCTTTAATTACTACCCCTTTGTAATATAACTTGAAGTCTGGAAATGTGATGCCTCTAGCTTTTTCTTTTTCAAGGCTGCTTTAGCTATTTGGGTGTCTTTTGAGATTCCATACAAATTTTAGGATTACTTGTTCTAGTTTTGTGAAAAAAGTTGTTGGTATTTTGATAGGGATTGCATTAAAGCTGTAGATTGCTTTGGGCAGTATCAGTAATATTTGTTCTTCCAAATACTGGAGCACGGAATGTCTTTCCATTTCTTTTGTGTCATCTTCAATTTCATCAGTGTTTTTGTTGCTCCCACAACAAAAGTATGCTCCCACAAGTGACCTTACAATGTCATTACAATATCATTGACGATATTCCCTGTACAGCGCCTTTTATTCTCATGATTTATTTATTCAGTAACAGAAAGCATGTACCTCCCACTCCCCTTTATCCATTTTGCCCATCTCTCCACCTCCTTCCTTCTGGCAACCATCAGTTTGTTCTCTGTATTTACATGTCTGATTATGCTTTTTTGTTTATTTATTTTATTTTTCTCAGTCTGACTTATTTCACATAGCATAAAATCCTCTAGGTCCACCGATGTTGTTGCAAATGGCAAGATCTCATACTTTTTACGGCTGAGTAATATTCCATTGTGTAATATTCCTATAGCTCATCTTTTTTTTTTAAGTTTTTATTTAAACTCCAGCTAGTCAATATACAGTGTACTACCAGTGTACTTCAAGTACACAATTCAGTGACTCAACACTTACCCACAATACCTGGTGTTCATCACAAGTGTACTCCTTAATCTCCATCATTTATTTCACCCACCCACCCAACCCCCACCTCCCCTCTGGTGACCATCAGTTTGTTCTCTATATTTAAGAGTCCGTTTCTTGGTTTACTGAGTATCTCTCTTTTTATCCCTATGCTCATTTGTTTCTTAAATTTCACATATGAGTGAAACCACAAAGTATTTGTCTTTCTCTGACTTATTTCACTTAGCATAATACTCTCTAGCTCCATCCACGTCATTGCAAATGTCAGGATTTCACATTCCTTTTATGGCTGAGTAATATTCCATTGTGTATATGTGTGTATATACAAATGTATATATATAAATGTATATACATATACCATATCTTTATCCGTTCATTGGTCAATGGACATTTCATCAGAGCTTTATAGTTTCGGAGTACAGGTTACATTTATTACTATGTATCTTATTATTTTTGGTGCTACTGTAAATGGGATTGTTTTCCTAATTTCTCTTTCTGTTGCTTCATTATTGGTGTATACAAATGCAACAGATTTCTGTACTCTGATTTTGTATCCTGAGACTTTACTGAATTTATCAGTTCTAGCAGTTTTTTGGTAGAGTTTAGGGTTTTCTACACAGAGTGGCATGCCATCTGCAAATAGTGAAAGTTACACTTCTTCCTTACCCCTTTGGATGTCTTTCATTTCTTTTTGTCGTCTGAATGCTGTGTCTAGGACTTCCAAAACTATGTTGAAAAAAAGTGATGAGGGGCGCCTGGGTGGCTCAGTCGGTTGAGCGTCCGACTTCAGCTCAGGTCATGATCTCACACTCCGTGAGTTCGAGCCCGGCATCGGGCTCTGTGCTGACAGCTCAGAGCCTGGAGCCTGCTTTGGATTCTGTGTCTCCCCCTCTCTCTGCCCCTCCCCTGCTCATGCTCTGTCTCTCTCTGTCTCAAAGATAAATGAAAACATTAAAAAAAGAAAAAGAAAAAGAAAAAAAGTGATGAGAGTGGACATCCTTGTCTTACTAAAAACAAGTTAGTTTTTCACCAGTAAGGATGATGTTAATGGCGCCTGGATGGCTCAGTCGTTTAAGCATCTGACTCCTGATTTTGGCTCACGTCATGATCTTACAGTTTGTGAGATCAAGCCCTGCATCAGGCCCCATGCTGTCAGTGCAGAGCCTGCTTGGGATTTTCTCCCTCCCTCTCTCTGCCCCTCCCCTGCTCACACACTCTCTTCCTCTCAAAATAAATACACATTAAAAAAAAAGGATGATGTTAGCTGTAGGTTTTTCATATCTGCCCTCTATTATGTTAAGGTATGTGGCCTCTAATACTACTTTGCTGAGGGCTTGGATCTTCTAGAATCTGTTGAGGTTTGTTTTACGGGCTAATATGTGATCTATTCTGGAGAATGTTCTGTACACACTTGAAAAGAATGTGTAGTGTGCTGTTTTAGGATGGAATGTTCTGAATATATCTATTAAATCCATCTGTTCCAGTGTATCATTCAAAGCCGTTGCTGAGTTTCTGTTTAGATGATCTGTCCATTGATGTAAGTGGGGTGTTAAAGTCCCCTACTGGTATTGTACTATTATTTTATTTTATTTTTTAATATAATTTATTGTCAAATTGGTTTCCATACAACACACAGTGCTCATCCCAACAAATGCCTTCCTCCATGCCCATCACCCACTTTCCCCTCTCCCCCACCTCCCCATCAACCCTCAGTTTATTCTCAGTCCTTAAGAGTCTCTCATGGTTTGCCTCCCTCCCTCTTTGTAATTTTTCCCCCTTCCCCTCCCTCATGGTCTTCTGTTAAGTTTCTCCAGATCCACATATGAGTGAAAACATATGGTATCTGTCTTTCTCTGCCTGACTTATTTCACTTAGCATACCCTCCAGTTCCATCCACGTTGGTGCAAATGGCCAGATTTCATTCCTTCTCATTGCCAAGTAGTATTCCATTGTATATATAAACCACATCTTCTTTATCCATTCGTCAGTTGATGGACATTTAGGCTCTTTCCATCATTTGGCTATTGTTGAAAATGCTGCTGTAAACATTGGGATACAAGTGCCCCTATGCATCAGCACTCCTGTATCCCTTGGCTAAATTCCTAGCAGTGCTACTGCTGGGTCATAGGGTAGGTCTATTTTTAATTTTTTGAGGAACCTCCACGCTGTTTTCCAGAGCGGTTGCACCAGTTTGCATTTCCATCAACATTGCAAGAGGGTTCCCATTTCTCCACATCCTCTCCAGCATCTATAGTCTCCTGATTTGTTCATTTTAGCCACTCTGACTGGCATGAGGTGGTATCTCAGTGTGGTTTTGATTTGTATTTCCCTGATGAGGAGTGACGTTGAGCATCTTTTCATGTGTTGTTGGCCATCTGGACGTCTTCTTTGGAAAAGTGTCTATTCATGTCTTCTGCCCATTTCTTCACTGGATTATTTGTTTTTCAGGTGTGGAGTTAGGTGAGTTCTTTATAGATTTTAGATACTAGCCCTTTACCCTTTACGTCATTTGCAAATATCTTTCCCATTCCATCGATTGCCTTTTAGTTTTGTTGATTGTTTCCTTGGCAGTGCAGAAGCTTTTTATCTTGATGAGGTCCCAATAGTTCATTTTTGCTTTTTAATCCCCTTGCCTTTGGAGATGTTCGAGTAAGAAATTGCTGCGGCTGAGGTCAAAGAGGTTTTTTCCTGCTTTCTCCTCTAGGGTTTTGATGGTGTCCTGTGTATTATTATTAGTGATTAGTTCATTTATGTTTGTTATTAACTGTTTATGTATTTGAGTACATAAATATTTACAATTGTTTTTTTCATCTTGCTGGATTGTCACCCTTATTATTATATAGTGCCCTTCTTGCTACAGTCTTTGCCTAAAAGTCTAGTTTGTCCAATGTAAGTATTGCTACTCTGGCTTTCTTTTGACATCCATTTGCATGGTCGATGTTTCCCCATCCCCTGACTTTCAATCAGCAGGTGTCATTAGGTTTAAAATGAGTCTCTAGTGGGCAGCATATAGATGGGTTTTGTTTTGTTATTCTTTCTGTCACCCTATGTCTTTTGATTAGAGTGTTTAGTCCATTTACATTTAAAGTAACTATTGATAGATATGTATTTATTGCCATTTTATTACTTATTTTGTGGTAGTTTCTGAAGACTTTCTCTGATCCTTTCTTGTCTTTCTCTTTCATTTTGCTGATTTTCTTCAGTGATATATTTAGATTTCTTTTTCTTTATTCTTTACAAGTTTATTAGTGGTTTTTCATATATGATTACTATGTAATCTGCATGTAGCAGTGTATATTAAGTTGACAGTCATTCAAGTTTGAAACCGTTTTTCTCTCCTCCCCACATTTTAGGTATATGTTATTATATTTTATATCCTTTTTTGTGGGTGAGTTCCTTGACTGATTTTTACTGAAATATTCATTTTTATTGCTTTTGGGTTTCCTACCTTTAGACTTCACTTTTGGTCTCTCTACTCAAAGTCCCTTTAATATCTCCTGCAGAGTTGGCTGAGTGGTCACGAACTCCTTTAGTTTTTGTTTGTCTGGGGAAACTCTATCTCTTCTTGTATTCTGAATGATAGCCACGCTGGATAGAAAATTCTTGGCTGCAGATTTTTCCCATTCAGCGCTTTTAATATATCGTGCCACTCCCTTCTGGCTTACAAGGTTTCTGTTGAAAAATCTCCTGCTAGCCTCATGGGGAAAACCTCTTTTGTTATTGATTGTTATAACAAACTGTAAAGCTTAAGTGATGAAAGTCACAATAATGCTTTTTGCTTACCTTCCATACCCAAACTTATTTGTATAGCGATACCACCACAAACATAATAGCAGATCTTTCCCTTGGAAAAGTTAAATAAGAAGTTGTTCTGGGGTCAAAAGAAATAAGGCATCTCTTTTTAAAACTGACTAGTCTAAGAAATTTCCTATTGTGATGATGGTCCACATTTTTAGGATGCAACATAAGAACATCCTGTATTATACCAGAAAGGCTTCTATCTGTTGTTGTAGTTAACAGAAATGGGCAAACTTTATTTTCTACAATGCAAAAACTGGAATACCTTCAACTTGTATAATTTAATTCTCTTAAGAATTCTGTCATGATCTCTAAGATTTCACAAAATAATAACAAAAATAAAACTCTGAGATGTTTTAGTATCTGGGATCCTCGTGCTGAAGAACATTGCCAGTTTTAATAGAACTGCTGTCTATCACACTTACTTTTTTGTGATAAATGCTACAGAGTCCTCTCTCTATATCAGGCAATTTACGTAGATGATTTTCTATCTGACCAAACACACTGGATTCTGAATGGAGTACTTCCGATACAGCATCTAGTCGAGCATTTATCTCCCTGTGAGAACAGAGTAATAACAATTATAAGTTATATTAGGAATTCAGAACAGATACATTTCCCACTCTCCTGTCCAAGCACTGAGACAACAGCTACTTAGAAAACACAAAAGAGACTCCTCCTCCACACCTCTGGCCCTTCCCTGCCCCTTTCATTTGAATAAAAGAGCAAGTATCACAAAAGGAAAGACGTTAGCTCTGTGGAGCAGAACCTGGCTCGTTAGGTTTTCCATTCCTCCGGGGCAAACACACAGACATTTCCCAGTTTCCCTCTGCAATTAGGTATGGCCAAGTACTCAAGTTGTAGACAATAAACTGCAAGCAGGAAGGATTAAGCCAAGGCTAGCTCTGGCTCATAAAAACCTCCTGTGTGATCTTTCACATTTGCTCTTTCCCAGCTGAATGCTGGGACCAGAACAATCTTGTGAGCCACCTGAAGACTCTCTCAGCCTGGGTCCCTTTACTGTAGCAGAAAACCCATTGCTCCCACATTTGCCACCAGCTGGACTTCACATTAGCAAAAAATAAACTTTTATAGTATTTAAACCACCGAGATTGAGGATTCATTTCTTACAACCGCTTGTTTTCCTTTGACTAATGTAACAGTCTACAATGGGCAAGTGAGAATTTGCCATTCTGACTGAAACGACTGATCACCTCCGTCAAAAAAAAAACCTCACTCAGCCAACTACTTTGATAGAAGACTTGGTGGTGGTGGCTGAACTGATTGACTGTTTGACCAAAATGGGATCAGGCATACAGAACCTGAGCAAAGACTCAGAACAGCAACAGAAAATACAGAAGAAATGATATCAGACAGCGTTGCAGGATTTCACCAGTGGCTGCACCCTAAGTGACAGGTGGGCCGCTTGGGAGGAAATGGCATAACTGTCAACTTAAAATGGAAACCTGATTAACTAACTGTGTCCTAAATGAGATGTGGCCCATCTAGTACCTATAAACACTAAAGGCCTATACTAGTTACAATCGCCATAATGTGGTATTAAAGACTGAGATAAGAAACGTATCTTAGTGGGCCCTCAGTAAATGTTTTTTTGAATGAATAAAAGAATGAGCAAGCAAGCAAATGAAAGAAGGAACTGACATTTAGGGGCAAAGGGAAACATCAGCTACTGAATACACATTTGTCTATCAAAATTCTGTTGATATCACACATGCTGATGTGAAGGGCAAGCCTTACATCAAATCCTGCCCAGATGACTGTTAAATTGAGTATGGTACTTGGCAGCTAATTAATTTCTTTTCTCCTTATTACCCTTCAAACTACTCTGTGAGGTCATGCCTATTTACAAAATGCATACTAACTTGGTTTCATTTTTGTTCCATTTTTCTCTGGCTCATGCTCTACTATGTAGAACAGGCATTTGGTTCAGCATGATACAGAACACGCCAGAGCTTTGTAAACATATAGACTGGTTCCTCCATCCTCAGTGAAGTGGTCCCTTAAATCGGTCTATTTCTTTCATCTCTACTGCCATTACCCTCGTGTAAGTAAAAATTATGTCTCACACAGACTACAAAAAGAGCCTCCTAACTTTCCTCCCCAGATCTATCTAATTCTGTCCCTTTTTCCAATCCATTCTCCATACTGAGAAGTCTGAGCAGTCTTCCTAAAACCCAAATCTGTTCATGTCTTACCTCTGCTTTCAGCTCATCAATGACTTGCCAGTAATCTAGATTCCTTCACTGACCCACAAGACAACTGGTTACCTTGTGGTAACCAGTACCCCTGCCTACCTTACCTCTCAAGTCTCACCTTGACCACTGCCACTCCTCCTCTCTCTGTAAGTCTCAGTCAGAATGAACTTGATCCAATATCTTCGTCCAAGTTCTCTGACATCGGAGCCTCCTCATTTGCTGCCCACTCTGCCTTGAAGACTCTCTTCCTCTTCCCTACTGCCTACCAGCTCTACTTGGTTTGGCAAACTCCCACGTACCCTTCTTCTGAAAGGGCTTTCTGGGCTCACTAGACCAAATTTAATCCTTTGCCATCCTTTTCCACATGACCCTCTACAGTCTTTCCATAGTGGAAATTGTAATTATATTTACTTCTCTGTCTTTTCTGTTGGACTATAAGCTCAGTGAAAACAGGGATCATTTCTTCATTCTCACAGGTCTGGGATCATAATATGTGTTCAATAAATAGTTGTTGAATTCAATTCAATTCAATTCCAAAGACTACATATAAAGTAATTCAGGAAGAGGTGAAAAAAATAAAAAATTAAATTTTCTTTGCATAAGATTGTTGTGATAAAATAAATCCATGTTTTACCCTAACGTTTACCCAAAATGCTATACAAATATAAAGTTTTATTTTAATAACTCACTCCTGCATAAATGAAAGATAACACCAATTGGAATAGACTAGGTTGATGCTGCAGATGGTATGAGGACAGATAGAATAATACCATCTGTGAACGTATAAGACAGCCTACAAAGATAGCTACTCTCTCAAAAATTATAAAGGTTGTTGGAGATATGGAAAGATAAAAGCAAAAGAGGTTAATAAAAACCTAAGTCATATTTATGAAATCTTCCAGAAGATTTTTTTAAAAATAGATATAAAACTATAAATTTCTTAGAAAGAGACAAAAAATGTTGTGCTAAGTTGGTTTGCAATCTGGGAAAATACAAAGGTACTGGATTTTTATTTTAGCCCAATGACAGCACAGACAAAAGCATATTTACTATGATCATTCTGGTTTTAACCCAGCCTTCATTGGTTAAGGAGGTAACAGCTCAGAGGTTAAAAACTGGGGTTGAGAAGGCAGGTGACTTTGGTGAAAATCGAGGCTCTGCCATTTACCAGTTATTTAGCCTTGCCCTAGTTTCTCCATCTTTAAAATGGGAAGAATAGTGGTCTCTAACTCAGAGTTGTTACAAGATTACAATGAAATAATGCATGTTAAGCACTTAGTACAGTGCCTGGTACATAGTAAACACTCAATACACATTAGTTATCATCACTGTTATTACAGTGATCTTTATTTGCTTAGACAATTTGTTTGGTAGGTACCACAAAGAACATAATGGAGGAGGAAGAAACAGCACCCAAAATGTAAGTTTGAAAATAACTGTGTGTAGAGCCATAAGGCGCAAACATGCAAAAATATATATTCTGTGCAAAGTGAACAAGGAAGAAATACACAAGAAAAGCTAGCCCTGGGATCTCAAGGGCCAAATCTGACTGGTTGTGGGGACCTGAAGTACTGTGTTGAGACTGGTTACTAGGCTATACTGAGAAAGAATGCCATACCATTTCCAGGTGTCTAAAACAGGCAGGAAGAGGGAGACAGGGTGTGCGGCACTGTTTACCACAAATTTCTCACCACTGGGGGAGCTACTTTTAGCTCCTATATGCAGATCACAATGCAAATTAATAAACTGACTTCTAATCAAGTTTTTTAAAGAGTCTGTATATCTTGGAACTGTTCTTTAATTAGGAGCAGTAACAAGACTTTCCAAATAACCCTAATAAAATAATATGTGAGATCACCAAAAGAGAGAAAAATTATTTTGGTGCAATCAATAAGAAACATTCAGTGATTGTGACAGTCAACAAAACAGGAAGTAGTAACTGTCAACTATGATGATAAAAATGCTTATTTCAAGATGCCCTATAGTAGTCTACATTTGACCTCACAGCATGACACATCCTAAACAAAATAAAATAAGGCACCTGAGTCATTTCATTCCATGTGACAAAAAACCACACACTTGAGGTCCTGGGGATGACAAAGATTCTTCTTTAGCACAAAAGACCCAAGGACTAAAAGTGAGTGGCACTGGAGTCCTTCACATTTGAAGATGAACTGGGTAATGATGCTATTATCTGTTGTGTGTGGTCATCAGTCAGAAATACAGTGTGTAACCTACAGCTGTTGCCACTGTAAGGACATGTGATGAAGTTTTTACCTCCTGGTTGCTATCTGTGGAGAAGCCTCTATAATTCTAACATAAGGTTATATGGGGGAGGAAAGCTCAAATACAAACTACTGAAGAGAGGTAGTTTTTTGTTGTTTGTTTCTGCTTTGACTTTTCATTGTAAAGTTTGCTCTAAAGACAGATGATATATAATTAATAAATTAAATTCAGACATTAATATAGTACTCATGCAATATGGCTAAACCAACTACCTACACAGCTTTCTAACAGAAACGTAAGAGGGCTTATGATTACTTGAATTTCCTTAGCTTCACACACGTCATTCAGTCCTTCACTTAATGAACAATTACTGTGTGCTTACAAAAGTGCCAATTGTAGAAGGAGCACAGGCAGATGTACAGGAAGATGGAGGGTGACAGTGTGAGAGTGTGACAGCAGCAGCAAGGCAGCTAGGTAGCGAATGGTCATGTGAGGGGCACGGGCCACACAGGAGCTTTGACTTTAACCTGAGAACAATGAGGGCCAACGGTTAATGTGTGAAAGGACATAAGGATGGTGGCAGGAGGGCTCTTTCAGTAATCCAGGGGAGTGATTTTGATGATCTGAACTTGGGTAGAGAATAGAGAGATGAAAAGGCACATATTTTAAGAGACATTAAAGAGGTCAAACTAGCAGGAGTTGTGATAGATAAGGCAGCGAAGGAGAGGGAAGAAGGAACATGTAAAGAGATGGAGTATGAGTCATCCACAAACATCAGGCTCAGAACCTTACACACCACGAAAGTAAGTTTTTATTTTACTTATGAAATTACATTCTAAAGTGCTATTGTGAATACGTACCCTGTTGCAAATTATAAATTACCCAACAAGCTTTTAAGGATTTTTATTACTCCTGTTCTAATGATGCATCATTTTAGTAACAGACCACAGTTCACTCTTTTCAGAATATTAAGCAGAACAATTCTCTGACAGCTACCATCCATTACCAATTTAAGACATAAACTTGAGTCTCTGAAAAGAGCATAATATGATTTTTGCTTTTGGTAATGGTGGGAACCAGTACTTTCAGACCATCCTTCTAATGAGGACAATTTAAAAAGCCACATGAAACATAAAAAACATGTTCATAAAAGTATCCAAGAACTAACAAAATGGTAAGGAATAACTACACCAAAATCTAAAAAAACAAGAACCCAGAGAAGTAATCCAGCAGTCAAAGCCACTTTTGTACTAAAGAGATATACCAGAAGATTCTGCCAGAAAGTGAACTGGCCTCATAGGAAAGATGAACTCACAGCCTCGGTTAGCATCATTTGGATGGACTAGAACATATCAAACAATGAACTCAAATTAAGATGGTCCCAGACTGGCCATGCCACCAAGAACCTGGCAGAAGCAAACAAGAAGAAAAGCCACCTTCATCCTAGCCTTCACATTATTCTTAAAATAAATGTTCAAAGAATAGAACCAGTGCACAAAGACAATCAAGTATAAAAAGCAACTAAATGAGTAAAAATCAACAGAAACAAGAGACAACAGGAAAAGGCAATACAAACCACGGAGCTTTGGGCAGGGAATGGGTGGTAATAAATGAAAAAAAAAAAAAATTCAACAAATCCAAAAGAAATCACTGAAAGAAAGCAAATGAAGCACAGGAATTAGAAATCAAATCAGTTATATAATTTTTAGGGCATTACAAGTGATCTTTCTTTGCTCTCTGCTCTAATATTTTTATATTTGATTTTAGTGTCATAGTTTCAGTGTGACCTATTGAAATGTGGGTTTTTGTGTTCTCAAATGCACTTTGGGTCCATGTGCTTTCAAAACCTAACCATCTATATCTTGCATGAAATATAAGAAATTCTCATCCTAATAAAGAATTGTCAAAGGACAATCTCTTTGCATAATGTCTCTCTCCCTATTCCAATTTTCCTCTGGAAAGCTAATGAGCATTATGTTTGACCACCTAATTCTCTTTCAATCTCTTGTACATTTTATCATACTGTCTCTCTGTGCTACATGCCAGGTAAGTTTTTCAGATACTACCCTGCATTTTAACTAAAATGCATCTATTCCTGTTTAACCCATCTGCTGTTTCTAAAAGTTGTATGCGGTTCTTCTTAAAAAACAACCTACTCTCCTTTGATGGCATTTTTGTTCTGTGCTCATATTTTTCATTTTCTTTTGTATTTCTTTCAACTTGGTAGTTTGATATTTATCTTTCATAATCTCATTATCTGAATATCTTGGATTCTAATTCTGCTGTTTATAATTTCTGCTCACAGCCATGGATACTTGTTTCCCCATGACTGTTGTAATTGTGGCTTCTGAGCTTATCATAGAGCTTTCTTTTTGGGATTCCTAGGAAGCCTGGACTGAGAGTGTATCCCTTCGGGGAAGCTTTGCATTTGCTTCTGCTAGGAACCCTGAGGTGTGGGATCATTTTTTTTTCTTTTGTCTTTAGAGAGAGAGAGAGACAGCAGGAATAGAGGCAGAGGGAGAGAGAGACAGAGAGAGAGAGGGAGAGAGAGAAAGAATCTTAAGTGGGCTCCATGCTCAATGTGAAGACCAATGTGGGGCTTGATCCCATGATGTTGGGATCATGACCTGAGCCGAAATCAAGAGTTGGATGCTCAACCGACTGAGCCACTCAAGAGCCCCAGCATGGGACCATTTAAAACAACTTTCACAAGTTGGAAATTGCCAGACCACACAGATAGTACAAATTGGAATAGCAAACCTGAGTGAGGGTGGACCTGGGTTAAGAGTTCTTGGAAAATTTTCCCTTTGTAAAGACTAGGCCAAGACAGACATATTTCTTTGTCCCCTCTCTTCAGTGAGATTATGATCCTTTGAGGGTCTCACATTACTCTGGCCTCCCTAACTTAAGACCAACACAAGGCCTTCCCTGCAGTTTCCCACAAGGCTCTTAAAAATCCAATCCTTTTGATTACCAACACCTGCAGAGGCTAGGGGACAATGGCAACAGCAAAGTCAACTCACTTCCATTTCTAGCTCCTTCTTCAATCTGATCCCTTAGGTTTTCCCATTATTGTTGTTGTTGTGGTAGCAACAAAGTCAACTCACTTTCATTTCTAGCTCCTTCTTCAATCTCTTCCCTTAGGTTTTCCCATTATTATTATTGTTGTTGTTGTTGTTGTTGTTATTATTATTTAAAAAGCTCTACAATGTTTATGACATTACAGCCACAGGAAATGAAGTCCTCCCACAACATTTTGAGGGGATATACTCTGAAAATCCCTCCTAGTAAAGGCACAAAGAAAAATAAAGCTGGAAGAGGAAAGAAGGAAAAGATCTCCAATTCTTCCTCCTCCTTCTCTCCTGTACGTCTCTTCCTCAGCACAAATGAAAGCTTCCATTTACTGCTGGTCACATGAACCAGTTTAGACTTCCATGGAGGCCTATTACTACACAACAAAGCAGAGACCAGCTACAGGCTCCCAAGATAAGCATCCCAAGAGACACTAGTTCCTCTATATGCACTAAGTCAGGGCAGACATTCAGATAAGAGACACATGGGGTCACTTTTTTCTTGGTAGCAGCACTTTCTGCTCATACAGTCACATAGCAAAGGCAAAGACGCAGGGGTCAACACCAATCAATCTCAGCTCTCAGCTATGCACAACCTACTAATCTTCCTTTCCATTTATGAGCAGTACTGTGTGTCTCACTGGGCTGAGGAAATTCACAGTCACCAAAGCTGAATGCTGTGTTGGCAAGGTCATGGAAAATGGGAAATCACAAAGAATAAACTGGGCCTCATAATGCAGTTCAGTGCAACAAGTTCTGGGTACCTCAGTCACTTGAACATCTGGCTTGGGCTCAGGTCACGATCTCACAGTTCATGGGTTCAAGTCCTGCATAAGGCTCTCTGCTGTCAGTGCAGAGCCTGCGTCACATCCTCTGTCCTCTCTCTCTCTCTCTCTCTCTCTCTCTCTCTCATTCTCCCACTTCCCCCCCCCATCACTCATAAAAATGAATAAACATTTAAAAAATGGCATTTAGTTTTGTTAATATAAATTAAATGGTAAATGAAGGAAATACATAACATTTTATTACTTTGTCATTTAGGCCAGAGCCATGAATTAGAAAAACACTGTTAATACTCTAAACATACGAGTTTACCAAAATAAAAGTCATTTAATTATTCAAGAGAATTAACTATCACTAGAATGTACTTAGTGCTCTCAATAATTACACAAAAATGTAGCCAATAGTCAGAGACCTATTTCCTAATACCGACAATTTTCAGTTTTGCTAATTTCAATGGTTTATGTGATTTAAATGCCAAGAATAAACTTAGCACACTTAATTCTCTTATGAAGTTCTCTAAAAATCTAATTAGAATTAAAAAAGGATTCTTCATTTGCTCTAATTATAGCATTGAACTGTACAGTGTGTACCAGATAAGTATTTTATCTTAGGTACAAAAGCTTTCCCTACCTGCATATCCTCCTCACTAGATTAGACCTTGACCAAATTAGATTAGAAACTCCTTAAGAGTAGGAACAACATCTTGTAATGGAGAAAGACTAACACAAAATTTAAAATAACTATCTTATATCACCAAGGGAAAGAAGCAAAGAGTTCTGTGTATATTACACACCCATCCACGTAGAAAAAGGGAGGCAGGAATATACATATTCATATTTATTTATTTGCTTTTAAAACAAAAAGTCTCTGGAAAGATAGACAAGAAAATAACCACCATGATTATCCAATAGGAACTGGACAGATGTGGGGCAGAGATAAAAGACAAATACTTCACTATATTATCTTTTTACATTTTTAAACTCTGCAACTATGTGAAGGTATTGCCTATTTAGAAATTTAAATAAGTTAATCATTAAAATGTTTTTAAAAAAAAGTACTACACAGTTGAAACACAACTATACACAGGTAAAAAAAGGATAGCCCATCTCTGGCAATAGACTGCTAAGCAGTCATCAAACATGTCTTCTTTGTCCTTGACAAACATCTGTTAACTTGCCTTGCAGTTAAGGGGTATCATTCTGATTCCATTAGAATGAGTTCTACCCAATGACATGTGAGCAGAAATTTACCACTCACCGCGAGACTTGGTGAACCAAAAATATGTCCTCCATACCCTGTCCCTTTCCTCTGGCTGGATGTCAATACCCAGGTTGACCTCAGAAATCACATGTTTAAGGATGAATAGGCTGTGGAGTTCCTAAATGCCTATGTAAAGAGTTCCAGCCCACCCGCAATCCAGCCCACCCAGGGAAAGGCCACGGTTTGTTTATGCAAAGATAAAGAAGAAACCAGTTTCCACTGTTAGGGGTGCCTGGGTGGCTCAGTCGGTTAAGTGTCCGACTTCGGCTCAGGTCATGATCTTGCTGTTCATGGATTCAAGCCCTGTGTCGGGCTCTGTGCTGACAGCTCAGAACCTGGATCCTGCTTCAGATTCTGCGTCTCCTTCTCTCTCTGCCCCTTCCTGCACTCACACTCTGTCTCTCTCTCTCCAAAAATAAACATTAAAAAAAACAATAATAAAAATTTCCACTATTAGAACTATCAAACCGTGTGGTGTTTTTTGTTGCTGCTGTTAAGCACTTAGTTTCTCCAGCCAATGTACTACCTTTAGTGTTAACAAACACATTAACGTGTACTCAATCAGAACATGAGACTGAGCTTCCTAAGTTCCCAGGACTCAGGTTCAGAGCACTAAGTAAAAGAGAAAGGCTGTGATCCAAGCCCAGCCACATAAAATGAAAGAGCTCAATTACCAATGGTGGCACCATTCTGAGAGGGGACTGATAAAGACACGACTTACTCACCAGTGCTCCTTGCAAACTCTCCTCACAATCCTGACTGTAGCTACAAGCAAAAGATAAAACACAGGAAAGAACCAGATACAGAACCAACCAGACAGATGCTAGACAGCTGACAACAGTGCACAGCCTCTGCCCTGTCATCCCTGGAAGCCTCCAGCTGGGTCATCATACGACTGTCTTTATTTTAACCGCTGCATCATTATTCTAATGTAAGACTGGTTACAATTTATTTTTCTATTCCCCTACTAATAGCTAGGTTGCCTCCAGTTTTTTGGTTATAAATTATAACCAATTCTAAAGACAACAGCTATTTTCTTAACCACATAACTGATGCTAAGAACCACAGGAATTCTTTGCATATACTGTCTCATTTGGTCCTCACAACAACACTGTGAGTGAGGAAGGTATTATAATTCCCATTTTACAGGTGAAGAAACAGAGGTATATGAAAATTCATAACTTGTACAAAGTGACACAACTGAGTGAGGGCGTCAGAACTGAAGGTAAAGTCTCAATAACTCCTGAAGTATGATTCTAGATGAGCCCTATGTGCTACCTGGATGATCTTGGATAATTAACCTGAGTCTCAGTTTTACCCCTCTATAAAATGATGGAATAACTATTTGAAAGAATAGACATATCACAGACTAAAATAACACAACACAGTCAGACGTTAAGTTTCCTGCCCTGCCATCTTATTTCCACTCCCACACAAGACCCCCTGACAGAGTAACACATCTTACCTCTTAGCCCTCAGCTCTCTCCCTTCCCATCTTGGCTACCCTTCTCTCCTCAACCCTTAGATTTGGACCTCTGTTCCTTTCTACCCAAACATTTCCCTTATTTTTTTTTTTTTTCACATATAAATGTCTCTTTCTGATCCCTAAATCAATCTAACATTTTGTGTAAATACCTTCACCTGGATAGACGCAGAATAGAACGTTTTTCAAAGATAAGCTAGATGAATGATTTTCCAGAATACTGTACTGCAGGCACAAAAGTGCACAATGTTCACAACTTACAAAATTCGATGGTTCTTTACAATGTCACTTCAGATGTTGAATACATGTGCAATATATTTAAATGAGAATCAAAACACTTGTTTCCATTCAAGAGATGAATATATTCAATCTGCTCGTGCCCAAAGAAGAAAAGATATGAAATTACTGAGCCTACCTGTAATGGGCTAAATTGTGTCAACAAAAAATACACATTGAAGAGCTAATCACCAGTGCCTCGCAATGTGACCTTAGTTAGAAATAGGGTAACTGTAGATGTAATTAGTTAACATGAGGTCATACTGGAATATGGTAGGCCCCTAATCCAGTAAGATTACATCCTTACTGAAAGAATGTCATGTGAAGAGATAAGCACGCTGCAAGAACACCCTGTGAATGTGAAGGCAGACAGAAAAGAGGTGCATCTACAAGCCAAATGACACCAAAGATCGCCAGCAAACCAGCAAAAGCCAGGACACAGGTATGGAACAGCTTCTCCTTCAGAGGCCTCAGAAAGAACTGTGAGACAAATGTGTGTTGTTGATGCTACCCACTTTGTGATACTTTGTTACCCCTAGCGAACTAATACACTATCTAAATCATCCATTATGGAATTCAAATTCCACAGGTATGGCCTTAAAGAACCAAAGGAAAATTAGAGTGCACCCAAATAACTCTACACAAAAAAAATTCCTATTTAGACATGGTCAGAGCTATGAGTCAAACCTTTTACATGATACTTAAAACCAGCTGGGCCAAAGGTGGGAAGATGGTCCCTTCCCATCACCCAACCTGGCTTCCTTACTGAGTTACTTGACTTTCACCAAGGAACTTCTATTTACTCTAATTCCACTAACAATTGACAAGAATGCAAGATGTGGGCAAACCATATTTTCCACTGTTAAGTGTTAATGTTTTCAGACCTAATTAAGCGATTGTTGCACGAAAACAGGGAATCCTATGAAGGAAACCTGCTTCTAAGGTTCTTTTAAAATCAAGTTGTTTTTCTTAGAAAAAGAAACTTCTCTCACATAGGTGTGCCTTTATTTGCAAAGTCTAATGAGAACCCTATGATTTTCAAATGGATTCACTTGTTCAAATGAATTTGATCTTCATAAGGTCCCAGTAATTCACTTTTGCTTTTAATTCCCTTGCTTCTGCACAGCAAAGGAAACAACCAACAAAACTAAAAGGCAACCAATGGAATGGGGAAAGATATTTGCAAATGACTTATCGGACAAAGGGCTAGTATCCGAAATCTATAAAGAGCTCACCAAACTCCACACCCGAAAAACAAATAACCCAGTGAAGAAATGGGCAGAAAACATGAATAGACACTTCTCTAAAGAAGACATCCGGATGGCCAACAGGCACATGAAAAGATGTTCAACGTCGCTCCTTATCAGGGAAATACAAATCAAAACCACACTCAGATATCACCTCACGCCAGTCAGAGTGGCCAAAATGAACAAATCAGGAGACTATAGATGCTGGAGAGGATGTGGAGAAACGGGAACCCTCTTGCACTGTTGGTGGGAATGCAAATTGGTGCAGCCGCTCTGGAAAGCAGTGTGGAGGTTCCTCAGAAAATTAAAAATAGACCTACCCTATGAACCAGCAATAGCACTGCTAGGAATTTATCCAAGGGATACAGGAGTACTGATGCATAGGGGCACTTGTACCCCAATGTTTATAGCAGCACTCTCAACAATAGCCAAATTATGGAAAGAGCCTAAATGTCCATCAACTGATGAATGGATAAAGAAATTGTGGTTTATATACACAATGGAATACTACATGGCAATGAGAAAGAATGAAATATGGCCTTTTATAGCAACGTGGATGGAACTGGAGAGTGTGATGCTAAGTGAAATAAGCCATACAGAGAAAGACAGATACCATATGGTTTCACTCTTATGTGGATCCTGAGAAACTTAACAGAAACCCATGGGGGAGGGGAAGAAAAAAAAAAAAAAAGAGGTTAGAGTGGGAGAGAGCCAAAGCATAAGAGACTCTTAAAAACTGAGAACAAACTGAGGGTTGATGGGGGGTGGGAGGGAGGGGAGGGTGGGTGATGGGTATTGAGGAGGGCACCTTTTGGGATGACCACTGGGTGTTGTATGGAAACCAATTTGACAATAAATTTCATATATTAAAAAAAAAAAAATGAATTTGACATTGTCAAAATGTCACAACATTTTCACCCTACGATTTTCAAATGGATTCATTTTCAAATGGATTCATTTGTTCATATTTCTTGATCATCTATAAATTCAAAGCACTATGAGCCCCCCATGCATTCTGTATCGGTTAGTGATGAAGGGGTAGGGGCTGGACAAAATTGAGACCAATTAACTTTCTACAGAGGAAGAAAGGAGGAAAAGGAGGACTTTTCAAAGGAGCTGAGTTTGGTCTTGAATGACTCACTATTTTAATAATTCACTTAATAAATATTTATCAAATGCTTGTCACACAATTTAGTAAGAGCTAGATATTAAATAAACAGAAAAAACAAATATCAACCATGATACATAGTCCTATATGCTACCGAAGAATGACACAGGGAACACAATTTAGATTAGGTGGTCAGAGAAAACCTCTGAAGAATGACACTTTAAAGGTGAGGCTTAAAAGGAATCAGTCATTTGAGGATTAAAGAGAAAAAGAAAAACACTCTATGTAGAGAGCCCAGCAAATGCAAAGACCACAGAATGAGAAAAAACTTTTAGAAGCTCAGAAACCAAAAGGCCAGAGTGACCAGAAGATGATGAATGTGTGAATGCAGGGAAGAGCCATGCTAAAGAATTTTTTTTTTTAAGTTTATTCATTTTGAAAGAGACAGAGACAGTGCAAGTGAAGAAGGGGCAGAGAGACAGGAAGAGCAAGAGAATCCCAAGCAGGACCGGTGCTGTCAGCACAGAGCCTGATGGGGGTCTCAAACCCAAGAAACTGTGAGATCACAACCTGAGCCAAAACCAAGCACTGGACATTAACCAACTGAGTCACCAGGTGCCCCAAGAATTTTAACTTTTTTTTAAGTTTATTTATTTTGAGAGAGAGTTCAAGTAGAAGACGGACAGAGAGAGAAACAGAGAGAGAGAGAAGGAGAAAAGAGAGAGGGGAAGAAGTGAGAGAATCCCAAGCAGGTTCTGTGCTGTCAGCGTGGAGACCAATATGGGGCTCGATCCCACAAACCATAGATGACAAGCAGAGCTGGACCCAAGAGCCAGATGCCTAAGTAACCGAGTCACCCATGCGCCCCTAAAGAATTTTAATTTTATTTGAAGCAAGTGGAAAGCCAATGAAGAGTTTAAAACAGGGGAGTGGCATGATTCAGTCTTTATATTGAAAAAGAGATCAGTTAGGCGGATACTGCAGCTGTCCAAGTGAGAACTGGTATACTTTAGACCAGGCTGATGGCAGTGGAGATGGCAAGACACACACAGACTCTAGACATATTTTAGAGCTAAAGGCAACAGGGCTTAGTATTAGATTGGACATGGCTGTCAGAAAGGAAATGTCCAGGATAACTTCCATTTTTGGTCTAAGTAACTCATTCAGTGTAAGTGCTGGTTCCTGGAATAGAGAAACCAGGAGGAGGAACAGGGTTGAATACATTAAGTTTCTGTGATGCACCGACGTGTGTATGAATCTAAGCTGAATATATAAGCCTGGAGAATAGGAGAGAGAGAAATCTGGGAATCACTGACATTTTGACAATTACAGTCATGGAAGAGAAATGTTCATAGGGGTAGGGGTAGGAGACAGTGAGAAGAGGTTGTGAGGGGAGGTTTAGGGGTTTAGGTTCAGGAGGTTTAAGGAAGGAAGAAAGCTCAGCTCCTAAGGGTCAGGCCTCTGAAACGCCAACATTGAAATGATACCTAGAAGATGAGAAAATAGCAAAGGATGCTTTGAAGAAGCAGGCAGCAAACTAGAAGGGAAACAAAGATGAGTACAAGTTTCCACTTTAGAAAAAGGAAACAGACCATACAAAGGTCCAGAAATACACCTCAGTGTATTGTAGGAACTGTAAACAGTAGGGAACAGCATCATCAGATATGCACTTTTAAAAGTAATCCATCAGTACTGCAGAGCAGAAACAGAGAAGGGCAAGGCCAGAGGCATGGAGATGCTCAGTTTCCTCAATAAACAAAAAGCCTTTCATAAAAAGCCTTTCATCTGACTGCCTTTCATAAAAAGTGACTTCACAAAAAGGCAAGATGATATAATACTACCACTTGCCAGAAATCCAGTATCTTCACTGTTGAACAAAATAATCCATCCACTAGAAGGGAAGGAACTGATTTCTCAGATTCTGCCTCATGGAAATCACTGTCTCATTGAAGGAAATGCTTTGTTTCCAATCTGTTTCATTCGGCATTCAAACTGAATGTTTTCTGAGGCAGAGATGTCCTAGATGTGTGAATATGGAGCTGCTGGAAATAATGTGACAAAGTCATCAGCATGTGAGCTACAGAAACGATGACCCCAGATAAGATCTCAAGCAGGGCTGAAAGTAAGAAGAGATCTCAGGAGAGAGCCCTGGGTGACATCAACATTTAAGGTGCAGGCAGAAGAGGTATCCAAAAAGGAAATCCACAACTTGTTTTTGTTTAATATATTCAAATTTACAGTAAGCTACCAAATCTTGAATCCTTCTTTTAAGATGAACAAATCTGCCTTCAAAATTAATATTTTGCCTAAAGCAACATTTTAGAGACTCATCCCATACTTTCCAAAGTTTTCTTTTCCCCTCTCTATCAATATTAACAAACAATGTATGTTTCAAAGTTTTTTGACAAAACCAACCAAGTGCCTATGGTGTATATATAAAAAATTGACAAGATCGTATCAACTCAAAGAAGCAGAAGAAATTCAGAGATCGAACCTCAAAACATGAATTCAACATAATTTAATATTAAAAGGTTTTAGGACTAATGACTTGCCAATGTGACATTCATTTATAAGAAGAAGCCAGAGGGCCACCTGGGTGGCTCAGTCGGTTAAGTGTCCAACTTCGGCTCAAGTCATGATCTCACAGTTCATGGGTTCAAGCCCCACGTCGGGCTCTGTGCTGACAGCTCAGAGCCTGGAGCCTGCTTTGGATTCTGTGTCTCCCTCTCTCTCTCTGCCCATCTTCTGCTTGTGTTTTCTCTCTCTCTCAAAAATAAACATAAAAGGGGAGCCCAGGTGGCTCAGTCCGTTAAGCGTCGGACTTCGGCTCAGGTCATGATCTTGCAGTTTGTGAGTTCAACCCCTGTGTCAGACTCTGTGCTGACAGCTTAGAGCCTGGAGCCTGTTTCAGATTCTGTGTCTCCCCCTCTCTCTGCCCCTCCCATGCTCATGCTCTGTCTCTCCATAATAAATAAACATTTAAATAAATAAATAAATAAATGAACCCCCCCCCAAAAAAAAAGAAGAAGAAGAAGAAGAAGCCAGAGAACTACAATGAAGCATCTTCTTGCCTAAACTTAGAGAACTAATAAAAAGTATAGGTTACAACACATAAGAAAGCATAACCTATTTATAAGAAACAGACTCTTAAATACAGAGAACAAATTGGTGGTTGCCAGAGGAGAGGTGGGAGGGGGGATGGGTGAAAGAGGTGAAGGGAATTAAGAACAGTTTTATCATGATGAGTACTGAGTAATGTATAGAATTGTTTAATCAGTATATTGTACACCTGAAATCAATATAACACTGTATGTTAATTATACCTGAATAAAAAAATTATAAAAAAATAAAATGGCTTTCAGCTTCTGAAAAAAAAAAATAAAAGGGGGGGAAGCTAATTTGGTTTCAATAAAGTATAATCCAGTGTCAATAATCTAAGTAGTCTTTGAAACAGTTAAGTATAGGATAAAAGTCATGTATACTTTCTAAAAGTCACTAGTAAAATTCTACACTGAAGAGGCCATTTCATTAAAAAAAAAAAAAAAAAAAAATGGTGATGGGACTGGAAAATCCTCTAAAACTTAAAAAACAGTTGGTCCTGGATTTATGATCTGTGTGATTGCCCTGGAACTAAAATGGACTGAAAATACGAAGAAGTTCTTGAGGGAGAATTCATGGATAACTGACAAACAATGGGCTCCTGGAGAACTTTGGAAGACCTTCCTTATCTTGCTAAATATGCTTGTCACCAATTTCTTGTTCTATGATCTCGCTATAGAAGAAAATCAGGATCTGAATGAACTTTTAAAAGGCTGCCAACATCCGAGTCAGAATATTAGCCTGGATAATCATACTGATATGATCTGTGATCTGCATGACACCTAAGTCAGTGTAAACAATAATAAATACACAGCTGAACCACTGACTAATCAGCTGACAATTTTCTCTAGGTACTGGGAACAGGATGAAAGGGCAACTAGGATTTAACAAATGATTTTTGAAATTATTTTTAGATTAGAAAGATAAAAGTTTTAAAATTGTGATCTAAAATTAAAAGGAAAAAGTTTTGTGTGTTTGTTATCAACTATGTAAGTGTTAGGCTGGTCTAAAGTTCATACTTGGAAAGCATCAGTGTTCAACACATGGCATATTTTCTTTCATGCTTCCTGGGAAAGTAGACTCCCAAGAGATACATAATTCAGCTCTTAGAGAGCATACGACATGGTCTGCTGAATTTATCTCAAATTAATCCTGGTTATAGAAAACAAATTTAACAACAGAAATAAAAGTTTTAATTTACATGAAAAAAAGTCTGCTACTGACTCTTTCTGCTGAATATTTCAACCAAGCGAAGAAGAATGTAAGAAGTACTGTGGATGCTCAGGTAGATGTCTTTCCACACTCTCTGCAGAAAGCCATCTGGTCTGCTTTTGCTCCACAAGGTACTCTTACCTCATTTCAGTACTGAACCAAAGTAGATAAGTTGACCCTTGAACAATGTGGGGATTAGGGGCAATGACCCTCCCACAGTCAAAAATCCTAGTACAGCTTTTGGCTCCCCAAAAACTTAACTACTAATAGCCTACTGTTGACCAGAAACCTTATTAACATAGTTGATTAATACATATTTCATATATGTATCACATTCTGTATTCTCATAATAAAGTAAGCTATAGGAAAGAAAATGCTAAGAAAATCGTTAAGAAAAACACACTGATAGCATGTACTGCATCAGAAAAAATCTGCATATAAGTGGACCTGCACAGTTCAAAGCCGTGCTGTTCAAGGATCAACTTTACTTCCATTCGTGGCATGTTTTCTTTACCCAGGTTCCCTCATCTGCAGGTCTTTATGCTCAAGAAGAAAAATTAAAGTCAAGTGATTTGGTAACCATTATCAACGTGTGTCCTAAAGCTTATCACCAGCACTGATATCTTTACCGAAGACTACTTTCTAAGCTGAACGTAAAATGCAGCCAGTAGTGAGGCGGCTGTGCAGCACATGTATATAAAGGCCCCAGCATAGCGCTTGTCATGTAATAAAGAGCTCAAATGTGGTAGTTAGGGTTACTGTCTCATTGTATTCCTTACCTCAACCCTGTGAGGAGGGAGTTTACCATTTCAAAGGTGAGAATATGGCATGGGGAGGTGGGCACCTGGGACATGACGTGGGACCCAAGGACTTCCTAGACTGACTCACTCAGTTGACAGAGCTGATACACAGCAGTTCTAACACCTCACCACACTCGTTCTGGTCTATTTATTCAGGAAGCTGTTCAGAATGGTTAAGAGCCTGCTCGGCTCTGGAGTCAATGCTCTTTTAAAATCTGGGCCCTACCAGCTATGAATCATTGAACAAGTTACTGAAGCTCTGAATTTGTTTACTCAGCTCAAGGACCTACCTCAGAAGATGATTTTGAGTACTAAATAGTGGTACATAGTAAAAGTGAAATAAATAACAGCATTCATTCATTCAATAAACATTACTGAATGTTAGTTCCTACTAAGCTCCTACTTAGCTCCTACTAAGTGACAGACACTGTTCTAGGTCAGAGTCCCCAAATTTATCTGCATATCGAAATCACCTGGGAAACTTTCAAACCCTCCAACTCCCAGGCCACAATGGAGACCAATTAAATCACAATTTGTGGGGGTCTGGACACAGACATCAGTATCTGTGAAGCTTCCCAAGTGACCGCAAGGTGCAGACAAGCTTGGAAACAGCTGTGTTTTAAGCATCAGATTCAGCGACCTTCCTTGAAGGGGCTCCTAGTTTACTCATTTACTTTCCCAAATATGTCACACCTGGCTCCTCTTTCAGATTCCCTACTGTTCCTGCGTTAGCTCAGGTCCCTCAGAACCTTCCTGTGAACTTGCCAATTTACCTCACCACAAGTTTGTTCCCTCCCCCACTTAAAATCTGTAAGTGCTGTTGATAGAAACATAAAGGAAATTGAATTACTGTATTAGGAATGCATTGATTAATATACTTTTTAACATGAAAGACTGCTAAGGACAAAACAAGCCCAGATCTGATCCTATCATCCCATGCTCAGAATCACTGGATTAACTTCCCCTGGCTACCAACTCCATCTAGCCTTCAAAGCCTTCTATGAAAGGCAGTGCCCCATCTCTTCAGCCCCGTCCTCCCAACTCTCTTATACTACTGATGACCCATATTAACTGGGTAACCCACTTTCCTTTGACTCGCCCTGTAAGCAGACTCATTCTTGGGACAAGGAACAGATCCTCACAATATTAGACAGCATATGGCCAGATACAAAATAAAATCTTCCCCAATTTAAAATTCTGTTCTTTTTTTTTTTAACATTTGTTTATGACTGAGAGACAGAGAGAGACAGAGCATGAGCAGGGGAGGGGCAGAGAGAGGGGGGAGACACAGAATCTGAAGCAGGCTCCAGGCTCTGAGCTGTCAACGTAGAGCCTGAAGCAGGACTCATTCTCACAAACTGTGAGGTCAGGACCTGAACCCAAGTCGGACGCTTAACCAACTGAGCCACGCAGGTTCTCCTGTTCTTTTTTTTTTAAGTTTATTTATTTTTTTTAGTAATCTCTACATCCAACATAGGGTTTGAACTCATGACCCTGAGATCAAGCATCACATGCTCCTCTGACTGAGCCAGCCAGGAACCCCTAAAATTCTGTTCTTTAAGCCATGGTAACTTTGGTTTTAAGGAAGCTAAGACACACTTAATTTCACAACTTTATACAATTTCAGATTAAACACACAAAAAAGAATTCCCTTTACCTTAGTTTAAGGAGTGGCTGGGTCACCCACTTCTTTAACTTCCGTTTCCCAAATGAGGTTTTAGTATGGTCTAAAACCCAAAGTAAACTTCCTTTGGTTTTCATGTCAGTCTAAGAAAGACCAGAAGAAAAGTTTTATTAACTAGACATTGTATTTATACCCAAACTGCTAATTGTTCATGTGCCTTAATTATTCCATATACCCCAATTTTAATTTTTTTTTAAGATTTATTCGTTTCAGATAGACAGAGCATGAGTGGGGGAGGGGCAGAGAGAGAGGGAGACACGGAGTCCGAAGCAGGGTCCAGGCTCTGAGCTTCTAGCACAGAGCCCAACGCAGGGCTCAACTCACGAACCATGAGATCATGACCTGAGCCCAAGTCGGATGCTTAACCAACTGAGCCACCCAGGCATCCTTCCATATACCTCAATTTTAAATGTTACACATGCCTATCATAAAGTGCAGCTCATAACAGGTGTTTAATGTTTGACGAATGCATGTACATATGAACACACATGCACTATATAAAGTATTGATATCTTCACAAAAAGGGACAGTCTGTGTAGTTTTGTTAACTAAAAATATTCAGAAATATTCTTTTTAATGATTATGTTTGATAGAAAGAGGTGGGGGAGGGGCAGAGAGAGAGGGGGACAGAGGATCTGAGGCAGGCTCAGGGAGCCCAAAGTGGGCACAAACTCACAAACCATGAGATCATGACCTGAGCCAAAGTTAGACACTTAACCTGTTGACTGAGCCACCCAGGCGCCACCCCTCTCCCTTTTTTAATGTAGAAATCTTCTAAAATACAGGCTTGTCCTAAGCTTCTTAAAAATACATACTTTTCTCCCTTGGCAAGTACAGTGAAAATAATTTAATTTCCTTCAGCAATTCAGTATCTTCCACCACCTCAGAGTTCTCATTCTAAGGACTGATGCTCTCATGAAAACACCGAACAAGCAGAAGGTACTGGAGATCAAAGTGAAAATGCACTGCACTCTAGGAATTCGCCCTGGAAGGATTTTATTTTAGTCTGCTCTATTAAATCCTTAGTAAAAAATTATCTATCTATGCTTTGCTACTTGAAAGTTGAACCACTAAAAAAACAATTTACAATTAACTAGAGATGATAGTTAATTTTAACCAAGGTTACATGGTATTTCAAAAAGTCTATTAACAGTAGACTCATTTGGAAGATTGCAGTTTTCACCTAAGTTTTTTGTAACTTTTTCCTTTTCCTTCAAATCATCAAGCAGGTACTTACAGAATACCTCTTATGTACTCAGTTGTATGGCCAGCAAAGGTGTATTAAGATACAGTCCCTCCCTTAGGGTACTTCTTTCCAAGTATAGGAGAAATGACTCATAATTAACACATGATGGCACCTGGCAGAAATTAACTATGAAAGGGATGACAAAAGCGGCCAGGCCTTAGGAGTTTAAAACAAAGCACACACGAAAGCCATAGGTCACAGAAGGCCTGCCTGAGAATGAGTTGGACAGACAGAGCTGACTAACCAGGGCAATCCACATCAACAACAGCACCATTCCTTCTGAAACAACAGCCCCAATGGCCTGAGTACAGTAAAGGGTCCCAGGAAGAGGAAAGTGGACAAGAATAACTTTCCAAGTATTTATTGCATCACTGAAGAACCCTCTCAGACAAGAAAGGGAGGGGTGGGAGAGAAACAGCTCTATTACTCATTTGCTCTCCCTGATACCCAGCCCCCTCCTCATTACCCGCCTCATTACCTCCATGGTAATGGAGGCCAAAGTCAAGTGCAAAGACAAGCCAAAGATGTGAATTCTTAGCCTCTGTTTCTATAATGGCCCAAGTCCTGACAAGGGTACCTTAATGGTAAGTGATTTTTCCCTTAGGAATTTAATTTCAGAACTGACTCCACAGCAGTAGAATTTGAACAGGAAGGATGTGGCAGAATAAAGAAAGTTTGGAATGCCAGGGCTGGAACAAAGTATTCAGCTGAATACTCTGACTCTGAACTCTTCTTCATCCAAGAAATGTCCTTTTCTTCCTTCTGCTCATTTGCTATCATGAGAATGTATACAGAGTAGATGAAAAAAATTTGCAGGAATAATTCTCAATTTCTGGATAATGTAATGACAAGAAACAAATGTTACAGTATGAAAGTAAGACTGACTAGTATACAAGGATACCTTAGAAGATGAAGAAACTAAACAAGAGAAACTAGTTAGTAATACATAAATCTAGGAGTCAGGAGAATAAATTCAGCATTTACTTTAATTCACAATAGTAAGAAACATTTCTAATGTTTATTTATTTATTTTGAGAGAGAGAGACAGCAGAGGAGGGGCAGGAGAGAGAGGGAGAGAGAGAATCCCCAGCAGGTTCTGTGCTGTCAGCTCAGAACCCAACTTGGGGCTCGAACTAATGAACCATGAGATCATAACCTGAGCCGATATCAAGAGTTGAGTGCTCAACCAACACCCAGGCACCCAGGTGCCCCAGTAATAAATATTTCTGAAGAGCTTTAAACCATTTAACTCAGATGATTCAGCTTTGCAACTACTTATCAAATGATTTGGAATTGCTTTTTATTTCTGTGACTTTATATTAACATTATATAATATCTTATTTCTAAGTTGTAATTCAATAAATTAAAATAATCAATTTAATGTCTCCATTATCTTCATAATTCATCAATAAAGGGCAAATAAATGATGACAGAAGCTTGTGAAATGAAATTTATGCATCTTACAATCTAAGTGAATGTCACAGTAACTTGTTTCAAATGCTGAATAAGACAAAACATTTCAATGAAAAGTTAAGGTATACAGAAAAGATATAATCAAGGAGACAAAATATCCACTTTATATTAATTTCCAAAGATGATGTCTTTCCAAAGAAATGTATGATACAGAAATTATCAGGATGGGCATGTCACTTCAATAAGTAAAAAAGAAGTTCTATAGCTCTCAAAGTAACCCCTAGGGAAATAGTTCATATATCTGATTCTCAAAAAAAATGGATGCTGCAGTTATCAACTACTAAAGAGTACAGGCAGAGTAATCAGTTGAACACAATATTCTTGTTCTCACCTGCACTCTTAAGAACAGACTGCTACTTTATTCCAAGTTTTTTTTCAAAGGGGTTTTGAATCAGTTACCCTCTATGTTTACCTGACCTGATTTTGTAGGATTTCAAGATTCCTTAATGTTGTTCCATTAATTGTCATGAATTCCATTTCACCAGACAACTGCTTAAAATTCCTGTAAAAGAATGAAACATGAGCCATGATATAAGTGCATAAAGGAGTTTGAAAAACTAATTTAGGCACTAAAGATAATTCCAATACCATTATGACAAAAATGAGCTCTTTGACAGAAAATCAAACCAAAAGCAGCAAACGAGTATTCTTTGGGATATTGTCTTTCATTGATGCTGGTGCCATTAAACAGACTGATGCAAAAGGATAGTTGTCTCACACCATAAACAAGCACAGGGAAATAAATGGTACTAACATCTCTTTTTTACATTTCCAGGAATAAAACCAAACACAGTCTTTTATCATCAGCAGAGCATGTGGTGGTATCTTTAGGAAAAGCTATGAAATTAGTTAGAAAAATATGTGAAAGTATTTAAAAACATCTCTTATTCTTTAGCATGAGGTCATCTTGATGAACCCTTTAACAGCTTTTAATCAACATTCTGATAGGTGCAACAAATGTTATATACTCTGTAATTAACAACACAAATTAATAGGACTAATGTTTTAGTGGAGTATAAAACCAAGTGGCAAAAATTACTTCCTTAAGCTCAAAGAATTAACATTTTCCTTATGTCCGTACAACTATCCCAAATGAGCTTAAAGTTCAATTAACTTGCAAATAGACTTGAGTATTGAGTTGTGATGATTTTTTTAATATTTATTAATTTTGAGACAGTGTGCACAAACAGGGGAGGGGCAGAAGAGGAAGAGAAGATAATCCCAAGCAGGCTCCGCACTCAACATGGAGCCCGACATGTGGCTCAATCTCATGAACTGTGAGATCATGACCTGAGACAAAATCAAGAGCTGGATGCTTAACCAACTGAGCCACCCAGGCGCCCTGAGCTGTGATGATTAACAAGTGTATGCACAATTCCAATTTTGTTCTTAGCAGTCTTTCATGTTAAAAAGTATATTAATCAATGCATTCCTAATACAGTAATTCAATTCCCTTATGTTTCTATCAACAGCACTTACAGATTTTACAGCTTATTCTTTTTTTTCAATATATGAAATTTATTGTCAAATTGGTTTCCATACAACACCCAGTGCTCATCCCAAAAGGTGCCCTCCTCAATACCCATCACCCACCCTACCCTCCCTCCCACCCCCCATCAACCCTCAGTTTGTTTTCAGTTTTTAAGAGTCTCTTATGCTTTGGCTCTCTCCCACTCTGATCTCTTTTTTTTTTTTTTCCTTCCCCTCCCCCATGGGTTTCTGTTAAGTTTCTCAGGATCCACATAAGAGTGAAAACACAGGGTATCTTTCTTTCTCTGTATGGCTTATTTCACTTAGCAGAACACTCTCCAGTTCCATCCACGTTGCTACAAAGGGCCATATTTCATTCTTTCTCATTGCCACGTAGTACTCCATTGTGTATATAAACCACAATTTCTTTATCCATTCATCAGTTGATGGACATTTAGGCTCTTTCCATATTTTGGCTATTGTTGAGAGTGCCGCTATAAACATTGGGGTACAAGTGCCCCTATGCATCAGTACTCCAGATTTTACAGCTTATTCTTAAAGGCAAGAAAAAATGGCAAGTCACTGAACTATTTGGAGGAAAAGCATGAGTGTTTGCATTATAAACCTACTGTACCTCTCATGGCTGTGATAAGATTTAAATACAACCCAGGTTCCTAAGCCAGTTATGGAAAGAAGGTTCCATCCAGGAGTCTAGAACCTAAAATCAGAGCCTGTGCTCAGAGAGATGCCTTCACTTGTAGATGACTCTCCCAACTAAAGCTCCAGAGCTCTGAAAAGGAAATACCTTACTGCTTATTAGGAATACTGCCTAGTAAGAACTGTCCTTTAGCAGCATGATTTCTCTGACAGGTTTGACATACCTTCTGCGAAAACCTGTTAATGATTTTTAGAAGGAAGAAACTCTAACACTGATTGACAGCAAGTGTGTGTAGCTCTTTCACTCCTTCTTAGAGCACTTAACTTAATTTGCTTTGTATTACAGCAATTACATGTTCTTCTGCTACCCTCATTAATAGATCTAAGTTCCTTGAAGGCAAGAGTTATTTATGTCATACATTTTGCAGCACCTGCTGAGCCTAGCAGAACACAGATGTTCAACAAATGTCTGCCATTTTCTTATGGGAAAACCAGTTTGGCTTGGTTGGTTGGTTTCCTTTGAATAAAGCTCACAAAGGTCCATAAAACACCCAGGGACAATAATAAAATGTAAAACATTATTTTCAGAAAGAAACAATTAGGCAGTGATTTACTGGGTAGCTGACAGGTGTTCACACACCTCCATGGTCAAAGATCCAGGTTGGAAGAGTTGATAGCCTGAACTTGAGTTAATATCTAGCCAGTTCCCATGTGTTTGGACAGAAGTCATTTCCTTCCCCTGTTCCTGACAAGTTGATTAACTAGAAGTGATTAACACTTGAGTACCTTCATCAAATACAGACTCTACAGGGATGCTCATCTGGTTTGAAAGACTAATCAAGAACCCATAATCCAACAGCCTTTTCTAAAACATCTCAGCTAGCTGTCTTCATCGCCCATGAACACCAGAGCTGTAAGATAAATAAGTGACATTTAAGATCTGTGGACTGTCCAGAAACACTGCTCAGCTAGCTTCACCCTCAACAAGAACTAGTAAACTCAACAGTCCATACCCTGAAGAATGAAGTCTTAGGTTTAGGATTCTGAAAGAATCCCTATGCCACCAATTAGTTGAGAGTTTTGTCACCTAACTCCAACTAAAAGTGAAATCCTACTCCTACTATGCCTCCAGTGAACCTCTGAAGCAAGGCACTGTCAGAACCTTTTAAAAAAAGAAAAAAAAAGAATTTCATGGAGCTCACAGAGGAGTTTACAGGGCTTAAAAAAAATTTTTTTTTTAATGTTTACTGATTTATTTTGAGGGAGAGAGACAGTAAGCAGGGGAGGGGCAGAGAGAGTGGGAGAGAGAGAATCCCAAGCAGGCTCCATGCTCAGCATGGAGCCTAACGTGGGGCCCAATCTTCCCGAACCATGAGATCATGACCTGAGGTGAAACCAAGAGTCAGACGCTTAACTGACTGAGCCACCCAGGCGCCAATACAGGACTGCTTTTGTGCCCTATTGCTAAAAAGTATCTATATGCATGAGAGAATTGGGTTTGGACTAACACACAGCCTAGTACAAAGAGCACTGGGGGAGGAGGCTTAGAGTCCTCACCTATATTTTTACTGGATATAATTACTGGATACTCATAATACCAAAATGAACCCAATAAACTGAACAACTAAAGCAACTTAATTTAGCTCACAAAACCAGACCTTTAGAGAAACAGTATATGTTCTTTTATTAATTGGCAGTATTAATGAGTTGTGCATACAGTTTTTTGTTTTGCTTTAGTTTTTTCCCCTTATTGAACAAGTCCCCTAAATTTCAAAGTAGACACAGTGAGAAGCAAGGAGTTTATTTGAAACTCACGTCTGTATTTATTCTAATAAAAGAGATCAACCACTGGGCAATATTAAATTGGAATGATTCCTATGAAACAGTAATTATTAAGCAACATAAAAACCTAATAGGCTTTTGGGTTTCCCATATGTTTGTTTGATAATGTATTTTGGAGGTGGGGCTCTTCTTTCCAAATACAAAAGAAATTTCCTCCTGTCAGTGCCTATTTCCACTAGAATTATATATATTTTTGAACTCAGGGTTTTATCTACCAGCATCCTTAGGAATTCAACATCGATCATCGATATGATCATCGATATGAAATAAACAAGCAATTCTAAATTATTTATCCTTTTGGAAAAAGTCAAATTTTATGTGCTTTGAAATGAACCCCATCAACACTGTCTGGCTAGAATTCATGTTGTGTGAACCTGGATAAAAATCCAGGTAAGTAACATGGGAAAATACTTCATTAATATTTCAGACAAAAAAACAAAGGATGCTTCTTTCCCCCTGAAGTTTTATAATGGGAGGAAAATGTCCTTGCTGAAAATTTGCCAGAGTAATTTAAGATTCTGTGTCACCCCTACCCCAGTTTTTTTAAAAAATGAAAACCAATCTTTCTGATTTAGAGGAAGTTAAAGGTACACATATTATCTCAAAGCCCAATCCCTTACAAAGATCCTATTCAAATATAATTTGAAACTTGAAACAAACAAAAACAATCAACCCCTACCATTACCTATAAAATGGTGGAATAGTGGAAAATAGTTCTCTATGTATAGTTTTCATAGTTCATACATTCACCATGTGTCTAATCTTTTCATTAACTTATTTATTATAAAACTTCAGTTTTATTGTAGAATCACTTCAAGTTGATTTGTAATTAACAAAATGAGTATCTTTACATTCCTAAAAGATGCCAAGTACATTAGAGAGGAAAATAATAAGAAAGGTATATAAAAGGGCCCAAGTGATTCTTTAGGATAATACACAGGACACTGAATATAGCCATATTCACAGCTATTAATAATAACAGTGAAAGGACACAAAGCAAAATTTAAACAAGTTAAAGACACATAAGACAAAGTCTGGAGGAAACTAAGGGCAAGCTTCCAAAAGTCTTCTCCTGGTGGAGTCATACAGGATGTGTTTAATTTCCCCAGCACTGAGTTATGATGATATGTGTGAAATGGCCACCAGAGAAGCACATTAGAGACTCAGCACCTGGGGTTTACACTGGAAGCTGGTCACATAGGCATCTTTTCCCTTACATGTACCAAAATTCCAGCTCCCAGAAACAAGCAAGTAGTTAGCATAAACCAAGTTCTTTTCACAGTTTAGGGAGAGTGAGCCATTCATATCAGAGAACGCTGGAAAATTTCCCAGATGCCAGTTAAGGGTCAAGCTCGCAAGTAGGTCTTTCCAAGTTGTCTCATCAGGTCTGCTATGTTAACCATTATGTGCACATCTCTCTTTTCAAGTTCTAATTCTCTTCAAGTATATGTGTTATGTTTATTCACTTTAGTGTTCCTTCTAGTTTACTCTTCACTCCTAAATTGATCTTATTCTTTAATACACAGATCATTCTTAAATCCTATCATCTCATTTCAAAGCTTTCCTATTTCTCATTTGTTCTTTCACATCTAGTATCATTTTCTTATCTAGTATCTAGTATCATTGTATTTTGAAGTAGCAGGTTATAGTTTTTATTTCATTTGTGGGCATCTTTCTGGCACACATTCATTTTCTGTAAGGATGCTATGTGGCTCTTTATTCTGTTTCTTCTTATAAACATTTTGTTTAAGATTTGAATTCGGTTCTTTTTCTATTTTTAATTTTTAAGTTGGTTGTCTTTTTAATGTTTGTTTATTTTTGAGAGAGTCCAAGCACGAGTGGGGGAGGGACAGAGAGAGAGGGAGACACAGAACCTGAAGCAGGCTCCAGGCTCTCAGCTGTCAGTGCAGAGCCCAACAAGGGGTTCGAACTCATGAACTGTGAGATCATGACCTGAGCCGAAATCGGACACTTAACTGATTGAGGCACCCAGCACGCCACTATTTTTATTTTTTAAGTGCAATCATTTTTCTGGAAGTTTTGGAACAGAGGAATCGTTTAGGATAGCTGTGCAATTTCACACATCTCCCTCTTCTGTCGTTAATGTGTGATGTTCAATAATGGCACTTGACTTTTGCTTTCATTCAAAAAGATTAAATGCGTGAGAATTATCCTTTAACTTTAAACAATTAAAAAACTGGACAATTTTATAGTTTTAAAAGACTGTTTTCAGCTATTAGACATCAGACAGCACAGAACCGTGATCCCAGAGACGAGAAAAACAAATGAGGTAAACATTATGAGTGACTTTTTGCAGAGAACAAGAGAACTAGAATTTGTAAGACAGAAAGCCAGAGATGATAGAGATGCACACAGAAAGAGCTCCTAAGATCTGCAAAAGGGTCCGCTCAGGTCTCTGCCCAAGTACTCATCCTTAAATGTGTGGGGGGACCTCCATGAGGTCAAGGAAAGAACCACAAGAAAACACTAGGTCAAACATTGACCAGGGTTTACACAGGGCTTACAATAGTTTGCTCTCTGACCAACTAGGGTGGAAATACCTCAAAATACCTGAGGCACTGGGTGGAAGCCTCAGAAGAGTACTGCTTTAGGAGTGGGAATAAAATAGACACAGACAAGGATTTCCCAATTTTGGTACTAATAACATTAAATATATATGTGTATATGTGTTACACTGAGATATAATTCACATACCACACCATTTATTTGGAGTATGCAATTCAATGGTTTTTAAGTATATTAACAGTTAGATTGCGCAACCATCATCATTATGTAATTTCATAATGCATTTGTTAAATGCATTAAGTATTTTATTCTTTTTTTATGCTATTATAAATGAAATTATTTCATTTTTAGATTCTTCATTGCAATTATACAGGTATACAGTTATACAGGTATACAGTTAATTTTGGTATATTGATCTCATATCCTGCAACCTCATGAACTCATTTCATACGCTTTAATATTTTTTGTGGATTCTTTAGGATTTCTATACAGAATTTCATGTTAACTGCAATAGCAGACAGTTTTACTTCTTCCTGTACAATTTGGATGCCTTTTATTTCATTTTCTTGTCTAATTGCCATGGCTACACTTTCTAGGACAATACTCAATAAAAGTGAGAAAACACTGCCTCTTCCTATTCCTGTTCTTGGGGCGGGGTGGGGGTTAGCATTCATTCTTTCTCCCATTAAGTATGATATGAGGTTCTGAGCTTTTCATTCACCTTGAGGAAGTTCCTTTCTAGTTCTAGTTTGTTGGATGTTTCTATTCATGAAGGGGAGTTTTAATTGTCTGTTGAGATGATCCTGTACTTTTTATCTCTTATTATACTGACACGGTACAGAACGTTAATTTTCCATTTGTTAGACCAAACCTGTGGTCCTAGAATAAATCCCATAGTCATGATGTATAATCCTTTATTTTGCTGGATTCCATTTGCTTGTATTTTTTTGAAGATTTTCATGTCCATATTCATGTTGGTCTATAGTTTCTTCTTTTATGGTATCTTTATCTGGTTTTTGGACTAGTGAATTTAGGGCTAAATAAGTATTTTCTACAGAGAATATCCTGTCCATTTTAGGATATTCAGCCACATCTCTGGCCTCTACCCATTAAAGGTCATTAAAATAATTGTAAAATTCATTTTCACTAGTAAAAGTAAACACTCTACATTACCATTCTGTTATAAGAAGTTTTCTAAGAAAAAGCTGTTACAGTTCACCTGGGGTGGATTTTCTCATTCTTTCCTAAATTTCCAAAAACCATGTGAAGTTCTGACCATACCAATATTAATAAAAGTCATCTGAAAAGACAAAAGCACTCATTTCCAACATTAACAAAATGCCAATTCCTTTACAATTTCATCAATTTGGGAATCCAACATGGGAGTCTGTCATAATGACTAATATCCCTCATATTCTATTTATTCTATTATACTATTTTGCTCTGGACAAAGCTATTTAAACTCTCAAAACAAACTGGAACCTCAAGAAAAATTTTTTTTAATCTTTTTAATGTTTCTTTATTTTTGAGAGAGAGAGACACAGTGTGAGTTGGGGAGGGGTGGAGAGAGAGGGAGACACAGAATCCGAAGCAGGCTCCACTCTTTAAGCTGTCAACACAGAGCCCAATGTGGGCTCAAACTCACAAACCGCAACATCATGACCTAAGCCGAAGCCGGACACCCAACCGACTGAGCCACCCAGCCACCCTGGGAACCTCCAAATTTAACTTATCTAATAAAACCTCACTTAATCCAATTTTAAGAATACCTAAAATGACATATTTTCTCTAATATCCTAAATTTCTATTGTAAAGGCACAAAACAAATGCATATCAAGATTTTTATGAAATATGCCAGTTTTTATGAAAGCATTTGCAATACAAGGAAAATAAAAACTTCCCCATTAACACAGCACTTGAAGTAAATATAATAGTATCTTATGCTGCTGAACTGTTTTTTAAATTTTTTGTAAATGTTTATTTAATTTTGAAAGAGAATGAGAGTGTGAGTGAGGGAGGGACAGAAAGAGGTAGACACAGAATCCGAAGCAGGCTCCAGGTTCTGAGCTGTCAGCACAGAGCCCAACCCGGGTCTCGAACCCATGAACTGTGGGATCATGACCTGACCTGGGATCGGACGCTTAACTGACTGAGCCACCCAGGCGTCCCCCATTATGCTGCTGAACTTTTAAAGTAATATAACTGAATTCTCAATACACAAGAACATTCATGTTTTCCAAAGTAATTACCTTGAGAGGTTACATTCTTTTTCCAAAATGTAAGTGTGGAATCACTCTTCTGTAATTATCTTCAAAGTTCAATCACATGCCATCTATGTAACATCATCATTCATATTTCACATTTAAGCAAAACAATAGTACCAGTTTGCCAATGACATTTTGGCAATTTCCAATCAAAACCACACTCACAGGATGAGTTCCTTCCTTCTTTCTTTTTCTTCCATTAATCCTGTATTTACTGATTGCCTGGTTGGTGCTGGGCATATTCTGAGTGATAGAAATTTATACCATATGAGGGCTTAACATTGTGGATCTCCATTTTTCTTGTTTTTGGCTCTATGGCATTGAGAGGAGGGGATCACCCAACTACCAGATTAGACACATACTAAGTCATCAGCAGATTCAGTTTCCTGACCAAGGCCCAACACCACCACCAAATACAAAATGAGAAGAATTCAGCTTCATGTAATTTATCAAGTTAGATGATTTAAAAATAAACTAATTTAACTTCAATATAAATAAACACGTTTTACTATTTAGTATTATTCTTACTTTGACTTAAAACTAAAGAGGACACGATAATGTTTTTAGACCCAAATATATCTACTTCTAAATACATCAGAGCCTGACTTAATTTAATTTAATTTAATTTAATTTAATTTAATTTAATTTTAAAAAGGCACAGAGGGGTGCCCGGGTGGCTCAGTTGGTTAAGCGTCCGACTCCAGCTCAGGTCATGATCCCATGGTTCGTGGGTTTGAGCCCCGGGTCCGGCTCTGTGCTGACAGCACAGAGCCTGGAGCCCGCTTCAGATTCTGTGTCTCCCCCTCTTGCCCTTCCCTTGCTCATGATCTGTCTCTCTCTGTCTCAAAAATAAATAAAAACATTAAAAAAAATTTTTTTTTATAAATAAATAAATAGAAAGGCAGGGAGGTGGTGGCTGGGTGGCTCAGTCGGTTTAGCGTCCCACTTTGGCTCAGGTCATGATCTCACGGTTCTTGAGTTCGAGCCCTGAGTTGGACTCTGTGCTGACAGCCGAGAGCCTAGAGCCTGCTTCAGATTCTGTGTCTCCTCTCTCTCTGCCCCTCCCTTGTTCATGCTCTGTCTCTCTCTCTCTCTCAAAAATAAATAATAAACATTAAAAAAAATTGTTTTTAAAGTCAGTTTCTTTATTCCAAAATTAATACTTCATTGCTTGGTGATATAGGAATAGAAACAAGTCTTAATGGGCAAGTTATCAGTCACTAATTCTACCTCATTTAGAGGGGCTATCTTGAGGAAGTCAAACGGTAGGTAGTTTGCCATCTTTTCATTACAGGGATCCAGCACAGTCAACCGTATGGATCAATCTCTGCCATAATCCTATCACTGGAGCTTAATGTGGAACCCAATGAGGTGTTAATACCAGGCTCATACTCTTTAACAAAACAGTTCAGCCATAGTAAAAGATATACAGATTAATAATACAGTACTCAGGTTAAAAAATAAAACACCAATTAGAACTCCCCTGTGCCATTTCCCCCACCGACCTTTATTGCTTCCCCTCCTTCCCCAATAGAAGAAGAAATCACTCTTCTGAATTTGTTGTTCATCACTTCCATGTATGTCTTTGTACCTTCCCTATATACCTGTGTATACTTTTTAATTTTTTTTTTTTTTTTTTGAGAGAATATGAGTGCGTGCACAAGCAGAGGAGGAGCAGAGAGACATGGAGAGAGAGAATCCCAAGCAGGAAGCCTGATGTGCAGCTCGATCTCACAAATGGTGAGATCGTGATCTGAGCCGAAATCAAGTCAGATGCTTAACCGACTGAGCCACGCAGGCACCCCCATACACATGCATGTATTCTTAACTAATATTCCTAAGCACTACTTCAGTTCTGACTTTTTTTACATGTTTCTAACTTCATATAATAGTATGTACTATATGTCCTTCAGCAATTTGATTTTTGGCTCAATATAATGGTAACACAATTTTTTGAATACTGGTATGTGTAACTCCAGTCCATTTATTTTCATTGCTGTGTAACACCACACTGCATGAATATAACATAATAAATCCACTCTCCTGTTGATGGACATTTAGACTGATTTTAAAAAGGACAAAACGCTTTCAGAGAAATGATATTCTGTTCTATCCTAAATACTACGTAGAACACACACCAAAAAAGACATTACAAAAAGATTCCCAAGGGACATGCCTTTCTCCCATCCTCCCCAACAACCAAATCAGGACGACCTCTTTGTACCCCACTTCATACTCGGCCATTTTATTGAGGTAGCTCCTATTTCCCCACCCACCTCTGCAGAACAGGAAGAAGCTTACTTATCAAGGTCAAAATGATAAAGGGTAATTCTTCACAAAGCCAAAAACAAGGGGCTGCTGAAAGTGAAATACAGAAAGGCAAGAAAATGATCCCACTACCTTTTTTTATTCCACTGGTTTTTAGACTATTATCTTCCTAGCATGTCAACTGCCAGTTTTTAAATCTCTGAACTCTACAAAGTTAATCACTCTTTTAAAAAGCTATGTTAGTATCTATCCTCTTTATCTCCAACTTTATGATCTATGGAGAACTGAAACTAAGAATAAGAAAGGCAGTGAAGTTTTATGAATGTTTTTTAATACCACTTCTTAATTGTACTTAATACTACTTACCAATTAACTGTGCTTTAGAATTCAGTATATTAAAAAGCTACATGAATACAAATTGACAAAATTCTTATGGATATTTTTATATTAATTAATATGTTTCACCAATAGTACCCATATAGGTCATCCTTGCCCCTAAACAGAATATTCTATCAATAGTAGCTGAACTTCTCTGAGTACCATACTTACCAAATTCAATTTAAGAAATACTTTTATACACTGAAATACGGAGAGACTGAATCACACTCTAAAGCTGGACGTATTATGGTTTAATGACGACATACAGTAGAAAACAGACGATGACTTTTTGTCAGTCAATAATCAAAGAAAAGTCAATAATGTAAAACTTCCCAGATGCTCTTACTTCCAAATGAATCCACATGAACTTCAAGCCAAAAGAATTTTAAAAAGGAATTTTTCTTAAAGAAAATGTTTTTAATAAAACTCTACCCCCTTTGTTTTTTTGTTTTGTTTTGTTTTGTTTTAAAAATTACTTACTTGGGTTTGGAAAGCACCTTTTCCAAGTTAAATTCTTTGAGGTATCTTATTATAGCAGCCAAAGAGCAAATCACAGTCTTCTCCAAGTTAATGATGCCAGAAAAACTTTGAGAACCTAAAAAAAAAAACAGAATATAGACTTTCATTAAAATTATTGTTCACCATTGTTAGAAATAAACTTATTTAAGTTAAGTGAAATTCAGCTTATGGTTATTGAAATGATAATTTACACAATACTTCCTAAAACTGCCCTTTGGAAAAATGTTAGAAGATTACAAATACCTAGGTCATGGAAAAACAGGCATTTTGATAGTGAAATAAGCCTTTTCTGGAGAGCAACTGAGCAATTGAGCAACTTTTTCAAAATATTAAAATGCCCATCCCCTTTGACCCAGAAATACTCTAAAATGCATGTCAGAGATGTATTTACAAGGAAGTGAGCTGAAAAATCTTTTGTAATAGTGAAATCTAGAGACAACTTAACTGAACATCAATAAGGTAATAGTTAAATAAATTTTGATAAGTCCAGATTATTATGCATCTACCAATAAGAGTGACTTACAACTATCTATAAAGGCACAGAAAACTATCCATAATATATTGCTGAGTGAAGGGGGGAAAAGTTGTACAATTATTCTCATCTCTCAGCAGGAATACTGCTTACCATCTGGTCTCCCAGCTTCATCCCTGTGCCTTACAGGGTATTATTCTCAACAGAGCAGCCAAAAGAATCCTTTTTAAAATGTGCAGCAGACCATTAGACTCCTTTGCTTATAAAAATCCTCCAACATGAGAGAAGCAGCTCAACCCCTTACAGAGGTCTGGAGGTGAGTAACTCCCCACAACTTGCCTTCCACCTCCTTTATTCTCTTCCTTAGTTACTCTGTTCTAGCACCCAGGCTCCGTCTTATTCCTTAAACATAACGGGTACCTGAGATATGCTGTACTTACTGTTGTCTCTGCCTGAAACACTGTTCCTTCACATGTCCATATGGCTTTACCCCTAAACTCCTTCAATCTTTGCTCAAATCTTTGTTCAAGTGCCATTTTCTCAGTGAGGCCTTACTTCATCACCCTATTCAAGTTCACCCTCCTCCATGCGTTATTTTCTTTGTTAATACTTACCACCTTCAAACACACTAACTTAATTTATTGTGTGTATCCGCCCTTAGAATGTGAACTCCAGAAGGGCAGGAATTTTTGTCTGTTTTATTCCTTATTGTATGTGTGATGCTTCACAAAATAGGCCATCAATAAAAATTAGTTAAAAGAATAAATCCAGGTTAGATTAAATATACAGAATTATGCACATATAGTTATATGTGTAGATTTGTACATAGAAAAATTCTTAAAGATTTGAGGGGAGGGACTTTTACTTTTTTGTTTATGCACGACTATGTTTGGACTTTTTTTGCAATAGCCATTTGCTACTTTCAGAAATAAAAAACATTACAAAATATCCTCTACAAATCAGTAATACCAAATACATTAATTCCAATTGTGGCTTTTTATAAAACCAAGGTATAAATAAAGAGTTAGCGAAACTCTTCCACCTTCTGAGAATTTCATCTTTTAACTTTCTATCTCTAGTCCCCAGGATATCTGATAAATTAGATGACGTGCCAGTGAGTTCTGAGGTAACACTGCATGTGGTTAAGAATGACCTAGGGGCGCCTGGGTGGCTCAGTCGGTTAGGTGGCCGACTTCAGCTCAGGTCACGATCTTGCGGTCCGTGAGTTCGAGCCCCGCGTCGGGCTCTGGGCTGATGGCTCAGAGCCTGGAGCCTGCTTCCGATTCTGTGTCTCCCTCTCTCTCTGCCCCTCCCCCGTTCATGCTGTGTCTCTGTCTCAAAAATAAATAAAACGTTAAAAAAAAAAAAAATTAAAAAAAAAAAAAAAAAAGAAAGTTAAGAATGGCCTGAAACCAGTAAATGGCACCTGGACTAAGAAGAATTACTGATTCTACAATTTGGGTCTTCTCTGAGTATACTGACTCTGAAGTTGGCACTGTATGAGGCTTCTAAACCTGGGCAGATCCTGATGAGTGTCTCCTGCCTCTGCAGCTGAGCTGTCACTCGGAGGGATAGGCCAGTAGCACGACTTCAGCCCTCAGTGACCCTATGCACAGCTATAAACCCTGTGCGGGGCTATTCCCACTAAGAGGAGCAAGTGCCCTATTAGCAAGCTGGGTTTCCTCTCCCCTACCCTTCCAAGTGAATCTGATGCCAAAAGTGGCTTATGGTAGGCCTGGGACTTAGTCCTGTCTTTACTTGAGCATAAGACAACAATCCCTTGTGATAATACAGACTGTGTCAGAAGTGGGTTACCCTCACAGACACTCAATTCAATCTGGCACCAAGAGATTAAAGGAGATGGGCAGAGAAATGCTAACAAGACACTGGTGCCTGTAGGAGGGCCAAGTGGAGACTGGTCTATCTATGGTCTAATGGTAACAGTCCTATAACATGTGATAGGATATAAAAATGAAACTTAACAGAAGTTGGACTAGCAGAAAGGAGAGGTACAGACCAAATCAAGCAATGATACCTGGCGAGGACAGGTGAATTAAACAAATAATGGTTACTTAACATATTAAGACCCTGTCATTAATGTTCTGGTATTTAAATTCTGGCAATCAGTCTAACAAAACACTGGCCTTTATCAGGAGATTTAACCAAATACTCTGCAAAACTGCAAGGAAAATAACGGGCTATTTTTTAAGAGAAGCAAAAAGGAAGAGTGATCAGTAATACCTTACACTCCAATGAATCTGTCAAAAACATGAAGTTACTAAACAGTCATAACTACAAAGGAAGAAGCTGCAGGGGGTGTTTTGATGAGTGCAAGAACAGTGAACACCTGCCTCTACTCTTGCCAGTTATTTAGCGGTAACTGCCTAGTTTTCATTAAGTTGAAAATCAAACTCGCACCTTTATCCAAATCTCAACTCAGTTGTATTTGAGGACATTAAGGCTAACACATATACAATATTTACCTTGGATGTCAACTACATCTTTTGCATAAAACTCTGTAACTGCCTGGAAAGCATGGCTGTATTCAAAATACACGTTATCCATCCTTTCTACTCGAATTCTGTCATCCCGCACACTGAAAGAAAAAAATGAAAACCTCAAAGATAATTATTCATAATTGGAACTATCTGTATTTAGGCCTTGGTCTGACCAAAAAAAGAAATTCATTCTTTATTCCTTCGTAAGTTGAAAAAAAGAGAAAGATCTAAAGTTTCCCTGTTAAAAGGTCTCATTTCATAAAATATAATTACCACTTTTACCACTGGTATTTTATATCAAGTAGTACACTGGGATTATCAAGAACCCATTGAATTTGAGGTCAATTACTTTAATAAATACAAAAGGGAGAAAAATGGAAAAGCATCATTTTAATTTAATTGCACCATTTGTTTAAATACTCTACCAATTAAATACATCATCAAGTAATTCTTTCTCTGAAATGGCATCTTTGTCTGGTTGGCTTTTTGCTAAGTCTGTTTCTACCACACTCACCATTCAAACACAGTAAATTCTCCCTAGGTCAACTCTGTCTTCATTTAAAGTGCTTCTATAGTCTCTGTAAAATTCTGTGCACGCATGCGTGTCTAAGATTATGTGAGTACATAAAACCATATCATCCATGCTGACTAGTACATTTTCTTTCTCATCTTCTGTGGCACAGAGTTCCCCATTCCCCCCCTCCTCCCCTCCTTCCCTTGTCACCTCACTACCAACCAATGTTAACAGCCTAGAGTGAAACTTAATTTTATTTCATGTTCATATGCTCAAACACAAGCATATATCATATACATTCATACTCAAACGTGTCCTTGTTTTATAAAAATGGGATGACTTCACACTAGCTCTGTGTATTATTTCATAAGCAGTAACTCTTGGAAATTTCTCCACATAAAGTGACCTAGCAACAGCTAATTGTTTGTAATGCCTGAAAAATACTTCATAGTATGTAAAAGTCATAACTTATTCACCGATTTCTTTTATTATTGGATATTCACTTGATGTTAACATTTGTCACATGTTGCTTTAGAACATTTTATCTAAAATGGTGCAGCCGCTCTGGAAAACAGTGTGGAGGTTCCTCAAAAAATTAAAAGTAGATCTATCCTATGACCCAGCAATAGCACTGCTAAAAACTTACCCAAGAGATACAGGAGTGCTAATGCATAGGGGCATTTGTACCCCAATGTTTATAGCAGCACTTTCAACAATAGCCAAATGATGGAAAGAGCCTAAATGTCCAACAACTGATGAATGGATAAAGAAGATGTGGTTTATATATACAATGGAATACTACTTGGCAATGAGAAAGAATGAAATATGGCTCTTTGCAGCAATGTGGATGGAACTGGAGAGTGTTACGCTAAGTGAAATAAGTCAGGCAGAGAGAGACAGATACCATTATGTTTTCACTCATATGTGGATCCTGGAAAACTCAACAGAAGACCAGGGAGGAGGGGAAGGGGGGGAAGGGGGAAAAAGAAAGTTACAGAGAGGGAAGGAGGCAAAAAATAGGAGACTCTTAAATACTGAGAACTGAGGGTTGATGGGGGGTGGGGAAGAGGGGAAAATGGGTGACAGGCATTGAGAAAGGCACCTGTTGGGATGGCGTTGTATGAAGACCAATTTGACAATAAATTAAATATTAAAAAATAAATAAAATAAAATAGGAAATAAAACAGAAAAAAAACAAAAAATAAAAAATAAAAATAATAAAATAAAAATAAAAATTTAAGTAATAAAAAAATGTAAATTCACATTGATGGGTATGTCAAAGGGGCACCAGGGAGTCAATTGAAAGAACTACCAATGGCCAAAGCTGAAATATTTGAGCAGCTTAATAAATAATGTACTATAAGATTTTAGCCCAAAGTATAAAATAAATATTCCATGAGCCCAATAAATAAATAAATAAATAAATAAATAAATAAATAAATAAATAAAACACCCATTTTGACTTTAAAAAAAATAAGAAAACACTACGTTAAATAAATAAGCAAACAAACAGCACACATTCCTCCTCAGTCACATTCATCTCACTACCATCTGAAAAAGTAAACACTATCTTTAATTTGGTGTATATTAGTACCACATAGGTTTTTAGACTTTGCAATATACCTTAGCATTTTTATACAATATGTTGTTTTATTTCATGTGGTAAATTTTACTTAAGTGGTACTTTATTTCACCTATCCTTCTATAAATTGCTTTTACATTCAGCATTAGAAAATTTATACATGAAGCCAGATAAACCTCTCTTAATTTTTAACTACTTCTAAGTATTCCATTATTTCTTATATTTTCTAGTGAATTTTTAAGGTTTGCTTTTCAAATTAAGTTCACCTGAATTTATTTGGGGGGATGGTATAAAGTTAGAAATACAGTTTGATCTTCCATATGATCATTCATTAATGTTCAAAGCACTGTTTATAAAACATTGTGTCTTTTTCTACCACTTCATAATGTTGCATCCAATAAATATCATATTTCTATATACGTGTGACCCTGTTACTGGCTTCTCTATCCTGTTCCACCATTCTTTTAATATATCTCTGTATCAGGACCACAGTACCTTTATTTCCATGGCGTGGTATCAGTATCTGTGGCACTGCCCCTAGACCTTGCTTTTCAAGATTGCCTTGACTACACATAGGCCTCTGATTTTCTTTATAAATTTCAGGTTCATCTTGCCAAGTTCACAAAAACCTTACTAGGATTTTGAATGGATACACAATGAATTAATTTAGAAGTATCTTAACAAATCGAGATATCCCACTGTTAAAGACAGTACAATTTCTCTATCTCTTTTATACATAACAATAATGTTATGTAATTTTCTCCATGTTTTATAATCTTTGGTTGTGCTCCTAGGTATGTTACAGATTAATACTACTGTGAAGGGAAACATATTTACTAGAGAGCTATGATGGTATACAGAACCTATCAATTTTTGTACATAGTAACTACTGAATACTCCAATTTATTTTCTTGTATTGTCTATGTATGCATCAATATCACCTGGAAAAAAAACGTTTTTTTTTTTAATCTCTCCCTTATAATTTCTAATCTTCTTTTCTTTTTCCTATCGCATTACACTACTGGCTAAGACCTTCAGGCTGTGTTGAACAAAGGTAATGCTAACACGCATCCTTTGTCTTCTTGCTGACAATAATAGGAATCCTTCTAAAGTTTCACTCTTAAGTACAATACTTGCTACAAGTTTTTGAATAAATGACTTATTGGCTTAAGATTTGGTAAGTTTCCCAGTTTTGGGAAAAAAATGTTTCATCATAAAGGATTATTGAGTCTTAACCTAATGCTCTTTCTACATGTGTTAAAATAATCACATGGCTTATCTCACTTAATTTCTTAATATATTATTCATATTTTCTAATGCTGAATAATCCTTGTCATGATGTTCTGTGCTACTTAAGTAAAGTTATAAACCTGATTTCTTACTGGGTTTTTTTTCCCCCAGAAAATCTGTGCCAGCATACCTAGCTCCAAAAGCTTTTTCTGTTCTGCCTACTACAAGACTAGGCAAGCATAAGCTGATCCAGGAAGAAATCTAAGAGGGAGGATTTTCTCCCATCTGTGGTGCTGAAGGATATTTTTCACCTTAATCCACTGGATAGAGAGTATCAGACTAACTTTAACAAATCTCTTATCAATTTTTATCTTCCTGTAGACTCCCTTAATACCTGGATTTTTAGAAGCCTGTAGTAAAGGTATTATTTAGGAACTCAAAAAACAGTGAATGACCTTACATGAGCTCCACAGTGATTTTGTACAAATTCCTAGAATGAACGCAAGAGGCAGCTGGTTACTCAATTACTGTTCTAATTAACGTTTTGTTTGATAAGCAGATAAGGATTTAGAAACCCATTAAATTTGATAAAAATGGACTTGTTAGTTATCCTTAAGGCTTTCATGGAAGTATTACAAGAGTGTTAAATTCATCATTCTGCAATCTGTATATTGAACATCTTCATGCAAACATTTTTCCACAAACTGGTTGGAGTTATAAAATCTGTTTTGTCAGATTTCTTAATTGAAGAAAGTTATGGTAAATTTAAATCACTATCTTTAAAACAAATGTCTACTTTAAACACTGTGTACATAATGAGTAATATCCAACCAGAATTTTGCCAAACTAGATTTTAGTAAAACTTCTACATTAAGCAGAGAACTCTTGATCTGGATGTCCTCAAACTACAGTCTGTGGAATACCTGCATGAGAATCACCTGCAACACACATTAAAGGCACAGATCCCATACTCCAAATGTGTTGGATCTGAATTCAGCAGGAAGTTAGGGGAGAAGGGGTATTTTCATTTTCAACAGAGTTTTCAGGATGATTCACAGGCAATCTGCAGACTGGAAACAGTCATCTACATGAGCCACACTGGCAGTCACTGCAAGACTAGAACACAAAGAGGAAGTGTAAATCTTTTCCAACAACAGTCTAGGTTTCAGCTGCTCTTTTACAGGTGGGTAGTAAGTATCCTTCCACCAAAAAAATTTTAAAGAAATAAACTATGGTCATGTAACTGACCTGAGTCTAAAAAATTATAAAGACACTCTCCCTTTCCCATCCTTTACAGAGGCTGTTTGTGGCCAGGGCATAAGCCTCCTGAATGGAAAGGAAACTAAACAGAGGCTGTGCTCCTCCCTGGGCCCAGGGTGGTGACTCCCCTTCTATGCTGGATCGGAGGACTATGGTCAAAATAGCAGTCTCAGTCATTACATGGGGTATGCCAAGCTGGACTGTTTTAAATTAAGATTTCGAATTAAAAAAAAATCCTTTTCATATGCAACATGCCTCTCTGTTGCCAAATGTATTGTTTTTGAAAAATTAAATGGTGATAAAACTCTCAATGAGTGTGGAACCCACACTAAAAAAAAAAAAAAAAAAAGTAACTTCAGATCCAATAATATCTTTTAATGTCAACTTGAACATAAAACTGATGACTCTCTGGTGTTGAATAATAGACCACCTACAAAGATCTTGATCTAATGTTCAACTGTGACCAAACAAATGTCAGCTTACCAATTTTATGATCTATGCTAACTTTAGAAACTATAATTTTTATAGACAAAAAGAGCCTTGTTAAAGGCTGACAATCTGCTATAGGAAAACTCACAAAGCCTCTACTGACAGTATTCTTACTGATAATAAAAATACTGATGGAGTTCCAAGCATCCTGGCTGAATGATTAATTCTCTCTTCTGAGGATAGCATGTAACACAGATCCAGAATGAATAAAACAGACCATGTAACAGAGTTACGATGTCTCTGTATGAGAATTAGTATGAAATTCATTAGTCTTATCACCATTTATAGTAGGGAACTACAGGAAGGCTAAGGGCATTATGTGAAATTAAAATTATAAAGACAACCACAAATATCAGAATCATCCCACAAAAACAAGGACAATAGGCCACATGGTGAAAGTCTTTAAAATACACAAAAAAAGAATAAAAACCTAATATCAAATATATCTGCCAAAACAACAAATGTAAATAGGATGAACTCACTTATTAAAATAGAAGTGATCTCAGATTGGATTACAAAGGGGAAAAAAAATTCTGCTATAATCAGGAGTAAAACTTACAAGAAAGTAATTCAGAAAGGTTAAAAACAAAGGGATCACCGGAAAAAACTTGCCTAGATGAATAGACTAGTCAAATGCAAATTAAAAAGAAAAGATGGGACAAGATTTTATTATCAGGCAAGACAGAATTCAGGACAAAAAGCACTAAATAAGACAAAGACAGGTGCTCCATACTGACAAAAAGGAGATGAAAGAAAGACTTTTCACCCCATTATCTTTCAAATTCTTTTAGATTTTTGAGCCACTAGAATATACTACCTCTTCAAAAAATAAAACTGTTGATTAGAAAAGCGAAAGAAGAGGAAAGAATGGATTACAGAATTTATACAGAAACTCCCAGGAGATGTTCATCCACTTCCCTGGACTTGAACCCTGGAGTCTGAGTCCAGGGACAGAGTCGCTGGAGCCATCCTGCCACCTTGTGGAACATGAGAGGAAGGTGAACACAAGGAGGTGAGACAAAGGAGAAGAGCTCCTAAATGCAGCCAGGCCTGATTCCAGCCTACTTTCAAGCTTTTCACTTATACGTGCTGATATGTTCACATTCAACTTTAAAAATTTTTGGTAAGAACTCACTACAAAATAAGAGATTTCAAACTGAGAAACGGAATCTTTTGCTACTCAGAGAAGGAAGTAGACACTATAACACAGCTTCTAAGAAAGTTGGCAAGTTCTACCCAAGTCCACATGGCCAACAGTGAACTGAGGCAAGGAAGACCTAAAGTTTGATTTTAGCTGGTTAAGTCTGCTTTAGATCAAACCAACAGGCAGGCAGAGTACCTGGAGATTCTGGAGACTAGAAGGACCCTCCTCCCAGCCTTCCTCACCAAGCGGAGGAGATAGAATCTTAGCCAAGGTGCCATTGGGGACTAAAAACTAAAAGCAGATTTAGATCCTCTGCTGGATTAGAGAGTGGAAGTAAACACACCAGGCCCATCCACAAAGGACAGGCCTGATGGGGAATAGAAGGGAGGACTGAGAAGTTCCTCACTCACTATGCAAGCTCCATGAGGCCTCAGGACAGAGGGCCAAACCCCAGGAACTATTCAAGGCCAGCATGCAGGGCTGCTGTGATCTTTGAAAGAAGAAGAGGTAAGTTTTACATTAATGTAAGAAGTCTGTACTAAGAAAATTCATGTCTTTCTAAAACTTTCTCTAGCTTTCTCTAAACTTTTGGTTTTACTTTTTCTTCTTCTATAGTGATTACTACTTATTTTGTTGTTGTTAAGGAAAAGATGCATCAAAAAATCTCCAATCTGGGGTGCCTGGGTGGCTCAGTCAGTTGAGCATGCAACTCTTGATTTCGGGTCAGGTCATGATCACCATCTCATGGTCATGAGATGGAAAGCCACTCAGCACTGAGCTGCTTAGGATTCTCTCTCTCTCTCTCTCTCTCTCTCTCTCTCTCTCGCTCCCCTTCCCCTACTCGGGTGTGATCTCTCTCTCAAAATGAATAAATGAACTTTAAAAAAATAAATAAAATAAAATGAATTTTAAAAATACATACATTAAAAAAATCTCCAATCTGTCTTGGCAAACCTGACATGAAACTACTTCTCTGCAATGAAGTGAGGAAAATAAGAGGATTACAATACTCGAACTTGGGAAACCGAAGGGAAAGGGGAAACGTGAAGGGGAGGAAATGGAGGCAGAAAAAGCCCAAGGGCCTCAAGAAGCCATTCATTTCTGCCCAGGGTCATGACTTTCCAGCTTTTCTTCCCTGACCCTGGAAATCTCTTACAATGAATTCTCTTCAACAACATTTTAAAGCCTCCATACTTTCTTAGCTGTCTGCCCATTACAATCTCCACAGACCATACCCCAGACCTCTGTGCACATTCTTATTTAAAAGTTGGGCCAAGACTCACCTTCTCTAAGACGCTTTCCCAGAAGAAGAACCACATGCTAGGAAGGCGTGTGCTTTCTACTAGACACGTGGGACTGTGGTTTGTAAAGTAATAGCTTTAGAAATAAAGCTACCTTGTTTTAAGCACACATGCTTTTTGTTAGAAACTTTATTGCCAGAGACAGAAATACAAACTGTAATATGCATTATAACGGAATGAAAATTTCATGAAATATTAACCAAAATAATAGGTCAACTATGCTATAAAACATTACTCCTTTTTAAGTCCAGAAACAGAGGTGAAGGAAGGGAATGGTTACTTCCTTGTGTGTTTTTCCTGAAAGGTCATGTAACACTGTGGTTGAAAGCATGTGCTTCAGAGCCAGGAAGTCTGGACCAAATGCCAGTTCTGCCATTTACCAGTTATACAACCCTAGACTCAACATCTCTCTGCTCAGTTGCCTCATCTATAAAATCAGTGTTAAAAGAACAGTAGCTCTTTCACAGGGTATTTGTGAAGATTAAATCTGTCAGTAAATAGAAAGCACTTAGAATAGTGTCTAAAACATATTGTTAGCTATTGCTATTATTATTACTATTATTACCACTACTTAAGAATAAAAGAAAGTAGTCACATACTCAAAAGAAAAGGGGAAAAAGAGAGAGAGCTTTAGAATAGGTGTAACTGGAGGAGACAGGAAAAGGAAAAAGACATGTCAGCAATAAGGAATATTTCCAGTAGCTACCAAGATAGGTCTCCAATAGCACCTTTTTCACCCCAACGGAACAAGGGTGAAGGGAGGAAAAGCTAATAGGTGATTTCAGAAATCACTGCACCCCTTCCATACCATCTCACCTATTTCTGATACTTGAAAGCTCCTTAAACAGACACAAAGCATTTTCATTTCACAAGTAGAAACAAAAGTTACTCAGTAGTCACTTAAATAGCAGTCTTCAAAAAAACATTAGAGAACAAAAAGATATAGAAAGGCTAACCTATAGTAACATCATTTTTTAAACACAAGGAAAATTAAAAACAAAAGCAGCTAAGCTCTAAAATTGACTACTTAAGACTGTACTTATTGTGTAGTCTTTATTTTTGTGTTTTCCTGGATGATCCACCAACGCTTTAGCTTAATTTTTCTCACACACACACACACACACACACACACACACACACACACACACAGTCATCGATTTTATACTCATCTCTAATTGGGTCTAGTAGGGACAAATCGGCACAGTGGGCGTCTAGAGCTCCTGTCCCATTCACTCTATGTTTCTAATACATAAATAACATTTGAGACCAAACTTTTTAAAATGACATCCTAGAAACTCAGTGTCTAAAATATCTACTAGAAGAACATAAAAATCCAGGTTACTTTTCAAAGTTAAGCTCAAAGTAAAGCCTAACCATAATTCAATGTGGCTAGAAGCGTCTTTTCAACTACCAAAGTGAAAACAACTAGTAATTACATGGAGAAAAAGGAACTTCAATCCCCATACTCCTACTATGCCCAAAAAATTTAATCCAAATATGTAAGAGAGCCAAAAGTTAAAGTTAAAACTATAAAACTTCTAGAAGAAAACATAAGAGAAAAATCTTCATGACCTTCAAGTAGGCAAAGATTTCTTAGGTCACAAAAAGCACTAACCATAAAAGAAGAAATCGACAAAACCATCAAAAACAAAACCTTCTGTCCTGTACCTGGCTCCACAAGGGGTGTGCAATCTACTTAAGATTCTCTCTTCCTCTCCCTCTCCCCAGCTTGCATTTACACACTCACTCTCTCTCTCTCTCTCTCTCTCTAAAAAATAACAAAACAAACAAACAAATAAAAAAATCCTTTTGGTATTCCAAGGTCATCAAGAAAATTAAAAGGCAAGCCAGAGGCTGGGAGGAAATAGTCACAATACATATACCTCACAAAGCATTTTTATTCAGAAGGTAGAAAGAATTCTAATTCTTATAGCTCAATCAGACAAGTAACCCAATATAACCCAAAATAGCCAGTAAGTACATGAAAATATCACTGGCCAACCCCCAAAAAGGAAGTTAAACCAAAATGAGTCACCACTTCACACTCACTGTAAGGGCTAAAATTATAAGACTAGCAATACCAAGAGCTGGCAATGCAGACATAGGGCAACTACGACTCTCATACCCTACTGGTGGGAGTATTTAACGGGGGAACTACTTTGAAAAATAGTTTGGTTGTTTCTTACACAGTTAAGTACATATTTACCCAACCCAGCAATTCCACTTCCACTACCCCTAGGTATTTACCCCAAATAAAAACATATGTCCATTAAAAAAAAACTAGTATACGGGGGTGCCCGGGTGGCTCAGTTGGTTAAGCGTCCGAGTTCGGCTCAAGTCATGATCTCACAGTTTGTGGGTTCAGGCCACGCATCAGGCTCTGTGCTGACAGCTCAGAGCCTGGAGCCTGCTTCAGATTCTTTGTCTCCCTCTCTCTCTGTCCCTCCCCAACTTGCACTCTGTCTCGCTCTCTCTCTCTCAAAAATAAATAAACATTAAAAAAAGAAACTAGTATACAAATGTTCTTAGCAGCTTTACTGAAAAAAGGCAAAAGCCAAATGTTCAGCAAGTGAATGGATGAACACATTTTGGTACATTCCTACAATGCAGTATTACTGAACAATTTAAAAAAACTTACTGATACACAGAAACATGGGTGAATTTCATAGGCATTATGCCAGAAGAAGCTGGACATAAAAGTATATGATTACATTGATGTGAAATTCTAAAACAGTCTAATAAGACCAGTATTTGCTTAGAGTAGGAGGCAGAGGCAGGGAGAAAATGGCTGCAAAGAGGCACAGGGAACCTTCTGGTAAGATGGAAATGTTCTACATCCTAATTGGGGGGTTGTTTATACTGATGTACCCATTTGTCAAGATTGATTTGATTCATACATTTAAAATGTGGAAATTTTATTGCATGTAAATTATACTTGATTAAAGCAGATTAAAAATAAAGCCTTTGATATTTGTGAGATATAATTTATAACTGAAATTTTTCTACTAAACAAAAACTGAACAATTACAGAAATTCCTGTGCACATGTGTATTTCAAGTACATTTTTGGAATAACTTTCTAATTCCAATATTTATTCAGCAAAAAGCAGTGGTGTGGAGAAGTGTATGATTTTGAAGAAAAATATTTAACTTCAAAAAGTCTGCTCCAAATTTGAGATGATCACAGTTTAAATGTTATCCACTGTTTTATATACATATAATCATTCAACACAAGGTAAATTTTTTAAAAAATAATTTATGCTTCCTGTGCTTCCAAAGATATTTTTCCAATCACAAGTATCACAAAATCGTTACGTGACATATTTGCCTTTGAGAAAAAGAAGAAAATAAAACCTACTTTTTTGAGAACAATCATCTTATGTAATCCTAAAGATGACTATCAGCATTAAAACATTCTCAGATCACTGCAAATTCATCTCATTTTTTTCATGCATGATTAAAAGCATTTTCTCAGCAAGACACAAAATCAAGACTATTTCACTCCGATCATATGCCTTTTGAGTTGACTAACAAGCTCACACCTGCCTCAGACAACCTAAAATAACAAATCTTCCTAAACTAATGCTTTTCTCTATAAATACTGACTCTTATATTATGCCCAGAAAGACATGCTTCAAAAAAATTCAACAAATTGACTATCTGAAATTCATAGTACAATTAAAAAAATTATACACAACACACCAGTTAACTGGTGTTTCCTTTTTCATTCAAGTCAACACATCTTCACTGTGTAAATACTACAGGAACAAACAGAGAAAAAGAAAAAGGAAGGTCCCTGCCTGTGTTATAGGTTGAACTGTGTCCCCCTAAAACCATTATGTGGAAGTCCTAACCCCCAGTATCTCAGAATATGACTTTATTTGGAGACAGGGTCCTTACAAAGGTAATCAAGTTAAAGTGAGGTTCTTAGGGTGGGCTCTAAGCCGGTATGACAGGGGCCCTTATGACAAAGGGAAATATGCACGTAAAGACCCACACAGAAGGGAAGACAATATAAAGAAATAGAGGAAGGAGATAACTCTCTGTGAGGCACAGAAAGAAGCCTGGAGGATCCTTCCATCACTGCCCTTAGAAGGAATCGACCCTGTTGATACCTTGATCTTGGGACGCCTGGCCTCCGGAACTGGGAGACGATACATTTCTGGTCTTTAAGCCACCCAATCTGTGATACTTTGTTACAGTAGCCCTAGCAAATTAATATACTCTGCAAAAGGCTGAACATGTATTTAGAGAGGCTTATAAACAAATCACTAGAATACCAAACAGATTGAGAAGAATGCTATGGTGGTATCTGCCAATTCCAAGTGTGTAAACATACCCGCTATGGCTGACTTTAAGCTACCCCTGCATTAACAACATGACAGAAAACTCCTGGAAACATAACAATCCATTCACAAAGCTTCTACAAGCCAGCTGTGGCACAGACCAAAAATGCAAGCATCAGGATTTAATATCCACATGCGATTCCAATTATAGCCAAGGTTGGAATCATACCTAAAAAGTGTATGACAGCTTCAGAAAAGCAATAAGACTGTTAGGATATAGAGTATTTTAAAAGATAGATGTGGGAAAAACACAATGTGCAACCTAAGAATAGCTTAAGAATGATAGAAAATAAATGATGAAAGAAAAATAAGAGCTAATATTTACTCAGTGCTCACTATGTTCTAGGCACTGTTTTAAGCCCTTACGAGTATTAACTAACTTAATCCTCACTACAATTTCATGAGATAGTTGTATTATTACATACCTGTTTTTGAGTAAGGAAAACAGAGCCACAAAAAATGTTAAGATCCACAGCTAAAAAGTGAGGAAGCTAGGATTCAAACGCAGGGTGTCTGGCCCTAGACGTTGTACTCAGACCACTGTTCTTGCCATTTCTCACTGTACATGACATGTTCTGAACATGCCAATAGTCTGGTGCAGCTAGGGCCCAGGGACAAGGATAAGAGACGAGGTGGGAGAAAGGGTGCCATTCTTCTGGCCTCAGGTATAGGTTACCTTACACAAGTAATGGGTTTGCAAATCAAACTCTTCGAAAGTGGATTAATTTAACCTTCTTGCATGACTTGTTATTTAAATGCACCAAATCAAATTAGAATCTGAAAATGCCTAGAAGTCTGCAAGAGAAAATCTCTCCATAAAACAAAATCACCGTCTCCTTATCTGTTGCGTGTCTAATTCTCAGTTTTTACGTGGAAGGATTGCTTAGAAGGTAAAAAAGCACCTGTAGTCACTCAGGAGCAATCAGCATGGCTTAGAGCCTCTGGGAATAAAAGCAGGAAAAAGCATACAGATTCTCCAAGCCACAAAGAGAATTCCAGAAGATGAGGCTGCACACAATAAGCACCCGAAGCACAGGCAAGCAGGAAAATTTTCCACTTCTGAAGTTAGAATAGAGACACCCACAAACACTTCACATCACCACAGCCCCAGGGGACTAAGGAATTCCACTGTTGTCTGCTACATTTAGCCAGCATTTAACTCTAGAATTGTACTTTTAAAAAAATCACCGTATATTTACGTGTTTGCACAGCATTGTCATACATCAGCACTTTGACAAAGGTAGTATTTTAGCATATGGGATAACGATAGGAGTGGATAAAATACATATCTCTGAAGTGAAATCTTTGCACTGTTAGCATAGAAGGAAATATAAAGTGGAAGGAAATATGCAAGCAGGAAGCAAGACAGAAGCTTCTCTCCTTCTCTGTACACAGGGCCATGGAACTAACCTAAGGAAGCCCTTTCTTCACAGAATGTGAGGAGAGTCTAAGCTCTGTCTCTCTGTAGCAAAAAGTAGGTGGGAAGGAAGCAGAATATGACAATCAACCCACAGGCCAAGCTGTTCTCACTGTTCTCTGGAAGGTAGAAGAAAGAGGATTTCATTATGTATGGGTGGGCAATCTCTTGTCTTACTCAATTTAATCACCCACAGATAAACTTTGTGACATCTGGGGGCTGATAGTTAAGAGTTACATAAAAAACTGTAAAGTATACTTACCTATAAGGTAATTCATACATAAATGATACCCTGACTTAGCAATTAGAAACTGTTCAGACTTGAAAATGGCAGTCACCACTTTATCAAGTACTTCCAAACTCCCAATATTTCAGTCAGAACCACAGCTAGTATTTATATTCCTATTTGCAAGAAAAGTTATGTCTACTTAAACAGTATTAAACACCTGTCATTTTCCAGCTACTGGGAAAAATGAGGTAGAATAAACTCAGCATCCAAGAAAGAGAGACAGTGGTCTGACTTAATTCCAGTAAATAGCTACTGATGAACAAAAGGTTAAGAAAAACATTTTACATCATTAGCCAGAACCCACAGATATTGAGTGTATTACTCTGCTATTGCCACTGTAACAAATTACTACAAACTTAAAACAACAGTCATTTATTATCATAGTTACTTAGGTCAGAAGTCTGACACTGGTCTCACTGGGCAGGGCTATGTTCCTTTCTGGATGCTCCAGGTGAGAATGGGGTTCCTTGTTGTCATAGACTTTGTCTAAAGTTCTCTTTTTGTCTAGCAAAAGAGCGGATGCAGGATTAAAACAAGAGATGGCTAATGTGGGGGGGGGGGGGGGGACAAGAAGAGCCCGCATAAGGGTCCTTGCCCTGTATTTATTCACATCAGAAGGCTTGCAAACGTGATGCGCGTGTACAAAGAGACAAAGAAACTAGGAACATTAACTTGTGGATGTGAGGGGCGAAAGGGGATTTTGAAGATACACAGTGTTTGGGGTTTGGGTCAATAGAAAACAAAATCCAGGCGGTGGGCAGATGGGTAGGTGGTTGTTAACAGCAGACAGGAGGTGCTGTGCCTGTTTATCTTTGCCAGCCTAGGGGGATGAGACAGATAGGGGGAATAACCTCAGGGCTAACGAGACACCTTTTCTTTTGTTAACCATCTCTGCTCCTAGCTGCTTTGCCTACAGCTCAGCTGTCCAAAGTCCAATTCACCAATTTACCTGACCTGGCCCTATTCTCCTATAAAAGCAGCTTTCTGCTATAGTGCTAAATAAACTTGGGATGCTTTCATCCTGAATATCTAGTCTTGTTATTCCTATGTATTGGGCACCTTTGCGCCAATTCTATTTCAGGCCTTTGCCTTTATTTGGGAGGGGGGGTTCAGCAACCCCTCCCTATTTTGGGGTGCCTTTGCACTTCCCTATTCATGGCACCTTTGTGCCTCCCTATTCTTGGAGTGCCAATCTGGTCACCCAAACTCAGGTGTGAGCATTTTATGACTTTGTGTTTCTTTATGCCTTGTTAACCCATTGGTGTAGGCCCGGGGGATTCCTACCTTGTTTATTCCAGTTTCTAGAGGCAGGCTACATTCTCTGGTTCATGCTGTCTTCTCTGCCTCAAAGCCCGCATTGTGGGTCAAATTAAGTACATCATATCACTCTGACCTCCTCTACTTCCCTCTTCCACATTTAAAGGACTCCTGTGATTAACTGGGCCCATCTAGATAATTCAGGACTATCTCCCCATCTTAAAGTCATCTGAGCAGCAACCTTAATTCCCCCTTACCATGTAATCTGACGTATTCACAGGTTCCAGGAACTGGGACGTGAATATCTCTGGAGGGCCATCCTTCTGCCTTCTACAGACAGAAAGACACACACACACCTGTGTGCAGAGCTACTCGACTACTTAAGCCTGTTTCCTCATTTATAAAAATGTATAGTTTGTAAATTACATAGTTACTACTTCAAAGAACTGTTGTTTATATGTTAGTAAAAGAATATGCCTGGTATATACTAAGAGCTTCATTAACTTTTTTTTTTTTTTAACAAATTCTTATTTCATCTCTGTTTAAACTCTTCTCTCACCGTGGAATGCTTTTCCCAGCACCTGTCTAGTTAAGTGCTACCTATCATTCCAGGCCCTCTCTTACATAAAGTTTCCCTACATTCTGTAAAACTCCATTGCCTGACATAGTAGCTACTCATCACATGTGGCTGGCTACTGACCCCTTGAAATGTGGCTAGTGGCTAGTCAGAACCGAGATGTGCTTTAAGTGTAAAACACATACTGGATTTTAAAAACTGAGTGTGTAAAAAGGAATGTAAAGAATTAGTGTATAAAAAAGAATGCAAAAGAAGAACATGTTGAAATGATTGTTTGGGATATGTTAAATTAAACGTACCCTCAAAATTAAATTCACTTGTTTCCTTTTATTTTTCATTGTGGATACCAGAAAATTTAGTTTATTTACTGAGAGAGAGAGAGAGAACACAAGTAAGGGAGGGGCAAAGAGAGAGGGAGACAGAATCCCAAAAAGGCTCCAGGCTGTCAGCACAGAGCCCAACACAGGGCTCCATCTCACAAACCGTGAGATCATGACCAGAGTCAAAACCAAAGAGTCAGACACTTACCCGACTAAGCCACTCAGGCACCACCCCTGGCTACCAGAAAATTTAAAATTGCTTATGTGTTCAATGGTATCATAAGAACAGTCAGTGTTGCACAGTGACAGATAGTAGGTACTACACTTGTGGTGAGCATAGGCATAATGTACAGACTTGGGGAATCATTCACTGTGTGGTACACCTGAAACTAATGTAACGTTGTGTGTCAACTATACTTTAATAAAAAATAAACAAGGGGGCGCCTGGGTGGCTCAGTCAGTTAAGCCTCTGACTTCGGCTCAGGTCATGATCTCACAGCTTGTGAGTTCAGGCCCCATGTCAGAGCCTGCTTCGGATTCTGTGTCTCCCTCTCTCTCTGCCCGTGGCACTGTGTGTGTCTCTCTCTCTGAAAAATAAATAAAACATTTAAAAATAAACAAAATAACATGTGACTTGCATTTGTGAATCACATCACATTTCTACTAAGGAATACTGCTCCATTCTCTCCTTCTCGTGTACTCTTAGTATTCAGTTTGCTTTCCTATCACACTGTATTAACCTGCTTTGTACCCAGAGCAATGAGTATATGTGCTGGCTCTCCAAATAGACTAGTAGCCCTCACTGGGCAAAAGTAATAATTTCCTTTTTTTTTTTTCAAAAATTTTTTTAGGTTTATTTATTTTTGAGAGAGAGACAGAAAGACCAAGCAGGGGAGAGGCAAAGAGAGAATCCCAAGCAGGCTCTCCACTGTCAGCACGGAGCCCGAGAAGGGGCCTGAACTCACAAACCATGAGATCATGACCTGAGCCAAAACCAAGAGTCAGACACTTAACCGACTGAGCCACCCAGGCACCCCAAAGGTAGTAATCTAATCTCAATGAGATTCATGACAATTGTATAATAAATGTTTGTGAAGCTGAATGAAAAGGGAAACATTCGGTTAATGTGTTAATTGTATATACATCATTAACAGGAATGACCAGAAGTCAATATGTCATTCTTTGAAGCAACTTTTTCTTGGGTTAGACAGGATTAGGATATATAGCAAATGGAAAAAGCTTCATTAAACAATACTTAGATTATTACATACAATGTACTTATCTATCTTCAACTCTATACTATTCTAATGCATTTTTTAAAATGGTAATTGCCATCCATAAAATTGTTTTCATGAGTCATTAATGACTTGGGACCACAGTTAAAAAAGCACTGCCATGATGGCTCAGGTGCAGGCCTTCCTGACTAGACACAAAGCACCCTAAAGACACTCCTCTGATCTCAATGGTCCTACCAGGTAAAGACTAAACCTGTGGATGGTCATGATCCAACAAGGCCATCAAGGAAGGAATGCAGATCCACTCATGCATTCCCCTCTCTCCCAGCCTTCCTATTAGGGTTGGGGACAACCTAGTATAACCACATTGTGTGTTTAGGATTCACAAGCACTCCTATGAGAGGCAGAGCCCAGCTCAGCCTGGCCAAGAAGAGTGTGTCACAGCTGAAGGTACAAAAAGAAAGAGTTCAAGATGACACTGAAGGAAACAGTCCCAAGAACTTGTCAGAGTTTTCTAAATTGTTGGGGTGTGCGGGAGCTCCCAAGTAAACCTGGAGAAACATCATCAACCTCAGTATTATGTATATTAAGTCAAATTATTTATTAAATCAAACACCAAACAGAAGACAAAAACAGGGATAAGAGAGTAAGGAAGGAACAGAGTGGAAAGCAAAATGGTAGAGGGGAAAAAAACACAGCAGGACTTCACAGACTTTTATTGCTCTAGAAATCAAAACTCAGGCTAGCAGTTAAAAATAACCCACCAAAAAAGATGGGAGAGAGAAGAGGTGTTTTCTGGCCTGAAAACAAGAGATAAGAGAATAATCTCAGAGTAATCAAGAAAAATAAAGGAAATTAGAAATCTCTCTTCAGTGGGAAGATTTGACAGGTAGGAGTCATTGCAAAGACTAAATGAAAAGTCTAAGTCCACTTAGACATAGGCTTAGACAAGACTTAGACCATAAGCAAGCCCAGAGAAGCTCTCAAATCAAGCTAGCCTCAAGATTTTATTTAAAATAGATAGTGAAAGGAAGTTTTGCTACAAGGGAAGAAAGGAGAAGGAATCTCTTCCTGAACTATGAAGAGGGAAAGGGAAGAAAGAAGTAACTGAAGAGAGATTATACACAGATGGCTACCTATATTAAGAGTTCTTGGGGTGCCTGGGTGGCTCAGTCGGTTGAGCGTCTGACTTCAGCTCAGGTCACAATCTCACGGACCGTGAGTTCGAGCCCCGCGTCAGGCTCTGGGCTGATGGCTCAGAGCCTGGAGCCTGCTTCCAGTTCTGTGTCTCCCTCTCTCTCTGCCCCTCCCCCGTTCATGCTCTGTCTCTCTGTCTCAAAAATAAATAAACGTTAAAAAAAAAAAAAATTAAAAAAAAAAAAAGAGTTCAATTATGGAGATATTTGTATTCTAGATTGCCACTAGGTTATATCTTAATGACAGTAAAAAGTGGACTTACCAGCATCAATTAGGACTGGGGATCTAGTCCTAGTGGACTTTGCCACTTACTACCTCAGTGACCTTGTAACTTCAGAATAAAATGCTTTAATTGGGGGACTTTATGCAATTAAATCTCCAACCCCAAATGAATAGGTGTATTTACAAAAATCAAGCAGAAGCAGTAAAACAATTGTGTATACCTCACGCAATGCTTTTCGAACCTTCTGTTTAAGCAGTCTTGCCCCATCTTGGGGGTTCTCTGTATTAATCAGTTAAGTCATTCCTCCAGACTCTTCAAATGCTGTTTCTTCCTATTCAGCTGCTTTCAGTAAACCTATTACATGTACACTCCATTTATACTTTCCAAGTAAAGACACCCCTGAGGAGTTATACTCAATGAAAATACACAAGGGCTCAGAATTTAGATAAACCCTATAGCAAACACTGTTGTACAGTAACTATCATGTATTTATTTACCATGTTTTAAAATCTGGATTTTGGGGCGCCCAGGTGGCTCAAGTCAGTTAAGCATCCGACTTCAGCTCTCAGGTCATGATCTTGCAGTTCATGAGTTTGAGCCCTGCATTGACCTCTGTGCTGACAGCTCAGAGCCCGGAACCTGCTTCAGGTTCTTTGTCTCCCTCTCTCTCTGCCCCTCCCCCACTCATTCTTTTTTTCTCTCTCTCTCTTTCTTCCTCCCTCCCTCCCTCTCTCGCAAAAATAAATGAACATTAAAATCTGCATTTTCATATATAAGAACACGCCCGTTTGATATATATTAAGCATACCCATTAAAAGTGCTGACTGCATATATTAAAAAACTATTAGTTGGGGATGTAATGTACAGCATGGTGACTACAGTTAATAATACTGTCTTGTATATTGAAAGTTTCCAAGAGAGTGGATCTTAAAAGTTTTCATCATGAGAAAAAAATTTGTAACTATGCATGGTGATGGATGTTAACTAGATGTTAACTTATTTTGATCATTTCACAAATATCAAACCATTACGTTGTACATCTGAATCTAATATGTTTTATGTCAATTATACCTCAATAAAAATAACACAATACAAATCTTAAATACAAAAACAATTGTTTTCTTGTTAAGACCACAAGGAAAAAATCTTATGAATGTTTCTTCTGTATTTGGTTATTAAAAAGAAAAAAAAAAAGAACTACTGAAAATACAATGGCATTTCCAGCAGGAAAGGAATTAATATTTTTTTAAAAAAACCAATATAAAACAGATTTTTATTATTAAGAAGACTTTTCTTTAAATGTTTTCTTAAAGATATTTCCTTCCTGTGTATGAGATTTTTTCTGCTATTTAATCCACTATCATGAGCAACTTTTTTTATTCTGAGTTTTCTAAATAGTAAAGTGAAATTACCATAAAATAAACAATGAAATGCAGTAACGAAGGAGTCAACTTTTATTTATCTCTTACTCTAGAATTAAGGAAATGAGGAAGATAAAAAAAAACAAACAAACACGGGGCGGGGGGGGGGGGGGGGGGGGGGGGGGGGGGGGAGATTTCCTATGAGTACCACACAGGAAAGGTTCCAAGTACCAGAAATGAGGTTGGGACCTTGTTTTTCCCATCAATATCAATCTTTAAAATAATTATATAATTCCCTGTACAGGAAAACTTAGCCATGTAGATTCCATTAGTATTTACTGTAAGGGAGTATCCATGGAAATGTCAAGAAGCTTAAATAAATTAATTTAAAGTGACACTATTTTTTTTAAAGACTAGAAACCATAGGCAAAAATGATATGGAATTTTTTTTGTTAAGTTTTTATTTAATTTCCAAATGATAAGGAATTAATATGGTCTTCCCAAAAGAAGTAAATGAGTTGGCCACATCTATACCATTTAAATGTACCTTTATCATCATATATATTGCATGTATGAATATCCAACTACAACAATCCCTCCATTTTATAAAACCTAAATCATTTTTCTTAAGAAAAACAAATAGGAAATACCCATTTCTTCCCTATTCCAAAAGTCACTTGTTTAATCATTCATTGATCATTTATTAAGTACCTAGTATATGCAAGCCATATATAATAGGTACTGGGGACACAAAGGATCATTATGATATAGTTTTTGCCACCAGTCATTCCTTCTCCATCTTTTTCACAGGAAACTTTTTGTCCAACCCCTCCATTACATTGCTTTCTCTCGTGGTTCTTTTTCACTTTCACTTTACACAACCTTTCTCTCCAAACCCCACATCTGTCCTGTCTCACGCTGCCATGCCTGCCCTGGCAGACCAAACTAGCTTCTGTTCCCTAAGAAAACCATGCTCTCCTACACCTCCATCTGCCTGGCTATCATTTTTCTAGTCTCAGTGCTGGACTATTCTTCTGGGAAGCCTCACCTAACTCCTTCTAGCAAAGCTTGATGTCCTCATGCTACCAGTCACTTTCTGGAACCTTAACAATCAGCGCTTTCGTTATCATTGTTTATTTACTTCCATGAATACCAATCCCCTAGACAATAAGAATTGGGAGAATAGGGATCCTATTCATTTTTGCATCTTCACTATCTAATAATGAACTTGGTACCCAGTAAGCACCCAATAAACGTTTTTAAGAATAAATGAATGTATTATAATGCATAACTCAGAAGATGTATCAATAAATTGAGAATATCCTAGAAATATCTATCATTACAGATAGTTTTAGTGATAAGAAAAAAATAATCAGGGTGCCTGGCTGGCTCAGTCAGTTAAGCATTTGGCTCTTGATTTTGGCTCAGGTCATGATCTCATGGTTCTTGAGGTAAAGCCCCTTGATGGGGGATTCCCAAGCCTCTCCTTGGGATTCTCTCTCTCCCTCTCTCTCTCTGCTCCTCCCCAATTTGTACTTTCTCTCTCTCTCAAAAATAAACTTAAAACAAAATAATCAATTAGAATTTACTGCTATCTAAATTAATAACATGAACTTGAAGGCAGAATAAAGTATCTTACTTAGAAAGGCAAACTATTTTGAAAAATGGAGAGTAACCCATCTTCATGGAATTTAAGTGACCTAAGCTTCAAATTCATCATCATCTGTACTTCCCTAAACCTCTGGTCTGAAATTTTTTTCTATGCAAGCAATGTTCCCATTTATATTAGATTTAGCTCAAACACACATACAAAATCTAAATGACAAGAAACAGAAAAACATGACATACACTGCCCTTACTATGTGCTCCAGCACAATTCCCTAACTTAAGTTATCCCCTGCATCTTCAAAAATGTTACCACATCTAGGGGCATCTGGGTAGCTCAGTGGGTTAAAGCATCCGACTTCGGCTCAGGTCATGATCTCACAGTTCTTGAGTTCGAGCCCCACATCAGGTTCTGTGCTCACAGCTCAGCTGAGAGCACTGAATCCTAACCACTAGACCACCAGGGAGACAGCTCAGCTGAGACTGTGTCTCCCTCACTCTCTGCCCTTTCCCCGCTCAAGCTCTGTCTCTCTCTCTCTCAAAAATAAAAATAAAAGCATTAAAACAAAGTTTTTTAAGATGTTACCACATCTATGAGCATATCACCACTACAATCCAAGTTTCTGTTAAATCAATCCACATTTTTTTAAACTCAAATACCAACTTAAGAATCTGTATTCTACACCATAAATATTTGTAAAATCACAGGTTTACTTTACTAATTACACATTTTTAATACACCTCTTTCCATGATTTAGTTCTTCTTTGTTCAGTAAAGTTTTGAAATTTTCTTTAAGGTCTTGTTTTTCTTTTGGTGAATACAGTCCTAAATAATACTGCTTTTGCTGCTATTCCAAGTAGTACCTTCTTTTAAGATATTTACTATTTGTTGCTGCTGTATTAAGACACTATTCATTTTCATTTACTGATTTCACTTAACAATCTTGATGAACCCTTATTACTTCTAAAAATCTGTCACTTCTGCATTTTCTATGTAGGCAATATATGGTATGCAAATCAACTTTAGAGTTTTCAATATACAGTCCTTAAATGTTAACTGCCTCTCATTTGTACTATTTAAAAATATACTTCTCGGTAGTATCTGATCAGTTTTAGGTAATAAGAATGTATATATGAGATCATTTAAGATAACATTTAATTAATATATTATATGAGGAGTTTAATCCCCTTCTTGGAGAATTACAAACATGATAGGAATTGCAAAGAGGATCAGAAGGCATACCTATAGACAGAAATAATGCATAGACAAATAAAACTGAAAAAAAAGCCTTTTATGAAACAACCTTTACTACATGTGAAGCACTTTGATAAATTCTATTTTATTTTTTTTCACTGTTAGGTGCAACCTACCACACTGACTTTATGAACTTTGGTTTGAAAAAAACCTGTCCTAAATCAACTAGATTACCACCTTTTAAGGGGCGCCTGGGTGGATCAGTCAATTAGGCATCTGACTTCAGCTCAGGCCATAATCTCACGGTTTGTGAGCTCAAGCCCTGCCCTGTGCCTGCCTCTGTGCTGACAGCTCAGAGCCTGGAGTCCGCTTCAGATTCTGTGTCTCCCTCTCTCTCTGCCCCTCTCTCCCCTCACACTCTATCTGTCTGTCTGTCTGTCTCTCTCTCTCAAATATAAACATTAAAAAAAAATTTTTTAATGAATTTTGCCACATGCTTCAGTTCCTGCATTTCTGTTTATGCTTAACATCACATTAGCAATAAAGAGCACTTGCGTTGTTGAGGTGTAATCAGAAAAAAAAAAGAGGCAGTCTTCAAATGAAAGTAGAGGGCAAATCACTTAAGTTACACTGTGGTTCAAAAAGAAAAACTGTGGTAAAAAGCTGAGTCTACAAAGCACATCACAGTATAGAAAAAATAAACTACTGCAAAGAACCTGGTCCTTAATGGGGGACACATCCCACTCAAATTAGGAGGAACAATTTATTTTCAGACAAGAACATCATCCTTTGTACCAAAATACTGTTCACTTCCGTTTACTAGTTTTATACATTTGCCTGATTTTAATGTCAACTTTTATTTTGACTACTGCTACAAAAAAAGAAGATATAAAGTTAAAGCACTAAATTCTAAGTTTTATAAATATTAAAGTCACATTCTAACACAAATACTTTAAATCAAATTGGGTGGTAAGGTTAGCAAGAATTGTTTTCTTTACAACAGGTATTTTGGGGGCACCTGGCTGATTTGGTTGGTAGAGTATCCAACTCTTGATCTTGGGGTCATGAGTTTGAGCCCCAAATGTTGTGTATAGAGATTACTAAAAAAAATAAATAAACTTTAAAAAAATAGATTATTTTTACTTTTACAAAAGACATGTACTACCCCAGTAATTTGACAAATTTACAAGAAGAAAATTCTAATACAAAATACTAAATAAAAGGAGTCAGTAGACCAAAGTAGATAAAACATCAAAATAAAGCACAAATTCTTCCCGGTAGTGCCCAGCATCCTCCATGAAACAGGTACAGTCCTCCCCTCTGTCCATAAACACACTGGCATGTAGCAAATGTTCGCTAAGCAGTTAAGTGCTAGATTCTGTCCCAGGCCACTCTTTGCCCATACACACCCAACACCCCATTCAACTCACTGTTCACAATTCCCTTACCCCATCCTGTGTTCACACTCCCTTGAATGCCCTCACCTTACCCAGATTCATCTTCCCACCAAATTTAGGGACTTTTTGGCTCGTATCTGCCTGCCACCCAGTGTTTGATACATGCCACATTTACTTGGTTCCCAACAACTCCTAATAAGAATCATACTGAAATGACTTCATATAAGCCCAAGGCACGAAACTTACTAAGCTTTGACAAAACATATTAGAAGAGTGCAATCACTAAATTCAGACCATCAAGTACTAGCCACTTAACATTTCATACGTGTGGAACACTTCCTCTTAACCAAGTTAATCAGTAATATCTATCTATTTTTTTCCTCTCATCCTTCAAAAATATTTGATACTTTTTAACTAATGCTAAATTCAACTAATGACATTAGCAAGAAGTTGGACTTTAGCCATAACACAGATACCTAATTTACATAACAATTGCTCTGATAATTTATGCACATGGTCTCAAAGTAATAATCTCACTTTAATACTGAAACTATAAAAGATTTTCCATTAAAAATTTGAAAATCAAAGCATGACAAAGTAGTACTTAATCTCCAATACAATTTAATAAAAGAGAAACACAAAATTAAAACATAGCAATGGTAATTTCAAATATCTATAAAAGACACTCAGATGGTACAAATCTCCGTTATAAACAATCATGTCAGATAATGGTTTTGACTAAACTTTTGAAGATGTAAGGCCGTCTGTGGACACAAAAACATAATAATGTATTTCTCTTTCTAACACTGGAAGTATCCACAGTAGGAGTTATTCTTATTCCCCAACATCAAGATTTGAATGTTTTCTTCAAATAGGCAGCATACACATCTACCTTTGAGTAAATCCTAATGTGTTCAAGCATGGATTTCCTAAGCCAAATTGCTTAGATCACTGTAGTACTGAAGGTCATTCTTCTATAGATACTTCATAAGTGATCTGAACTGGTTAGGGTTAATTTATAACCAACTATCTTTGTCAATATCATGCAGCTTCAGAAAATTTTAACAGTCAATACTCTAAAAAATTAACACATACCATTGGCCATATCATTTGCAACAGATAAATAATGACCACATATCCCTGCTTTGCCCTGGCTCTATACCCAGCTCTTTTATCCCCTTCCTTTCCATTTCTTTCTATTTTCCTTCCTCCTACTCCCAGCTATGACATTCTCCAGACTCCCTGTACTTATTCTTGTTGCCCCTCAGGGAAACGGGTTTTGTTTTGTTTTGTTTTGTTTTAAGTTCAGTTCTCCCATTTAGGTAGTAGACTTGCCTCTTCTCTTTTGTCATGCCATTCTTTTGCTCAGAAGCCTTACTGACTTCCATCAGATTCCAGTCGCCGTGGCTGGATTTTATGGTCCTCAACGCTTTCTTCCCCATTACTCAACATGAAAGTTCACCTCCAATTAGAAAAAGTGTCACCTCCGTCCTCACACCTCCTCTAGTATTTCCAGCCTGTGTGCCTCAGAGCTCATGCTGTTTACAAATACGTACACGTGTGCACACACACAGCACACCCTTCCCTCCTCCCCACTACCAATTCAAAGCCTCCCATCCCGCAAATGTTGCCAGCCCAGCCCACCTCCTACATAAAGCCTTCTTTGGCTGGCCAGGGCCCAGGAAGCCCTCACCTCTCTGAACACAAAATTGGGCACCATCTGCTCTGTTCTTCTGATTTGCTTCAAATATCACTTTCTTTGAGAACTATTAAACACAGCCTAATATTTGTCTATTGTTTTCGATAGTTTTCCTCTCAACCAGTTTTATAGACATATAACATCTCTAAGCTAAAGCGACCTTAAGTGCAACTAATATAGGGTTGAAAATCATCCTTCTCCCTTTGTTTCTCTCTATATTCTCACAACAAATGGGAAAGGTAACAAAAAATAGTAAAAATGATTTCCTAAGATCCAAACCAAAACTTCATGAACATATTTTACATAAATAAAAATAACCTAAGAAAATCTATTTATCATTACTTAGAAACAATTTTATCTTAGCGTCACCTTTCACTAATATGTAGTTATTCTTAATTACCATGTGATACAAAGTAACTAAGTCTACCTGGAGATATAAAAATAAATGTGAAGGTTCTGGTACTCTTTAAATGATAATTCACAGAATAGAAAATCCTTTGGAGACCCCTTGTGGCCAAAGATTATAAAAAAACGCTAATACTTTAAAATGCATATTCCATTAATTCCAAGCCATTCTTCCTTTTCTCACACAGCTTTATTTGTTCTTCAATATCAATATATATTAACCGGTAACTGACAAAAACTGCTATTTTTACCTTCAGATTTACAGAAGAAAAAGAGTGGATTCTAAGTCTGAGACACCAGAATCTACCTATCACTGTTTAAAACAGGCAAAAGTCCAACAAAAACAAAATGGGCATCTGGGTGGTTCAATCGGTTAAGCATCCAAGTTCAGCTCAGGTCATGATCTCACAGTTCTTGAGTCGGAGCCCAGCATCGGGGTCTGTGCTATCAGTGCAGAGCCCACTTTGGATCCTCTGCCCCCTCTCTCTTTTCCCCTCCCCTGCTCATTTCTCTCTAAAAAATATATAAACATTAAAAAAAAAATTTCTTCTTGAAAATTCAAGGCTATATGGTTTACTGGTAGTAAATATGGAACAGAATTTTGACAGGCTATGTTGTTCATACATTAAAACTATTCCCTATCCTTGTTGCTGATTTTTGTTCTTTCTTAAAAAAATATGGATGGAATTTTATCTCAGATTGATAAAAGCTAAGTTATGAATGTAAAATGGACTCACGAGCACTCATGGGGAAATTAAGGCAGGACCACACCTGACACAGTAAAAATAAAATTAAAAAAAGTGAATTAAGTGTTAAATGCTAAAAATTAGATTAAATTTTAAAGAAAATCAAAATGGACTAAAATACAGATGATTACTGAAGTAGTTTCAAAATGGGGAGAGATCCAAGTACAAAAATAAGAGAATGCTACTGTAAGCATGAAAAACTTACTTGGTCCAGACAGTATACTAAACAACCCATAGAGGGGCGCCTGGGTGGCTCAGTCGGTTAAGCGGCCGACTTCGACTCAGGTCATGATTCTGCGGTCCGTGAGTTCGAGCCCCGCATCGGGCTCTGTGCTGACAGCTCAGAGCCTGGAGCCTGTTTCAGATTCTGTGTTTCCCTCTCTCTGACCCTCCCCCGTTCATGCTCTGTCTCTCTCTGTCTCAAAAATAAACTTTAAAAAAAAAAATTTAAAAAACCCATAGAAACAGTGAATTAAAATATAATCAAAAATGTTTCTTAAAGTCAAAAACCAACAACAAAAAAGAGGAAATCCCCAAGAGCCAAAAATAACAGGAGAGACATTTGTTTCAGAAGGCTGGAAGTGGGAGGGGCACCTGGGGGGCTCAGTAGATTAAACATCTGACTTCGGCTCAGGTCATGATCTCAGTGTTCATGAGTTCGAGCCCCACGTCGGGCTCTGTGCTGACAGCTCAGAGCCTGGAGCCTCCTTCGGATTCTGTGTCTCCCTCTCTGCCCCTCCCCTGCTCATGCTCTGTCTCTCTCTCTCCTTCAAAAAGAAATAAAAACATTTTTAAAAAATTTTAAAAGAAGGCTGGAGGTGGGAGATAACACCATAAAGGGCCATGCGTAGAGAGCAGAATAAGAAGGCATTCCAGAAAAGAACAGGGAAGAGGCAATATTTAAAAACACAATGGCAAATAATAATAAATAATAATCATACAGTTAACAGACAGCTTGCAATCTATAGAGGGCTTTCTATGCCAGCCACTATTGCAAACATTTTACTTGTATTAACTTATTTAATACTCAGAATAATCCTATGAGGTAAGCACTCTTATTATCCCTATATTAAAGAAAAGGAGGAAAAAAAAAAAAAAGGAAAGGAAAGGAAACTGAAGGACAACACAACACAGTTGAGTGAGTACTGAAAGTCGGTAAGGTGAAAAGCCAATTTTCCAACCCAAACCCTACATCACAAGAGCTACAATATTTGCTCAACTTGTGAATCTCTAGCACTCCATGTGTCCATGGATATAAGTCAGCTTTAGACACTCACAGAAACGGGGATTAACTTTTGACTTTGCTTAGTCTAAAATGCGAATAAAACAAAAATTACATGAGCGCGGGAAAATAGGAAAAGTTGTACACTCTCAATGCTAACTAAAGAAATACAAATAAAAACAAAACAAAGGCAGCATCAAATTTGGGAAAGCCCACATATGACACCAGAACTATCTTTTAGTATGCCAAATGCCTTCTGAATTTCATTTGATGAATAAACATTTAGCAATATCATAGGCAATGCTGCCGCCAGCCAAAAAAACTCATTTTTGGCAATGTTTTTGTGGAATATTTTCACCTTTTATTGAATTTTTGCCTTTATTATTTTGTTTTTAAAAAGTAGAAATCAGAAAAATGGAAGTATTCATTCAATTGATCAACTTTAGTCTCTGTTATATCTAAGTCAACTGAATATACACAGTTATAAAGAAAAATGAACAAAACTAAAACCACAAAATATTGGAAATAAAGTTTTAGAAGACTTTTAAAAATTTTTAGAAATTTTATTAATTTTTTTATTTAATCAGTCTACTGTGTCAGTTTTAATTATTCAGGTTTTAACTCATTGTCAGAAAAGGATTATAAACCAAATAAGGGGACTTGATAGAGAATTTTTCACCTATCCAGTTGGCAGAGATTGTTTACATGATCCATTGTAAGCAAGGTTCAAGCAACTCTCCTGTACTGTAGCAACAGAAGTATAAATTGCTATTACCAATTCTAAAGCTTTATAAATGTTTATACCCTGTGACCCAGTAATTCCACTTGGAGGAATTTAGCTTAAGGAAATAATCAGAAATGCACACAAATATTTCTATGCATGGATACTCATCACAGTAATATTTGTGGAAGTTAAAAAAATGAACATAGCATAACAAAAGGGGAATAGATAAATTATCCATTTACATGACTGAATGAGATGCAGTCATTTTGTTTCCATTGAGTACCTGCTGAAATATCAGCAGATGAAATGATGTTCTCTAGAATTTGCTTCAAGTAAATAATCTAAGAAGAGAGGGAGTAGGGATATAGATGAAATGAAATTGTCTGAGTTGAGCAATGTTGAAGCTGGCTGATGAATTCATGTGGTTCACTACACTATTCGGTATAATTTTATATGTTTTCCATAATAAAATAAGATAAATTTCCCTTTAAAAAGTATGGAGGGTGCCTGTGGGTGGTTCAGTCAATTAAGCATCCAACTTGAGCTCAGGTCATGATCTCAAGGTTTGTGGGTTCCAGCCGCACGTCAGGCTCTGTGCTGACAGCTTGGAGCCTGGAGCCTGCTTCGGATTCTGTGTCTCCCTCTCTCTCTGTTCCCCCCCAGCTCGCACTCTCTCTCTCTCTCTCTCTCTCAAAAATAAATAAAGATTAAAAAAAATTTTTTTTAACTATGGGAATTTTAAGTAAAAATACAGGACACAAAACTGATTTTGCAACATGAATCCAACTTCATAAATCAAAAAATGTGATATCTATGCATAGAATTAACACACCAAAACATTTAAGAATAACTATCTCCGGGTTATAGGATTTGACTTATTTTTAGCTCTTCATTTTTTTGGTAACTCCCAATTTTTCCTAAATGGTCACGGATTAGTGTTATAATAAAAAATATTTATTATGAAAGCTACTTAGAAGTTCAATTTAAATGAAAACGTTATGGAAACCAATTTGACAGTAAATTTCATATATTAAAAAAATAAATAAATAAATAAATAAATAAATAAATAAATAAATAAAAATAAAATAAATGAAAACGTGACACTCTTAACTCTAAGAACAAAAAAATAGTTGGAACTTCACTTACCCATCAATTTGACTTCCTGATTTGTCAATCTACTAAATAAAAATCTTTATGGGCTTTCCTGCTTAGTCTAAAGTCCAAATTCCTCAGTACATAGTCCTGTCCCCTGGAGCCATTGCCCGCCTTTCCAGTGTCTTTTCTCCCCATATACTCCTCCAGGTGGCAGTATGGAATGGTCCCAACAAGGTACCTTCATGTTGTCACTTAACATCATGCTTTGTGAATCTTGTTAGATATGTACACGTCTGCCTCTCCTGATGGATTATAAACTCTGCCAAACATGGACGACAAACACATCCTCTTCCTCTGGATGCCACAGTGCCTAGTACACTGCTGCATAAGTAAGACGTATGACATTAGATCTAATCAATAAAACTCCTGGACACAGCCACAAATTAAAACTTTCAGCATTTTCAAAATTAAATAACCTTTCTAAGAAATGAACTCTAAATTACCTCTAAAAACTGAAGATAAATTACTGAATAGTATCATTAAACCGCTCTAACAGTCCTACATTAAGGTGATATTATGAGTAATTTCCTTTTTCTTTCTTTTTTTTTTAATTTCCACCACTACTGTTAAAATACTTCTGTAAGTAAAAACTTGTTAACAACTTCAATGAGTTTAAATTTAATGAGTTTAATTCCCAGTCTGGGAATTAAATCTGAGTTTCAAAATCAGTAGTATTTTCCAATGATGTGCCAACTCACCGAGCAGCTGTGGTTCTGTGGATAAGCATCTCTGTTTGCTCTGACAAGTGTGAGGGGAGCAGTAGCTCCACGGGCTGCAGGCACAATATCCGAGTTTCGAGCTCCAAACGGGAAGCAGAGTCCCGGAAACTATCAAACACGACCTCACCTGTGGCAGGCTGCACTCCCTGAAAACAAAAATGCAACATCACAGAAAAATTATTTTTCCCAAATATAACCTTGACACATTATAAACACACATGGAAACAGTAAAGAGGATACACTCTCTAGTGTGTAGTCCAGTTCTAAAGTGTTTGAAAACCTGTGTACTTTCCAAGATTCTTATGTAAGAAGTCAGATTGACCAATATCTACACTATGCGAGAAACAGCCTGAGCCAAGTTTTAGATCCAACGAACCTGACAGAATGACTCTGACAAGTCACCAAACCCTCAGTTTCCTCCTCTAAGTGGGAATAAACCAGCCGACTTTCATCTTCAGGCCGCTGCAATGGTCAGATCAAACAAACACGAATGCTTTATAAACTATATAGTACTGTACAAATAACAGTTGTCATCACTAAACAGTAATAAGTTCCTAGTAACATGGCCACCAGAGCAGTAGTAAATTTCTATTTCATTTTATAAAATTAATCAATAAAAATATAATTTTTCCAAAAACTAACACAAATATAGCAAACTCTGAATGAATCCCAAGTAGAGAGTTTATCTAGGGAAATAACCATAAAAACTAAAAGCTACCCCCTAGCATCCCAAGCCAATATAGCAAAGATAAACCGGAAAAACTCATGGTTTGAGAAAGGAGAAAAAAGGTAAGAAACCTAGCCAAGGTTGCAGAGTGATAAAGTGGTGGAAACAAGATCCAGGTGATCTCACTCCACAGGCCACTCTCATGCCCTCTGCTGATGGTAAATAAATGCATGGGGGCGCCTGGGTGGCCCAGTCAGTTAAGCGTCTGATTTCGGCTCAGGTCATGATCTCATGGTTTGTGAGTTTGAGCCCCACATCAGGCTCTGTCCTGACAGCTCAGAGACTGGAGCCTGCTCCGGATTCTGTGTCTCCCTCTCTCTCTGCCCCTGCCCTGCTCACCCTCTGTCTCTCAGAAATAAATAAAAATTAAAAAGAAAGAAAAGAGAAAAGAAATGCATGGCACTGGGGCACTTGGGTGACTCAGTCGGTTAAGTGGCCAACTTTGGCTCAGGTCATGATCTCCCGGTTCATGAGTTCTCGCCCCGCGTCAGGCTCTGTGCTGACAGCTCAGAGCCTGGAGCCTGCTTTGAACTCTGTGTCTTCCTCTCTCTCTCTGCCTCTTCCCCATTTACACTCTCTCTCTCAAAATAAATAAATAAACATAAAAAAAAAGTGGGGCACCTGGGTGGCTCAATCAGTTAAGCATCTGACTTCGGCTCAGGTCGTGATCCCACAGTTTGTGAGTTCAAGCCCCGCATTGGGCTCTGTGCTGACAGCTCAGAGCCCGTAGGCTGCTTGGGATTTTGTGTCTCCCTCTCTCTCTGCCCCTCCCCTGCTCATGATCTGTCTCTCTCTGTCAAAATAAACATTTTTTAAAAAATAAAAAAAAAAAAAAGAAAGAAGAAATGCATGGCACTAGTGACAGATGGTATAAGCTATACTCACCCCCATACTCAAACATGGCTGACAGAAGGTCAACTGGCATGGCTTCTTTGGAAAACAGCGTCATATTTCCTAGCAAAGTTGTAAACTCCATACTCCTAACTCAAATCCTTCCTAGGTATATACTCAGGGTATACCATAGGTATACCACAAAACGTGCACAAAAAAGTTTATAACAGCATTCTCTGTACAACCAAAACCGAAAAGAACCCACATGTCCATCAAGAGAAGAATGAATGAACTGAAAATCATAAAATAAAATATGGCAATGACAATGTAAGAACTACTACAGTAACACAAATAAATCTCATATACAAATACTATATGAGAGTAGTTTGCAAGCAAAGGAAGCAAGACTCCCAAAGACACAATATGTTTACATTTGTATATAGTTTAAGGAGGTAAAACTAGAACTAAAAGCAAGGAAATTATTATCATACAAGTCTGGATTACAGTTAACCTCTGCTGAAGGAAGGGGGCCCTTCTCAAGGCAATGTCCTATTTCCCAGAGGAAATATTTCCTAACCCCTAGAGCGCTGTCTCATATTACCATAATTAAGCACTGTTTCATTAATTTTTCTTTTGAATATTTTATAATTTTTTGAAGTCCCTCATTTTTGGCTCAAAGTACCTCCTTAATGATAGCCGAGAGGCCTTCTCTAGTGCCCAGATAGCTGGAATGTAAGTACGTTAGTATACATAAGTAAGTTTATCTCCCAATCTATCTAGCATTTACAAAAGCTATTTATAGAAGTTCAAGTAACAAATTTATCAGACAAATTCCCCTCTGCCTTTTTAATTATTTTTTTAATGTTTATTTTTGAAAGAATATGAGTAGGGGAGGGATAGAGAGAGAGGGAGAATGAGGATCCCAAGTGGGCTCTGCACTGATAGCAGTGAGCCTGATGTGGGGGCTTGAACTCAGGCACCATGAGATCGTGACCTGGGCTGAAGTCAGACACTTAACTGACTGAACCACCTAGGCGCCACCTCCCTGCTTTTTTTTAATTAGAGAAATGGTCTATATTATAATGCCTGCAACATCTATTACTATGTGACACTAAGTAACAAAAAGTTAGTCTGTATAAAACCATGCACTGCCCAGAATGAAGGCAGAGGGCCTAACTGCAGTGATACTATCAATGCTAAAGACTTTGATTTTAGACTAACTGCCAATACCCAAAAGATAGCTCCTAGGTAGTGACACTCATCACAACAGGGCAAAAGCCAACAAGAATAGTACTGAGGGTAAAAAAAGAACAGATCTATTGTAGCCACACTGAGTTTGAGGAGTCAGGACAAATTCTGAGTGCCGTGCCCAGCAAAAAGATAGATATAAGAGGCTAGAGGTCAGGAGAGAGGTGCAGCCTGGACCCAGAGCTTTGGATGTCATCAGCCCAAAAGTGGTCATTGAGAACAAGGACAAGACCCAAGAAAACACTTGAGAGGCAAACTATCATTTCTCATTTTTTCACATCACAGTTCATACACAATGGTTAATTCTGGCAGCAACCACTCAGCACTAAAGAGGAATCATATACATTCAACTCTATTCTTTAGGCTGAGTTTCAGGTAAATATAAATTAGCAAATTACATATGTTAGAGCTTAAAAGCAAATAACCTTACTATTTGTAAATAAATCCAATTGCCTGTGACTAGATAAAAAGTGCTTCTCAAAGATAAAAAAAAAATTTAGAAAAAAAAAATCATTCAGAGCCACCCAACAGTAATGCAAACTCTCTGAAAGTTTATTGGTTAAGCAAAGGTCAAGTTAGCAGAGAGTTATCCCCCCAAAATAAGGTATTAGAAGGTACTTTGGAGGCGCCCCTGAGTGGCTCAGCAGTTAAGCATCTGACTTTAGCTCAGGTCATAATCTCATGGTTCATGGGTTCTAGCCCTGTATCGGGCTCTCTGCTGTCAGCACACAGACTGCTTCGAATCCTCTACCCCCCTCTCACTCTGCCACCCCCTTCTATCTCTCTCAGAAATAAACACTTGATTAAAAAAAATTTTTTTAGGGGCGTCTGGGTGGCTCAGTCGGTCGAGCATCCGACTTCAGCTCAGGTCATGATCTCACAGTTTGTGAGAGTTCGAGCCCCACATCGGGCTCTGTGCTGATGGCTCAGAGCCTGGAGCCTGCTTCAGATTCTGTGTCTCCTCTCTCTGCCCCTTCCCCACTCGTGTTCTATGTCTCTCTCTCTCTCTCTCTCTCTCAAAAATAAATAAACATTGAAAAAAAATTTTTTTTAATTTTTTTAAAAAGGTACTTTGGAGACATTTGGGTTGTTAAGAATTTTTGCTGAAAAAAAAAGAACTGTGTTGATATTGCAGCTGATTGCAAAAATTAGAAAAAAAAAACCAAAGAGACTTAGTTATTACTTAGGCAAAGAGTCCTACTTTTGCTTTAACAACAAGAGAAAAAGAAAATCTAATAGTTCTGAAGGGCACTAAAAATTCTAAGGTTTTGAGCCAAGTCCATGTGGGTCTGTAAATGGGCAAATTTACTCACAAACTGCCAGAGGGTAAAATCAATAAAACCATGATTCACAAATTATATTTCTCTAGAAAACTGACTGTAAGTATTCCTAACGTTAATTAAACGTGGAGTTTTGCATTGGCCAACTATCGTTTCCCCTTAACTATCCTCTTTACTCCAAATCTATATACAACAATCACAAAATCATGCGTTTAATTTCAAATCCCTAGAGGAAATTTGTAAAACCCTTTGCTATCCATACATAGTGTTGGCTTAGTGTTTTATTCTGCTCTGTTTCTTATCTATATCTATACCTGTCACTGTGTCCATCCTGAACCCTAAATGCATAGAGCACATGGACAGAAACTACCTGGATGTCTCCATAGTACAGAGTGCCAAGTAGCCATATGAGAAAACTTGTAACTAGTGATTTAACATATCAAATTATGAGGAAAATATTTTTCTAGTAAGTTACTTGAGGGCACACTTGATCAGTCTCATTATAAACCATACAAGATTACTCACAGAGATACCATGAACATCTATCATTCATTCTTCACCTACAAAGTACTTACCACCATTCCAATGAAAATGTTCCCCTTTTTTTTGTCCTTAACATTTTCCTGATCTTCACAGATACACAGAAGAAAGTTGGTAGAATTGTCAGTCACTATCTCATCGACATTTATAGCATCATCCAGCTTGACTAAAGGATTCACATGTAATAATTATTAAAGAAAATTATATGCTACATTCCCATTAACTGCTTTCTCCTTTAAAACAATGGTTCATTGTCCCAGACATTTTTGCTCTATGCAAAATCTTCCACACAGGCTTCATTGTTCTGATTTACTCTGATTATAGTTACATGCCTTAACTCCCCTGAGATATGCGACTCATGAGGATAGACACCTATTATGTTCTCACTTCCCAAAGAGCCTAGGAGAGTACCCCTTGGGGAAGCTCAAATATTAACCCTCTTCTTTATTTGGATAACGTTGAGACTTGAATCCCATGATCCTTAATTCCAAAGCATGAATACACTAAAATAATGTAAATTACTTTCCTCCTTTAAAGTGCCTAAAGCTTTCAGAAATAGCAAGAGAATTTTTAAAAGACATGAAAAAGAAAACCAAAAAAGAAAACAGAAACATAGTATGTGTACATGTGTATGTTTGTGTGTGTGTGTGTTTAGTGAGTCCATTAATTAAATTCTCAGGGATAAGTGTTGAGTTGGGATGAAGTCAGTCTGGAAACAACCCAACTTAGGCAACAGCAGGCAAGAGCTATAACAACACCAAAAGAGAAGCAGGGAGGTGTACCATTTTAGGAGCAGGCTTTAATAAGAGACGCAAGTTCAGGTAAAAGAAACAATAAAATTACCAGGTTCTTACAGCCTGATCAGCTTAGAACAGTACAGAATTGTTCATGGTTTTGGGTCTATTCTGAGTTGTACCTATTCGTAATCTTATTGGAACAAAATGGTCTTGCTGATTTGGGTAGAAGCAGGTTTCTAAATAAGTAGGTTGGTATTAAATCATAAAAGAAATGTTTTCACACGGTATCTTTTAAGACCTTATCTCTACATTTTTTTTTGAGACCTGACCCCATCCCACAGTAAACATTTTTTTTTTGCTTTTTTTTTCCACAGTAAACATTTTAAAACGCATCTTTGTCCCATTTCATATATAGTCCTGGGTTTTTAAAAAATAGAATTTTATGATTGTGCTATTAGAATCATTTTGCTTCAAGTAATTCACTAAATTAATGAATGACTATAAAATTGGGGGGCAATCACTGTGCACACCGAGGGTTCTCACAAAGTGAGAAAGGTTCACCCACAATCTATTTTTTAAAATAATAAAATTCTTATGAAGCTAACAATTAATGAGGATGGCCTACTATTACCTTTCATAAGCAATTAACTGTGTGTTAACTTCGTAGTTTTCTTTTCACATTCTGAAGTTAACAAGCTGTTTTTTAGGTCTTGTCTTAGGGAGGATCTCGAGGGGCCTATAGGCCCTAAGCACCTAACTATCACCCATACAGTGTAGGGAAGATGCAATTCAAATCAGTTGCTAACTTGCTATCATCTTTCATCGGGCTCTCTTTTTTGCTCTTAAAGTATGACAAACTCCCCTTTTACTATGGCATTTGAAAATGCTTGTTTCCAGCCATTCCCAATCCCTCCCTCTTCAGTAGTGCACTAATCAAAGGTCAAAGTAACTAGATTACCTTATCTCACCAAAAAGGTACCCATTCAAAGAACAGTTAAGTAAAAATGTTATTTAAACAAAGCCATTGTAATATTTAAGAGAAAAATTACTATTTGAAAAGGATATCTTCTCCAATAAGTGTAGATTTTGTATAAAGGGCAGTCAATTTCCGGGAAAAAAGTGAACTTTTGTTATCCCCAATGGCCTTTAATGCCGCAGTTTCAGTCTGCTTCACGACTCCCACCTTCAACAAAAAGAAGAAATACTGAATATCAAATCTGATGGAAATTTCTTTTAAAGAAACACACTTCAAGACTTAAAAGGTTAATTCTGAAACATTTAAAAATAAACACCTTAGTCCACAACGTCCACATGTCGGGCTTAAGAAGTAAACACTACAAGGAGCTTTCAAGTGAACCACTAAGAAACACTCTACCACAGATATATATATATATACGTATATATATATATACGTATATATATATATATACGTATATATATATATATACATACACACACACACACATTTTTTTTTAATTTATTTTAGAGGCCCCTGGGTGGCTCAATGGTTAAGTGCCCAATTACTGATTTCAGCTCAGGTCATGATCCCACAATTCGTGAGACTGAGCCCCACATCAAGTTCCACACTAACAACACAGAGCCTGCTTGGGATTCTCTCTCTCCCTTTCTCCCTGCTCTTTCCCCACTCATGCTCTCCCTCTATCTCACAAAATAAATGAGTAAACTTAAAAAAAAATTACCTTAAAAATCTAATAAGCTAAAAACTCACAAAGATATAATGCTAATAATTGTGACACACTTTTGTTTCCCAAATGCCAAATTCCCATTATAATACCATCTTATGAAACATGCTTTCACTCTCTGGAAGGGAATCCAATCACCCTGTTCCCTCAAGTCAAAGACAAGGCTGACCTTATATCCCTTGGCCACGAGGCGGCGTACATGAACAAACAGTCTGTGAGTAGGTATGCTTGCTGTCATAAAGTTGTGATCTAAATGGCAATAAATATTGAGCTCCCGGGCTGCAACCTAAAAAATTAAAAAAGAGAGTATCAATAAATGTCTATTTCAAGAATCCCCACGTGGTGTTCGCTCACTTTGCTAAAAATCCATCAAGGTATACACTTAGGATTTGTGCACTTCTTCTCTACGTGAATGGCCTATCAATACAAAATTTTAAAGACAGTCCCCATACAGAAGCCTATAGTTTAATCTATTTTTTGGCAGTTCCCATGACCTAACCTCAGAGCCAACATCTGTAACATCAATGTCGTGGAAAAATATGCCATGTCTTCTATGCTGATTAGATCTAACAAAACCTTAAAGTGCTGAGCCTCCCCTAAAAGCCTGCACAATGATATTCAATGCAGAACAAAACACTATAATAGAGTAAGAATTTGCTACATAGCACATGCAACTAACTGAAAATTAGGAGATACTATAAAACATAAATTCTGAAGCTACTCAGACAGTGGGCATCTTTGAGGAAGTGAGAAGAGAAACCCCTGGTATGGTTAGCTAATCAGATGCATAAATGAGAGGAGTGCAGAATCAGGCAGCACCACCTAACTCCCCGCTTTCTACCGGAGAACACCACGGCTCAGACACTGTCCATTGGAGCCATGGAATGCTCATCCCAACATTCTCATTCCCTGCCCCACCCATCTCTGAACAGTAGTTCCTCATTGCAAGGCTAGAAAACACCAGCCTTTACTGGGTGGTAAGACTAAATCTACTACTCAACCTGGAGAGAAGGGGAGAAAACAGCATTTTCTTTCACCCTTTACCTATACAATGACAACTACAGATCTGTTTGTGTCCCCAGAAAACATGCTATTTCAAACTTTTACTTCATGACACCAAACACATGATGCCACCTGAACTAAAGAACATCACTTTTGTGCCACAATAGGATTTTAAAAGCTGGAAGAAAAAAGTTGGCCAAGTCTGTACTTACTATCGCACAAGATAGATGTCAGATGTGCCACCTCATCACTCTCTGAGGACATATGATGCATGATGCCAGAGACTTAAAAGTGTGGAAGGATCACAATCACACATGACTCCAACAGGACATCACCAGCAATGCTTTCCCTAAGCCTGCCCACTAAATACTCAAATTCACTTCTGATGTTCATTAACTTCGGCCTATATCAAATACCTCAAAATCAAATACAAAATCAACTCAGACTAGCATAAAAAGATGATGGACATACAAAGACACTGTAACACTTCAAACACCTTCTGTGGATGGCTGGCTGTTAATGTGCTCTTCCACTGACATGGAACTATGTTCCTGGCTATCAAAATTTATAAATTAAGAGTAAATGGGTCATCTCAAAATTTTTTCTGCTTGAGTCTTCATCAGGAAACGTAAATATTCACACGATTATGGTTCATTCACTAAGTGATTCATCCAATCACCGTGCAATGGATGAAAGGTACTGGGTGAGCACCATGGAGAACAGACACGACATTCCAAAAGGGGTTCCTCACTTCCTTCCCTAAAAGCCTAGCATCCACCAAGTTTGCCCGTGTTTATTTATAGTTTTTACTTTAAATGACAGCATTTTTCAAGGGCAACTGATTACGTTAGCTCTCTCATAAGGTCAGAAATGGAAACAAAAATATTGCAAAATACTTAAGGCTGGATAAGGAAAACATGGAACAGTATTTGCAAAAATAACTTACCTCTGCATCTTCCCCAAAGAATCTATACTTATATCCACATTCCACACACAAAATTGCATCTTTCTGCTGCTGCTTCAATTCAATGTACTGTAATTCTAAAGGTGTGTAGATGCTTTTGGTCCGTTTGTTAGATGGTTTAGGATCAGAAGTTGTCTGTAAATTGTCATTACCCTTTTGTGAAGATCCAGAAGGACTGAGATCGAAAAGTGTCTTGTCCTGGCAACCAAAAAGATTTTTATAGTTTACAAAGTATTAACCATAGTAATAGTTTTCAGAAAGAGAGAGAATGCAAATTCAGCACAAACCTAATAATTAGTTTATCTAAGTGAAAGTTTGTAGGAGGCACATAGTATATTCAGATAAACATTTTTGCAAGTTTGAAATTTTTTCAGAGTAAAAGACTTTTAAAAAATGAGCCAAACTAAACTCTGTACAACTATTTAAGGAAATTTTAAAAACCTACATATTTTAAAGAGTTATATACCTCTTTTTAAGTTTTATTTCATTAAATCTACTGTAATTAACATTCTTCTTTTCCTTATTTATTCCCAGATGCATAAGGCACAAAAAGTGAGCAGACATGAATATCTGTCTCTCAACAGTAAGTAAAACCACTTTCAATAAGCATATGCTATCTGTTATAGCTGCACTTAATGCTTCAAATTTCCAAGCACAGTCTAAAAGTATATTCCATTAATCTTGATTCCAAGAAAGAAGCACGATTTTTTTGGTAAAGAAATATGACACAGAGCTTTTGGAAAATACAAAACACAAAGTCACAATTCAACATTAGTATTCCTGCTATCCTTACCTTCATGTGTGAAAACCATAATTCCAGTTTAGAGCTTAAGGCAAATTCCTTTTTATGGGATTTATTTATATAAAAGGTAAAATGGCACAAATTTGTAGCATAAATCTGCCTTCTAACTAACTGTCACTGTATCACTGCTATCATCTGAAAATTTTATCAGCTACACTTGGAATTAAAAATATAGCCTAGGGGCACCTGGGTGGCTCAGTCGGTTAAGCATCTGATTCTTGATTTCAACTCAGGTCACGATCTCACAGTTTGTGAGTTTGAGCCCGTGTGGGGCTCAGCACTGTCAGCAGGAGACTGTTTAGGATTCTCTCTCTCTCCCTCTCTCTCTGCCTCTCCCATGCATTCTCTATAAATAAATATATATTTATATTTATATTTATATATCTATATATGTACATAGATATATATAGATATAGATATACATATATAGATATCTATATATGTATGTATGTATTGAAAACAGAGTGATCAGCAGGGGAAGAGAAGAGAAAAAGAGAAATGTCCTATATGGCCCAGCAAGGGGACTCTGGTCAAAGAGGAAGTCCAGGAACATGTACTCTACCGTTGCTAACTGTTTAAAAAATTCATCTTAGCTGCAAGAGTAGGTAGAGATGTAATTTATCTGAGTAGTGTAGCCAAGCAAATCTCCAAAGATCAGCAATGAGATGGTGAGGTATGGTGAAGTGTGGGGAGTTGTGGCAACAGAAAAGTGGGTCAATGTATCAGATGAGAGAATGTCATCTGCTTTTAATTTTGATGGATTTTCTATTTCGTTTCTATATCTTTTATGTAAAATCCAGGAATACTACATATTGTAAAACTTAAAACTTTAAGAAAATATATCTCCTACAGAAAAAAAAAGTTCTTTATACTTTATTCATATATGGAATGAAGAGTAGGCATGCAGAAACTTTTATCCATATAGTATACCAAGTCTATCTGAATACTTGAGTATTAAGCAAGTTGTTTTTCATCATTTGGGTGGAAAAACTTATGATACACTATACTCTTTTTTATATTCTCAGGGACAGCATTCTGAACTCAATTTAACTTTGTCTTGACAATACAGGATGATCAGCACAATAAAATGGGAATTTTAAAACCTACCAAGACTTACGGGGCAGATGATCCCCACACTAATGGTTGTAGACCCTGGGCATTTAACTTCAATTGGTAGCTTTTTACCATTCATGTGTGTCCTTCCATAACACCAAACAGTCAGGTATCTCCTGTAATGACGTCCATGTACTACTTCTAGGTGTCCCTTCTAACTGGTGACTTCTAATGTGCAGTGAATCAGAAACAACAAGCTGGTTGTTTTATGTATAATTAGTTAACAAGCTCTCATGAAGCCCTAGGATAAATTCTCCAAGTAATAAAATGAGATTTAATAGACAAACTTTTTGGTATCTATACTTTATGACCACCACACTCAGGTGAACTGCTTCTAAGTATTAAAAGAAAGTGTAAATTAAACAAACAAACCCACAAAAACAAAAAACCTTTTTTTTTTTTCCTGATGACCTAAGATAAGTCAATGGATCTCAGCTTAGTTGAAGGAGGAGCTCATAAATCTGGACTTGGTGGGAAGAAGTGTAAACTTCTTAATAATATATACAAAATTGTGTTGGTGTGAGTATTTTTCTGAGTAAAGAATCCATAGCTTTCAATCCATAACTTTTCAAAAATCCATAGTTTTTCATTTAAATGACTCAAAAAAATAAAAGGCTATTTCTCTAATTCATTGGCTCTCAACCATTGCTACACGTTCAAACGAAAGTTTTAGGGGCGTCTGGATGGCTCAGTTGGTCAAGCGTCCAGCTTCAATTCAGGTCATGATCTCAGAGTTCATGAGTTCGAGCCCTGCATCAGGCTCTGTGCTGACAGCTCAAAGCCTGGAGCCTGCTTCGGATTCTGTGTCTCCCTCTCTCTGCTCTTCCCCCACTCATGCTCTCTCTCTCCTTCAAAAATAAAAATAAAAACTTTCAAAAAAATAAATAAAATAAAATAAAATGAAAGCTTTAAACAACACGCAAAGTCAGTTCTTAGTGAAGACCAATATGATTCTGAAGAAAAGTCTTTTTTTATCTGTTTTTAAAGTCCTCCAGGTGATTCTAATTTAAAGCTGGGCTGAGAAGCACTGTTCTGAATTGGAGATGTTAGTGATGGAGCAAAAGTTAAATTCCTAATTTGGCAACGATGAAAAAAACATTAATGTATCATATAACAGTGGAAGTAAAGATCTATATATATATTTAGTTTGCCTTTGAATTTATATCACCAAGCTTTCAACTAAAAACCACAGAAACAATATATGTTGCCTGTGATTTTCCAGGCTAATGATGGTAACTCTAAGGACTATAAAACACTGTGCTAGTATTTATTATCAAGAAGCTCCCCAAGTCAGGGGCTCATAATCCAGGCTGTACATTAGAATCACATGGCTCTTATTACATTTTAATACAAACCAATTCATCCCTCATTAAGACAAAGTAAATCAGAATCTCCAGGGACTGAAAAAATAAACTAAAATGCAAAAGCAGCCTCAGCTAATTCAGGTGATTATCCAAGTTTGGGAACCACTGCCTTGTGTGAACTCAGAGAACCTAATGGCACCTCAGAACCTACTGGGGCACCTGGGTGGCTGAGTCATTTAAGCAGCTGACTCTTGGTTTTGGCTCAGGTCATGATCTCAGGGCTCATGAGTTGGAGCCCCGCATCAGCCTCTGCAATGACAGTGCTTGGGAATCTCTCGCTCAAGATAAACATATAAACTTAAAAGAAAAGAAATTAATAAAAAAAAAAAAAAAAAAAAAAAAGAACCTATTGATCTGAGTAATCGGTATTCATCTATATAACACATACCTTTTGACTAATTTGAGATTTGGAATCTTCAGAAGAAACTGCATTCTTTGCACGGAGACGACTGATATCGTCAAAATCAGTACATTTTGGCAGAACTGCGTATCTCTCCTGAGGAGGCTCTGTCTGGACTCTATTTTGAGGAAGGGCAGAATCGCAGCAGAATTCTTTCAATTTTTCCAGAGACTTTAAAACAGTCTTCATCCTCAGACCTTTCTTTGGCTCTTAGTTAGCAAATTAGAAGAAAATATAACAATAGTATTTTGTTCTCATATATCAATTCATAACCAGTGTAAGATTTTTGAGGGAGCTTCTCATTAAAGCAATAAATCTAACTACAACATGATAAGGAAATAAAGAAACGTTTAGATTCAGGGTAAAGATAGCATGCTGAAACATACATATAATTTCCCTTGGCCATGAAACTCCATTACAAACTACAGTAGGGTTTTGCCTTTTTTTTTTTTTTAAATATATGAGCAGATAAGGACAGAGAGAAAAGGAGAGGTGACAGGTGCAAATAAAATATCTGAAGCTAGAAGGAAAAATGAATAAACAATAACCAATTTAGCACACCTGAAAGCTAAATCCAAAACCAGTAGTGAAGAAAACTAAGAACCAATACCATTTATAACACGAAAAAATTAAAAGGCTCAGGAATCGGGGCAACAGAATATGTAATAAAGGGAGTTTCTAAAATAAAGACTGGCTCAAAGCAAGTTGATCCTAAACCCCTACCCTACTCCAAGCTCAAGGGCAGCTGTGCTTCCTCCACCTCGGCAGAAGACTGAAAGTTCCTCTGGAGAAGGTAAAACAGGCACGGCAAAGATGGAGTACTAGGTCCAAGCCAGAGGAATAATGGGAAGATGGGTTTACTGTAAGCTAAGACCCCAGCCTCTTCTTCATCAGCTCTCATAACAGGCAGCCAGAGCTCTCCACTCCAGGCCAGAGCAGGGAAGACTGGTCTATCGGAACTGATCATCTTAATGGGAAAGACCTAGAGATACCAACACCAGGGGGTTCACCAAGGAAGGCAGATCACCACCCTTTCCCAACACACCTGCTATCCCACCTGCACAGCTTTGCTCATGCTACTCTTTCTCCCTGGAATGCCCTGACCCCAATTTCTATGTGTCAAAATCATACTCATTCTTCAAGATCCCTCTCAAAACTACTTTTTCCATGAAACTCTTTGGTAACTCCCCTAGCTTAAAATCATCTTTTGTCCATGTCCCTATAACAAGATCACATTTCGCCATAGCATTTACCACAATCTGCCACCTGGCAGTTACTCATAGGCAAGCAACCCATAAAAAAGAAGGAAAACTATCATTTACTGTCTACTATCTACCATATGCCAGAATACATTATTTTTCCTACTACTAAATATGATGAAAAAGGGATTTCATATCATCTCTTACCTTTCCTATTAAAGCAAAAACACTCTGAGGGCAAACTTGTGTTTTGCCTATTCCTAAGAGTTTAAAACTTTTCATATTTATATTTAATTATACATATACATATATTTTATATTTATATTTAAAGCTCTCTTCAGATGTATATTTTACCTTGTCTCCTGCTAATCTTGTAACTAGGATAACGTACACGTGAATCTTTCAAATTATTCTCCCCTTTTCAAAATGTATACATGAATCAGGGGCCAAGATGGCAGAGTAACATGGAAGTTTGTTTTGTGTCTCTCATCCCTGAAATGCAGCTAGATCAACACCAAACCATCTTGCACACCTAGAAAACTGATGTGAGGATCAACACAACAATCTGCACAACTTGAACTAGAGAACTCAGCAGGTACTAAGCGTGAAGAGGTGAACTGGGGGAGAGAGAAACCATGGAGGGGAGGGAGCTGTTTTTGCTTGCAGAGAGAGGATGGAGACAGGAAGAGTACGAGTAAAGCACCCCTCCCAGAAAGCAGCTGGAGAGAAAGTAGAAGAGTGGAAACAGCTGCAAAGGAATGAACAAGAAAGGGAGAAAGGAGAAAGGAGAGGGTTTAAATACCATTAAGATTCTATAAACAGGGGGAGCACAGAGTCTAAAACTCTGCAGCTCAATACCTGGCAGAGCTCTGGTGGTAAGGGCAAAATCCCCAGAAGCACACAGTGAGGTCTAAGGGGTCCTCGGGCCACATGGCGAAAGGCAGTTCCCCTGCTGGGAGGACATTTGGTAGGCTGTGGGGCCTCCCCACATACAAAGGTCTCATCAGACCCCAGAGAACAGCCATGTTTGCTGGTGTCAGAACAAAGAAGTTAAGGATAAAGCCTGGCGCCAGATGTGTGTTGTGATTTACCATAATCCCTGAAACACTGCTGCTACACAATCGTGCAAACTTTTTCTGGGACAGGCTGGCACCCCACCACAGTCTCTGGGCCTTGGCAGCAGCGCGGTCTCTGGAACATTCCTGGGGGCAGGTTGGCAATGGGCCATTGATCTGCGAGACCCTCCCCCAGAGGGTCTGAGCAGGTCAAAGCTGCAGGGCCCTCAGAAGTGCGGGATTTGGAAATACAGCCCCATCTGAGATAAAACTTGGGAGGGAGGTGCCGCCTAGAAGTCACCTGGCTTGGTCACTGACAGTGTAGAAGTGGGGAGTGGATGGAAGCTGGAGACAAAGGAGGGGTGCTTGATTGCCAATGGGCGAGAGCACAGAGTTCTGACAGTAGAGGCTGGTTAGCTGGGTGACACCATTTTCACTCCTCCCGCTCCTGGGTATACACGCCTATAAGCACCACAACGATCCACCCCAGTAAACTAAGCAACACCACCTAGTGGAGAATGGAGCTGTTACACCAACTGGGCCAACCACACTCTAGAGGAACACCACCAGTCTCTATGCCTGCTTAGTTTATGGACTATAAAGTGCTTCATAGTTTGACTTCTAGGGAAACTGGATGTAATTTCCATCTTATTTCATTCTGTTTGCTGGTCCATCTACTCAAATTTTTTTCTTTTTCTTTTCTGGTTCTTAAATACAGAAAGAAAAAGTTTATATTTTCTGTTATTATAAAAAGTATTTTTAATTCTTTTTTACTTTTTTTTTTACTTTCTTGTAAGTTTTTTAAATTCTATTTTACTTTCATTTTATTCTATTTTACTGTATTCATTTTTTTTTAATCGTCAAACATTTTCCCTTATCCCCCCTTTTTTCCTTTTCTTTTCTCTCCCTTTTTTCACTACTCCATCAAGCTTCTTTCACAACCAGAACAAAAACACACCTAGGATCTAGTACCATTTATTTGATTCTTTTGTGTTGTTTCTAATTTTTTAATTTTTATGTTTTTTTATTTTATTAATTCTTTTTCCTCCTCCAAAACGATGAAACGAAGGAACTGACCCCAAAATAAGGAACAGGAAGAAGTGACAGCCAGGGACTTAACAAAGACACAGCAAGCAAGAAATCTAAACAAGAATTTAGAATCATGATAATAAGAATACTAGCTGGGGTTGAAAAAAGCATAGAATCCCTTAATGTGGAGATAAAAGAAGTAAAAGCTAGTCAGGACGAAATTAAAAATGCTATAACCGAAATGCAATCTCAAATGGATGCCACAGCGGTAAGGACTGATGAAGCAGAGCAGCGAATCACCGATATAGAGGACAAACTTATGGAGAATAATGAAGCAGAAAAAAGAGGGAAATTAAGGCAAAAGAGCACGACTTAAGAATTAGAGAAATCAGTGGTTCATTAAAAAGGAATAACTTCAGGGGCACCTGGGTGGCTCAGTCGGTTAAGTGGCCGACTTCGGCTCAGGTCATGATCTTGCCGTCCGTGAGTTCGAGCCCCGCGTCAGGCTCTGTGTTGACAGCTCAGAGCCTGGAGCCTGTTTCAGATTCTGTGTCTCCCTCTCTCTGACCCTCCCCCGTTCATGCTCTGTCTCTCTCTGTCTCAAAAATAAATAAATGTTAAAAAAAAAAAATTTAAAAAAAAAAAAAAAAAAAAAAAAGGAATAACTTCAGAATCACAGGAGCCCCAGAAGATGAAAAGAGAGGAAAAAGGGGTAGAAAGTTTATATGAACAAATCATAGCAGAAAACTTTCCTAACCTGGGCAAAGACACAGACCTCAAAATCCAGGAAGCATGGAGAACTCCCATTAGATTCAATAAAAACCAACCATCAACAAGCCATATGATAGTCAAATTCACAAAATGCTCAGGCAAGGAAAGAATCATGAAAGCAGCAAGGGAAAAACAGATCTTAACCTACAAGGAAAGACATATCAGGTTTGCAGCAGACCTATCCAAAGAAACTTGGCAGGCCAGAAAGGAGTGGCAGGATATATTCAATGTGCTGAATTGGAAAAATATGCAGCCAAGAATTCTTTATCCAGCAAGGCTGTCATTTAAAACAGAAGGAGAGAGAAAAAGTTTCCCAGACAAAAACTAAAGGAGTTTGTGGCCATTAAACCAGCCCTGTGAGAAATTTTAGGAGAGACTTTCTGAGAGCAGAAAATATGAAAAAAACAAACAAACAAACAAACAAACAAGAAAGACCAAAAGCAACAAAGACTAGACAGGACCAGAGAACACCACCAGAAACTCCAACTCTACAGGCAACATAATGGCAATAAATTCATAACTTTCAGTACTCACTCTAAACATCAATAGACTAAATGCTCCAATCAAGAGATAGAGGGTAACAGAATGGATAAGAAAATAAGATTCATCTATGAGCTGTTTACAAGAGACCCATTTTAGACCTAAAGACACCTTCAGATTGAAAGTAAGGGGATGGAGAACCATCTATTATGCTAATGGTCGACAAAAGAAAACTGGAGTAGCCGTATATGTAGATTTTAAATTTTTTTTTCAACGTTTTTTATTTATTTTTGGGACAGAGAGAGACAGAGCATGAACGGGGGAGGGGCAGAGAGAGAGGGAGACACAGAATCGGAAACAGGCTCCAGGCTCCGAGCCATCAGCCCAGAGCCTGACGCGGGGCTCGAACTCACGGACCGCGAGATCGTGACCCGGCTGAAGTCGGACGCCCAACCGACTGCGCCACCCAGGCGCCCCATGTAGATTTTAAAATAAAGACTGTAACAAGAGATGAAGAAGGGCATTACGTCATAATTATGGGGTCTATCCACCAAGATATAACAATTGTAAACATTTATGCTCCAAATGTGAAAGCACCCAAATATATAAATCAATTAATCACAAATATAAAGAAACTCACTGATACTAATACTATAATAGTAGGGGACTTCAACACCCCACTTAACAGCAATGGACAGATCATCTAAACAGAAAATCAACAAGGAAACAATGGCTTTGAATGACACACTGGACCAGATGGACTTAATAGGTATATTCAGAACATTTCATCCTAAAGCAGCAGAATACACATTCTTCTCAAGTGCACATGGAACACTCTCCAGAATAGATCACATACTGGGACACAAATCAAACCTCAACAAGTATAAAAAGATTGAGATCATACTGTGCATATTTTCAGACCACAACACTATGAAACTCAAAATCAACCACAAGAAAAAATTTGGAAAGACAATCAATACTTGGGAGACAAAAGCACATCCTATTAAAGAATGAACAGCAGAAATCAACGCTATTGAAACAACAACAACAACAACAACAACAAACAGTACAACAGATCAATGAAGCCAGGAGCTGGTTCTTTGAAAGAATTAACAAAATTGATAAACCCCTAGCCAGTTTGATCAAAAAGAAAAAAAAAAAAAAAAGGACCTAAATAAACAGAAGCAAGAATGAAAGAGGAGAGATCACAACCAACACTGCAGAAATACAAATAAGAGAATATTATGAGCAATTATATGCCAATAAATTGGGCAATTTGGAAGAAATGGACAAGTTCCCAAAAACATTTCAACTACCAAAACTGAAACAAGAATAGAAAATTTGAACAGATCCATAACCAGTAAAGATATCGAATCAGTAATCAAAAATCCCCCAAAAAACAAAAGTCCAGGACCAGAAGCCTTTCCAAGGAAATTCTACCAAACGTTTAAAGAAGAGTTAACACCTATTTTTTGAAGCTGTTCCAAAAAATAGAAATGGAAGGAAAACTTTCAACTCTTTCTATGAAGCCATCATTACCTTGATTCCAAAACTAAATACCCCACTAAAAAGGAGAACTACAGACCAATTTCCCTGATGAACATGGATGCAAAAATCCTCAACAACTAGCCAACCGGATCCAACAATACATTAAAATAATTATTCACCACGGCCAAGTGGGATTTATACCTGGGATGCAGGGATGGTTCAATAACCACAAAACAATCAATGTGATACATCACATCAATAAAAGAAAGGACAAGAACCACATGATTCTCTCAATAGATGCAGAGAAAGCTTTTGACAAAATACAGTATCATTTCTTGATAAAAAGCCTCGAGAAAGCAAGGATAGAAGGATCATACCTCAAGATCATAAAACTCATATAGAAAAGACTCATCGCTAATATCATCTTCAATGGGGAAAAACTGAGAGCTTTCCCCCGAAGGTCAGAAACACAACAGGGATGTCCACTCTCACCACTGTTATTCAACCTAGTATTAGAAGTCCTAGCCTCAGCAATCAGACAACACAAATGAATAAAGGCATCCAAGTCAGCAAGGAGGAAGTCACTCTTCGCAGACATGATACTCTATATGGAAAACCCAAAAGATTCCACGAAAAAACTTCTAGAACTTATCCATGAATTCATCAAAGTCGCAGGATATAAAATCAATGTACAGAAATCAGTTACATTCCTACACACCAATAATGAAGCAATGGAAAGAGAAATCAAGAAATTGATCCCATTTACAACTATACCAAAAACCATAAAATACCTAGAAATAAATCTAACCAAAGAGGTGAAAAATCTATACACTGAAAACTAGAGAAAGCTTATGAAAGAAATTAAAGAAGACCAAAAAAAATGGAAAAATATTCTATGTCCCTGGATTGGAAGAAAAAATATTGTTAAAATGTAGATACAGCTCAAAGAAATCTACATATTCAATGCAATTTCTATCAAAATAACACCAGCATTCTTCACAGAGGTAGAACAAACAATCCTAAAATTTGTATGGAACCAGACAAGACCCCAAATAGCCAAAGCAACCCTGAAAAAGAAAACCAAAGCTGGAGGTATCACAATCCCAGATTTCAAGCTGTATTACAAAGCTGTAATCATCAAGACAGTATCGTACTGGCACAAAAACAGACACTCAGATCAATGGAACAGGATAGAGAACCCAGAAATGGACCCACAAACATATGGCCAACTAATCTTTGACAAAGCAAGAAAGAATATCCAACGGAATAAAGACAGTCTCTTCAGCAAGAGGTGCTGGGAAAACTGGACAGCAACATGCAGAAGAATGAACCTGGACCACTTTCTTACACCATGCACAAAAATAAACTCAAAATGGATGAAAGACCTAAATGTAAGACAAGAAGCCATCAAAATCCTAGAGGAGAAAGCAGGCAAAAGACCCTTTAACCTTGGCCATAGCAACTTCTTAGTCAAGAGGTCTCTGGAGTCAAGGGAAACAAAAGCAAAAACGAATGAATGGGACTTCATCAAGATAAAAAGCTTCTGCACAGCAAAGGAAACAATCAGCAAAACTAAAAGGCAACCAACGGAATGGGAGAAGATATTTGCAAATGACATATCAGATAAAGGGTTAGCATCCAAAATCTATAAAGAACTTACCAAACTCAATGCCCCCCAAAAATAATAATTCAATGAAGAAATGGGCAAAAGACATGAATAGACACTTCTCCAAAAGAAGACTCCAGATGGCCGACACATCTCTCATCATCAGGGAAATACAAATCAAAATCACAATGAGATGCCACCTCACACCTATCAGAATGGCTAAAATTTTTTTTAAACATTTATTTATTATTAAGAGACAGAGAGAGACAGAGCATGAGCAGGGGAGGGGCAGAGAGAGGAGGAGACACAGAATCCGAAAGAGGCTCCAGGCTCTGAGCTGTCAGCACAGAGCCCGACGTGGGGCTTGAACTCACAAATCAAGAGATCATGACCTGAGCTGAAGTCGGACGTTTAACCGACTGAGCCACCCAGGCGCCCCCAGAATGGCTAAAATTAACAACTCAGGCAACAACAGACGTTGGCAAGGATACAGAGAAAGAGGATCTCTTTTGCACTGCTGGTGAGAATGCAATATGGTGCAGCCACTCTGGAAAACAGTATGGAGGTCCCTCAAAAAACTAAAAATACAACTACCTAGGACCCAGCAGTCGCACTACTAGATATTTATCCAAGGGATATAGGTGTCCTGTTTCAAAGGGGCACATGCACTCCAATGTTTATAGCAGTGCTATCGACAATAATTGAAGTATGGAAAGAGCCCAAATGTCCACCAACAGATGAATGGATAACGAAGATGTGGTGTGTATGTATGTATGTATGTATGTGTATATATATATATATGCAGTATTACTCAGCAATCAAAAAAGAATGAAATCTTGCCATTTGCAACTATGTGGATGGAACTAAAGGGTATTATGTTAAGCCAAATTAGTCACAGAAAGACAAATATCGTTGACTTCACTCATATGAGGAATTTAAGATATAAACAGATGAACATAAGGGAAGGAAAGCAAAAATAATATAAAAACAAGGAGGGCAACAAAACATCCAAAACTTTTAAATACAGAGAACAAACTAAGGGTTGCTGGAGGAATTTTAAATACAGAGAACAAACTGAGGGTTGCTGCAGGGGGATGGGCTAAATGGGTAAAGGGCATTAGACACTTGTTGGGATGGACACTGCATGTTATATGTAGGGGATGAATCAATAGAATCTACTCCTGAAATTATTGCACTATATGCTAACTAACTTGGATGTAAATAAATAAATAGAAAAATAAAATGTATACATGAATCACTCTATACTATGAGTGTGTATATTATACAAGGACTTCCCTTCTACAGATGTAATGTAACTTTCCCAGGATGGGGGTGGGTTACAAGTCTTTGGATTGTATTCATAAAAGTGTGAATTTATTTATATAGCATTAAGATAACAGATATTTGTATTTATTAAAATGCTTCTGAGATAGAGTTCTATGTTTATGTAATTCACATAAGAATATTAATAACAAAAAATGTCAAGTCTGAATTTTGAGCAATGTAGGAGATTTTATTTATCAAAAATGGCCAAACATATATATCCCATCCCATTCACTCTTCCTACAATGTGATGCTAATGCTCCTGTACTGAGAGACAGGATCTATATGTTCTCTCCCATTGAACGAAGACAGATCTTTGTAACTAACTCAACCAACACAGTAAGGCAGATGCAACACTATGTAAATTCTGGAGCTAGATCTTAAAATCAATACAGCTTCTGTCTGACTCTCCGGGTGGTCATCCTTGGAGACTCAAGCTATGAGAAAACTCAAACTAGCTTACATACTAGTGGTGTATTGGATGTGCCCAGTTGATATTGGTTTACTTACTAGAGGCAACTGTTAAATCTTTAAGAATTTTGTGAACCAGTTGTCAAACACAGCCATTATTACAAATTAGATTATATAAATTTACAGTTAAATAAATTATATTAAAAACAAAGATAATAAATACTCAAACCTCATCATCTTCTAAAAGTGTTACTATCCTTCACTATTACCTATGTTCTAAAGGTAGAATGTCATCTCCCGGTAGTAGAAATACTATACAATAATGTGCTACTGCTACCGAGCACTCCTTTCTAACTCTAGAAAATCAAACTTTAAGAACTACTCTAAATCTTCTCTTCCAAAATTTAAAAGCAATTCTTAAAAAGATCAAACAAATCCACGAAGAATTTAACTGCTTGCAAGAACAATATCCAACGTTCGTTAAAGAAACACAAAACCTAACATGTAATTAACAGAGAGTCCAAAGTATCTGTGATCCAAACAATTTCTAGACATGAAAAAAGAAGGAAATAACAGTCAAGGGTTACAGACCCAAAAATGACAGAGATGACAGAATTACCATACAGAGACATGATATTATAAATATATTCCACATAATCAAAAAAGTAAAGGAAAAAAACAAGAACAAAATAAATAAAAAAAAATAAAGAACAAAAGGGAAGTTTTGTTTCTTTGAATTTGTTTTTTGTTTTGTGGGTTTTTTTGTTTTTTTTGTTTGTTTGTTTTTGTTGGGGTTTTTTTTTTTTGGTAACAGCTCTACTGAGATATAATTCACACAAACAGGAGTGTTTTTTAAAAGAAGTAGAAATTCTAAGGGTGAAAAGTATAATATCTGAAACGAACATTTCACTGAATGAGATTTATGGCAAATCAGACACCACAGAAGATTACTGAATTTGAAAACACAGCAGGAGAACTGATCGAAAATGAAGCACAAGGTCTAATAAGACTGGAAACCAAATGGAAGAGCTTGACTGGTAGGTGTTCCTTTCCCTTTTTCCCGAGCGCCATTTTTAACAAGTAGCAAAGGTCTTATTTCAAAACATCCTAAGTCGACTGCCTTACTGACAACAGAAAGAGTATTATCAGATTTATCTTTCTCTTTAAGTATACCTTCCCATCTCTATAGTTATTTCATACTAAGGCTTTCATGCTGACCCCAAATCCAAATTTTACCTTCTGAGGAAGGATAGATACCTTAATGCTGACCCACTAAAATGAGACTTTTTTGGCTTTTCTTTTGTCTCATTCTCTACCTCATTTTGAGGGATAATAAAGAAAGAAGCATTTTCTGTCATCTCATAACAAGCTCTCTGAGGCCAAAAACTAAAGAAACATTGCTCAGCCATCTATAAATCCAACACCACCCCCAGAAGTGCACGAGCTCAAGAATGGTGGTTTTATCCAAAGACTTTTAGCATACAGAAAGAACACTGCCATGCTAAAAAAGCACAGGGTAGATTTACATGTCCTTGACATTGAAAACTGTTTGAAGTGTTCTGTTAAGTGGAAAATGATAGCTGTAAATTAGTACATACAGTATAATACAATTTATAAAATACAGTTGACCCTTAAACAACATGGTTTGAACTACACAGGTCCACTTACTGGGGATTTTTTTCAATAAATAACAGTACACTACTGTCAATATATTTTCTCCTATAATTTTCTTAATAACATTTTGTTTCCTCTGGCTTACTTTGGTCTAAAAATACAGCATATAATATACATAACATACAAAATATGTGTTACCATAAGGCCTCACTAAAAGGGAGTGACTATAGTGTCCTTTCATGGTCTCCTTGTACATTTCTATATTTGAAATTTTTATAAAACTTTTAAAATCAGGACAGAGGCACCTGGGTGGTTTAGTCGATTAAGCATCCAACTCTTGATTTCAGCTCAGGTCATGATCTCATGGTCGTGGGATCAAGTCCCACATCAGGCTCTGCACTGGGCATGGAGCCTGCTTGGGATTCTCTCTCGCTCACTCTCTCTCTTTCTCTCAAAATAAATAAACATTTTTAAAAATCAGGACAAAAAATTAGGTAGGAGAAATAAAAGAGAAAATGGGAAGAACCACAGCAAATTCCAGAATTCCAGCTCTACCTCCACTCCCCCAACCTCCTACTCACACCACCACATATGAAGGGGCCACACTACTCAAGCGCAATGGAGATCTTTTTTCCACAAAGGGAAAAAATGGCACAACTCTCCAATAACCTCCTCTGCTCTTTGGAGAATACAGTGTCAGTGTCATGACTCCTGAGAATGAAGACTCCTCGCCCCAAGACTCACCAACATTCCCAGACGTTACTGAATCACTCCTTCCTTCCTTTTCTTGGACTTTCTTTGCTTTCTTTTGAACAGGCCCATCATTCTCCAGTGGTCTCTTTTTACTTCTGCCGATTTCCACAACCTATATTGGAAAGTGATGTGTTATGTCTAATCTCAAAACTTGATGTATGCAAAATAATTTAAGCCTTACTTCTGAATGACAAGGTCTTTGCCTTCCATTCTTCACAGAATCAAATACTTTCAGCTCTAGAAAGAACTGTGGGTGAACTGTCTTTACCATCATGAAAGACAATGTAAAGCCTGGCAGGTCATGAACCTCAGCACCTCAAGCCCTGCTACAATTAATTAGAACTAAGACTGATAGCTTTATGTACTCAGTCAGCCTTCACCTATCACAGATTATAAAACCTGAATCATCCTACTTACCTATGTTAAATAAAATACCTTTTAAAAAAATATCAATTTAGGAAAGGTGAAATTAAGTAGATAATAAAAGAACACTGTCATTTTCGAATTGTGAATTGTAATGTAACTGTTTCATATCCAAACTTGGCTTATGTTCACTACCAAAAATACCGTAAGATTATGACCTATGTGCTGGTAGGAAACCTGTCAAAAATTAAGATCTTCACCAAATAACCTCTAAACGGTAGGTATAAAATAAAATCTTGGTGTATTCATGAAAATGTAGACTATCATCAAAAATCAAAGACAAGAGAGGAACAATCACTCTTTGGAAGAAATATAAATGAAAGGAAGACTTTGAAGTAGCTGTCACCCCATCCGTATTAAAACTTGGAAGGTGTGGGCACCTGGGTGGCTCAGTAGGCGCAATGGAGGGGCTCAGGTTATGATCTCATGGGTTTGTAAGTTTGACGAGCCCTGGCAGTGCAGAGCCTACTTAGGATTCTGTCTCCCTCTGTCTCTGCCCCTTTCCCAATTGCTCTTTCTCTCTCTCAAAATAAATAAAACAACCAAACAAAACAAACTTGGAAGGTGGCTTAAAGCCAGTCTGCAATCCCTTTCCATATTCTCAGTTTAAAAATACTGTACCAGGGAGACCCAGTGAGGGGCTCACCCTGAGGTTTTCCCTGGTGGCAGTGTCCCTGGTAAAAACAAAGCAAACTTAACTTACTTGACTCAGTTGAAAGGTGGCAAGCAACAGAAAGGAACCAATGACTAACCATTCACATCTGCACCACCTTAAGGAACTTAACCCAAATTGTCTATCAGACTTTATAATCTTACCTATAAGAAGTATAGTCACTGAGGAACCGCACAATATGACTGCCTTTATACCCCAGTCGCTTGAGAATATTAGCACCACTGTTGCACCCTTAAAAACTAGAGATTCAGTGGCAATTTTCTTCCAGTCACCTAACCAAGTACATATAAATAAGGTAAATAAAGCTCCTCTTCAATTTTCAATCCAGATTTTTTTTTAAAAAAGGAGGCAGAATAGAGGTTAAAAGATGTATCCTTTGCCCACAGGCAAATCAGAATGGAAGTCAGGAGCCCTCTGTTCCTCTCTCAGTTCTGCCATTAAGAACTTGTGTGATCTTGGCCTCGAGTCTATTACTCCAAGTGTAAAGTACAATCTTTGAACTACATTTTTAAAGGAGACCAGCCGGGCTTTTCCCGCCTTCTCCCTTTTGAGCCCCGCCTCTATCTCATCGTGCGGGCTCATCTCGTCGATTCTCGCGTACTGCTCCCATCTCCTCCTGCTCCACCCACAAGCACCGTCCCCGCCCATCTAGTCCCGCCCCATCTACCCCGCTGGCCCCGCCCCGTCCTGGACCGAACCCACCACGTGTGGCGGCAACTGAGGCGGGAGAGTGGACGCTAGGGGCGCTGCGGAATCAGAGTCAGGGCCGGCCTTCGGGACTGCACCCGTGGGGGACGTAGTGGATTTCAGGTTTCCCGTAGACTGGAAGAATCTGCTCAAAACCTCTTGCCTTGCAGGGGCTGGGCCGGCGGCAGCGGAGCGACTAGAGGCAGGCTTCCGACCCGACATCGCAGGGCACAGATTGACGCCACTGGGGCAGGGCCCAAGCGGGAGCGCGAGCACGCCACCGCAGCTCCCCTAGTCTGCGTGCGCGAGCACGTCACGACCCTGCCGTGCGCCGGGGCAGGGGGCGGGGTCTCGGCTGCACAAATAGGACCGAGGGGGCGGGATGGCTGCAATTTGGCGCCAAGGTCGGCCGGGATTCCCAGGGTTGTGAGCAAGCGGTGTGGTGTTCACAGTGGCTGTCATGGTTCGTCCGCTAAACTGTATCGTCGCTGTGTCCCAGAACATGGGCATCGGCAAGAACGGGGACCTGCCCTGGCCGCCGCTCAGGTACCTACGGGCCCGGAGCTGGATTGGGTGTTGGGGGACGGGGAGAACTGGCGCGGGTTGCTTTTGATCGCGGCACCAGGGCGGGGCCTAACAGACACTCTCGGTTGGGAGGATGGGATCGGACTTTTCACCTGAGCAGGCAGGAGCTGGACCAGGGCTTCCTTCCGCCATCTGGAGCCGGCCGGCCACGTTCTCGATTTCCGTCCTGCTCCTGTTGCCCGGCGAGGACTTTTCCCCACCCCCACCCCCCCACCCCCAGTGCAGCGTCTGTCGGGAGGGTTACGGCTTGAGCCTACCAGATAATGTTCTGAGTAACGCTGTTTGTCTAATTTATAGGAATGAATTCAAGTATTTCCAAAGGATGACCACAACCTCATCCGTAGAAGGTAATGTGGGATTTTTAAGTGATTGAGGTTTGGGAAACATCTTGCTTGAGTAAGCTTATCAGTGCAAATTTTACTTAAATAAAAAGTTTTCCATGTTAATCTGGGACCTTTTGTCTTACCAGTGATTTATACGCAGTTCCCAAGGTTTGTCACGTTTTTTAAAAAAAAGTTCTTTGAAATTTTATGTGGGCACGCGTAAATTGAGGTACTGGGCAGAATTAGCAGCTAGGTACAGGCTTTAGGGAAAGAGCAGGGAAGGAGACCAGAGGAGGCCTTTGGCATAGCTGCTAACAGCGATGGTAGGGCCTGGAAGGCAGTGAAGAAGATAAAAGTAAAAAAACAACAACGAAAAGAAACAGTTACATGAACTCGATGTGGAGATCAGAAAGGTGAAGGTGATGCAGGAAAGAATCAAGGATGAACTCTCAGATCTTCAGTTTGAGAGTCTGGGTGACATGGAGAATAAAGAAGTGGAGAAGAGTGTGCAGGTGTAATGATAATTTTGAGGTTTGAGGAATTTGTGGGATCTCCAGGATAATTTCAGGTACAGCAAAGTGGGTGAATTGAGCCACTGGAGAGGACAACCATGGAAGAGAATATAGTGGTGAGATGCCCGTTGAAAACCTAAGAGATATGTATTTGGTCATAGGAGAAGAAATAGTAGAGTAAAAGACAAACAGTCAATCAGAAAGCAGATGCAGCATAACTTTAACAGGACAGGTACAAGGTCCTTGGATCTTGCACTTGGGTCACCGGTAGAGACAAGATAGCAGGAGCTTGAAGCTAAAGAATTGACATGAACCACTCTAGAATCCAGTGTATGATCTAGTAGTAGGAAAAGCATCCAATACCTGGCCTATTCACTTGCTTTCAGTAAACACAGTGTTTCTTTGATGAGTGGATGAAAGGATACCAAGGTCGACTTGGCTTTTTGTTCTTTTTTCTTTTTCTTTCTTTTTTTTTAAATTTTTTTCCAATGTCTTCCTATGCTCTTCACTCATTATCTCCACCTTTGTTGTTAGGCCAAGTCTGTACCATTTCTCATCAGAATTCCTCACCTTTTGCCTCTGTTATTTTTGATCACTGATATCTCCTTATTAACACTTAAAGCTCTGTCCTTGAAAATGCAGTGCATATTCTACAGGGGGCACCATGAATTATTGGGGTTTTAATTCTTAGAGGAAAAAAATTTGTCTCCACATTTGGAGGTGATAATTTGGTTATGAGTAATGATGTAAAATACAGAAAAATGCTTAGTGTACTTGTATTTTGTAAATGTTAGTATTTTTGTTTAAAGAAATTCAAACTAATGATGATTCTTTAAAACAGACACGTGCACTTCTTTTGATAGCCTGCCAGAACATACCCAGAGTTATAGAAATGCGTGTATTCCTTTGATCCAGATATCTGACTCCCAAGATTTTTCTTCCACGTAATTATATGAAAAATGGAAGTTATGTGTATAAAGTTTCTATGGAAGCATTTTACTTAAAAAATAGAGGCACAATTGAAAGCATTTTGGCTTTTTAATTGAGTGGAATACTAAACAGCTATCTTTAAAAGTATGGCTACTAATATAAATACAAAGTATACAAATGAATAATACTATTACATCAAACAGTTAAACAATAACTAGATGTTCTAAATCTCAATCCCCACAATAACCCTAGAACTAGGAACTACTGTTATCTCCATTAACATAAGGCACAGAAGATTCATGACTTGCCTAGTAGATGACTGAATACATTCAGTTTCAGCACTTTGCCCCAGAATCTTGGCTCTTCACTATTATACATAATTGCAATTGATTAAAACTAAATATTGGATATAAATCAGATAACACCAAAGAGAAAAATAGTATATTTAGGAAATGGGTGATAAATGTCAATTTTGTAAGCCTGTTTTTAAGTTTTAATTTTTAAAGCAGATCCACTAGGTGTCACTGTGACAGTCCTATCTCTGCACATGTAAATGAATATATGAAAATATAAATGTATACTCCCAGAATATACTTATTTTTATGTGATTTTTTAGGCAAACAGAATTTGGTGATTATGGGTAGAAAGACATGGTTCTCTATTCCGGAGAAGAATCGACCTTTAAAGGACAGAATTAATATAGTTCTCAGTAGAGACCTCAAGTAAGTATTATCACAAATTCACCACAAGAAAATCATGTCCCATTTCTTATGGTAGAGGTCTGTGTATGACAAAACAAAATTGTATAAATATAGCGCTATTGATCACACTGCTTAATGTCATAAAGGTGATTACAGAAAATGAATAAGCAGTTATTTATGCCACATGACAATAATTTCACTCTGCTACTTAAGTGATTGATTTCACCACTCTGAAAAGTTACATTAAATCTCACTGGGGTAACAGCTTTGCCAGTTTCCTTGAACTGTCACTCAATAGGCTCAATTATCATGTATACAATACAGTTAATAACTTTTTTCTAGTTTCACATATGTTTTGGGGTTTACCAAGATTAAGTGGTTTATCCCCTCTCCATACCCTGCCCTGGATACAGTAAGATAGAAATTTTAGGATGGGCTAAAAATCAGTCATAACCTTGTGCCCGATTATTCCTAGTTTACCACAACACCCAAATAATATTTTGTACTTGTATTCTTTATGCAATGTCTACAGGTGAAAAAAATGAAAGTATTGGAATTGACCTAGGGATTCTGAAGAAAGAGAAGTGTCTCCAGTTGGCTTCTGCTAGGAATTTTCCTGTCCTCCAATCTAACATTGGAGTAGATAGTTCCTGATGCCTGGAAATGCCCTGGGGACTTTATTACAAGGAATTGGCCTACACATTTGTGGTGCTGGCTAGGCAAGTCCAAAACTCTGTAGGGCACACCATCAGAAAGGGCATGCTGGAACTCTTCAGCAGGGTCTGAAACTGCTATCTGCAGGTGAAATTTTTTCTTCAGGGAAGCTGGAGGAGCTGCTCTTAAGGCCTTTCAACTGATTCAATCCTGCCTACCCAGATTGAAGTCGATTTATCAACTTTAATCACTTCTACAAAATACCTTTACAGTAATACTTAGATTAGTGTCTCAATAACCAAGGACTATAGCCCAGCCAAGTGAACACATCAAAGACCATCACACTATGAGCAGGAAAAAAACATTATACAACTGTAGGCCAAGGGGGTTCAGGCTTATATAGATTTTTTTCCCAAATCCCTTCTAGAATGGCACAGGTAAAAACATGAAAGAAAGTATACCAGAATATTTGCATTGATCGCCTTGGATGATGAGGAAAAGTTGATGTGCATCTTGCCATCTGCCTCAGTCTTTATACTGTTCTCTTTATTCTGGTTGCTAGGATATTCTGATTATCTTTTTTACTTGGTAGAATCCAAATTCACAGACTGTATAGCCATTCCCAGAGACTCTTTAATAACATCTTCTTGAATACTACTCAAGTTTATGGCTAGCTTGAGTTACAACAGATATAAACAAATCTCGGTGGGGGGGGATATTCAATTGAGCCAGCAAATCTCTGCAAATGATGAGTCTAATTTCTTCTTTATGACCCCCCCCCCCCCACTGTTGTGCATGTAATTGGGTTTGGTTGTTTCTTATATAACATTTGTTGCTATATTTCACTTGTTTTTTTTTAAGACAGAAAATTTCAGAGTTTTTATTATCAGTTATTCTGAGGAAATAAACATACCAGTTAGGAAAACATTTTAGAGTTTATTTTTTGTGCTTCCTTCTGCTTCCCTACTTGGGGGTCAGTTACACACATAACCTGGGCACCTGCTGTATGCCATACAGTGCTAGATTCTGAATTAAAGGGGAGAGATTTACCCATGTAATCGCTATTGCTCAGGCAAGCTTTTAGAAATACTCAGTTTTTCACCACCACCCTCCAATGTAAGAAGTTGAATCCTCAAGGATAAATTGAATTGTATATAACTTATAGCTCAATAAAGTAATTTTTTAAGGCTTTGGAACCAAAAATTAAATAAAGTTTACCACATTGCTATAGCTTTGAGAGCATCTTTAGTAAATCCAAAATTTCCTTCATGATATAAGTTGTTGTAAATTGTCTTCAACTCATGAAAGCTATTTGATATCTCATAGTATAATAATTTTTTACGGTCTGTCATATTCTCCACAGTGATTAAAGCTTTCTCTCTTCTGTCCTCACTATTCACATACTTGGTACAGCAAAGAGTTAACCAACCTGGCTTCTACTACCTCGTCTGGTACCTATTAACTTGATGCCTTGCTGAATGACAGTTTCCTTATCTACTAAATGGGATTAATAATGAGAACTTCTTAGGGTGATTTTGAGGATTAATTGAAATTTTTTATGTTAAATTTATGGCACACAGAAAGTACCCTATCAATATCAGATCCTACTGTCCCAGCTTTTCTATTTTGGCAGAATTACCTTTGGTCTCTAATAGAAAATCTTAACGGGAGCACAATGAGCAGGTTTGTGATCTCATTTTTTGCCCTAATCTATCACTTTGTTCTTCCTTCCCACAGTCTTGAGTCAAAAATCCCCTCCTGTCAACCAGAATCCTCCGTCTGCCCCCACCACTTTATCCTAGACTCCCGTTTTCTCCTGGTCTCAAGACCTTGCTCTGTTGTGCTACCCTTTACTGTTTTAAACCTCACTACATACTACTTCTACCTTCAACTTTCTTGGAGCTTTCTTGTGTTAAATAAATAACTTCTGTAACTTCAGTATAAACCTCAGTATCCTCTTTGGTCATCCATCACTTCCGTGTCTTGCACATGTTTTTATCTCCTTTGAGACTGTCAGCTAAGGGATCATTCTCCAAGGAGTATTCTCCTTCATCACCCCACCCAGATGATGTACCACCTCTGCCTACCTGGCATCCTCCACACATCCCCATCGCATATCCTTTTCATATTATGGCCACTGCTGAGATAGAGCTCTGCCTGCCACTGGTACAGTGGCACTTAGTATATCCCCTAGCAAAGCAGGGGTTCAGAAATTTTTACAGAATGGATGGTCTTTAGGTGATTTATAAAAATAGGATGATCCCACATAATATCACTTTGTAACCTGTCTTTTTTTTCCCATTTGATATATGGAAAGATTAATTTCTATGAATATTTTTAGTGGCTACATAGTATTCGATTATGAGGATGGAGCATGCTTGAACCAATTTTAATTTTAGTTGGAAATTCTGTTTCAGAGACTGAGTTTGAAAGGTCTTAAATTGAACGTATTTTTGAATTCTGGTTAAGATATGATTCTAGCCTAGGGTTTTTTGTTTTTTAAATGCTTTCCCAACAGTCTAGGAAATTGAGCCAGAATTCCATCTGCCACATCATCTTTCACATCAGGCACAGTGAGAAAGGATAATGTTTATATGGTACCCTGAGGTAATCAAATGAGGCTGCTCAAGGCCAGAGGACACTGGTCTTAAGGCTCTGCTAAACTAGGCCACACCATCCTGAGGTCTGAGGGGACGAGAATTTGACACCTTTGTAGCCTATGGCCACCAGTTGAATCCCTTGTCTATGTAGGGAGTTGTAACACACAGACTCCCAATGTCGGGCTGCTGGAGTTGAAATCTCAGGTCCACCATTTCCTAGATCTATAGCCACTGGCCACTGAATCCCTCAGCCTCAATATCATCTATAAAAAGGAATAAAAGTACTTACATAGGACTGCTAGTCTGATGCATATAAAGTACTACCTGTTCCCACTACTTCGGAGAGCAAACGGGTCCTCAAATGTTAGATATTTTCTTTCTAATGTAACTATCCAGATAAAAAGCAGCCTCTCTGGAGAAGGGAGAAGGATGGAAGTATCACTGGTGTGCCTACTGTTTTGCATTATCTCTTAGTCCTCATGCCAGCCCTCTTCAGGAGCTAAGATTCTAAGTTTGAAACAAGGTATCAAAGATGTCCACATGCTTGACTACATATGGAACCACATACCAACTCTCTTGTCAGGGAATGCAATCTCTCTTAGTCTGAGATAAATAGAGGAAGTAAAGTGGGCAATGAAATAAGTCACAGTATTGAGTGTTTGCTATATACTATTCACTGTGTTCCTAGGATTTGTGCTTTTACACAGTGAACACAGTGGCCTAATTAGCTCAAACATTAGCTCAACTTTTTGCTTATATTTTTATACCCATCTTGGGTCAAGTGTTTCAAACATTCCTAAACTGCTAAGGAATAACATTTTGCAGAAGCATTTCCTCCATGTCTTTATGATAATTAAAATCTGAAACAAATCCTTAATCTAGTCTTTGTTTTCCTTTAACAGACTCATTACAAAAGGTCAAAAAAGTAGTCTTCACCTTAAGCCCTGGAAGCATTTCAAGCCATTGTTCCACAATCTACACAGAATGATTGCCCCCTTTCTTTGAATCCACACCAAACATTTATACCACCTTCTAAATTATTTTGCTACAACCCACCAATTTCTAGGACACCTCTTCAAATTCTCCTCTTATGTCAGATCCTAAGTCACTAAGTCAGATCCTAAACCACCATTTTTCATTCTTCACTGACACCTGTCATCATTTCTGACTTCAGCATCCTCAGTTACTAAAACCACCTGGACTCTGTTTGTCATTCTAGACTTTAGCTAGACTACCTTCTCCCCAAGCTCAAATCTAGACTCAGTTCTCCCCCTACACAGCCTTGTCCAGCCTACTCGCTGCAGCCTCCCTGACACCTTAGAGACTTCCTTGGCTCATTTAACCTCACCCTGGTGTGCGAGTCTTTTTTCAGCTTTTAGTCAAAATACATTCTTTGTGCTATCTTACTCCTTTAGAGATGACAAAGGGTGAAATAAGTAAAATATCTATGAAGGAGGTGAGGGAGGAGGCAGTGAAGAGAATTAATAATCTCCATTAGCTGTTGATTAATCATTGTTACAAGCACTAGTTCAAAGGCAGTTACATAATTTTTTAAAGCATCACTCTGAGAACTTGACTTTGAATTATAATTTCTGTTCTCTAATTACAATGAAAGTCAAATTCTATGTTTCTTCAATTATAAAGGGAATTATCACTCTCCACCCGCCCCTCCCCCCCCCCCCCCCAGGAAAAAATAAACAGTTGTGGAGATAGGGAGAAATTAAACTGAAGATGTAACACTGAAATTAATTCTTTCTCCTTTGGATTTTAATTTAAAAAATATACATGCTTATTAATACTTCATCCACTTCTATATTTGAAACATGAAAAGTCTTTTACTCCCCATTCATCACATATTAACAGTTCGAATATCATTCCAAACTACAGTCATTCAAACATACTACTCTCTCTCCAACATTTTTTATGAATCTTTCAAACATAAAGAACCTTAAACACCTGTATACCTAACACATAGATTCCACCATTAACAATTTATTATGCTTGTTTTACCATCCATCCATGCATCCAATGATCTTTTTTTTTAAGCATTTCAGAGTAACATGGAAACATCAGTATGTTTTCCCTTAAATACTTCAGCATATATATCATTAACTAGAGTTCAATATTTCTTTACAATTTTTTTTTTTTTAAGTTTATTTATTTTGAAGGAGAGCAAACACACAAGCACGCCCACACACAAGTTCAGGAGGGGCAGAGAGAGGGAGAGCAAGAATCCCAAGCTGACAGCACAGAGCCCAATGCAGGGCTTCATCTCAGGAATCCTGAGATCATGACATAAGCTGAAATCAAGAGTCAGACGCTTAACCAACTGAGCCTCCCAGGTGCCCCATCTTTTGAGATAAATATTACATACAATGAAATGTACAAGTCTTAAATGTACTTTTGCTAAATTTTGACAAATGTAGGCACCTATGTAACCCCATATCAAAGATGGAGAATTTTACCATGACCCCTCCTAAGTTCCCTTATGCCTCTTCCCAGTGAATCTTTACCCCATCCCTCCAGAGACCACTACTCTTCTGATTTTTTTCAACCATAAATATCACAAGATACCAGAAGTGTTTCTGTTTTTTGATTCATTGTGGACTGTACATACACAAATATGGTTTGAATTTTTGGTCATAGGCCATATTGATGTTAAGTGTTTATTATTGAAAGAATTCATATTTATGATGATTTTGGTTTTATAATTACTTATTCCAATTCAGATTACTTGACTGGTATGAATGGGTTTTATAGACATTATTTGTAATTTTTTTTAATTCAGGGAACCTCCACAAGGAGCTCATTTTCTTGCCAAAAGTCTGGATGATGCCTTAGAACTTACTGAGCAACCAGAATTAGCACATAAAGTGGACATGGTTTGGGTAGTGGGAGGCAGTTCTGTTTATAAGGTAAGTAAAATCATAAAGAAATGTTCTACCCCACTTGCCTTCAGATTCCCTGCCATCTGAACTTTTAAAAAATTAGGCCATGAGCAAAGGAAGTACATTATCCCTACTATAAACTAGACACATTGTCAATTTGATTTATTCGTTTTAGATACTATCATGAAAAGTAAATAAAAATATAAAAGCGAGTTTTTAAGCCTGTTCCAGTTGATTTTCAATTCCAAATAGTTGATGTTTCTAATTTAAAAATATTCTAGGGGCTCCTGGGTAGCTCAGTTGGCTAAGCAACCAACTTCGGATTGGGTCATGATCTCACGGTTCATGGGTTCAAGCCCTGTGTCAGGCTCTCTGCCTACAGCTGGAGCCTGGAGCCTGCTTCAGATTCTGTGTCTCCCTCTCTCTTTGCCCCTTCCCCACCCTGTCTCTCCCTCTCAAAATAAATAAACACTAAAAAAAATGATAAAAACATTCTAAATCCTTCCCTTAGAATTGTACTTGCATTGCACTGTTTTCTACTCCCTAGATGTGCCCTGATATACTGAATTCTCCCCTTTTTCCAAGAATATATAGGTCCTTACTGAGAAAGGGATGGGGCTCTCAGTTACTATACACTAACTAAATGTATACGAATTTGTTAAAACTTAACAATTTTGTATAATATGAAAGCATAGGAAAACTATTACATGTTTCATAATAGAAAAAACGAGTAAAAGAGAAAATAGTCCTTTTTTTTTTTTTTTTTTTTCCCCCAGTCTTGAGGTCTGTTTTTGTTTTTTTTTTTTTTTTTTTACACTTATCATGCCAGGAATTCATAGGGAAGGGGTTCCAACAGTTCAGGCTCTTTTCCATTGGTTCTCCCAAAATGTACTTCTCTGGGTGGAGCAGGCTGGCTTTTCAGTTGAACCCATGTACCTTTCTCTTTGGCTTCCTTCTTTTTCAGATCATTTTCTTTTACACACTTCAGGAAGCTATCTCGGCTCTTTTGAGTGCATTTGCTCAATACATACATTAACTCTCCTGGCAAAAATCTGCCCTTGTTTGTTTACAGCAATGCAAGTAGCATGCTGGGTAACATTGTAGACTCTTCCAGTTTTGCAGTGGTAACATTTGTGAAACATTTCTTGTTGAACAGTGCCTATTCCCTTGATGTCCAAAATAAACCTTTCTTGTAGATTCACAGGTATGTAGCCAACAGAACAACTCCATGTTTCCTAGAACACCTAGAGCACATTCAGCAGGTGCCTCTCCTCTTTCCCTTGGTGAATTACTGGAAGATGGAGGCTCCGGCTGAAAACTTCGTATTTTTTTTTTTAATTTAATTTTATTTTATTTTTTAATGTTTATTTACTTTTGAGAGAGAGAGAGAGACAGAGACAGAATCTGAAGCAAGCTCCAGGCTCCGAGCTGTCAGCACAGAGCCTGACACGGGGCTCAAACTCAAAAATTGCAAGATCATGACCTGAGCTGAAGTCTGATGCTCAACCGGCTGAGCCACGCAGGCACCCCATAAGATTTTATTTTTTTAAGTAATCGCTACACCCAACATGGGGCTTAAACCCACAACCCTCACATCAGGAGTGTCACATTCCACAGACTGAGACAGCCAGGTGCTCCAAAATATTTCTTCTTTTGAATACCAAATGACTTTCAGCTTTCAAAATTTTTGAGGATAATAAATAGAATTTTTGGACTCTTAAAACACTAATAAAAAATTAAAGTTTATGGGAAGGAAAAAAGCCAGCCCCTACACTTTGGTGTCTTGTTATAACATATATACACTGAATTTGTTTTAAAAGAAAAGATATACCAGGATCCCAGACCTGTTTCTACAACCTTTGGTTTGCTCTATTTGTTTTATGAGGAAATGGACATTTTCCTTTGATCTTTCAGCCAGGCATGAATTTTTAGGAAAACAAATCATTTCTTTATTTTGTTCAATATGCATTTTGAATGATTTAATACCACATTCACTTGAAAATCTACTTTTTATAAATATTTAATTTTTTTTTTTTACGTTTATTCATTTTTGAAAAACAGTGAGACAAAGTGTGAGCAGGGGAGGAGCAGAGAGAGAGGGAGACACAGAATCCAAAGCAGGCTCCAGGCCCTGAGCTGTCAGCACAGAGCCTGACGCGGGGCTCGAACTCACATAAGGAAGTAGAATCTCCAACTGGTAATTTTGTATTATGCACCTGCCTCTCATCACCATAACTTGTAGAACTTTTAGGCTCATCTTCCCTGGGGCCAGCCTGTTTTTGTAAACACAGTTTCATTGGAACACAGCTATGCCCATTGGTTTAGTATTTATTGTCTACAGCTGCTGTTGCCCACAAAGGAAAGAAGGAAACCACATGGTCCACAAAGCCTAAAGTATTTGCATATGACCCTTTACAGAAAAGGTTGTGCCATATAGTATTTCCTTGGATACAGACTTTCAGATGCTGCTGTGGTTCGTCCTATTCAGTTTTTCTAATTTTTGATAACATTAAAAATTGGTAGGATATTTATTTGATTGGGGCAAGAGAATAAGTGAGTTTATTTTTTTTTTTTTTTTTTTTTTTTTAATATATGAAATTTACTGTCAAATTGGTTTCCATGAGAATAAGTGAGTTTATATTTGCTGTAGTAAAAAGCCAAAAATAAAAAGTAACATTTGTTCTATGGCCTTATTTGGAATTTCAAGGATAACACACACTTGAAATTTTATATTTTTTTTCTTCCATAAGTTATTTGAAAATCAAGGGTTATTACTTTCTTGGAGATGCAATTAGGACTCATGACTTTTTATTAGAGTTTTAAGATATTCATTCAAGTGCAGTTTTTTCTATAGAAACTATCAACAGTAGCATAGGCTATAGTTAGAAAAGTCATTAACAATATAAGGCCAATACAATCATTAGCAACAGAGGCTAAGAAAGTAAATTACCTGCTAGCATTGTAGCTATCTCCTAAGAAATGGAAGCGTTATTAAATTCTGTGTAAATGTACTAATTAAGTATGCCCTTGGGATTTTTAGTAATCAAAATCTCATAAAATTATATACTATCTTATCCATATATATACATATGCAAATTTTTCTGTGGAGAGCAACTAGATAATTTAGGGTTCTTAATTCTTAAACAACCACCAAAGAAAGAAGATAATACTGAATGCTTAAATGAAAAAAGAATTCATGTAAGCAAACTAGAGGCCAGAATATATTTAAACTCACTCTCATAATTAGTGATAATTATTAGTGCCATTCTCAAAATAACTAAGACATACTTTGCAGGACCCCAAACTTAATAATAGGATATTTAAATAGCATGCTTTGGAGGTGACAAGTTATGGAGCATGTCTCTTAATACCAGATACAAACTTGACTATGTAATTAAAACAAACAAATCTTAAGAGTTTGTTTCTTTTGACAGATAAATAAAGAAATTGATGCCTCTTGTGTTTTTTCAAAGGAAGCCATGAACAGGCCAGGCCACGTTAGACTATTTGTGACAAGGATTATGCAGGAGTTTGAAAGTGACACATTTTTTCCAGAAATTGATTTGGAGAAATATAAACTTCTCCCAGAGTAAGTAAAATGTTATTAATTTGTCTGAAGTACTTTTGGATTTCCTGCTTAAGAATCAGAGAAACAGTATATCTCTTCATATTGAATTTGGAGTAGAAATGTGTTCTGCAGACAAAAACTAGGAATTTTGAGGGGCACCTGGGTGGCTCAGTCGGTTAAGCGTCTGACTTCAGCTCGGGTCACGATCTCGCGGTCTGTGAGTTCGAGCCCCGCATTGGGCTCTGGGCTGATGGCTCAGAGCCTGGATGGAGCCTGCTTCTGATTCTGTGTCTCCCTCTCTCTCTGCCCCTCCCCCGTTCATGCTCTGTCTCTGTCTCAAAAATAAATAAACATTAAAAAATTAAAAAAAAAAAACTAGGAATTTTGGGAAATCTGCTTTAACAAACTTGGGATGTTTAAGTTTTAATAATTTGACTGAAATCTAGAGAGTAGTCATTAGCTCATTCTATGAGGTCTCTGCTTAGCATCAGACACTGTCTTAGGCACTGGGGAAGCCGTGCTTACCAAGATGTCACTGCTCTCTAAGATTAGAGTATTTGTAGTAGAAAAGGAGAGTAGTAAATGAAAGGTAAACATTAAGAGAGTTGCTATATGGAGAACTGAAATATTGTGATGTGGTAAATACCGTATTGTCTGAGAAGTCCTCTCTGAAGAGGTGGTGTCTACGCTGAGATCTAAATGTCAAGAAGCCAACCATGCAAAGAGAAGAGCATTCCAGAAACCAGAGAAATAGCTCGTGTAGAGACCAGAGGGCAGGAACAAGCTTGGTTGTGCTCCCTGACCCTGAGCAGGGACTGACTACTCTGAGCATTATAAGCAAGGGGGAGGCCAGAGGGGTCAGACCAGACACAAGTTTAGAGGGTTTGAAGAGAGGGTGACATTGTTCCAGCTGTTTGTGGAGAACAGAAGGGACAAGAGTGAAGCTGGGAGACCAGTTAGCTGCAGGAGTTGAGGTGAAAGAACAAGGGACTTGGATAGCAGTGGTGGTGATGGAAGAAAAGATGGAGTTAAGATTTCAGCATGAAACTGCCTGATTTTGAAAACTCACAGCATTTTAGTTTAAAAGCACTTTTCATACGTCAACTTTAAAAAAAAGTTTTTTTAAGTACTTCTCAGCTTTTGGCTATGAAGAGTAAAAGTAGAAGATTAATCGTATCAATGCTTTCAGACTAGGTTTTAACACATCCTTCTAATATTAATAAATATTAATAAATACGGTGTATTATATTCAATGATTTTCGTGTTAAACTATTCTAGCATTTCTGGAATAAATCCACTTGGTAGTAATGTGTAGTCCTTTTTATATGTTCCTGGATTTAATTTGCTTATATTTTGTTGAGGATTTTTGCATTTATATTCATAATGGATATTGGTCTGTAGTTTCATTTTTTAATAATGTGTTCACCTTGTTTTGGTGTCAGGAGAGTACCAGCCTCACAGAATGAGTCAGGAAATGGTCTCTTTCCTCTTCTATTTTTTCGGAAGAGTTTGTGAAGGATTGGTGTTAGTTCTTACTTATTTTTTTAAGTTTATTTATTTATTTTAAGAGAGAGAGAGAATGAGGGAAGGGCACAGAAAAGGGATTGAGAGAGAATCCCAAGCAGGCTCTTCACTGGGAGCACAGAGCCCGATGCGGTGCTCAAACCCATGAACTGTGAGATCATGACCTGAGCCGAAACCGAAAGTCGGATACTTAAGTGACTGAGCCACCCAGGCTCCCCAGTTCTTTAAATGTCTTAGAAGATTTTAATAGTGGGAAGCTTCAGATAGGAAATTTCTATCCAAAACCAAATTCCAAGGAAATTGCTCAAAAATGGACATTCTAGACAAGGCTATGAAAGAAAATGGAGTCTTTTTTTTTTTTTTTTTTTCCTGTTACATCATTTGATGGTTGTCTTACTTTGAAGTTGTACCAACATAGTAACAACCTCCTGAACGCAGAGTGGAGGGAATCCCCTAAGGGGAGATCTGGAGTAGGTCAGTCTTTCCTGAGGTAGAAAAAAGAGAAACCTGGAAAGACAAAGAGAATATACTTTGTCCCTGAAAATCCGTAATGTTGCTCAATTCTTGAGCTGCATTCTCTCCAAATGTCTGTACACTGGGGAACTTAGAATTGCTCCGTACTGTCCAGAAATGAGCTCTGATTGTTCTCTACTTCCCCTTTTTCTTTTCCCACAGCTACACAGAGGTTAGACCCCCCATTCTCCCTATTAGTGGCCCTCTTGTAGTGACATAAGTTTCAGTTCAAACAGTTATCTTTTATTAACACCATACTTCCTGGTAATAAAAGCACTAGTAAAATGAAATAAAGATGAGAGGACTATTGTGAAGTGCAAAGAGAATAAAATTAGAATGTGGGTGAAGCCACAAGTGGTAGAAACCTAAAAGCAGAAAAAAAATCTTAACAAAGTTAGGTTTTACTTTGCGTCTGCCTTTTTCCCCCATGGGTCATTGTCTGCATAATTCTTTTTTTTCTTCTTTTTTTTTTTTTTTTTTTTTTTTGACAGCAGCATTCCAGCCTGTCCTCTAAGGCTGTGCCCTCATTCATCTTACCTATAAGAAATCTTTCCCATCTCAAACTATTTCACACTAGGCTCCAGCCAAACCAGCAGGCCTAAATGTTTTATACCAGCAGTTTTCTGCTTAATGAGCCCCAAACAGGTTTTTCCTTGTAGTTAACAGCGTTCCATGTAACTATGCAAAGAGGATAAAGGCCAGAAGAGGCCTTTGAGGCCGTAGTTGGCTCCAGAGCTGGGACAGATGCCCCTTTTCAATAGACAAATTTAAGAAAGTTTTTGATGGGCTAACAGTTCCTCTTCTGTTCCCATTAGTTCCTGACTAGCCAACAGGATCCTTATTCATTCTATTTGTACGACTCCTCCTGAGCCTGTGCTTGCTATAGTCTTCATTTAAATTTAGTTGTGAGTTGTTTCTTATAGATAACTATTTACCTCTTTCTTAGACTTTACATTACATCATCTCAGTATTCTCATGCTTTGTCAGTTCGAATCTTATGTTTCTTCATAGCTACTGGATTCCTTACTGCCTGAAGAGTCTAGAGGGGGATCTCTATCTGGGTGGTTCATAACAAATAGGAGGCATTTCCACATCCTGTTAGGCTTAAACTCAGAGTTCATATGTGGCTCCTAAGCAGTTTGCTCTTCAGAAAAGTTTGGAATTATGATGGTTGGGGTAGTTCTGTCATTATTAAACAGACTGAATATGGGGGCGCCTGGGTCACTTAATCAGTTAAGTGTCTGAGTCTTGATTTCGGCTCAGGTCATGATCTCACAGTGGTGAGATTGAGCCCTGTGTCAGGCTCTGCGCTGGGCATGGAGTCTGCTTGGGATTCTCTCCCTCCCTCTCTATGTGTAGGCATGCTCTCTCTCTTGAACGAATAATAGACTGAATATATAAATATTGTGAAAAGTAAAATTAATCCGAAGCAGAGTTGAATTTCAGTTTCACAGAGCAGATTAACATTAATACCGTGGCTGCTGACTATACCCAGCCAATAACATAGTATTTCTAAGTATTATTTGTGGTTTTAGAAATAATTTTGATATTTTGCTTTTATCTTTTAACTGAGAATCTTGATACTCTTGAGAATTTTACAAACACACAAAAATGTAAATGTTACTTTTTGGTGACTCATTCCAAAGAAACTAAAATTATGGTTAAAAGTTGGCCTCGAAAAATCACTGCTTTAAAAAAAGAAAAATGCTATATTGCTACTAAAACAGTTGAACAGAAACAGCTCAGGAAATGGTTAGTAAATAGAAACATAGATTTTATTTTCTTTATATGTTATTATACTATTGTTACTTTATATGTTTATGTTTTTTATCAAATGGCATACCTCTGATTAGTCAACAAAAGGTTAATACCTGTTATTACTCAGCATTGCACTGGGTATCATAAGAGGTTTAAATCTTTTCCTATCTTATCCCTGCTACAGTGAGTTTAGAAAATACGGGGTGAAAGAAACTCATAATACTAAAGAATAACATTTATAGAGCACTTAATGTAATGAACTCAGGGCCAGATTATTCATAAGGATGAAGACAACAGAACCAGAGTCAAACACAAGTCTGATCAAAGCAGGTGTTCCTCATCCCCACCTGGAGCACATGGGGGTGCAGCTCGCACAATACTGAGGAAGTATAAGATTTGGGTTGGAGACGAGAGTGGTCAGTACAGTCCTCAGTGGAGGACCTGAGGGGATTTTTTGTTGGTGGTGGGTTTTTCAGTGGTCAGTACAGTCCTCAGTGGAGGACCTGAGGGGATTTTTTGTTGGTGGTGGGTTTTTCAGTGGGAAAAAAATTTTATTGTAAGAATACAATATGAGACCTCCTCTCAACAAAATTTTAGTTTTCCAATTCAGTGTTGTTAACTGTAGACACAGCATTGCACAGCACATCTCTGGAATTTAATCATCTTACACAACAAACTTTATTCCCTTTGAACAACTGTGTTTCCCCTTTCCCCCAACACCTGTCAACCACCCTTCTACTCTCTGTTCTTATGAGTCTGACCATTTTAAATTTTTTTTTTTCAACGTTTTTTATTTATTTTTGGGACAGAGAGAGACAGAGCATGAACGGGGGAGAGGCAGAGAGAGAGGGAGACACAGAATCGGAAACAGGCTCCAGGCTCTGAGCCATCAGCCCAGAGCCTGACGCGGGGCTCGAACTCACGGACCGCGAGATCGTGACCTGGCTGAAGTCGGACGCTTAACCGACTGCGCCACCCAGGCGCCCCGAGTCTGACCATTTTAGATAATGCAGTATTTGTCCTTCTGTGACTGGCTTATTTCACTTGACCTCCACTTATTTAATTTAATGACCTCCAGGTTCATCCATGTTGCTGCATATGGCAGGATTTCCTTCTTTCTTGAAGTTGAACAATATTCCATTGTATGTAAATACAGCATTTTTGTTTAATCTTTCATCTGTTGATGTGCATTTAGGTTGCTTAGCTACTGTAAACTAGGCTGCAGTGAACATGGGAGGATATATATTTCTTTGAGGTCCTGATTTGTTATCAAAAACAAAAAACGAGATAACAAGTGTTGGTGTTGGTGAGGATGTAGAGAAACTCTTGTGCACTGTTGGTGGGAATGCAAACTGGTAGCAGCCACTGTGGAAACAGTATGGAGGCTCCTCAAAAAAATTAAAAATAGAACTACCACATGATCTAGCAACTCTGCCTCTTGGTATATACGCAAAGGAGGGCTTGGGTTTTGAATTGGAAGGTGGCAGGAACACAGATCTAAGTGAGAGAAAATTTCAGATAAACAGTGATGTCCATAAAAGAACTGCCGTGAGGAACACTCTGGGAAATTAGAGCAGCGTGGTGTCCACTGATTAAACAGCAGAATCTTTCACCATACGGGACACATAACTTCAGTTCTACTCTAAGCAGCTAAAGGTTGTATCTTGTTTTTCATTTGCTCACGTAAGAAATTTGATATCAAGTGTAAGATTTGCAAAATGTTACTACATTTCATACTAGCTGGGTGATAGTGGAAAGGTAAAAGAGAAACTGCTGACAGTGGCTAGTTTGAGACAGAAGAATTAGGAGTCAGAAGGAAAGGATAAATTGCACTTTTTGTTTCCTAACTTTCTGTACAGTTTGCAAGTTTTTCTTTCTGTTTCCTACACTGTTCCATAGTGTATTTGTATGATACCCAGTTTCACCGTGACTTACCATTGTGGAAAAAAAAAATGAAGACGAAACTTTTATTTACTTTATTGATGCCTTTTGGCTGAGCTATCTCTTTTTAATTGACACAGTATATATCTTTTTTTTAATTGACAAATTATTCCACATATTTTTCTTTTACAGATACCCAGGTGTTCTTTCTGATATCCAGGAGGAGAAAAGCATTAAGTACAAATTTGAAGTATATGAGAAGAACAATTAATGTGAAGGTGTTTTCTGGTTTATTTCAAGTTAGTTGTTCCCCCTCCCCTCCAATTACATATTTTTTAATATTAGAAAAAAAGACTTTTGTGACTTTAGGTCAATGGCTAATTATTTGTAAGCAATGAGATTTTATAAATTAATCTTAAGTAGACTATAGTTAAGATTAGTCTTACTATTCCATATCAGATAACCATTTATGAAACCTTTTTTGCTATAGCTGTATGATGCCCATCAAGGACCAGCACCTGCCTACGGTAGCATATCTTTCAAAAACCAAAGTTGAAAAAATTCCCCGAGAGCATGAGTTGAAACCAGGACCTATAGAGATAGAACTAGGCAGATTTGTCCAAAGGTCAGACATGGATTATAAACAGAAGAGATAGAACTCAGATATTAAAAGAAAATTAAATCAAAATAGAGACTTTGAATTCTCCATGCATTTCATTCACTCTTCTCAAAAAAGGTTCTGTTCACTCAGGCAATCAGTAAGTTGAGGGAACTCTGGTATATTCCATTGGGATAGTAAAGAGGCAGGTAGGACACTGTCTTTTTGAAGGTTAAAAGAAAAGGTCTGAGACCTAAAAATTCTGCCTCTGATCTTCTGTGGGATTCCATGGATGTTACAATGATAGAAGAATAAAGTTGTTCTTTACAAAAAAAGAGTGATTTAAAACAAGCATATGGCTAAAATTAGAAATTAAAAAGGTAGTGAAATGAAACTAGATAATGCAAGAAACCAAACTTATGAAGTTGGAAACAAAATTAAACTTCACTGAATTAAAAAGTGAAAATTAAAACATGTTTTCCTACCATGTTAGCAAAGATTTGGATTTGTTAGGTATCCAAAGAAAGGGCATTTTTTGCCTTGTAAATTAATACAACTTTTTTAGAATTTAAGTTAACAATATCAATTAAAATTAAAAATATTCTGGGTTTGGACCCAGAGCTGAGTTTCTACTTCTAAATATTAATCCTGAACAACAAAGAGATAGACCCAAGAGAATTTGTTGCACTGAGAATTTTTTCCAACTTGGAAACAGGGCTACCTGGGTGGCTCATTCGGGTAAGCGTCAGACTCTTGATCTCAACTCAGGTCATGATCTCACAGTTCATGAGATCAAGCCACATCGGATTCTGCACCGACAGCACAGAGCCTGCTTAAGATTCTCTCTCTCCTCTGCACTGCTCCCCTTGCCAACTCACACACGTGCACTCTCTCTCTCAAAATAAATAAACTTAAAAAAAAAAACCTTAAAAAATAAAACTTGGAAACAGCCCAAATGACAATCAATAAAGAAATAACCAACCAATATGTCTGTAGAATTTAATATTGTCTGTAACAGTTAAAAAGAATGAGGTACTGACAGAAAAATGCCAAAGACTGTTAAATAAAAGAAGCGAATTGTGTATCATACCTAAAAAATTTACTGATGGTATATAGTATGTGTAGGAAAATGTATGCTGAAACTGTCGACAGTATCAGAGTTGAGCATGTTATTTTATGAATTAGGTATGCCTATTGTAATTAGATTTTTTTAAGTATTATGTGCTGGATTTCATGAACAATTAACATAATAATTGAGCCCCTTATGTTCAGCAGTAAAATTAGAGTATAGAAATCAAGAGTATAAAGGAATTTACTAAAATCTTCCAAAGAGGGGGAAAAAAAAAAAAACCAAACAGATCACAGACAAGAAAAGGAATCAATACTGCATGAGACTTACAATCCTTAAGAAAACAGTGGAGCTTTCTGCAAGGAACATAATCAGCAAACTATTAGTACAGGTATCTAGAATTTTTAGGACTCAGATACTTAGAAGCAAGCCATCTAGAGAAGAGGAAACCCAAATAGCCAATAAATACATGCAAAGATAAATATTCCCACTAGTAACTGAGGAAATGCAAATTAAAACTGCAGTAAGGTACCATCCCACATACTCAGATGTGGCATTCTCACCAACACTTGACATTGTCAGCCTTTTACCATGTTTGTTGGCAATATTTATTCAGGATGAAGAAGCACATACCCTTCGACCTAACATTTGTACTCATGGATAAATACCAAGAGAAATTCTTCTATGTTGCTATCTAGAAATTTGCAAAAGAATGTAGCAGCAACCCAAACGGACTAAAGGACTTAAGTCTGGTAACTATTTGGGGACAATATGAGAGGAAAAGTGGGGATAGCTGTCTAACTGCTAAATCCTCATTGACCTATCAGGAAATCACTAATATGTAAAGTAACAAATCAAGATGTAATCAATTATTTGAGAAAAAACAACAGAAGAAACTGTTAAAAGCCATTAATCTGGAGAGTTGGGAGGGTGTGGGGCAGAAGACTGCTCAGGTTTTTTATAAACTTTAAGAGGCTAAAAATAATATACCTTAATACATGCATTCATTTGAAAAATGACCAAAATAGTTAACTGGAGGAAAGAAACCAACATGAACGTAACTACCAGAAGGAAAAGCTAAGAGGATGAAAATGCTTGCCAATGAAAAGGACATTTGAGGTTGGGGGGAGAGAGCAGGAGACTACTGTTTTCACTGCAAAACTTTAGGGATCTTGATTTTATTTAACCATTTTCATGTATTTAGTAAAAATTCTTCCTTAATAAGTTGCTAGTTTGTAAGTGCTGACCTCCTGATACTCGAACACCTCACATAAAATTTCAGACTCTTAATGGCAATTTATCCCCAGAGTCCGCTTAAAAATGTAAAGAAGAAAACATAATTAGCCAAGGGTCACACAAAATTCCTAAGACCGATTGCTAGAAAACCATCAGGCTTTCTCTCGTGGTGCCTGGTTTGTTCATTTTCAAGACAAATGCGAGTCTTCCTTTTTCCACATTGATTTATAAAACAGCACTGTCAAGTGTTGATAATTGGAGGCTAAAATGTAAATAATAAAACATGAACATATGTTCTAAATATTCAGGTTAGCCCATTTTATGTTTCTGTGAGGTTGAAATTATGTAACATACCCACATCTTAATAAATGTTTCTCAAATGTCCTCCCTAGTACACCTGTATGAGGGATGGGTCCCAGAATCTGCAGAGTAAACAACACCCCCAGATGATTCTAAAGCGTATCCAAGGATGTAAGTCACTGAGTTAGAGTGCTTCTGGCCCTCCAAGGGGAAAAAAACAAAACAAAAAAACCCTGAAACTTTATTTCGTATCTCTAGGACATCTGAATAAAGCAAAATAGAAAAATGAGCAAATTGTAAATCAACATGTATGAGATTGGAGAAAGTAAAATTGTAAAGGTTAGAACGATGTGTTGCTGATCTATATTAAGAACTAGATTTTCATTAAATATGTAATAAAAATACATATGAAAGTAACATCAGTAGCTTAAAGAGATACATAGTAAGTAAACACAGGAACAGATGTCCCTTTAACAAGATGCTTTATATATATTTGGTAAACTAAAAACTGTGCAGCAAATGACCTATAGGCAACATGACTTTGTGAGGGAAAAGTAGGCTGGCCAGCTGCCGAAAGGGTTCCGAAAAATAGTGATTTCTGAAAGATTGAAACTTGTGAACAAGGATGTTCCAGTTAGGACAAAAAAGAAATACATCATTAAATGAGTATCAGGAGTAGAATTAGAGACTCTTAACGAAAAGGTATTGGTCATAAAAGGGATAGAGCTTCTGGCTAAACACAGAGGAAAGAAGCCCTACAATCTATGTGAAGTTGGGCTTTTCCTGGGGCAAAAATGAAATTGCATTGCCGACCATTTCTAATTATTTGGTCCTGCCCTTTCTGTTCCCCAGGAAACCTCAAGGGGACCGGGAAGTTTTTCTGTCTGTACATTGACATTTCTTTATTCTCTAAATCTCTTTACTCTTGGAACAAAGGAACAAACCACACTGGTGTGTGTGTGTGTGTGTGTGTGTGTGTGTGTCTGTGTGTGTGTGTTTTAAATTTGTATAATTTCGAGAGAGAGGGAATCCCAAGTAGACTCCGCGCTGACAGCGCAAACCTTGACGTGGGACTTGACCTCAAGAGCCCTGAGATCATGACCTGAGCCAATGCTCAACCAACTGAGCCACCCAGGCACCCTTGTTGTGTGGTATTTTTCAAATAACTTTGCAGTCAGTAATTAAACTAGATGTGAAACTTAGTACTGGAGGACATGTTTTAGGTGGTCTGTACTTCTTTGCCCCAGGACCATCGGACACACAAACCCTGAAGGAATAGAGGGTTAGTCTGTAAGGGGGGAAGACTTAATGATGCCGGAGCTCAGGAAAAAGTGTAGAAAATAGAGAAGAGAATTTCTGCTGCACCTACTAGACAAAATTATTTGGCAAGGCATCCTGAATGACGCCTTTTTTAGAGCCCCTGGTCATAGCACCTGCAAAGGGCCAATGTTTGCCCGCAGGTTTTTTTTATTGCCAGTCCTCTTTGATAGGTGAATTATCAAATCTTAAGCTCGAGGGTTTTCCTGTAGTATTTTATTATGAACTATTTCAAGCACACAGAGAAGCTGAATTATACATTAAGCACCCATTCTTATCCATCACCTAGATTCTGTCATTGTTAACACTGCTATCTCTGCTTTACCACATATTTAGCCAGCCAGCCAGCCATCAGTCATTCTTATATTTTGATACATTTCCAAGTAAGTTTAGATCTCAGGATGTTTCATCCTTAGATTCTTAAGCTTGTATGTCATTAACTACAGTTCAAAATTTGTTTACTTTTGGGGGGAAGGGTAAGATCTACATGGAGAAATGCAGATCTTAAGTGTAGCATTTTACAGGTTTTAGTAAATCCATGTGTCTTCATGACCCAAACCTCTGTCCATCACCCCGGAAAACTCCTTCATACCCCTTTCCAATAGCAAGCACTATTCTGGGGCTTTTTTTCCTCATTTTAGATTATTTTTGCCTGTTTCTGAACTTCGTATGAATGGAATCATACAGGATGTCTGACTTATTTCACTCAGCATCATTTATGTGAGAGTCAGCCATGCTGTTACATGTGTCACTGGTTTGTTCCTTTTTATAACTTTGTAGTGTCCACTATATGGCCACACCACCATTTGTTTATCCTTTTTCCTATTGATAGACACGTGGACTCTTCTGAAGTGGGATTTGAGCTTGGTATTGAAGGATCTAGAGAGATGGAGACTGACGGTCAGGAGGAAGGCAGATATATGCTCCCGGCAGAGGAAAAACCATGAAGAAACTTCATCTCCAGATTCCAAAACCCAGCACAAGGCCTTACCAAGGAAGGGCAGGTGTCATCAGGCCCCAGGTCCATCCAGCGGCAAGCACCTACTTCACCTGCTTCACCTCACTTCGCCAATCTGTTCTCTTTCATAACCATATCTAGTTCAGGTCTTTATTTGCTCTCACTTGGACTGTTGGGGTAATCTAAATTGGTGGTTTTCAATCCAAATAAACTATGATAAACATGGCCAACAAATAGTCTCTGAACTGCACCTCTTATTATGCCACCGTCTCCCCTTCATGCTGACCCAACTAAGACCAAACTCCACCTTGGCCTTTATGGTCTTCTCCAGATGGCAATGATCAATCTTCCCAGACTTACTGTCTAAAATTTCTACTCCCTCCATGTCACACACAAGCCACCCGCAGCTCCTCACAAGTCCCCACATAGAGCCAAGCTTTGCCACACACATCCCCTTCCTTATGCAGTTCTCTCTCCGTATAATGGCTCCATCCCTGTATCGTCGAGTGTAAATCATATGTGTTCCTCAGAGTCCTGTCCAAATTCAGAGGGCTCCCTCTTTCATGAAGCCTTCCTTCTCACCCTCCTCTGAATCACCCAGTGCTACCTATCTCTGTTATAGCACTTACCCGCAGCTTGCCTAACAGCTGTTTGTTATTCTCATCTCTCTTTTATCAATTAGGAGTGTCTTCAGCTGCAAGTACCAGCAAGTCCAGTTAACAGTGGGGTAAACAAATTTGGATTTACTGGCTCTGTGATTCTCTGGGGTTTTCCCTCAAGATTTCAAAATGACTACTGCTGCTTCAGAAATTAAGCCATGTTCACAGCAGGAGGAAGAGAGGAAGTGAGAAATGTCAGGCACATATTTCCCTTTCATCAGGAAAGCAAAACCTGTCCCACATCCTCCTAGCACTTGAGTCTAATTCTACTAATGCACATCAGAATTCAGGATCTCTGCCTTAAAACGAATCTTGACCAACACCTATCATTTTGTTCCCCACCACCCCAACAAAATCAAAGTTCTCCTGGCAAGGAAGAAAGGAGGATGAACATGAGAATACAATTAATAGTGTTTGCTCGTTCAGCTATGCCAGACTGCCAGCTGTTTCCAGGCAGAAACTACCTTACCTTTGTCTCCCCTCAAGATGTCTAGCATCTTCAAACTGTTGATAGATAGAATCTTGCAATCTGGAATTGAAATGTCACATTTAATTTCTCTCATATAGTCAATCTCATTATAATAAATTCTATGTGGCATCCGCATTTGGGGTTGATTTGGCATTTCATTGTATTAGCCACATGGCTATAAATTACATTCCCAGTCAATAGACGAAAACAAACTTGATGTGAGCTTTCCCTACAGTACATGAAAAGTAAAAAGCAATGCTAGCCACTTACTGTGTTGTTTAAGGATTTACTACCTTAGCAGATAAACCCCAAATCTCAATGACTTAACACCATGGAAGCTTATTTCTTGCTCAAATAAAGTGCAACAGAGGTGTTTCTGACCAGTAGGCAGCTCTCCAGGTGGAGATTCAGGGATTCAGACTCCCTCCACCTTGGAGATTCTATCTTCAACTAGGGATTTCCAAGGTTGTTGCTAAAAAGGAAAGAGCACAGAAGATCACATGTGGGAGGTCTGGCAGGGCAAGCTTTGAAGGGACACATACCACTTTCCCCCACAGTCCTCCAGCCAAAACTTTGTCACATAATCACACCCTAATGCCAGGAGGTTGCAAAATGTAGGCTAGCTGTGGGCCAGAGGGAAGAGGAAACAGGTTCAGTGAACCTAGCACCAGACTCTGCCACATCTGTAAAGGGAAAGAGACAGATACCAGACTCACAACTGCTGCTTCTCCTGATTGTTCTTTTTTTCTATTTCTTCTCTTTCTTTCCTTTTTTCCCTTGTAAAGGATCTAGTTAATTCCTTTTTTTTTTAATTGAAGTATAGTTGACACCCAATGTTACATTAGTTCCAGGTGTACCACATAGTGATTCCACAAGTTTATATATTATGCTTTGCTCACCACAAGTGTAGTTACCATCTGTCACTATAAAACGCTACTACGATACCGGTGACTATGTTCCCTATGCTGCACCTTTTATCCCCGTGACTTACTCATTCCATAACTGGAAGCCTGATCTCCTAGTCTTCTTCACCCATTTCGCCCATTCCCCTACATCCTTCCCCTCTGGCAACCATCAGTTTGTTTTCTGTATTTACAGGTCTGTTTTTGCTTGTTACTTATTCATTTATTTTGTTTTGTTTAGATTCCATATATAAGTGACATCATATAGTATTTGTCTTTTTTTACTTATTTCACTTAGCATAAAAGCTTCTAGGTCCATCCATGTTGTCTCAAATGACAAGATCTCATTTTTTACGGCTAAGTAATATCTCTCTCTCTCCCCCCCCCCCCCGCTCTGTGTGTGTGTGTGTGTGTGTGTGTGTGTGTGTGTGTGTGTGTGCGTGCACCACTCTTCTTTATCCATTCGTCTACAGATGGATGCTTGGGTTGCTTCCATATCTTGGCTATTATAAATAATGTAATACACATGAGGTACATATATCTTTCTGAGTTTTCTATTTTTTGAATCTTTGTTCTGAGGTTAAGAGATTTGGGTGGATGGTTTGGAAATGCATCTTGCTTCTAGTGAGGCTCCCTGAAGTGTTTGAACCCAGAAGACTAAAAGGCATTAAGGCTAATTGTTCTTTAATGGTTGTGAGAAATATAAGCAGGGTTCAGGTCTTAGAAAAGAACTCCTTATTTTAGGAAAGTGACTCATTCATGGGCAGAGACTAAATGTCTCTTGTAAAGAATGGAACAAATAAGACCACCCTTTGCACAGGTATATAATTTTATTATTTACAGGCTTTTTTTAACATTACACATTGGGCTTGGATTTTAGTTTTTATATTACCTATATTCTCATTGCCTATGTCATTATATTTAGTAAAAAATGTTCTTCTGTTAAGAGGTATATTCTTATTTGGCTTTTCCATCTAGAATAGGAAGCCTGTCCTTCCCCAATAGGCCATAAGTGGCACAGACTTGTCTATATTCTCTCCTCAAAATGTACTCCTGGAAGGTCTTTGTTCCTAACTGCGAGTGGGAAGGGGGTCTGATGCCCACAGGCCTTCAGCTGGTGACTGCTTCTTGCTGGCCCTCACGCCACCCAGAGTTCGCTGGTGTACATCCCCAGGGAGCCTGACCACCCATCTTTCTCACTTCCTACCTCTACAGCACTTTGTGACATTTGGGTTGAAATCAAGAATGTTATCAATTCACTTAGTATAGACTCAGGGGGGCAGAAAGCAGGCTCATCCATATTGATTGGCACTGAATTTCCAGCTTAAAAACTTCAGCTATTACATCAAGTGCATACATGTCATTGAGTATTGGTCCGGATTTTCCCTAGAGAAACAATAAGAAATACATACTAAGAGATTAATTTTAGAGAATTGACTCATGCAGTCGTGAGGGCAGGCCAGCAGGCTGGAAATTCGGCCAGAAGTTGATATTGAAATCTTGAGACCATTTCTTTTCTGGAAAAGCCTTGCTTTTGATTAGATTAGGCCAGTTGTCAAGGGTGATATCCTTTACTTAAGGTCAACTGATTGTAGGTGTTGACTATATCTATAAAATACCCTCACAGCAACACCTAGATCTGTGTTTGATTAAATCACCATGTACTATAGCCTGGCCAAGTTAACACAGAAAACAAACCCTCACAGTAATGAAAGTGACCGAAAAAGATATTGTGCTATATGCCTCCTAGGAGTTGTTTCCTTTTCACATCAGAAAGTTTTTTGAAAAAAGGCAACAGTCTCTTAAGCACTAAATGTCACATTTGGGGGTCTATCAGGATGCTTTTTTTAAAGAATCTGTAGTTCAGTCTAAGCCGAATGTCAACCCTAGTGGTAGTTTTTTTTATTTATAATTGAATCCTAATTGTCTCCTTCTCCATAGTTAATGATTTTTCAAGCTTAGATTAAAACTGAAAGGTGAATGTTGGGATGAGCACTGGGTGTTGTACGTAAGCCAATTTGACAATAAATTTTAATAATAATAATTAAAAAAAAAACCACTGAAGGGTGAAGTCTAACCTTTAAAATGGTCTCCCTCATGCTCCTGAAAATACAGCTCCAATAGGACATCTCCCTCTTGTTTTTTATCAGCGCCTCCAGATATCTGCAGCTTCAAACAGCCTTTCTTTGGAAAATCAAATCTGAAAATATTCAAAGTGCTGGCCTTCAGCTCTGCAGACTTTTGACAACGTACATTAAGTGCAATTTCTCAAAATCTGTTTCTTTTCATAGCCTGTGGCTTGCCAGTGATTTCTGGGAAATGTTGATTATAAGATAAGCTCTTTTCAGTCAGTTTCAAAAGGTGACGCCCAGGTAGGTAATCGTTAAGTAGAGGCATCTCTGCAGAGAAATGAGGGAGTGAGCCAGCCCCTCTGGGTCCACCGTTGTCATTGCGGGGAGTTGTGAACCTACCCATTCAGCGCTTGAAAAGCAGTGCCTGCCGGGAGCACTCACAAGCAGCTTGTGAGCTGCCCTCACAAGCAGCTGCGTGGGGGACAACGAGGGGAGCTGCAACATTGTGTACGTTAACTTTTCAATGCAATTTCTAAAGCCAGGGAAGAGGGCAGGAAAACATACAGGCTTTGTCACGAGCCAGCCCTTAGATCCGTCCTTGAGTCATTCTGTTAAGTAGAACCGGGTAATTGTCTCACTGGAGACCCGCAGAAACAGCTCGTGGGAAAGAACGATTTGCACCTGGAATATATTCATTAGCTCGCGTGTCAAAAGCCACACATCGATAGAAACCAAAATCTTGGCATTCTTTGCAGGCAGCCTTGAAACTTGAAGGGCAGAAGCCACGTGCTCAAGTGGCCACCTGTCTTCCTCTTTTGGCCCCACCTGCCCAGCAAGCCTGGTGGCAGGTGGTGGGAGGGGGCGACCAGAACTCCTGGGGATCTGTGTTGAAAGACCAGAGAAGGCAGACACCTTGAACAAATAAGTACTTCGTTAAAGGTCTGTTTTCGGTTTCTTGGGACCCTCGAACTGGTCTAGCTTAAATTGAGAGGGGATTTGGTTTGCCTCAATGGCTGTTTCCTCCCACTCATAGTCACGAAGATAGCTTTTTTCATTGTCATTAAAATACATTTAATATACACCATTTTTGCATTGCCCTCTGCTAAAATTTGCACAAAGATAATGTCCCTAAGCCCTGGAAAAGTAGAAAGAGCACTGGACTCAGAAGCCTGGGTTTCAATTCTGGGTCCATGTAGGAACATTTATTAAAAACCTTAGTTGCAAGGCATAAGTAACCCTCCTGGAATTACCTTGGGTGATTGGGTGGGACAGAGTGTTGACTATAAAGACATACACACATTGAAATGGGAATGGGAAGGCTACTCGGAAAGGGGCGGGAGGGGGTGGCTCTGCTGGTTGCCAGGTGTGGTCTCTTTCCTGCTGTGTCTGATTTGCATTGTGTGCCCCTCATAACTCCAGCCTATCACCTCCCACTACTGAGTCCTCATCTTCTCTGTTTCCTTTTTTAATATATTTTATTTTTAGGTATCTCTGCACCCAGTGTGGGGCTCAAACTGAATACTCTGAGATCAAGAGTCACCTACTCCTCTGACTGAGCCAGCCAGGTACCCCTCTTCTGTTACTTAATTCAGATTCTCAAGCAGTAATATGATTGTTTGAACTTACCTTTAAAAAAATTTTTTTTACACTTATTTATTTTTTGAGAGACATAGAGAGACAGAGCACTAGTTGGGGAGGGGCAGAGAGAGAAGGAGACACAGAATCTGAAGCAGGCCCCAGGCTCCGAGCTGTCAGCACAGAGCTTGATGTGGGGCTCGAACTCACAAACCATGACATCATGACCTAAGCCAAAGTCGGACACTCAACCGACTGGGCTACACAGGTGCCCCTGAACTTACCTTTTAAAGTCAGCCCAATAAGGACTGGCTGCTTGTGGGACAAAGTTCCCTCCCTGGTCAACCAAGTGTGTTGAGCAGCTGTCTTCCCTCCCTCTCTAAAAGGGGTGTGGCAGGCCAGGTACTCTGAGGCTTGGCTTGTCCAAAACACGTGGGCTGGTTATTTGACCTCCCCAAGATGCTGGTTCTTCCACTAAATTATGATGTCAGCACCTGTCTCAGCCCACAGAGTTATCACTCATGCACACAAAAATGATTTATTGAGGGGCACCTGGGTGGCTCAGGCGGTTGAGCCTCCAACTCTTGGTTTCAGCTCAGGTCATGATCTCTCAGTTAGTGGGTCTGGGCCCCACATCGGGCTCCATGCTAGAGGTGTGGAGCCTCTTGGGATTCTCTCTTTCCCTCTCTCTCCCCTCCCCTGCTCGTCCTGTCTCTCTCTCAAAATAAATAAATAAACTTTAAAAATCATTTATTGAGCTTTTATATAAAACACTTCTATTGCGCACTTTCCAGGCACCGTGCTCAGCAATGGGGATACAGGAGGGAACAAAACTGATGCAGATCTGCCCCCATGGAATTGATGGTCCAGGATCAAACAAGATCCTATCTGTGAAAACACAGCCCCCACTGTCCCACCTGCAGCCCCACTGCTGACTCAATTTTAAGATTCCTTCCTTCATCAAAAAATTCTTAAGCATCTACGTAAGTCACATCAGCACATGGAATCCAAAGACAATAACACATGGTTTCTGATCTCAAGGAACCCATGGTTCATTTGAGAAACAAACACGTAAGCAAACAGTGATGTGCAAAAGCACAAAATAGCAGGTAAAGTAGGAGATGTGGGAAAGGAAACTTCACTTCGGCTGAGGAAGTCAAAGAAGGCTTCTCAGAGGCAGTGACACCTGAGCTGAGATTTAATGGCTAAAGAGGGCATAAATAAATAAAAAAATAAATAAACAAATGGTGAAAATAGCTTGATAACACCATCATAGTTATGTAGAAATGCACTACCCTTAGGAGATGAATGAGTATTTAGAGGGTAACGTTAATCATGACATTTATAAGTAGTTCAACAAAAATGTGGGAGTGTGTGTATATGTGGTATCTGTGTGTCTGTGTGTGTGTGGAGAGAGAGAGAAAGAAGGCAGATGTGGCAAAATGTTAATTCTTTTTTTCTAAGTTTTTTTGAGAGAGAGGGAGCACAAGTGGAAGAAGGACAGAGAGAGAGATGGAGAGAGAAAATCCCAAGCAGGCTGTCAGTGCAAAGCCCAAGAAGGGGCTTGAACTCATGAACCATAAGATTATGACCTGAGCTGAAATCAAGAGTTGGATGCTTAACCAACTGAGCCACCCAGGAGCCCCAAAATGTTAGCAATTCTTATATCTAAATAGAGACTTGGGTACGCAAAGTTAGAGTGGCTCCCACGATCCCCACCTCCTGGTGTTCATCCTCTTATGTGACTTCTTATCCTTGAGTGTGACCAGGACCTGTGACTTGCTTCTACAAAATAAAAAAAGGCAAAGGTGACAGGATGTACATGTTTAACCACATGATTATGTAATTAAATTATGCAAGACTGTGGCTTCTGAGTGGAGTCCCCCTCTCCCTTGCTTGCTATCTTCGAGGAAGTAACTGGCCATGTCGGGGATCCCACATGGCAAGGAACTGTCGTGGCCTCTGGGAGCTGAGGATGGCCCCCAGCTGACAGCCAGCAAGAAATCAGAGCCCTCAAAGAACTGAAGTCTGCCAACAACCTGAGTGAACTTAGAAGCAAATCCTTTCCCAGTCAAGTCTCAGATGAGAACACAGCCCTGTGGGACACCTTGTGCAGCCTTGTGAGACCCTAAGAACAGGACCCCGCTAAGCCATGCCCAGGATCCTGACTCACAGAAACTGTGAGATAACAAATTGGTGTTGTTTTATGCTGCTAAATTTGTGATGTAAGTTTGCACCAATAGAAAACCAATACAATTAATAATTTTATGTGTCGACTTAACTGGGCCACAGAGTGTCCAGATGTATTTGGTCAAACATTATTCTGAAAGTTTCTGGGAGGGTGTTTTTGGATGAGATTCACATTTAAATAGGTAGACAGTCTGTCCTCCCTTACATGACTGGGTCTCATCCATTCAGTTGAAGGCCTCATAGAACAAAAGGTTGATCTTGCCACACATTATTAAGAGAAAATTCTTCCTGCCTGACTGCCTTCGAAGTAAGATATCAGCTTTACTTCCTGCCTTCGAACTTGAACTAAAATTTTGGTTCTTCCTGAATCTCAAGCCTGCTGGCCTTTGAACAAGGGCTACACCATCAGCTCTCCTGGTTCTCGAGCCTTTGGAATACATAAGGATACACAGATGTTACTGCAATATTCTTTTCAGCTTTTCTACATGTTTGAAAATATTCAAAATAAAAATGGGCAGAAGTGTTCTAAAGTCAGGAAATGTGTGGGGCACCTGGGTGGCTCAGTCAGTTAAGCGTCCGACTCTTGATTTCAGATCAGGTCGTTATCTCACAGTTCATGATGAATTCAAGCCCTGCCATTGGGCTTCATGCAGTGTCTGCTTGAGATTCTCTCTCTCTGCTGCTTGTCTGCTCACGCTGTCTCTCTCTCTCATAATAAATACATGAACTTTAAAAATAAATAAATAAAACTAAAGTCAGGAAATGAAAGGAGACCTGCTTCATTCCCTATTCTCAACCTCCCTCCTTTCCCTTTTTCCTCAGTGAATCTACTTTATTTAATATGAGATTTTAAAACACACAATAGACATGTACTTAAACATAAATAATACATCTACCCTCTTCTGTGCAGATTTATGCTTTATAAACATCACACTGAGTAAGTTTGGCCTTAACCTTTGTTCTGAAAATGTTTCAGAATTTTTTTCTACTGCCACATTACAAGATAAATGTCAGTCTAAATGAAGCCTTTTCTATAAAATTCAGCAGCTTCACAGATGGTTTCTAATTCACTACATTTTTTTTTTTTTTTGGTTGAAAATAATTCCAAAAGCTCTTAAGTTTTCACCAGAACATAACGTTACCCTTGATGCAGTGTGAGGTCAATTAAATAAACTCAGACACTATCCTCTAGGAGTTATCAGCCAAACTGAGAAAATTATGTAAAAGTAAGATTTTATCTAGTATTAACATAATCACTTTTTTCAGAAACCTCAATAATTACACATTGGCCGAATGGCTTATCTTGCCCCAGGTTGCTTTCCCTGATGTGACTTGATGAACAGTCCTATGCAGAAAGTGAATAAGCTTAGAGGCAAATGATGCAAATAAGCCTCAAATTCATTTTCTGAAATGGGGCTCCTGGGTGGCTCAGTCAGTTAAACATGCGACTTTGGCTCAGGTCATGATCTCGTGGTTCGAGGGGTTCCAGCACTACATCGGGCTCTCTGCTGACAACTCAGAGCCTGGAGCCTGTTTTGGATTCCGTGTCTCCCTCTCTCTCTGCCCCTCCCCCACTCGAGCTCTGTCTCTCTGTCTCAAAAATAAATAAACATTAAAAATTTTTTTAATTCATTTTCTGAAAAACATACATTAAAGGAACCCGTAAGAATGGAGATTATATTTTTAAGGAGGTCTGCCACATAGTAGAGAAGTGATTCTCCACTCTAGCTGCACATCACAGTCCCCTGGGGAGCTTAAAAAAGTAGTGATACTTGAGTTCTCATCCCCTCATCCCAGAGAGCCCAATTTTGGTCTGGTGTGTGGTCTGGGCATCAGGAATTTTAAGCTCCTCCCTTCCTTCCTTCTTCCCTTCCTCCTCCCCCTCCTTCTCCTCCTTTTTTTTTTTTTTTTTTTTTTTTTTTTTTTGTTTAACTCATCCAATGCTTATTGAATAGTAAACTGTTGCCAACACTGCTGAAATCTGCAAGTCACTCATCCAGATTCCTCTCTTGGCCACCCCCTGAGACGGAAGCCCCAAGCAGGACCACCCTGAATGCCAGAGAGTAGCCAGGGCCTGGGAGATGCCAGGAGAAGGGGAAAAGCAGGGAGAGGAAGAAGCAAGGAAGGGAGGGTGCAGAGCTACACTCCCAGGGACACACACACACACACACACACACACATACACATACACATACACACACAAGGACCAGGGTTTGTCTCTGCCCCCACCCAGCAGCCACAGGGACATCAGGGAAAGAGACCATGCACCCACAAGACATTTCAGTCCTTCCCATCTTGAAGTGTCTGCCACAAGGGGCTGGCCCAAGGGCACTGGACTCTGCCTTCAGGGCACATTAGCCCTGAGCCAAGCTGGTTTTCATGGCAGCCACCAGCTTCAGAAATTTGCTCTCCTTGTCCACGTAGCCATCACCTCTCTTCTTGGAGTGAACCAACTTCCTTGGTACCATCACTTCAAAGAAGCATGTGGCCTGGGGAGTCCCCTCGCCGCAGATGTCCAGGCATTTGGGGACATCATCTTCTAACTTCTTCTTGAGCTTAAGATACTTACACTTGTAGCCTCAAGTGCCACAATAAATTACTCTGACAGTGAGGGCCCTGGATGGGGACCGCAGCAAGGGCAGGGTGCGGACCTGTGAGCTCCACTGCAAGGATTTTCAAGTTTCTTTAGTGGCTCTAGTGTGCATCAGAGGTTTAAGAATCATTATAGTGATAGCTCAATACATATTAAGTGAATAAATGAAATTCTTTACTTGATCTTAGATTACATTCAGAAACCAATTTGAATCAATTGTACTGCCTGATGGTACTCTGTACTCTAGACTGCTCATGCTACAGCAAAATGCACAAAACTAGAGGAAAAAAGAGAAGATCTAAGATAGAAAAAGGATTCAAAATGCTGTCAGGTGAGGAAGAGCTATAGCAACATGAGATGCTGAGTCTGAAAAGAAAGACCTGAGAATGTAAGTGCTGCCTTCACATAACTCCAAGGTGCAGCCATCACAGATGACAGCTGAAGGAAGCTAGGGTTTGGCATAATGTAAGACTTCCTTAAAAAGTAGTATCGTCTGGATATTAACTGGATTCCTTGAAACTGTGAGTAACTGGTCACTGCAGGAATTCAGACACTGGCTTTTTGAGCTCTGGGCCAAGTTGTTGTGAGGAAACCCCTCTGCCAGGAGCTTTACTGAATGTGTCTTATTTTTCGGCCATCTGATATCCATGGACTCTCTTCCTAGAAACAACCTCCTCGTTTTCTTTGAAAATTACTCATCTCTCACTTTCAGTTCTAACAGAGCTGACTCTCTCTAGTTCTAGGGGAAGAACATTGATCCGCTCCCAACCAACCATGAAAATGACATCTCCAAATGTTGCCTGAGTGGCACAGTCTGTTAAGCTACTGACTGCTGATTTCGGCTCAAGTCATGATCTCACAGTTCCTGGGTTTGAGCCCTGCATCGGGCTCAGTGCTGGCAGCAGGGAGCCTGCTCGCTCTCTCTCTCTCTCTCTGAAAATAAATAAATAAACTTAAAAAAAGCTGCATTGCCCTACACAATAACTTGTTCAATAATGAGCAAGTAGCCCAAGTTGTGTCAATCAGAGGCCATAAAATCAAACTCTGGGAATTTTGCTTATATTTTTGAAGACTCTCTTCCACTAGATTTAAAGGTGTGAGAGTGTGAGGTGGAAAATATGAACTCAGAGAAAATGAAAAGAAGAGAATTTCAAAATGATCTTATTAATAATAGCCTTAGGTTAAACTAGATAACGTATCTGTGAAATAAAAGAGTGATGCTATAGAATAAGAATATTCAGATGCCAAAAAAGAGTTCTCGGAAGTTAAAAAATATGATGTTAGTTCTCAACAACAACAAAAAAGGTATCATGGCTACGCTTAAGCGTCCTTAGTGGCATACTCCATTCAACAAACAGCCTGATAAGCCACTTTTTATTATTCTACTGAGCTGCCTATTTCTGTTGGCAACTGTGTGTATGAAGTGCTTTCTTTTGATATTTTCAGTAAGTCTCAGTTGTTAAAAATTAACTAATAAATAAAAAAATTTAAATATGATGTTAGTAATGAAAGAAATCTCTTATAAAGTTCAAAGATAAGTCTGAGAAAATCCTGCCAAAAGCAGAAAAGACAAAAAGTTGCATAATAGGAGAGAAATTATACACATGATTAATCCAAGAGGATTAATATGCCAAAAATACAAGATCCAAAAAGTAGAATAGAGAAAATGGAAACAAATAAAGTATCAAAGAAATCGTGAAAGTCCCTAGAATTGAAGGACAAGAGTATTCATAGTAAAAATTCACTGAAAGCATAGGAAAAATAAATGTAAAAGACCAAAACTAAGGCCTACCATCATCTCTGAAGACAAATGCTTATTATCATAAGGCTTGGAAAAAAATTAAAATCTAGCAGGAAAGAAAGGTCTTGCCCGGACTCTGAAATGCAAATCCAAGCAATGCCCTGCTTTCAGGACACATATTTCTCTTCAACAAAGCTTTAAAAAAAATCATTGCAATATTTTAAAAGCTTGATTATCTTAAGAAATTTTATGACTTCCTTTATAAACATGGCAACCAAGATTCCCTTATCTAAAAGAGGCTAGAAGACATAGGTGACTCAAGAAAGGGGACCGAACTCTGTCTGGTAGATAGTGACAGCCTATAATCCCAGAGTAGTATATGTGACCAGAAAATTTCTCAAAATGACTTCTTAAAGCTCCAAAATTGGCTCCATATAGAATTTAATACAAAATTTACGAGTGCTACAATTGTGTTAAAAATGTATCTATAATATGGCCAATCATAAAAATTTACAAAATTACAATAACAAGCTTTGATATATTCTATATATATTTCTATCAATGATGTATTTATTCACCTCCCAATTTTCAAAAATAGTGCTATATTAGTCTTGCAGTGAAAAAATTAAGTTCCCTGTCTTTTTCCTTTAAAATAATTGGCCCCAAGTACAAAATGATAACTTCAATTCATTTTGTTTATTCTCATGACATGTTCCAAGATAATTTTGTGAACACCTAAGTGTTCCATTTAGTATTAGGAGAAGTAAAATGTTAAGGGATGTTTAAGCTCTGTAAAGTTGAATAGACTAGCATTTGAATGACAGGATATAATTACAGATCACCAAGGATATAGTACAAAATGTACCCAATCCCACGTCTTCATATTCAGCTAAGAACAGAATGCTTTAGTAAGATATGAGATTAATAAAATATCAAAAGATAATAATTCTGGAAGAACCAAGTCTTCCTAGTTAGAACTATCAGAGCTGGAAGAATTATTACTAAATTTCATAAAATCTGTATCAGTCATAATGGACTAGACTCTGTACTACTTGTGTGTCATTAAATTGAAATCTGCCTTTTATTTTCATGTTATTGTATCCAAGAATATGTGTCCAAATACTCCATCTAAACTTATAAGATCCCTAAGGGCAAGTATCATATCCTATATATCTCTCTCTCTTAGCTCAAGTTCCCCCTAACACAAAGCCTAAACAAGGTCTAGAAACAAGTAATTTATTTGGGATGTGATCCTAAGAAGCAGAAATGAGAGAATAAAGCAGGAAAGGATGAAAATTCTTTAAAGGATACATTCTCAATGTCACTATTAGGTTATGGGGCCTGACTGAAATTAGAGGTGGCTCAAGGGGATGTGACATCAGTACTGAAAGCATCTGCTATATTCCCATACCTTGCCCTACATTTAAGACTCTCAGTAAAAGCTTTCTGAGTCATTTAGTCAATTGCAGTGCTCCCAAGGCTTCCTGTTCAAATCAGTGATCACCTGAGAAGTTATACATTGCCTTTTACAACCACATTCCAGAACGTTATGTCGTTCTGTCAGGTCCACGTGTCTTTGTAAGACAAGTAATAGATGCCTTCTCATGTCAACGTAAGCTAACAGGGAATCCCAACATGAGCCTCAGGCTGAGTTTGGATTTGGAAATCTGAAGGCAGCCCTCTTTCTCTGCACGCTGGGTTTTTTTTCTCTCTGCAGAATTTAAAATAAGCCACCATGATGAGTAGGGCTGTCAATCAGTCATCCAGTGCTCATTGCCTACACTGAGGTGGCACTGTTGGCAATTGAGAGGTGGGAGATATGACCCTGAACATTAAAGAGCCTGGCATTTTACTAAGAAGGCACATAAAGAGTAGTCCACATGCAAACTAAGGATCAGATGACTACTACTTACAAATATTATAGGAGCTCACAAAAGGAGTATGCCATAGTGGTTAAGATGGTCAGCACAGGTTCTGTGGAGGAGGTCCCCTGGGTTTCCAAGGAGCTGTAAGATTTAGAAATGTGGAGTGGAGAAGAGGGGGCAGGCAAGGACAAAATAGGCAAGCAAGGGATTAGAAGAAGGAATGCGTCCAGTCCGTTTCCAAGAAATGACCTGCCCAGGGGCAACTGCATCCACACTAAGGAACTCCTTACAGAATGCTAGTCAAGATGGCAAACCAGAATCTATTAGGATCTTGGAAACATCTTCCTATTCTTTGAAAATTAGAATTCAATCCCTGTCTTACTTTGCATAAGATCTTGAAAACTGCACCAAGTATGGCTTTGGTAATATTCTGGGTGAACTCTCTTACCTAGTCACAAACATAATCAATCTTAACTGGGGTCAAGGAACACTTAAAACTCAGCCACTAGAAAGGGTTCTAACAACAACAACAACAACAACAACAACAACAACAAGGTATTCTTTTTCAAGGAGCCTTGACACACAGGTATTTTTCCACAGAATTTGAAGATACGGATTCTATGACATTGGTATGAATGCCTCATAGTTCATTTTAACATTTCCTGCCTTAAAATGATTTCCTTTGAGTTGGAAGCAAAACTGAAAGGGATATTAATTCTTAGTAATTTTCTAGTTCTTAATCTCCCCATTCTTTAAGAAATAGAACATCCTTGGAGCACTGAGCTCAGTCAGTTAAGCCTCCAACTCTTGGTTTTGGCTCGGGTCATGATTTCACGGTTCGTGAGATTGAGCCTCACATCAGGCTCTGCACTGATAGCATGGAGCCTGCTTGGGATTCTCTCTCTCTCTCTCTCTCTCTCTCTCTCTCTCTCTGCCCTATGTTCATGCACACTCTCACTCTCTCTTTCTCAAAATGAATAAACTTTAAAAAAAGAGCCTCATATTTCCTACCTTCAACCCAATGTAAATTTAATTAAAAAACAAAAAGAAATAGAATATCCTTAACTTAAATCCACAGACCATCAAATAATCCTATTGTACCATGATTAGTTATTATCACCTAAACATTACTTTAATGCAGAATGTAACAATTGGTTATTTTCACCACACTACTATTTTACATTGTAAAAATGCTCACCAAATATTTTCAAAGTTTAAAAGAAGTTTTTTTTAATATTATATATTAACCAGGTGATCACTTCTTAGTTTTCTTTCTTCATTCCATATTTGTTAACTAGGAGCTACAACCTCAGCCTTGCAGAAATGGTTCTTGTTTCAACTCTCCTTTGTCCTGGCATAACATGGGCTGGACTTTTCCCACTAAGGCTTGTCCCAGTTTTGCATGCATTCTCTAGTTTTCTCTGTTCTGGAACACCCCCATTCCCTGCAGGATCACCAGTTTGGTTTGGAAACAGTTTTTTGTTTTTCATTGCAGATCTTTTGCTCATGCAGCAATGTAAGTTTAAATCAGAGTAAGAAGATCTATATTGGGCATATATCAAATGATAAACAAAAAGCAATTCTAAATGGCTATAGCATACAGAAGAGATGAGTTATCCTGAGGTACATCAGTGCTTTGATGTACCTTTTTTATCGACATCCCATCTGTCAATAACGTAACATGAAAGCATGCTGTATCATGCAGTGATGCTTGAGAAAGCACATTTATTTTACATGTTGATTTTCAAGCCTAAATGAGTCAAATACCGTCCTCCCAAATGGTTTATTAGTTCTTTTGGGGAGTGGGAGTGTCCATATAACTAATATCTGCCCCACAACAAGTAAAGCAAACACCAAACTGAAGTGATAAATCTACCTAAGAACTAGATAGTGTCACCGACTGGTGACAGGTCCAATTGCAATGAGATTCTACTAGGCATGTCAGAATAAAGACCAAAAAAAGAGGGAATCAAAGTTTCAGGAGTGACAGCTATATTCATCAGAGTTTCAGAAAAAGTGACAAGTTCCAATAGGGTTTTCTTTTCTTTTCTTTTCTTTTTTTTTTGTTTAAACACTTAGACTCCTTGTCTACACATTTCAGGGATGAGAGGAGAGATTCATGTTTGGCTCTAGCTCTGAGACTATGCTGTTAGCCAACCCTGCATTCCAGCGGCATCTCAACATGCAGCCAGCTTTTCTATGTGGGAACCCTCTGACCTCACCATCCGGTCCTGTGACTGCCCTGGCCTTGCGACCAAACACACTTCGTGATCCCAGTTCTGCAAACTAGATACCTCTCTCCGCCACTCCCTTCTTCACCCTGCCTGTCTTTCCTGACAAATAAAACAATTCTCCAGGAGTGGGTGACTGATTACAATCCCTGCTCTTCCATAATTGGCTATGCAATTTGGGGTAAATCATTTGGCCAGCCTGAATCTCAATTTTCTTATTTGTAAAATGAAGGGTTTGGCTGAGATGGTTTCAAAGGTCCCTTTGAATTCTAAAATACCACTGCCATTCTGTCAGGCTCTTGGAGACTGTGGCCTGTCTCTGATTGGTCCTTTGTCCTTTCAAAGAGTGAGCAGCAATTAAGTGCACTGAACAAACATGTTACAACTCAACATTCTTTGTAAAATACATGCTTTCCTGTCAGTTGGACCCTTAAAGTAACTGTTGTTTTAAAATTAATTCTTCCTGGTCTAGAACTGGACCAGGTACAGAATAATGGCATGTATATTATTCTCACATAGCATATGAAACAGCCAGTGTTTTTGCAAATAATAAAACCAATGTTGGCTAACTGATGCAAAAAAGAAATTTATTGGAAAGATACTGGAAGATTGGACAGTTCATCTTGGAAACAGGAATTCAGGGCGATGTGGCTCAGTCAATACCCCACCAGAGGTTCAGTCAGTATAGGGTGCTGGCACTGGCACCATCAGCCCTGGATACTTGTCACCATTCACTCAAGTCTTAATTCCACCCAGTCACTCTGAATGATATTTGACTATCACTGGCTTTGTTATCACTCCCTGAAGGGCCAAAGTCTTGGGAAGAGTCTCTGATTGGCTGAGCCTTGGCCAAATGTCTATACACAGGTCCAGGGAGTCGAAAGCAGGATTATCTGCTCCTCTTCAGCTTCCAGAGTGGTACACCTGATCCTGGGCTCCATTTATCTTGCACTCACCCAAATAGGAGGAGTTTTGGGATGCCGGACAACCAAAATGACAAATGTTAACTACACACTTTTCTCACTTGTGATTATAAATTTAACACATCTTGGAGGCATTTGTAAGAGGTTGATTATGTTCTGGAGAGGTTTACAGCTGATAGATTATTCCATCATTATTTGATCACTTCATTGATTTATGTGAATCAGTGATTGGTCCAGTTAATGAAACAATATTCATCAGGATACTAATTTATTGAGCTGCCTTTTCCTATTTACATGGCTCCTCTGGATGACAAAGTGAGTCCTTGGAATGAACAATGAATCACTGGAAGGAAAAAGCAAGCACATCTTCATTGTGAGCACACACTGTCATTGATTTTTAAAGTAAAAAATAATATCTGGCATTTAGTCCTGGTCTAAAGTTCTTCACAGAGATGGTGTTAATTTCCCTAAGATGTTGCATTGTCCTGGCTTTATAGATCAGCTGGGATGGCTGAGTGACCTGAAATTTCGGTGACAAATGTCAGCAGAGACACTAGAGCTAAGTCCTCTCAGCCTCCTTCCAAAGTAAATCCATTAAGCCTCAGAAACAATTCTTCCACCCTGAAAACAAAGTGGCAAGCAGGCTTCCACGAGATTGCTGCCATTAGGTGGGACCACTTCCACGGCCAATGTGGAAGGGCGGTGTAGAAAAGAGATGGGAAGACAGTTTTGCCAAGGAGCTCAAGGATTGAGACAGTCTTTCAGAATGAACAGTGAACTCAGAGAGAAACTTCTCCGACAAAATGCAGTGGGATCAGCACATAAGAGGCCTTCTGCTTTTGTTACGTTTTTAAGATATTCAGAGGCCAAACAAAGAAAACCTCCCTAAAGAGAAATAAGCAGCCAGCATCCCAGAGTCCCATATCCTGGAACGCAAAGTTCCTCCCTGCACTGGGCAACCCAGGGGCTCTGACTCCCTTTCCCACAGGAGAAGCAGGTCCTGCCAACTGCTTAAGGAAGTGTCTGTTCTGGTATGAAGAATGGGGGCGCCTGCCCGGCTCCGTCAGTAGAGCATGCCACTCTCAGTCTTGGGGTGAGCTCGAGCCCCACATTGGGTGTAGAGATTACTTAAAAATAAAATCTTTAAAAAAAAAAAGATGTATTCGTTATGATACAGGTTTGCATGCATATAACAGAGACCCTCAAATAACAGTAGCTTAAATAAGATTGAAGCTTGTCTCCCCCCCGTGTAAAAGACTCTTCACTGATATGATACCTACTTATCCTTCGGGTCTCACTGAAAATGTCACCTCTGAGAAGTCTCCCCTGATGCTACCTAAACAAGCTAAGGTATTCTTGCCTTCTGTTTTCTGAGTGCCTTCTAACTTCTCTATCAAAACAATGATCATACTTTATATTATGGATTGTTGAATTTTCCACACATTAGAGTCAACAGCACAAGGGGAGAGACTCTGTTTATCTTGCTTGTCACCATATCTCCAGAGAGCCACCTCCCACCTGTACTGAATGTACCTCTATTGAATGTTCTTGAGGGTGACAGGAAATGAATACTTCTGGTTTATTATACACAGGGCAGTTACTCAGAAAATTTTGAAATGGTAAATAGTATTTTAAAACCAGAGAAATAATAGCCATTTATGCTTCTAGCACAACCATAGATTTGGAAGAGAGCAAAAACAAACATTTCCATTTCAAAGACCTCTGCCTATAAAGCAGGGGCTGGCAAACTTTCTGTAAAGTGACAGTGAATATTTCAAGTTTTGTTGGCCATATGATCACTGTTGCAACGGCTCAACTCTGCTGTGAAAGTGGGAAGACAGAAACAACCAAGATGTAAACTAATGGTGTGGCTGGGTTCCAATAAAACTTGATTTATGAGTACTAAAATTTCAATTTTGTGTCATTCTCAAATGTCATGAAATATTCTACTTCTTTTGATTGCTTTCAACCATGTAAAAATATGAAAGCATTCTTATTTCATGAGCCTTGTAAAAAAAAAAAAAAAAAAAAGCAGCAGCTAGACTTGGCCCATGGGTTGTGGTTTGTCAGCCCTGTCAGAGCGCACATTTTTTGACAGAGATGTGTCTGGCCTTGGGTTGTTTCTTTAGCCCCTCAGTGAAGTTCACACTCATAAGCATCTACTCTGTGCCAGGGTCAGGTCAGAGGCTGCAGAACTGCAAAGATGGTTAAGATCAGCCCTGTGCCACTAACTCCACGCGACATGGACCCAAATCCACAAAGTGTGGTTGCAGCCTCTGGTTGAAAGGGAAAGTTACTTCATGACAAGATGGCATCTGAGGGGAGAGTCGTGGGCCGCATGCACCCAGGAACCAGCAGCACCCAGTCTGGCTGTGGCTCTGGATGAATCCCACAGGGAATGCCGGGTAGTAAGGCTAGGAAGGCCTGTGGCCGATGTATGAGGGACCCTCAGGGACCAGCATGAAGCTGAGTCTGGTGGGCAACTGAGAACCAAAGGGGAGGATTAAACTGAGATCATTAAATTGGTACTAACAGTATATTAGTTTTTTAATGTTTTAACTTTCAAACTATTAAAAAGTGATTTCTGAAAGTATTTGATTCCTTTTTCTGTTACTAATTTACCAACTATTTCAACTGAGAAACTCTCCTGGGAAAAATACACTGAGTTCAAGGGCACCTAGGAGGGGAAAATGCCATCAGTGTTTTCCCAGGGGCAGTGCTTACAAAAGGACCCATTGTATGGTAAAAGAAAACAAAAAGCAAGAATAAAATGATCATTTCAAATATTCATTAGATTTTGAGAAAATTCTGAACTATCAATCACACAATGCCCTCCCTAGCTCCACATTAAATAAGAAACTTCTGTTTTGTCCCAAAGGAGAAAGTCACTCAATATTATACTGCCCCTTTCCTTTTGTCTCTTAAATGGGAGTTTTGTTGGAAATCATCAATTGGAAAAATAATAAGCCATTCTTTCAGGCCAACATAAAACATAGGAGGCAGGAAAAGTCAACTCAGGTCACAGAGATGAAAACTGAATGCTCCTTCAAATGGTATAAAATATCACCTTGCTCATCCAAGCAAAAATTCAGGACAAGCCTCTCGGAGTGCCTCCTATTAAAAGATACCATCTTGGCACATAGGATGCTCAGGAAATGGAAGTGGCATTAATCTGCATGCAGGGATCACCTCCTTCATGCTGATGCCCAGTCCAACTGGGGGATGAGGAGTCCAATCGCCGGCACCCAGCTGAGAGGTCTTGGGTGGAGAGAGGCAAGTCTGCCTCCCACTCACGAATTCACCTGGCTGCTCCTTTCTGCCAGATTTACCCCCCCCACCTTTCTCCTCTCCCTGCTCATAGGATTCATGGATAGGGGAATCAAGTGCTGGTTGAGTGCCAATCAACAACAAACCACTGTGGTGAAGGATCGACATCTCTAGTTAACTAAATATTTTTTTAAGCTGTTTCAATTGAAGTTGGGTTGAAATTTTTTACTTTTTTATTAAAATTTTTTTTAATGTTTATTGATTTTTGAGAGTGTGAGACAGAGCGTGAGCAGGGGAGGGGCAGAGAGAGAGGGAGACACAGAATCTGAAGCAGGCTCCAGGCTCTGAGCTGTCAGCACAGAGTCCACGCCCGGCCCAAACCCATGAACCCACAAGATCGTGACCCCAGCCGAAGTCAGATGCTTAACCTGCTGAGCCAGCCAGGCACCCCCGAAATTTTTTAAGATTTTGAGTATTACATTTATATGGTTCAAATTTCAGCAACTGTAGAGATGGAGTAAAAATAAAACAAAACTCCCTCCCATCACTATACCCCAACCTCTCAATTCCCCTCTGCATAGGTAGTCTTTGTTGTTTCCTAAATAGTTTAAATTATGATAGTAATTGTATTAGTTGAGGTAAAAGGCTGGAATGAATAAGTCCCAAATGCAGTGGCTCAAACAAAAATAGAAATTTCTTTCTTTCTCATATAATAGTTCAGTGTAGGTGTTCTGGGTCAACCGGTGGGCCTGTATCACTCAGTCATTCGGGGATACAGGCTTCCTGGCAGCTTCACAGAGGAGCTCCAGCATGGCCATCACTGTCATTGGATGGGAGAGGAGCAGAAGGCAAAGGCCAGGGGTTTTCCTTTCCACACATTTCACTTCCACTCACTCTATTGGCAAAAGCCGAGTCACATGGTCACAGTAGCTGTAAGGGATGCTGGGGAAGGTAGCGGTATCCCCGCTCCAGCTGTGCTACTACTCTTGTGCCTTGCGACGTTAAGGAGTTTAGCCCCCGGCTCACTCTCTACAGACCACCTTGCAATGCTTTTCCAGGCTGCTGCCAACTGCCTGCGCCAAGTGAGGGCAGCAGCCCTCCCCATAATCCCTGAAGTAGAGCTACCATTAGCTTGTAACAGTCAAGAGACTGTTACTGCAGAAGAGAATTACCATGCAGAAAAGCCATGCTTAATGGGAGGCCCTACTCATCCCCATCCAGTGAACACTCTTCCCTTTATCAATGCATTTAACAGACACTTTTATAGTGTTATATTTTGTGTGATTTATAAAAATTAACTCATTTAATCTTCATAATAATCCTCTGAGATAGGCACAGTTATGGACCAGTTTTCCAGTTTCCAGAGGAGGAAACCTGGAAACTGAGAGGTTAAGTAATTGCCCAGGGTCACAGGGAGAAAACTTATGTTAGTCTTTTTTTACCAACATAACCTTGATTTTATTGTAATTTCAATGAATTCACTAAAAAATCATGCTTCCCTGGCAAGCAGAGGTAGCCATATGACCCAGTTCAGGTCAGTGAATTTAAGGGGAAATCATTGAGTCAGGTACCAAGGAAAACTATTGTTTTACTGAAAAAAAAAAAAAAAAAGAAAAAAAAACAAGAACAAAAAACAAAAAACAGGAGAGATACAGATAGTGTACATCTTTTGCCCTTTAACCCTTACCCTTCTTCGGCTTTGGAATGTGGACATGATGCCTGGAAGTTAAGCAGCCATTTTGTGACCATGAGGTGAACACAGATTTCTTTGTTATGTGAATAGAGAGACAGGGGGAGAAAGAGAGAGATACTACATGTGTGTGTGTGTGTACATGTGTGTTTGTGTGTGTATGCATGTATATATGTACACATACATTTACAGAGAGAGACCCATTTAGTAAAAACACTTGAACCGGGCCCAAACCATCTTTGCTGATACTTAAATCTAGATCCTGGTCCTGACTGCCCCAAAGTCTGTAAGTCAGGGTATCCCAACTGGCCTCTCCATTAGGCCTGTTCTGTGTCTTCTCAGAGTGCACTACTTATTTTCTCTATGTTCAGGCCCCCATGCCAACTCTACCCTCAACAAAGTCCATCTTTCTTATCATAATACACAGCAGTTCCTCATGGTCTTGAAATTCTGAATTCCACAAAAGGATTTGGATCTACCCACTTAGGTTCTGAGGAAGCAGTCCTAAAACTGGATAACCCAGTATCACTGCTGCCCCTGCAGTTGTATTTGTTAAGCCATTTACAAAGTCCAAGAAAAGAATCCTAGGCATCTCCTAAATTTTAGAAAATTCCAGCCTTTTTGTAATATCACAGAAGTCAATGTGCAGAGGGACCAAAAAATTGGGCCTCTCAACTCTGAAGGGTTCAGTCTCCAATCCAAGAGAACCACTTAAATATTCATCTGCTAGGATACAGAGCAGATACAGAGGCCTACCTCCAACCCCCAAGGGAAAAGATGGCCTGGCCTATGGATTGTAGCCTAAGGACCAAGGGTTGAACATAAAACAGATTTTATTGCTAATTATTTTATTGGTAACTTTTGAATTTTTTTTTAATGTTTATTTATTTTTGAGACAGAGAGAGACAGAGCATGAATGGGGGAGGGGCAGAGAGAGAGGGAGACACAGAATCGGAAGCAGGCTCCAGGCTCTGAGCCATCAGCCCAGAGCCTGATGCGGGGCTCAAACTCACAGACCGTGAGATTGTGACCTGAGCTGAAGTCGGACGCTTAACCGACTGAGCCACCCAGGCGCCCCTTTATTGGTAACTTTTAAAGGCCATTATGAAGCGATTCTTTAATGGCAACTTTCCTCCTATTAGGAAGGCCTGATGCATGGGACCTCTGTGAACAGCTAAGAGTTTTGGGAGACTGGGCACATCCAAGTCTAAGGCTGACAGATTTTAAGCATGGACTCTTAAATGGAGATGTTAAACCTCACTTACCATCTTTCCAGCATATCAAAGCATTTTTTTTTTTCTTCCCAGAACAGGAGAGCAATGTTCTCCCAAAGATGAATCAGAAAAACGCTGGCAGCTTGGAAATAGCAAGTAGCCCATCTCCACTCTAAGATGTTAAGGTTTAGAAAATGCTGGGGATTGTGGGATTCTTCCCGCCTCCCTCTCTCTGCCCCCTCACTCACTTGCGCCCTCTCTCTCTCAAAAAAAAAAAAAAAAAAAATGTTGGGGGAAGGCTCAGCCACGGGACTTCTACTTATGCTAGGACAGTATGGAGAAAGAGGGAGACATAAAGAAATGACCAGAAAGGAACCAGGGGGAAGAAAATTATGAATATAGGAGGCAAAATATGCTGTTTTGCTCAGTGCGACAAGGAACTTAGTGTTTAACGTTTTCCTATGGCCTTTAGCCTATAGGTTCTCCTATAGAGGACTCTCTCTAAAGGATAATATTCATTGTATTTGGATCTTTTCTTAAATGAAAAAGGCCTTGAAAAATGTATTTGCATCTCAAGAGCTGAAACTAAATTATTTTCCTGAATGGATGAGGAGATTAAGGGCCACTGACAGTGGAGGAAAGGAGGAGACAGTTATCCCTTGGCCACACCAGCTCCGGGACCCACCACTTAAGGCTGTCAAAAACTGTCGCTGGGGTGCCTGGGTGGGTCAGTCACTTAATCATCTGACTCTTGATTTCGGCTCAGGTCCAGATTTCAGGATCATGGGATAGAGCCCCATGTCTTGCTTGACATGGGGCCGGGAACCTGCTTGGAATTCTCTCTCTGCCCCTCCCTCACTCACACTCTTTCTCTCTCAGAAAAAAAAAAATTATATATATATGTGTGTATATATATATATATATATATATATATATATATATATACACTGTCTCTGAAACTTCTGAATTGTTAACTTTAAAATGGTTTATTTTAAAAAAATAAATATATAAAAGGGTTTATTTTGTTGTGCGAATTTTACCTCAAAATTTTTTTTTCTTTAGAAATATATATCAGGGGCACCTGGGTGGCTCAGTTGGTTAAACCTCTGACTTCAGCTCAGGTCATGATCTCATGGTTCATGAGTTCCAGCCTTGTGTAGGGCTCTGTGCTGTCAGTGTGGAGCCAGCTTTGGATCTTCTGTCCCCCTCTCTCTATTCCTCCCCTGCTTGCTCTCTCTCTCTCAAAAACATGTCAGAAGAAGTTTGTGAGAGACAGGGCAGAAAAACTGGTCAAGAGAAGTTGCCTGTTTAAATGCTATACCCTAACCCCCTCCCTGCTTTCCCAGCACAGGTCATTCCCTCTCCCAAACCTGGCTTGCTCCCCTAGTATTAAAGCCTCACCACACCATTGCTTCCCTCCATAGAGATAGCTGTGTCACTATTCCAGTGTCTCCAGTAGTTAACATCTGTCATTTCTATTCAATTAAATGTAGGTAGCACCTTTTCACCACCACTCCCTACTTTGTAAGATGAGGCTATCAAAGACCCCACTCTCCCCTCACTCACTTCCTTTCTCCTAACGCCCTGCTATGCCATGTATACTTTTTTTTTAATGTTCATTTATTTTTGAGAGAGAGACAGAGACAGAGACAGAGTGTGAGCTGGGAAGGGGCAGAGAAAGAGGTAGACACAGAATCCAAAGCAGTTTCCAGGCTCTGAGCTGTCAGCACAGACCCTGACGCAGGGCTCGAACCCAGGAACCATGAGATCATGACCTGAGCCGAAGTCAGACACTTAACCAACTACACCACTCATTCCCCCTGCCAACTATAATTTTATCTCTATATCAGTGAGATTGATAAAAAGGTTAATCTCTCCTGCGATTATAATGAAGTCTTCTGTGCTTTGTCTTCAAAGTTAAAAATCAAGTGCTTTATACCACTCTGTCTATATATTGTTTACTGCACTATTTAATAACTGATTTCCAAGAAAATTACCCAGAACTAAACTACATGAGTTTACAGATGCAAAGGGATTCCTAAATTCCTAAAAGATTACATAAAAATAAACCCAGACCAAGGTGAATAAAAGTGAAATTTTAGAGCACAGTAGAAAAAGAGTAAGTCCTACCTGTTTCTAAAAGGCAGAGTTGGAGTGGGGGTGGGCATGTCCCAAATAAAAGATAAGGAATCTTAATGTCTTCAGATTTTCTCTCCATAACTCTGGGATCTAGAAGATAGAGGAGGAACGCCTTCAGATTTCTGAAGGACAATTATTTTCATCTTAGAATTTTATACTCAGATAAACAAACAGTGTGAGGGTAAAATAAAGACTTTTTCAGCTATGCAAGGACTCCAAAATTTAGCTTTCACATACCCTTCCTAGGAAGTTACTGTAGATATGTACCAACAAATAGAGGAAGTGAATTAAGGAAGACAAAGACACAGGATCTATAAAATAGGGTCCATCCAGGAGAATCACAGAAAAAGGTCCCAGGGTCACAGCAGAGCTGTGGGATCCCAGCAAGTACTTGACCCAAGTTTGAAAAGGGTGAGGTAAAAGGAGATTCCAAAGATTTGACACCATCCTTGGGAACTTGAAGAACTTAAGTAAACAGTCAAGGCAGAGAAACCTAAGTTGGAGGGTGGGGGGAGGAATAGAAAGGAAGACAAAGAGGCTGGGACAGAGGGAAGCTGTTTAAGACAAGGGAGCAATTATTTTATTTTTTAATTAAAAAAAAATTTTTTTGGAAGAGAGAGCATGTGAGCGGGGGTGGGAGGGGGTGCAGATAGAATCCCAAGCACGCTCCAACTCGGGGTTCAGATTCACAAACTGTGAGATCATAACCTGAGCCAAAATCAAGAGTTGGAGCTTAACCCCCAACTGAACCACCCAGGCGTCCCCAGGAGAACAATAATTAATAATGATTATGACCAGGAGGATGATCAAGAAGGGATTTAAAAAAAACGTTTTTTTTTTAAACGTTTATTCATTTTTGAGAGACAGAGAGAGTGTGAGTGGGGGAGGGGCAGAGAGAGAGGGAGACACAGAGTCCGAAGCAGGCTCCAGGCTCTGAGCTGTCAGCACAGAGCCAGACCCAGGGCTTGAACCCATGAACTGTGAGATCGCGACCTGAGCCGAAGTTGGATGCTTAACTGACTGAGCCACCCAGGTGCCCCAACAAGGGATTTTTAATTCAAAATGACAGACTAACCATACATCTCTTCTCTGTCTTGAGATCTGAATTAAAGAGGTAGTAAATGAATTGTAGTACAAACAACCATTCTGAAGAGAAATGGAGGAGTTCCATCAATAGACCAAAGTGTTCAGCTCGTTTCTGGAAGGCAGAAAGTTGGTAGAGGGATTTCTGATCAAGATGCCTATCAAACACATGCATCTATCATTACTTGTTCCTAAAACCCCACCAAAACATATTTTTGAAGGCATTAAACCAGGTAATCCCACTGAATCACCAACAAAGTAGGATGTGTCCAGTTTGGTTTGCACATGTTGGGTCAGCTCTGCCTCTCAGCTCCCATCACTTCAGGTGTCAGTGGATCTCACACACCAGGGAAGTGGGACAGTGCCAAGGGCAGCAAGAAGAGCTATGAGGATTGCTCTGCTCTTGGTTCCATTCCTGAGACTCCTCCAGTAAATCAGAAAGCTGCTTGGAGCCCTGGTGATCTCATTGGTACAATGGGGATAATAACATCTAATCTCTTTCAACAGGGATAATAACATCTACCCCCTTCAATGGGGATAATAACATCTATCTCCTTCGAGGGTGTGGTTGCTGGACCAAAATTAGATTCAGAAGTAGGTAGAAACTATATGTCCCGATCCTTAAGTCTAGAGAGTTAAAACCAACCATCTTCCTTTAACATTCAAATTACAATGAAGGCATGGGCATGCCTGCCTAGATTGGCAGGCTCTGCCACCCCATCACATCCTCACCTTACCTCACCTACTGTGGGAAGTCAGTCCCCACAATTCCACCATCAACCCTGAAACAGATCAGTCCCCCGAGCCTGGAAGATGGACAGCAACATGGGTGGGGTGGGGGCACTGTCTGCTGACCATGGGGTCTTACCCACAGTGCATAATGTGATCTGTTCACCATTGCTTTCTTGCTGCTACCAACACTCACAGAGAAAAGTCTGCCTTCCCAAACATTTCACTTGGCAGAGTGCCCAGGCCCAAATTGACCTAGACTCTCATTCTCTACAATGAAAGCCGTTGGCCCCAGACATGTTGGTGATGATAGGATAGTGGTGGCCAGAGGTAATATTCCAGCATCAGCCTCCCTCTCCTGCTTATGAGTCCTGGCACAGCCCCTAGGGCAACAGAGCCAATCCTCCAGGTGAATTGAATCTCTAGGCTTCATCATCCTTTTTTCTTTCTGCCTTTCTTTCCCTTCCTTCTTCCCTGCATCTTTCTTTCTTTTTTTCTTTCTTCCTTATCTTTCTTTCTTTCTTCCTTCCTTCCTTTTCTTCTTTCTTTCTTTCTTTTTTCTTTTCTTTTTTCTTCCTTTTTTCTTCCTTATCTTTCTTTTCTTTCTTTTTTTCTTTTTTCTTCCTTTCTTCCTTATCTTTCTTTTCTCTTCTTTCTTTCTTTCTTTCTTTCTTTCTTTCTTTCTTTCTTTTCTTTCTTTCCTCTTTCCTTTCTTTCACTCTTTCCTCCTTCCCTCCTTCCTTTCCCTCTTTCCCTCACTCTCTTTCGTTGCAGTCCAGCCTCTCTCTATCCATCCAATATAGCAGGTTTCAATAACCTGCTATGTGTAGTAGGCTGAAAAATGGCCCCCAAAAAGGTTCACATTCTTGTCTCTGGAATCTATGAATATGTTACCTTACATGGCAAAAGGAACTTTGCATATGTGATTAAACTAAGGATCTTCAGATGGGATTATCTGAGTGGGCCCAATATAATCACAAAGGTCCTTATAAGGGTAAGGCAAGAAGGTCTAGGGGAGAGAAGGAAGCAGGGAGAGAAAAAGATGTGACAACAGCAGCCAAGTTGAAAGAGAAATTGAGATTGGAGGTTGGAGTAAGGGGCCACCAGCCAAAAAATGTAGGCAGCCTCTAGAAACTGGAAAAGGCAAACTCAATTTGTACATCTGACCTCCAAAATTCTAAAATAAAAAATGCTTTAAGTCACTATGTTTGTGGTAATGTTACAAGCAGCAAAAAGAAACTAATTAAACAGTGAAAATTAGATCATCTACTTTGAAAACCTATTTCATAATATCTATAGAAGCTGAACATATATGTATGTCTGTATGTATGTTTCCTAGGTATGTACCCAACAAAAATGTATATAATGTTCACCAAAGACATTGACTTTAACGTTGCTAGCAGCATGATTTATAAAGTCTCAAACCTGAGAATTACCAAATGATTATCAGTAGCAAAATGAATAAATTTAGGTAAATTTACACGGTGGAATACTATACAGCAAAAAGAATGAACAAACTATGACCATGGACAGTTAGCATCTTCAACACAATGTCCAGTGAAAGAAAGTCAGACAACAGAGTACATTCTGTACGATTCAATTGCTGTAAAGTTCAAATATAAGCAAAAATAATCTATGCTGAGTGAAGGCAGTACCCTGCCCCCTCCAAAGAGAGAATATAAGGGAGCATTCTGGGAAGCTGGTAATGTTCTGTCTCTTGATCTTTAAGATGCTTCATTTTGTGCGAAATCATTGAACTTGTGTAATGTGCACATTTTAGTATGTACTATACTTTAATAAAAACTTTTTTTTTTTTTAAATAGAGGATAGGAGATCTGTGCCTTCATCCAAATTTGCCACCTTGGGACCCTCCAATCTCCCATCAAAATCGGGTGGGGTACAGGGCAACCCAGATCCAGGATTCCAACTCCCCAGAGCCCAACTCTGGGTTAAGATCTCCTGTGAACTTGCTTTATATATTATTACTAAAGGGCCCATTTCAACGGGTTATTTTTCTAAATAAAAGAAGGCTGTCCAGAGATAAGTTTACTTTCCCCCTTTGAGGGCTCAAAACTAAACTAGTTTTGATTGACATTAACTCAGCAATAAAAAATGGTCATAGTTTTTTTCTCCACCAGACGATCCCTGATAAACGAAGAGTTAAAACCGCTGCAGCAGAGTTTGACATATAAAAGACACATTTTGTTAAATTTTATTGAAGTGTTATATTACTGTTTTAATAATAGCGTAATAAAGTTATAAACTCATAAAAACAAAACACGAACGGTTGCTCCCACCAATACCCCAACCTGAAGTGAGACCGGGGCTTTACCCAAAGCGGGTACAGGGACGGGAAAGGGAAAGAAGGAGCCGCGGGAGACAGACACACGGACCAGCCCGGTGGATAATGAATTGGAGGGAGAGATGCAGGTATGACAGGGGAAATCGGAGGCCGGTAGGGGTGGCGATCTCCTCGCAGTGGGGAAGACCCTGCCGCCCCTACTCTGGGCCAAGTCGTCCCCGCCACAGCGCGGTGGCTGCGTTGAGGTGGGTGTGTGTGGTGGGGCTACTTGTGGGGACAAAGGGCGGAGCTTCAGAGACAAACCTTGGCCCCGGGGTCCGTGCAGAGTTTGGCCCCGCCGCCCCCACCTGCCGTGCAGCGAGGAGCCAGCGCGTCACTCCCAGCGGAAACGCCGCACCGCCCGGGCGTCTGGCGAGGTGCGCGCCTCCCGGCCCCCGCTCCGACGCTTCGCGGCTTCGGGCCCGCCGCCTTCCTCGCTCGGCAGAACAGGGGCGGGGACAGGGTAGCACCTACCGGAATCCGCGACTCCAGCAGCCGAGGAGCTTTCGAAGCCAAGCCAGCCCAGACGGCACCCTGGAGCCTCCCGCGCTGAGGGTCCGCGCAGAGCCGAGGGTGGGAGGCGCCGACGCCGACTTGACAGCGCGTCCCAGGTTAGCTTGCGACGCGGTCTCTGCAGGCTACACTTGGAGAAACTTTGGATCGCCGTGTTGGCTGCCGGGAGGAGGGCATCGAGGGAGCTACCCGAGGGCCGCGGCCTCCGTGAGCCCCGGCCGGTACGCCCAGGCCCTGGGAGCCCGCAGCTCCCGCGCAACCTGACATTGCGATGCCCTGAGCGAGGACCGAGACCCGGAGCCGACGGAGGGCTGCTGGAGGGCAGGAGCCTGTCCAGACTCCACTCAAGCCCACTCTCACGCCTCCCGCAAACCCTGCCTGTTTTCAGCTCGGGCTTTGCAGCGGCTCGGTTTTGAACCCCGTCAAGATACAGGTTTCGCCTCCTTCTCGGCCTTGCAGCGCCGGAGGGTGGATAGGGGCAGCCAGCGGCTGCAGGATGTCGGGGAGCATCCGGGCAGGGGCTCGCTGGCGCGTGTTGGCGCCGCAGCGGGAACGGCGCGCGCGAGGCCGCAGGAGCGCGCGGGTCTGGGGGTCCGACTGGCGCGCGTCTCCGCAGGTGCCTCGGGCAGCCGGGAGGCGGGAGGTACTGGCTGGGAGCAGGAGGCGGGCTGGGGGCTGCGGAGCCGTTTACAGCCACTGGCTTGACAAATGGGAGCCACACGGGGGCGGGCAGTCCAGTCCCGGCGCATCTCGGGCGCTCACAGCCTTGGCACCTGGACCCCGCACCCCTTTACGGGAGGTCCGGGATCCAGAGGTCCGCCTGCCCCAGGATGGGGGCAATGGCTGCTCCCCTCCCGCGCGCCATTTCCCAAGGGAGGGCCGTGTCCTCCGGACTGGCGCTGCGGGGACCGCTCCGCAGCCGCTCTGGTCAGGAGCCCCTTCACGTGGATGGCGATCACCTCAGCTCGCCAGCTACCTGTCTTGTCTCAGAGACGAGGCGACACAACGCACACTCCGCCCCCACCGGTGCCCCGGCGCTGTCGCCCCAGTCACCTTCCTTTGCCCTTCTCTGACAGCACCAAGGGCTTGCTCGCTCTCGCTCTCAGGAAAAACTGAGGGAACAAGCTTGGTTCCCGGAGCCAGCGGGGACTGTGGAGACACAGCTAGAATCCTCAACAGCTTGGAAATCCTATCACCTTGGTTCCCTGAAACTTGCAGGTATAGGTTTGTGTGTCTGTGTGTGTTTGTCTCTGGGAGTGGTGTCTACGGAGACAAGTGGGGGTGTAGCTGCCCCGGGGACCCAGCCCCGAGGCCTAGGGGACATACAAGTAACTAGAAGACACCAGTCCTTTTTGGCTTTGTGTGGGAAACAAAGCAAACCTTACCAGCTACTCCTTCCCTTGGGCAGTTTTGAAATATTTCCTACAAGCCGGTGCCAGAGAAGAACACTTTTCCTGGCAAGTCATTACATTTCCTGGGACAGTCTTAGATGCATCTTTTGTTCTGGCTCTGCCCCTTTCCTTGCATGGCAAGAGGACACACGTTTTGCTTGTGGCAGGCAGACTTGGTTCAGTCTAAGGGCCACTAGCTCCCACATCCCGGCCTTGGGCTGCCCACTACACCTCTGGATTTTTCAGACCTGTCTGGGAAGGGCAGAACAGCAGACCTACAGCGCCTGGCCCATTCAAACTCAGGGCTGTACTCTTCTCTAGACCCCTGGGCTCCTTCATCCGTCTCTAGGCTATGGCAGTCATCTTTGCCCTCTGCCTCCTCCAGGAGACGGATGATGGAGACAGCCTGGTAGGAGCCTGAGGGGGGCGGGCGGGCTGACAAGTAGGAAGTGGGACTGGATGAGGAAGAGTTTGTCACATATTTTCTCCAAGTGTACATAGGAAGCACCCCCTATTGAATATATGGGAGTAGAGCCAGAAATCTTATTTTTAATAAGCTCTCCATGTGATTATGCTCATGGAAAGCGGAAACCCCATTGGTGTAGGTACTTTGGCCTCCCACTGTCAGACCCCTTAGCCCAGGATATACATTTAGTGATGCATGTGTAGAAACTGGTATTTTTTTTTTAATTCCTAAATCACAAATGATCTTTTTAAAATTCTTATGATCATCTTCTGTAGATATTATCTCAATTTTAGGATGAGGAAACTGAATCTCAGAGGATCAGCTTCCCAAGGGTTGATAACTTGGGAAGAGACAGAGCCCCAGTCTCTAATACATAGACTGCTGCCCCTTGTGAGCATGCTCTGATCCCCTTGCGGGCAGCACAAAGACATGACAACCTGGAGCAAGGGTGAAGGGCTGAAAATCCAACTTGAAGCCCTTGTTAATTTCCAGCCCCCTTGCCCTTTATGGGCGGGAACACCAATCCTATTTGGAGGTAGAGTAAGAGTCTCAAAGGAAAAGAACAGCTCTCTCTGAATGCAAGGAAAATGGGGGTGGCTTGCAGGAAAAGAGCCATAAGGAAGGCCAAGCCTATCATCTGCAAGATGGCTTTTTAAATACCTCAGCCCATGTGGTACTGGCCATGGTTGGTACCACCCAAATCAGGTACTCAAAACAACTCTACTCTATGGGAAGCTGGTATCCAAGAAGCAAGGAAATAAGAAAGCAAGAGAAAGGACACAGGAAGATCTAATTAAGTCCTGGTAAGCAGGGGAGTAAGAGGAGTGACTGGGAGGTGTCCCACCCTGCCTCCCTTGGCTTCCTCATCTGTATGGAACAGGGTGATAGGGTGCTAGGCCAGGTGAATGCTATGGCCCTTTCAACCCCAGCGCCCTTGCAGGCCAAGCTTCGGCCTGCACATGCAGGATGGCGGTGCCTGGGATCCACTCCAGACACTTTTACAGACTCCTAATCACTGAAATATAATTAACTGAACAAACACTGTAGGGCTGTCTTAAGAAGGAATTAAAAACCTAGACTCCAAATGGGAGAGACGCGTGGAACAAATTATTGGTATTTATGTAACTCTGAATAGCTTTGATTTCCTTCAGGAGGAGCTGACAGCTGGCTGACAAAAAATTCATCCAGGGAGAGAAAAGACATAAGTGAAGTCTGAAATTTTGAATAACGTTTTCAGGTAACTTTCTATTTCCATTTGGAGTGGGTGTCTGAGGGGCGAATGCAGTTATTTGAATTGCTTCATTTATCAACAGGTATTTTTAATAGGGCTCATAATTCTAAGACCCAGTGCTTTTTTACTTCTTTTTCCTGGCTTCTAGTCTCCTGCTAGCAGGGCTGAGTGAGATCTGGGGATTCCACTGTTCAGCCCATAGACTCTCACCTTATCCCCTATTTTCAGCTTTTCTGATGGATCTGTTCAGAGAAGAAATCTTGCCTAGAACAGTGGTTCTCTACTTTGGGTGGGAAAAAGTTCCCCAGGGGTCTAGATGTTCTGTCCACAGACTTTGAACCACCCTCATTTTCCGCCCTGTGCCTCATTGCCACTTTCTGTGGCACTTGGGGCCTCTCGCCCCTAAACTTCATGGGTCCTGTGGGCAATGTGGGGGCCACCTCCTAGTGGCTCTATGTGGCAGCCTCTGGGATGCTGAGGCAGTTTAGTACACCACCATCCCCACTCTCTTTCCAAAGCTTGTTTGAAATTAATTGCTCCTCTCACGATATATCTGTCCTCCAAGTTTTCTTTGTTCTTCAGAATACGCATCTGCTTAAATTTTTTAAATAACTAAGTTGTAATTTCAGCGGGGTCTTGGGAGTAGAGAGAGGCACTAAAAGAGTATAGTAAGTATGCCATGATGAATCCTAAGAGATGTTAAAGACATTCTAATTTTAAAATAAAAAGCAATCTGTCCAGCTGTTTGTTGATTAAGCTTAAATATGCTGAAATTATTCTATTTGGAAACTATAAGGAAAGTACATTTAAGGCTCTTTTTTTCCATATTCACTTAATAGATTCCATTTATGTTTACAAAACATTATTCATAGATCTTTAAAAAACTACATTTTAAATATTTTATCTGTTATTTAAGTAGCCTGTGAATTAAAGACATGATAAAAATAAAAGAAGTCTAAATTCTGAGATAAAATTTGTAAAAAGAAGAATACAGTGAGTATTAAGGCACGATAGGAAAGTCTTTTTCTAGATGTCTGATTTCATCACCTTGCTCCACCCCCTACGGGGGATGAACGGTAGATCCTTAGACCGTTGTCATCCCACAGATGAGGAACCCAAGACAGAGGCTGAGAGATTGAACTGTGGCATACAGCTAGCACATGGGGGAATCGGGATGGAAATCTGGGTTTGTCTGACTCCTCAACTTTCTCCAGTTGAACTGTTATCTATTTGGACGGTGTAATTGCATTTGTGGATTATTTATATGCTACATTATAACAAAGGGTCTGACTGAATGTTAATATAGTATCAGCGCTCAATGAGGATGTTTCACAGGAGGAGACAGGAAGCAAGAACATTTCTGAAGTAGGATAATCATAGGCTTGAGAAGGATCTTCATCACAGGTAGGGCTTAGTTCTATGAAGAGTAGATAAATTGAACTTTAATATCAGCATTTTTGATGTGCAGGTGAATGAGCCATGATAAAAGAACTAAGAGAGAGTAAAAGCATAAAGACAAAAGGATTATTCCAGTAAGGTACTGATTATGAGACACTAGGAAACCAAACGTGTATCTATGGACAATAAAGTATCTGACAGCTTTTTTCTCTGTGAAACTTAATTTTAAACAATTTTAGAATTATTCCACTTAAATGTGAACAGTTTAAAAAGTGAGCAACCCAAGGGGCTTTAGAAGTCTTTAAAATGAACAAAGAGTAAGCCCTTGTTGTTGCTGTTTTTTTTCTAGACAGTTCTCCAGTGCTCAGGAGAGTACTGGAGAGGGAGTATGCCTACATCCACAAGACAGATTCACTAGGTGCCACTAGCTGGTGGTGCCACTGCCCAGCTTCTTCAGAGAGCCCTGGAGCCCACGGCACCCTCCCTTCCCACAGGACCACAGTGGGGCAGTGGCCTCAAGCAGCCCAGCCGGAAGTACATGGCCAGCTCCCCTTCTTTTCTCAGAACCTTCTGATACCAACCTTGGTGAGAGAAATGATGACAGAAAGTGGTGAGGCTTAGTGTTGTGGAGAAAGCCTTTAACATGAGGGTGGGTGAAAAGATTTTAAAGTCTTTCCAAAGGATTCTTGTAAGAGTGTTTATTTAAAAACAAAACAAAACAAAACAAGGTTGGTCCCAAAAGTAGAAACTGTATGAGAGTATAGTATTGAAATCTGGTGTCTGGCAACTTGTTTTCATTTGAATATGTTCCTCAAATGTCACTTTTGGTCAAAGGTGTTTTTACATGACTAATACTGTATCTCTTCTAGAATTGCAGCTTCTAAATGGTTTCTATATTTGATATTATATTGCAGCTAATTTCTCTACATCTCTGCTTTATTAAACCCATTTGTATGTGAAAAATGCTGAAGGATTTCTTTTGTGAACCCTTTTCAAATGCTTTGCCTTCAGAATAGACCTCAGTTGGGACCCAAGCTGTCAACCAATCTAAATTCCTAAGGTCCCAAATTGCAGGTATGCCGGGCTTTGGAATAGCTTTTATAGAATGTTGCACAGGCAGACAAAAATTGCAGCATTCACTTTCATTATATTTATGTATGTATATATTGAATGTTGTTCTTTGCTTATTAACATCATGAGTGATACTAAAGCAGAATGAATAAGTATATTCTTTTGAATACTGCCTTTCAGGAGCTCACAAGTTGAAACTCCTAGGCGTAAGAAAGTCTAGGCATAAATACTGTTGATAATACCACGTTGTAAGAAGTTATGATCTAAGATGGCTCTTCTAAATTTTAATTATGAGGGGCGCCTGGGTGGCTCAGTTAAGTGTCTGACTCTTCATTTTGGCTCAGGTCATGATCTCACAGTTCATGAGATTGAGTCCTGTATCAGGCTCTGTGCTGACAGTGCAGAGCCTACTTGGGATTCTCTCTCTCCCTCTCTTTGCCCCTCCCCTGCTCACTTGCTCTGTCTCTTTCAAAATAAATAAATAAATTTTTTAAAAAATAATTTTTAATATTTATTTTTGAGAGACAGAGAACAAGTAGGGGAGGGGCAGAGAGAGAGAGAGAGATACAGAATCCGAAGCAGGCTCCAGGCTCTGAGCTCTCAGCACAAAGCCTGACGCAGGGCTCAAACCCATTAACCATGAGATCATGACCTGAGCCGAAGTCAGGCGCTTAGCCAACTGAGCCACCCAGGCATCCCTAAAAAAATAAATTTTAATTATGGAACATATCTTATGTAAGTGCTATTATGCTCTTGTCTGTATACATGATCTATTTTACCAAAAAAAACCAAACAAAACCAACAGATTAGTACTATCATACAGAAGAGTATGTGAAATATGTTCTTTTAAAGAATAATAAAATAAATAACAAACCACCCAGATTAGAAACAGAACATTAACCAAACCTTAAAATGAAAGCAATGTGTGTCCCTTCCTAATTGCATTGCTCTCCCTCCCCCCACCAAAAAGTAACTTTCCCTTGACTCCTGTGTTAATCATTACTTTTTTTTTTAAGTTTCCCACTTGTATATGATCCTTAAGTAAATTGTTAAACTAGGTAGCAAGCACAAAATTAGTTGAACAAAGAAAGGCATATAGCACCGATATATGACTAAAGCTCTCAGGAGAAGGTAAGTTTAACAATCTCTGGATCAGAGTTTGGCCCAGCGTTTATAAGAGCCCCTTCTGAGAAAGAGCAGGAGTCCTGGGAAACAAGGGGCTCACCATTATAGGGCTTCTGGCAGGGCTTCAGTATAGTCCAGGTTCTGGATATCCAAGGGGAATGAATGTTTAGTCCTTCTCCTCCTAGGCTCACCATGACTTATCCCCAGGTCTCGAAGCAGGTCAAAGCAGAACAATTGAGCAGAGCTAAAAATAGTGGCACCGGATGCCCCAGAAAGCAGAGTATAGAGGAGGGAGGAGAGACGTGGTCAGGACGAAGAAAGTAGAGATAAGAACTGAGGGCAGGCTCACCTGGGCATCTGGTTCTCAGTTAAGAAGATGGTAAAATGATAGTATGATCTCAGAGATGATGTCTGTGCACATCCATTATCCTGGCCCTTCACCATCTTCCTGGGATTTCTTGTGCTTCTCCTCTAAGATGATCTCCAGCCTCTGGTACCTTGTTTCATCTTTCTTGTTCTACTGTTTCATCTTGGTAGATTATATCCTTCAGTAGATTATTAAGAGTATATCTCCAATCTTGACTGACGGTTTGGCTAGATACAGAATTCTAAGCTGGGAAGCATTTTGCCTTCAGATTTTTAAAGACTTTCCTCACTGTCTTTTACTATTGTTGATATATCTGAATCCATTGTAATTCTTGATACTTTGGCATGTGACTTATCCACCCCACTCCCCACCTCCTGCCCCCAAGCCTGTGAAATCTTCTTTGCTTTCAGTGTTCTAGAGACTTACAACCATGTGCCATGGCCAGGGTCCATTTTCATCTATTGTGCTATGTTCTAATTGGACACCTTCAATTTGGAAACTCAAGTCACGCATGAAATTTTTCTTGATCTCAGGCATCATTTCCTTTCCTGTTTGCCCCTTCTCCCACCCCCACTATTTTTGTCTTGCCAGAACTTCTAGTAGTTGAATGTTCGATTTCCTAGTGTAGACCCCTAATTTTCTTTTTTTTCCTGTCCTGTTCTTTTTGCTTAACTGCTAGAGATTTTATCAACATTATCATCTAACCCTTCTATTGAGTTTTGCAGTTTGTATGGTGTTTTTATCTTTTGAGAACCCTTTTTATGGTCTCTGAGTATTCTTTTTTTTTAAGTTTATTTATTTTGAGGGGGGTGGGCAGGGATAAAGAGTGAGAGAGAATTCCAAGCAGGCTCCTCACTGTCAGTGCAGAGCCCAGCATGGGGCTCAATCTCACAAATGGCAACATCATGACTTGAGCCAAAATCAAGAGTCAGATGCTTAACCAACTCAGCCACCCAGGCACCCCCTGAATATTCTTTTTTCATAGAATCTTATTTTTGTTTCATGGTTACAACATCGTCTTATCTCTTTGAGGATAGTAAGGTTTCGAAATTTTCATTTTCCTGGCTAATACCTGTTTCCTCCAAGTTGCCTTTTTTTACTATTTGTTCTGGTCTCTATCTTTAAGGTAAGAGGCTTGTTTTGTTTTGTTTTGTTTTTTATTATCTGTTCATAATTAAAAGGCTTGATTTAAAAAGCTGATGAAGGGGCACCTGGATGGGTCAGTCGGTTAAGCTTCTGCTCTTGATTTCAGCTCAGGTCATGATCTCATGTTTCGTGAGATCAAGCCCCACACTGGGCTCTGTGATGAAAGCTCAGAGCCTGCTTGGGATTCTCTCTCTCTCTCTCTCTCTCTCTCTGTCTCTCTCTGTGCCCCACCCCTGCTCCCATGCATGCACTCTTTCTCTCTCAGATAAATAAATATTAGAAAAAATAAAAATAAGGCTGTGTGTTGACAGCTCAGAGCCTGGAGCCTGCTTCAGATTCTGTCTCCCTCTCTCTGCCCCTCCCCCACTCATGCTCTGTCTCTGTCTCAAAAGTAAATTTTAAAAAAAATTAAAAAAATAAAAAGCTGATGAGAAGCCTTGAGCACATGGGTGAGGCTTGTAATCTTTCTTTTCTTTTCTTTCTTTATTTTCCTTCTTCCTTCCTTCCTTCCTTTCTTTTTTTCTTTCTTTTTTTTTGAGAGAGAGAAAGTGAGAAAGAGCAAGCAAGGGAGGGGCAGAAAGAGAATCTGCCCAGCTCAGAACCAGACACAGAGCTCTATCTCACAACTGTGAGATCATGGCCTGAGCCTAAATCAAGAGCTGGCTGCTTAACCAACTGAGCCACCCAGGTGCCCCAAGGCTTATAATCTTTAAACCTCACTGTAGGATGATCTGGGTGGCGTGTTAAGGAATCCCTGTGGTTAGTACTCTTAGGTATTTTTTTTTAAGACAGGTCAGATTCTTGAGAGGAGAGTATAATGATATTATACTGAATAATAAAGGTACAGCTACCAGGCTTCTTGGAGTTGCATCGGGGGGAAGGCTGTGAGTCCCGTCACTCGGTGGTCAGTAAGCATCCAATCACTTATTTCCTATTTTCTTGTCCTCAAATATGTTGGATGTCTTCCAGTCCAGAGGCCCTTCTGTTTCACCATTTCTGGAGAATAAAGCTCTGGACATCTCAGATGAGATGGGTAGTATCCTATCTCCTAGTGGCTTGGAGTGAAGGAATGACCTGAGGCAGTGTTTCTCAAATTTTAATGAACATCTAAATCACCTGAGGATCTAGTTAAAATGTAGGCTCTGGTTCAGTAGGTCTGGGATGGAGCCTAAGATTAAGCTTCAGGGAATGGTGTGCTGCTGGTCCAAGGTAGGGTCCCATTGTGAATAGCAAGGACTTAGGGATCTAACTGCTTCTCCGACAACTTTTCACCTAGTCCTCATTATTTTAGCCATTCACTCCACCACCCACCCAGTTCTAGAGCTCCCTGCTTACTGCCTCTCTAGAGGATTCCGCAGTGTCTGTGGGCTTAGTTATCAGCTTTATCACGAATGACCTGAGGCACAGCCTTTTCAGGTTGGCTAGTTTGGTCACCACTGGTCCACCTGCTTTCTGGCTTCCAAATGTTGCTGTTGTCTTCTCTCCTTTTCGTGCTATCCTTGTGAATTTATGTCTTTTTAACAATTCTTCAGGCACCTGACTGGCTCAGGCAGTGGAATGTGTAACTCTTAATCTCAGGGTTGTGAGTTCAGTTCCCATGTTGGGTGTAGAGATTATTTAAAAATAAAATCTTTTTTAAAAATTAAAAAAAAAATTCTTTAGTTTCAGGGGATTGTTCAGGAAGGAGCAAAAGTAGAGGTGTGTGTTCTGCCACATTCACCCTAACTATTACCATCTGCTAAAATATTTTTCTAAAGTTTGGCTACATCAGCATAAGTAGAGCCTGATTTATGATAAATAACTGCTATTTTAAACCTCTAGGTTTTTGCACAAGGAACATTCTCTACTTCTGTCTTCCTACTTTGTCTGCCTACCAAACTCTTAGCAGTCCAAACCCAGCTCAATTGGGTGGCCTCTGTGAGCCCCTCAGTCCCCAAGCCACCAAAGTCTGTATATTCTCCTGACTTTAACTCATAACCAGCTGCTTATATGGTGTCTCTTCCAAACAACTGAGTAAGCTCTTTAGGGCTAGGGCATGTACCTTTGTAGCTCCATGCCCAAGATATAATAGGAGCTTACAGCTAGCTGTTAGATTAAGTTCTGTGTGCATGCCTTCTTTCCCCCTTCATTTTCTTTCTGTTCTCTTCACCTCTTTTTCTGTTAAGAAGTCATTATATTTATTATCTATTCTATTATCCAATAAAAACTCATGTCCCATATTGTTAATTTAAAAGTAAATGAGTAAAATAGGGGCACCTGGGTGGCTCAGTAGGTTAAGCGTCCAACTTCAGCTCAGGTCATGATCTCATGGTTTGTGGGTTCAAGCCCCACATCAGGCTCTCTGCTGTCAGCACAGAGCCTGCTGTGGATTCTCTGTCCCCCTCTCACTGTCCCTCCCCTGCTTGCACACGTGCCTGCTCTCTCTCTCAGAAATAAACATTAAACAAATAAAAGTAAATGAGTAGAATAAATAATACTTCTCAATTTCTAAAACCTACTTCATTAAATAAAAGAGATTTAAATATTATATAAACTTGGGGTACATGAGTGGCTTAGTTGGTTGGGCATCTGATTTTAGCTCAAGTCATGATCTCATGGTTCGTGAGTTTGAGCTTTGCGTAGGGTGAGCTGGAGCCCAGCTTCAAGGGTGGGTGCTGACAGTGCGGAGCTTGTGTGGGATTCTTTCGCTGTCCCTCTGACTGTGCCCCTCAATCATTGTGCCCTCTCTCTCTGTCAAAAATATAAGTAAGTAAATAAATAAGTTTTAAATAAATAAATATAATATAAACTCCATTTGATTTTTCTCCCCAGCTCTAAGCACTATTCAAAAACAAACATTTCCTCAGTTCTAGGTGAAGACATAATACACAATCTTTTCTTTCTTTCTTCCTTCCTTTCTTCCTTCCTTTCTTTCTTTCCTTTTCTTTCTTTCTTTCTTTCTTTCTTCCTTCCTTCCTTCCTTCCTTCCTTTCTCTTTCAGTAAGCTATACGCCCAGTGTGGGGCTTGAACTCACATCCCCGAGATCAAGAGTTGCATGCTCTACTGACTGAGCCAGCCAGGAGCCCCTAAAGACATAATTCTTATCAACTGATGGAATTATCTGTTGAAGGAGTTTGAATCTAAATTATATAAATAAAAGTAATTTTTAGTTTTAAAGATAAAAAATAAAATGCTTATAAAGACTACATGACCTCACTCACATTTCTAGCCTAGAACTTTTTCAGAGCAAATGTACTGTTGTCAAAATGTAACCCAACAGGGGCTCCTGGGTGGCTCAGTGGGCTGGTTAAATGTCCAACTCTTGATTTTGGCTCAGGTCATGATCTCACGATTTGGGAGATTGAGCCACCCACCCAGGAACCCTGCCTCAGGCTCTGCCCTGACAGCAGGGAGCCTGCTGAGCTTCTCTCTTCCCCTGCTCATGTGCACTCTCTCTCCCTCTCAAAAAAAAAAAAAAAAAAAAAGTAAACCAACTGAATGTGGCTGGCTTCATAATCTAGTGTTTGATGTAAATAATGAAATCAAGGAAAATGCATAATCACATGCCCACCATTCCCATTTCAGTGTGAGTTCCAGACATTATGTCAGTTACTTAATGTCTTGTAGTTCAAATGATTTTTCATCCTTTAAAAGAAACATAGAAATGCCCTTAAATTGAAAATCTAAGTAATAGTTGCATTATTTAATTAAGAGCACATTTAAGTAATCTAACCCTGAGAAGTTTTTAGATTAATCTGCCATAAATATGCTATATTTTAATTGATTCAGTTGCAATTACACACACTTTTGGAATTTTTGCTTCAATTTACATTTTAGTATTGTTTTTAAAATATTTTTCACAAGTAGAAAATAAGTGCATTATTGTTTAATTATTGTGGAATTTAGGGAAGTACTCCATTGGTACTAGATGAAGATTTTGAAAGTAAATTTTAGTTTATAATTACCTAAAGGCTGTTACTATTCAAAATTTATTTTATTTTGCAGTTTACTTTTTTGTTCTATATTAATAACATAATCTCATTTATGTACTGTTGCTCTATACATATATATTTCAGAAATTATCAATAACAACATGAATATAAATTGGGATTCCGGCTAATCTTTTGTTCTTCATATTCTTTGATAACCAGGTTTTGATTCTGACTTTTGAAGATGGATGAAGGTATAGAAATTTCAAGTGATGGAAATTCCCTGATCAAAGCAGTCCATCAGAGCCGGCTTCGCCTCACAAGACTCTTGCTAGAAGGTGGTGCATACATTAATGAGAGCAATGACCGTGGGGAAACACCTTTAATGATCGCTTGTAAGACCAAACATGTTGATCACCAGAGTGTCAGTAAAGCCAAAATGGTTAAATACCTGTTAGAAAACAATGCTGACCCCAACATACAGGACAAATCTGGGAAAACTGCTTTGATGCATGCTTGCTTAGAAAAAGCCGGTCCTGAAGTTGTTTCCCTGCTCCTAAACAGTGGGGCTGATCTCAGCTTGCAAGATCATTCTAGTTACTCAGCCCTTGTTTATGCTATAAATTCAGAGGATAGAGAGACCCTGAAAGTTCTACTTAGTGCTTGCAAGGCAAAAGGGAAAGAGGTCATTATTATAACGACAGCAAAATCACCCTCCGGTAGGCACACTACCAAACAGTACTTAAATATGCCTCCTGTAGATATGGATGGGTGTCATTCCCCAGCCTCCTGTGCCACTCCTTCAGAAATAGACATAAAAACAGCTTCGTTGCCACTTACACATTTTTCTGAAACTGAAATGACACTTTTTGGCTTTAAAGGTCTGGAGCTCTCAGGAAATAGTGATGACACACAGGACCCAGGCTCCCCTGTGAGGAAGGCTTCTGTGGCCTCTAATGGTCCCAAGCTACCCCAGGCTCCAACCTGGATCAAGAGTCCTCCCTTATTCATGCACCAAAACAGAGTGGCCTCCTTGCAAGAGGAGCTCCAGGATATTACTCCAGAGGAAGAATTGTCCTACAAAACCAATGGGCTGGCACTTTCCAAGCGATTCATCACTAGGCACCAAAGTATTGATGTAAAAGACACTGCACATTTGCTGAGAGCCTTAGATCAGGCCAGCTCAAGAAAGATGTCATATGATGAAATAAATTATCAATCATTTTTTTCAGAAGGAAATCAGCAATGCATTGAAATCCCTGCTGAGCCAGATCCAGACTCTAACCAGACGATATTTGCTTCCACCTTAAGAAGTATAGTCCAAAAAAGAAACTCAGGGGCAAATCACTACAGCTCTGATTCCCAGCTCTCGGCTGGTCTTACCCCTGCAACTTTAGAAGATGGCAAAGCACTTATAGGAAAGAAAAAGATCCTCTCACCGTCTCCTTCCCTGTTGTCAGGGCCCAAAGAATTGTTGGAGAATATCTCACCAGGTCCCTTGAGCAGGAGAAATCATGCAATTTTAGAAAGGCGTGGTTCAGGAGCTTTCCCTTTAGATCACGGTATCACGCAAGCCAGACCAGGATTTCTGCCACCCTTAAATGTGAATCCTCATCCCCCCATCTCTGATATCAATGTCAATAATAAGATTTCCAGCCTCCTTTCTTGTGGTCAAAAAGTGCTAATGCCAACAGTTCCTATGTTCCCCAAAGAATTCAAAAGTAAAAAAATGTTGTTAAGGAGACAATCACTGCAAACAGAACAAATTAAGCAATTAGTAAATTTTTAAGAGATGACTAGAAAGCACATTTTGTTCAAATGTCTACATCAGAGAAATATAGAACCAGAAAATAAATCTCAAATGTTCATCTTTTAAAATCCTATAATTGGTTAGTCCATAATTGTTAGAGGTATCAAAATATACTGTGTATCATATTAGGTACCGTGGACACACAAATAATACATAGTTTCTGCTAAGGAAATTCTCTCAAACAAAATTAAAGCTATACTTCTCAAAACCTCTAATATTTAACAATCTTCATATGGTCCAAGTTTTTAATTTAAGCAAAAATCAGCAAAAAAAAAAAAAAAAAAAAAAGTCACATGTGGTGGAGATGACTTTAAAATTTTTTTCAGGTTTTTCAGATATTTTATTAGGAAACACTGCATTCAAATCAATAAATATTTTTAACATTAAAAGTCAACAAATAAGATTGTAATTTCCATGATGCCAAAAGCATAAAAAAAAAAGGGACAGCTATTAAAATGTTCTATGAACAATAAGCCAAAGGTACAAAGCCTAAGGCATAAAGAAAGAATGAACTAATTCTTAAAAAATGTTGACTGCAGGTAGGTGAAATCTAATTAAAATTAAAAATTTTTTTCTAATTCAAATTTTAAAAAGACCAACCTATTATAGTAGACTAGGCAGCCAATATTCGTATGGTCAGTTTAATCAACTCCAAGTGACAGATCAGTTTTACAAGCTAGTAATAATCTATGTGAAGTGCTGGTGTGCTGTTTTTTGCTTTATTTTGATTTTAATGTAATTTCATGGAATTGTTTCTCCATATCTTTTAATTCCTGCTATTATTTTTTAAAGCCTATATATAGGTTCTCAACAACAAGATAAAGCAAAAGGTTTAAAAGTGTTCCTCTTTACTTATATCAAATTACTCTTGTCGTTCTAAGGACAACCAAAAAATGGGAATTTATCACAAATAGAAACTATATGCTTGCTTCATTTTAGAAAAGAAAAGCTGATTATTAGATTATCTTAGATTAGCTAAAATTAAGAAAGCCAGTAGAAACTTAATTACAAAATATACTAAATATTCGGCCAAAATTAAACAGTATCTTTAATTTCTAATATATAATCATTAGATATTTATATAATAAGAATAATAAGGGTAATTTCCTTCGCGTGACATTCCAATCACCTAGTATTTAGGACCTATGAATAACTTCTAATTAAATAAATGAATACCATGCTACTATCATAAAATGTTACAAAATGACTATATTATCTGTCTGATTTCAAAATGTGGTGTTTATACAAAAAATCCTCATTTCAATCTAGCAGTTTTACAACAAAGAATAAGTCAAATTATATAAAACCTGAGTATATTAATTTGATGACTGTCATATACAACTTTATTTCTTTGCCTATTAGTAGAGGATATCGTAACAATTGGCATGATACTTGGTAATTTGATATAAGCAAGTTGTAATGTACATGGTAATTATTTAATTTCTTGTGGCTTTTATTTGAAAAAAATAATTGGAGGTTTTCCATTTAATGTTTTGAAGAACAATAATGTAAATTACATTAGAAATATTTTTTGATTCAGAACTTAGAATTGTACCTGATGTTTATAGGTAGCTAAACCCTTTTTGCAAGTTTTAATATTGAGAAAAGTGCTTGGCTTTGAGTTGTAAGGATATAGTCTGGAAAAATATGTAAATAGAGTAGTTCATAAACAAAATGGTATCAATAAAGATTTTAAATGTTATTTTGATTATCATTGCTTTTTATTTATTTCAAATACTAATGATAAATATTTCAACATAATCTCAGGAGAAACTGTGCCACATGTTACTTTGAGTAAATAGAAAACTAAGAAACAATAACTTTTGATGCAATTCACATCCCAATGTGCAAAAAATATTTAATAGGATTAAAGTTCGTTGAAGGTCATATTTATTTTACTTTTTTAATGTTTATTTGTTTTTGAGAGAGAGACAGACAGAGCATGAGCAGGAGAGGGACAGGGAGAGAGGGAGACACAGAGTCCAAAGCAGGCTCCAGGTTCTGAGCTGTCAGCACAGAGCCCCAAGCTGGGTGGAACCCATGAATGGCGAGATCATGATCTCAGCCAAAGTCAGACACTTAACTGATTGAGCCACCCAGGTGCCCCCGTTGAAGGCCATATTTAGAAGAGCTCTTAGTCTTCCATCAATCCTAAAAACATGTTAGGGGCTAAGGTTGCTTGAGTTAGTATGCAAAACCATCCTATGGGACTTTTCACTCTATTAAGTGGACTATATCACTAGGATCCCAATGGTAAGTCACAGATGTTTTCAACAGGAATCAGATATGTATACATGTGCTATATTTTAACTTAACATAGAAGTATAATTTAACTTTAATTTCAAGGTATGATGACACTTCATTCATTAGTTTTACAGGTACCATTCTTAGTTACTTGTGGCTAGGATTTCCAAAGAGTACAGCTAATACTTATTCACAGCAAAGATAATTTTGGGGAGAACATAGGGCAGTCCTAGTTACAGAGACAAGTGGGGACAGTGTCCTATCCAAGCAGTGTCCAGGCAAGGTGGTGAACACCTGCCTGGCATATTCTTTGGTGGAGATGTACGCATCAGTTATCAAGTACCTGAACCATTTAAAATCTCAAATGATAAAACTACCCTTGTTCCGCTTAAATATTCACTATGTAACCTTCTAATAATTTGATTCCTATGTAGCTTGTTTAAAGGGAAGAATGGCAAAAAAAAAAAAAAAAAAAAAAAAAAAATGGGGCACCTGGATGGCTCAGTTAAACATCTGCATCTTGGGGCACCTGGGTGGCTCAGTCGGTTAAGCGGCTAACTTCGGCTCAGGTCATCATCTCGCGGTCCGTGAGTTCGAGCCCCGCATCGGGCTCTGTGCTGACAGCTCAGAGCCTGGAGCCTGTTGGATTCTGTGTCTCCCCCTCTCTCTGACCCTCCCCCATTCATGCTCTGTCTCTCTCTGTCTCCAAAATAAATAAACGTTAAAAAAAATTTTTTTTGAAAAAAAAAAAAAAAAAGTCTGACTCTTGATTTTGGCTCAAGTCATGATCTTATGGTTTGTGAGATCGAGCCCCAAGTAGGGCACTGTGCTGACAGTGTAGAGCCTGGTTGGGACTCTCTCTCTCCCTCTCTGCCCCTCCCCTGCTTGCATACATGCACACTCTCTCTCAAAATAAATAAATATACATTTTTTTTAATAAAGGAAGAAATTAACTTGTCAGGATGATGACAATTGTATTAATCATGTTTTTTAATTTTGTTTATTTTCTGATGCTTTGATATCTTAGGGCCTTGTTGACAGTGGATGGACTGCCCCTCCCAAGGTTAGCTAATTCCTAGAGATAGAAAATAACTTGCCACAGAATGTGGCAAACCAACCAATGTATGCATTATGTATGCAATGCATACACAATGCAATTATGTATGCAAACCAACCAATCCAGAATCCATATACTCCAAATATCTCCTTTATCAGGCTCTCACAGGGCTCTCTCATTCAAGGCTACTACCCGCCTGCCCTAATCAAGCCAGGATCAGGTACCAAACAACCAGAGACAGCTCCTACACCTCAGAAACCACCAAAATTATTCAAACTAGCCAAACCTAAGCCTGCTTACCCTGCCTCATTCATTCTTATAGAAACCATAATGAAGGGTCTTTCCCAAGTTTTCCCCTTACTACTCTGCCTCCAGGCAGACCCTGGTACTTTCCCACATTGGCCCTATGTGATGTAGAATGCTTGCCTCCTCTTGGGAATTTTAAGTAACAAACTACATTTTTCAATATAACTGTCTCCTGATCTGTTGGCTTCAACATATGTGAATAGTAATAAAACCTACATTTTAAAACAAGAAGGCACAGTCTTCTTGGAAGTCACAATTCTAAATAAAATAATAGTTAAGTTTATATAGCCTTGTTTAGTGCCAATATTCCTTAGCTCTAAGTCACATTTCTAAGTCATTTCTAAGTCTCCAAGATAAGAGGACCAGATCTGGATGATAGTAAATCCACTAAATTTACTGGAACTGCCCATTGGCCTTCCCATGGTGACATCCTATCTCTTTGTATACCTTCTTTGAATGTCTACAATTCTTTTTTTTTTTTAAGTTTATTTATTTAAGTAATCTCTACACCCATTGTGGGGCTCAAACTCATGACCCCAAGATCAAGAGACACACACTATCCCCCCAACCCCTGACTAAGCCAGCCAGGCCCCCCTGAATGTCTACACTTCTTAAAGGGAAGGCCAGGAGAGGAAAATCTGGCAAGAGTAGCTAACACAACAAATCACAACAAAAACAATTTAAAAGAATTTCAATTAGCTGAAACATTGGATCAAAGTATAAGGATCATGAGTAGGCTACATTTAGGTTTTGAAAATCAATTGCTTAAGATTAGAAAATCAATAATTTACATGGAAAAACTCTAACAGTTTTAGTTAGATACTAAGTTAACAAGTTTGTCAGGACTCCTAACAGAGCTAAGACTATATTGTTAAAAGATTAACCAGTTTCTACTAGTGAATCTTACTACTGGTAGAGCAAATCTGAAATAGTTTTTTAATTCTAGATAGCACATCGTACAATATATATGTAAGAAGATAAAGATAATAAAAAATCTAGGAAAAAAACATTAAAAGAGGTGAAAGAATTGATATCATTTAGCCAGAAGATAAAAGACTCAATTGAGATTAAATAGCTGATCTTAAATACGGAAGGGACAGAAACACTGACTTAGTCCAGAATCCTCCAAATTAAGATAAACTGGCACCAGAAAATTGAAGTCACAGAAATATATTAACACTTTAGTTCCTAGAGCAGTTTATCTATGGAAAACTCTGTCCAAGGAAGATATGAACCACATTTTTTTGGAAACAGGCAGAGGATGGATGTTGATCAGAGATTTAATGAGATTCATTTTAATGAAAAATCTTTAAAGTCTTTTTAAAGATTGAGACACTCTATGTATTAACAATTCTAGATTCAGTGGGAAAAGTTGAAATTAATGATTGAACTTAGTTACATTTTTGGACTTCAATCACATACATGACTTCTTAGTTTTATTTTCATATTCAATAAGTATTGGTTATAGTGGCAGAAATTTAAATTTTGATTGTCAGGCAAAAACACTTTCCAAAGGTTCTTCTTACCAATTTCAAAACAAAAAATTGCTATTCTGTACCTGCAACTTTGAGTCCTATTAATGTGGAGAATTTGGGACGCCTGGGTGGCTCGGTCAGTTGAGCATCCAACTCTTGATTTTGGCTCAGGTCATGATCTGGCGGTTTCTGAGACTGAGTCCCACGTTGGGCTCTGTGATCACAAAACAGACCCTGCTTAGGAGTCTCTCTCTCCTCTCTCTCTCTGCCCCTCCCCAGCTCATGCATTCTCTCTCTCTCTCAAAATAAACATTTTTTAAAAACCTGGAAAACTTTAAAAATGCTAATTCTTTTAAAATAACAACAAACCCATTCATGTTAGAATAAATAACTATATTTTCCAAAATATACTTAGTGAAGAGAGTGGTATTGTTTTATGGTTTCACAAATCCCTTTAATCCTTGGCTTAATAGAAAACAGCTGGATTGTCCTGTTTCTGCATTCAATCTGTTATAATACGTTGTTTTAGTTGAAACATATGAAGAAAATATGGCTTCACACAAATGTATAATTGTAAAAGGAAGAAATAATGGGCTTTTCAGATAATTGTGGATAGTCTTCTTTGATACTATACTTAAACTTGGGTAAGTGGTACTTTCTTAAAAGTTTAGCTATAATGTGGAATCTGAAACTACATCAATGAATTTTCATATTCAATTACACTATATTCACTGTACTATCTTGCAATTTGAATGGATTCCTTACTCATGCAAGGTTTTATAATATCATGGACTAGTCATTTGGAAAATAATGAATCTTTGAGTTATTCAGATCTTCCAAATATTGACACATTTTATTATAATACATTGTGTTATATTAAATTACATTAAAAATAACATTTATTAATATTGCCACTGGTATCAGAAAAAAAGTCTTTAAGCATTGGGAATTGTCAAGTTCACAATGATGGATTCAAGTTTATTCAAATTCTAATTTTTCATGTAAAAGCTCAGGTTTTGTAACTGGCAACAGATACCGTCAGTTGTTTTCCTCGAAGTAACAAACTTGCTTTGTTCATTTTTGAGAAAATATGTGCCAAATACCCAAGACTGAATAACTAGTCTGTCAGTTGTTCTTTCCAGTAAATATTTTTCCCATGAAAAAAATGACTAGCTCTGTTTGCAACATGTGCTTTTCTTTAGGACAACCACTGAATTTCAGTATACAGCAGAACTATTCTGTGTTTACCTCCCATTTTGTCACACAGACTACATTAAAGAGGCAAGATGTTAATAAATGTTCAAAATAATAATTTTTGCTGAATCATTGATGATACTTCTAAGTCTTTTTTTTTTTCCTTTCTAATGTGAGTGTGTGGCAGTGGAGAATATGATTGCTAACTGATGCCATGAACTTGATTTATACTAAGACATCAACAGTTTCACCCACCATTGTTTTTCCAACATCATCGTATTTACACGAAACAGGCAAATCCTGTTTTTTGTGTGTGAAATAATAACAATTTCACAAATGGTTTTGACCTCATGAATCTCCTGAAAGGGTCTCAGGGGCACTGAGGGGTTTGTGCACCACACTGTAAGAATAACCGGTCTAAGAAAATTACCGAGGTTTTGTGTCCATCCATCCATCCATCCCATTTGTTAGGGGCCTATTCTGACCAGACATCATATAAAAATGAATAGTTTCTTCCTCTAAAACAACACAGCTGAGAACAAAACACAAACCTGTAAAATAATTATAATCCAGCAGAGAAGGTACCTCAGGAGAAAGCCCACAGGTCTGCCTGGGGAAGTCATGAAAGACTCCTTAAAAAACCTTGGTTTAGGGGCTGAGCTCAACAGGCTCTGTGAAGAGGTCATGGCTTTCTACTTTAATCCAGAGTTTTTGATCATCTCTTGAATTCACAAAGTAGCAAAAGACTCTCACAGTCAATATTTCGGTTAAGATTTTCAAACTCTTATTACATTCTTTCATCCCAAGGAAAACATAAAGAAAAAGGCAATGACCAGCCTTAATGAACATTCTGTAGTGGCAAGCAAGCCCAGAAGAGTTCAGCCACCAGATTTAGTCAGACTGATTCCTTTCTTAGGCAGAAGCATAGAAACAAGAACCTCCCTACAGGGCAGGAGGCTGAGTGGGCCCCTTTCAAGCCCTGTTTTCTCTCTTCACTGATGGTGGGACTGTGGAAATAGTTATATTATTGAAAATTATGGAATAATTAAAATATGTAGTAAAGTAGCAATTACTTAGAGAGTCTTTAAGAAACTGGTCCAGTTAAAAAAAAAAAAAAAAGAGCATCCTTTCTAAAGTTAGAGTAGGAGGTGAGTGAGTTAAGGGACAGGCAGATGGGGTTTTCAAGCGTTCTTTCCAAGTTGGTATAAAAGAGCACTATCAACAAATCACTGAAAAGTATAGTTACATGTGGCCTCTGTCCTATCTTGTTTGGGTTAGTAGCACCACTTGACCTTCTGTTACCTAGCAAACAATATATTCACAGCGTGCCTGAGTGGCTCGGTCAGTTAAGCATCCAACTTGGGCTCAGGTCATGATCTCATGGTTCATGGATTCAAGCCCTGAGTGGGGTTCTGAGCTGACAGTTCAGAGCGTGGAGCCTGCTTCAGGTTCTGTGTCTCCCTCTCTCTCTATGCCCGTCCCCTGCTCACACTCTGTCTCTCTCTCTCAAAAATAAACATTAAAAAATTTTTTTAATTAAAATATAGATTCGCTAGATTCTTCCCTCTCTCCCATACTCTCCATTCAACGAGCTTAAAAACTCTTGCAAGTTCTCCCTTTGTAACCTCTTTCCTCTGTTTCTTGAGCATTTCCATCTGCTTTTGCTACCACTTTAATTCAGGGCTTCATCTCCCTTAACTTCAAGAATTCCAAATCTTCTTCTCATGCCATTATAAACACCTTTCTAACACTCAAAACCGGTATTAAAGCTCCCCTACTTAAAATGGTGCAATGAATGATTCCTATGGCCTAAGAGAAAAGGAGCCAGCTCCTTGGCTCAGAAAATGAATCTGGCCCCTGCCTCAGTGCCCAGCCTCATAGTGTGGTGTCTTTATAAACTTTTTGAACAGGTCAGATAAGTCTCTTCCCTCACTTAGAGTTCCTCTGCGCATGTGCCTCTGTCTGAAAGACCCTTCCCTCTCTTACTCTACCTAGTGAATCTTACTCATTCAAGACACAACTTTAAGTGTTTTCTCTCAATTAGAACAAAATGCTGTCTGTTGTCACAACCTGGTGTATAGTTCCATCACAGGAGTTACAGCAAATATCCAACTTATTGTCTACAGATCTCTCTTCCTAGATTTTAAGATCCTTGAGGCAGAAATCATTTCTGAATTATTTGCACAGCTTCAGTCCATCAGACATCAATTAAATGCCTGCCTCTTCCTTCCTCTCAGTATTCCTACTAAGCCCTGAAGACACAAGTGACTGGACAAATCGAGGTCCTTGCCCAAAGGATGTTAGATACAAAGAAGAGAGAGAAGCAATCACAGTCACAAGTAAAAAATGACACTGGTATGGTACAGTAGACACTAGAACAAAGACCCTGAGCTCCTGCTGCTGAGGTCCCAAGAACTCCTAGATCCTGCCCGGCTTCTTCCAAGACCTGGTTATCAGGTGGTCTTGGTTTCATTTATTCATTATACTCCCATTTTCTAGATAAAAAGTTCTTCAGTGCTACTATCTTCATCTTTCTATCAGTGAACTTTTCCTTGCATTGATTCACGGATTTATTATTATAAGCAGATTGTAGGCTCTTACTAGGCAGGCTCATACCTTAAATTTCAAGATGAGAGATAGGGCATTTTTCTATATATTCACTAGGTACTTAATTTTTATAATTACAAGGAAAAACCCCAAGATTTTAACTCCAACAAACAAGCAAGTAACCAATCTGTTGTGAATAATCTTTAACAATTTCCCACTTGGTAAATGAGTATATATCTGACTAATTAGTAATGACATCACTTTTACAGGGCCATATCAACCATACTTTTTTTTTTTTTTTTTAGTGTTTATTTTTGAGAGAGAGAAAGACAGAGTGTGAGCAGGGGTAGGCAGAGAGAGAGGGAAACACAGAATCCAAAGCAGGCTCCAGGCTCTGAGCTGTCAGCATAGAGCCCAATGTGGGACTTCATCTCACAAACCATGAGATCACGACCTGAACCAAAGTCGGATGCTTAACTGACTAAGCCACCCAGGCGCCCCTCAACCGTACTTTTTAAAGCTCTGATTTTTTTTGAACAATTGGATCTCGTACCAAAGTCTCTTCTAGGACCAGGATTGCTCTGCCAAACTTGGGAAATAGCCCTTGGATGCCATGAGTTCTCAACACCAAACATTAGACTTGAGAACCTGGAGGGGAAAAATAAGTTATACTTATTTTGTGTCTGGGAACTTCTTCCCAAATATTTTCCTATGTATACAAATGCATATAAAGTCATATAATTTTACATAAATAGGATACCAAACATCTGTTTTGCAGCCTGCAAGATAACATCTTTCCATATTGATAAATGTAGAGTCTCACTGTTCATATAGTATTGTATTGCATTCTCCTACATTAAGGCCTTTTTATAATTATTATTTATTTTTAATGTTTATTTATTTTTGAGACAGGGAGAGACAGAGCATGAACAGGGGAGGGTCAGAGAGAGGGAGACACAGAATCTGAAGCAGGCTCCAGGCTCTGAGCTGTCAGCACAGAGCCCGACGTGGTGCTAGAACTCACGGACTGCGAGATCATCACCTGAGCGGAAGTCGGCTGCTTAACCCACTGAGCCACCCAGGCGCCCCTATAATTATTGTTAATTAACCAAGTTATGAAGTGTCTGTCCTTTTGCCCATTTTTAGTTGAGTTGTTTAGCTTCTTTTTAAGAATTAGTTTATAGGAGTTCTCCAAAGATTCTGACTATGAGACCTTTGTCAGATAGGTATTAATGGAGTCTTTTGATGATAAGTGTTAAATTTTGATAAAGCCTATTAACCCATTTTTTTCTTTTTTTTAATGTTTTATTTATTTTTGAGAGAGACATTGAGCAGGGGAGGGGAGAAGAAAGAGGGAGACAGAGGACCCGCAGCAGGCCCTGTGCTGATGGTAACGAGGCCCATTCAGGGCTCTAACTCAGGAACCCTGAGATCACGACTTGAGCCGAAGTCAGACACTCAACAAAATAAGTCACCCAGGCACCCCAATCAATTTTTTCTTTTATGATTAGTGTTGTGTTATGAGACATCATTGCCTTGGATGTGGGGGAAATAGGAAAAAAATTGGAAACATCTGACAATTTTATATGTCAATTATACCTCTACAAAGCTGTAATTAAAAAAAGAAATTGTTGCCTACTCCAAAGTCACGAAAACATTCTCCTTCATTCTCTTTTAAATCCTTAATTTTAGTTTTCACATTTGGACCTAAGATTCAAGTCAAATTATTATTTCTGTATGGTATGAAGTAGGGATCAAAGTTATTTTTTTCCATGTGAATATCCACTAATAATTTATTTTCAACAGCATACATTTTATAATTCCCTTACATATTTTTGTTCCCCAAAACAATTTAAAATACAGCTCTAAATCTTTTTTTTAGTCTTTCAACATTTTTTATTATATCATTAAAAGTATCATTTATAAAATTTCCGTTTTTTAAAATTAGGATATAGAGATGAATTAGAATTTGTACCTTGACTCTATAAGGCAACTGATGAATTCGTTTATTTGTTTTGTTTTGTTTGTCTTTTCAAAACTTTTTTTTTATTTATTATTTTTTTTAATTTACATCCAAATTAGCATACAGTGCAACAATGATTTCAGGAGTAGATTCCTTAGTGCCCTTACCCATTTAACCCATCCCCCCTCCCACAACCCCTCCAGTAACCTTCAGTTTGTTCTCCATATTTATGAGTCTCTTCTGTTTTGTTCCCCTCCCTGTTTTTATATTATTTTTGTTTCCCTTCCCTTATATTCATCTGTTTTGTCTCTTAGAGTCGTTATATGAGTGAAGTCATATGATTTTTGTCTTTCTCTAATTTTACTTAGCATAATACCTTCCAGTTCCATCCACGTAGTTGCAAATGGCAAGATTTCATTCTTTTTGATTGCCAAATAATACTCCATTGTGTATATAAACCACATCTTCTTTATCCATTCATCCATCAATGGATATTTGGGCTCTTTCCATACTTTGGTTATTGTTGATAGTAAATACAGCTTTAAATCTTAATCTAAGTGATACTCAGCTGATAAAGTTCTCAAAATAAAAGAATTTTGCCTTAAGATTAATATTTTTAAAACTATTATCAAGGGTCAAATAATCAAGTAGCAAAAATAATCTTCTGGACAAATGAAATTTTATTTAAAACCTCATTAAAATGCAGTTCATTTAGAAAATTTGTAAACTAAGCTTTACTTTTTATTATAATTTTAAATTATTCTTTGTTCCAATTGTTAAAATTTTGTAATTATAAAATTTTATCTTTTGTTTTTGGCAAACAACCATAGAAAGTGAAGTTTTAGGTATTATTTGACAAATAGGACTGTATTTAGTTGGAGCTAAAATTTAAAGTGGAAATATAATTGTCTTCCTTAAATACTTCTATGTCTACAATGTTTCATGTTATACTCCTCACTGTATTATCTACAATGGATATGATCATATGACAAGTCTAGAAGAAGGGAACTAACCTTGTCTGTTGAGTACTTACTATGCGTTGAGCATTGAGCTAGATCCTCTATTACATGAATCTCAATCTTCATAACAACTACAAGAAAATCCTCATTTTCCCTCCATTTTATAGATAAGGAAATCAAGATTCAATGAGGTTAAATATTTCCAAAAATCTATAGCTAGTAAGGGACAGAGGTGGGGCTATAAGGGAAGTCTATCTGAATTCAAAATTATATTTTCACTATATACCACTTTATCTTCTGGGAGAAAATGGCTGATAAACCAAGGCAAATTACATATCTTAGGACATTCATTAGTAAGTTTCTTTTTAATAAATGAAAGAAGTACATGTTTTTCTGAATACCTTGCTCAAGACTAAGCCCCATACTATAAAGGACAGTTAAGAATGCACCCTTACCATGAAGGGCTTTCTAACCTAGCTGAAGAAATATAACTAACATGTATGACATAATTAGTGAACAATATTAAATAGTTAAAATTAACTGTTAAAGGAAGGTCTGGAGACCATTGATGTTGCAGGCATTTTTGAAATGAAGCACTGAAGGTCACTGAATTGACTTTTAGAGTGGGCTACATTGTGGATGGTCTTTAAGAGTAAAATTCAATAAAGTTGCATGTAAGAGGCCCCTGGAGGTTTCTAATTTGCAAGAGGCACTTATAAAAGCTTTCTTCAGCAGAAATACTCAGAGCATCTCTGAGTAGAGTGTGAACAATGAAGACATGAAGAACAAGTTTCTGAAGTTCTAGCAGTAAAATAAGGGCCTGAACAAGGCCCTGAAGGGCCTGAATAAGGGCCTAAGGTGGTGCTGGTGAGAAATGAAAATCAAATGATGTGTCACTAGGATTAAAATTCTACTCTTCAAGCTGCTCTGGAAGATAGTGTGAAGCTTCCTCAAAAAATTAAAAATAGAACTACCCTATGACCCAGCAATAGCAGTGCTAGGGATTTACCCAAGGGATACAGGAGTGCTGATGCATAGGGGCACTTGTACCCCAATGTTTATAGCAGCACACTCACCAATAGCCAAATTATGGAAAGAGGCTAAATGGCCATCAACTGATGAATGGATAAAGAAGATGTGGTTTATATATACAATGGAATCCTACTTGGCAATGAGGAAGAATGAAATCTGGTCATTTGCAGCAATGTGGATGGAACTGGAGGGTATTATGTTAAGTGAAATAAGCCAGGCAGAGAAAGACAGATACCATATCTTTTCACTCATATGTGGATCTTGAGAAGCTTAACAGAAGACCATTGGGGAGGGAAAGGGGAAAAAATAGTTACAAACAGACAGGGAGGAAGGCAAACCATAAGAGACTCTTAAATACAGAGACCAAACTGAGGGTGGATGGGGGTGGGGGAGATTGGAAAATGGGTTATGGGCATTGAGGAGGGCAATTGTTGGGATGAACACTGGGTGTTGTATGTAAGCCAATTTGACAATAAATTGTATCATAAAAAAAAAGAAACCATGTGGCTAAATAAAAAAAAAATTATGCTCTCCAGTAGTATTGTACTCACTATAGATAAAATATTATGATGGAAATAAAGAATACAAAACACATACACAGTTGCCAGCATGCTCCCAATAATATGGAAATGCTAGATCCATCTAATTTAATCTATATTGTTTTCAGTAAGTGGATTTTATTCTGTCATGATAAAGGTGCTCACCTGTGTGAAAGTTAGAACATTTTTAAAGCCCTCTTACTCTTCTGTAATTTCTGAAATAACCAGTTCTCCAGGAAAAAAGAAAGAGGGTGCCAGAGTTTTGTTGAATCTCTGTAATACAAGTGCCAACAAAATGTGATTTATATCCAAGCTATAACATGTAAATTCTTTCAATTACCTTCAGTATATCAAAATCATATTTTTATAAAGGTTTTCAAAGCATAATCTTCCTAAATTATTATTACAACAGACCCACTGAAATATCTTATTTCCAAATCTTTTTTAAAAATTTTTAATGTTTATTTATATTTGAGAGAAAGACACAGCATGAGTGGGGTAGAGGCAGAGAGCGACAGAAGCAGGCTCCAGGCTCTGAGCTGTCAGCATAGAGCCTGACATGGGGCTTGAGCCCATGAGCTGTGAGATCATGACCCAAGCCAAAGTTGGACACTTAACTGACTGAGCCACCCAGGCACCCCTCTTCTTTCCAAATGTTTTAAGCAAGTACAGTATCATAAGGATATATGCCTAATAAAGTAAGCACTAAGTGTTCTTTGATTAGATGATGTGGAGAATAAGTCAATCATCATAATTTATGTGGTAATTAGTTCAGACCAAAGCAGGGGATTATGAAACCAAAACATGAAATAACTTAGAAGAATCTTCTTAGAGATTAACTTTGACTCCAATGGCTTGTTGAAATTCATGGTTTTGTGGTTCCAAGATGTCATAGAAAACTTGTTTTTTGTCAAAATGGTCTCTAATGCAAAGTAAATCTTCAATGGAATAGTTATCATTTTTCCCAGTCCAAATAGTCAGGCTGTACCTGCATTAAAATAAAACAGAATTATACAGTGAAAAGTAAAAGATAAGAAACAGTGATGAGGAATTCCAATAAGCCTAAAAATAGTTACTCTCATTTATCTTTAACCCAAATTCACAGACAAAAAAATTAATTAGCAGTGCTAGAACATATAGTTTCTGTTTCATTCTTTCATCAACATTAAAAGGACTAGAGAGAAAAAAAAATTCACATTGCTGTCAGCTAAATTAGGTAACTGCTATATCTGAGTTACAGGAATGTTAAATGGCTTTGGAAACCCAGACTGGTAACACTGAAAATGGGCCAAATTTTGGACAAAAAAACTAAAGAGATTGTATTGCTGATCAAGGAATATGTTCCCTACACAAAAGCTACAGCTCTAACTTGGTTTTTTTTTTCAGCAGGATGGGTAGTCAAAAGCATGACTGCAAGAGATTATGAAGAGATGTAAATGCCACTGATATTACCAACATTCATATTCACTTATAAATGGCCCTGCTCTCCCTTCTGGTCGGTGGCGGGGTCGGGGGGGGTGGGTTATATGAGATATAAGAATGCCAAGAGATGTCACTAAGGATGCCAAACAGAATAAATTCAGATCCTTTTCTGGAGTTAAAAAAACAATAATAACATATGCAGATTTATTATGGATGTGAAGAATATATTCAGAATTTTAATGTTACTTAAATTGTATATTCTTTAAGTAAACATTACTTCTATTAAAGTACTCTTGTCACAGTGCACCTGAGTGGCTGAGTTGGTTAAGCATCCAACTCTTGATTTTGGCTCAGGTCATGATCTCACAGTTGATGGAATCAAGCCCCGCATCAGGCTCTGTGCTAGCAGCATGGAGCCTGCTTGGGATTCTCTCTCTCTCTCTCTCTCTCTCTCTCTCTCTCTCTCTCTCTCTCTCTCTTTCTCTGCACCTCCCTTGCACAGGCTCTCTCTCACTCTCTTTCTCTCTCAAAATAAATAAACTTAAAAAAAAACTCTTAAAAAATCCACAATACCCCTAATGCATCAGAAACTGAGAAAATGCAAAGCTGGTAAGTAGCTTCACATTTGTTTTCCCCATAAACATGTCAGAATCCAGGAAGAAATCTCCAAAGCACCTCTTCTACTATTAATAAGAAATAATCTAACCAAGGTATATATTCTTGCTATGTTGACATATTCCTGTCCTTAAGGATGGTGACATCATTCTGGAAATGTAACAGAGAAAAGTATTTTGAATTTCATTCCATAGCAGCATTATGTGGCAAACCAAAAAGAAATTTTAAACTACAAGCGAGGATACACACACACACACACACACACACACACACACACACACACACAAATAGGAATTACTTTACAAATTATATTTCTTATGACTTACCAAGACTGAATCAGAAAGAAATTAAAAATATGGATAGATCAATTACTAGTAAAGAAATTGAATCAGTAATTAAAAACTTCCTAATGAAGAAAAGCCCAGGACCAGGTGGCTTCACTGGTGAATTTTCTAAACATTTAAAGAATTAAAACCAATTCTTCTCCAACTTTTCCAAATAACTGAAGTGAAGGAAACAATTCTAAATTTATTTGACAAGATCAGCATTATCCTGACACCAAAACTAGAAAAGAACACTACTAAAAAGGAAATCTATAAACCAATATCCCTGACGAATACAGATGTAAAAATTTCCAGTAAAATACTACCAAATTGAATTCTGCAGCACAATAAAAGATCATACACCATGATCAAGTGGGATTTATCTCTGTGATGCAAAGACAGTTCAACACATACAAATCAATCAATGTTACATGTCACATTTAATAGAATGAAAGAAAAGAATCATATGATCATTTCAGTAAGTACAAAAAAGCATTTGACAACATTCACCACCCACTCATGATAAAAACTCAGTAAATTAGGCTCAGAAGGAACATATCTCAACATAATAAAGGCCATATATGACAAGTCCACAGCTAACACCATACTCAATGGTGACAGGATGAAAACTTTTCCTCTCAGATCAGGAACAAGACTAGGATGCTCAGTCTCACCACTCCTATTCAACACAGTACTGGAAGTCCTAGCTACAGCAATCAGGCAAGAAAAAGAAGTAAAAGCTATAAGAATTAGAAAGAAAGAAGTACAATTGTCTCTGTTTGCAGATGACACACTTTTATACATAGATTTGGTATAAAGACTCAACCAGAAATCTGTTAGATCTAATCAATGATTTCAGTAAAGTTGCAGGATACAAAATTAACATACAAAAAAAAAATCAGTAGCATTTCTATACACTAACAGTGAAATTTCTGAAAAAGAAATAAAGAAATTGATCTCATTTACAACAGCATCAAAACAATAAAAGACATAGGAATAGATTTAACCAGGAAATGAAAAATTTTTATGCTGAAAACTGTAAGACATGGATGAAAGAAATCAAAGAAGACACAAAGAAAAGGAAAGGTATCCTGTCTTCACATAGTGGAGAATTAATATTATTAAGATGTTAATCCCACCAAAAGATTCAATGCAATCCCTATCAAGATTCCAATGGCATTTTTTACAGAAGTAGAAAAAAAATCTCCTAAAATTTATATGGAACCAGGAAAGACCCTGAATAGCCAAAGAAATCTTGAAAAAGAAGAATAAAGCAGGAGGCATTATACTTCCTGATTTCAAGTTATACTATATAGCAATAGTCATCAAAACAGTGTGGTATTGGCATAAAAACAGACAAATAGACAAAGAGAACAGAATCAAGAGCCAAAAAATAAACCCAAGTATAAACTGCCAACTAGTATTTGACAAGGAAGCCAAGGATATTCAAAGGAGAAAAAAAGTCTCTTCAATATATGGTACTAGGATAACTGGATAATCACATGGAAAAGAATGAAATTGAACCTATACCTTAAACCAGTCACGAAAATTAACTTGAAATGGGTTAAAGACTTAAAAATAAGACCTGAAACCATAAAACTCCTACAAGAAAACATAGGAAAAAAGCTTCCTGACATAAGTCTTGGTAATGATTGTTTGGATATGACACCTAAAGTACAAGCAACAAAATAAAAAATAAACAGGTGGGATTAAATCAAACTAAAAAGGTTTCCCCACAGCAACAAATTGAAAAAACAACTTAGGGAATGGGAAAAAATATTTGCAAACCGTATATTAGGTAAGGAGTTAATATCTAAAATACATAAAGAACTAACAGCAAAAAAAAACTAACAGTGATAATTATAGCAAAAAAAACATCAAATAACCCAATTTAAAAATGGGGAAAGACATTTTTCCAAAGAAGATATATGAAAGGCCAACAGGTAATGAAAAGATACTCAACATCACTATTCATTATGGAAATGTAAATCTAAACCACAATGAGATATCACCTCATACATGTTAGTACGGCCATCTTCAACAAGGCGCAAGATAACAAATGCTGGCATGGATGTTAAGAAAAGGGAACCCTTGTGCACTATTGGTAGGATTATAAATTGGTGCAGCCACTATGAAAAATAGTATGGAGGACCCTCAAAAAAATAAAAATAGAACTACCATATGATCCAGCAATTCCACTTCTGGGAACATATCCAAAGGAAACAAAAACATCAATTCAAAAACATCAATTCAAAAAAATATCTGCACCCTCATGTTCATATCAGCATTATTTACAATAACAAAGACATTGAAACAATCATGTCCATCAATAGATGAAGGGATAAAAAAGTTGTAGTATATACATATATACAATGTAGTATTATTCAGCCATAAAAAATGGGGAAATCCTACCATTTGCAACACGATGGATGGACTTTGAAGGCATTATGCTAAGTAAAGCAAGTTAGACAGGAAAAGAAGTACTGTACAATCTAACTTATATGTAGAATCTAAAAGAAAAACAAAACCTTCACAGAAAAAGAGATCAATCTTGTGGTTACCAGGGGTCGAGGGTGGGGAAGGGGTAATAGAGGAAGGTGGTCAAAGGTATAAACTTCCAGTTATAAGATAAATAAATACTAAGGATGTAATGTACAAAATGATGAGTAGAGTTAACACTGCTGTATGATTACATAGGAAAAGTGTTTAGACAGTGAATCCTTTTTTTACAAAAAAAAGGTTATTTCTTTATTTTGAGAGAGAGAGAGAAAGAGAGAGCACAAACAGGGGGAGGAGTAGAGAGAGAGGAGAGAGAGAATCCCAAGCAGGCTCCATGCTGTAACACAGATCCCAATGCAGGGCTTGATCCCATGAACTGGGAGATCATGACCTGAGCTGAAATCAAGAGTAGGATGCTAAATCAACTGAGCCACCCAGGTGCCCTGAGAGTAAATCCTAAGAGTCCTCATCACAAGGGGAATTTTTTCCTTTTCCTTTTTTTCTTTTTACTGTATTTATATGAGAAGATAAAGGTTTGCTGAACCTATTTTGATAATCATTTCACAATAAATGTAAATCTAACTATCATGGTGTATATATTGATGTATTTCAATTATTTCTAATAAGACTGGAAAAATACTTTAAAAACCCTATATTTTTGCTAAAATGGCATCTATTACTTTATTTGAACACTATGGTGACACAGATATGGATTTAGATTAAAAAAAGAGCTCTACAAAGTTACTGTACCTCTTTTAATCCTCCCTCTATTATATTTAAAGTGAAATAGGAAGACAAATTGCCTAAGGGTACCTTAAATTATGTTCATTCAAATCAGTTCTCAGGTTTTATTTTTTAAGCCCTTTTCATTATGAAATATATAGGAAAAACCCATAAAACCATAAATATGAATTTTAACAAATTATTATAAAATGAACTCCAGTGTAACCAAAACACAAATCAAGAAAGAGAGCACACCATCACCATCACTACCTTGGGAGGTACCTGTATGTCACTGTGCTATCACAACCTCTCCTCTCCCCTGGAGACCTCACAACCTTGACCTTGGTGGTAGCCATTTTCTTGTTTTTCTTTATTTACTGCCTATATATCCATCTGTAAAAAGTACAGTTCAATTTTTGCCTGTTAGTTATTTTTATGTAAATGGAATCATATGGTATATAATATTTTTTGGTCTTAGTTCTTTTACTGAATATAGTTTGTGAAATTTCTCCAAGTTGAAACATGTAGCTGCAGTTAATCCATTTTCTTTAGAATACGGTTTAGCATTATCTACTAAAGTAGAAGCTATGAATACTCTATGACCTAGAAATTCTATTCCTAGATATTCCCTCCCTATACAACCTTTATAAATGTAGGCATATGTACACCAGGATGTGTGTGTGTATGCATGCGTGTGTGTGTATGTTCACAGCAGCAATCCCTGTAACAGTCAAAACCATGAAACAATCCAAATGTCATTCAATAATAAAACAAATAAATTGTGACATACAAATAATAGAATATATACTTCTTTGTATATTCTCTATTAGAGCCCTTTTGAGATACAAAAATATTCCCCAACTCTGTGCCTAATCTGTTCATGTTCTTCATGGTATCTTTTGACAGGAACAATTTCTGAATTTTAATGTATTCAAATTACTCAAACATATTCTTTATGGCTAGTGATTTTTATATCTTAAGAATCCCTTCTCGGGGCCTGGGTGGCTCAGTTGGTTGGGTGACCGACTTCGGCTCAGGCCATGATCTCATAGTTTGTGAGTTCGAGCCTCGTGTCGGGCTCTGTGCTGACAGCTCGGAGCCTGAGGCCTGCTTCCAATTCTGCGTCTCCCCCTCTCTCTGCCTCTCCCCTGCTCACGCTCTGTGTCTGTCTCTCAATAATAAATAAATGTTATAAAAAAATTAAACAAAAAAAAGAATCCCTTCCCATCCCCAATGTTATGAAGATATTCTCTAGTGATATATTCCATTAAAGCTTTGCTATTTTACCTTTCATATTTAAAAAAGACTGTGAAAGAAATGTTGTTAAGAGGGGCACCTGCGTGGCTGAGTCGGTTGAGCGTCTGACTTCAGCTCAGGTCATGATCTTGCATTCATGGGTTTAAGCCCCACATCAGGCTTCCTGGAGTCTGCTTTGGATTCTGTGTATCCCTCTCCCTCTCTCTCTCTCTCTCTCTCTGCCCCTCCCCTGTTCATGCTGTCTCTCTCTGTCTCTCAAAAAAAAAAAATGTCGTTAAGAGAATTCCAAAATTAGAAAGAGGCAAAAACAATTCAACAAAAATAAACAAAACAAAAGAGAACTAGACAGAGAAGTAGATAAATCCATCTGGTGCAATGCCATGGAGCCAAACACAAGGGAGTTTCAAACTGAAGGGGGTAAATATGAGTACTTAATTATAGAGTTTAGGAATTTGACTTGAATATGGTTGGGTTGAGCGTTTGACTCTTGATATTTGGCTCAGGTCATGACCTCACACTTTGTGAGGTCCAGCCCTAAGTCAGGCTCTGTGCTGACAGCACGGAGCTTGGAATTCTCTCTCCCTCTCTCTCTGCCCCTCTCCTGGTCACTCTCTCTCTCTCTCAAAATAAATAAAGTAATCTTAAAAAATAAGAATTTGACTTGAACAGAGTGCAATATTCAAATGAGAAATTTTAGGAAAGAAAATGACTTCATAGAGAGAACGTGAGAAAACTGAGGTAGTAGTAATGAAAGAAATAGGAGGTAGAAACTTCTTATTTGAACATAGCAGCCTAAAGTCAGCACTGCCTCTTTTTCCTCCTAGGAATTACCCAGGGGCAGCAAAAAGAAAAAAAGAATGAAAATAGAAACCCCATCTTCAATGAAATTAAGAAAGAACTGAAACTAAAAATTATAAAACAGGTGAAAAGTTTCCAACAGCAACAGAGATTAAAGCCAGATGAGTATGTAAGGAAGTGAAGAGAATTTGCCCATGTCTGTAGATTACAGAGAAAGCCTACCAAAGACACTTCTAGATGAGGGGCAGAATCTACCTAAACACTTTGCAACAGTGGGAATGGCATCCCTGAGCTACAAATGGAGGCTTTCTTGGGGTAGGTTTGGTCCCAAGAAGTTATAGAAACAAGGAAAGAGTTAACACAGAAAAGTCACAGTTGTGCACATCAGACTATTTAGTCCTGTGGAAACTCAAAATTTTAAATATAAGCAATAGATAAAAGATTCTACTTAGAGATACCACAACTGCCTACCTCTATTCACTGGGAAACGTTAAAGGCTAAACACACTCACACATAAAACTCTCTGGTCATAAGAAGCATAGTTTTAATTCCTCTGCAATATGCACTTTGGGCAAGTAGCCTGTCTAGAAAAAAAAAATGACTTTCTCTAAAATGCAGCAATTGGGGCACCTGGGTGGCTCAGTCAGTTAAGCATTCAACTTCAGCTGAGGTCATGATCTCACGATTCTTGGGTTCAATCCCCACATTGGACTCTGCATTGACAGTACGGAGCCTACTTGGGATTCTCTCTCTCTCCCTCTATCTCTGCCCCTCTCCACCCCAAATAAATAAATAAACTTTAAAAAGTAAAAAAAATAAACTGCAGTAATCAAAATAAAATAAGGAGAAGTACAAGAGTATAAGAAAATAATAAGGATAAATAAATGGCAGATGGAGAAATAAAAACATCATCTTTAAAAAAACTGTCAGATATGGGCACCTGGGTGGCTCAGTCAGTTAAACGTCTGACTCTTAATTTCAGCTCAGTTAATTCGCTTGAGTCCCATGTCGGGCTCAGCACTGACAGTACAGAGCCTGCTTGGGATTCTCTCTCTCCCTCTCTCTCTGCCCCTCCCCTGTTCGTGGGCTCCCCCTCTCTCAAAATAAATAAACTTAAAAAAAAATTAAAAAGTAACAAAATAAAAAACTATCAGATAGCTGAAATATATGTAAAATTTAAAGAAAACCATCAAGGCAGATGAAAGCCATAACCAACATTTTTTAAATGATGCAACTGCTTCTTTGAAGAAAGAGCACAAAGCAGAGATATGAGCTATGGAAGAGGTTGCAAGATGGTACCAAAGACATAATAAAACATTAATTGGCAGGGGCGCCTGGGTGGCGCAGTCGGTTAAGCGTCCGACTTCAGCCAGGTCACGATCTCACGGTCCGTGAGTTCGAGCCCCGCGTCAGGCTCTGGGCTGATGGCTCAGAGCCTGGAGCCTGTTTCCGATTCTGTGTCTCCCTCTCTCTCTGTCCCTCCCCCGTTCATGCTCTGTCTCTCTCTGTCCCAAAAATGAATAAACGTTGAAAAAAAAAAAAAAAAAAAAAAAAAACATTAATTGGCAGATTATAGGAAAGAAATAAAGAATTAATACTATTATAGAAATAAAGTGAAGTCTGAAGATATACGAGGAAAAACAGGCATTGTGGAAAATATTGTAAGAGATATAGAAGACAAATTATAAAATCAAGAAAAATAAAATCCAAATAAATAAAAAGCAAAGAAAGACTAAAGAGAAAATAATAGATGCCAAAGATAGGCAACAGAGATCTAAATATTCATAACTAGAAACCCTGAAAGAGAAAACTTAGTTTACAAATAAAATAAAACGAGTATTTCAAAATATAATTCACAGATATATTCCAGAAAAGACATTTTAATCTATATACTGAAAACACCACTTTCTACATTCAGTTGTCCCCCAATAACTCCTGCCAAATCAAGACACTTAAAAGAGGAAAAAAAAAAATCAGACTGGCTTCAACCTTTGCCACATCAACACTCAGTAGAAACCAGAGGAGCAATGTTTTCAAAATCCTCAAGGAAAGGCACTGTGAGCCAAGAATTTTATAGACAGCCAATTTACCATTGACTATAAAGTTCAAAGTTGACAATAAAAGAGAGTACAGTCAAAATTAGGTGAAAGGGGTAAAGAAGTACACTAATTTTATTATTGTTCACAGGAAGAAATTAACAGGTACCTTTAAAGAAGCAGATTAAGCATACTTTATGGAAATTACAGTCATGAATAATCAAAAGGGAAAAATGAACCTCACAAATTATTAAAATTAAAATACAAAACAAAGGGTGGAGGGAAGATGGCGGGCATAGGAGGACGCTGGGCTCACCGCGCGTCCTGCTGATCACTTAGATTCCACCTACACCCGCCTAAAGAACCCAGAAAACTGCCAGAGGATTAGCAGAACGGAGTTTCCAGAGCCAAGCGCAGACGAGAAGCCCACGGAAGAGGGTAGGAAGGGCGGCGGAGGCGGTGCGCGCTCCATGGACTGGAGGGAGGGAGCCGGGGCGGAGGGGCGGCTCGCCGGCCAAGCAGAGCCCCCGAGTCTGGCTGGCAAAAGCGTAGGGGCCGGACGGACTGTGTTCCGACAGCAAGCGCGACTTAGCGTCTGGGAGGTCGTAAGTTAACAGCTCTGCTCAGAAAGCGGGAAGGCTGGAGGACAAAGAGAGGGAGAGCTGCTGAGCCCCCGGACAGCAGAGCTAAGCGTGGCACGGAACAAAGGCGCTCGCCAGCACCATCTCCCTTGCCCATCCCCCAGCCAAAATCCCAAAGAGAATCAGTTCCTGCCAGGGAACTTGCTCGCTCCGCGCAAACACCCAACTCTGTGCTTCTGCGGAGCCAAACCTCCGGCAGCGGATCTGACTCCCTCCCGCTGCCACAGGGCCCCTCCTGAAGTGGATCACCTAAGGAGAAGCGAGCTAAGCCTGCCCCTCCTGCCCCCGTGCACCTTGCCTACCCACCCCAGCTAATACGCCAGATCCCCAGCACCACAAGCCTGGCAGTGTGCAAGGAGCCCAGACGGGCCACGCCACCCCACAGTGAATCCCGCCCCTAGGAGAGGGGAAGAGAAGGCACACACCAGTCTGACTGTGGCCCCAGCGGTGGGCTGGGGGCAGACATCAGGTCGGACTGCGGCCCCGCCCACCAACTCCAATTATACACCACAGCACAGGGGAAGTGCCCTGCAGGTCCTCACCACTCCAGGGACTATCCAAAATGACCAAACGGAAGAATTCCCCTCAGAAGAATCTCCAGGAAATAACAACAGCTAATGAACTGATCAAAAAGGATTTAAATAATATAACAGAAAGTGAATTTAGAATAATAGTCATAAAATTAATCGCTGGGCTTGAAAACAGTATACAGGACAGCAGAGAATCTCTTGCCACAGAGATCAAGGGACTAAGGAACAGTCACGAGGAGCTGAAAAGCGCTTTAAACGAAATGCAAAACAAAATGGAAACGACGACAGCTCGGATTGAAGAGGCAGAGGAGAGAATAGGTGAACTAGAAGATAAAGTTATGGAAAAAGAGGAAGCTGAGAGAAAGAGAGATAAAAAAATCCAGGAGTATGAGGGAAAAATTAGAGAACTAAGTGATACACTAAAAAGAAATAATATACACATAATTGGTATCCCAGAGGAGGAAGAGAGAGGGAAAGGTGCTGAAGGGGTACTTGAAGAAATTATAGCTGAGAACTTCCCTGAACTGGGGAAGGAAAAAGGCATTGAAATCCAAGAGGCACAGAGAACTCCCTTCAGACGTAACTTGAATGGATCTTCTGCACGACATATCATAGTGAAACTGGCAAAATACAAGGATAAAGAGAAAATTCTGAAAGCAGCAAGGGATAAACGTGCCCTCACATATAAAGGGAGACCTATAAGACTCGTGACTGATCTCTCCTTTGAAACTTGGCAGGCCAGAAAGGCTTGGCACGATATCTTCAGTGTGCTAAACGGAAAAAATATGCAGCCGAGAATCCTTTATCCAGCAAGTCTGTCATTTAGAATAGAAGGAGAGATAAAAGTCTTCCCAAACAAACAAAAACTGAAGGAATTTGTCACCACGAAACCAGCCCTACAAGAGATCCTAAGGGGGATCCTGTGAGACAAAGTACCAGAGACATCACTACAAGCATAAAACATACAGACATCACAATGACTCTAAACCCATATCTTTCTATAATAACACTGAATGTAAATGGATTAAATGCGCCAACCAAAAGACATAGGGTATCAGAATGGATAAAAAAACAAGACCCATCTATTTGCTGTCTACAAGAGACTCATTTTAGATCTGAGGACACCTTTAGATTGAGAGTGAGGGGATGGAGAACTATTTATCATGCTACTGGAAGCCAAAAGAAAGCTGGAGTAGCCATACTTATATCAGACAAACTAGACTTTCAATTAAAGGCTGTAACAAGAGATGAAGAAGGGCATTATATAATAATTACAGGGTCTATCCATCAGGAAGAGCTAACAATTATAAATGTCTATGCGCCGAATACCGGAGCCCCCAGATATATAAAACAATTACTCATAAACATAAGCAACCTTATTGATAAGAATGTGGTCATTGCAGGGGACTTTAACACCCCACTTACAGAAATGGATAGATCATCTAGACACACAGTCAATAAAGAAACAAGGGCCCTGAATGATACATTGGATCAGATGGACTTGACAGATATATTTAGAACTCTGCATCCCAAAGCAACAGAATATACTTTCTTCTCGAGTGCACATGGAACATTCTCCAAGATAGATCATATACTGGGTCACAAAACAGCCCTTCATAAGTTTACAAGAATTGAAATTATACTATGCATACTTTCAGACCACAATGCTATGAAGCTTGAAATCAACCACAGGAAAAAGTCTGGAAAACCTCCAAAAGCATGGAGGTTAAAGAACACCCTACTAACGAATGAGTGGGTCAACCAGGCAATTAGAGAAGAAATTAAAAAATATATGGAAACAAACGAAAATGAAAATACAACAATCCAAATGCTTTGGGACTCAGCAAAGGCAGTCCTGAGAGGAAAATACATTGCAATCCAGGCCTATCTCAAGAAACAAGAAAAATCCCAAATACAAAATCTAACAGCACACCTAAAGGAAATAGAAGCAGAACAGCAAAGGCAGCCTAAACCCAGCAGAAGAAGAGAAATAATAAAGATCAGAGCAGAAATAAACAATATAGAATCTAAAAAAACGGTAGAGCAGATCAACGAAACCAAGAGTTGGTTTTTTGAAAAAATAAACAAAATTGACAAACCTCTAGCCAGGCTTCTCAAAAAGAAAAGGGAGATGACCCAAATAGATAAAATCATGAATGAAAATGGAATTATTACAACCAATCCCTCAGAGATACAAACAATTATCAGGGAATACTATGAAAAATTATATGCCAACAAATTGGACAACCTGGAAGAAATGGACAAATTCCTAAACACCCACACTCTTCCAAAACTCAATCAGGAGGAAATAGAAAGCTTGAACAGACCCATAACCAGCGAAGAAATTGAATCGGTTATCAAAAATCTCCCAACAAATAAGAGTCCAGGACCAGATGGCTTCCCAGGGGAGTTCTACCAGACGTTTAAAGCAGAGATAATACCTATCCTTCTCAAGCTATTCCAAGAAATAGAAAGGGAAGGAAAACTTCCAGACTCATTCTATGAAGCCAGTATTACTTTGATTCCTAAACCAGACAGAGACCCAGTAAAAAAAGAGAACTACAGGCCAATATCTCTGATGAATATGGATGCAAAAATTCTCAATAAGATACTAGCAAATCGAATTCAACAGCATATAAAAAGAATTATTCACCATGATCAAGTGGGATTCATTCCTGGGATGCAGGGCTGGTTCAACATTCGCAAATCAATCAACGTGATACATCACATTAACAAAAAAAAAAGAGAAGAACCATATGATCCTGTCAATTGATGAAGAAAAGGCCTTTGACAAAATCCAGCACCCTTTCTTAATAAAGACCCTTGAGAAAGTTGGGATAGAAGGAACATACCTAAAGATCATAAAAGCCATTTATGAAAAGCCCACAGCTAACATCATCCTCTACGGGTAAAAACTGAGAGCTTTTTCCCTGAGATCAGGAACACGACAGGGATGCCCACTCTCACCGCTGTTGTTTAACATAGTGCTGGAAGTTCTAGCATCAGCAATCAGACAACAAAAGGAAATCAAAGGCATCAAAATTGGCAAAGATGAAGTCAAGCTTTTGCTTTTTGCAGATGACATGATATTATACATGGAAAATCCGATAGACTCCACCAAAAGTCTGCTAGAACTGATACATGAATTCAGCAAAGTTGCAGGATACAAAATCAATGTACAGAAATCAGTTGCATTCTTATACACTAACAATGAAGCAACAGAAAGACAAATAAACTGATCCCATTCACAATTGCACCAAGAAGCATAAAATACCTAGGAATAAATCTAACCAAAGATGTAAAAGATCTGTATGCTGAAAACTATAGAAAGCTTATGCAGGTAATTGAAGAAGATATAAAGAAATGGAAAGACATTCCCTGCTCATGGATTGGAAGAATAAATATTGTCAAAATGTCAATACTACCCAAAGCTATCTACACATTCAATGCAATCCCAATCAAAATTGCACCAGCATTCTTCTCGAAACTAGAACAAGCAATCCTAAAATTCATATGGAACCACAAAAGGCCCCGAATAGCCAAAGTAATTTTGAAGAAGAAGACCAAAGCAGGAGGCATCACAATCCCAGACTTTAGCCTCTACTACAAAGCTGTCATCATCAAGACAGCATGGTATTGGCATAAAAACAGACACATAGACCAATGGAATAGAATAGAAACCCCAGAACTAGACCCACAAACTTATGGCCAACTCATCTTTGACAAAGCAGGAAAGAACATCCAATGGAAAAAAGACAGTCTCTTTAACAAATGGTGCTGGGAGAACTGGACAGCAACATGCAGAAGGTTGAAACTAGACCACTTTCTCACACCATTCACAAAAATAAACTCAAAATGGATAAAGGACCTGAATGTGAGACAGGAAACCATCAAAACCTTAGAGGAGAAAGCAGGAAAAGACCTCTCTGACCTCAGCCGTAGCAATCTCTTACTCGGCACATCCCCAAAGGCAAGGGAATTAAAAGCAAAAGTGAATTATTGGGACCTTATGAAGATAAAAAGCTTCTGCACAGCAAAGGAAACAACCAACAAAACTAAAAGGCAACCAACGGAATGGGAAAAGATATTTGCAAATGACATATCGGACAAAGGGCTAGTATCCAAAATCTATAAAGAGCTCACCAAACTCCACACCCGAAAAACAAATAACCCAGTGAAGAAATGGGCAGAAAACATGAATAGACACTTCTCTAAAGAAGACATCCGGGGGCGCCTGGGTGGCGCAGTCGGTTAAGCGTCCGACTTCAGCCAGGTCACGATCTTGCGGTCCGTGAGTTCGAGCCCCGCGTCAGGCTCTGGGCTGATGGCTCGGAGCCTGGAGCCTGTTTCCGATTCTGTGTCTCCCTCTCTCTCTGCCCCTCCCCCGTTCATGCTCTGTCTCTCTCTGTCCCAAAAATAAATAAAAAACATTGAAAAAAAAAATTAAAAAAAAAAAAAAAAAAAAAAAAAAAAAAAAAAAAAGAAGACATCCGGATGGCCAATAGGCACATGAAAAGATGTTCAACGTCGCTCCTTATCAGGGAAATACAAATCAAAACCACACTCAGATATCACCTCACGCCAGTCAGAGTGGCCAAAATGAACAAATCAGGAGACTATAGATGCTGGAGAGGATGTGGAGAAACAGGAACCCTCTTGCACTGTTGGTGGGAATGCAAATTGGTGCAGCCATTCTGGAAAGCAGTGTGGAGGTTCCTCAGAAAATTAAAAATAGACCTACCCTATGACCCAGCAATAGCACTGCTAGGAATTTACCCAAGGGATACTGGAGTACTGATGCATAGGGGCACTTGTACCCCAATGTTTATAGCAGCACTCTCAACAAGAGCCAAATTATGGAAAGAGCCTAAATGTCCATCAACTGATGAATGGATAAAGAAATTGTGGTTTATATACACAATGGAATACTACGTGACAATGAGAAAAAATGAAATATGGCCTTTTGTAGCAACAGGGATGGAACTGGAGAGTGTGATGCTAAGTGAAATAAACCATACAGAGAAAGACAGATACCATATGGTTTCACTCTTATGTGGATCCTGAGAAACGTAACAGAAACCCATGGGGGAGGGGAAGGGGAAAAAAAAAAAAAAGAGGTTAGAGTGGGAGAGAGCCAAAGCATAAGAGACTGTTAAAAACTGAGAACAAACTGAGGGTTGATGGGGGGTGGGAGGGAGGGCAGGGTGGGTGATGGGTATTGAGGAGGGCACCTTTTGGGATGAGCACTGGGTGTTGTATGGAAACCAATTTGACAGTAAATTTCATATATTAAAAAAAAATAAAATTAAAAATAAAATAAAATAAAATAAAATACAAAGCAAAGGAAACAGCTACAGTGAAGTATTTTCAGGAGTGACTGGGTAGCTCAGTTAAGTGTCAGACTCTTGACTTCGGTCCAGGCCATGATCTCACGATCATGATCTCATGGTCGTGAGATTGAACCCTGAGTGGGGCTCCACACTAAGTGTGGAACCTGCTTAAGATTCTCTCTCTCCTTCTTTCTCTGCCCCTCCCCCATTCTCTCTCCCTCTCAAAAAAAGAAAGAAATGTTTTCAATGCTATACAAAGTAACAAGTATGCTACTTCAAAAAAAATGACAGAAACAAGACCAAACAAGACCAACATATCTGTCTTTTTATAAATAATGTAAATAAGTTAAACTCTTCTTTTAAATGGCTATTAGATTAAATTAGTGGGAGTCAGGTATCTAAGTATCTGATAAGAAATTTATAACAAAGAAAAGACTGCTAGAAAGAACCCTAAGGGGTTGGGGTTGAAATTAGAATTTCATTATGAACTCATGGATTTTATATATGTATATATACACATAGAAATGGCTATAGATGTAGGGGTGCCTGGGTGGCTCACTTGGTTAAGTGTCTGACTCTTGACTTTGGTTCAGGTCATGATCTTACAGTTCATGGGATCGAGCCCTGCATTGGGCTCTGCACTTGGGCTCTGCACCTTGCTTGGGATTCTCTCTCTCTCTCAATCCCCACTCTCTATTAAAATAAATAAACTTAAAAAAATGGTTTTAGATGTATATATTGTTGTGTGTGTATGTGTGTGTGTATGCATGGTGTGTGTTTGTACACACAAATACACACACACATACACACACTGTAATCACACATATACACAGACAAGTATTTACTAGCTCTGTCCACTGAGATGTCCTAGAAGCAATGACACTCGAGTAGCAATGATCATACCAAACTCCCAGATTTCACTTTCTAAATACTATCCGCCACTGTAATCAAGCATAAAGTTATCCTTGAAGAAGTGGTCAATTTGAGAACTGGGACAGGGAAAGTACCTAAGTCTCCTAAGAACACAAGCATGAGAAAAATGAGGAAAATATCGAACTGATCCAAGTTGAGAACATCTTTCATAATAAAAGCCCTGTCATTTTTTAAGACTGTCAAGTATATGAGATTGGGAAAGACTGAGGAACTATTCCAGACTGAAGGAGACTGATGAGACATGACAACTAAATATAAGACATGTTCTCAGAAGGTTTCTTGGACCCCAAGGAAAAAAGAAGCATTTTTTTGAATGGTTGATAAAATCTGAATGGGTCTGAGGACTGCATGGTACTGTTGTATTAATGCTGGTTTTCTGATTGGGAGGCTGCATAGTAGTAATATAGAAGCCTGCCTTTGCTTGAGGAAGTACACTCAGGAGTACTTAAGGATAACAAGGCATCATGCCAGGAAAAAATATAAATAGAAAAAAAAAACAGAGAAATAATAAATAAATGCAGGAAAAAGTTAACAATTGGGGAATCTGGGTAACAGAGATGTAGAAAGTGTTTTGCAACTTTTCTATAGGTTAAAAACTATTTTTTTAATGACAATAAATCACTCTTCAAAAAATGAATGAAAAATAAAACTATAAATTTATTTTTCAAAAAAGTATATGGCCAAGTATTCAGGCCAAAGACAATGTGAGCTTAGGTAAAATATCAATCAACAGACCAAGACCTTTTAATAATAAACTTATAATTAACTCTTCATTGAAGAGTCTGGGAGGAAAAGAGACTGAGTCTACCCGGGAGAAATCAGGACAACTTGAGAGACCATAGGTGGGTGATTGCGAACTGTGGGAGATAAAACGGGCGGTGTAGGCACGGAGGGGAGGGATCCCCTTCTACCCACAGACATAGGGAAGAGAAAGCAGCTGGGGAAGCGTAGGGCTGTATCTGGACAAGGGAAAAAAACCTTGGACTGGGATGGAGAGGGGTCCCATCTCTAACTGCAGGTTAGAGGATCTCTAACTGCAGGTTCCATCTTTGGATTGGGGCCCGCTGCCCCGCTCGCACACCTGGGGAAGAGGGGAGCCACCCGGGTTCAGCGGTAGATCGGGGTGCAGTCTGCAGCAGGAGAAACCGGTTCCCTCCCCTGAAGGATTCCGGCACAGGACAAAACCAGCCGGGACCTCGTATGGGGAGGTGCTTACCCAGTACTGGGGCGCACTGAGCGGGAGTTTAACTCCCAGCCAAGTCCCCGGGGCAAAGGAGTCAGCGGAGTGAGACAGTCTTGTCTGCACCCACAGCACAGTGAGGATGGCTCCAAAGGAGTGATTTGACACACGGGGTCATGGAGAAGAGACTGGGAACCGCCATTTTTCTTCCCACCACCGCCAAGGTGGGGCCTCAGGTATTCGTCTGCGGAGCCCACAGTGGAGGTGGGACCAGCCGACACCAAACCATGCCCCTCCAACGCTGGGTAACTGCATACCTTTTGGAGTGGGATTGACGCTGTGGAACCAGACGGCTCCATCCTCCAGACCAGTACTATTGCGTAGCCTGGATTAATTCTAGAACAATTCTTGTTATTTAGATATATTCTCCCCCCAACCCATTTCTCCCTCTTATCTCTTCCCTCCTGTAGGCTGGGTACTTTGGTTATTGGTTTGTTTAAACAGACATATTTAATCCATTCTCTTGATACATGTTCTACACCTCCTTCTTTACACTCCTTTCTCTCTCTCCGGAATAATCAAGCCGTATAGTTTCTCTGTCTGGGTAACTTTATCTTCCTTTCTTTTTCCCTGCCTCCTTTCTTATTTTCCTTTTCTCTCTCTCTGGATTAAGGCTTTTAGTCCCTCTGCCTGGTCAATGTTTATTTTTTCTTTTTCTCCGCCCCTGTCATTTCTCTCTCTCTATGTGCTCTTCCATCAGTATCGCCTCCACCCTGTTCTTTACTTGTAGCTGGTGTTTCTGGTTTTTTGCTTTTGGATTGTTTTTAGTTTTTAGGTTTTTTGTTTTTGTTTGATATGTGTGTTTTTGTTTCCTGTTTGTCTGTTTGTTTTCCTTTACAGGGCTACTTCAAGGAACAAATCAAAGCCCACCTGGTGGATGGTCCAAAACATCACTACGACTAGGGAAATAAAATAACCAAAGTCACAACAACAGAGAGCAAGTCATACTCTCCAAAAAACACCTCCTGAAGGGCCAGGCCCTGGACAGTGTATGACCCCCCTTTAATAATTAATTCTTCATTAAGATAAAAGAGATGTGAATATGTACCAAATAATATATCATGAATATTTTAATTTTTTAATGTTTATTTTTGAGAGAGAGAAAGAGCACAAGTTGGGAAACTTATGTACATAATAGGGTAACATTTATTTTTCAAACATCTACCTTCCTACTAATGGTCTTTCTCAAGACCCTTTGTATCCTCAGATCCCTACCCTCCTCCTCAGCTCCTGTAAGCCTGCTGTTGCCTCACAGTCTTTAGATTTTCAATGTCTGTGTAGATTCCCCATAAGTATGCTATTAAATTTGATTTTCTCCGGCTGTTCTCTGTCACATCAATTTATTTAGTCCAGCTAGAAGGACCTTAAAGGAAAGAGGAATACTTCCTCTCCAACAGAAGAAATTAAAAGAATGCGAAGCTATTTGAGCCATCTGTGAATAAATAAACTTCAAAACCTGGGTGAAATTAATAATTTTCTAGAAAAATACAGTATATCAAAATTGGCCCCCCAGAAGACAGAAAATCAAGGGACCACTTACCATATAATAAAAAGGTTGTACAAGTTAATCTTTTCTCAAAACACTAGGTTTGGATTGTTTACCAAATCAGGTACAGGCCATTTCAATGTTTTGTTTTATTTTTTTTTAAGTTTATTTATTTATTTTGGGAGACAGAGTGAGTGGGGGAGGGGGAAAGGGAGGGAAAAACAATCCCAAGCAGGCTCTGCACTGTCAGCGCAGAGCCCAACTCGGGGCTGGACCTCAGGAACCATGAGATCATGACCTGAGCAGAGATCAAGAAGTTGTCTTAACTGACTGAACCATCCAGGTGCCCCTCAATGTTGTTTTTTTTAATATCCCAGCACAAAGAAAAAGGAATGGTTCTTAGTTTTATTGAAATGCACATGACATTTATACCTAAAACTGAGAAAGAAAAAAAGCTACAGACCAGTCTCACTTTCAAATGCAAACCTCCTAACTAAAATTTATCAATAAAATTCAGCAGCATATTAAAAGAATATATCATGATCAAATGGGGTTTATTCTGGAAATGTGAAGATAATTCAATATTATGAAATAGTGCCATAATTTATTTTATTAATAGATATTGGGGAAAAAAACAAGATCATTTTCACAGAAACTGAAAAGGTATTTAGTAAAAATTCACTATCCACAGGAATGTGAATACTTCTTTAATGTATGAGTATCTGATTCCCTTACTCTAATATAGTAAATTACCAAACTGAGTTTTTTCTGGATGAGTTGGGAAAATTCTTTATTAGAATTCTTTACATCAGTCTAACGTATGCATCAAGGATAGTTTTACCAGAATCTTTCCATTTTTATGTATTCAAATGTATCAAACTCTCCTTTTATAGTTATGAAAGGAAAAACTCTCTAAAGGCCTCTGAAGGGCAACCATTTTAAATTTCCTTCTAAGTCAGCACGACTGTACAGAAACTTTGTTCAAACCAAAAGCCTGATTTATGGCCTGCCAGGCATGCATTATACATCTGCTTTGTAAATGAGCAGCCTAAAGGAAAACCATCTTGTCCTTGAGATATTGATCAATGCCTCTACTCCCTTCATTTGATGATGTTTAAAACACATGATTCCTGCCTATACGCTAATCTATAATCTTTTGAGCTTTTACAAGATGTTAAAAAGTATATAACCCTGTAAACATGTTCATTCTCTGGAGCACTTTCTTCCCTGTGAATATTGTGTTTCCCAGGCAGCTGTCCTAATTTGGGCTCAAATAAAACTCTATTTTTAAAAATATATATATATTAGAGTTCTCTCTCTGGTAACTTTGTGTCAGCAATAGCATTTAGATTCTGTGCCTTACTAAGAAAGGTATTCTCCTTTCTGAAACTATATAAAACATCACGCTTTTTCTTTATGTATTTAATGTTTGATTTTCAAGTATTTAATTCACCTAGAATTTATTGTGGAAAAAAGATTAGGAGCAGTGCCAGTTTTGTCTTTTCTGCAGAGTTGGCCTATTTTCCCAACACTACACTAAACTTTTACTCCAATGATTTGAAATGCCAGCTTCTCCTAAACTAAGTTCCATGATAGATTTGGGTTTATTTCTGGGTTTTCCCTGCTGTTCTACTGACAAGTATATTAAAAAGATAGTATCAAAGTTGTTTCAATATTTGTATCTTTATAGTATACTTTAATAGTGGTCCAACTAATTTTTATTACATATTAAAAAGATAAAATTTTGATACAGAAAAAACTTGTGAAATTAGGATGGAATTCAAAGAGAAAATATTTTATCCTCTTACAACTTTTTGAGAATATAACATCATTAAAAAAGGACATTTACTGGGCACCTACTGTGTTCAAAAACTTTGGTAAGGAACAGAGGTGAAAGACATGATGTTATATAAGTTAAGGTTAACTGAGAGTTTCATTCTAGTGAGGGAATCTGCTTGCTTCACAATCGGGGCTCATTCTCTCTCTCAATCTTTTTCTCATACACACTGTCTACATAATCAGTTTTCATCCTCTTTCTGTCTCTCTTACACATGTACTCACATGCACATCCTACATTGTTAAACTTATACATACCTGTTTGATTTCTTTAACAGCCAGAGTAACTGAGAACAAGACTGCCTAACTAATGCTGCTCTGACAGGAAATGTTACAGGCAGATTTAGGTCCTTACATATATATTCCATTTCTTTCACCATTGTCCAACTGTAACCTGAAATTAAAGAAAGAAATTCCATTTTTCTAACTGGAATACTGAAAGTCAATTAAATAAGAAACTAGGGGAGCCTGGGTGGCTCAGTTGGTTATGGGTCTTGGTTTCAGCTCAAGTCATGATCTCCAGGTTTTGTGAGTTTGAGCCCGGCATCTGGCTCCCTGCTGACAGTGAGGAGCTTGTTTGGGATTCTCTGTCTCCCTCTCTCTCTGCCCCTCGCCCGCCCACTCTCTCTCTCTCAAAATACATAAATACATAAAACTTATTAAAAAAATAAGAAACTAAGTTAAATTACTTATAAATAGGTAAATTCACAGATAATTTATAAAAATTTCTGTTTGGATACAGAGTGACTTAAAAAAACACTTAATACATGAAAAAATTTTCAGTGGAAAATGTAGACAAAAAAATTAATTCTAAATTTTTTTTTTTTTAACATTTATTTATTTTTGAGACAGAGAGAGACAGAGCATGAACGGGGGAGGGTCAGAGAGAGGGAGACACAGCATCTGAAACAGGCTCCAGGCTCTGAGCTGTCAGCACAGAGCCCAACGCGGGGCTCGAACTCATGGACCACGAGATCATGACCTGAGCCGAAGTCGCCGCTTTACCGACTGAGCCACCCAGGCGCCCCGACAAAAAATTAATTCTAAAATCATGCCACAAGTGACCAAGAGAAAATTTAACAAAACATTAAAATATTAAAAAGGTTTTATGGGGCACCTGGGTGGCTCCATCGGTTAAGCGTCCAGCTTCGGCTCAGGTCATGATCTCACGATTCATGAGTTCAAGCCCCACATCAGGCTCTGTGCTGACAGCTCAGAGCCTGGAGCCTGCTTCAGATTCTGTCTCCTCTCTCTGCCCCTCCCCTGCTCATACTCTGTCTCTCTCTAAAAAAATAAATAAATAAACATTAAAAAAAAAAGGTTTTACTAATCTCTCAAGCACAAAAAAAGCAAATTTTGACACTATACCTTAAAGATTCTAAAGCTCTTCCCGTAGGTATATCTGCATCATTAATAGTCTCTATAAACTTACATTTTCCATTGTGTAATTAAGTATTCTTTTCCAAGAGAAAGATGGCTGCTAAGTACTAGACATTTAATTAATAATTATCGGGGCACCTGGGTGGCTCAGTTGACTAAGAGTCTGACTTCACCTCAGGTCATGATCTCACAGTTCATGGGTTCAAGCCCCACCCTGGGTTCTGCACTGGTGGTGTGGAGCCTGATTGGGATTGTCTCTTCCTCCCTCTCTCTCTGCCCCTTCCCCACTTGTGCGTGCTCTCTCTCTCTCTCTCTCTCAAAGTAAATAAATAAAACATTTAAAAATTTTTAAGTAATAATTATCTTCATGGTTGTTTTTTGGCTAGTCCAAATTATTTATACATTTTACCTGAAGTAGAAATAGTGGTAAAAATGACTTTTATACATGCATTTTAAATCTTATTAAGACATTGTGGAAAACACACTTGCCTATTTATAAAAGCTTCAGAAAAAAATTTTCTATTTTTTAAATAACACTAAACTCTATCACAAGCAGGCTGTAAAAAGTATTGGTCAATACAGGAACATTTTACAGAAAGCCTAAGTAAATATGTTAGTTTAGCAGCTAAACTCCTTATGAAAAAAGGGGAAAGTTCTGCTTTCCTGAAAAATATGAAAAACTATCGTTTTTTAAATTTTTTTTTGTTTATTTATTTATGTATTTTCAGAGACAGATAAAGAGCACAAGTGGGGAAGGGGCAGAGAGAAAGAGAGACAGAATCTGAAGCAGGCTATGGACCATCAGCATAGAGGCCGATGTGGGGCTCGAATTCACAAACTGTGAGATCATGACCTGAGCTGAGATCAACAGTTAGACACTTAACCAACGTACCACCCAGGTGCCCCTATATCTTTTTAATTAGAAAAAGGGACTGCTAACAAAAGCTATATTTACATGACTATAAACTTTTAACTCTCTTTTCTAAATCTGTGAAATAACAAGTAAGGGAGCATAAAGTGCATGTTGGTAATGACAAGAGGACAGTGAAAGAAAAGTAGCCTGGAGACATTCAACACCACAATGACTTCAAACCCAGATATGGTATTATTCAGTTCAAGGATCAGGTTAAGCCAGAATTATACTAAACAGTGATAAAAGGAATTGGAATCAGTAAGGAAGTTACTAAACTGTTTATAGTTTACCTTATTTAAACACTTTGAATTATAAGCAATATTCTTTAATGAAATTAATAAAATTAAAATGAATTAAAGAATTAGAATTAAGTTAAAGCATATTGCTTTTTCTCTCAATCTTATTAACTGTTGGACCAGGGGGTTAAACCTAAATGTCACTACTCACTTGATAGCAGTTACTCTAATCTTACATTGGGCTAAAAAGTTAACATCTGAAAACAATAAATGCAAATAAGTAAAAAAAATGAATGCCGTGAACACAGGATAAAGACTAATATCTCTGGGCGCCTGGGTGGTTCGGTTGCTTGAGCATCTGACTCTTGATCTCCCGTCAGGTCCTGATTTCATGGTTCTTGAGAACTGTTTATCTGGAAATCACTACCTAGGTATGTATGAAGAAATAGAAAGATGAACCCAAATAGCATAGTCAGTTTTAACCAGGGAAAATGATCTGAATGTCAGGTCCATCCTGAAGGGAAAAGGTGAAAGGAAAGAAGGGATTAGACTAGAGGAGAGTCTCATGGCCTCTCACTCCCCTGTCCAACCAAAGAGAACATGAGGGTGCCAAAGTTCTAGCAAACTACTTTTAAAGGCCTCCCTCTGTCTACAGAACAGAACTTGTGCTCTTCAACCACACTCCCCTTACTTCTGGCCTCACATCACTGGCTAAGTTTTTGTTACTACTTCTTTATCTTTCATCTGACATAGGAAGTTTGCTCCAAGGTAAAAAGAGTATATTATGTTTTCCAAGTTCAAATAGACAACTCAGGATATGTTTAAAATTTATAAAGAGGCAGCTTTTGTTAATCTAGACCTTGTAAATAAATATTTCCCATTGAAGTTTGGTAACAGAATATCACCAATGAATGCAGTGTCTATATGAAATAAAAGAAAGAAGAGTCATACAGATGCCTTTAGGACCAGACCTTTCTCTCCATTAGGCTCTTAGATTGTGGAATAAGTTTTTGGTTTTGTACTGAGAAGTGTTATTTTTATATTTCAAGTAGATTTTAATTTGATCAAAAAGAAATACATTTTAAAAATTATTACCTTCATTGACTTTCTCAGGATGCCATCCTGTTGTCCAACCCAGGGAAAACGTCACATCTGGAAAGAAGGATGTCACTGTGTCTATAAAAGGTTTTGCATCCACTACTCTGCTATTTCCATTTGGACCAGGAAGAATATCAGCATTAATCCACACAGGACGCTGCAGATGCCTCTTCACATTTTCCAGGAGCATCATGGATGGTTCCACAGCTGCTAGACTAAAAATATAGTTTGCTGTCAATAAGATACATTCCTAAAGTAAAAATAAAAAGAAGTTCTTTGAGACTACTGTTTTCAATGTTCTCAGCTTCCTAATAAAAGTATAATACAATAATGCCTAAATTAAATAAATTCAAAGATCACATAGAACCAGAGGGGAAAGTTAACATATTCCACATCTCAAAACACTGATTTATACTTATTATTCATGAAGGTACCTGAAAGGTACTATAAATGTACGAATAATGTCACTATTTGTAGACAGACTGAGGTTTCAAATCTCTGTATTAGGATCACTCAGTATAAAATAATTTCAGAAAATACACAAATATTCACTCATAAGAGAATGTATAAATAAGATTTAAAATTAGATACATTTATAATCTGAAAATTCACATTTATTAAAATACCTAATGTGTACCCAAGCACTGTGTCTTTAATACTGGCTCATGACCTCAGAGAAAAGAGCCTCTTTTCCTTCACGTATTCTTATAAATTTGGATGCATAAACGTTTCTAAAACTGATTGCAAAGTGTAAAATTATAATATTTTCTTCAAACTTTTACAGATTTCATTTTCATTTCATAAACATCTTTTTTGGGGGTGCCTGGGTGGCTCAGTCTGTTAACTATGTGACTTGATTTCAGCTCAGGTCATGATCTCATGGTTCGTAAGTTGATCTTGCTCTGTGCTGACAACATAGAGCCTGCTTGGGATTCTCTCTCTCCCCCTCTCTCTCTGCCCTCTCCCCATCTCTCTTTCAAAATAAATAAACATTTAAAAATAAATTAAAAACAAGCATCTTTTCTTAAAACTAGAGACAACTATATTTCAGTTACTTTTATTTTTTTTTTATTTTTTTTTTTTTTATTTATTTTTTTTTTTTTTAATTTTTTTTTCAACGTTTTTTATTTATTTTTGGGACAGAGAGAGACAGAGCATGAACGGGGGAGGGGCAGAGAGAAAGGGAGACATAGAATCGGAAACAGGCTCCAGGCTCCGAGCCATCAGCCCAGAGCCTGACGCGGGACTCGAACTCACTGACCGCGAGATCGTGACCTGGCTGAAGTCGGACGCTTAACCGACTGCGCCACCCAGGTGCCCCTTCAGTTACTTTTAAATAAAAAAGCAGCCTCACTCTTTTCTTCTCTACATCCATTCTGACATCGATAGGTTTTAAAACAGTAAGGTTTCAATCAGCCTACATAAATTTTACTTTTTAAGAATATAGATAACTTTACTGAACTACAACACTACTTATACTTCTGAATCTCTTCTGAACCTTTAAGTTTGCTTCTAAGAAAATTAGCTTTACCCTTATGCACTGTTTGGGGGAATGCAAACTGGTGCAGCCACTCTGGAGAAGAGTATGGAGGTTCCACAAAACGTTAAAAATAGAACTACCCTATGATCCAGCAATTGCACTACTCGGTATTTACCAAAGGATACAAAAATACAGGTTCGAAGACGTACATGCACCCCAATGTTTACAGCAGCATTATCAACAATAGTCAAACTATGGAGAGAGCCCAAAAGTCCATTGACAGATAAATAGATAAGCAAGATGTGGTATACATACCATGGAATATTACTCAGCTATCCAAAAGAATGAAAACTTCTCATTTGCAACAACATGGATGGAGCTAGAGTATATTATGCTAAATGAAAGAGTCAAACAGAGAAAGACAAATACCATATGATTTCGCTCACCTGTGGAATTTAAATAAAACAGATGAACATAGGGGAGGGGGGGAAAAGAGAAGAGAGGAAAACAAACCACAAGAGACTCTTAATGACAGAACAAAATGAGGGTTGATGGAAGGAGGTGAGTGAAGGATGGGATAGATGGGTGATGGGCATTAAGGAAGGCACTTGTTATGATGAGCACTGAGTGTTGTATGTAACTGATGAATCACTGAATTCTACTCCCAAAACCATTTTTTGTAAGGTATGTTAACTAACTAGAATTTAAATAAAAATTTAAAAAGAAAATTAGCTTTTAGTGAATACTACAACGGGAGGCTAAGATTCTGGGAAATGCCTGTCGGAGGGAAGAACATTCAGTACCCTCTCCTCACATTACAACTTTCTTAATGGACTGGACTCCTCCTGCCTATACTTCTACCATTCTTCACCTCACTCCTTTCAGGCCTCTTACTGTAACGGGAGAAACTGATAACCTCATTATTTATTAGGTCCAATTAATTAGTGAGCAAGGATACTGTTCATTAAAACCATTGAAAACCAGCCCCCAGTCTTTCTTTACTCTGCCCCCATGTTGTGAGCTTCTTTTTGCTTATTCTTCTTGCCCTGAAATGGAGGCCCTAGATTTTTGTGTAATAAACTCTAATGCTGGACCTAGCAGACTTTAATTTAGAGACTGTCATTTCTCTGTCCTAAATGCTTTCTGCCTTAAACAGTATCAGGGCCATGTTAAAACCACAATTCTGAGATCTGGCACCCCTATTTTTGGTACCAAGCAACTTGCAGCTGCGCCTCCAAAGCTTGTTTTTCAAGGCCTACAGGAGAAGCCAAGTTACTGTGGGGTTCTGCTCTTCATGGGTGGATCTGGAGGAAAACCTAAACTAATCTATGTACCTCTGGCAACATCTCTTTTTCCAGAAAGAATTCTGGTTTCTTAAGAAATCTGGTGTCTTTGGAGGTTGGGTTAAACACTAATTTCTAGTTTATATTCAGGAGGGAGAGTCTTAGGCTTTCTCAATTTAGTAAAATAATATAGGGCTGTTGAATAATGGTTTCCCATCAGATAATATACAATCTCAGCGTATTCTCCCCAAGATTGAATCCACCAACATATATTAAGTGTCTACTATGTGCAAAGCACTGTGCAGTTAACCATAAGGAGCTATGACACAGAACATAATGAAACAAGAATTTAATACATGTATTCTTTTTTTATATGTAAATATTTTAATTATTGCTAATATAGATTATTGTAATGCCACTTCCCCTTATCAGAAATTTAAATAAGAAAAACAAAACCTATATTTAAAAAAAACATAAAATCTTACTAAGGAAAATAAAAGTTTTTGTTGTTGTAGTTTTTTATTTTCTGGAATTTGACGAAACAATTATCAAATTCTTCTGGGGTCGCCTGGGTGGCTCAGTCAGTAGAGCATCTAACTCTTTGTTTCGGCTCCAGTAGCTATGCCAGGGTTGTGGGATAGAACCCCGTAGCAAGCACCACACAGAGCCTGCTTGAGATTCTCTCTCTCTCCCTCTGCCCCTCTCCCCCACCCACAATCTCTCTCTCTCTCTCTCTCTCTCTCTCTCTAAAATAGAATAAAATAAATATAAAATTCTTCTGGAAGAGTAAATATCAAGTAAAAGTCATAACATTTTTGGAAAAAAAAAGAAAAAAAAGACTGAGGATGAACTTGGCCCAACAGCAATATATAATGTATACCTGAAAGAATAACATACCATGTTCCTAGCCTGGAACATGTAACAAATTTGTAAATATTACAAAATGATACATTTCTCCCAATTAATCTACTAATTCCATGTAATAATTTATTTTAGCATATTCAAATTCAGTCTTTAATGATTCTAATTCTAGGTGGTATCTCTAAAGTACATCCATATAGTAAATTTGTTTTTTGTATGTTTTTAAAGTTAGTTAACATACAGTGTAATAAGGGTTTTAGGACTAGAATTTAGTGATTCATCACTTACATATAATATCCAGTGCTCATTCCAACAAGTGCCCTCCTTAATGCCCATCACCCATTTAGCCCACCCCCACCCAACACCCCTCCAGCAACCCTCAGTTTGTTCTCTGTATTTAAGAATCTCTTATGATTTGCCTCCCTCTCTGTTTTTATCTTATTTTTCCTTCCCTTCCTCTATGTACATCTGTTTTGTTTCTTAAATTCCACAGATGAGTGAAATCATATGATATTTGCCTTTCTCTGACAGACTTACTACTGACTTAATTTAGCATAAAACACTCCAGCTCCATCCACGTTATTGCACATGGCAAGATTTCATTCTTTTTCACTGCCGAGTAGTATTCCATTGTATATATGTACCACATCTTCTTTATCCATTCATCAGTCGATGCACATTTGGGCTCTTTCCATACTTTGGCTATTGTTGATAGTGCTGCTATAAACATTGGGATGCATGTGCCCCTTTGAATGAGCAGTTTTGTATCCTTTGGATGAATACCTACTAGTGCAATAGCTGGGTGATATGGTAGCTCTGTTTTCAATTTTTTGAGGAAACTCCATACTGTTTTCCAGAATGGCTGCACTAGTTTGCATTTGCACCAGCGGTGCAAAAGTGTTCCCCTTTCTCTGCATTCTTGCAATATCTGTTGCTTCCTGAGTTGTTAATTTTAGCCATTCTAACAGGTATGAGGTGGTATCTCATTGTAGTTTTGATTTGTATTTCCCTGATGATGAATGATGTTGAGCATCTTTTCATGTGTCTGTTAGCCATCTGGATGTCTTCTTTGGAAAATAGTCTGTTTATGTCTTTTGCCTATTTCTTCACCAAATTCTTTGTTTTTTGGATGTTGAATTTGGTAAGTTCTTTATAGGTTTTAGATACTAACCCTTTATCTGGTATGTCATTTGTAATGACTGTTTTCTTGATTGTTTGCTTCACTGTGCAGAAGCTTTTTATCTTGATGAGGTCTCAATACTTCATTTTTGCTTTTGTTTCCTTTGCCTCAGGGGACGTGTGTAGTAAGAAATTGCCATGGCTGAGGTCAAAGAGGTGTTGACTGTTTTCTCCTCTAAGATTTTGATAGTTTACTGTCTTTACACTTAGGTCTTTCATCCATTTTGAGTTTATTTTTGTGTATGGTGTAAGAAAGTGGCCCAGGTTCATTCTTCTGCATGTCACTGTCCAGTTTTCCCAACACCATTTGCTGAAAAGACTCTCTTTTTTCCATTGGATATTCTTTCCTGCTTTGTCAAAGATGAGCTGGCCATACATTTGTGGGTCCATTCCTGGGTTCTCTATTCTGTTTCATTGATCTATGTGTCTGTTTTTGTGCCAGTACCATACTGTATTTATAATTACAGCTTTGTAATATGGCTTGAAGTCTGAAATTGTGATGCCCCTAGCTTGGTTTTCTTTTTCTTTTTCTTTTTTTTAAACATTTATTTATTTTTGAGAGACAGAGACAGAGTACAAGCAGGAGAGGGGCAAAAAAAGAGGGAGACACAGAATCTGAAGCAGGTTCCAGGTTCTGAGCTGTCAGCACAGAGCCCGATGCGGGGCTTGAACCCATGACCCACAAGATCATGACCTGAGCTGAAGTTGGATGAGTAATGAACCGAGCCACCCAGGAGCCCCTGGTTTTTTATTTCAACTTTACTTTGCCTATTTGGGGTCTTTTATGGTTCCATACAAATTTTAAAATTGTTTGTTCTAGCTCTGTGAAGAATGCTGGTGTTATTTTGATAGGGATTGCATTAAATACGTAGATTGCTTTGGGTAATATCAACATTTTAACAGTATTTGTTCTTCCAATCCATGAGCATGGAATATTTTTCCATTTTTTTTGTGTCTTCTTCAATTTCTTTCATAAGCTGCCTATAGTTTTCAACATACAGATCTTTTACCTCTTTGTTTAAGTTTATTCCTAGGTATTTTATGGTTTTCAATGCAATTGTAAATGAGATAGATTCCTTGATTTCTCTTTCTGCTGCTTTATTATTGGTGTATAGAAATGCATCTGATTTCTGAATGCTGATTTTATATCCTGTGACTTTTCTGAATTCATGTATCAGTTCCAGAAGTTTTTTTGGTAGAGTCTTTTGCGTTTTCCCAAAAGTAGAGTAGAATATCATGTAAGAGTATCCTGTCATCTGCAAAGAGTGGAAGTTTGACTTCTTCCTTGCCAATTTATATGCCTTTTATTTCTTTTTGTTGTCTGATTGCTGAGGCTAGGACTTCCAACACTATGTTGAATAACAGTAGTGTCATGTTCCTGTTAGGGGAAAAGTTCTCAGTTTTTCCCCATTGAGGATGATATTAGCTATGGGTCTTTCATATAGAGACTTTATGATCTTGAGGTATGCTCCTTCATCCCTACTTTCTTGAGGGTTATCAAGAAATGCTGTATTTTGGCAAATGCTTTTGCTGCATCTATTAAGAGGATCATCTGGTTCTTATCTTTTCTTTTATTAATTTGATGTATCACATTGATAGATTTGCGGATATTGAACCAGCCCTGCAGCCCAGGAATAAATCCCACTTGATCATGGTGAATAATTCTTTCAATGTATTGTTGGATTCTGTTTTCTAGTATCCTGTTGAGAATTTTTGCATCCATGTTCATCAGGGAAATTGGTCTTTAGTTCTCCTTTTTAGTGGGGTCTTTGCTTTTGAAATCAAGGTAACGCTGGCAATACCATGTAATTCTAATTAGAAATAACAGTGGCTAACATTCTCAATTCTAACATGTATTAAGTGTCTCATAAAAAACTGACAAAGGCTACTTGAGAACAAAATGAGGGCTGATGGGGGGTGGGAGGGAGGGGAGGGTGGGTGATGGGTATTGAAGAGGGCATCTTTTGGGATGAGCACTGGGTGTTGTATGGAAACCAATTTGACAATAAATTTCATATATTTAAAAAACAAAACCTGACAAAGGCTGGCCAAGATGATCACTTGAAGAGGGAAGTTCTGATCAGTATACCACCTAAAATTTCCCTTTTGTGGTACTTACTTAAATTCCTAGGAAGAATATGAACTTTGTTTTTATAGGATAGGTTTTTTTCCTAAAAAGTTATTTGTAAGTCAAACTTCTGAGTATCATACCTATTTACCTATTAACTTTGTTTAGAAATTGGGGATGAGAAAATAAAAATCATCAATCACAAAAAACACAATAAACCATTTAAAATTACATTCTATAGGAAACTTACACATAAAATTTTAACATTTAATTATTATTTGTATACCAAACAGAGTAACTTAAAAGCATATAATAAGAACTAGTAAAATTTAACTAATAGGTTATTCAGCTACTTTTACAGAGGTAGTACAGAGTTTGGGTTCACAGTGTGAATTCTTCAGCCAGGCTGGTAGCTTTCCTACTATGTGACAACAAGCAGGCTACTTACTCTTCTCTGCCTTTGTTCCCTCATCAAGAAAATGAGGATGATAGCAATAAGCTACCTCCTAGGATTGTTATAAGGACTAAATAAATGAACACATTTAGTGCTCTTAGAACAATGTCTGACACACTATAAATGTCCATAAATTCATTCCCCTTCAAATATGTTATGACCAAAAAATTTGAAAAATCTTTTTTTTAGTGCCTCAGCCCTTTTGGATAGCTGCTAGGAATGAATCGGTTGATCTGACTGGTGAAGAGCCAAGGAATATATTAGAGAGAACAATTCAGTAGGCAATAGTAAACATACACATGAAACGGCAAAGAGTGCTAAAACTCTGAATCACCAAACATTAAAGATCAAACGCTTTATTTCATGGTACAGAGAACACTATACCTTGGATCTCATCCTAGCTCAGCTGTCAAGTTTAGCTATTGTCCCTGGGTCAATCATTTAACTTCTCTGGGACTAAGTTTCTTTGTCAATAAAATAGAGTTTGGGCCATTCACCACTCTAAAAACTTTAAGATCTTAACATAGCTCTTTCATTCACCAACAGTATAATGAAGTTTACTGGTACATTTAGCCCTACAACAAATGATTAGAGTCATATTGATAATTCTATTAGTAAGATTTCCAAATCATTATTAATTTCCTAAGAAAATGCCATTTAAAAATATTGTTCAGAGATAAGGTATATTTACCACAAACCCTAGATTTTCATTAGCAGTCGCCTTCATGGGGCTTATGGTGAGCTTTTGTGGTATCACAATATATTCCTGGCTTTACTTATAATTTTTATATAGCCAAAATGGCACAAAAGTAAAATTTCCCATGATAGCCACCGGAAAGGAAATGACACTTAATCTTGCCCTTCATTATCAATACTTCCAAATATTATTTTTAAAGAACTCTTGGATTATTAAAGACTTCTAGATAATTCCCCATATACAAATATAAATCAAGTAGGATATGCATTAACTTCTCAAACTACTGCCAACTCTGTCTCAGACCACTTTTTAATGAAAGTAGCATTTTAAATTTACCATTCTATTATCACAATGGTAATTTATGATAAATTCCTTTGTAAAAATTAATTTTATCTTCAAAGAGTTTCCAAGAAACAATCTTATTAAACAACTCAATGGGTCTTAGGTCCATTCTTGAAACATATTAGTTTACAATTCTATTTTCAATTTAAAATTAGTCAAGCACAGATATGTGATGCTATTAATCCTTTTTTTCCATTGTTATTTTATAACAACTAAAAAACTGAAAATGTTTATACAAATACCTCTTAAAATCCAGTTTGATGCCTTTATTGCTTTTTATAACTTCAGTCAGCCATTCCTGTAAAGTATTATCACTATTTGTTTCAGGAGGATGGGCCATGATTGGTTGGCTATATTCTGATCCATCACTTGGAAGAAGGACATCAGCCTCTATCATGTGAGCAGGACCTGTCCAAATAAAAGAACTTAAGTTAATGCTGATAAAATAAGGACTGCAGAAGATGTCATATTCAGGAGCCTGTTGAGGAGAATAAAAACTAACATTTACTGGGTAACTACTAAGTGCCAGGTACTAAGTGCTAGGCCTTTACATGTTTGTTTCACAGATGAGCAAACAGGTGGTGAAGAATTAAATGCCTTTCCCTATGTCATAGAGCTCTTACACTGTTGTTACAGTATTTAATTTCTTCCCAGGACATAGCAAAATGAGCAAAGAAAACAAGGATTAATAAGTGTTTGTTGACGTTTCTGAGAATAAAAATAATATTTTTATCTTCTCATTCCTCAAATTAGAAACTACAGATATTTATTATAGTCACACTTTTCCTAAAGATGTTACAAAGGCTTTTTTCAAGGCTTAAAAAAAACACATTTTTTTCCTCAAAAAGACTTAAATCGTTTTCCATTTTTTTCCAACGTATCTTTTAAAATGAATGTGTTTAAAATATACATGCTGAAATGTTACAACATTAGTCTGTGATCATTAGTCTGTGATCATTAGTCTGTGATCTGGATGTTTTGACAGTGTAATACCAGGTGGTACTTTTACATTTCTCCTCCTGTACTTTGTTTTTTTTTTTTAAGTCATGATATTGTTAAAAACCCAGTTTTACAAGTTAATCAAACTGAAACAGCTCTATTAATAATAGTTATACTACATTTAAATATTCTGGAAGAAATGAGAAAACCAGTTAAATACAGCATGCATGTCTGCAGGAGGCTGTCTGTCTCCTCTCCTTTGGACTAACAAGAATTTACGAAACTAGCCATGGCTTAAAAAAGGGATTTGTGAAGAGCATTCCCAAACTATAAAACTTAGCTCTCTGGTTTTACCAAACCGAATGTAAAAAGGACATTATCTGAACACTAAGTAGCCTATGAAAAATTCCCAGGTCAACATCAGACTGCCAGCAATTGGAAATGACTTTCCATCAGCATTTTTAAAACACACTTAAAAGTAAAGTATCCATATTTAATTAGATTATTTCTAGTAAAAGATTTCCACACAGACTATTATGAATTGAAAATTTTAAAGATTTTTCTAAATTTTTAGTTATTACATAGAATTAAAATTTATTTTGTTTTGACTTTGTATCCTGAGACTTTCTAAATTTACTCATGACTTACAATCATTTATCTGAAGAAACTTTGATTTTCTACATATACAACCAATTGTCTGTAAACAGAAGTTTCACCTTTTTTTTTCCATTTAAAAAAATTGATATATAATTCACATACCATAAAATTCACCCTTTAAAGCATACCATTCAGTGATTTTTAGAATATTCAGAATGGTGTACAACCACTACCACTATCTAATTCCAGAAAAATTTCATTATCCCATAAAGAAACCCTGTATCCATTAGCATTCACTCCCTATTTTCTGCTCTGGCCAGTTCCTGGAAACCACTAATCAGCTTTTTTCCTGAAGCATTGCTTTTGCTAAAATTCACTTATTAAAGAATCACTGTGTGTTATTATGTGTTAGGTATTGTTTTAGGTATCAAGGATTCAATATTAAACCAAAGCTCCTCCCTTTGAGGAGCAAAGGATAACAATTTAAAACAGTATCTTTACAATAAAATAAATATATATTCAGACACATTATCCAGATACACAATTGAGTAGGATGCAAAAGATGCATAGATTTTTATAGCAAAACTTGGGACTGAGGAATTTTCCTTGTTGTACTGGGTCACTTCAAGTTATGCCCCAGACCTCTCTCGTTATATGCTTTCAGTCTCTTGTGCTGCTGCAGCCAAGAGGAGTACTTCTTAGGAAAAGGCTGAAAAAACTGCTATCATGTTCATCTATAAAGAAGGAAGATATAGATATAGATGGATATGAAGATGTAGGTGTAGGTGTAGGTGTAGGTCTAGGTATTAGATATAGACTAGATAGACAATATATAGATATAGACTAGTGATAGATACAGATATCTATAGGTATAGATATAGATATATAGATACAGATGATTATAGATTGAGTTAGTAAACCAAAGTCTTAGTTTCTAGCCTAAGCATAAATACTGACCAAGGACATTAATTATAAATTAGTATACAAAGGCTTCATCCATCCATTCAACAAATATTTATTGACCCTTTCCTTAATACACTATGAAAGACACAAAAATATGTAAGACATACAACAGTGACCTCAAAAATTTTACTCCAATCACTACAGTATATAGGGAAATGTAAATACATTGAAAGTTTCAAACAGACACAGAAAAGGCAAGTCCACTTCTGGAAAATAAGAAAATCCTTCCATTATGGAAATTTGTTCATTTTGTAAACAAAATGAGATATCTTATAAAAATGTTTATGTCGGCCTAGAATTTACACTTTGATCTTCTAAGTCTTTGAAACCTGAAAATATGCCCAGATACCAAAAAAAGAGTGGAATTAATCTATTATGCAATGTGAATACAAGAAACTATTGACTTACTTTTCAGTGCCTCATTCACCTGTGCCTTGTGGTTAGCAGCATGATACCAGATGATCTCAGCGCCATCTTCTGTTGTGATGTGGTTATTTCTCAGAAAATATTCTAGTATATTTTCACTCCAAGATCCTAAAATGACATTTATATTAAAAAAAAAAGGATTGTTTTTTATGAATTAAACATTTCTTTTAGGATCTTGAGTGTTGGGTTTTTTTATTAATAATTTATTATTTTTTTTAATTTACAGCCAAGTTAGCATACGGCACAACAATGATTTCAGGAGTAGATTCCTTAATGCCCCTTACCCATTTAGCCCATTCCCCCTCTCACAAACCCTCCAGCAAACCTGTTTGTTCTCTATATTTAAGAGTCTTTTACGTTTTGTCTACCTCCCTGTTTTTATATTATTTTTGCTTCCCTTCCCTTATGTTCATCTGTTCTGTATCTTAAAGTCCTCATATGAATGAAGTCATATATTTGTGTTTCTCCAACTGACTAATTTCACTTAGCATAATACCCTTTAGTTCCATCCATGTAGTTGCAAATGGCAAGATCTCATTCTTTTTGCTTGCTGAGTAATACTCCAGTGTGTGTGTGTGTGTGTGTGTGTGTGTGTGTGTGTGTGTATACCACATCTTCTTTATCCATTCATCCATCAATGGACATTTGGGTTCTGTCTCTCTCTCTCTCTCTCAAAATAATTATATTAACTTTAAAAAAAGCTGTATTAAAACCTTTTAAACTGTGTACAGCTTAATTGTTTTCTCCACCAGAGGCCCCATTCTATATTTATATTAACAATTTAGAATCTTAAGCTATACATTTAAGCATATGCACCTTGGGATTATGAATGTGGGCAAAATTTATATCAGTGACTAAATTCCTGAGCTATTATTTATAGATTTGTTTACCATGTACAAATATACATAATTCCCATATCCATCAACTACTTTTTGGATATCCAGATTTTCTATTAAGCATTAAAATATGTGAGTTAACCAAGACTGTAATACTTGAATCCAAATCTACTCCATACTGTGTAATATCCCAATATAACAGTGAGAAAAATAGTTACATAATTCTTATATATTAATTTAAACATTTTAGTGCCTATCAATTGCCTGCAAATTCCTTCTGCATGAGCTTATATCTTCTGTTAATTATTTGTTTCTTAACTCTGCCTAACAATAGTTAAAAACCTGAAAATAACCAGCAGAAACTTCCAATAAGACATTGAGAAAAAGTAAATTTTGATTAGAGAATGGAGGAACATATAAAGAGAAGTTCTAACTAACATGCATGGAACTTAGCAACCACTCTGTATATCGGGCTATACAATAAAGGTGAGAGTTAGCTATGGCATCCACTATGGCCCCAAACATGTGGTTCTATTTAGTATATGCAACAGTCACACACTCTTTAGACTCAGAAGAAAATATGCAGCAATTTTAAAAATATTTGAATTAGGGGTGCCTGGGTGGCTCCGTTAAGCGTCCGACTCTTGATTTCAGCTCACCACAAATTGATTGTGGTGATGGTTACACAACTCTGATATATTAAAAACCACTGAATTGTATGCTTTAAATAAATGAGTTGTATTTTTTGTAAATTATATCTCAATAAAGACTTTTAAAAAAGAAAAATAAAAAAAAAAAAGAAAAATACATTTACCCAGAAATTCCACTTTCATAAACTTATGCCATAGATAAATATGCCTATATGTGGTAAGTGACACATTTGGTACAAGGATATTTGATATAACATTGTTTGTAATAGCAAAAGTGAAAATAATCTTTTTAGAAAATAACCTTTTTAGAAAGGGTGCAATATTCTTGCTACTCTTGGCCATCCCATCGGCTTTTCTTTCAAGGCCCACAGGAGGAACCAAAGTTCTAGGCCACTCCGTTGTGGGCGCACTGAGGAAGTGGACCTCCATCAGGAAAAGACAGTGGTGCTATCAGAGGAGTCTCTCAAAACGCTCCAACCATAGGCGCCACGCCCAAGTGCAGGACTGCGAGCCAATCGAGGGAAGCCCTTCAGGGACCCACAAAGGCCGGATCCGCGCTTACCAGGGCCCCCAGCGGTCGCTGTCATGGCAACGACCGGCCGCAGTCCGCGGAGGCGCTGAGCCGTGGGCAACCGCCGCTGACCGTCACAGGTGGCGTGGAAACGCGACTCAACAAACAACACACTGTAAACAAAAGAGCCGCCACCTACGGCCCACAGAGCGCCGGAGCCGAGGTTCCCCAGTCGGAGGCGGAAGGAGAACGGGAAGCGGTGCGCACGCGCAGAGACTGAGGCTCTAGTTGCGCGAGCGCGCAGTCTCCGCTCTGGTGTCCGCGGTCCAAGTGTCGCGCGAATTGCTCTTTTGAAAGGTAGTGGGAAAACGGGTTGTTCTTCTGAAGAACTTTACGTCAGGAAGGCAGAGGATGAAACGCCGAGATTGAAAGAAGTCACTTGCATGGGGTACGATTTTTTAAAGTTGGATATATATATATTTTTTATTTTAGTGCCATCCTAAAATGACATGGAATCATTTCTCCATAAAAATGAGCGTTGCTTCACAAGGATTTTAGAAGTGAGAACTTGCAAGTTTTCTCTCCCTCTTCTTCTGTACTAGTGTTCACTCAGGAAACACTAACAACTGTATTCTCTTACCCACTACCTTCTTTGCCCTCAACTCCCTACTTTGCGCCAGCGACGCTGAAGCTAGAAAAAGACCTCAGGCAGAGTCAGACTGATCTGAGTTAGCAGCATAGCACTGCCATTTTCGGGTCCTGTGACCCTAATACAACTCAGTTGTCAAATTAAGATAACAACACATCACCTACGCATAACACGAATGGCAGCACTGCAGATTTTTATATCTTTTTAGTCTTTTCACACTTGGGTTGTAACTATTTCAATTTGTCTTCAGTCAGGCTTTCAGTATTCTCTGGATGTTCTCTAACTGAATCAAAAAGATTTCGAGAGTTTCAGAAAACAGTAAATTTCAATGATTTCAGTGGTCTTTAAAAAAAAAGATCTTTGAGATATATAATTGGTTGACTCGTATTTGATTTGCATTTCCCTAATGATAAAAAAAAAAAGTTATACATTTAAAGTGTTCAAGTCAGCGTATTCATAGAATTTTGCAACTGCACCACAATCAACATTTTGATCACCCCAAAGCAGCTGCTTTCCATTTCCTCCCCAACCCTTTGCAACCATAAATCTTATTTTTGTTTCTGTGGATTTGCCTATGCTGGCCACTTCATATAAATGGAATCCTACAAGGTAATGGTCTTTGTGACTGGCTTCTTTCATTTAGCATATGTTTGCAAGCTTCGTCCACATTGGAGCACGCATCAGTATTTTATTCTTCATGACCTAGAAAAATTGCACTGTTGGTAGATTTCACACTTGACCATTCATCAGTTAATGGACATTTGTGTTGTTTCTGCTTTTTGGCTACTAATGACTAAGCTGCTGTAAGCATTCATGTATAGATTCTGTGTGGAAGTATGTGGAAGGTATTTCTCTTGGAGTAGAATTACTGGTTTATACGGTAACTCTATGTTTAACTTTTTGAGGAACTGCCAGTTTTTCAAAGCAGCTACTCCATTTTACATTCCCTCCAGCAATGTATGAGGGTTCCAATTTATCTACATTCTCAACAGAGAATGCTGTCTGTTGCTATCTGTTGCTATCTGTTGATTTTTTTTAATGACAGCCATCCAAGTGGAAAATGAAGTATTGTCTCATTTTAGTCTTGACTTGCATTTCCCTAGTGATTAATAATGTTGACCATATTTTCAAGTGCTTATTGACTATATATATATTTTTTGGAGAAAGGTTTATTCAAATCATTTGCTCATTTTTAATAGGGTTGTTTGTGGGGTTTTTTGTTGAATTATAAAAATTTCTTATAAAGTCTGACTACAAGCCCCTTAATATATATGATTTGCAAATATTTTCTCCCATTTTGTAGGTGCTTTTTTCACTTTCTTGATGGTATCAGTTGCAGTTCAAAAGTTTTTATCACCTATTGGTCACGGTATTAGGTCAATATTTTCATACATTTTATAATTACTGACTCAATTAAAATTACTGTTCACTGTCCATTTTTTAGAGCTGCATACTGAAGTATTTAGCATGAAATGATGATGTCTGAGATTTGGTTGAAGACACTCCCGCAAAGAAATAAAGGGATAGATGAAGCAAAAGTGGAAAATCTTGAAAATTGTTGAATCTGAGTTATAGGATCGGTACATGGAGCATCATCATACTATTTTCTCTACTTTTGAATGGGAATTTTCGTACCAAATATGTATCTAATTGCTTTTTTTGGCACAAAGGAAAGGTTTCACGAGTTAAGGGTATATGATACATTGAGGAAAGGAGAGCAGATACATAGAAACTTATGAGATTAGAAAGTAACAAATGGGCATTGATCTGAGAGTTTAGAGATGGTTTTGATGATATAAATAAATAGGAATAAATAGTGTATTGTTAGTTCTGAGTAACCCAGTCTGGGTAGAAGTGGTGACATCGTACATAGTAGAGGAGCGGAATAAGATGAGGCCATCAGGGGAGCATGACCTTTGATTCAGTATACATAACTCACTCTTGGGTAAGAGTGTAGCTGGCCTTAGAATTTGGTTATTTCCCACTCAGCACTTGTGTGTGTGTGTGTGTGTGTATATATATATATATATACATAAATATACATATATATACATAAATATACAAATGATTGGCATAATTTGCAAGTCAAATTGACACAGACAACTGCAGATTGTCACAGAGGAGTGTTAAAGATTCTTATGATCACCCTGGCAGTGGTCTCCAAAAGCTCTTCTGCCTGTGAGAAGGACTTCTTTTATAAGACAGATACTTTGGGGCGCCTGGGTGGCTCAGTCGGTTGGGCATCCGACTTTGGCTTAGGTCATGATCTTGCTGTCCGTGGGTTCGAGCCCTGCGTCGGGCTCTGTGCTGACAGCTCAGAGCCTGGAGCCTGTTTCGGATTCTGTGTCTCCCTCTCTCGGACCCTCCTCCGTTCATACTCTCTCTCTGTCTCAAAAATAAATAAATGTTAAAAAAAAATTTATAAGACAGATACTTCAATAACTTACAAATTTTTACTTTTTTACCCAAGCTCATCCTCCTGGCAACATTAATAATTTTGAGTCTGAAGGCTGCCAAAGTGTTGTTGTTTTTAAAGAAAATAGCTTTTGGGGCGCCTGGGTGGCTCCGTCGGTTAAGTGTCCAACTTCGGCTCAGGTCATGATCTCATGGTTCATGAGTTCAGGCCCCGCGTCGGGCTCTGTGCTGACAGCTCAGAGCCTGGAGCCTGCTTCGGATTCTGTGTTTCCCTCTCTCTCTGCCCCTTCCCTGCTCATGCTGTGTCTCTCTCTGTCTCAAAAATAAATAAACATTTAAAAATAAATAAATAAAATAGCTTTTGATGGGGTATGTGAATATCCTGAGGAGATTTGTTTTAAAGTGTGAGATGAGGCAGGAATTGTGGCTTAGAGTAGTATCTTATTTTCGGTAAGACTTTAATTTTAGTTTGTTTTCCAAATTTCTCTTAGAAGTCAGGGTTGTTGTTGTTGTTGTTGTTTAATAAATATGGTATCTCCTTAAATTCTATGCAGAATTTTATGTTTATGTGTGTTTTTCCCTTGGGGAGGGAGTTTAGTTTCTTCATGACCTAAAACAATTAGAAAAATACTATATACTTACAGTATAGAGATTCTGAATAAGAATCTACCAAATTTTACTATTATGGAGAAGGTTAAGGTCAATGTGGTACAGAACTTTCAAGACAGAATAATCTGTTTTAATTTTTACACAGTTGCCACCATTTAATAATAGAAAAACAGTGAGCATATTAATTGGGGATAATAAAACTGAAACTTTTAGAAAAGCGGATTCATAATGATAGGATATATCCAGATTTATTTTAACTGTGACTCTTAGTCTTTAAGTCAACTATTGTGAGACTAAACTTTGAGTACTCTACTTTGTTTCTAGAATTTATCCTGAATATCAGGCTCTTAGTTTGACTTGTCCACAAAGTCCTCCTTTTACTTTAAGCTTTTAAAACCACTTACAGTTCAGAACATTACCTTTTATTCCCAGTGATTTGGGAATGCAAAAGCTTCGGTGTCTCTCTTTCTCTACGACTCGCTGCTATAGCCCCAGTGAGAGCTTCTGGAACCACACTTATTTTGACAGAATGTGTTGTTTCTCTTTGTCCCCATATTTTGATATTTTGAGAAAGAGACAGTGCTCATGCAAGCATGAGTGGGAGATGCTCAGAGAGAGAGGATCCCAAGCAGGCTCTACATTGTCAGCACAGATCCTAGTGTGGGGCTTCTACTCACGAACCATGAGATCATGACCTGAGTCGAAATCAAGAGTCAGATGCTTAACCGACTGAGCCATCCAAGTGTCCCACTTTTGAATTTTTTATTTTACACAATTTCATTTTAATTTATATATTGACTTTTAAAAAGTAAATCTCCATGCGTATATTGTTTAGTGATTACTCTAGAGATTATTGCATCCCAAACTTTTTGCAATCTACTTTGAATTTTTGTCACGTCAAGTAAAATATAGAAACCTTACAACCATATAGGTCCCTTTACTATCCTCCCATTAGGATGTAGTTCTCTTATGTATTAGATCTATATATGGTGAACATCCTGTCAGTGTTATATATTTTTTATTTCAGCAGTTATACATATTTTAGCAAACTTAAAAGGTGAAGAAATAGTCCTTTCTATTTATTAAATATTACCATTTTTGTTGTTCCTTCTTTCATGGCATTCCAAGGTTCCCTTTTCTATCATTTCCCTTCCCTATAAATTTTCATTACCATTTCTTTTACAGAAGTTCTGGTAGTGAATTATCTTACATTTTTCTTTTTCTGAAAATGTCTTTATTTCACTTTGATTCCTGAAGGATATATTTACTAGTTAAAGGATTCTGGGTTCATAATTGTTTTTGCTTTGTTTTTTTAAAGCACTCTACAAGTGATGTTCCACTTTCTCTGGTTTCTGGTAAGAAATACAACATAATTCAAATCTTTGTTCTCCAAAAAATGTGCAGTGTCCTTTTTCTCTGGCTCTTTCCAAGATCTTTATGTTTACTTCATCAGTTTGGTTATGATGTGCCTGGGTATGGTTTTTAACTTTTTAGCATTTTCTATGCCAGTAGAACTGTTGTAAATATAATTTTAGGTAAACGTATATAAATTTATGTCTTTCACCACATTTTGGAAATTTTCAGTCATCCTTTTTTTTTTTTAAATGTTTATTTATTTTTGAGAGGTGGGGAGGGGCAGAGAGAGAGGGAGAGAGAATCCCAAGCAGGCTCCACACTTTCAGCACAGAGCCTGATGCTGGACTCAAACTCATGAACCATGAGATCATGACCTGAGCTGAAACCAAGAGTCAGACGCTTAACTGACTGAGCCACCCAGACACCCCAGCCATTATTTCTTCAAATGTTTTTTTCTTCCAGTCTTTTCTCCTCTTCTTTTGCAACTCCTATAACATGAATATTAGGCCTTTTGATATTTTCTCATAAGTCTCAAAGCCTTTTTTTCCCTTTGTCATTTAGGCTGGATAATTTCTACTGATGTATCTTTAAATTTGCTGATGCTTCCCTTGGTTGTCTCTATTCTATTAAAACCCTCTAGTAAATTTTTTGTTATTTGTATTTTTCACTTATAAGATTTCAATTTGGTTCTTTTTATAGCTTCTCTTTCTTTGGTGAAGACTTCTACCTTTCCATTCATTTCAATAGTGTTTGCCCTTGCTTTGTGGAACATGATTAAAATAACATGTTGTCTTTTTCTGATAATTCCAAAATTTGACTAACCCCAGAATTGGCTATTGTTCATTGTCTTTTCCCTTTAGAGTTGTTTAGATCTCCCTAATGTTTTACATGTTATTTGGATTATTTCCTACATATATTGAATATTATGAAACTCTCAGTCCTGTTCAAGTCTTCAGAAGAATGTTTTTGTTTTTGTTTGGTTTATTTTAGCTTGTAGCCCATCCTGTTAGTTCAGGCCACATATTCTGGACAGCTGTATGTGGGTTGTGGTTCCAATGATAATTTAGTTTTCAATACCATTATAGTGCGGTTCTAATCTGCCCTGATCGTGCTCCACCCAGTGGCCAGTCTGAAACCTGCATCCAGGCATACCTCATTATATTGTCATTATATTGCACTTCACAGATAATTGTGTTTTTCACAAATTGAAGGTTTGTGGCAACCCTGTGTCAAACAAGTCTATCAGTGCCATTTTTCCAACAGCATTTTCTCACTATAGTTTACTGAATATTTTTTTTTTATTTTTAAATTTTTTTATTATTTATTTTTGAGACAGAGAGAGACAGAGCGTGAATGGGGGAGGGTCAGAGAGACAGGAAGACACAGAATCCGAAGCAGGCTCCAGGCTCTGAGCTGTCAGTACAGAGCCCGATGCAGGGCTCGAACTCACGGACCATGAGATCATGACCTGAGCCGAAGTCGGATGCTTAACCGACTAAGCCACCCAGGCGCCCCGGTTTACTGAATATTTTAAGCCCACTGTTGAGACCTACTGCTCAAAAAAAAGATTTCTTTCAAGATATGACAGCTCATTGACAATTCCCCTGGCCACCCAAGAGCTCTAATGGAGATGTACAATGAGATTAATGTTACTTTCATGCCTGCTAGTACTATATCCATTCTGCAGCCCATTGATTAAGGAGTCATTTCTATTTTCAGGCCTTATTTAAGAAGTACATTTTGTGGGGCACCTGGGTGGCTGAGTCAGTTGAGCATGTGACTCTTGATTTTGGCTCAGGTCATGATCCCAAGGTCGTGGGATTGACCCCTGCATTGGACTCTGTGCTGAACGTGGAGCCTGCTTAAGATTCTGTCTCTCCCTCTGCCCCTCATCCCTGCTCCCCACCCCCGACACACACACTCTTTCTCAAAGAAAAAGAAAAAGAAAAAAATATTTTGTAAGGCTAGAGCTGTGTATTGATTCCTGTGATGGATCTGGGCAGTCATCTGAAAACCTTCTCGAAAGGATTCACCAGTGTAGATGCTGTTATGAACATTTGTGACTCATGGGAAGAGGTCAAAGTATCAACACTACCCAGTTTGGGAGAAGTTAATTCCAGCCCTCATGGATGATTTTGAGGGGTTCAGGGCTTCAGTGCAGGACATAACTACAGATGTGATGCAGATAGCAAGATAACTAGAATTAGAAGTAGAGCTGGAGATGTAACTGAATTGCTACCATCTCATGATAAAACTTGAACAGATGAGCACTTGCTTCTTATTGATGAGCAAAGAAAGTGGTTCCTTGAGATGATATCTACTCCCGTTGAAGATGCTGTGAAGATTACTGAAATGACACCAAAGATTTAGAATATTATATAAACTTAGTTGATAAAGACCCTCTACCAGCAAAAAGATTATGATGTGCTGAAAGCTCAAATGATGGTTAACATTTTTTAGCAATAAAGAATTTTAAAATTAAGGCATGTAAGTTGTTTTTTAGACATAATGCTATCACAGCTTAGTAGAAAACAGTATAGTATGAACATAACTTTTATGTGCGCTGGGAAGTCAAAAAATTCAAATTTGACTTGCTTTATTGTGATATTTGCTTTATGCCACATTATCTCTGAGTTAATGCCTATAGTGATATGCAGTGTAGTTCAGTGTTTAAAACCCTTACTCAGCTGCTTCTGGTCAGTTTCACACATGCACAGCTTGGGACTGGTCCCAGGATTTTATACACAAATTTGGAGGTTCACTTCCTATGATCTTTACCCACATTCTCTGGTTCCAAGATCCTCCTCCTTGGTCTTCTGGTAGAAGGTCGGGGCTTTCGGCCTCCCTTAACCATTCCCAGTATTCCACCCAGCAGTCTGATTGTCTGCCACCACTGCACCAGTGGGTAGAGGGGGGTGATGCTGTTTTGCTGTCTCTAGCTTGGTGTAGGGCAAGGTTCCCTCACAGGGTTTACACATGGTGAGGAGGGTGTGTGTGTGTGCGCGCGCGCGCATGCTGCTTTTCTGCAGCTCTCCGGGAATAAGGCAAGTAAATTCAAAAGGTCTGTCTCATGGCCCCAACTCCTTTTTTCCTGTTTTTTTGACTAGAGAGAGCAAAACTGTTACTTGGACTCTGTGCCAGCTGGCAGTTCCTGTTTTCCTATGTGTCTATAATGATTCCTTTTTGTTTGGGAGTTGTCTAGCTTCCTAAATCTGTGGAGTAATGTCTTTCATCAGTTTTCAAAAGTTTATATTTAAAAATATTTGTTGAGGGGCGCCTGGGTGGCGCAGTCGGTTGGGCGTCCGACTTCAGCCAGGTCACGATCTCACGGTCCGTGAGTTCGAGCCCCGCGTCAGGCTCTGGGCTGATGGCTCACAGCCTGGAGCCTGTTTCCGATTCTGTGTCTCCCTCTCTCTCTGCCCCTCCCCCGTTCATGCTCTGTCTCTCTCTGTCCCAAAAATAAATAAATGTTGAAAAAAAAAATTTAAAAAAAAAATAAATAAATAAAAAATAAATAAAAAATAAAAATATTTGTTGAGGGGTGCCTGGGTGGCTCAATCAGTTAAGCGTCCAACTTTGGCTCAAGTCATGATCTTACAGCTAATGGGTTTGAGCTCAGCCATTGGGCTCTGTGCTAACAGCTTCAGATTCTGTGTCTCCATCTCTCTGCCCCTCCCCTGCTCGTGTTCTCTCTCAAAATTAAACATTACAATTTTTTTTTAATATTTATTCATTTTTTTTTTTTTAATTTTTTTTAACGTTTATTTATTTTTGAGACAGAGAGAGACAGAGCATGAACGGGGGAGGGTCAGAGAGAGAGGGAGACTCAGAATCTGAAACAGGTTCAAGGCTCTGAGCGGTCAGCACAGAGCCCAATGCGGGGCTCGAACTCACAGACCGCGAGATCATGACCTGAGCCGAAGTCAGACGCCCAACCGACTAAGCCACCCAGGCGCCCCTTATTCATTTTTGAAAGACAGAGAGAGACAGAGCACAAACGGGGGAGAGCTAGAGAGAGAGGGAGACACAGAATCTGAAGCAGGCTCCAGGCTCCAAGCGGTCAGCACTGAGCCTGATGCAGGGCTCTAACTCACAGACCACGAGATCACGACCTGAGCCGAAGTCAGCCACTTAACCCACTTAGCCACCCAGGTGCCCCTAAAAAAAATGTTTTTAAGTATTTGTTGTGTCCTATTCTGCTGTCTCCTGAAGCTAGTTAAGCATATATTATGACTTCTCAATACCTGCTGTATATGTTTCTTTCCAACTTGTTGTCTTTCCAGGCTGCACCTCTGGAGAATTTTTCCTGATTTATATCCTTATTTATAAATTTTCCCCAGTGGCTGTATTCTATCCTACCATTAAACCTACTTAATTAGAGCTTTAGAGTTTTTATATATTCTTGCAACATGTGTATTCAGTGTTTTCCCAAATTAGCTCCATCACTTTTTATGGTGTCCCATTCCCTTCAGGTACCTCACACCTATTTTTTAAACACAGAAATCAGGAATCTAATACCTAAAGGAGTTTTTCATTATTTCTACTAGTTCTTGGCTCTGGAGTCATTTCCTTACATGACTCCTTATTTAACTGTGTGTTAGTAAATGTTATGCTTGAAAAGTAATTTGAGGCCTGTAATGAAGTTACTTTGCTATGGAGAAGATTTACATTTTTATTCCTTCTGCAGAGTGGAACACCTTAAAGCAAGTTAAATGCTTAAGAGTTTGGATGATGTAGGCAATTCTAAATTTGGCTACAGTTTTATAATACTTTGTACTTCTGGTTCCTCCTCATCCCAAGGCTAAAACCCTTTGGGGTTGGTGTGTCTCAGCCTTGTGGGAAAATTCCCATTAGGTTCGTGATTCTGATTAGATGCACAACCTTGTGTGGCTCTTGAACTTTGATATCTACCCCCCCTCACCCTGTAAGTTTGTCTCAAATAGGACCACATGCCAACTTCTCTTTTTCTCTTTCCTCTTGAACATTCCTAATATCTTGATGCTTTAAGAAGAGTTTTGTATTTTAATCACCTTAGGTTTTCAGCAGAAGAATGGATCTAAGTATCCCAACATGCAATTCCCAGAAACAGGAAGTTTCCCACAACTCCATCTTTGTTCCTATATGGCCAAACCCTATTCTACTGGTATTCTCTGCACATAGCACATCCTACTTGTGGCATGTAATCCATAAATGTTGCTAGGAAATATGCTTTATTCTATTAAGAGTTAATCACTTTTAGCAATTTTTGTGTATAGCTGCTCAAAAATATTATATTAGTTATCTAATAGTACTTGCTGCATATAACAAATCACCAGAAAATTTAGCACTGGAAAAATTTATAATCTTAGTTTCTGAGGTTCAGGAATCAGAGAATGGCTTATTTTGGTGGTTATCGTGAGGTCACAACCTTTTGGCTGTGACTGCAATTTGAAGGCTTGACTGGGGTTGTAGGATCCACTTCCACTCATTTGGCTGTTGGCTTCAGTTCTTTGTCAAATGGGCCTCCCCATGGTGCTGCCCATGCCTGGCACCTGGCTTCCCCAAGAATGAGTGATCTAACAGACAGGAAGGGAGGCACAGAGTGAAGAAGAAAGGATAGAAAAAAAAGGAGGAAAGGAAGAGTGGGAAGAAATGCACCAAAGATAGAAGGGATAGTTTTTCACAACAGTCTTAGAAATAACATCCCAACCCTTCTGCCATATTCTATTGGTCGCAAAGACCAACAGTGTTATGTGGGAGGGACTACACAAGGGTATGAATATCAGGAGGTAGGGATCACTGGGGGTTATATTGGAGGCTGGGAAGCACTGTATTTTACCAAAAGAAAAAGAAAACCTTTATTATATTCAGAGGTTCATAATAAAGCACTTGAGTTAGACCTACTTCTTCATTTGTATAAAGCATGAAAAATATGGTTGCAATTTTATCAGTGCAGATGCACAAAGTATTTCCTAAAGAGTGTTAAATATTAAATTGTTCCAAGCTTAATACAAAAGAAAAAATAAAAGATTTGAAACTACAAAAATCTGATGTGAAAAGAAAATGTCGATTATATAGCAAAAGATAAATTTAGATGGCAAGGCTTGGTGTCTTAAAAAATTTTAAGTATAGCTCAAATAAAAAATAAGCTTGCAAGTGTTTTAGTAATAAAAAAATTGTTATGAGAAAAATAGTCCTCCCACTGAAACATATGGTCCTAATTCCAGTAACAGGATTTTGTCTTTCTGCAATTAATAAGCTTTTATCAATAGTGGTTTGAGAAGGAACAAAACCTTTAAAATTCTAAATATGAACCTCATAACTCAAAGTAATTGAGAAAGTGAATGTGTTCTTCAGTATAAACACCATGCTACATTTTTTGGTATAAAAAATGAAAAGAGGAAAAAATACATGTATCTGTATTTGCTGCTACTACACCTAAACTGTGAGAAGATACATATGAAATGGGACTCCTGGGTAGCTCAGGTCATGATCTCACAGTTCATGGGTTCAAGCTCTGCGTCAGGCTCTGTGCTGACAGCTCGGAGCCTGGAGCCTGCTTCGGATTCTGGGTCTCCCCCTCTCTCTGCCCCTCCCCCACTCATGCTCTCTCTCAAAAATAAATAAAACATTAAAAAAAATTTAAAAAAAAGAAACTAATAAAAATGATTACTTGTTGAGATTGGAGGGTAAGAAGAACAAGGTAGACACGTGGAAGATAAATTTTACATTGATAAGTTTCTTTTTAATGTTTATTTTTCTTTTTGACAGAGAGACACACAGAGACAGAGACAGAGAGCAAGGGGGGGGGGGGGAGGGGCAGAGAGAGAGGGAGACACAGGATCCGAAGCAGGGTACGGGCTCTGAGTTGTCAGCACACAGCCAGCATGGGGCTCAAACCCATGAACTGCAAGATCATGACCTGAGCTGAAATTGAATGCTTAACCGACTGAACCACCCAGATGACCCTACAAGTTTTGTATATTATTCTGATTTTTGAATCATGTGTGTGTGTCTGTGTAAATATATATATATAATATATAAATATATATGAAACTTTTTAAGTTTTTTAATGTTGGGGGGGGGGGGGGAGAATGAGTGGGGGAGGGGCAGCGAAGGGGAAAGAGAGAGAATCCCAAGCAGGCTCTGCACTGCCTGATGTAAGGCTTGAACTCACAATCCATGAGATCGTGACCTGAGCCAAAATCAGAAGTTGGACATTCAACCAACTGAGCCACCCAGGCACCCCTGAAATATATTTTTTTAATCACAAAGAAAAAAATTAAAACCTAAGATGGTTTTGTAGGTTTCTGGTTTATTTCAGGATATTTTCTTTTAAAATAGGAGTCAAGTTATCAAAGTTATACTTGCTACTAAAAAAAGAAAAGTTCTGTTCTTATAAAACAATATTTGAATCTAGGCTATTATAAATTTAGGCAGTTGAGATACCATAGTCAGGCTACTGCTTTTATGATTAAATCAGAAGGTGAGATATTCATACAAGAGAAGGTCCAGTCTTTCTATATATTACCTACTTTTCAGATTTTTATCTCTTACCTAGCCGAGTTTAATGCCCACTATCTAACAAGTTCTCAGGTAACCTTCTCCTTATTGGTATAGCCATCCTCCTGGGTTGTTTTCCAACCATGTAGTCAAGATTCATATCTCTATTATAGCAATTACTTTTACTTTGTTAATTATCTGCTTCACATATTCAGTTCCATTAGGGACAGAAATACTTTATTCATCTGTCAACCAGTGAAGCCTAATAAAGTGCTCTGTACATAGCAAGTATATAGACACAAAGTTTGTTTGGTGGCTGCATAGAACAAGTGGGCTAGATTTTACTTCATATTTCAAAATTCAGAGAAAAAGAGCAATACTAAAAGGCGTAAGACCAAAACAGATCAGTGCAGACTGAATACAAAGAACCATTCTATTTCTTCACCTTTAAAAAAATTAAAATTTCAAAATAAGTACCAATGTGAAGAACATGACCAAATAAGTAACAATGGCATTCAGAAACATATTGTACAGCTACAAAGAACACTTCAAAATGTGCCTCCAAAGGCACATTATTCCAATTTTTATTAATTGTAGAGACTTTATGAAAACAAATCCAAATCCTATCCTATCCTATATCAAGGGAAGCACCCTGCACCAAATTGTTATTTTAAAGTAATTTCAGTATTCATAGACTGTGCAACTACTTATACTGCAAAATAAACACACAGTATACACAGAAAACATAAACTGAGTTTGATATGCAATTGTTTTTATCCTATACCATTCAATAAATTTCACAGGTTACTTTGTGTTGCCTTTTTATTTAATAGCTGCAACATTTTACATTGCTTATGAAGTAGCTACTTCCAGGAGACTGATAATCTCCTTCATAGGGTGTCTTTGGCTAATACTACAGATGTGATTCAGTAGGAACCATATGACCAATGGAGTAAAATTCTCAGTCTCTCCTAGCCTGAGACTCAGATCCTGAGTTATAACCCTGACTTGGTCTTCATAAGTCTTTTTCTTACATCAGGGTTATTTAGTGTTGAGATGCTTCATAAGTCTTTTTCTTACATCAGGGTTATTTAGTGTAGTTTTCTTTTTTCTTGAAATATACAATGAGTGTTTTGATACAAAAACATATACCACATAAGAATAAAAAAGAAACATGAAAATAATGATTATATTCATATAATGTAAATTATAGGACTAAAATATCCCCTTTACTTTTTTTTTTTTTTAACACAAAGTACTTCTTACAATTTTGCTGTTTGAAGAGGAAAGTTCTGTAACAGTTTCAAACACATAGAATTTAACTTAGGTTAATATCCTGTTATAAAAAATAACTACCATATAGAGAATATAAAATATGCAAAAGTAATTAGTTCATTAAAATGTATATTTAGTACATTGGTGTCACTGAAAATATGCAGACTCGCCAAGAAAGTTCTAAGGTTTAAAGGAGAAGTTGAAAAAATCCTGTTTCAGGCTTCATTTATTGCTACATAATGACTACTTCAAGGGTCATATGGCCTGTTGTCCATCACTCTTAGAAGTGGTAAATACAGTGGGGTATATTTTGGAAGGAAAGGAGAAAACATAATGCACTGCAATACAAAAATATTACCTATTTATAAATTATTAAAGACTTATAAAACATATACTGAATCACATGTTTTTGCTATAAAAACAATGTATTTAAATATATAAGCACAAAATTCTGAAGCACCCACAATTATTTTAAGAATACCCATTTAATAAAGAAGAAAACCATATATATATGTGTGTGTGTGTAAATATATATATATATGTATGTATATATATATATATATATATATATATATATATATATACACATATATATATATAATAATTTGAGAAGAAAAAAGGCAAAATTCTGATTTTGATCCAAATAATCAGAGTTTATCTAATCATGGAGGTAGGTCTCCACTCCAATTATACAAATACGTTATCTGCCTTATTCAAAGAATTATAAGACTAAGATCTGGAAACTGTGCCGTTGAAATTCATTTTTAACAGACTCTAGAAGCCAGCAATGTAACTGGCATATGTAACAGCTATTTCCCTCATAAGGTTACATCTGAAAAGAGCCTTCATTAAAATCATTCTTGGCATAAAGAGGTATACATAAGTGCAGATACTTTGGCTTTGCATTTAAATAACACAGTAAATGCTACAAATTTATTAAAGACAGAAAAAATCTTTGTCTTTATAGAACTTGTATTAAGTCAGAGCTTCAAAAACTGTGGGTCTCTTAAATTTTTAGAGATTTAAATATTGTGCTAATGATTTAAAAAGATCATTTCCTACCTAAAAAGCAAAACTTACATGTTTCAAACAGCAAATCTTTACTTTTAGTGTCTGTGGCATTTCAGTTTTAGTGGATTTAGTTTTAACAAATTACTTTGCAATATATAATATTACTCATATCTTTCACTAAAAAAGATTTTCTATAATGAAAAATACTAATTCTATTTCTAATGGTAAACTAGTAGAGCTGGAGGTCCCACCATGGAGTACAGGGATTAGAGCACTATCAAGATCATTTAAATAATGCTGAGGAAGAAGTTGGCCATCAGATCCTGCCTGAAATTCAACCTGGAAAAAAAAAAATCTTGATAAGTCAACCCTAGAAAGTAAGCAATCTTGCTTAACTCAGCAGATGAATACAAACTAATATAAAATATCAGTTTAAGCATGTTAAGAAAATACTTGATAAATACTTCATAAACTAATGTTTCACATCTCCTATATATTCTTTTATCTGCTACATAAATTGTAAGTGTCTTTCCCATAGACATCATGAAAATTGTTTAAATACCACTACTTCATACTTCAGGTTTCTTCTCAATGCACATGTAAACACACTAGAGAACTAAGGTTTTAAATAATTACCAACATGACTTATAAATAAAAACCTATGGTATTAAAAAAAAATCTACTTAAAATTATTTTGAATTTGTTGTTGCAAAAATATTTAATATTTGAATGTAATGTTGCTGGTGAAAATTACATTTTAATACATTTGCCTAAAAAAAATAATTGGGCTACTGAAACAAATAATTACCAGATGCTTACTTGAAAAAGGAATTTTTAATAGTAAGATCAAAGTAGAAGTTCTTTCCAAAAGAACTATGAGTATAACACATCCTGACTGAAGAAAAGCAAACCCTCAGTATATGAACTCATTCATGTTTAGATTAACCATTCTAATGAAGAACCTACTTTAAAATTGATTATATTGGATGTTGGAAACAGAAATGCACATTAAAATAATACTGGAGTATCATTTTTTACCTATAAAATTGGTAAAAGTCAAAAATTTGATTACATACTGCTTTGATAAAGATTTGGGGGAAGAACTCTCTCACACAAATTGTGGTAGTAACCTCTGTTTGAGACAATATGGTAATATCTATTGAGTACAAACTTACACCTGGCAATTCTACTCTAAGAATGTTATATACTCACACTTATGCAGAATCAAAATATTGTGGATAACCTAAATGTCAATCAGTACATAAAAACTAGTTATAAATAAATTATAGTACATTTATATAAGAAATGACTACTATGCAACTGTTAAAAAGAATATGTAGTCATATGAAATATCTCTAAAACATAGATTGAAAGAGCAAGGTTAGGGGCGCCTGGGTGGCGCAGTCGGTTAAGCGTCCGACTTCAGCCAGGTCACGATCTCGCGGTCCGTGAGTTCGAGCCCCGCGTCAGGCTCTGGGCTGATGGCTCGGAGCCTGGAGCCTGTTTCCGATTCTGTGTCTCCCTCTCTCTCTGCCCCTCCCCCGTTCATGCTATGTCTCTCTCTGTCCCAAAAATAAAAATTAAAAAAAAAAAAAAACGTTGAAAAAAAAAGAAAAAAAAAAAAAAAAAAAAAAAGAAAGAGCAAGGTTAAAAAATAAGAGTAAAAGGAGGAATAAAAAGGATTTATATACTTATTTGCTTGTACATGCAAAAATTCATAAAGACTACATAGAAATGGGTAACACTGATTGTGTGACCAGGAATGGAGGATGAAGAAGAGTATGGAGATAGACTATAGGGGTTGGGAGTCAAGAGTGGGAAGGAGATCTTTCCAGGGCTATTATCTTATACAACTCTACTGGGAACCATTTACATTATAACCTGGAGTTAATATCTCTAGGGGCTACCCATTACATGGACTACAACATGAATATTGCTCTCTGGAAATGTTTGAAAAGATGGTCCTATTATACACGCTTGTGAGACAACAGAATATATATATCATTCTCTGCCCCTGGTTTCTGGTATAGGGCTCCTGACACCCTAGTAATTATATATATATACACATGTGTATATATATATATACACATGTATATATATACACACACATACACGTATATATACGTATATATATATGTATATATACGTGTATATATATTCACACATATATTTTTTTAATTTGTTTTGAGAGATAGAGCTCAAGCTGGGGAGGTGCAGAGAGAGAGGGTGAGAGAGAATCCCAAGAAGGCTCCATGCTGTCAATGCAGAGCCCAAGGCGGGACTCCATCCCACCATGAAATCATGACCTGCTCCAAGATCAAGAGTTGGACACTTAACCGACTGAGCCACTCAGACACCTCTACCCTTGTAATTTCTTAATTGATAAGAACACTGTTAAGTGTCTCTTGTTCTCATATTTGTATTTTACACTGTCCATGACACAGGGCTCCTAAAACCCTTATACATTCCTAAGTGATAAGAGCACTAGGAGTATCTTTTACTCTAATGAAGTGACTCTGGGTGGGTTCCTGAATGGGGACTGGTCACCAGAAAGACCAAGCCATAATTAGAAGCTTTAGATTTTTCAGCTCTACCCTTACCTGTCCAGAGAGAGGAGAGGGGCTAAAAATGGCATTACTATTTGATCCTACCAACATAAGAAAGCCTCCATAAAATCCCACTAGTGGGGAGTTTAGAGAGCTTTAGGCTGGCTAATACAGCCACACTAGGAGGGTGACATACCCCAACTTCACTGGGACAGACGTGCCTATGCTTGAGAACCTCCCAGACCTCACCCTATGTATATGTCTTCATCTGTGTATATCCTTTAATAAACTGGTAAACATAAGTGTTTCCCTGAATTCTGTGAGCCACTCTAGGAAATTAATTAAAACCAAGGAGGAGGTTGTTAGAATTTCTGATCTATAGCTGGTTGTTCAGAAACAGAGCGGACAACCTGGGCTTATGATTAGCATCTGAAGGGGTGTGGGGGAACAGTCTTGTAGGAATGAACCCTTAACCTATGGGATCTGATGTTCTCTCTCTGGGTATAAAGTGTCAAAATTGAGTTGAATTTCTGGATATCCTGCTGAAGTCTGAGAACCACTTGCCGGTGGGTGTAGTTTCTCTACATATCTGGTGACCAGAAGTGTTAGAAATGAAGAATTTTGTGTGAGTAGTAAAGGAGACTCACAGGAAGGAAAGACACATTAGAGAAAAACATAGGAAAGAAGACTAAGGTTTTCCTTTTTTTAACATTTCTCGAATTCTGTAATTTTAAATCATGTGAACAAAGTCAGAATTTAAAAAATTAAAAACCTACTTATCAAGTAGGACTGCTATGGTGCAGAGGTCAGCAAACTATGGCCCGTGGGCCAACCTGGCCCACCAGTTATTTTGTAAACAAACTTTCACTGGAACACAGTGAACTCATTAGTTTATATACGGTCTATGGCTGCTTTTGCACTATAATGGCAGGACTGAATAGTTAGTTGTAAAAGCCGTCAGCCCACAATGCCTAAGATATTTACTGTCTCACCTTTTACATAAAAGTTTGCTGACCACTGTTGAAGAGAGTTAAAGATGATAATGTACATGCAATGTGTAGTACACATTGATGTTCAACAAATTTTAGTTCTCTTCATTTGTCCCAAATAAAAGGTTAAAGAAAAAACTTTTGATTATTTAATATATGATACATTCATTTCAAAAATACATTACCAAAAAATGCCTCACCATATCAGTATCAGTGGAAACTCTGAGACCAATTTTATTCATCCCATTACTCTTCAGAGTTTTCAGGTGAGGACACAGTGCAGCACTACAAGCCATGGCTATTTCTTTTGCAAACTGATAACGAGTTGCTGAAATAGATAAATCCTGGTCCTTTAGAAAGTAGAACACCTGAAATGTATTTAATTAGGAAACAAGTCATGATTAAGATTAAAAGTAGCTTGAAAATACAACTGCTATTTTCAATTCAACTTTATTAATAAAATTCCAGTGTTAGTGCCATGGAATTCACAAGTTAAAAGCATTATCTATATATACACACATTAGTAAGTAGTAAGAGCTTAAAACCAAAGATTCTGGCATATGGCAAGACTTAGCTATTTTAACCTAAAATTAACCTGTGGCAACAAAAACCCTGTTAGTTCAGTTTAGAGAAGGGTACAAATGAGTCCACCCTATAAGATCACCTTCCTGTAAGGATCTTAATGAAGCTAAAAATCATACAAAGAAATAATATTCTATAGTTTCTATGTCCTCTATAGTTTCTCTGTATCTTGTACATGCATAAAATCACAGAGAATACCTAAGAAACGAGTAACACTGATTGCCTGACTCAGGAGGTAGAGTGAGGGAGAGTATGGACATAGACTAAGGGGTTGAGAATCTATAATTCCATAATCTCTTAGTTTAAAGTTGAAACATGCAAAAATAATTTTCCATTGTGAATGCTGATTATAAACTGATATTTATAAAATATTTTATTTTTTATAAAATAAGAGAAAAATGAAAATAATACAGTCAAATAACATATTACTATACAAAGATGGCAATGCTGCCAAAACTTAACTATGAGCCGGCAGGGAGTACAGGCAGTACCATACAAAGCCTGAAATAATCTTATGGAAATCCAAATCTGGTATACAGAAGGCAGTCTGGGATGAAAATATGTGTGTGTTTCAACATGTAATATAAAAAGTGTTAATAAGCTGCAATGAGAAATCTCCCAAGTTAAAAAAAAAAAAAAACCATATCCAAACACAACATATAAAGGGAAGGAATCTTCTTTCTCAGTTACCTCAGTACACTTTACAGTCTTCTCATCAGTTTCAAAATCTGCTTCCAGTTTTATTTTTTCACTTGGAAATCCTTGTAATGATATTCCATCCACCGAACTAATAACACTAACAGAATAAAACACAATATGGTAGTATTATTAGTACCAAAATGCTTTCTATGAAATGAGTCATTAGATTTGAATAAGGAGAAAATATATGAAAACTATAAATTTATAGCAGTAAGACAGCTCATTACCTACAAATATTTAAATAATATTTACAAATAATTAAAACATTTACCAAGATTTCTTGATTGTGTAGCAAATTATATCTACTCTTTCATATGCCCAATACAGACCTGAGGTTTAAAATGCCTTAGACTCCTAAAAGAAAAGCTGTCTGAGGAATTTCAATAACTTGGTTTTGGAATCCTTCAGCATTAGCCCTCTTTTTCCTTCTTTACTATAGACCCTTTAGCCAATCTCCAAAAGAGCAAGAAAATGGATAACTGAAAGGAAGGAGTGGCAGTAATATTCTATACGGCCTCTAATGTATATATTATTAAATTCAGTTATTGTATTTACGGTGAATCAACATAAAAAAGAATAAACACTCAAAGGGTATCCTTTACTTACTTCACAAAAATAGGTACCAAACAACAGAAAAAATATGTTGCCTTTTTCAACCTTGGTATCAAGGTCACATTGCTACAAAGTGCACATTTTATCACTGTCCCTCTCCCAAAGTGACCACTCTTTAATAATTTATAGCATCTTAGTCAAGAAAATATACATGAGGCTGGTTAAGCACATGTTTGAAAAAAAAAGACCACTCATTAGAGTATAGGCATTTAAATTAATGGTATAATTCTATATTGACTCATAAAATGCTTAATTTTGTTAGCAGGGCATTTTTATCCTTCCCCTTCCATCAAATCAATTATATTTTAGTAACAAAAAATTCCTACCCTTTGTTTCCTTTCTCTTCAGAATCTACCCAGCAGATATCCACATATTCTCTGAGGTCTACAGCATCAACTTTCCCACACGTAATTTTAAAGTCTTTCTGTTCTCGTAGAGCTAGTCGCAAGCCATCCATGGTCTCTGGTGTTATTTGTACCATTAAGCCATCTAAAAATGAGTTGTTTCACTCATGAGTTGTTTCATTCCTTTTATTAAATATCAATTTATATATCTAATCCATAAAATTTGCTATCAAAATATGTTCTGCACAAGATACAAGTTTTATATCATCTGTTAAATGATTTTAATGATTTTCTACTAAGAAATAAAAGTATTTCAAAGTTAAGGATTCTTTTTTAAACTTTTTGTAATGTTTATTTATTTTGAGAGAGAAAAAGAGTGAGTGTAAGTGGGGGAAGGGCAGAGAGAAAGGGAGAGTGAGAGAATCCCAAGCAGGCTCCGTGCTATTAGCACATACCTTGACGTGGGGCTCACTCTCATGAACCAAGAGATCATGACCTGAGCCAAAATTAAGAGTCAAAGCTTAACCAACTGAGCCACCCAAGCGCCCCCCTCTTTTTAAAAAAAAAACAAACAATGGAAAGAATTTTCATTACTATGATGAAATTACTGATGCCAAACTGCCCTATCATAACAACCAGTCATAAAACTAGACAAAATATATGAGGTAATTGTTTTCAGGTAGTGAACAACATGAAGTGCAATACTGTGATTCCTAGAGGAAAACTCAACAGGTACACCCACAATTGCCCAGGTTCTAGGCTTCAAGACAATTTCTGCATGGTGGCCAACCTACAATGGCCATTACTGGGCTGAGAAGTCAGAGATAAGTTTGGGGAAGCCTGGAATCTGGGGCCAAGACACTGAAGGGGGAGACACCAGATGACTGTGTGTAAGGATCCCTTTGAGTCCTTGGACAAGAATTGCGGACACAGTATTCGAGTTAGATTAGATGAAGCCTAACAGAGAATAGCTATTAGGCTTGGAACATAACAGAGATACTAGAAACCAAGCAATGCTGGGAGATACTGACACTCTGGACCAACCAAAGTAGAGAGACCTTATTAACATCTCATTAACTTGCACTGTGGCAAAACAAAAACAAACAAACAAAAACCAAAGCCCTTACAAAATCTGTAGGCAAAACAGATTTGGAGAAGTGTCCTGCCAGATTGTAAACACCTTAGGAGTTCCACAGATCCATCTGTTAACAAAGTGAAAAATACAGACTACACAAGCTCAACATGATTTGCCATGAAAATGCCTGCTTAAATATAAACCTTCTTCAGAAAAAGTTAATAGAATCTCAAGTCTCTAAGCATATTAACAGTGACAAGTATATAATCAAAAATTACCAGAGAGAACTACAAGAAAATGTGAGCCTCTAAACAACTGAAACCAACCATGAGATAGATAGATAGCCAAGATGCTGTATTAAACACACACTTGAAAACATCTATTCTAAAATATATTTAAAGACCTAAAGCAAAACTTTCAAAGAATGAAAAGCAAATATGGGCTAAATGAATAAACATTAAAAAAAATATTAACAGAAATAGAGATTAAAAGAAAACAAAGGGAAATTCTAGAACTGAAAAGTTCTAGTAACTTGAAACTGAAACCTCAATGGATAAGCTGAATAGTAGATTGAAGATGGCCAAAAAAAAAAAAAAAAAAAGACTCAGAGAACATGAAGAAAGGTCAATGAAAATTATCCGATCCAAAGAACCCAGAGAAAAATGATTAAAGAAAAATAAACAGAACATCAAGGACCCAAGGGATGGTATAAAAGAGATATAGATATAAATATACATATACATATATACAGATAAAAATATATAGATATCTCCCAGGAGAAAAAGATAGGAATATTTAAAAAATAGTGGTAGGAAATTCCCAAGATTTGATGACAAATATTGACCCATATTCAAGAAGCTCCATAAATGCCAAGCAGGAAAAATATAAAGAAAACCACATAAAGGCACATCACAGTAAAACCGGTGAAAACCAAAGATAAAAAGGATATCTTGAAAACATCTGGAGAAAAGGGCACATTAAATATGGGGAAACAAATGTAAAAAATTATGCTGACTTTTCATTAGAAGCAATGGAGGCCAAGAGACAACATGACATCTTTAATGATGATTAAAACTTTCAAAGAATTCTAAATCTAACAAAAATATCCTTCAAAAATAACAAATAAATACAGCTTCAGATCAACAAAAGCCAGCCAACTGGTATTACAAAAAATGATACTGACATCTAGTGTCTACCCCAACATATAAAGAGTTTGAAGTTGTCACTCCCATTCTTACAAGAAGAAAAATACTGAACAAACTGAAAATGAACAACTCTTAGGTCAGAGGACTGAGGTCATAGGACAAAATGCTGCCCTGAAAAATGGAGCAAAATCAAAACCCACCACAAAAAAGTAAAACATGAAAAAGCCTACAATAATTTCAATAGATTCAGAAAAAGCACTCAGCAAAGTACAACATCTATTTGTGATAAAAACCCTCTCTAAAGGAAGTCTAGAGGGAACATCCCTCAACTTAATAAAGGCCTTATATGAAATAAAGGCCAATATCATACTCCATGGTGAAAAACTGAGAGCTTTACCCCTAAGGTCAGGAATAAGACAAGGATGTTCATTCTCCCCACTTTTATTCAACATAGTAATGAAGTCCTAGCCACAGCAATTAAAGAACATGAAGAAATTAAAGGCATCCAAACTGGTAAGGAAGAAGTAAAACTCTCACTATTTGCAGATGACATAATACTATATATTAAAAATCTTAGGGGTGCCTGGATGGCTCAGTCGGTTAAGTGTCCAACTTTGCCTCAGGTCATGATCTCATTCCTGAATTCAAGTCCCATGTCGGACTGTGCTGACAGCTCAGAGCCTAGAGCCTGCTTCAGATTCTGTGTCTCCCTCTCCTGCTGCCCCTCCCCCACTCATGCTCTGTCTCTCTCCCTCTCTCAAAAATAAATACACATTAAAAATTTTTTTAAAAATCTTAAAAGACTCCACCAAAAACTTAACTAGAACTGATAAGTAACTTCAGTGAAGTCTCAGGATACAAAACCAATGTACAGAAATTGGTCGTGTTCCTATACACTGATAAACACAGAGTAAAATTAAGGAAACAATCCCATTTACAACTGCACCAAAAACAGGGGCACCTGGGTGGCTCAGTCAGTTAAGTGTCTGACTTCAGCTCAGGTCATGATCTCACGGCTTGTGAGTTCAAGCCCTGTGTCAGGCTCTGTGCTGACCACTCGGACTGAAGCCTGCTTTTGGATTCTGTCTCCCTCCCTGCCCCTCCCCCGCTACTGCTCGCTCACTCTCTCTCAAAAATAAACCAAAAAAATTTAAAAAAAGGAAAATAAAGCAATTGCACCAAGAACAATAAAATATCTAGGAATAAACTTAACCAAAGAAGTGAAAGATCTGTACTCTCAAAACTATAAAACACTGACAAAAGAAATTCAAGATGATACAAAGAAATGGAAAGACATTCCATGCCCATGGGGTGGAAGAACAAACATTGTTTAAAGGTCTATACTACCCAAAGCAATCTACAGATTTCATGTAATCCCTATCAAGATACCTACAGCATTTTTCACATAACTAGAACAAACAATTCTATAATTTGTATGGAACCAGAAATGACCCTGACTAGCCAAAGCAATCTTGAAGAAGACAAACAAAACTGGAGGTATCACAATTTCAGACTTCAAATTATATTACAAAGCAGTAGTAATTAAAACAGAATGGTACTAGCATAAAAATATACACATAGATCAGTGGAACAGAAGAGAAAACCCAGAAATAAGCCCACAATTATATGGTCAATCAATCCTTGACAAAGGAGGGATGAATAAATAATGAAAATGACAGTCTCTTCAATAAATGATACTGGGGAAACTGGACAGCTACATGCAAAAGAATGAAACTGGGGGGGTGCCCCGGTGACTCAGCTGGTTAAGCATCCAACTCTTGATTTTGGCTCAGGTCATGATCTACGGTTGCATAATCAAGCCTCACTTTGGGCTTCATGCTAGGCATGGAGCCTGCTTTATGATTCTCTCCCTCCCTCTCCCTCTCCCCCTTCCCTGCTCATGCATGCACATGCTCTGTCTTTAAAAAAAAAAAAAAGGAATGAAACTGGACCACTTTCTTATACCATACACAAAAATAAACTCAAAACAGATTAAAGACCTAAATGTGAGACCTGAAACCATAAAAATCCTTGAAAAGAGCACAGACAGTAATTTCTCTGACATAGGTGACAGCAACATTTTTCTAGATATGTCTCCTGAGTCAAGAGAAATCTAAGTAAAAATAAACTATTGAGACTACATCAAAACAAAAAGTTTCTGCACAGTAAACACAACGAAATTAAAAGGCAACATCCTGAATGGCCGAATGTATTTGCAAATGATATATCTGATAAAGGGTTAGTATCCAAAATATATAAAGAACATATACAGCTCAATACCCCAAAAAACAAATATTCCAATTTAAAAATGGGCAGAAGACATGGGCAGACATTTCTCTGAAGAAGACATCCAGATGGCCAATAGACACATGAAAAGATGCTCAACATCACTCATCATCAGGCAAATGCAAATCAAACCACAATGAGATATCACCTCATACCTGTGAGAATGGCTAAAATCCACAATACAAGTAACAAGAGGGGTTGGTGAAGATGTGGAGAAAAAGGAATCCTTGTGTACTGCTGGTAGTAAGGCAAAGTGGTGCAGCCACTGTGGAAGGTAGCAGGGTGGTTCCTCAAAAAATTAAAAATAGAACTACCCTATAATCCAATAATCTCACTAATGGATATTTACCCAAAAAATAAATAAAAAACACTAATTCAAGGGATACATGCACCCCTTTGTTTAAAGCAGCATTATTTACAATAGCCAAACTAGGGAAGCAGCCCAAGTGTCCACTGACAGATAAACAGATAAAGAAGATGTGATACACACACACACACACACACACACACACAGAATATTACTTAGCCATAAAAAAATGAAATCTTGCCCTCTGCAACAATGTGGATAGAGGTAGAGAGTATAATGCTACGCAAAGTAAGTCAATCAGAGAAAGACAAATACGACATGATTTCACTCATATGTGGAATTAAAGAAACAAAACAAATAAGGAAAGAAAAAAAAGAGATAAACCAAGAAACAGACTCTTAAGTGTAGAGAACAAACTGATAGTTACCACAGAGGAGGTGGATGGGTGTAATAGGTGACAGGGATTAAGCAGTACACTTATCATGATGAAACAAACAAAAAACCCCAAAACATTTAAAAAGCCTGAAGATATGTGATAAGAAATAAGAAAAAATATAATTGGATACCTCACATCCATTATCAGAATGACAGAGATGGCACACAAAATTGAATCATAAAAGCTCACTTATTTTTAAAAGGTATTATTTGACAAACATGGATCTAGACAAGAGCATTTACATTCACTGCTTCAACTGGTAGACCTAGCCAATAATCAAGAAAAATAAAAGCCAGATGGACTGTAAAGAAATAAGCAAAATTACCATTATTAAAATATGATACACTGAGCTATAAAGAAAACTCTAAAAAGATCTATAGGTAAATTATTGTAAAAAATGAGAATTCAGCAGTGTTACTGGTTATAAGATAAAAATACAGAAATAAATGAATTTCTAGACATCAAAACAAAAACTTTAAAAAGATACATTTACACCAGCAATAAAATCTGTTACAGAAATAAATCAAAAGAAGACATGCAAGACCTATACAAAAACTATAAAATTTAAGTTTTTAATTTTTTAAAAGATTTTATTTTTAAATAATCTCTACACCCAATATGGGGCTCAAACCCCCAACCCTGAGATCAAGAGTTGCATGGTCTTCTGACTGAGTCACCCAGGTGCCCCTATAAAATTTCACTAAAAGACATTGAACATTACCTAAATTAAGGATAGCCCATTTTTATGGATAGGAACACTGAGAATGGAAAATAAGTCAGTTTTTCTCAAAATTAAACTAATTGATTTAACGCAATTCCAATAAAAATTCCAATGGACCATTAGGACCTGACAAGTTGGTCCTAAATTTAATGTGGAAAACTGAAAGGCTTAAAGTGGCCAAGGCACTACTAAAAAAAAGAATAAAGTATGTGCATGGCACCAAAGATAAGAGAATTTCCTATAAACCTATGTTTGAGATAGTAGGGAGGACATTAGTGAAAAAGCAGACTTAAGAATCTCCCAAAATACTCTCCTCCATAAAAAGAACAAGGGAACTAATAAAATGTCACAAGAAACTTTTTTAGAACTCTGGAAATTAACTAAAGTCTTGCAGCAATCTGGGGGATATTTATTCAAGAAAAATGGCTGGATCTTCATAAAAACAGCAAGCTTTGGGCTTTCTGTCATTTTAACTTTCCTATTCCCATCCTCTCCTCTCTAGCTGAGTGGAAGCCTTAAAAACCAATAGCCTACAATCATGGTAAAAACCAAAAGCCTGGTAGCCACAGGAAAGGGCAAAAGGAGGTCAGAGCTCCTTCAAAGTCTCATTACCAGAGAATTGATAATTTTGACTTGGGTATTTTGCCCAGTACAAAAAGGCCTTTCTCAGGGAGCATTTGTCAAAAACAATTAGAGGCCAATGATTAACAGTGGAGCCACCTGTGCAGCAGATGAACAGAAGAGGCAAACAATAGGCCAACCAAACACTTAAAAGGAAAAGCTGGAGAATGTGATGGCCATAAGGTTTTGAAAAGCTCTAACATATTTCTGGGAATTTAGAAGGCCACACACATGTACAATACTGTGTGCATGATCAGGGTGTGTGCATGCTAAGGAAACACCCTAAGTTCTCACCTCAGGCTGACTGTTAGGCTCTGTACAGGCAGGACGTGCAGCCTATGGCAGAGTTGTTATGCTTAAGGTAGACCCAAATATTGGCAATATTCTGGTCCTTGAGTTGGGTAATGATTTCATATAAATTTGTGGTAGTGTGCTTTCTAACTTACATATGTTCTTTTGTGTCAAATACATTTTAAAAGGAAATGGAAAACATCTTTACGTTAAAACAATCTTAAAAATGAAATTCATACCTTCAACTATGCTGGACTTAGCAAGAAATCCTGAAGATGTTTTGAGAGCTCCATTGAATACCACAAAACTTGCACCTGTCACTGATAAAAAAAAAAAGTCTTAATATTGCTTTTTTTTTTTTTTTTTTAGAGAGAGAGCAGGAGTGTGAGCGGGGCCAGGGACACAGTGAGACAGATGGAGAGAGAGACAGAATCCCAAGCAGGCTCCACATTCAACACAGAGCCCACCAAAGGGCTCGATCCCACAACCCTGAGTTCATGACCTGAGCAAAATCAAGAGTCTGACACTCAACCAACTAAGCCAAATAGGTAGGTGCCCCTAATGTTACCTTTTTTTGAAATACTATATATTTGTTAAATGTATAATGTGGAGCATGGCATATTTAAGTACTTGATAAATGCCATGCCCATACCATACCACTTATATTAGAAAGCTAATAAAAAAAAACTAGACCAAATTAAGATAAAAAATACTGCATAAAGGTTAGGTAATGTTTGTATCTAATAATTGACAGCTACTGTACTACTTAAAATGTTTGTGTCTATGTCAGAGAATGGGAAATCAAACATCCACTAATGGTAAGACCATAAATCAGAGCAACCTCTATGGAAGACAACTTGATAATTACCTATTAAAATTGCAATTCCACTACCAGGAATATATACATATACAAGGTTATTCATAGTACATTTTTATAAATAACCAAGAATTGGTACTCACTATGTCCATTAATAAGGAAGAAATGAATGATGAACACATAAAAAGTATAAAGTTACGTAGAATACAAAAGTTCTTTTTATACTAACACAGAATCATCTCCAAGATGTGCTAAAAGAAAAAGCAAGGTGCAGAATGGAATACATGTTATGACTTGTTTAAAAAAGTGGAAGTGGGGAGCCTGGGTGGCTCAGTTGGTTAAGCGTCCGACTTCAGCTCAGGTCACGATCTCACAGTTTGTGAGTTTGAGCCCTGCTTGTGCTGACAGCTCAGAGCCTGGAGCCTGCTTCAGATTCTTTGTCTCCCTCTCTCTGCCCCTTCCCCACTTGCGCTCTCTCTGTCTCTCAAAACTAAATAAAAAATTAAAAAAAATTTTTTAAGTGTAAGGATGATGTGTGTGTGTATTTGCTTAAATATACATGCAAGCAAAAATTTTTCTGAAAGGATGTACAAAAAATTGATAACACTGGTTTGGTTGCCTGTGGGGAGGAAAAGAGATGAGCTTCACGGTCAAGGGAAGAAAGGAGGTTTTACACTGTAGATATTTATACCTTTAAAATTTTATAAAATATATACCTATTCAAACAAATATTAAATAGTTGTTGAGTTTCAATAACAAAAGTGTTAATGACATGTTAAATTAAAAATATAAATATCCAGTAAAATCTTCTACTTAATAGATATCTACTAATATAAGAAGGAAATATGTTAATGTCAACAATGGCCATACCTTGGCACTATTTTTTCTTTTACTATTTTTTAAAACATATTCTCTAAACTTACTGTAAATATATATTACCTTTATAATCAGAGGCAAAAATTTTATTAGCAGCTAGAATATCAGACTTTTAAAACTTTATTTTTTATTTAAAATACTTAAAAATTCTTTTAAGTTTATTTACTTATTTTGAGAGGCAGCGAGAGAGCAAGGGAGAGGCAGAGAGAGAGGGTGAGAGAGAGAATCCAAAGCAGGCTCTGCAGTGTCAGTGTAGAGTCCAACACGGGGCTCTACCTTACAAACTGTAAGATCATGACCTGAGCCAAAATCAAGAGTCAGACAGTTACCTGATGAGCCACCTGGTGCCCCCTTTTTTAAAAATACTTTTTAAAAAATATGTATTTTATAAAAATGTATTACTTTTATGAAATACTCACTTTCACTTAACTTTCAATTTGTTAGGCCCTCTATTGCAAGGATTTGGCAATCACAGTAGTCATTGAGGCCATTCAGCCAGAAGTGAGAGTAATGACACTCACATAAGCTACTCTACCACCTTTACCATTTTTATATCCCCAGCCACTTATAATTTTATAAATCATTCTCGGGGCGCCTGGGTGGCATGGTCAGTTAACCTTCCGACTTCGGCTCAGGTCATGACCTCATGGTTCATGGGTTCAAACCCTGCATCAGGCTCTGTGCTGACAGTTCAGAGCCTGGTGCCTGCTTTGGATTCTGTGTCTCCCTCTCTCTCTGCCCCTCCCCAACTCACGCTCTATGTGTCTCTCTCTCAAAAATAAATAAACATTAAAAAAAATTATAAATCATTCTTCATTCTTTATCCACCCTGTACTCCCCTAAGAAGAGTTGAAGCAAAGAGCAAACAAAGGTGACAAACACCTCATTCCAGAGAGAAATTACTGAAAATAAAATTCATACCACATGGGATAAATTAAACCTGAAGATATCAAAATAAATATAATGTTTAACCTTTAAACCTAATGTAGCCCAAGAAAAAAACACAAATTAGAAGCAATTTTTAATCTCTGTAGCTAAAATTTTATTTTTTATTTTATTTTATGTTTTCTTTTATTTTTGAGACAGAGAGAGAGTGTGAGCAGGGGAGGGGCAGAGGGAGACACACAATCCGAAGCAGGCTCCAGACTCTGAGCTGTCAGCACAGAACCCAAGGTGGGGCTCGAACTGGTCAACCGCTAGATCATGACCTGAGCCGAACTCAGACACTCAACCGACTGAGCCACCCAGATGCCCCTGTGTAGCTAAAATTTTAAAGCAAACTGTATTATCATCATCAATTCAGCAAATAAGTAAAATATATATATTTCCCCTTTGGATGGAATTCCATTTATTGAGGTCCTTTTATAGATCAATACTAGGAACCAACACTTACCTTTTCTAGGATGGCCAGTGGCACTGTTGGCCTGTGTTTGATAAATGCCATCATTCTGTATACAGACTAGGTGAGAATCTGCTTCAGTACTAAAACTAGCTCCAATGCTAATGACATGCTCATTAGAAGAATTTATAACTTTCATCACCTGGGGGAAAAAAACCACCATTTAGAAACACTATTAACATGCTATGTCCTTATTACAATCATTCAAAGGGCCACATTTCCAACCAGCTTCTAAGCTTCTTCTTTATTATCAAGCTTTGGTCTAGACAACTCCCTGAGAATGTGATAGAAACCAATGTTTTAACATAAAATCACCTCAATTAACAGATAAAACAGTAAAGGGGCACCTGGGTGGCTTAGTCAGTTAAGCCTCTGACTCTTGATTTTGGCTCAGGTCATGATCCTACTGTCTGTGAGACTGAGCCCCAAATTGGGCTCTGCCCTGAAAGCGTGCACCCTGCTTGGGATTCTCTCTCTCCCTCTCTCTGTACCCCTCCCCTGCTTGTGTGCACTCTCTTTCTCGGTCTCAAAATAAACATTAAAAAAAATAGTAAAGAAAAAACAAATCCCTTATTAGGAAACAAATCTAAAATTTCAAAAATATTGGGGTGCCTGGGTGCTCAGTTGGTTGAGCGTCCGACTTCAGCTCAGGTCATGATCTCGCGATTTGTGAGTTCGGGCCCCGCAGCAGGCTGTGTGCTGACAGCTCGGAGCCTGCAGCCTGCTTCGAATTCTGTGTCTCCCTCTCTGCCCCTCCCCTGCTCATACTCTGCCTCTCTCTGTCTCTCAAAAATAAATAAATGTTAAAAAAAATTTTTTTAATTTCAAAAATATTATTTTTTGCCATTATGTATTAGACAGTCTGATTCAAAACAAATTTAACACACCTTTAAAGAACTCTAATGTTCAATAATTATCTTCAAAATCTGCATGAAGAAATTAAACTTACATCATTGTATTTTTTCCGAGGTATTTTTATGCAGCTCTTCCCCATTTCCATATGAATCAATAGCTGGTCTATGGTATGCAAGGTATACTGGTAATTTCGAAGGTCCTACATATAAAATAATGACATTTCCATAAACCTTAAACTATCCATGAGCATTTTACCCATTCATTAAATACTTTTTTAATAATGTCCATCATTTTAAGACTTGTGATATATAACTATCAAAATGCCATACAGAAAGTAGTACCAACTTGAAAAACCAACTAATTCTCCTAGCTACTCCACAATAGTAATAAAGAATATCATTCTCAGGAAAAATTCTGTAGTATTTAGGGGTGATGTCCTCTTTCTAATTATAAATCTTCCAAAATAAGTCTTCAAAGTAAACATGTATAAATTAAAAATAAGTCCACTCAAAAAAAAAAAAAATAAGTCCAAATACTTTTTTATGGTTACAAATAAAACAATTATTTAAATTAAAGGTAGAAGGGAACCTGAGATTATCTAATCCAATCCTTCCTATTACAAATGAGGAAACTCAGGCCACAATTTGCTCAAAATCACCAAACTGACTGACTTTACTAACATTGTTACTAATTACTTTTACTAACACTTCAATAACTGTGTAGATCTCACATTACCTAAATGTGTTAGCAATGCAGCAGAATGAATCAAAAGGCAATCAGAATCAGGTACACATAAATTAAGAGATGTATTCTAAAAAGCAATCCATTAGAAACAGAGCCCATTTATCTAAATAAAGATATATTATAAACAAACTCTCATTATACCAAATATGCCAAATTAATAGAGGAAAATGCAAACATATAAAATATGCTAAATAAAATATTAAAGTTAACAATGTAAGAACACTTAATTGTTTGATTACTCACAACAAGTAAGTTCATAATAGTATGTCCTATTTCTCCAAAAAGAGGTTTTCGGCCTCTGATACTTGTTAGAGGAGCAGGATATACTATAGATAAGAAAGGAAAACTGGTTACCATCAATAAAACCCGAAAAAAGTCTTGAATTTATTACTTCTAATTCTCATTTTTCAAAGATTATGGATAGATACCACCCAATCAGTTCTCTGGGGAAAGTGAGAGATACATTAACCCATAGTGTGTATTTACTGGAGGCTACACTGAACTGCAAACTTTATATACATTATCTTATTTAAGCCCTAAAACAACCCAGTGAGGCAAGTATGTCTACCCATACTTTACAAATGGGAGAGGAGAGACACAGAAATTAATAAAATTGTCTATGGTGACTAAGTTAATCACCAGTGAAACAGATTTGACATTAGGCTTGCTTCATTCCAAAGTATTTAATCTTTTCATTATACATGTTGATTTCACAAAACGATAATGGCTGGAAAATTAGTGATCTGATATACCCCTATAAAGTTCTGACAATTTAAACAGAAATGAATAATTCAGGATTTTTAAGACATTTAAAATTAATATTCAATTGTGCTAATTTACAGATGGTAGTAAACTTTTATAGTTCTTGGGTCAGCATGATAAAAGGGGTACACAGAGTCAAAAAAATCAATGCAGAGCAACAGAAGAAAGGTGGAGTCTATCACCTAACTACTTTTCTCTTCCTTTAAGGCACTATAAATACTATTCACCAAAAGGAAAAGGTATTTGGTTAGCAGTGCAGCACGCTTCTGGAAGAAAAGGTAAGACATTTCTATAACAATAAAAAGCAGAAAACATTTTAACTTTCAGTTCTCAGCCTAGTTCTTAAACAAACCTCTCTCATACCTGTCATACAAATATTCTTTCTTAATATTCTAAGAAAACACATATTACCTGACATTATCTATTTTTAAAATTTAAGTCAGAGCAACTCACATCTTTGCTATTACAAACATACTTTTTGGTTTTTAAAAGAACAACTATGTTATTTAGAGGGCAGAGGGTACAGAATGGAAAAAGACACAGATGTTAGTGGTAAAAGACATTAAAATGATAAGTGATCTGATTAAGATAAATGATGACTTTTCACTCCATCTTTTATGAATGAGGGAGCATCCTTTACAACTTGAAGTAATTTTTTTTAAATTTTTTTTTTACATTTATTTTTTTTTGAGAAACAGAGTGAGACAAAGCGTGAACGGGGGAGGGGCAGAGAGAGTAGGAGGCACAGAATCTGAAGCAGGCTCCAGGCTCTGAGCAAGCGGTCAGCACAGAGCCTGATGCGGGGCTCGAACCCACGAACTGTGAGATCATGACCTGAGCCGAAGTCGGACGCTCAACCGACTGAGCCACCCAGGCGCCCCTACAACTTGAAGTAATTTTATTTGAAACAGTATTTTCAAAGGTTATGGCTTATTTAGAAAGACAACGTTCTGTCAGGGTTACAAAGGGATCTCTTAAATCACCTAATCCAACACTGAATGATAATCCAAACAAACGGTCTCAATGCAAATGTGTAGATAATCCCCACTTTCTACTACTATTTCTAATAATTACTGCTTTCAGACCATTATTTCTATCCTTTAATCTTGGAACTCTAACTTTTGTCATTAAATTTTCCATACATCCATTTTCTCTAACACACACACACACACACACACACAGTACTTCCAAGTTCATGCCTAAAGAGGCATGGACACCATGCCTCTTTATATCTAAAATCCACCAATACATAAAGAACTCAGAAAACAGCTAAAACTAATTAACTTCTATGTATGTACAGGTTTCTCCCTCATCCAAGTTTGCTTTAATACCACTTTGCTTTTACAAAAGACCTATGTGACTTCCTGTTTTCACTATGAAACAGATTTTTGTGCTTATGAAGTGGTGATAGCTTCTTTCCTTTATGCCATTTTGGCTTTAAAAAGGTTTTATAGGAATGTTCTACTTTCAGGTAGCAGGAAAAACCTGTATAACTCATGATTTTTATCCTCATCATCACTAAACAGCTATCATAGCTTTTGGGCTCCAACCCCTGTGATCTTCTGATAAGTCCCACAAGTTGCTCCATGATTTTGCTTCTTTGAGCATGAGAAAAACAGATTTAGTATCTATAAGTGATACTAACCAAAACACTGGCCAAAGTTATATATTATATGTTCCATAACGACTTAAGGTTATATATTGACCTAACTTCTCATAAAAATAGCATTCAAATATTTATATCAGAGACAAAATATCAGGCTGAATGTATGAAATAACTGACACAGAATTAAATTTCTTAAGCTCTGTAGTTTATACAATAAAAAACCTGAAATAAAATTTACTTTTTACATAATAGCATCACATATCACATGTTTAAATCCTAAATGGTAAAGACCTCCCCCTAAAATCAAACAGCATAATAAATTTGCCAAAGAGGGAGATTTATATCTCACTGAATTTGCCCATCTTGAAATATTTTATAAATTTTATAAACCCCCTACATTTAATTTTCCTCCAAAAAAATACCTATTTTAATTAAATTATAATCAAATACCTAAAATTTCATTAGATATATTTTACATGCAATAAATAATTTCTTGAAAAAAGTCAGGGATGAAGGGTGGGAATTCAAAAAGTTTAACACCAGAAATTATTTCAACTTAGAAATAACCATATACATAAACCCAGACCATTATTTCATAATCTTTCATGTTTGGTTTTATGATGTACACAAATTTAGAGGGGAAATCATTTACCTTCTTAAAATATAGGAAATGTAACAAAATGTACTCCCTACAGTATATGCTTTTAAGAAAACTTTTCAATGTTTTCTATGTTTTGTTCTAAAATTTAAAAACAAATTTTTTTAAGGTAAGTTAATATAGCTATCAACATCTAAAACTTCATGATATACCAAGGTTGTCTAGACAGTTCATTTGGTAGTAGAGAAAGGCTGTTTTGGAATTTTAAAAATATATCAAAACAAAAGTAGTCCCCTTAAATCCATTAAAAAATTGATTTTAATGATATCACTGAAATTCTTATTTTACATTTAGTACATATGAACCTATGTGATTTAACTTATTATTCTAAAACTTACCTTTATATTCTGCACCCAGTCTCAACATTAAACGCATAGGAAAAACCTTTGCCCAGGGAATCTCTAGCTTCTGGATAAGAATTCCACAAAGAAAAGGATTACTTGGTAATAGGAGATCATCAAGTTTCTGAAAAGTAGGTGTAATAAACAGAAATCCTCCATGATCCTTGCTACTGAGAAAACTCTCAGTAAAAGTTATATTGTCCAAGTTTTCTATGTATTTTCCTAGAAATAAAATCATTAATAAGAAGATTTTTAAATTGTTCTGAGAGGCATTCTAAGTTTGAATGTTGCAGTATAAACTTTCTTAAATAAAAGCAATGTAGATTTTTTTTTCTTATTTCCACTCTTGAAGCATCATCAATTGAGTAACTTATGTGTACAAAGCTCAGTTATTCCTGGAGACTGAGAATTGTGAACAAAATTTTGAAAATGTTTCTAACCACAGGTGGTTTAAAATTTTTCTCTGCACTGCATGACCAAGTGAAAATTCTTATCTCCCCCAATCCTACACAGATAGTAAGAAAACAATATAGACATATATAAAAAAATGAAGGCAAATATATTTCCATTTTTAAAATTAAAAAAAAAAACTGTTTAAAGACACTAATTACATAAAATGCTAGATTTAAGGTGACTGAAAATGATGAAAATTGAAAATGACTGAAAATGACTGAAAATCTTTTAAGACATCAGCAATCTCTTCACAAAATAAATCTTTAGCACAGTTAGCATAGCCAAAAGCATAAATGCCTTTAATTAATTTATCCATCCCCTGGTCTGAACAGTTCAAAATAAAATGCTATACCTTTTACAGCATCCTTATAGATGGTGATAAATAGTTTGAAGATGTCGGTCGGAATAGCATCTTCATTTGGCAAACATAATAATAGAATAATTATTTCTGCCTGTCCCAAGCCATGCAATCCATTGGTTGAGAAGTACCAATATTTGTCTGAGGAATCTTAAGTGATAAAAGCATACAACTATAAATGTCAACTTCTTTTAACCACAGAAACTAATGTAGTTGTCCTTTGCATGAAGCACAACTTTTCAAATTCCTTATTTTCCCAAAGTTCTCCTCACAAAAAAAACACTTTAAATTATATAAGATTAATGTAAAAGAAAGGATGAAAGATTATCTTATAGAGTCAATTAATAAATAACACTAAAATAAAAAATAAAATAAAAGATGCACTAATATGCTGAAATGTAGTGGGTAAGAATCAATTAAGTTTGTTTCAGAGAATGAAACGCTGAGAGATGCATTGTTAAGTACTGAGGATTATTTACTTCCTTACTTTTAATTAGGTCACATGTCACTTACTCTAAAACTGTCTTTATTGCTATTAAATCAAGATTCTTATTTAATTACCAAATTTCAATTCATCTAAAAGCTATATGAAACACAGTCAATTATATCTTTAATATCAAAATATAGCTCAGCTAGGAGCCCATAAGCTTAACCTAGCACTGACTGAAAGACACTAGTAGAAATCTTTAAGCTTTCATTTCAAGTTCCACTGAATATAAATCTAAAAAATCTATATTCCTTTGTGGCTAAAAATTCAATACCCAATGCTTACTTTTTATAGTTGCCAGTCAAAATTCAATTAATTAATTTCAGAAATTCTGCATACCAATTAGGCAAAGAAAGATTAATCATTACTTACAAAATACTATCTTGACATTCACAAGTAGATTAGCATTTAAGACAAATGTAACAGGACGAAAACTTTTGCTTTCAAGAAGCAAAATGATTTGCTCATGAGATGGGTGTTCTTCTATTACAGGCACTAAATCATGAAAGTAACATATTCGTTAGAATATAACTTCCAGTTAAATATGCTTGCAATAAAAACAAAAAAACACATTTAGAAATCCTTCAATAGCTTGATCAAACTTAGTAACAAAAGCAAACCCATTTCATAAAAATCAGTCAATGCCCTGGACAACTATTATTATGTACTCATTCTTTTCTATTTATGTAAAGATATTAATGCTATAATACATATAAGCCCTGACATAGTATATTATATATGTAGTATATATGCAAATACGTTGATTAAACAGCATATTTATGCAATTTTAAAACACACATTTTTGTAAAGTGGATTCCAGACTGCCAGCCACTCTATTTATAAATTCTGAAATTTACAACTCTTGAAAGTACAGCTTTATAACTCTCAAATTGTACATACTGCTTGCTGCCGTATGCCCTATGTCAGTGACCAAGTGTCAAAAAACATCTTGATATCATCAACAGGAAAACAAGCAAAGTATAGGACTTAAGGTATTTCTGCCACTACAGGCAGGTTCATGAAATAGCTCCTACTGACAGAACAGAGATCCTAAGCTTTATTCCCCTATATTATGATGCACAGAACATAATCATTTCATGTTGCAGGATGCAGCATAATGCCTGGGGTGACAAGGATGTATCCTAGGGAACTACTCTGAGTTGGGAGCTAGCCACAGAAACTCCAGCTTGAAAAGGACCTTAGGGATCGTACAGGTTCTCTTCTTTTACACAGGAAACTGAAGCCCATAGAGATTAAATAACATGCTTCAAGTCATAGATGTATTAAGTAGTAAATGAGGAACTAAAGTTCCTAGTTTGTTGTCCAATCCAATACTCTCTTCTTTGGGCGCTATGCTCCTTTAAAGAAAAATGATATGGGGGGAGGGGGGCAGGGGAAAAAATAACAAAACCCTAACACAATGGAAATATTTTCAGGACTAAAAATCAATGAGTTTCCCTGTTGAACTAGACTTTTGCCTCATTCTAAATTAGGGACTCAAGATGTCATAAATGAATCATATCCATTCAACTCAAAAGTTCAGATCTTTTTAGAATTTGTTTTCACATAATAAGACTTTTTGTAAACTTAAGATACCAAGCCATAGTACATATTTCAACCAAATTGTCTAAGCCTAAAAAGTACATTTCATACATCACAAAATTCACCAGTACATTCTTTCAAAAAAACCCTCTTTTAAAATTTAAATAGGGGCACTTGGGTGGCTCAGTCGGTTAAGCGGCCGACTTAGGCTCAGGTCATGATCTCACGGTCCGTGAGTTTGAGCCCCGCGTCGGGCTCTGTGCTGACAGCTCAGAGCCTGGAGCCTGTTTCAGATTCTGTGTCTCCCTCTCTCTGACCCTCCCCCGTTCATGCTTTGTCTCACTCTGTCTCAAAAATAAAATAAATAAATGTTAAAAAAAAAAAAATTTAAATAACTGCTATCCTACCTGATCCCTTTTCTCCAGATGCAACCATAAGAGGGGGCAAACTGTCCTCATCATTAGGTAGAAGACTAATCTTATTGCAGACATTCTTGTCAATATCACACAGTAACCTATAATCCGAAGTACTAGCAACAGGTAAATTGCTGTGAACTAAGACATCAGTAGGAGTAGGTGGTCCCTCAATTTCTGCAAAAACATCATCATTTAGTGTAAAAGAACAAGAAGTAGGTAACCCCTCAGTTCCTGTGTTTATAGGCAGTTTTTCCACAGATGGAACCTGAGAAATAGGACTCCGAATTATGTCACTTGTAATCTCTCCTATCTCATTGTTTGCTTTCTCCACTGCAGTAGAATGGGCATGATCCACTGTGTTTACTGTCTGTAAAATATGGAATTAAAAAAACAAAACAAAACACATCAGTTCATATTCTCTGTTCAACTGTGAAATGTTAATCGCTATAACCAAAGATACCTTTTTAACAAGAATAAATAAAACCAAAATGGGCTCGGAAATTCTTCAGAAGCCAAATTTGCCAAGAAACAGTACCATTTTGCTTCTTTAAATTCTGAAGAGTAAGACTTAACTTTACTATATCATATACTCAGTAGGTGTTAATGACTTTAATTTTATAGACTAGAAAAAGGAGGCAAGAAGAACTTCAGGATCCTGTACCATATCACACACTAAGCAAATTTAGTTCAACTAAACTCTCCTGACAATAGCCAAAAAGCCTTGGGTGTGGGGAGGGGACCAAGGGAGAGATCAGCAGGTAAAGCAGGGAGGGGAGTGGTTAGGAAGCAGAGTGGTAGGTATATTCCTCACTAGTAACCACCAATAAACAACATTTCAAGCTGGCTTCAGTAAAGCCCCTTTCTTTTTGAACTGGCCAAAGCTGAGTCATTATTAAATGAGAACCAGTTTGAACTCAAGTAAATCTTACTAGCCTGTTTAGAACTTTTATTTTGTTAAAATATCAATTGAGGGTAGGTGTTAGCTAAGAAACATACTTTGGGTAATTATGGCTATTTGTAAATTCTAGCTCATGAACCCTGACAAAAAAGCATAGGTTTATATGCTATGTGAATTTAAACAGAGTAGGATACATAACAATCTTGTCTACACCCAGGATAAATCAGGTAACTGGCACAGAGTAGATGCTCAATAAATTTGTTTACTGAGTAAAAGCATTCCAACTTCATGTATTAATACTCACTTCTATTAATATTTTGCTACTTTACAATAAGAGTTCTTAGTGGGCTGGGATTCCGTCTTACTTATCTTTTATTTAACACCTAGCATATTTGTTTAAATGCAAACATAAATACCACTATCAGATACTTTATTGAATGTATGAAAATCACTAAACACATATTAGTCTAAATTAAATTACTAAATCTCAGTTCTATTTTGTTACACCAGAGGTTCTTAAAACGTAAGTCAGGGGGGCGCCTGGGTGGCTCAGTCGGTTAAGCGTCCGACATCAGCTCAGGTCATGATCTCATGGTTTGTGGGTTTGAGCCCCGCGTCAGGCTCTTTGCTGACAGCTTAGAGCCTGGAGCCTGCTTTGGATTCTGTGTCCCCCACCCTCTCTCTGTTCCTCCCCTGCTTGCACTCTCTCTATCTCTCAAAAATAAATAAAGATTAGGAAAAATTTTTTTAAAAATGTGAGTCAGAGATCTCTGAGGTCCTCAAGATCCTTTCAGGGAGTCAGTGAGGGCCTAGGATTTTCTTCATATAATTTAACTAAAAGCAACATAACACAACAGACTGAATATGGAAGATGTGAGAATCTTGTATTAAGACAGACATCAAAGAATTTTGCAAAAATATGAAAGTGTCATTCCTCTCACTCAACTTTTATTTTGAAATGTCTATAAAAATACTACTTCTATTAATATGACAAATTTATTTTTAAATTAACTTTTATATTTTTCACAATTTTAATACAGGAATTATCACTAGGTATAACCCACATAACCTATAGTAGCTCTTTGAAGGTCTAAGTAAGTTTTAAGAGCATAAAGGCATCCTGAGAGCAAAAAGTCAGAATCATGACCTTAAACTGACATTAAAAAAGGTAAAATCTGGGGTGCCTGGGTGGCTCAGTCAGTTAAGCATCTGGCTCTTGATTTCTGCTCAGGTCATGATCTCACAGCTTGTGAGACTGAGCCCCATGTTGGGCTCTGCCCTGACAGGGTGGAACTTGCTGAGGATTCTCTCTCTCCCTATCTCTCTGCCCTTCCCTCTCACATGCATGTTCTCTTTCTCTCTCTCAAAATAAATGTTTTTAAAAAAGGTAAAATCTAAAATATATTCACTACATCATATATTTCTCACTTTAGGAAGCTCACAGTATTAAAAAAAATAAGTACTATAATAATCATGCTACAGAATATACTTAAAATAAAATCTTATTAAATCAACAAGTCATTCTTTAGATTCCTTACCAAGGGCATATCAGGCAAGAGAGGACTAACGTCTTCAGGACATCTTTTACTTCCAGATGATAATTTTGTTGTATCTGCAACCTCACCATTGGGCAGTATACCATCTGCGAACCATACTCTTTTCTGTTCTTTGGAGCATAATCCTAGGATCAGTTTATAAAGTAAAGTACTTGAATTTGGTAATATTACAACGATTTAATACTAAATCGGTCGGGAAGTGATTTCAAAAGCTTCTTGCTACCCATTGGCAAGACCTGCCTTCTCAGGATTGCAAAGGCCTAGAGAAATGACCTTTTATGATTTATCTACCCAGAATGGAAGTCTTTTCCTAATTCATAAAAAAGGAAGGAGTAACACTGGTAATTACATACTCAGAATAAGTGGACAGGAGAGGTTATATCTTTAGGACACTGGGGGCAGATTTAAAGCCTGTATTACTAAGCATATGTTTCTGAGGAGTGAGTGAAAACTGAATAAAATTTAAAGACCACAGCACAAGGTGGAAAAATGGAGTACACTGGAGGATGGTAGATAAGCAAAGAAAAACATGGAAAAACAGAAAGAAGTATAAAAAGTCTAAAAAGGGCAACAAGATCACTTGTGCATCAGAGGTCATTTCTTATTTTTAATTTACTTAACAAAAGAAGCATAATAATTTTTGTTCTTATAATATGGATATTGGATTTTATTAATATTTCCCTCCCAAATTTGGAGAAAATAATTAGCTATCAGCGTAAATATATGTTCTCTTTTATTACAAAGCATCCACAGATGGAGGTTATGAAAAAAGCTGCCAGATGGTTTTAGAATATAAAAATCAAAAGATTGGCATCTACCTTCTAGAACATAATACAGATAACACTAAGAAAACTGGCATCACATATAACTTTTGCATTATGGATAGACATTGTAAATAAGGTATCTTTTGGGGCGCCTGGGGGCTCAGTCAGTTAAGCATCTGACTTTGGCTCAGGTCATGATCTCAGGATTTGTGAGTTTGAGCCTCACACCAGGCTCTGTGCTGACAGCTCAAAACCTGAAGCCTGCTTCAGATTCTGTCTCCCTCTCTCTTTGCCCTTTCCCCACTTGCACTCTGTCTCTGTCTCAGAAATAAATAAATGTTAAAAAAAATTTAAATACGGTATCTTTCATGTATCTGCAATACTTTTATAATTTAATAATTTAGGATGTCAACATAAGACAATATGTAAATATTTTTAAAAATTTTTTTTAATGTTTATTTATTTGTGAGAGAGAGAGAGAGAGAGTGAGTGTGAGCGGGGGAGGGGCAGAGAGAGAGGGAGACACAGAATCTGAAGCAGGCTCCAGGCTCTGTCAGCACAGAGCCCGATGCGGGGCTCGAACTCATGAACCATGGGATCATGACCTGAGCCAAAGTCAGACGCTTAACCGACTGAGCCACCCAGGCGCCCCTAGAATATGTAAATATTTTTAAAGTATATTTATTCATTTTAGAGCTATAACATACAACCATATATTCTCAATCTTATTTAAGTTATAATGACAAATGGAAAACAGCTGTATTAAGAGATAAACTGAGGGGCACCTGGGTGGCTCAGTTGGTTAAGCATCCAACTTCGGCTCAGGTCATCATCTCATAGTGAGTTCAAGCCCTGCATTGGGCTCTATGCTGACAGCTCAGAGCCTGGAGGTGCTTCGGATTCTGTGTCTCCCTCTCTCTCTCTGCCCCTAGCCCACTCATTCTCTCTCTCTCTCCCTCTCTCTCTCTCTCTCTCTCTCATAAACATTTTAAAAAAATGTACACAGGCTTTACTGAAGACCCTAAACCACAACAGCTGTAAAAAAAAAAAAAAGACCAGAGAACCCAAAGATTTTTAAATATGTTTTAAAAACATTTTATTGTAGTAAAATATACATTTAAAAACACATTTTTGAAGAGAGGGAGATGTGCCAGTTACTTACTTGTCTCTCAAACCCAAGGCCACCCTTCTATATAAGGTGCTCTTTGATGCCAGGCTAAAGTCTGGAGAGTGCAACTCCCAGACCCCCTTGCTGGTTGGCTCTGACCATGTTCTGCCAATAGTGTTGGTGGGAGACTGGAAGGTGGGAAGAGAAGGAATTGTTTCCAATTCCTTCCAGGATCCTTACAGCAGCAGTACCACCAGATACACGTGCATGCCATGCAATTTTCAGTACTCCTAATATCAAGCCTGGATCACTCCTTTGCTCAACTGAACACCAATTGTATGAGAGCCCTTGATGGTTCCAGGATTTGCCACTTGGTGCTCCCCCAGAAATCACAATACCAGCCACATAGTACCCCAAGCCCTGAATCCCAGTTCTGAGAACCAAACACCTCCTGGTACTCCTGCACTGAGTTCTAGAATACTGCCTTTCACCGTTCATTACCCCAACCCTATGGGTAGTGGTTGTTTCCTGCAGTTAGCAATCTCTGAGTCACTTGAGCATGCCATTTTTGCTCTTCCAGCCTTCTAACACATATACCTACCAGTTCCCCGTACTAAATTTCTTCTGATATCTAGTCTAGTCCTCGCTAGACTCTATCAAACTAGAAAAATTCCATTAAAAATTATCTTTAGTCTAAAACACAGCATTTTCTTCTAATTACCTTCAACACTTGGTTGTTTAAGTGCTGAGATCGGTAAAGTTGTAGGTGAAGGTATACTGGATGTTTGACTCTCCTGAAGAGGCTGGATGTTGGCACATTCATCAGAATGATTAGATTTAAGATTAGAACCAGTTGGACTCATCATCCTTTCGAATGCCTGAGCTATAAAGGGGAAAAATATTAAAATATTAAAATATTTTTGAACTTCAAAGTAAATTATGATAAATTATCTATTTTTTCAAGTTGTGAGGAGAAAGAACTCAATGGCTAAGCAAGAAAAAGAAGTGGCACTTGGCAAAGACAATGACCTTACTCCAGCTGGCAGCACCCTACTTCACTATAAGTTACCAATTGTCTCAATATTCTATTTAGCATATGTTTGATATCTACTAAAGGAAATAACTGCTATTTAATATGACTGTCTTGGTTTTTGTCCTTGTACCCCTACAGTCTGTTTTTGACACAGTTCAGTGTGATTCTTTTAAGACATAAATCCTATCACATCATTCCTGTTTAAAATCCTTTAATTGGTTCCCAACTGGAGTGAAAATCCCAGTTGTTACAGTGGCTCACAAGACCCTACACAGTCTACATCCCTACCTCCTCTGTCTTCCCACTTAGCTCTCTGACCTCATCTCTCACTACGATCCCACTTGCTCATTATGATCCAGCCACCAGGCCTCCTTGTTCTTCAACAAGTCAAATAAGCACTCTCCTAGCTTAGAGTCTTGGCTCTTATTCTCTCTGCCTGGAATGTTCTTCCACAAATACTCACTTTATTCTCAGCTTTATTCTCTCACTTAAGTCTCTGCTCTCACGTCATATCATAAAGCCTTATTCTGCCCAACATTAAAAAACACTACTTCTTGTTACCAATCCGGCACTATCCATCCCTCTTATAATCTTTTATTTTCATTTAGAGTATTATCGCCATCTGATATCCTCTTTCCTAACTATCCATCTCTCCCCACATTCCTAAGCTCCACGAGAACAGGAAATATATTCTTTCACAGCTAGAGCTCCAAAATGCAAAATATTGCTTGAATGTTGGTGAATGATTTTTTATCCAAATAACATAGAACAGGCACTGAGAGCTCTCCCTTCAGCATTTCTCCAAACCAATCTGCTAGATATGTTGCCACTGCTACAGTCATCTTCCTCAAAGGCCACTGAATGACAGCACTCTCATGAATCAGCTTCCCCTCACCAAATAAAATCCAAACATCTTACTCTGAGTTTTGAGTAATGTCCAACTTGCCCCAAGTCTACCTAATGGCACTCACTAGCAGGCTTCCTTGAAACTTACACAGTCTCAGCACAGCTTCCTCATTATCCATAATCTCTATTTAAACTATCTTTTCTTCTTAATCCTTATGGAATCTAACAACCCTTCTTGAGCCATCTTTCTCATCTTATTTAATAACATTATTTTAAATGGTCACGTCTACCATCTTCAACCCTAAAGTTGATATTAAAATAACTTGTGTTTGTTTTCTTGTGGTGTATAAATTAATGTTAAATAGAACTGTGAGAATATATTCTAGAAGGTATCATACAGAATAAATAAAACAGATAACTAAATAACCAAATTCATTCCAAGATATTTTCTTTGAGAAACCAAAGCATGATCCCAAAATCCTACTGAGTCTCTTTAGTGACTGCATCTTTTCTCCTGGTACCTTACAGTCAAAATGTTTGAATGTTCACCTAAAACTCTGACATGTCAACTCAAATAATGTTTCAAATATTAGTGGCTATTTTATTTTTTTTCAAGTAGGGAGAGAGAATTATGTGGGAGCCTGAATTCTATTCCTGAATTCTAGCAGGCTGTCTGACCACCAGCACCAGCAGTCTTCTGGGGCTACTGAAACAGCATGGGAAAAAAACCAAAACAACTATAAAGTCTTAAACTAACCTCTTCATAAACAATGTTGATAATATGGAAATATAAAAAGTTCACACTCTGTTATCTTCCAGAGCAAGGGGCAACAACAGGGAGTAAAGTAGCTTACCTCAGGCTAACAGACTCCCATCAGAGCTTTTTGGAAAACTGATGAAAAATTTTATCTTCATTCAAAAGAGAAAAACAAATTATTATCAGGTATTTATTCTCCTAGCTCACAGGGGAAGCAGTACCTGAGCTAAAAGCACAGGTCTGGTATTGAAAAGTCCCAAGTCATATTTGCTGGGAATTAAACTGTCAACAAATCTTTCAAAATGCCAAGAAGTACTCAAAAGAGCAAATGTGTATTTGAGGGAAAAAGCACAATACAACACACACACACACACACACACACTGTGAGAACACAAATAAGACTACCAAGACTATTGCTGATAATGGTAGCTAAGCTAGGGAGCCAGAAACAATGGGAAATTCATACAAACAAAATTCTAAAATTGAGAAGGGAAAAAAATATGAGACAAAATGTGCTAATACTGTGACAGTTCTATGAATTTATATATAAAATCATAAATATTACTACCTTATTTTTTATTCCCATCTTAGATTATAATTTTCTAAAGGGTGGGAACAATTATCTTGCCTTATGCTATTAGTGTGTAACACTAAATACTATTCAACAGTAACTATTCTATAAAAGTTTAGATTAAGATGATAAGGATGACAATGATGTTGACAAAACAAATAGGCAGATGAAATGCAGCATTTAGGGACTTGGTACCTGTTAAAAGTTAATGAACTGCCACTCCAGAAACTGCTTCCTTTCCGGATTGGTAGTATTAATTGTGAGAGTAGAACAAAAAGAAGAGAAACCAAGCCGTGGGATGGCCCACCTAAGCCAGATAAGTCAACACTAGGTCCTCGCCTTAAGAAAATAAAGAAGTTTTTCTTTGTCACAATCCAATTGTTTTTAAGATATATTCAATTACTGGAAGAAAATATGTCAGGTTAATACTCACCTTTACTTATAGACTCAAAGCAGACTACACATACTCTTGCTTCCTTTTCTAGATATTGCAGTTTGCACTTCCTATTACAACAGACACCACAAAAGACCTATAAAGAATAAAATATCGAATTTGGTTTTGTGTCAAGCATGTTTATACCTACAGGAGGCAGGGAGAGAGGAGGCCCAAAATCTAATTAACCAAACACCATTTTTTTGATGATATAAATAATTTTTCTAATCACCATAATCATAGATAGTTATTAAAATAATTATTTTTTGTTTGTTTTACTTCAATGAGGTTTCTGCAACTTAAAATCATATCTCTGGAGTGGCTAGGTGGCTCAGTTGGTTAAGCATCGAATTCAACTCATGTCATGATCTTGTGGTTCATGAGTTTGAGCCCCACATCAGGCTCTGGGCTGACAGCTCAGAGCCTAGAGTCTGCTTTGGATTCTCTCTCTCTCTCTCTCTCTCTCTCTCTCTCTCTCTCTCTGCTCCTCCCCAGCTCATGCTCTCTCACTCTCTATCAAAAATAAATAAAACTTTAAAAAATTTTTTTTAAATAATAAAAAAATAAAAATAAAATTGTATCTCTCACAAGGGGAATTCCTTTAAGTCAATTCTGTTCATTGGAAAGGAACAAAAATGTTCTTTAATGAGTAACTTTACAATTTAAAAAGTTTTCTGTGGTCCTTTATTTACAACTTTTAAAGGTAGAATGTCATTATTTTTCTAAAAGAAAAGAGGGGTGATCTGAGACCAACCCAATACTGAAAATCAATGCTGAATAAAAAATGCAATGTTGGGGTGCCTGGGTGGCTTAGTCGGTTGAGCATCCAACTTTTGATTTCAGCTCAGGTCACACTGGGGTCTGTGCTGAGCATGGAGCTGTTTGGGGTTCTCTCTCTCTCTCTCTCTCTCTCTCTCTCTCTCCTTCCCTCCCTCCCTCCCTCTGCCCCTCTCCCCTACTCACTCTCTTTCTCTTTAAAATAAATAAATGAAAATAAATGAATACAAATAAAAAATTTGAAAGAATTAAATGTTATTTCTATAGGAAACCCTTAGAGTTTATAGTCAATGCAGTCAGAATGCAAACAACGCCAGCTTCAGCATTCTGAACCTTGTGGCAACCAATTTGTTTTTCTTTCTCCCAGTATTTCCCTAGATAGACTCTCTAACACTAACTGCAAAATGGTCTTGAAATTAAGACTTCAAGGACCCAGGGGGATATAATGAATTTGGGACATCTCAAGTGTAAATGTTAGAGATAAAGATACATATTCTTTAGATTTCATAAAAACTAGTAATTAGTATTCCTTATTTCCCAGTATGTAATACTAACGACAATGTGACATTTATTTATTCTCAAGCAATCTATAAAATGAAAGTGTTTTATTTATTTCCACGTACGTGAAAAATAATGATTTTAAACTAAAACTTTAAATCATCTATCAATCTGTTTTGTAACATTAAATTTCATTTTAAATGTCTCAAAAGAATAGGAGCACCTCAGTCCATTATGTGTCCGATTCTTGGTTTTAGTTCAGGTCATGATCTCCCAGTTTGTGGGATTGAGCCCCAAGTCGGGCTCTGTGCTGTCAGCACAGAGCCTGGTAGGGATTTTTTCTCTCTCCTCTCTCTCTGCCCCTCCACCCACTTGCTCATACACGTGCACACACTCTCTCTCAAGATAAATAAATGTTTAAAAAAAATAAATGTTTCAAAAGAATAAAAAACAAAGATTTTTATAACTTACTTTCCCACATGCTCGGCAGTGGTGTCGCCTTTTCGTAAAAGTAAATTTGACCTGGCAGTTCATACAGTTTGGAGCTTCTGAATCAGGAACCCAAGTAGGTTGTTTTAGGCCCAAAACCAGGCCTTCTTTGCAAGTGTTTACAGGTAGAGATTCTTCACCCACAGTTATAAAAGTAGATCCACCTTCAAAATTACTTTCTATATCAATGTAATTAGAGTTGAAGCTAACCTGAGGATCAGCTGTAGAATCAGTAGTACAAGTGGTTGGAACAATCGTATTTGTTGTGCTGGGTTCACTTTCAGGGATATTTGGAACATCTGGTTTACCTGGTTCCTTTGAACTCCCTGGTCTTGATGGAATGCTAAACAATTGCTTAGGTCTAGCCCCTCCAACATGAACAGACTGACTATTAATATCAGAGACTGATAATTCATTCATAATCTCAGATTTATTGTTAGGTAACCCTTGTTCATTTGCAATTGTACTTTTTTCCCCTAAAGAAAGGCCACCATTTGCTGTTGTATTTTGTTTATCAACTGTTTCACAAATCATATTAATACCAAGACTTTCCCCAGTAGCTCCTGTTTCAGCATTGAAATATGTATTACTGACATTTCCATCATCTAGGCCTTTCACATCTATCTGATTCATTTCAGATTTTGAGTCATTCACATTTTCTTCAAAGGCTTTTATGTTACTTGTCTGAAGATACTGTTCAGTTAGAAAGGCATCAAGTTCAGCATCACTAATTAGTGTTCCACTTTTCATACCTTCATCAATATTAAAGTAATCTAAGTCTTGCCCATTGATATCAGTGCTTAAAAAAGGGAGACCTTCACAACCATCAGGAAACTCTGGGGCATCAGCACCAGAAAGCTCCAATTGAGATTCTGTAGCTGTAGAAGAATTTGTGTTACCACGGTAATCCAAAGATTCAACTCTGATTACCATAAGGTTGGACTCTTCCTTTCTATCTCCCACCTTTTCAATTACGTTTTCACATTTTTCCTGTTTCAAATGATCAGTCTCCTTCAACGGTTCCCCACCCAGAATAACACTCTTCTGTATTTCTTCATGGACTGTCACTGTGTCTTGTATGTTATCTTTATGTTCATTCTGTGATAAACAATCACCATGTGCTTTACTTTCAATTAATGATCCACACAAAGACCCAGGTACTGGAAGACAGGTCAATGAGGAATAGATCTCTTCATCTGAAACCTGTAAAGCTGGAGAGGAATCTTGGATTGTATCTTGATTATCTTTAAGACCTATATTTCTTGAGTCTTCTTTCGCAGATTGTTTTACAAATACAGCAGTCCTATCTTCCTGAAAGGAAAAGTCAGGTAATTTGAAATTTTCATCTTTTGAATTTGAGTCATGTAAGTATAAATCTTCATTTTTTGGAACACTGCAGGGCACAACACTTGTGCAGTCTCCTTCTTTTAAACATTCTGTGGCAGCTATGACTGCCACGTCTACTTCATCTTCCACCAAACAGCTATCAGCTTTTAGTAATTCACATGGCTGGTTCTTGTGTTGTAGGTTGTCTTTGGTATCAAACATTTTAGAACTTTGTTGAGTCAAAGCAGATGGCATGTTAAAACCATCAACAACTGGTTCTAACTGATTAGAGATCTTTTTATCCTTTAAATTCTCTTTTCCGCCGTAATTACATGAATCTGAAGGTGTTGTATCTACTTTTATACCCAATTCTTCAGCTCCACTAATTTCTCTATTTTGTAATTCAGAGTGGACATCATTCTGTTCCTCTCTGACAGTATTATTATCACGGTCTGTTGAAGAGGCATGAAGAGTTTCTGACACTGAAGATAAATCCAATCCAATCAAAGAATCTGCACTAGACTTAAAATCATCTGGCAATAATTGTTTAATATCTTCTTCACTATTTGTTACATGAACTAAGTTACCCATGTCACTTATCAGATCACAGACAGGTTTACTACATCGTCCCATATACAGAGGCTGGATTTCATCTGAAGTGCCACCATCCACAGAAGAAAGCAGATCAAGTCCTGTTACATTTTTTTCATTTTGTATAGAAGTTAGTCCCTCAAGTGTTTTGTTCGGAGAAATCTGATTTGTTTCATAGCATGTTTCTGATGAGGCACAACAATTAATGCATTGTTGATCCTTTGGTAGTAGCGAGGAAGCCAACTCTGAAGAAACTGAACAGTGGTTAGAATCATATACATTTTGCACATCTCGGAGATAATCTTGTTCATCTAATTAAAAGAGAGATACAATGTTATTCAGGAGAGCCAAATTAAAATTGTCACAAAGATGTTACATTTTCTAAGACTTCTAAACTGAACTTTTATTTAGACCAGAGGTAGACTACTTTCTTACAAACAGTAACAACCTCCAAAACATTTTTTTAAGATTTTTTTATTTTTGAGTAGTCTCTATACCCAATGTGGGGCTCAAACCCTGAGATTAAGAGTCACATGCTCTGATTGAGCCAGCCAGGCGTTCCACCCCCCATTATTTTTATTTAAATTACTTGGGAGTTTTTACTATTCAATGCAAATGTCACAATGTGATAAAAGTTGCATTTGAAATAGGGGCAACTAAGTGGCTCAGTCAGTTAAGCATTGGACTTCAGCTTAGGTCATGATCTCACAGTTCATGAGTTCAAGCCCTACATCAGGCTCTGTGCTGACGGCCAAGAACCTGGAGCCTGCTTCAGATTCTGTGTCTTCCTTTATCTCTGCCCCTCCCCCACTCATCCCTCTACACTTGCGTGCTCTCTCTCAAAAGAAATAAGTAAACTTTAAAGAAAGAAACACACACACACACACACACACACACACACACACACACAAAAACCAAAATAACTCAGCTGCACTATAAAAACCAGACTGAGGAAGAGCTGAAAAACAATTTAACTTCTTGGTTCTCTCTCCAGTTTCCTAGTCTTCATTCTAAAATGAGTAAAACAGGGGTGCCTGAGTGGCCCAGTGAGTTAAGTGTCTGACCTCAGCTTAGGTCATGATCTCAAGGTTCTTGTGTTCAAGCCCTGCATCAGCCTCCACACTGACAGTGCAAAGCCTGCTCTGGGTTCCTTCTCTCTCTCTCTCTCTATCTCTCTCTCTCTCTCTCTGTCCCTCCCCTACTTGTGCTCTCTCTCACAAACAAATAAACTCAAAAAAATGGGGTTGGTCTTTATAAAATATCATTATAAAAAATAATAAAGTGAGTAAAACACTATCTCTCATAGTAATGAAATACCAATTCATGTAAAGTTTTCAAGTTGCTTTCAGCTGGCTCATATGTTGATTTTAAAGGTCTTTTAGTTAAATTTGTATCTGTAGACAAAACTAGCTTCTTTACTTCTATTTCTGGCTATTGGTTCTATTCTGTATAAGAATAAACTAGCATGTTATAATAAAACATGAACTCCTTACAGAATATAACCTTGTGACCAGAACTAAAACCAAATTTGCTAACAGTACTCTCTATCTTAGACAACTGATGCACAGACATTTAAAAATTCCATTAGTAACAAAAATTAAAAACCAACACACCTGGATTCTGTTCAAAATCATCTAGGAGTCTGTCCAAGTCACTGACTGCTGCTTTAAAATAACTGTCCATCCTACTTAAAGACTTATTCAGAATTTAATTCTCTATGCCTAGAAAATAAAAAGTCATGAAAGTTCATTTAATTCTCTAACATATAAATATTATGCCATCTACTGCATACCGAGAAACATAGTCGAGAAATAGACACAAATAAATTCCTTTGAGGAATTTACAATTTAGTTGAAGCAATTGCTTCTCTATATACAAAATGACAAGAAAACCAACTCTAACAACATAACACACTATTTAAAATTTACACTATTGTAAATTTTAAAACACTTATCTAAGTGACATGAGTTACTTAAGGTACATAATCAAAGAAGAATTCATAAGTGAATGCTAAAAATAGTTATAAGAACTTTATATCAAATAATATATATGATATGGTAATATAAAATATACCACTTACAAATAAAAATACTGCATGTAAAAACTTATGGGATTCAGCAAAAGCAGTACTTCAAATACAGCTTTAGATCCTCATGTTAGAATAGGAGAAAGACTGAAGATTAGTAAGCTAAGAACAGGAGTTAAAGAAATAGAAAATGAACATATTAAGAGAAATATAAAAAAAACTAAAAGTTAGTTTTATGAATAAAGCAGATAAATCTCTGATCTATGTCAAGAACTTCTCCATGTAAGTCTGGAGACACCTTAAAGAAATCTATCAGTGACTAATGGGATAAAATCAAAAGGACACAGGAGCCTAGTTGAAGGGGTTCCTACTGTCTTAAATAGGACAACCAAACATCAAATTAACTAAGCCTGCAAAGGACTGAACACAAATCAAATAGATAAAAAACAAAGAGATCTTAATGATACTAAAAACAAAAACAAATACCACCACTCATTAGAGGGTTGCCAGGACATAAACCCATTGCTCTGAAAGGTGATACATTAAGGGAAAAGAGCCAATAACTTATCCTTCCCTTCATTAACAAAATGTACTTTAAGTAGTTGCTGAAGGAAAGTTCTTTAGGTAAGAATCTCAGGTAATAAATCCAGATGTATATTAAAATTTTTTTTTTTTTTTTAAATTTTTTTTTCAACATTTTTTATTTATTTTTGGGACAGAGAGAGACAGAGCATGAATGGGGGAGGGGCAGAGAGAGAGGGAGACACAGAATCGGAAACAGGCTCCAGGCTCCGAGCCATCAGCCCAGAGCCTGACGCGGGGCTCGAACTCATGGACCGCGAGATCGTGACCTGGCTGAAGTCGGACGCTTAACCGACTGCGCCACCCAGGCGCCCCTAAAATTTTTTAAATCATCTCTTTGCAATCCTTAATGCAAGTAATAGACTAGGCAATGGCTATCAATGGATGTTAATTAAAGTGTTAGATGAAAGATTGGAGGAGAACTTTATAATGGTGGGAACAGACAAACACATCTGATTTCCAGTGATCAATTTCACTATCAATAAATATGGAAGGGAGTGCCTGGGTGGCTCAGTCGGTTAAGCGTCTGACTTCAGCTCAGGTCATGATCTCGCAGTTCGTGAGTTCGAGCCCCGCGTCGGGCTCTATGCTGACAGCTCAGAGCCTGGAGCCTGTTTCAGATTCTGTGTCTCCCTCTCTCTGCCCCTCCCCTGCTCGCACTCTGTCTCTGTTTCTCAAAAATAAATAAACATTAAAAAATAAATAAGTGTGGAGGAACCAAACATTATGTGCCTCATGTGGAAGACATAATATCGCATATGATATATTCTTACCCAAAAAAACTGAACCTCAATCTAATCAAGCTTTTAGAACTAACCACGTATTTACAGGAAATCCAAGCATAGAGAGACAAGTTAGATGATATCAAAACAAAGCAATCAACTAACTCCAGAAGGTGGAACACTCTACAGCAACGTTCCTCACACTGTCTTTGGTAAATGACCTTTTCTAAAAAAAATTTCCAATCTGTTCCATACTGCTACTTTTGTAAAGCATAATCAACAATATAAAATTTGCAATAATACATAACAAACAAAAAGATATACATTATTAAGCACATCTGAACAGTTCCCTGGGATGAAGAATAAGAGTGGGAAATGAGGGATAAAAGACAAAAATGAGACAGTTTTTTATAAGAACCATTTATGATAGTGTCATGAAATGAACACTTGAGGTCCAGAAAAAAATAAGGACACTTTAAAAATGAGTTAAAAAGCTTAGACACAGCTTAAGAGAAAAATGAATGAACTAGAAAACCTACCTGAAAAAACAACCTAAAAGGCAGCCCAGAAAGACAAGAGGGACATATGACAGGGTAAGAGACATGGATGGCAGAAGTCATCTATCATAAGAATGGAGACCTCTAAGGAAGATAGACAGCATGAAACAAGGATGCTTAAAAAGATGGTAGGAATTTTTCTAGAATTGATGAAAAATACAACTCAACAGATACAGGTAACCCCTATACCAAGCCATTTCAATAAAGAGAAATGCACAGGTGGCCACTCTATAGTTAAACTTTTATACTCCAAAGGTAGAGGACCCTTCAGAAAAGATCACCTTAAAAGAACAATAATTAGGGGCACCTGGGTGGCTTGGTCAGTTAAGCATCCGACTTCGGCTCAGGTCATAATCTCACGGTCCGTGAGTTCGAGCCTCGCGTCGGGCTCTGTGCTGACGGCTCAGAGCCTGGAGCCTGTTTCAGATTCTCTGTCTCCCTCTCTCTCTGCCCCTCCCCTGTTCATGCTCTGTCTCTCTCTGTCTCAAAAATAAATAAACGTTAAAAAAAAAAACAACAATAATTAGGGGCGCCTGGGTGGCTCAGTCGGTTAAGCATCCAACTTCAGCTCAGGTCATGATCTCATAGTCCATGGATTTGAGTCCTGTGTCAGGCTCTGTGCTGACAGCTCAGAGCCTGGAGCCTGCTTCGGATTCTGTGTCTCCCCCCTCTCTCTGCCCCTCCCTTGTTCATGCTCTGTCTCTCTCTGTCTCAAAAATAAAAACATTAAACATTTTTTTTAAAAAACAATAATTATTCTGGAAACAGGTAAACTTCAGAACAATTTTCAATAATAATGGCATGTCATCCTAATTTAACAAAGCACATTACTTCTTTTATTTCCATTTTTAAATTTTTTAAATATTTTATTTTATTTTTCAGAGAAAGAGAGAGAGAGGGAGGGAGCAAGGGAGGAGCAGACAGAATCCGAAACACACTCCAGGCTCCGAGTTGTCAGCAGAGAGCCTGACACGGGGCTCAAATGCATGAGCCACGAGATCATCACCTGGGCCGAAGTCGGATGCTTAACCAACTGGGCCACCCAGTCAACCCATTTTCCATTTTTAAATTGTGGTTATATCATACATATACAATAGTGCACAAAAACACACACACCAAAACAAACAAAAGGAACTTGGAGTAAGAGAAAAATGCAGGAAACAGAAGAAAACTTCAAAGAAACTAATATTCTCAGAAAAACAGCAATGCATATATGACACAGGAACAGGAAGCCATAAATAAGGAACATATGTGGGGGGGGGGCAGGGAGTGATCATGAAAATTGATGGCAAAAATCTTAAAAATTCAAGTGAAGCTTGTTGGACGCAATTAAAGCAGTGCATAGAGAGGCATTTATAACTTAAGTGCATATGTTTAAAAAAAGATCTAAAAATCAATCATCTAAGCTTCCACCTTGGGAAACTAGAAAAAGGAGAGTAAGAAGAGCAAAACAAGTAGAAACAAAGATAACAAAGATTAGAACAGAAAACAATGAGATTAAAAGCAGGAAAGCAACAGAGAAATAGGAAAAAAAAAAAATCAGTGAAATCAACAACTCCTTTCTTTGAAAAAAAAAATCAGTAAAACTGATAAATTAGGCTAATCAAGAAAAGAGAGAAGCACCTGGGTGCCTCAGTAGCTTGAGCATCCGACTCTTGATTTTGGCTCAGGTCATGGTCCCAGAGTCATGGGATTGAGCCCTACATCAGGCTTCATGCTGAGCATGGAGCCAGCTTAAGATTCTCTCTCTCTCTCCCTCTGCCCCTCTCCCCTGCTCACACATGCTGTCTCAAATTAAAAAAAGAAAAAAGAAAAAAAAGAGAGAGAAACACAAATTACCATATCAGAAATGAAAGAGGAAACAAAATTACTGATAATATGAACTTAAAGGAAAATGAGGAAATATGAACAACTCTATGCCTCCAAACTTGATAATTTAGATGAAATAAACCATTTCCTTGGAAGACACAAGCTACCAAACCTCACACAAAGAGAAACAGATAACCCAAACAGCCCTGTATCTATTAATGAAACTGAATCAATAATTAGTAACCTTCCACAAATCACCAGATCCAGATGGCTTCATTGGTGAATTTTACCAAATATTTAAGGAAGAAATAATACCAGTTCTCCACAATCTCTTTCAGAAAAAAGGAAGCAGAGGGAATCCTTCCTAATTCATTTGATTAGACCAGTATTAATCTAATACCAAAACCAAATACAGACATTACAAGAAGAAAACTACATACCAATATTGCTCATGAACACAGACATAAAAATCCTCAACAAAATATTAGCAAGTAGAATCCAACAATGTATAAAAAAATTAACAGAACAATCAAGTGAAATTTATCCAGGTATGCAAGGCTGGTTCAACCTCTGAAAATATCACATTAACAGATTAAAGAATTATCATATAATCATATCAATGGATGAAAAAAAAAAAAGCATTTGACAAAACTCAACACTTACTTATGATAAAAACCCTCAGCAAGTTATGAGCAGAGAGAAACTTCTTCAATTTGATGAATAGCTACAAAATGCCTACACCTAATATTATATACATTATGATGAGAAACTGGATGCTTTCCAATCAAAGATTGGGATCAAGGAAAGGATATCTTCTTTCACAACTCCTATTCAACACAGTACTGAAACTGCAGTAAGAAAGGAAATAAAAAGTACACCATTTGGAAAGGAAGAACTACAACTGTCTTTATTTGCAATGACATGATTTTCAATGTAGAAAATCCCCAAAAACTGATCCCCCCAAAATAGAGTAGTGAATATAGCAAGGATGTTGGATACAAGGTTAATATACAAAAATCAAATGCATTCCTATACATGAGCAAGGAACAACTGGAATTTGGAATTTTAAAAAATACCATTTACGATAGCACATCAAAAGAGTAAATACTTAGGTACAAATTTAACAAAATACATACTGAACCCATATGTGGAAAACTACAAAATACGAATGAAAAAAATTAAAGAAGGCCTAATTAAATGAAGATATATTCCACGTTCAAGGATAGGTACACTCCATATTGTTAAGATGTCAGTTCCTCTCAACTTGATCTCTGGATTCAATGCAATCCCAATCAAGATCCCAGCAAGCTTTTTGGTAGGACTCAGGAAACTCAGAATTCTAAAGTGTATACAGAAAGGAAGAGGACCTAGAATAGCCAACATAACGCTGAAAAAGAAGAACAAATTTGGACAACTCACTCTAATTTTACGACTCATAAAGCTATAATAATTAAAGCAATGTAGTACTGGCAAAAAAAAAAGAAAAGAAAAAAAAAGACACATAAACCAGTGCAAAAGAATAGAGAGCCTGCGGGGCTCCTGGGTGGCTCAGTCGGTTGAGCATCTGACTTCAGCTCAGGTCATGATCTCATGGTTCATGGGCTTGAGCCCCACATCGGGTTCTGTGCTGACAGCCCAGAGCCTGGAGCCTGTTCGAGATTCTGTGTCTCCCTCTCTCTCTGCCCCTCCCCTGCTCACGCTTTGTTTCCATCTGTCTCAAAAATAAACATTAAAAACAATAATAAAAAAATAAAAAATAAAAAGAATAGAGATCCTGGAAATAGACCCACACAAATAAATACAGTCAAATTATCTTTGACAAAGGCGCAAAGGCAATTCAAAGGAGAAAGGCTCGTCTTTTCAACAAGTGGTGATGAGAAAACTGGACATCCCAAAAATGGGACATCCCATGCCAAAAATACGAACCTAGATATGGACCTTACACCTTACACAGGAACATACTTAAAAAGGATAAAGAACTAAATGTAAAATATATTATAATATTTCTTGAAGAAAACATTACAGAAAAATCTACATAACCTTGGGTTTGGTTATGAGTTTGGTTATGATCATAACAATACCATGATCCATTAAAAAAACTGATGAAGTTAGACTTTAAAATTAAAAAACATATGCTCTGAAAAAGACACTTAAGAGAATAAGAGGACAAGCCATATCCTGGGAGATAACATTTGCAAAACACATATCTGATAAAGGACTTGTATCTAAATCTCCAAAAAACTCCTAAAATTAAATAATTAGAAAACAAACAATCCAATTAAATGGGCAAAAGTTCCACAAAGAGACACCTCACCAAAGACGACACACAGCAAATAAATACATGATAAAATGCTCAACGTCATTTGTCTTTAGGGACTACAGATTAAAACAATGAGATACCATTTTACATCAATTACAATGGCTAAAATCCAAAAAACTGACAATACCAAATGCTGCAAGGATGCTATTCAGCAGGAACTCTCATTTATTCCTGATGGGAATACAAAATGGTACGGCCACTCTGAAAAATAGTTTGTCTCTTATAAAACTAAACATAGTCTTACCATATGATCCAGCAATCATACTATTAGGTATTTTACCCAATTGACTTAAAGATTTATGTCCACACAAGAATTTAGATGTGAAGTTTATAACAGCTTCTTTTACAACTGACAGAATTTGGAAGCATCCAAAATGACCTTCAGTAAATAAACAGATAAATAAATTGTGATACATCCATGCAATGGAATAGTATTCAATGATACAAAGAAATAAGCTAACAAGCCACAAAAAGACATGGGACGTACCTTAAATATGTATTGTATGTGAAAGAAGCCAATCTTAAAAAGTCTACCTACTGTATGATTCTAACTGACATTTTGGAAAAGGTAAAACTACAAAGAGAATAAACACATCAGTGATTGCTAGTAGTTTGGGTGGGGGGCAGTTGAAAGTAAAGCACTGTGGATTTTTTAGGGTGGTGAAACTACTTTATATGATACTATAGTGGTGAATATAAGACATTAAGCATTTGTCAGTATCTACAGAACTTTATGACACAAAGAATAAACCTCAGTATTTCCAAAGTTTTAAAAATTATTTATAAGATCAGGTGATCGGGCGCCTTGGTGGCTCAGTCAGTTAAGTGTCTAACTTCAGCTCAAGTCATGATCTCATGGTGCGTGGGTTCGAGCCCCATGTCGGGCTCTGTGCTGACAGCTCGGAGCCTGGAGCCTGCTTCAGATTCTGTGTCTCCCTCTCTCTGCCCCTCCCCACTCATGCTCTGTCTCTCTCTCTCTCAAAAATAAACAAACATTAAAAAAAAATTTAAGGAGCGCTTGGGTGGCTCAGTTCGTTAAGCATCGGACTTCAGCTCAGGTCATGATCTCACCATTTGTGAGTTCGAGCCCCACATCAGACTCTGTGCTGAGAGATCCTAACTTGGAGTCTGTTTCAGATTCTCTGTCTTTCTCTCTGCCCCTGCCTCCCACTCACGCTTTGTCTCTCTCTCCCCCTCAAAAATAAACACTAAAAAAAAATTGGGCGGGGGGTGGGGGAGGCGGTGCCTGGTTGGCTCAGTCAGTTGAGCATCGCATCCGACTTCAGCTCAGGTCATGATCTCAGTCCATGAGTTCAAACCCTGCACTGGGCTCTGTGCTGACAGTTCAGGGCCTGAAGCCTGCTTCAGATTCTGGGTCTCCCTCTCTCTGCCCCTCCCCCACTCACACCTCAGTCTCTCTCTCTCTCTCTCTCTCTCTTTCTCTCAAAAGTAAATAAACATTAAAAAAATTTTTTTTAAGTACTGAAGGAATTCTGAATATAGAAATATTAAAAAACTAAAGCACAGGAACTAGAAGGCCTAGAAATAGTCTCTCATTAGGAAAAAAACCAGCATTTTTTTAAAAAATTATGGAATTCATTAAATGTTTACAGAGTATCTCTATGTATACCAGTGTACTACTAAGCATTATGTCATTTGAGGTGCCTACAAGGTGCAAAAAAGGAAAGATAATTAAATAATAATAGAATCCAATAATTTATAAAAGATATAATGCAAATACTGTACATGAAACCTTTTTTTTTTTTAACGTTTATTTATTTTTGAGACAGAGAGAGACAGAGCATGAACGGGGGAGGGTCAGAGAGAGGGAGACACAGAATCCGAAACAGGCTCCAGGCTCTGAGCTGTCAGCACAGAGCCCAATGCAGGGCTTGAGCTCACAGACCCCGAGATCATGACCTGAGCCGAAGTCGTCCGCTTAACCGACTGAGCCACCCAGGCGCCCCACGTAAATGAAACCTTTTAACATGGCATTTGAAGCTGCACATAATTCCCATTTCAATCAACTAAGATGTACTTACTGTGCCAAAACTCTATGATGTACAGTAAAAAGACACAAATGGAATATAAGATATACTCCCTATTCTAAAGAAGTTTATTTATGTGTACATATAGCAACCTGTTTTAGGTAATATTTTTTTTTTTAATTTTTTTTAATGTTTATTTTTGAGACAGAGAGAGACAGAACATGAATGGGGGAAGGTCAGAGAGAGAGGGAGACACAGAATCAGAAGAAGGCTCCAGGCTCTGAGCTGTCAGCACAGAGCCCAACGCGGGGCTCGAACTCACGGACCGTGAGATCATGACCTGAGCCGAAGTCGGACGCTTAACCGACTGACCCACACAGGCACCCGTTTTAGGTAATATCTTTACTTACCTGACCATTTATATACTCCCAGATTTACAATAACATATTTACAATATTTCCTTTACAAAAATGGTTTTTAAAAATCTCTTCATGATTTTAAAAAAATTGGCAACAACATGGAAAATTAATCAGAAAACCAACAAAACCAATAGTAAGGAGACTCCTAAATGGTTAAGATGAGACACAATGAGGGCCTAACTGACATAATGCAGAGCAGATGGAAAAGGGATCAATAGAAAAGTGACTAAAGAATGGGAAATTCTGGAGAGTGAAACAAGGGAGAAAGCTAGGATTACTGCCAGGTTTCCATCATGGGTGACTGAGCAGACAGTGGTACCACTGACTATGACAGGCAATACAAAGAAGAGCAGGACTCAGGGAAAAAGTAAGTTCACGTTTGGACTGTTGTTTGAAGTACCTTGAGAACATCCTGGGGGAGATGTCCAATAGGCAGTTGAATATAAGGATCTGGAATGCAGGAGAGAAGTCTGAGATAGATAAAAGATTTGGGAACTGGCAGCACATAACTGTTAATGGATGAGATCACCTAGGAAGAGAATATAGAAGAGGACAGGAGCCTGACATCAGATAACTACAGATCACAATTAGTGTTTCTAAAGCCACTCTGGATTAAACTTTGCCCAGAGTTATATGCACTTTGATAGGAAAATATCCAGTATAGAGTACTAAATGACTAAAAATCAAATTGCAAAATGTCATGTACAGTACAAACCCATTTTTACAAGTAAGTTGTTAAAAAAAAAAAAAGTTAGCAAAGGCACGGGAAAAAAATATAGAGAGGCAAATACCAAACTGGTAATAATGGTATCTGTGATAATGCATGCCTTTCACATCTACATTATGTAATTCTATAGATAATGCATAATACATATCTGTATTTTACTTTTTGTTTACAAAAATGTACTTTTGTAAATAACAAAAAAGATAATTTTCTTCCTTTCCTAGAAACTTATAGTGCATATCCTTACAATATAAAATAGATAATAAAGGGGTGCCTGGGTATTTCAGTTAGTTAAGTACCAACTTCAACTCAGGTCATGATCTTGCAGTTCCTGAGGTCAAGCCCTGCATCGGGCTCTGTGCCCTGGAGCCTGCTTCGGTTTCTGTGTCTTCCTCTCTCTCTGCCCCTTCCCTGTTCGTGCTCTCTCTCTCAAAACTAAATAAACATTTTTAAAAATTAAAAAAGAAAAAGATAATAAAAATCTGGTAGGGGGCGGGGCACCTGGGTGGTTCAGTCAGTTGAGGGTCCAACTTCAGCTCAGGTCATTATCTCACACACAGTTTGTGAGTTGGGAGCCCCACATCGGGCTTGTTGCTATCAGCCTGTCAGAGCAGAGCCTGCTTCAGATCCTCTGTCGCTCGCTCTCTGCCCCTCCCCCACTTGCACTCTCTGAAAAAATAAATAAATATATTTCTAAAAATCTTTTAGGGGGCATGTGGTGGCTCTATCAGTTGAGCATCAACTCTTGATTTTGGCTCAGATCATGATATCAAGGTTCATGGGTTCAAGTCCCTGGTCAGGCTCACACTGACAGTGCAGAGCCTGCTTGGGATTCTCTCTCCCTCTCTTTCTGCTCCTCCCCAGCTCTCTCTCTCAAAATAAATAAATAAACTTTTTAAAAAACCCTTTAGAAAACAACACATTGACACTGGATTATAAATGCGCAAATAATATGAACTAGTAAGATTATGAAAAAATATTCAAAGCACAATCTGTACTATCAAAATAATCTGAATTATAACATATATCATTTGTTGCCTACTAAATCAGAACACAATTTTTTCTTAGTGATCTCTACACCCAACATGAGGCTCCAACTCACGACCCCCAAGATCCAGAGTCTCATAATTTCTTTTAATAATATAAGGGATCAGGGGTGCCTGGGTGGCTCAGTTGGTTAAGCATCCCACTCTTGATTTCAGCTTAGGTCATGCTCTTGCAGTTCGTGAGCCTCAGCCCTGTGTCAGGCTCTGTGTTAATGGTGCAGAGCTTGCTTGGGATTCTCCCTCTCCCTTTCTCTCTCTCTCTCTCTGCCCTTCCACCATGCTTGCTCACACCCTCTCTCTCTCTCTCTAAAAAAAAATAAACTTAAAAAGCTTATTAAAATAATAATAATGATAAAAGTGTTGGTAAGGGTGTGACAAAACAAGCATCTCCAATACCGATGACAAGAAGTAAACCAGAATACCCTCTCAGAAAAACAATGTGATAATATGTATCAATAGCCTCAAAAAGTTTCCTAACATTTGATGTAACAATTCTTTTTAAAAATTTAAAATAATCCAAAGCAACTGAAAATATGCAAAGATATTCTACCAAATCATTAATTGAAACCATCTAAACACCAACATTAGAAAATTATGCAGGCATCAAAAGTAATTCTACTTCTAGAAAAACATTAGCACTTGTGTGCAGGAACACATCACAAAGAAATTTGAATGCTGCAATGTTTGTAATGGTGCAAAATTTCAAAGAACCTAACAGCTCATCAACATAAGAATAGTCAAGGGGCGCCTGGGTGGCTTGGTCGGTTAAGCGTCCGACTTCGGCTCAGGTCATGATCTCACAGTCCGTGGGTTCAAGCCCCGCGTCGGGCTCTGTGCTGACAGCTCAGAGCCTGGAGCCTGTTTCAGATTCTGTGTCTCCCTCTCTCTCTGCTCCTCCCCTGTTCATGCTCTGTCTCTCTCTGTCTCAAAAATAAATAAACGTTAAAAAAAAAATAATAAATAAAAAAAAAAATAAATAAAAAATAAACATAAGAATAGTCAAATCACCTTTCTCAAACTGGTCTAAGGACCCCTGGAAGACTCTAGAACTTTTCAGGGGATCTGTGAGGTCCTTCCTTTTCCAAACACCTATCTATGCAAGTCTGGACTTTCTTAATATGCTGTAGTGTACAAGATAGCACATAAGAGTGAAAAGACAAGCAAATCTGAGAATCCAGCTGTCTTCTATAAAGCCAGACATTAGTGATCTACAAAAATATAAAACAATGCCACCCTTCCCACTACATTTTTTAAGAAAAATATATTTTTCAAAAATACTCTTTAATTCAATATATAAAGGGTTTTTAATGCACAATTTTTAAATATTTTCTGAATTTTAATTTCTAAAATAGCAAAATACTGCATTAAAGAACAAAAAATCTTTTAGTCTTCAGTCACCTTTAAGTTTGTAAAGGGATCCTGAAACCCACTGGGTTAAAAAAACTGTGATACCATCATATTACCTAACATTACAATTGGGGTGATAATTAAATGGGAACTGAGCTTTAACTGCAATGTTCCAAAAGATAGTTCACTCATGTATTACTTGTGTAATCAAACATCATAAAGATACTCATGAAGCTTTTTAAAAACTGGAGGAAATACTTAAAAAATTTTAAGCAAAAAAAAGCGGGCAATCCAACTGTATATAACATCTCATCATCTTAATTAAGAAAATGCCATGAGAAAAAACCCTGGGAGATTAAAAGTCAAAATATTAACTGCGGTTGATTCACTTTAAATGGTTGAATTATGGCTTATTTTTTCTTAATCTTTATTATATTTAAGATTTTTTGTGACACTAAGTGTGCAGTTTAACATCCATGGGAGAAAAAAGGGGAGAAAGTGGGTGCAAAATTACAGTTTTACTGGATCAAACCACTGCACTCTTGCCAATTCAGAAGGAACAAGTTCTAATAATTTAAGGAACCTAATTCAACCAACAAATTGCCTTATTTTGTTAAATGAAAAAGATGACTTTATCAAATATATGGGATGGTTTCCACACGAGTCAAGCTAATAAGAACACTCAGTCTGGAATAATTTGTAATCACGGTAGAACAAGTAAGTTAATAGTTTCAAAGTTAGGCCATCTTTTAGGATTTTTCAGAGGTACCAAAGAAAAGGTAGAGGAAAGGAACACTACCGCATCCTTCAGATCTAAAATGATGAGAAAATGCATCGGTGCGAGAATGGGGTTTGCGAAAGAGCACAGGCGGCGATGACAGATTCTTCTGCTGGAGTCCTCCCAGCGCACAGGCTACCTCTCCGCGGGAACGACAGTCCCCTCTAGCAGGCACAGCCCCTCCCAAGGTGGGCTAGGCAGCCCTGGGGGCACTTCTCCCAGCCCCCACCGCGGCCCCCCGGGCCGCTCCCACCGCAGCCCCGAGCACTCCCGACGGCCCGGGTGGGTGGGACCCGGCAAAAAGCCGCCGAGATTGCCCTCCCTGCCTGGTCCAGCCGGCCAGGCTCTACCGAAGGGGCACGAGGTTTGAGGGTCGTGATTCCCTGGCCAACTCAAGGAGCTCGGAAAGAGAACAAGTCGGGGGCCTAGATTCGGCCCTTGGAGGAAAAGGAGGGCCAGACCCGGCACTCAGGTCGGCAGACCCAGCGGCCACCCCGCCCCCTCCGCGAGTGCAGCAGGGGTGAGGGGAAGGCCAAGAGGCCAGTTACTGGGGGGGGCTCTTACCTCCCCCACAACCCTGAGGAGCTCTCTGAGGACTCGATGCGACGAGGCGCAGAGGAGTGAAGAGCGACCCCGGCCGGGAGTCCCGGGGGTGAGCTACGTCGGCTCAGGGTTTGTTTTCCCCCGGACCTGTTTGGGGGGGGGAAGGCGGGGTGGGCGGGGAGGAGCAGACAGCGCAGGCGCAGAAGAGGTTTTCCGTCGACACACACACACGCACGCACACACTCACGCACACACACACTCCCCTCCTTCCTTCGAGTCCGCGCGCGCGCGCGCGCGCGCACACACACACACACACACACACGCACACACACACTCCCTCCCTCCCACCCTCCCTCCCTGCGAGTCCGCGGCCTCCGCCAAGTCCGGAGGCGCCTGCGCGAGGCTCTGCGGGGTCTGAGCCGAGGGTGCCGGGATTCTTACCGGAAGTGCCTGAGAAGGTTGTGCGGTGATGAGGCAGCTTGAAGACCCGCATTAGACGGGGACTGAGTTTCCCCCTAGACGTCTGGGAGCCGGAATCGGGAGGCCACCTGCGTCAGTGTCCGGCTTCCTTTGCCCTTGGATGACCTATACGCAGCTTCCCCCGCCCCCACCCTACGGCCTCAGCGGAGCCGGCGCAGCGCACCGGCCTGTACTGGACACGCCCGCCTGCCAGGCAGCGAACCAGTCCTGCTCCCCGCTCCGCTGTCCTCCCGGAAAGCCTTTTTACTTAACGCTGGTGTTGCCCACCCCCGTTTTTCTCTCGGCGGCAACTGAAAAGCTCCCACCTATCCCCCAGCTTCAAGCCCTCCAGTTGACTGCCTGCTCCCAAGGCTGCTGGCCTTCCCTCTCATTGCTTTAGTTCTGCTTTTCTAACAGTGACCACGAGAACAGCTGCCTCCCCGCGTCTAAGAACAAAAGCTAACCAACTGGAGAAATAAATGCTCCTCATGTGATGTACGTTTGTGCTTGTTGAGCTTTACTATTTTTACCACAAGTTTCCTATAAATTTAAGTGAGGGAAAAGGAGATCATGGGTATGGGGAGAAGAATCCCATCTGTTGCCAAAAAGTTTTACCGGTAATTCATACTGGTCTTTCAAAAATTTCAAGAGTTGTATGTAGTACGTTAGGGGTATTTCATTCAGATGTGATTTATGGTGAAAGATTTGAGAATCGGTTCAAATTCTAAATCTGCAGTTTGCAACAAACAATAGGTTGTGCTCTTTCAAAAGTACTGAATCTCTATTTTCTTTCTCTGATTTTACTAAACCTGAAATGAAATTGTGTTGTTTTAGTCCAACAGTAAAACTTTTCTTGATACTTGATAATTTTGATAATTTATTTAGCATCTACCATGTGACAAACGTTGCATTAAATGCTTTGCTTATATTATCTCACTTAATCCTAAGTAGTTCTACAAAGTACTGTATGCATATTTCTCTACTATGCGTTAAATGTTGTTTACAGATAAAAGGGTCATTGCCCTTATGGAACCACCATCTAATAGCAGAAACTCGTGGATACAAGTGTTTGGGATAGAAATATTTATATAGAAATATTCATATAGTATAACACATATCTATATCTATATATCTATATCTATATAGTGTGAGGACAAAGAATAGAAATAGAAACACTAAGACCTTGGGGCGCCTGGGTGGCTCAGTCGGTTGGGTGTCCGACCTCAGCTCAGGTCACTATCTCGCGGTCCGTGAGTTCGAGCCCCGCATCGGGCTCTGGGGTGATGGCTCAGAGCCTGGAGCCTGCTTCCGATTCTGTGTCTCCCTCTCTCTCTGCCCCTCCCCCCTTCATGCTCTGTCTCTGTCTCAAAAGTAAATAAAACGTTAAAAAAAAAATTAAAAAAAAAAAAAAAAAGAAACACTAAGACCTTACAGATCAATAGGAAAACTGTATACATGAATGGTCAATTCACAAAATAAATTCATAAGTGCCTAGTACATGTTTTACTAATATTCAAACTCATTAATAATGAAATGAAGACAAATGAGATATTTCCAGTGGATCTAATTAGCCAATTTGTTTAAAATGCGAATTAACTCCATTGGTGAGGGTAGAGTGAAATGAACACTCATCCTGTTGGGGATCTAAATTAGGACAAAGATTTTGGAAAGTTATTTGTCAAATCATAACAAATTTTCGCATGACCTAAATTAATAATCTCCTTTCTGGAAATTATAAGGAGATATTCCAGAATACAAACATTTATATGAAATAATAATAAGGGAAGTGAAAAAGCTCCCCAAACTGGAATACCTTTCTCATACAAATGCAATTGTACTTTGTATCACATTTATTTGTTTATGGGCATTTCCTCTGTGTGGTTCATTATACTTGGTTTGGAGTTGTAAGGATCACAAAGATGGGGAATTCATGAAATTTGCCCTAAGAATTTCACAATCCACTGTGTCATTCTTTTACTTACAAACATTAATAGTTGAGAGGTTGCTGCAATATCATAAAATAACAAGATGTTTGTGGAGCTTGTCAATTAAATTTCCTATGATTTCCTTTGCTGATAGAAATGAAGAAGAAATCTGCACATTGAATGCAATGTCAAATAAAATATTAATGAAAAAGAGACCTTGCAAAGTTTGAGTAATAATTATTGAAAAACTCCCATGTATTATTTAACCTCTAAAGATCCCAATTTATTACTAAATAGTTATGACTTGAGGAAATCGTCCCAATTGTAACATATGTGGCCAACTTATTCTTTAGACTTGAACTAGTTCTTACTTGGACCATAAACAGTTTTCATTATTTTGAAGGTTGTCAGAATCTTGATTATCTTAAGAGGCTTAAATTCCACAGTAACATGAACTTGCAAAGCTGTTCCCTTTTCATAGGTAGTCTGGGTGGAGAAAATCCAGAAGCAAATGAAGATAACAATTACAATTATTCATTTGTTTCATGGCTGGTGTTATACTAACAAGCAATTTTAGAACTAGGAGTTCATTGCTCCCAAACACAGAAAGTGACATGGAACTGTTAATCATTAGTATTTAATGCTATCTAACCATGTTAGAACACCCATGTTACAAGGAAAAGAGCTAATTTTGTTTTAAATTATCTACTTAAGGGCCACTTAGATCAGCTACCTGAAGCAATGTCACTAATGAAGAAATGGCTATAGTTTTGGTAACCATGAGAACTAATTTTTAAAATGCATAGAAAAAGTTTGGAAGGAAATCCACTAAAATATTAACTGTGATTATCTTTGGAAGGTGAAATTATGGGTGATTTCCCTCTTTCTAGTTTTTTATGTTTTCTAAGTGTTTTACAATGGGAATGTATTGCTTTAATAATCCAAAAGGAAAATAGAACACTTTTAAGAAGTATTGCTAAATTCATAATTGAGTCAACCAGTTACTTTACAGTCCTTATGCAATCAATACATTGCATACTGCATACAATATATTGCATGAGTATGGTCATTAACAGGGAAATAACCCAAAAGGATGGATAGGCACTTCTGTCTGGAGACTGTCTTAGGGGTGGCAACAGGTACAGTTATTTGGAGGGCTCATATGATACAGCTTCAACACAATGACCAGGTGCTCTTAGCAAGGAAGTCAGAATTCTTTGCCAAATAATTCCAATTCTCTCTTCTGGCCATACGATGGCATTGTACTTCCGGGCCCCCTTGTGGTTGAATAGGGCTGTGTGACTGATTCAGACAAGTGAACTATGAGAAGTAACACGTGTCTTTGCACACTGGATTTTTTTTACGCACCAATGTAAGATATTCCAGAGCCTGCTGTCCCTCGGGCACAGCAACAGGCAAGACTTGATACTGCGGCTACTCTATCAGTCTGAGTGCTTGAGAGATTCCAGTGAACAGAACACTTCTAGAATAAGAAATAGACTTTGTAGTTATACACCACTGAGATTTTGGGGATGATTTGTTACTGCAGCATAGCTTAGCCTGACATGGTAAATAAACTTTGTTTTAAGCCTCACATTTGGAGGTGGCTATTCTGAATGATATACTGCGCGCCTCAGTGAGTCTATCTGTGGCAGCATTGTTTCCTAAAGTGTTTTTCCTTCACACCTGAATTACTCAGTACTCATAATTATTATGATATGCCAGGTGAATACATTTCATTGTAAATGAATACTTACCTCTATTGCTTCTCAGAGTAACAGTGAATTTTGTTTTGCTTTTAATTTTTTTTATTATGGAAAATGTCAATCACATGTAAAAGTAGAATAGTACAATAACCCTCTCAGCTTCAGTATCAACAACTCATGGTCACATCTTATTTCGTAAGATGTACATTCACCCACCCTACCCTTCCCCCCACAGCTGGATAATTTGGAGGCAAATCATTTATCATATCTTTTCATTTCTAAATTTTTCTGCCTGTGTATTTAAAAGATGAGTACTTTACAAAGTAGAAATAATAATGCAATGAATTCCCTCATATCCAATACCACCATCTAACTTCAATGTGGACAAACTTGTTTCATGTATACCTTTACCCATGCATATTATTTTGAAGCATATATAATATGTCATATCATTTCATCCATAAATATTTCAATATGTATTTCTACAATAAAATTGCTCTTTGCGAAAACATAATAATATTATTTTCACACCTGAGGATTTAACAATAATTCTCTAATAATGCCAAATATTTAGGCATTGGTGTTCATATTTCTAATTATTTCATAAATTTTATAATTTTTAAATTGTGTGAATCAAAATCCAATTAAAGTCAACATTTTTAGATTGATTTCTAATAATGTTCTCTCTCTTTTGTTCCTTGCACCTTATTTTTTGAAAAAAAAACATGTCTTTTGGCCTGTGGAATTATCAGGATTTGGACTTTGTCTTTCCCCACAGTGTCTTTTAACATGTTCCTCTTGCCTGTGTGTTTCTTGTAAGCTCATAGCTACATCTGGAAGTTTGGTTTCGTACAGGTTTAATGTTTTCGCAATGCCGTCCCATAAGTGGTGTTATATACTTCCAACAGATACATAATATCTTATTGGCCTCTTTCCATGATGTTAGCAACCATTGATAGTCACCACTTGGATTCACTCTTTCATTTGGGTTTGCAAAATGGTGACATCCTATTTTTTCTTTTTTATTCATTATTGGAACTAAATTCCAATAGATAAAAATTCCCTCAACAGCTGTTTAGTTTTCCCAGAATATAGTTCATATAGAAAGGAAAGTTAAATATTTGACCTTTTACTGACTGTTTTCAGAAAAATGAGTTGCCTCCCTTGTATCCTCTAAAGGAGACTCATGGTGGGGGAGGGGGGTTAATATATGTAAGTTAAATATATGTGTATGTATGTATATGTGTATGTATGATACTACACCAGTTCTCTAGATTTTTTGTGTAAACAAACTTAAGCATTTCACCATTGTTCATCCCAATATTTAACGCTATAATGAACACATGTCATACTTATTGCCTTAATCATAATACAAAAAAATATTAAAATGGTCAAAGGAATCATAATTAAATTTAAATCAGATTAGGATTTTTTTTAATTCTAATGTTAGATTTCTACTTTTTTCTATTAAGTCAAAAAACAAATCAATAAGAAAAGATTTTTAAAACTAATAGTTGCTTTTATATAAATAAGGATAGTCACATCTGAATTCATCTGCAAAAATTTTGAAGACATAGGCATGTCATATTAGTACACACACTAATTTTATATTTAGAAGCTGGCATAAGGAAACTCACCAGAGCTGAAATGTGTTCAGATTGAGTTAACAATTTCAGGCAATCGAAAGAGAGAAGAAACAACTGTTGATGATCCAATTCCACTACCACTTAGCATGTAAACTGGAGACAGAAAGAGAACTGAAATTCAAATCAGAGAAGTGAAATTATTCTCCTTGTCAGTTGCTTGAATAATATTTAAGAATAAGCTCAAAAGAAATGTTAATGTGCTTTCTGAGTTACATAAGTTTAATCCTGTGCCATAATTAGGAGAAAAATTGAACTAGGGTTATCATCTTCTCTATGTACATTTGAGAAAAGAGATCACATTTGCAAACATTGGGAAAACTCGAGCTTTCTTCAGCGGGAAATAAGACAAGTAACCCACCACTGGGTGGCAGAGACCACGTCCTGAGGGCCTGTAGTGACCCTCTCAGAATGTGGCAAGGAGAAGCACACCCTGAAGTCAGTGGGAAATTTCCTGTGACATGCATCTCTGAGCCTGCCTGACATTTCGTGCCCAAGAGTCAGGCTCCAGGGCTGTATAGCAGCATCTTGCAAGCAAGAGAGCAATGGCAAAGAGGGCTAAGCAATGGAGAACCTAGAATAGCACAACCACACTGTTTTGACAATACTGAAGTCCAGGATTAGTGCAGGACCTCCCCAAAACAGGAAAGGGAGTTTCAAAAATGATTGGTTGAATTTTCCCTCCAACCTCAGAACAGATTACATTTTATTTAAGAAATATGGGAATGTGATATTTCTTTTATCCTGGCGTTGTAGAATAAACTTCATGCCCATTGTATGTAATTTTATAATAGTGATTCCTTGATAAAAAAAAAACAAAACACATAAATGGAACAGAAATCCTGTCCTTTATGATGAGAGATAATGATGTTTCTGTCAGGCTTTTTTTTTTTTTTTTTGGTAACAGATTGAGTAGTTAGTTCAAAAGTGAATTTTTTATATAAAATTTCTTTGACTTCTTCAAATCAAGAAAAAGAAATAGTAATAACCAGAAGAATCTTTTCTGCACACTTTGCAATGTGCCTTACTATTTAAAAAAAAAAAAACAACGCAGGGGTGCCTGGGTGGTTCAGTCAGTTAGGCTTGCATCTTTGGTTCAGGTCGTGATCTCGCAGTTCATGGGTTTGAGCCCTGCATCCGGCTCTGTGCTGACAGCTCAGAGCCTGGAGCCTGCTTTGGATTCTGTCTTTCCCTCTCTGTCTGCCCCTCCCCCACTTGCTCTCTGTCTCTCTCGCCCTCTCTCTCTCAAAAATAAATAAACATTAAAAAAGTTTTTTGTAAACAGTAGAATTATGGACTCAGACTTTTACAACACAAATTAAACTCTATATATATATATATATATATATATATATATATATATACACATGCATATATATATATATATATATATATATATATACACATGCATATATATATATATATATACACATGCATATATATATATATATATATATACACATGCATATATATATATATACACATACATACATACATATAATGTGTGTGTATATATATATAGTTAAGCAGATTAGAGATATATATGTACAGTTAAACAGGTTAAAATATATATACACAGTTAAATAGGTTTTAACAAAGTATGTAAGTATGCATTAAGTAGGAAAAGGGAATCATCATCTGCCTCATATTTCCTCTTGAAGTAAGGTTTTGCAAAATTGTCTGCTGTGATTGACCAGTGATATACAAGGAGACTGGATAATATAGGACCACATTTCCTCATGTGGGATTTCTCTCTGTTACAGTCATTTCCATGCCCATTTCCTTCTTAACATCAAGGACTCCTGGACAGGATGCCTGGTCTCAAATAAACACTATTATTTCTCCCAAATAGAATCTTCTTCAATGACTCCTATTTTCATCTCAATGATGGTTTGTCATTTCTGTTACAGTCTGGGCTTTTCTTGCTGTCCTTCTATATATAGTTAGATTTAGAGTTGACTAAGGATGTTAGTAGCCTTCAAAATATCAGAGGCTTGAACTAGATGCTTATTTTTCTTTTGCTTTAACATCCAGATACAAGTAGTGTAGGAATGCCATGGAACTCTCTTCTGTGAAGTGAGTGCAGACTTTGGATTCTTCTAGTTTTTTACTCTATCATCTGAGGCCTCTATCCTGATGGTCCAAGATGGCTCTTTAGCTCCAGCAAGAAGAAGGAAAAAGACACAGTGGGTCAAAGGGCATGTAAGACATTTCTTAAGGAAGGGTCTCTGAAGCTGTTACAGGATACTGTTATTTGTATCCATTGATTAGAACTTACTCTCCTGGCCACATACAATTGCAAGGAAGAATGGGGAATTGTCTTCATTTTGGGAGCCCTGTGCCCAGCTGGAAATTCTAACGGAAGAATGGATATTGGGAGGAAATAGCAGTTTCTGCTACCCTCTGTTTGAACCATGGTACCTTTGAGAACTCCCTTGTTGCAAGAACACAATAATATTTTATCAAGCAGCAAGGATCTGAGCAAGCTCTGCATGATTACTGTAACTCTAGAATAAAGGCTGACTTTTCAGTCATACTGGAGCACCCTATTGAGGATTACGTTGTCAGTGTTTAATCTTCACCTGCAAAGTCAAATACAAAACCTTCTCTCCACCCCTCCCTTTCTTTTCCTCATCACATCTTTAGGAATATCTGCTCTTGCTGACTCACTTCCTCACCTCCTTTGTTTATCTTCAACCTTCTTCAGAATGGATTCTCCCAAATTACTCCACTATTCTTGCTAAGGCCAAGAGTTAACCCATAAAACTAAATTAGTCAGCTGTTTTTCTGTCATCTTCCTTGGCTTCTCAGCATCGGGCAAAGCTGGCACTTCCTCTTTTTTGAAACCTCTTCTGTTGGATTCCATGACACAACATTCTTCCAGAGGCTCCTTGTAAGTCTTCTTTGTGGAACTTCTCCTTGACCAGAACACAAAATGATGGATCTCCTAAGCCCAGTTCTAAGTTCTTCTGTTCTCTGCCATTACACATAGATGAATTCATCCACTGCAGGCTTCACTTATCATTGTGCATCGAGGATTCACTAAACTATGCTTATAGCTTGACCTTTATTCTGTTTTGCAATATCTCTTTTACTTTCAATGTCTGAGCAAGTAAGTGACTAATTTGTCTTTGATTAGCCAAAGCTGCTTCTTTATTATCCATCTGAATGCACAGAAATTTTTAAAAATGTATGAGCTTGTTAGTAAACCATAAACTCTATAGCCACATTAAGAGAAAAATATTATAACTAGCTTATCACCATAATGATTAATCTCTTATTCCTCAACTGACTTAAATAATTAGATATCTGCTGTTTCTCAGACACATTCTCTATATGTTATTGAGGATTAAAAAGAGAAATGAAAGAAAATGTCTCTTTATTGGGAATTTAGAAATATAATTGAGGGTCACCTAGGTGGCTCAGTTGGTTAAGCGTCTGACTCTTCATTTCAGCTTGGATTATGACCTCATGGTTCATGGTCTGAGCCCCACTTGGGATTCTCTCTCCCTCTCTCTCTCTGCCCCTCCCCTACTCATGTTCGCTCGCACTCTCCCTCTCTCTCAAAAATAAATAAACTTCAAAAAATAATTGAGAATGAAGATATGCCTTAAATACACAGATATTTGCAACATATACATAATTATATGTACACAAAGAGCAATGTTAAGCCCTTCTAGGGATAAGTATTAGTTTATATAATGGGTCTGTGCCTTAGTTCAGTTATTTATAAAATAAAGATAACAATAACACAAGATTGTTGTAGAGATTAAATGACTAATCTACATAGGAGTGTCTCAAAAGTTACAAGAATTCCACATAACACAGATACCTAATAAAACTGAGATATTTTTGAGCTCTACCTCTCACAGTTTTGTTCTCCACGAGACATTATTAAATTTTTTTAATGTTTTATTCACTTTTTGAGATAGAGAGGAAAAAGACAGAGACGGAGCATGAGCAGGGGAGGGGCAGACAGAGAGGGAGACACAGAATCCAAAGCAGGCTCCAGGCACCAGGGTGTCAGCACAGGGCCCAAACCTGTGAACTTCAAGATCATGACCTGAGCTGAAGTCAGAGGCCTAACCAACTGAGCCACCCAGAAGCCCCTCCATGAGATGTTATTGCAGGTTGTCTATAGTTGTTTTGAAGTTTTTTTCAGGCCAAAATGATCGTTGTGGGTGTTCTGGTGTGGAACACTGAGATAGCAGGTGACTAGCTATTCAAGTGTTAGAGCTATTCAAATGTACTTTTTAAGGAAAAGGAAAATCACTGGTTTTGTCCTCTGATACCTAGTCATATGACCTACTTATATGCAGATTTGAAGGTCTTCTATTCTACCATGCCCACTTGCAATTAGAACCCATCATCAGCTGCAGAATACCTGCATTCCTGGGGGCTCCTCAGATTTTATATTTGAATTTTCTGCTGGTGAACTCATATCAAAAGCTTAGTTGAGAGAAGAGTTCTTGAGAAATCATCTATGGTAATGTTTTTTCCTTGGATTAAATTACATCCTGAGAAGCAACACTTGAACTAAATTACTTAGCCCCTTGTAAAATCACCAATGCTAATTTGAGTTTTAATATTATATTCCCAGCTTTTACCAAAATTATTATAACACATAGTGATGTAAAATTTGGTCTTGTTTGTTATTAAGCAAAACCAGACCATTTCATTGCTCAGTGAATTCGTTTTATCTTTGTGTCTATTGTCAGAAATTGCTATAAGAATTTAAAACCTGAAAGAACGATGTGTATGTCTTAAGGAACAGGTATGCTTCTTCCTATCTAAAAGTTATGAAACCTGACTTAGTTTGGTCCTGTTTTGGTTTGCTACTGGCTTCCAAGAAGTTAAAAGGCAAATCAAATGATCAATCACACTAAGTCCATCACTATTATGATCACTTTTTACCTTCTTTCATGATTGATTCTATATTTCTATTTTATTGTGTATAAACAGATAGATGATAGATAGGATGGATAGATAGGTAGGTAGATAGATAGATAGACAGACAGACAGATAGATAGATAACAGATAGACAGATCTCCCTTAGGATAAGCCACATAAAATATGTTAAGGAAAGATTTTCTTTTCTTCTACTGTTAATGTTAATGGAAAATGATCATTTCAGAGAGTTATTGTAAATATATAAGAAATATTGGAGTGAGGATTAAAGGTTTAAGAAATTTAATAAAATATTTAGAATTATCTTCTTGGAATTTCAATACTGCAGTAACAAATATTTAAATGTATTCTAAATTTCAATTTAATCTTTTTTGAAATGATCAACAAATAGATTTAAATCATGATTTGATTTGCATTACTAATTTACACATCATGAATTCTATTGAATAAAGTAAATTAGAATGCTTTTGCATATTGAAGATTTAGCAAGAACACAGTCTCTAACGAATATGAACTGCTTTCGTTAAATTGCAAGATCTCTTCAATTATAATCTTCTCCCATGCAGTTTTATATTTTTCTTAGGAAAGGCAATGCAACAAGGCTCAAACTGCCATAAAATTTTCATAGGGTTATAAAGCTAAAAATATTTTTAAAGGGTTATTTCAGGGGCGCCTGGGTGGCGCAGTCGGTTAAGCGTCTGACTTCAGCCAGGTCACGATCTCGCGGTCCGTGAGTTCGAGCCCCGCGTCGGGCTCTGGGCTGATGGCTCGGAGCCTGGAGCCTGTTTCCGATTCTGTGTCTCCCTCTCTCTCTGACCCTCCCCCGTTCATGCTCTGTCTCTCTCTGTCCCAAAAATAAATAAAAAAAAAAAAAATAAAATAAAGGGTTATTTCATTAAAAATTTCTTTTTTTATTTTTTTTAATGTTTTATTTATTTTTGACAGAGAGAGAGAGACAGAGCATGAGCGGGGGAGGGTTAGAGAGAGAGGGAGATACGGAATCCGAAGCAGGTTCCAGGCTCTGAGCCATCAGCACAGAGCCCAATGCGGGGCTCGAACTCATGGACTGCGAGATCATGACCTGAGCCGAAGTCGGACGCTCAACCGACTGAGCCCCCCGGGCGCCCCAAAAATTTCTTTAATTAAACTTAATATTAGATTTTTTAAATTATTTTATGAAGTTTTTTTACTTTATATTATTGAGACAGAGAGCGAGGGCACACACATAAGTGGGGGAGGAGCAGAGAGAGAGGGAGACAGAGGATCCAAAGTAGGCTCTGAGCTGACAGCAGAGAGCCCAGTGTGGGGCTCGAACTCACAAATCGAGAGATCATGACCAGAGATGAAATCAAGATTCAGAGGCTTAACCAATTGAGCCACCCAGGTGTCCCATTTAGACTCTATATTTTAAAAAAAAATTATTTTTATTTTTTAATGTTTATTCTTGAGAGAGAGAAAGAGACAGAGCATGACCTGGGGAGGGGCAGAGAGAGAGAGAGGGAGACACAGAATCTGAAGCAGGCTCCAGGCTCTGATCTGTCAGTGTAGAGATTGATGTGGGGCTCAAATTCAGGAATTGTGAGATCATGACCTGAGCTAAAGTCAGACGCTTAATCAACTGAGCCATCCAGGCACCCTATTAGACTTTATATTTTAAAGCAGTTTTTAGATTTACAGAAAAAAATAGCAAAAAGTACAGCATTCCTATATATTCCCTTTTCTCTCACCCACAGCAATATTTCATTTTTAGTAAGAACAGTTAAAAAAAGTTTAAGCCAATGGATACCTAGGGGGGTCACCCCCCAAAAAAAATAAATAAACCTTTTTTTTTTTTAATGAGGGGGCACCTGGGTGGCTCAGTCAGTTAAGCATCTGACTTCAGTTCAGGTCATGATCTTGCAGTTTGTGAGTTCGAGCCTCACATCCGGCTCTCTGCTGTCAGCACAGAGGCAGCTCCTGATCCTCTGTCCCCCTCTCTTCTTCCCCTCCCCTGCTCGTTCATGCGCACTTTCTCTCTCTCAAAAATAAATAAACATTAAAAAAAATGAGGAAGCTTCTTTCTTTAGAAGCCTCCAGCAAATCTAAAAAAAACAAAAGGATGATTTCATTATTACAATAAGTCATTGGCAGCTGTGACTTCCAATGACCTCCTTTGTTATTCTATTCATAGATGCTACATGCATATTATTAATTAATGCATTAATTAATTAATTAAATGCATATCACAAGGGTAAGTGAAACATTACAATTATAGTATTGCTTAAACTGGACACACTGAAGTAAATATACCTATGTTTATAAAAAATATAAAAATTATACTTGATCACTGTTATTAGAATAATATTTTAAACATCCTCTTTAAGGTGCCTCTAATTTATCTGTTCTGATATTCTTTCTGTACATTTCATCCATTTGTGCCAATTTTAGTGCCTAGTTGTTGTTTTTTTTTTTCCTTTAAGATTTTATTTTTGGACACCTGGGTGGCTCAGCTGGTTAAATGTCTGACTTCAGCTTAGGTCATCTCATGGTTCGTGGGTTTGAGTCCCACACCAGGTTCTCTGCTGCCAGCAAGGAGTCTGCTTCTGATCCTGTCTTCCTCTTCTCTGCCTCTCCCCCACTTTCACACTCTCTCTCTCTTTCAAAAATAAAATAAACATGTAAAAAAAATTATTTGTAGGTAATCTCTACACCCAACATGGAGCTGGAACTTACAACCCCTAGATTGTCTGATGCTATGAGGACTGAGCCAGCCAAACACGGCCCTACTTCTTTTTCTTTTTTTTTTTTTATTTTTTTTTTATTTTTTATTTTTTAATATATGAAATTTACTGTCAAATTGGTTTCCATACAACACCCAGTGCTCATCCCAAAAGGTGCCCTCCTCAATACCCATCACCCACCCTGCCCTCCCTCCCACCCCCCATCAACCCTCAGTTTGTTCTCAGTTTTTAACAGTCTCTTATGCTTTGGCTCTCTCCCACTCTAACCTCTTTTTTTTTTTTTTTTTTTTTCCTTCCTCTCCCCCATGGGTTTCTGTTACGTTTCTCATGATCCACATAAGAGTGAAACCATATGGTATCTGTCTTTCTCTGTATGGCTTATTTCACTTAGCATCACACTCTCCAGTTCCATCCACGTTGCTACGAAAGGCCATATTTCATTTTTTCTCATTGCCACATAGTATTCCATTGTGTATATAAACCACAATTTCTTTATCCATTCATCAGTTGATGGACATTTAGGCTCTTTCCATAATTTGGCTATTGTTGAGAGTGCTGCTATAAACATTGGGGTACAAGTGCCCCTATGCATCAGTACTCCTGTATCCCTTGGATAAATTCCTAGCAGTGCTATTGCTGGGTCATAGGGTAGGTCTATTTTTAATTTTCTGAGGAACCTCCACACTGCTTTCCAGAGCGGCTGCACCAATCTGCATTCCCACCAACAGTGCAAGAGGGTTCCTGTTTCTCCACATCCTCTCCAGCATCTATAGTCTCCTGATTTGTTCATTTTGGCCACTCTGACTGGCGTGAGGTGGTATCTGAGTGTGGTTTTGATTTGTATTTCCCTGATAAGGAGCGACGTTGAACATCTTTTCATGTGCCTGTTGGCCATCCGGATGTCTTCTTTAGAGAAGTGTCTATTCATGTTTTCTGCCCATTTCTTCACTGGGTTATTTGTTTTTCGGGTGTGGAGTTTGGTGAGCTCTTTATAGATTTTGGATACTAGCCCTTTGTCCGATATGTCATTTGCAAATATCTTTTCCCATTCCGTTGGTTGCCTTTTAGTTTTGTTGGTTGTTTCCTTTGCTGTGCAGAAGCTTTTTATCTTCATAAGGTCCCAGTAATTCACTTTTGCTTTTAATTCCCTTGCCTTTGGGGATGTGCCGAGTAAGAGATTGCTACGGCTGAGGTCAGAGAGGTCTTTTCCTGCTTTCTCCTCTAAGGTTTTGATGGTTTCCTGTCTCACATTCAGGTCCTTTATCCATTTTGAGTTTATTTTTGTGAATGGTGTGAGAAAGTGGTCTAGTTTCAACCTTCTGCATGTTGCTGTCCAGTTCTCCCAGCACCATTTGTTAAAGAGACTGTCTTTTTTCCATTGGATGTTCTTTCCTGCTTTGTCAAAGATGAGTTGGCCATAAGTTTGTGGGTCTAGTTCTGGGGTTTCTATTCTATTCCATTGGTCTATGTGTCTGTTTTTGTGCCAATACCATGCTGTCTTGATGATGACAGCTTTGTAGTAGAGGCTAAAGTCTGGGATTGTGATGCCTCCTGCTTTGGTCTTCTTCCTCAAAATTACTTTGGCTATTCGGGGCCTTTTGTGGTTCCATATGAATTTTGGGATGGCTTGTTCTAGTTTCGAGAAGAATGCTGGTGCAATTTTGATTGGGATTGCATTGAATGTGTAGATAGCTTTGGGTAGTATTGACATTTTGACAATATTTATTCTTCCAATCCATGAGCAGGGAATGTCTTTCCATTTTTTTATATCTTCTTCAATTACCTTCATAAGCCTTCTATAGTTTTCAGCATACAGATCTTTTACATCTTTGGTTAGGTTTATTCCTAGGTATTTTATGCTTCTTGGTGCAATTGTGAATGGGATCAGTTTCTTTATTTGTCTTTCTGTTGCTTCATTGTTAGTGTATAAGAATGCAACTGATTTCTGTACATTGATTTTGTATCCTGCAACTTTGCTGAATTCATGTATCAGTTCTAGCAGACTTTTGGTGGAGTCTATCGGATTTTCCATGTATAATATCATGTCATCTGCAAAAAGCGAAAGTTTGACTTCATCTTTGCCAATTTTGATGCCTTTGATTTCCTTTTGTTGTCTGATTGCTGATGCTAGAACTTCCAGCACTATGTTAAACAACAGCGGTGAGAGTGGGCATCCCTGTCGTGTTCCTGATCTCAGGGAAAAAGCTCTCAGTTTTTCCCCGTTGAGGATGATGTTAGCTGTGGGCTTTTCATAAATGGCTTTTATGATCTTTAAGTATGTTCCTTCTATCCCGACTTTCTCAAGGGTCTTTATTAAGAAAGGGTGCTGGATTTTGTCAAAGGCCTTTTCTGCATCGATTGACAGGATCATATGGTTCTTCTCTTTTTTTTTGTTAATGTGATGTATCACGTTGATCGATTTGCGAATGTTGAACCAGCCCTGCATCCCAGGAATGAATCCCACTTGATCATGGTGAATAATTCTTTTTATATGCTGTTGAATTCGATTTGCTAGTATCTTATTGAGAATTTTTGCATCCATATTCATCAGAGACATTGGCCTGTAGTTCTCTTTTTTTACTGGGTCTCTGTCTGGTTTAGGAATCAAAGTAATACTGGCTTCATAGAATGAGTCGGGAAGTTTTCCTTCCCTTTCTATTTCTTGGAATAGCTTGAGAAGGATAGGTATTATCTCTGCTTTAAACGTCTGGTAGAACTCCCCTGGGAAGCCATCTGGTCCTGGACTCTTATTTGTTGGGAGATTTTTGATAACCGATTCAATTTCTTCGCTGGTTATGGGTCTGTTCAAGCTTTCTATTTCCTCCTGATTGAGTTTTGGAAGAGTGTGGGTGTTTAGGAATTTGTCCATTTCTTCCAGGTTGTCCAATTTGTTGGCATATAATTTTTCATAGTATTCCCTGATAATTGTTTGTATCTCTGAGGGATTGGTAGTAATAATTCCATTTTCATTCATGATTTTATCTATTTGGGTCATCTCCCTTTTCTTTTTGAGAAGCCTGGCTAGAGGTTTGTCAATTTTGTTTATTCTCTCAAAAAACCAACTCTTGGTTTCATTGATCTGCTCTACCGTTTTTTTAGATTCTATATTGTTTATTTCTGCTCTGATCTTTATTATTTCTCTTCTTCTGCTGGGTTTAGGCTGCCTTTGCTGTTCTGCTTCTATTTCCTTTAGGTGTGCTGTTAGATTTTGTATTTGGGATTTTTCTTGTTTCTTGAGATAGGCCTGGATTGCAATGTAGTTTCCTCTCAGGACTGCCTTCGCTGCATCCCAAAGCATTTGGATTGTTGTATTTTCATTTTCGTTTGTTTCCATATATTTTTTAATTTCTTCTCTAATTGCCTGGTTGACCCACTCATTCGTTAGTAGGGTGTTCTTTAACCTCCATGCTTTTGGAGGTTTTCCAGACTTTTTCCTGTGGTTGATTTCAAGCTTCATAGCATTGTGGTCTGAAAGTATGCATGGTATAATTTCAATTCTTGTAAATTTATGAAGGGCTGTTTTGTGACCCAGTATATGATCTATCTTGGAGAATGTTCCATGTGCACTCGAGAAGAAAGTATATTCTGTTGCTTTGGGATGCAGAGTTCTAAATATATCTGTCAAGTCCATCTGATCCAATGTATCATTCAGGGCCCTTGTTTCTTTATTGACTGTGTGTCTAGATGATCTATCCATTTCTGTAAGTGGGGTGTTAAAGTCCCCTGCAATGACCACATTCTTATCAATAAGGTTGCTTATGTTTATGAGTAATTGTTTTATATATCTGGGGGCTCCGGTATTCGGCGCATAGACATTTATAATTGTTAGCTCTTCCTGATGGATAGACCCTGTAATTATTATATAATGCCCTTCTTCATCTCTTGTTACAGCCTTTAATTGAAAGTCTAGTTTGTCTGATATAAGTATGGCTACTCCAGCTTTCTTTTGGCTTCCAGTAGCATGATAAATAGTTCTCCATCCCCTCACTCTCAATCTAAAGGTGTCCTCAGATCTAAAATGAGTCTCTTGTAGACAGCAAATAGATGGGTCTTGTTTTTTTATCCATTCTGATACCCTATGTCTTTTGGTTGGCGCATTTAATCCATTTACATTCAGTGTTATTATAGAAAGATACGGGTTTAGAGTCATTGTGATGTCTGTATGTTTTATGCTTGTAGTGATGTCTCTGGTACTTTGTCTCACAGGATCCCCCTTAGGATCTCTTGTAGGGCTGGTTTAGTGGTGACAAATTCCTTCAGTTTTTGTTTGTTTGGGAAGACCTTTATCTCTCCTTCTATTCTAAATGACAGACTTGCTGGATAAAGGATTCTCGGCTGCATATTTTTTCTGTTTAGCACACTGAAGATATCGTGCCAAGCCTTTCTGGCCTGCCAAGTTTCAAAGGAGAGATCAGTCACGAGTCTTATAGGTCTCCCTTTATATGTGAGGGCACGTTTATCCCTTGCTGCTTTCAGAATTTTCTCTTTATCCTTGTATTTTGCCAGTTTCACTATGATATGTCGTGCAGAAGATCGATTCAAGTTACGTCTGAAGGGAGTTCTCTGTGCCTCTTGGATTTCAATGCCTTTTTCCTTCCCCAGTTCAGGGAAGTTCTCAGCTATAATTTCTTCAAGTACCCCTTCAGCACCTTTCCCTCTCTCTTCCTCCTCTGGGATACCAATTATGCGTATATTATTTCTTTTTAGTGTATCACTCAGTTCTCTAATTTTTCCCTCATACTCCTGGATTTTTTAATCTCTCTTTCTCTCAGCTTCCTCTTTTTCCATAACTTTATCTTCTAATTCACCTATTCTCTCCTCTGCCTCTTCAATCCGAGCTGTCGTCGTTTCCATTTTGTTTTGCATTTCGTTTAAAGCGCTTTTCAGCTCCTCGTGACTGTTCCTTAGTCCCTTGATCTCTGTGGCAAGAGATTCTCTGCTGTCCTGTATACTGTTTTCAAGCCCAGCGATTAATTTTATGACTATTATTCTAAATTCACTTTCTGTTATATTATTTAAATCCTTTTTGATCAGTTCATTAGCTGTTGTTATTTCCTGGAGATTCTTCTGAGGGGAATTCTTCCGTTTGGTCATTTTGGATAGTCCCTGGAGTGGTGGGGACCTGCAGGGCACTTCCCCTGTGCTGTGGTGTATAACTGGAGTTGGTGGGCGGGGCCGCAGTCCGACCTGATGTCTGCCCCCAGCCCACCGCTGGGGCCACAGTCAGACTGGTGTGTGCCTTCTCTTCCCCTCTCTAGGGGCGGGATTCACTGTGGGGTGGCGTGGCCCGTCTGGGCTACTTGCACACTGCCAGGCTTGTGGTGCTGGGGATCTGGCGTATTAGCTGGGGTGGGTAGGCAAGGTGCACGGGGGCAGGAGGGGCAGGCTTAGCTCGCTTCTCCTTAGGTGATCCACTTCAGGAGGGGCCCTGTGGCAGCGGGAGGGAGTCAGATCCACTGCCGGAGGTTTGGCTCCGCAGAAGCACAGAGTTGGGTGTTTGCGCAGAGCGAGCAAGTTCCCTGGCAGGAACTGGTTTTCTTTGGGATTTTGGCTGGGGGATGGGCGAGGGAGATGGCGCTGGCGAGCGCCTTTGTTCCCCGCCAAGCTGAGCTCTGCCTTCCGGGGGCTCAGCAGCTCTCCCTCTCTTTGTCCTCCAGCCTTCCCGCTTTCTGAGCAGAGCTGTTAACTTATGACCTCCCAGACGCTAAGTCGCGCTTGCTGTCGGAACACAGTCCGTCCGGCCCCTCCGCTTTTGCCAGCCAGACTCGGGAGCTCTGCTTGGCTGGCAAGCCGCCCCTCCGCCCTGGCTCCCTCCCACCAGTCCGTGGAGCGCGCACCGCCTCGCCGCCCTTCCTACCCTCTTCCGTGGGCCTCTTGTCTGCACTTGGCCCCGGAGACTCCGTTCTGCTACTCCTCTGGCGGTTTTCTGGGTTCTTTAGGCAGGTGTAGGTGGAATCTAAGTGATCAGCAGGACGCGCGGTGAGCCCAGCGTCCTCCTACGCCGCCATCTTCCCTCCCGGTCTCCCTACTTCTTTTTCTTGATGAATTGTTGATCAAAGGCAATTTGGGGAATATCTGCCATTATATTAATTCCTCTTTCCTCTTCTGCAGAGTATTTTACTTTTCCCAATATTTTTTCTACCATCATAAGCATAACTAAGTGTTCAGTTCAATGGTACTAAGTACATTCACATTGTTGTGCAACCCACCGCTACCATCCATCACCAGAATTCTTTTCATCTTGTAAAACTGAAACTCCATATCTCAGAGGATCAGAAGGAGCCAGGGTTTAAGGGATATCCCAGCCCCTGGCAACCACCATTATGCTTTCTGTCTTTGCAAGTTTAACTATTCTGAGCACTTCATTTAGATAGAATCATACAGTATCTGTCTTCTTATGACTGGTTCATTTCACTTGGCATATTGTCCTCAAGTTTCATCTATATTGTAGTATATGTCAGCATTTCCTTCCTTTTTATGGTTGAATAATATTCCATTGTATATATGTACCACATTTTGCTTATCCATTCACCCATCAGTGGACACGGGGTTGCTTCCATGTTTTGGCTATTGTGAATACTGCTGCTGTGAACATGTTCATACTGCTTGCATGTGAACATCAAGTGTTTTTGAAGGAATGCTTATCAAGTGCCAGGGGCAATCCCAGAATAATTCTTGCCTAAATTCTAAGACTGAAGAGCAGATATGGTCTCCTGACCCCCAGTCCCTCTCAGGGCCTCACACTGTGCCTAGGGAAGTCTGTGATCTTTGTTCACACATATGTAATGTGTGAAATTAACAATATGATGGAAATGTACATCAGAGTTTTGGATTTATGAGTAATTACTTTGGAATAATTATGGACTCAGATATTTCTGTGGGAAATCTCTAATTATTTGTATCTGCCAAGATTTTCTTTTCATCTAGTCAAAGAGTAACATACACAAAGTAACTATCACAAAGAGTAACATACTAATTTAGGGGGGTTGGGGAGAAGGTTGGGGGAAAGGAAGTGGGTAAATCTCAGTTAAGAGCTTTCTCAGAATCAAAGAAGGGAAGAAAGATGGGGTTTCACTATTCGATGTGCAGACTTTCAGTTAGTAATTTTTCTGGTTTTCAGTCCTGAGCCTCCTGAATTATGTAAAAAGTTACAAAAAGAGTGGTTTTTTAAAAGGACCTTTGAAAACAAAAAGTTCTAAAATTCAGCACATTAAAAACCAAATTCTGGCTATCCTTCCCGAATCTTCTCTTCTCACAGTTTTCCCATTTTGATAAATGGTGACTTTATACTCTTGGTTGCTCAAAGTAAACTTGGGCATCATCGTTCACTTGTCTCTTTCTTTCCCTTTTCCCTCACATTTACATCTGTCAATCACTAAGTCCTGTTGGCTCCGCCCTCACAATATATCCACTTCTCACCATCTGCTGCAAACCACCACCATCTCTAGTCTATGGCAGATTGCTCTACTAACATTTATTCCTGCTCTGTCGCCAACAAAGAATCTATATGTTATTTACTTGGACTAATATGCTAATATGCTCCACTTGCCTGTGTTTTTTTTCATGCCATAGCTTTCTGCTCTGGACCTGACCACTGATGCTCTGATTTGTGGTACCTGTGAGACTCCTTCCAGTCAAATCGCAGTTTTGGAACCCACTACTTTAGGCCTCCCGTACACCAAATCTAGGGAGGGAGGGCTCTGCTGGTGAGGAAGAGAGAAGAGCAAAAGCAATAAACTATCTGCCCTGTAATTCTGTCCCAGGCCATGCCAACAGTTCCTCAGAAAATAACCATGACTGTCACTGTGCTGGTCATTTGTCTATTTGTCTTCAGATTTATTCCCTGTCCTTCCTCCATTCCACTGTGTATTGCAGCACCCTGACACCTGCCAAGTGCATTCCCCAGGCTCTTTGACAACTGGTTCCTAGTTAAGATGGACCACTGAGAAGACAGTGACTGGAGCTTGGAGGATGAGAAGTGGGAAAACCAAGGCATTTCTCCTTTCTCTCTTTGCTTTGTGTAACATCTCAGGCAGGGCTCCATCCCCACCATGGTTCCATCTCTCTCCAGGATTCCTAAGCCCTGGTTCCACCTCCTTCTCCCTCTGTCCCTCTGGCTGTTGGAGCAAGAGCAGTTTCCTGCTATTGGTAAACTCCAATGTGTTGCCTCGCTGACCTCTGATTGCTTTCTCAGCTCTCCCATCACTTTCATGACTTGTTCCCCACATTAAATTTTCTCTATTAAAATACCTTGGTTCTGGGGGCACCTGGGTGGCTGAGTCAATTCAGTGCCTGACTCCGGATTTCTGCTCAAGTCATGATCTCACGGTTCATAAGATTAAACCCCACGTTGGACTCTGTGCTGACAGAAGGGAGCCTGCTTGGGATTCTCTCTCTCCCTCTGCCAATCCCCCATTTGCACTCAATCTCTCTCTCTTAAAATAAGTAAAATTAAAAAAAGTAAAATACCCTGGTTCTATTTTCTGCCTCGACCTTAATACTGCCACCTTTCAAATTCTTGCCTTATTCTGCTAATACTGGCTCTAGTTTTATGCTTATAACCAGACTTTCCCCCAATACTAATATTTGTTTGCATTCATAGCTACCCTGAAGGTTTAAAACAAAATTGTCTACCTTCTATAAAAGTGGAGTTTGAGGGTGCCTTGGGGGTTTAATCAGTTAAGTGTCTGACTGTTAGTTTTGGCTCAGGTCATGATCTCACGTTCGTGGGATCGACCCCTCCATTGGGCTCTGTGCGGACAGTACAGAGCCTGCTTGGGATTCCCTCTCTTCTCTCTCTGCCCCTCCCTCCACTTGTGTGCATGCATTCTCGCACTCTCTCGCTCTCTCAAAGAAACATTAAAAATTAATAGTAATAAATGAAAGTGAAGTATGTTTAGAAGCATAGTCTATGTGTTCATTCTCAAGATTAGGGATAGCAGCTTCCATTTGGGCGAATCCCTATCACGGGTTGGATACTGAGCTAGACACTTTGCAAATGTTTTCTCAAATCTTCAAGATCACCTGTAAGGTAGTTACTACTCCCTGTTCATCAAAGGGGAAAACCGAGGCCCGGAGAAATGAAAGAACTTGACCAAGATTATGTAGCTTATACGTGGTGAGGCTTGGCTTCACACACATCTGCTTGATACAAGCAATTTCCTCTATCCCATTCCACTTTTCTAACATACGGCATGCCCACCTTCACATTAATCAGTGTTTGCTCATCCTTATGATTTTAACAAGCACAAATAGGTTTTATTATATATTATATATTTACATAGTAATTATAGGACCATGTGAAAGATATATGAATTTCGGACATATTAAGTCTAAGCATAGAAAACTGTTTGATTAGGTCAACAATTGTACATGACTTCAAACGTCATCTCAACTACTATTTGTCACTTGAACCATGGAAACAATATTGAATCAATGAGTTAATTCTATCATGTAAAACTAATCATATGTTTCAGTATCCATTGAGCTCCATTATGAAGTTAAACCGGAATAGTCACTTACATTTATTTCACAAAAAAATGCAGAAGCAAAACCGAAGCAGTTGCTTTATCTAATTACTGAACCCCTGTTTTGAACGGAGGAAGCTACTTCCTAAGAGAAACTGTCACATGCCTCTGAGAAACAGAAGATACATGGAGCCAGTTCTTAAGCACTGCAAAATTTAAACCCAAAAAGCATCCTACAATTATTTTATTTGCTCACAAAGTTGAGGGCATACACTCACAAGTTTGTACAATATTTTTTAAGAACCATGTCCAAAGAAACTAGAAAGGGGCACCTGGGTGGCTCAGTCGGTTGAGTGTCTGACTTTGGCTCAGGTCATGATCTGGGTTCATGGGTTTGAGCCCTGTGTCGAGCTCAGTGCTAACAGCTCAGAGCCTGGAGCCTACTTTGAATTCTGTCTCCCTTTCTCTCTGCCCCTCCCCCAGATGTGTGCTCTCTCTCTCTCTCTCTCTCTCTCTCCCTCTCTCTCTCAAAAATGAATAAACATTAAAAATATTTTTTTTAATTTGAAGAAACCAGAAAGGAAAGTGTGACCCAAAGAAGTGCTAAGGCCAGGATTTCAAGTGGGAATTAACAACAGATGAGGAAAGAGTAAATTTTACTTGAAATAGAAAGCAAAACACAGCCCTACCTTTCCTCTTTTTGCTGTCAAATCCTTGAGCCCTGACATTCACCTTCAATAGTTACAAATCCTCAGAAGGAATTTGACCTAATTTCACAAATAACACTTGGGTATAATCTGCATGTAGATTTGTACTTTGCAGGATCTTCTGTAAGAAATTAACATTCCATACTCTTTTTTTGCTGCTGCCTGGCACCCAACTGCTGCCAATCCCTTCCAGCACTGGCTGCTATAAGTTAAGAAATGACAAATGATTTACAATATATAATTGGGTAAAACACAAGCTTCCTATGATTTCATTCCCCTTGGTGGGGGGGGGAGTAAAACACCTCACAGTCTGCAGTCTTACCATATATAGTTTTTAATTTTTTATGTTTATTTATTTTTGAAAAAGAGAGAGAGAGAGAGAGAGAGAGAGAGAGAGAGAGAGAGAGAGCACAAGCGGAGGAGGGGCAAAGAGAGAGGGAGACACAGAACCTGAAGCAGGCTCTAGGCTCTGAGCTGTCATCATGGAGCCCGACGTAGGGCTAGAACTCACAAACTCTAAGATCATGACCTGAGTTGAAGTCAGACGCTTAACCAACTGAGCCACCCAGGTGCCTCTCATCATATATTTTTAAGGCAAAAAAAAAAAAAAAAGATTTCTTGGATGATGATGTTTTTAAAATACTTGTGCCCCTTATCCCTTATATTAGCACAAGTGATCAGAAGTTAATTCTATACCATTGTTTATCCCAATGCAAAGTAAAGGTACATGGAGTTTAGTTCTGATTAACTCACCAAAAATGTGATAAAAATAAAAAGGATCCTTCATTTGATACTCACTTAACAGCTGATAATACATTTTTACTTTCAAAAAAAAAATCTGATTTCTACCATTTATTGGGGACATTCTGTTCACCATTTTAGTCTATGCTTATAAGGTATAAGCATATAAGCATCAAATTCTTTCATGTGGGACTTATTATAGAATTATTTTCTAGACTTCTAGTGACTGTAAAGTATATTCATTACAAAATAGATTTATTTTATATCTTATTTTTAGAGACTTCTATGGAAGACTTTACCATAACTTCTTATGATTCAGTGTTGCCTCTAAGAATATAGCTACTAATCCTGTTTTACTTACTCTAAGACCTTTTTTGCTGAGATTTACTTTCTTTTCAGAAGGGCATGGTTTCAAGGCATTTAGCATTCCAGTCAGGAGTTAACAATGCATCCTTTAAACATCTAGCATTAGGTCAGGAGTCAGCAGACCTGGGTTTAAGATCTGGCTCTACCACTAACTAAGGTATATCATCTTGGGAAAGTGTTTTAACTTCTCCGGCCCTAAATTTCTACATCTCTACAGTGGAGTAATAATTACAGCCCCATGTCATTCAAAGGCTTCATGTGAAATAATGAAATGTATATAGAGTACTTAGGGAATCTACACATTCTCTCTCTAATGGTTGAAAACTTTATGCATGGCTGACATTGTGTTAGCAAAGCAGGAAGTACTCACCTATCTATGCCCTCAATCCCAAATTTCTAAGGTTTTCTACACTTCAATAATTTGGCAAGAGAGTCAAAAGAGGAAGGACAAGAAAATAATTTTTTTCTTGTATTTAACATTCAGATACTTCAAGATCTGTTACCTCTCCAAAGACAACCTTACAAAAATTGTATATTTCCTGAGCAATAAGCTTCTCTTTAACTGAATATTGCAAGGGAGTCCAATGCTCTTGATTCAAAACCAAGAAGTAAAAGGTCAGAAAGAATCAGTTAAGTAGTTTCTAAGTGGTGTTATTTAGTTGGTGTTAGTTGCTCTAACAAAGAATAATTTCTGTTAGACAATGCACATAACATTCATTATGAACAGGATCTGGCAGCCCAAAATTACATCTTAAAAGTTTTATGGTGACACCTGGGTGGCTCAGGTGGTTAAGTGTCTGACTCTTGATTTCAGCTCGGGTCATGACCTCATGGTTTGTGAGTTCAAGCCCCTTATCGGGCTCTGTGCTGACAGCACGGAGCCTGCTCTGGGTTCCCTCTCTCCCTCTCTCTCTCTCTCTCTGCCCCTCCCCAACTCGTGTGTGTGTGCGCACTCTCTCTCAAAATAAATAAACTTAAAAAAAGAAATATAAAAGTATCAAATGAGTGTACTAAGTAGGGTATAGAATTGTTGAATCACTGTATTGTTCACTTGAAACTAACATAACAGTGTGTATTCACTATGCTGGAATTAAAATTTTTTAAAGTTGTATTAAATGAAATAATGTGAAATCCTGGATTTTAAAACTAAAAGTGAAAATATTAAAAGGCAAGTTATCTAGAGAATTTCAGGATGATGGAAAACTAATAACAGAAATTTTACAGGGATTCCTCAATCCAAGTATTTAATTCTTAAGGCACATTTCTATCTTTTGGATTGCAAAAATCAGTCTCCTCCCCCTCCCCCCCTTTTATGGAGAGTAAAAAAGTAAAGAAAAGGAGAGAGGATTAATGTCCAAAGCTTCTGAAATGCAGTCCCAGGGACTGGATTTATTCTCTCATCTAAAACAACCGAAAAGTCAAGTAAAAATAGTTGTCAATGACAAGACAGTTTTCAAGACATTGGACATCAGGTGATAAAAGCCAGTGATCCCTGAGAGATGGCAAATAACAAAGTGAACCCTAGGTTTTTGAAGCTTTCTGACTTGAGAATTTCTAGGCCACAGTGTAGACAGGGAGCACCCAGGAAGAGCCTGGTGGACTCCCCAAATTACAGAGACAGGCAGCCAGAGTGTGTAGGTCAGAGTACCAGAGAGTACAGGGTTGCACAGAAAAGGAACCCCAGAAATTAGCACATGGGCCCCCTCAAAGATTCCGCTGAGGATTGATAAGGGTAGGTATTTGATGATACTACCTGCAGCTGGCAGGTAGTTAGGATTCAGCACAACAGAAGCCAGGGCTGACACAGGGCCAGGAGTGGTGCCTATTCCTACCAGCCAGACTGGAAAACCTCATAATTTACTGAGAATTAGAAAGAGTACTTAAAAGTGACTTGCCTCAGTGGAGAATAATTAGCCCTAGAAAAACGCTGCTTTCATCCATATTATTCTCAAACACCACTTCTTCTGCTGTTTAACTTTACATTTTATACAAAACAAAATGATGCATTTTAGTCTTCCATCATTTCTACGTTACTACAAAATTCTAGCACTGTCTCTATTTGTAAGTGTCCCTAACATCTAACAGATGTATTTACTTCATTGTGACAGCGCATATAAAACCAATTTTTAAAAATAACATTATTTTACAGGCTCCTGGGTAACTCAGTCATTTGAGCATCTGACTCTTGGTTTTGGCTCAGGTCATGATCCCAGGATCGTGGGAATGAGCCCCATGTTGGGTTCCATGCTGAGCATGGAGCCTGGTTAAGATTCTCTCTCTCTCTCTCTCTCTCTCTCTCTCTCCCTCTGCCCCTCTCCCCCACTCACACACTCTCTCTCTCTAAAATAAAAAATAAGATAAGATAAAACAAAATAAAATAAAACAGTCTCCTTGTTCTTGCGGATTGATTTGCTGAAAATATATGCTATAATTTGACATTATAAATTAAATTCACACTGTAAAACAGGTCATCATAAAATTTTGTTTGGAAAAAAGCAAACAGTTTCATGGCTTAAGTGTATGGAAAGTGCTTCTCCTAGATGACTTATAGAAATGTGTTTAGTATAACAAAAAAGGGAAGCCTATTACATTGGTGGAGATTTTTCACTGAGAAAATATGAGTTGATAAGATAGACAAAAATAAGAATGTAATAAATCTTATAGTTACATCATGGAAGACAAATGTCTACAGGTATATATTATATATATTTCATAGATCTACAAATAAAAAATGTGGAGGGACAGGTGGGTGGCTCAGTGGGTTGAGCGACTGGCTCTTGGTTCTGCTTGTGTCGTGATCACAGGGTCATGGAATTGGGCCTCTGTGTTCAATGTAGAGCCTGCTTGGGATTCTCTCTAGTCTCCCACTTGAGCTCTCTCTCCCACTTGTGCTCTCTTTCCCTCTAAAATAAATTTAAAAAAAATTTTTTTAATGTTTTAAAAATGAAAAAAACAATTTTTTTTTTAAACGTGGGATGCTAGGGGCGCCTGGATGGCACAGTTGGTTAAGTGTCCAGCTTTGGCTCAGCTCAGATCTTGTGGTTCAAGGCCTGAGTCAGGCTCCACACTGAACAGTTCAGAACCTGCTTGGGATTCTCTCTCTCTGTCTCTCTCTGCCCCTCCCTAACTAATGCACGCACTCTCTCTCAAAAAAATAAATAAATAAATAAATGAATAAAAGAAAGAGTGCATGTAAGAGTGAGTGGTATTCTCTCTCTGCTTCTCTCTCTGCCCCCCACCCCCCGCTCTTGCTCTCTCTCTTGCTCTCTCTCCCAAAACAAACATTAAAAAAAAATTAAGTCTTGACTAGGCAAATGATTTCCCCAGTGACATGAAATATTTTAAGTTTAAGATTATTCTTTACATATTTGTGGTCATGATGAGTTATTAAGTGAGTCAGAGGTACAGATTGTTCTTAAGACTAGCAAGCAGAGGAGGCAGGGAAATGAACCAGAATTCCTGGGCCATGAAACAAAACAGCTTTACCATGTGGTTTTAGCACACTAAGACCTGCCTGTTAAACGTATCCTAAGAATAGAAATGAACACTAAAAGAGGAAGTATGTAGCTTTAAATATGAATTATAGCTTCTTTTGCTTAACTACAGATAGGGACCTTGAGAATGATTTGGGCACCTAGCCTTATGATTTGAAATAAAACATCAAATATACAGTCATCAGAGTCAGCACACTATAACTTTCCATCCATAAATATAAAATTATCATGTTCTTTGAGGAGAATTCTACAGTGGATTAGAAACAAGTCATACATAGGGGCGCCTGGGTGGCTCAGTCAGTTGAGCGTCTGACTCTTGATTTCGGCTCAGGTCATGATCTCACAGTTTGTGAGTTCGAGCCCCATGTCAGGGTCTGTGCTGACAGCACGGGTCCTGCTTGGGATTCTCTCCCTCCATCTCTCTCTCTCTCTCTCTCTCTCTCTCTCTCTGTTCCTCGGCTTGCTTTCTCTCTCTCTTCCAATCTCAAAATAAATAAACTTAAAAAAAAAAAAAAGAAACAAGTCATACACTACCAACCTGTGCATATCCTTTCAGTCATAAGTCATTAGATATATGCAGTAAGCCCAGATGCCAAGGATCATATTGAAAATTGCTCAGAAGAAAGGCATGCACAATGGGACATTAATTAACACTAAAAAGAAGATTTTATAAGAAATAATATTTAAAGCTTATTTGCCTTAAACAAGATTACATACAAAACTCTGCTTTCAAATCTTTTCTCAGAGTTACGTATACTACTATAGAAAGAAATCTAAGATATATTGTCCATGATAAGGGCAAGATACAAAATGGACTGTTCATTTTTATAAAATATACAAACAAAATAATTAGTCCTCAATTAATGACTCCATTTAATTTCTGAAGATTCTGCCATTAAATGAAAAGATATTTCTATTCATTCTAATGGAGAAAAATGATGATATGGTCTATCCCATCTCAAGACACCCACCAGTTTTCACAAACAGGAAAATATACCAATAGATGATATAAGTAATAATAAAAAGTGTTTGAAAGTAAATAAATGCAATTTGCACATAATATCTAGGAAATGAAAGTGTATTTTAATCATTAAAGGAGGAAGATTCCTATTTTGATGGAAGAGGGATTTGAGGAAGTTTTTCTTTGTAGGTGGTGGAAGATAGATGACTGATTTTCAGGCAGACGATTCTTTGATGGCTAATGGTTATCTTGCACTGAAACTGCTCACAACCAACTGAAGAGTTGTCACATTTATTGCTATAAGTAATTTAAAACCTAGAGAAATATATATAATATACACAAAACGTAACAGTGGTTATCTCCAGAGATAGGAGCATAAGTTACATTTGCTTTCTATACTAAATATTCTATAATATTTAAAATTTACAAGAAGCATGAATTTTTATTCACAGAAAATAAAAGCTGAAGAGAAATTTGTTTAGTTTTCCTTAAAACAAATTGTTAACACATACCAAAGGTTGATCCCTTCTTGTATATAAAGCTAATACAAATTGACAGGACTGACTCTAATTTGCAGAGCCCAGTGCAAAATGAAAATGTGGAGCCTTTTGCCCAAAATTATTAAGAATTTCAGGGGTGTCTGGGTGGCTCCATCATTTGAGCATCTGACTCTTGATTTTGGCTTAGGTCATGATCCCAGAATTGTGAGATGGAGACCCACGCCCAGTGTGGAACCTGGTTAAGATTTTCTCTCTCTCTTTCTCTCTCTCTCTTTCTCTCTCCCCCCACCACCAAATAAATAAATAAACTTTAAAAAAGAGAATTACAGATTATATTTTATTTTTTAGGTCATTGAATTCGTTGTTTAAAAATGTTTATTATAGGGGTGCCTGACTGGCTCAGTCAGTAGAGCATACAACTGTTGATCTTGAGGTGGTGAGTTCAAGCCCCACACTGGGTATAGAGCTTACTTTAAAAACAAAAAGGTTTATTATGCTAAGGGGTGCCTGACTGGCTTGATGGGTAGACCATATGACTCTTGATCTTGGGGTAATGAGTTTGAGCCCAACATTGGATGTGGAAATTACATAAAATAAAATCTTAAAAAAAAAAAAAAGAATAAATGAGAGGAAAACTACAAATAATTCAATGTTACATGTTTCTGGTATTTTCTCCATGCAGTTTACATATGAATGAGAATCAGTTTGTTCACAAATAATATGGCATTCAGGGTAAAATCTTTGGAAATTTGGAAAAAACATACCACTATGTAATTCAAGCTTCTTAAAGTTTTACACCAATAAGACTTGATTACCATTCAAAATAATGAAGCTGTTGATGATTGAAGCAAAGACTAGTTTTGAGAAGCAATAGTTTTGAGAAGCAAATACTTTAGAGCTAGCAGAAATTCCTCAAGTGCTTCACATGCTCAGTTAGAAACATATGAGATCCTGCCTGGAATGATTTTTTTTAACGTTATTTCTCAAATCACACCAAGGAATTCCTTTTCATTAATATTTGATTTAGTACTGTATCTGATGTACAAATTTCATTTCAATCACCACATGAAATAATAGAAATTTTAATTTCTTCCAAAGAAGACTCTTCTAAATCTCTTCCAAAGAACCTAAAGTCATTTCTCAACCTTGTGTTGGTGAGAAAAGTAATCATTAATTCCAAACAATTGCCACAACATGGTAATTCACTGAATCCATCACTCCTCCAAGGCAAAAATACCTATTGTTTATTTTTTTGATTCTCACTGACTCAACCACAGTGCCTTTTACATAGCAAGTATTCATGAAGTAGTGAAATAATAAATGAATAATTTTAAGAGTAATTTCACGTTTTTATTGCTAAGTACATTTTAATTTCTGGTAGCCTAGTTACTTTCCTTATATTAAAACTATTTCTATTTCTTGGCAAATACTAATTAATGCTACAGGCTAAGATCATGGCTTGTTATAAAAGAAAAGCTATGTATGCACACTAAAAAAAAAAAAAAAGAAAGAAAAGCTAAACTGTGTTAAATTTTTTTTCTGTAGATAATCCATAAATTATACAAATCATACACAAGTACCCAAAAGTTGAATATATAGTATGATTATACTATGTAATCATAAAAATCATAAAAAGACTGAAAAAATATACTGTATTATTAACTATAACTGCCTTGAACCATGGATATATTGCTGTGCTTTTGTTCATAGAATCTGGAATGAGGGATAGCTATATTTCTAGGAGCTTTTCAGTACCTACTATTTCTACATCAGTATGCAAGTTCTGTGAGGCACCCATAAGGTATTTCAAGCGGCATGATGAACTAACATTTTTCCTCATTATCTTTCTCTAAAGGATGTTTTTCCTTCTTAAGTAAATTAAATTATTCCTATTACAGTTTTTCAGGTAAGTATACTTTACATAAATTTCCACCCACTTGTACAATTTTTCAGGGTCACTCTGAATTCTAATTCGGTTCTCCAGGGTATTAGATGTCTTACCTAATTTTGCATCTTTAAAATATCTATGCATTTTCACAAGTTTTTGCCCAAATGCCTGATGCATATAATAATTAAAAAGCATACCCATTGCCATAATCCCAATTCAAAGTTGTAATTACCATAAATAAATGAAGTCAATAAAATTCAAATCTGAATTGAGTCTAGTTATAAGTTTGTCAGGTTTTAATTTTTTTCCATTCACTAACACAAAGTGCTCAATACAAAAACTTTTTCAAAAATATAATTTTTTTTCTCATGTAAGGTTGGATGCAATACAGATGTATCTTCAAATATATTTGCACATATAAATACACATATTTAATAAATATACTATACTTTTTTGTTTTATTTGGGGAGGGGGAAGGGCACAGAGAGAAGGGGGGATATAGGATTCAAAGCAGGCAGCACCAAGCCTGACGCGGGACTCAAACTCATGAACCAAACTGTGAGATCATGACCTGAGCTGAAGTCAGACACTCAACCGACTGAGCCACACAGGCACCCATATATACTGTACTTAATACATATATAAATACATACACTATTAAGCAAATATGTACTGTTTTATGGAGTATCTAAACTGAATGCTTGAAAGCTGAGTCCCAAGAAACTCACACTAGGGCTCAAAAGGACACAGTTTCTACCAGTCTTAGAACAAATCTGCAGAAAGAACAGCCAAATGTTGGTGAACTAATTCTCTTGCCAGTCATCACTTAACTAGAACCAGGAAGACAAGTGAAAATCATATTTTTTCTCTTTTTCTTTTTTTTTGTAATCTCTACACCCAACGTGGGGTTCTAATTCACAACCCCGATATCAAGAGTTGCATGCTTTTCCCAGGCACTGCTCAGTTATTTTTATCTTCAAAAGATATTTTGTGAGAGAAAAGAATGAAACAAATGACTGATTTTTGAGTTACACAAATTATCCTGGACAGATTATTTTTTTTTCCAAATGTTTATTTATTTATGTATTTTGAGGGTGCGAGTTTGAAAGGGGCAGAGAGAGAGAGAGAGAATGAGAAGCAGACTCTGTGCTCTCAGCACAGAGCCCAATGCAGGAACCATGAGATCATGACCTGAGCTGAAATCAAGAGTCAGATGCTTAACAACTGAGCCACCGAGGTGCCCCTGGATGAGTTATCTTAAAAAATCCAGTGGATGGCACGCCTGCCTCTCTGGCTCAGTCAGTGGAGCGTGCAACTCTTAATCTTGAGGTTGTCAGTTCAAGCCCCACAATGGGTGTAGAGCTCACTAAAAAATAAAAAAATAAAAATAAAATCAACAGGAGTTAGCATATTGTTTGCTCACCTTCACAATTGCAAAGATCCATCATGTTTCTCAAAACTTTGAGAGAGTTTTTAAGCTTCTTTCAGGCCTGGAAGGCAACAAAATACTACAGAGTCCATCTGATGGCAAAGAACCAGAGAACACGGGCATGTTCTGAAGTCAGTACAGGAGGAATCAGACAAAACTCATGCCTGAAGCTGCCTTGGAACCTCTGTGACCAAAAGACAGCAACTGGAGCCAGGATCTGCAGGAGCAGTGTGAAGTCTTCAAAGCAATGGCAAAGATGCAACTGCCAGAGGCAAAGTGTCAGCCCCAACCTCTGTTTTCTGAGAGGTAGGAACCCAGAATTCTTGTGAAATTCCATGGAGGGAAAGAAGGAGCCCTCAAATAACTGAGGTTGGCTCCCCTCCATCAATGCAAAGCAGATTAAATTTAATCTAGGGAAATGAGGGTCTGTGACTTTTTGTACTACTATTAAGTACCCATTAAGTATGGTTTTTAACCTCTCGATAAAGAAGATTGGAATCAACTAGGAATACTACCCTCTTTAAGAGCATTACTGGGGTGCCTGGGTGGCTCAGTCCGTTAAGCATCTGACTCGTGATTTGGGCTCAGGTCATGATATTGTGGTTCATGGGATCAAGCCCCATGTTGGGCTCTAAACTGTCAGGGCAGAGAATTCTGCTTGGGATTCTCTCTCCCTCTCTCTCTGTCCCTCCCCCCATTCTCTCTCTCTCTCTCTCTGTCAAAAATACATAAACTTTAAAAAGAGAGAAAACTTCCAATAAACTCTAGTAGTATTTTTCGTTCCTGGGATGTGGTAGTCAGTAAAACTTTAATTTATTCTTTCAAGGATAGATTGTAAAGGATACAAGATGCATTTTTTCCTCCATATTGTATAATTTATCTTAATATTGATTTTACCATACCTTCATTGAATGAAAAAATATGAACAGAAACATATGGCTTTTCAGATCCTTACAATATAAACTGAACAAAAATATATAATAAACAAGTTAAAGAAAAGTATATACTAAATGGAAAAAAGGGAAACTTTCTGTCGCTACTTCTCCGTAAAATCTCTTTATAGGGTGATTGCAGCGGGGTTGCTCAGTTCACAAAGGGATTTGGCTCATTTGGGACTTCATTTCCTCCACAACATTTTCTCCTTTATGATCATCTCTTTATAGGTGTCCTATATTAAGGTTAAGAGTGCCTAAGCTCCTAAGCTCCTAAACTGGCCCTCTGGGCTTTAGTTATTTGGATGACAATAAATTTTATCATACATTTTTTTTCCCAAAATGGGACTTTCATTATTAGCTTTTTATTTGTTTTTATGGTTTTCTTGATGGCCTATGTCTCCTTTAAGCCTGTTTCTGAGTTTTTCTTATTGTTTCCACCTTTGACACTAAAAGCATCAGAAGATCTCTTGGCATAGGAGATTTTGATTTGGTACACATGGGCTCAACACTCTGTGCAGCTATTCATCCACAAACCAAAGGACTTTCTTTACACCAACAAGTTTCTGAAAGCAGAGAAAATATTTTCAGTCATCCCTGAAGAGCATTGACAGTGTTGTTTGCATAATCTCTGCCCATAAGGCTGAAAGCAAAGGCTTTTCCTTTACCCCTATTTCTCTTTCTTCCTCTTCTGTAGAAGAGAGCAGCTGGCTCTCCCTCATTGCCACCATTTCTTCACCACAACCCTCTCCAGTTAGGATTCTACCCAATTACTCCACTAAACTGCCCTTACTGCTCTTGCTAAGTCACAGTGACTTCCAAATTGCTAAAGTCAATAGACATGTTCAGTTGTCAGCTTGTATGGTGTCAGCATGGACACATTTGTCCATTCCCTACTCCTTGAAGCACTCTCTCCCTTTGGTTCTGTGACACCACACTGACCTGAAGGCTTCTTCAAGTCTCCCTTGAACTCCCGCTCTTTTAGAAGATTTTCAAATGTTGGAGTTCCTCAAAGCTCTGAATGAAGTCCTCCTTTCCAGATAACATGAGCCTAGATGATCGCATCCATTACCATGGTTTAATAACCACTTATGTGCCGATGACACCCAAAGCAATCTTTAGCCCAAACTCTCCTGCTGAACTCAAGATCATGTATCCAACTGTCTGCTGGCCATTATCAAGAACTATAAATGTTCTGAGGTTTTACCCTACTTCTAAGATAACTAGTTAACCTGCCAATTTTACAGGTGCTGACAGAAGATATGGGACTCCTAGGTCAGGAAAAAAAGGGCTTAATACTCATAGCATAGGCAACATGAGCTCCAGGTTTGCATCTGTTTTCTTGCCCCCCAAGATCCCATGGGAGTGACAAAGAGAAGGGCCCCAATAGATGCTATGCATGCAGTGGGTTTGTGTCCCTGTTGAGGAGCTCTGAATTTAGGAAATCCCAATCTTTAAGAGTTGCTGATAGCAAATCTACCCTATTCTTTATTATCCTAGACAGCAAATACATCTGCTCTCTGCCCTTAGTCTTCTAAGGCTGTTTGTCACAAATATCCTTGAAAAGGTGACTCACAAAAAGTTGCCATAAGACAAAAGTCCATATGGAATTGTCTCCCAAAAGATACCTTTCTCTGTTGTTTTAACATATACCTTACCTAAGGCCTGGTATAAAATAGACACTTAATAAACATTTGTTGAGTAATATGCCTACATATTTCTCTTATAAGGGTAGACACACAGAAGAAGCAATAGGTTTCTTTTTCTTTAGGAAATTTTTTTTAAGTAGGCCCCATGCCCAACATGGGGCTTGAACTCACAACCCTGAGATGAAGAGCCACATGCTCTACCTGCTGAGCCAGCCATTTATTCCACATTTATGAAATTATTTTGTTTTCAAATATATGTCTTCAGTAGTTTATGCATTGTGGGAAGCAATAAAGAAATAAAAATTCCATATCCAAAAGTTGACTTACTGTATTTCTTTCTAAACCATGTAACCTGTTTCATTTCCTGTCACAGTGAATGGAACTGAGTGCTGAAGTTGGAGCCTTAGGTCTTATCTTCAACTCCTCCTTTTTCCTTCTACTCACTCTTCCAGCTGCACACATTAACTCTCTCACCAAGTCACATTGAATAGACAGCCCATGAGATATGGGATTTCATATCCAACCCTATTTGTCAGTCCTATCTGTCTATTCTTTAGTCAGTTTTTAGGGGGGGAAGTACACTGAGGGTGTGTGGGTTACTGCAGACATGTACCAATGAGATCACCTAAGAAGAGCTGAGAATTAAGAACAGCCAGTGCTTAAGGAGCAGGGTCAAAAGTGTCAAACCACCACATAGAGATGAAATAAGAAAATGATTGCAAAATGCCAATGGATTCAAGTATAAGAAGGTCACACCCACAAGAATTCCAGTGTAAGGAAGAGAGATGACACTGGAAAATAGTAGATGAGGATTCCATGTAAGGTGGGGTGAACTGATGTTCTCATCTCACAAAGAACTATTGTTTACAACTAATGGAACAAAAGAGAGATGTGTGATGCTTACAGCTATAGGGGTTTATCAGAAAAAGAACTGAGAACAGCAATATAACTTCTTTTTTTCTTATGTTTTATTTATTTTTGAGAGAGTATGTGTGTGTGGGGCGGTGTGCATGCCTGTGCAGGAAGAACAGAGAGATGGGGAGGAGCAGAGAGAAGAAGGAAGGGCAGAGAGAGGCGGAGGGCAGGGAATGGGAGGAGGGGTAGAAAGAGAAATGAGAAGGGGCAGAGAGAGAAACACAGGATCCCAAGCAGGCTCCTTGCCGACATCAGCAAGCCCGATGCAGGGCCTGAACTTATGAACAATAAGATCATGACCTCAACTTAAGTTGGACTCTCAACAGACTGAGCCACCCAGGTGCCCTAGCAATGTAAGTTTCTTCAAGGGGAATATAATGAAGTTAAATCTTCATTTTTCACATGGGGAAGTCAATTTAAAAAAAAAACAAAACAAAACGGGGTGTGAGGAAGAACTATTAATTTTCCTCATAAACTCATTTCTACATTGGTTTCTTTATCTATAAAATGGAGACAATAATGTCTGCCTTACAGATTGTTGTCAGGATAAACTGAGATAATACATGTAAAGGGCTAAGAATAGCACTAGGCACAGAGTAAGCATTCAAAGTTACGCAATCATTTTTTAAAGCCTTTGTATATATTAGTTTATAAAGAAATTAAAAAGCTGAGGAATTCAAATTATGAATATTAATTGCTTTCTCTAGACTCCAGCAAAAATGGGAGATGGGACAGAGGAGCTGTAGTTCTGTTTTGCTTTAAGATTAGAGGCTATGGAATTTGCTTACGGATGGAAGGATAGGAACTAACAGCAAAAAAAAAAAAAAAAAGAGGATGAAGATACAAGAGCTAATTGACAAGGTCCCTGAGATTTTTGTCTGGAAGGGTAAGCCTGAGGGCTGAGGATAGAACTTGTAGGGCTATGAGATTATGAAATTAGGGACTATGGTTTATTCATCGCTCTAACTTCAGGGTTTAGCGTAATGGTGGAGTAGGAAGAGTATTATGCCATACATTCTTCTTGAATCTTCTTGAATTTTGCATAGATATAGAAACATTACCTATAAAATAAAAAGTAGGCCTTAAATTATCTAGCAAAGTACCATATACAAATGGGTTTTGTTTAAAATCCTCTAATTTACAATTCTCATTCCCTTCTTTTTTATCATGTGAATTTTGACTCTATCTCTATTTTTCCCAAAATACCTATTTTGTGTGGTTTTCCAGATTATGAAACCTTAAAAAGTTTCCCCAGCTTTATCCTCAGTGCAGTACAAGACTTGTAGCTTTCATATAAGGTTTATTTTTGTTATATTCTTGTACTCACAAGATCCTTCCATACAGATATTTGTATTGAACCATGCTGATGAAATTAGATCACAGGATAATAATCTCAAGTGGAATATGGAATATAATACAATTATAATTTAATTTTTCCTAAAATCCCTCAAATATTAGAAAATAATTTTGAAAAATAATATCCTTCAAAACTTAACAAAGAGAAAAGTTTACCAACTGCTGTATGACAATCATACATTTCAGTTATGATTTTGGTACTATGAGGAATTTTCAAAAGACTCAAATCAATAAACTCCCATTTCAAAAACTAGAAAAATAAGAACAAGAATAAAGCCGAAGCCAGCACAAGGAAGGAAATAATGGAAAGCTGAAGCCAATAAAATTGAAGAGAAAAACAATCAATGAAACAAAAAACTGGTTCTTTGACAACTCTACACATATAAATTTGACAATTTAGATGAAATGGATCACTTCTTCAAAAAAAATATGAACTACGACAACTCACCCAATATGAAATAGATCATTTGAATACCTTTATAACTATTAAGGAAATTGATTCATAGTTGAAAATCTGCCTCTGAAAAATTCCAGGCCCAAATAATTTCACTGAAGAATTCTGCCAAATGTTTAAAGTAGAATTAACATCAATTATACATAATCTTCTCAAACATTAAAAGAGAAAGGAACACTTCACAAATCATTTTACAAAGCCAGTAATTAAACAAAGATATTTCAGTAATACTGAAATGGAACAAAGACAGTGCAGAAAAGGAGCATCTGGCTGGGTCATTCCGTGGAGCATGGGACTCTTGATCTAAGGGTCATGAGTTCAAGCCCCACACTGGGCAAAGAGCTTACTTAAAAAAAAAAAGTGCAAAAAGGAAAACTATAGACCAATATCCTTTGTGAATATAGACACAAAAATTCTTATCAAAATATTAGCAAACATAGGTGCACATGGGTGGTTCAATCGGTTAAACGTCTGAGTTAGGCTCAGGTCATGATCTCACTGCTTGTGGGTTCAAGCCCCTCATCTGGCTCTGTGCTGATGGCTCAGAGCCTGGAGCCTGCTTTGTATTCTGCATTTCCCTTTCTCTTTGCCCCTCCCCTGCTCCTACTCTGTCTCTCTCTCAAAAACAAATAAACATTAAAAAAAATTTTTTTTAAATATTAGCAAATATAATTCAGCAATATAAAAATAATAATAATACCATGACCAAGTGAGTTTATTTCAGGGATGCAATATATGTTTAATATTAAAAAATTAATACATAGTCTTCCATATTAGTGGACTTATTTTGTTTATTTATTTTAGAGAGAGAGGGCAGAGTGGGAAAGAGGGGCAGAGGGAGAGAGAATCTTAAGCAGCCACCACGCTCAGCATGAAGCCCTACACATGGCTCAATCCCATGACACTGGGATGATGACCTGAGCAGAAACCAAGAGTTGGATGTTCAACCAAGGCACCCAGTCACCTCCCCTCCTTTTTTAAGAGAGAGAAAGAGCAATTAGGCTAATTTTTAAAAGATCACATGATCATATCAATTGATACATAAAGCATTTGACAAAATTTAACACTTATTACTGATAAGAAGTCTCAGAAACCTGGGAATAGAGGGAAATTTCCTTACTTGACAAAGAATATCTACAAAAATCTACAGCTAAGCTCTTTGTCGATGGAGGAAAACTGAATGTTTTTCCACTAAGTTTCTATCTTCCAAGACACAGCTTCTCAGTGGAAACCTCTAAGGAAGAGCCAAACCCAGCTTAACAAAATAAAGGCATATTTTAAAAAGCCTTATAATAAGGTAAAACTTCTATGTTGGTAATAAATACATGAACTCAGAAGACTTCAAGGCCCAAAATAAAACTAATCACTGAAGGTCAGCTAAGAAAATTATATTGTCTATTCGTTGCTTTTAATAAATAACAATTATACTAGGTAAACAGAAAATGCACCCTAATTAAAGAAGATTATGGGCACATTTGAGTGTATGCCTGTCAGAAGTGCTAATAATAGGTGCTAATATACACTTTTTAAAAATAAGTTTTGGGGCATCTGGGTGGTTCAGTCAATTGAGCATCTCACTCTAGATTTCAGCTCAGGTTGTGGGATTGAGCCCTGATTCTCTCTCAAACTTCCTCTGCCCCTCGCCCCTGCTTACTCTCTCTCTCTCTCTCTTTCTTTAAAATAAAAAAAAATTTTTTTAATTAAAAAAATAAAATAATTTTCATCAATAAAGCTGATGTTCAGAAAATACTACTGGAAAGTCTATAAATATTACTGTAAGTGATATCAACACATTGGGAATACAGTGACTACTGAAAGGTGCCATTCTCTTTTCTTCCTTGGAGGATTATCCCTGTAAAAAAACTGACTTAGCAGTCGGAGGAAGACAAATATCATACAATTTCACTCATATGAGGACTTTAAGACACAGAACAGATGAACACAAGGGAAAGGAAGCAAAATAATATAAAAACAGGCCAGGGAACAAAACATAAGAGACTCTTAAATATGGAGAACAGGTTACTGGAGGGATTGTGGGAAGGGGATGGGCTAAATGGATAAGGAATCTACCCCTGAAGTCTTTGTTGCACTATACACTAACTAACTTAGATGCAAATTTAAAAAATAATAATAATAAATAATAATAATAAAAATACTGACTTAGGGGTGCCTGGGTGGCTCAGTCGGTTAAGCCCGACTTTAGCTCAGGTCATGATCTCCCAGTTTGTGAGTTCAAGCCCTCTGTTGAGCTCTGTGCTGACAGAGCAGAGCCTGAAGCCTGCTTCAGATTCTGTGTCTTCCTCTCTCTCTTCCCCTCCCCCTGCTTAACTGACTGAGACACCCAGGCACCCCTAAAATAATAATGTTTAAATGGCACCTGGCTGGCTCAGTTGGTAGAGCATGTGGCTCTTGATCTTGAGGTTGTGAGTTCAAGCCCCATGTTGAATGTAGAGCTTACTTAAAAAAGAAAAAAAAATCTTACAATCAAAACAGAACACAAACCACAGCATTAAGTTCCTCATAAAATGAAGCTTTATAACACACCAGTGCCAACTAAAATGATGTATACCTCCCTGTGAGAGAAGATTTAATTAAATATGGATTAGTAGTTGGCAGTTTCCTCTGGAAAACGATGTAATTGTTAGAAAAAATAAAATAAAACCAAAGTCTCAACTGACTGTGACACTCTGATGATGAATCTTTGCCTGAGGCCTTTATTTATGGTAAGAAATATTTTAAAAATAATTTTGTAGGGGTGCCTGTCTGGCTCAGCATATAGAGCATGCTTGATCTCAGGGTGGTAGGTTCAAGCTCAATGTTGGGCGTGGAGCCTACTTATAATAATTGATAACAATAATAGCAATAATAATTTTCTACCTCAATCAGGTTTGTGGAAAAATATGAAAATAATAATAAAAATGCCAATGTGATGATGATGACGATAAATCCACTTTTTTTACTTCACTTTGATCTGGTTACTTTCTCCTTTGTGTAATATCTTTCTTTTACCTTGGAAAATATCAGTTACCTCTTTGAATCACTATATTGTATGTCTGAAACTAATATAACACTGTATGTTAACTAACTGGACTTAAAATACAATAAAAAAAATTGTCGATGACCTCAAATTCTGGACATCTTGTGTGCCTATTGTTTCTTTCCTTTTTGGCCATGCTTGCTTCTAATTAGTTTCTAATTCTTTCATCATATCTGTTTTTATACCCCAGAGAACAATAAGACCTTAGCTGAGAGAGAGACAGGGCATCATTGACCATTAGTCATTGGTCCAAAAGAAAGTTACTATCTTCATCTTGCAAAAGAAATAATTAGGATCCAGACAAGTTAGGACACAGAATCACCTCCTTCTTTGTGTAATTCTTCTCCCATTATACCATCCTTATTTTTTTTTTTAATATAAAGCTTCTCATATTTTTTCTTATTAGAAAGGTTAAGGGGCACCTGAGTGGCTCAGTCGGTTAAGGGTCCGACTCAGCTCAGGTCATGATTTCATGGTTGGTGGAATTTTAGCCCCACGTCAGGCTCTGTGCTGACAGCTCAGAGCCTGGAGCCTGCTTCAGATTCTGTGTTTCCCTCTGCCCCTCCTCTGCTTGTGCTCTGTCGCTCTCTCTCTCTCTCTCTCTCTCTCAAAAATAAATAAATAAATATTTTTTTAAAAAGTGAGCTGGGATGGATTAAGTAGAAGCCACTCTAGGGCACTTAAAAAAAAAAATAAAAAAAGAAAAGAAAGGTTAAAAAGTGCTCAGAAAGCACAGACATGCTAAAAGGACATGAAGGGGCGCCTGGGTGGCTCAGTTGGTTAAGCGTCCAACTTTGGCTCAGGTCATGATCTCGTGGTTTGTGAGTTTGAGCCCTGTGTTGGGCTTTGTGCTGGCAGCTCAGAGCCTGGAGCCTGCTTCAGATTCTGTGCCTCTCCATCTCTTGGCCCCTCTCCTGCTCTGTGTCTCTCTGTCTCTCAATAATAAATAAACTTTTAAAAAAATAGTAAAAAAAGGGACGCCTGGGTGGCTCAGTCGGTTAAGCGTCCGACTTCAGCTCAGGTCACGATCTCGCAGTCCGTGAGTTCGAGCCCCGTGTCGGGCTCTGGGCTGATGGCTCAGAGCCTGGAGCCTGCTTCCGATTCTGTGTTTCCCTCTCTCTCTGCTCCTCCCCCATTCATGCTGTCTCTCTCTGTCTCAAAAATAAATAAACATTAAAAAAAAATTTTTTTTTAAATAGTAAAAAAAAAAAAATAAAAGGACATGAAAACATCCATAATTGCAGAACCCTTGGAAAACCAACATAAATATCTTGATAAATCTCTCTGGATCCATTCCAGAAAGATTAAAAAAATAAGTATGAAAGACAAAAAATGAAAAGGACTTTTGAAGACTTTTATTCATGATCTAGGTAAGGGTTTCTTAAACAAACTATAATTAAAAGGGAAAAGTTTAATAAATTAGCCTACACTGAAACTAAACTTCTGTATACTAAAGGATACTATAGAGAACAACAACAACAAAAAAAAGACAAACCATAGAATGGGAGACAATGTTAGCAACTCATAACATCACAGGACTGGTGTTCAAAATATATAAAGAACTCCTATAATTGATAATTGGGAGGCACCTGCATGGCCCAGTCGGTTAAGGATGCAGCTCTGGATTTCAGCTCAGGCCAGGGTCTCATAGTTTGTGAGGTCAAGGCCCGAGTCAGGTTCTGTGTGACAGTGAGAAGCCTGCTTGGGATTCTCTCTCTCCTTCTCTCTCTCTGCCACTCCCGCATTTGTGCGTGTGTGTGTGCATACACATGCTCTTTCTCTCTCAAAATAAACTTAAAATGGCCCAAAAATATAAAAATTTGACTAAACTCCATAGTCAAGGAAATACAATTTAAAGCTACCATGAGGTACTATTACACAACCACCAAATTAAAAAGTCTGACCCCCACCTTGGGCATCTGGGTGATTCAGTCAGTTGAGCATCCAACTTTGGCTCAGGGCATGATCTCAAGGTTCTTGAGTTCAAGCCCCACATCAGGCTCACTGCTGTCAGGCTGTTAGCACAGGGCCCACTTCAATCCTCTGTCCCTATCTCTCTGCCCCTCCCCCACTTGCATTCTCCCAAAAATAAATAAATATTTTTTTAAAAGTCTGACCCCTCCCAAAAAGTGTGACCCCCTAGTACTATTAATAAAAAGTAAAATGACTTTTTTTTAACTAGGCTCTACATGCAACATGGGGCTTGAACCTCAAGATCAAGAAGAGTTGCCTGTTCTATGAACTGAGCCAGCCAGGAGCAATAAAAAAGATTCTGGGGGCACCTAGATGGCTCAGTCAGTTAAGCATCTGACTCGGGCTCAGATCATGATCTCAAAGTTTGAGAGTTCAAGCCCCGTATCAGGTTCTGTGCTGACAGCTCAGAGCCTGGATCCTGCTTGGTATTTGTGTCTCCCTTTCTCTCTGCCCCTCCCCTGGTCATGCTATGTCTCTCTCTCTCTCTCTCTCTCTCTCTCAAAAATGAATAAACATTAAAAAAAATTTTAAGATTTTTTTTAAAAGACAAAAAAAAGTCTGACAATACCAAATTTCAGAGAGAATTTAGGGCAATAGAAACACTTTTACAGGGACCGGGGTGGCTCAGTTGGTTGACTGTCGAACTCTTGATTTCAGCTCAGGTCATGATCCCGGGGTAGTGGGATGGAGCCCAACATCTGGCTCTGCAGTGAGCATGGAGCCTGCTTAAGATTTTCTCTCTCCCTCTGCCCCTCCTCCCCCACTCATGCTTTCTGACTCCAAAAAAAAAAAAAAAAAAAAAAAAAGAAAGAAAGAAAGAAAGAAAGAAAGAAAAAGAAAAAGAAAGAAAATTTTAAAGTTCCGTAGCTTGATATTTATTGCCATTTGATTCTCAGGTATGAGAAAATACAGTGTGAAACAACTCTGGACTAGATCAGTACCGATTCTTGTCCAAGATTTTAACTGATTTCACACGTTGGCTTTTCCCTGCCAACAAGTGATGCCCTAAAGTTCTTTCCACATATAAAATGCCATGAGATGTCTCCAAATAAATCTGACATTGATTGAAGGAATAGAATAGATCATTACCACTGGAACCCACATGAAACACCTATAAAAATGTCTTGCTTTTAGAAATTCTCACTTGCATGTTTTGGATTTGGACCAAAAAAATAAATACAACATTGTGATAAGAAAATAATTGCATTTACACATATAAAATGTTAAAGTTAATGCCAAATCTAGAAGGTCTGAAATAGCAGAAATTACTTGCTGTATTAGAAGCTTAATTAAAAAGCTATAATTTATTTTGGCAATAATTTCTTTCTTGGCAATATGAACCATATATCTGGTAAAGTATGGAAATGAACTGCATATTTTATTAATCAAGATGGTTGGAAAATAGAATAGTATAGATGGTAGTTTCCATTTGAAGGAAAGTCAAATGTAAGGAAATATGATTGTTTTAGTAACTACTGGTTTGATTGTAAATTTGTGAGTAGGAAGCAATATTTCAAATTGTATATTCGGTACTTCCAACATATGAACAATTCTTATTCCTTATGTTTCATTCATAATAGAATTTATGGTGGAGATTGTGATTGTCTTTGTGGACTTTTCACATTCATTTTTATAAAATCCTGAATATACACATGACATTTTTGGATGAGAGACAGATTATTATTACTTACATAATAATAATTGTGCTGGTTCCCTGCTTTAATTCTTATCCCTAGAGAGACACAATGAAAACCAGATGTCACCCCACAGGCAATAGGGTCTGTACTGTAAGGGAGAAAATGAATCTAGGCATTTATGTAGGAAAGAAGGCAACTGTCTTCCTACCCTTCTAGAAGAAGGGGGAAAAACACTTTGCTCCTTGAAGACAAGATGTAAAGAATCCTTGTACTCTCTCTAACCCTTTCATAATGTAAATAAATCTCTCCAGGGGCCAGAGAAGCCCAGTGTCTCCAGCTTTATAACTCAAGAGATATCTCTGGAGTCCCACGCTTCATCCCAACTTAAAAAGAAAACACACATTTCCCGAACTTACATCTTTTTAGTTCTAATTATCCATGTTTTCTGAATTATCTTCTAGAGCTGGCTTTTAGTCCAAGATCTCAAGGTTCCACAAAACTTTCCCAGAAATCCCTGTGTAGAAATACAAAAATATTTTCTCAATACTTCACATGGTTCCAAAATTAATTCTTCCTTCTGCCTGGGCAACATGGTTGCCCAGTTAAAAATCTCATTTTCAAATTGTTTTCAGACAGATGTGACCTTGTGACAAATTCTTTCAGTTACCCTCTGAGAATGTATTGATTCCATCCTCATTTCTGAAGGATATTTTCACTGGGTAAATAATTCTTGGGTCACATTTCTTTCAGTTCTTGAAACATGTTCATTTCCTTCTGGCCTCCATGGTTTCTGATGAGAAATTCACTGTCATTTGGGTCATTGTCCCCTAAGTTTAATGAATCTTTTCTAATTGCATTTAAGATTTTTACTTTGTCTTGGGGTGCTTGGGTGGCTCAGTTGGTTGAGTGGCCAACTTCAGCTCGGGTTATGATCACATGGATTCATGAGTTCGAGCCCCGAGTGGGCTCTGCACTGTCAGCAGATTCTCTGTCTCCTTCTCTCTCTGCCCCTTTCCCTACTCAGCTCTCTCTCTTTCTCTCAAAAATAAACATTTAAAAATTACAAAAAAAAAAAAAAAAGATTTTTACTTTGTCTTTAGGTTTCAGAAATTTGAGTGCCTCAAACTTCTTTGAGTTTATACTATTTGGAGTTCACTCAGTTTCTTGAATCTGTGGCTTGATGCCTTTTACTAAGTTTGGAGGATTTTTAGCCATATATTCACTGAATACTTTTTCATGTCACATTCTGCCCCTTTTGGGAGGTGTCTCTGATGACACCAATGTCAGATCTTTTGTTACTGTTCCACAGGTTCTTGAAACTCTTTTCTTTTCAGCCTGTTTTCTCCATTGTTCACAATGGGTAATTCCTACTGTTTTATCCTCAGTTTCATGGAATTTTTCCTCTGACATCAACTTCTACTATTAAGCCCATCCAGTGAGTTTATTTTACAACTATTCCCATTTGTTTCTTCTTTATTTTTTCTATTTGTTGAGACTTTCTATTTTTTCATTTGTTTCAAATGTGTTCATAATTGCTCAGTGATACATTTTTATAATGACTGCTTTAAGATCCTTATCTGATAATTCCAACATCTATGTCATCCCAATGTTGGCATCTGTTGTCTTTTTTCATTCAAATTGAGATTTTACTGGTTCTTGGTATAATTAATGATTTTTCTACGTATTCAGGACATTCTAGCATTTTATTATGACACCCTGGATCTTATTAAACCTTCTGTTTTAGCAGGCCTCTTCTGATGCTGTGCCAGCAGGGAAATTGCGTAAAAAAGCAGCATAAGGCCTCCATGACATTCTAATCCACTGGAGGAGGGGGTTGGGGAGGACCACGTTGTTACCATGAAGTGGAGATAGGACTTCAGAGTCCCCACTCTGCTTCTTCTGTACCATCCCAGAAGAAAAGGGGAGGAGTGCCTCATTACCACCAGGCAAAGGTGAAAGTCTAGGCTTGCCACCCAGTATTTACTGGTGGGGTGAGGGTGGAGACATGGCATTTTCCATGCAATTTGGCTAGAGTCCCCTTCCTCTCCTTTTCCTGTCCAAGACTGTCTCTCTCCTCATCCTTTGCCAAGGGAGAGCAGGCAAAGGGAACATTTTTTTGTGTGTAAGTACATTGGCATTTCTGGGTTGTGGCTCCTCCAACATTCTTTCCAGGATATACGAGATAGAAAGAAAACCCAGGAAATTCAATATCATGCTGTTCCTTAAGTCTCAGGGTCTCCGGATAGTCCATCTCATTCTTTCCATTTCAGAATCTTCATATGTTCATTTTATACATAACGTCCAGGGTTTTTAGCACACTTAATAGAAGAGGAAGAAATGCATGTGCTCTATTTTTCCGGGAATCAGAAGTCCAGCTCCCTTAATAAAAGATACAGCTTTTTCCCCTGGGTAACTCTACTGCCCCCACCTGGAGGAGTGGAAAGCATTTTGCCAGCACAGAACAAAATCCAGATATGTATCTATTCTTCTAAACCAACTGAAGTATCCTTCACCTAAGGCCTCTGCTGCTTGGTATGCCCACTGTTCACCGGTGGAGGATCAAGGGAGGAATATTAGAAAAAATAGTGCTAGGGAATGTGGAGATTTACGAGAAGAGAAAAACTGTTCTGCGGTGGTTTATCAGCATTTTTTTTTTTTTTTTTTTTTTTTTTTTGCTTCTTTACTTCACTACTTCCCACACTTCAATAGATAATAAGAAAAGGAAACATGCCTTTAAAAAGTGAGCTTTAAAGGTTCGCAATTAGGAAGGACCCTTGGCGGTTTTTCCATAGAAGGTTTGAGGTGCCTTTTCATTGGTTAAAAAATGACTACTCTTGAAAGTTTAGAAGCCAAAGTCACCCTCACTGCAGCCCCAGTCCGAGGAGCAGGAGATGGAATGGAAACCGAGGAGCCACCTAGAGCTGTTGAAATTACCTCTGGAATCCAGCCCGTGAAGCATCACATCCTTCAGAACCCACGGAAGAAAGCCGTTCCAGGAGACAGCCCAGGAGTTCTTCAGCTAGGGAAGATCCTCGCCGAAAAGGCAGTGGAAGTCGAAGCCGTAAGAATATTAGTTCCCAAAGCTGCTATAACCCATGATATCCCCAACAAAAATGCAAAGGTTAAGTCTCTGGGACATCACAGAGGAGAATTCCTTGGTCAGTCGGAGGGCGTTGGAGAACCCAGAAAGGAACTGTCAGAGGTAAAGAATGTACTGGCGAAGCTCAAGAACTCTGAAAGAAGGTTATTACAGGACAAAGAAGGTCTTTCAAGCCAGCTCAGAGTACAGACAGAGGTCAATCGTGAGTTAAAAAAGCTGCTAGTGGCTTCTGTCGGGGATGATCTTCAGTATCACTTTGAACGTCTAGCCCGTGAGAAAAATCAGCTTATTTTAGAAAACGAAGCCCTAGGTCAAAACACAGCTCAACTTTCTGAACAATTAGAACGTATGTCAATACAGTGTGATGTATGGCGAAGTAAATTCCTTGCGAGCAGGGTTATGGCAGATGAATTAACCAACTCCAGGGCAGGCTTACAGCGTCAAAACCGTGATGCACAGAGTGCCATTCAAGATCTCCTGAGTGAACGGGAACAGTTTCGTCAGGAAATGATAGCTACCCAGAAACTCTTGGAGGAGTTCTTAGTCTCTTTGCAGTGGGGAAGAGAGCAAACCTACTACCCAAGTACGCAACCTCACACCACGGCAGAACTAGCGTTAACAAATCACAAGTTGGCAAAAGCGGTCAATGCTCATCTTCTGGGAAATGTCGGTGCTAACGGCCAAAAAAAGGTTCCATCGCCAGTTGAATTCTGCAGCACCCCAGCAGAAAAAATGGCTGAAACGGTTCTACGCATTTTAGATCCAGTTACCTGTACAGAAGGCTCACCTGATAACCCATTTTCTGAGTCTTCACCAACCACCTTGCTTGCTACAAAGAAAAATATTGGACGATTTCATCCCTATACTAGATATGAAAACATAACTTTCAATTGCTGCAACCACTGCCAGGGAGAACTTATCGTCCTTTAACATTCAGTGTGTCGGAGGCACACCACAGGCACTTGCTTCTCTGGGAGCTGGAGTTCTTACAATGGTAGAAGTAATATCACTTTCTATTTAAGTAATCTATATCCCCAAAGATGTTTTATGTACTGGACCACAGATTACCCTTTCTTAATAAGTATCTCAGGGTAAGAAAAGAAGGAAACTGTGTAGCTATATTTAAAGGAGATGATAACTTTGCAGGCACTGTATGATGCTTTTCCTAAAGGACTCTGAAAGAAAAAGATTCCACCTTTATTTTAAGCCCTAAGTTATATCTTGCTGTGTATTTAATATGAGCAGACTTAACTTTTGGTACTCTTAATGCAAGGTGGGTCATATGCGGCCACACCACTCATTTACTGTTGTCTCCGGTTAGTTTCTGGTTTTTTGTTTTGTTTTTTTACACCACAGCAGTACAATCGAATAGATGCAACAGGGCTTGTATGGCCTGCAGAGCTTAAAATATTTCCTATCAGGTCCTTTACAGAAAGTTTTCTGGCCCCTACTCTCAAGGAATAATAGCCAGGGGGATGGGTGGAGGGAGTGTCCATTCCTTTTTTGGTGATTTTGTTGGGGCTACAAAGGAGGCTCATGGAAATACTATGGGTGAAGGGACTAATATTTTAAAACCAAATGCTACATGTTAGAAAAATTAAAAGTATTTTACCAGCATATTAGCAAGTGTTTCAGCAAAACATATTATGTTGGTTTTGTGTGGGGAATGCCATAGTTTGAATGGGTGCAACTTGACATATATAAAGAAAACAGATTCCACTGAGCTCATTTTGACAAATGCAACACAGTAGGAATATCCAATTTGATATAAAATGTGGCAGAGAAAGTGGAATCTTTTTGGAACATTGTACAAAATGAAAAATGAAATCCATCAATTAATTAATAATTGTTTATGATGCACCATCATAAAACACCCTTTTTATAGGTCTTTAAAAATATCCACAATATGTTTCCACCAGATTACACCATAGTAGGTGCAGAACTGTCTATCAAAAGAGAAATCTCCTGAAGACAAATCTGGTCAAATAACATATTTTAATGTCAACTTAATGGGGTTTTTTGTCTGACTCATCAGAGTTATACTTTGAAATGGCAATAAATTTCTCTACATTCTTTAAAAAAAAAAAAAATAAATAAAGGTTCGCAATTAAAGTGTTATATACTTCCTCCCAAGAAAACTCCCCTTACCCAGTAAATGATTAAAGAAAATAAAAACTTTTCATTGCTCATTCTTGTTTTTATTTAGATTAGATTGATAACTTCTCCTTCTTGGTTAACGGGTCATAGAATCTCTAATAACTACAACAAAACAAGCAAATTGTATGACAGGTTATGAACTTGTTGTTGACAATAAAGGTCACGAAAGACCAAACTTATGTAAGTACTAAGGTAATGAATAACGTGTTAATCCTCTTGTTCTACAGCTTGCTCTTGGTTGAACCAACAGATCTATCCTAGGTGTGCTGATTGGTTATGCCTGGAGTTGATGTATTACAGTTTTTGAAGAACTGTCTTTTCTTCTAATTTTGTATTTTCTAAGTTAGGCTGCTGGATGGCCTCTTTTTTCCCACAAGATCTCTTCTTGCAATATGGGTATTGAAGCGGTTATTAAGCGCTTTCTTACTACAAGCATCCAGGCTTTTGTAGACTTTGTGTTTTTTCTGAGATGTACCATCTCTTCCTTGCATTTTTTCCTTATACTCTGTTTCTGATAGTTTCTGTTTTTTCTTGTCTTGTTCACAATTTATCTGAATTGGACTTTCTCGCCAAGTTCCCTCTTTCTGATGATGGAGTTCCTTGAGAAGCTCTATTCTCTGCTGTAAGATTTGACATTCATTTTCCAGCAAAGCTGCAATCAAATGCAATGAATATGTGTCATGTTTCAGTTTCTTCACTTGTTCCTCCAGTTCATGCTTAGCTGACACCTCATTATTTGGTTGAATTTGGAAATGCACTCCATTATTTTCAAGAGTTTCTTGTATGTCTTTCTGAGATTTCTGATATGATCTTATTAGTTCACTAAGCTCAGTATGTTGCACATTCCAGTGTTCAGCTTCCTGTAGTAACTGCTCCATGTTGCTCCTAAGTTTGATGTTTTCTTCTTGAACATGATGGTGTCTGTAATTTGCTTTTTCCTTGCTTAATTGAGTTTCATTAAGGGGTCTGTTTTCTTCTGAATGACTTACCAAATCCTTTCCAAAAGTTTGTACCATGTCCTTGGAATTCTGGTTTTCCAATATCATCTCCTGTTTCTTTACATTCTGTTCTTTCTCTAGGTCTGAACTACCAAGCAAGTTTTTCAATAACACTTTATTTATCTTGTCAAGTTCTCTGATTTTTTCTTTAAGTTCTGACACATCCTCAGAAATACTGGTTTCCTCAAAAGAATCTTTTGTTTCTGTGATCTTCTCTCCACAACTTGTGACACTTTTAATGATGTCTTTAATTTCTTTTAAGAGATTTTCAAACTTTTGTGCAGTCTGTTGTTCAGTTACTTGATGAACACTACTATTTAGGGAAGGGAGAGAACCCCAGGAGACAGGGGGAAGGGATCCAATTTCGAATAAGGCAATGATAATCCAAGGATCCAAGGACTCTTGATTGAGATCAGGAGTAGGTTTAAGAGTTTTGGAGAGGGCGGACACTTCCATCTCAGCTGAGTTAGTAGGGCTGGTGATTACAGCATGTGGCAAACAGAAAACCTTAGAAATTCCAGGAAGGGAAGGGGGTGGTCCTCTGTGCAAATGGGTAGGGAATACAAAACCAACCAGAAGTCCAGAGACCAGAGCTAAGGTCTCAAACCAGGGAGATGATGTTTAAGCGGAAGGTGACATCTCAGATGACCTAGGGGAGAGGGAGGGTGAGTAAGGGGACCAGGAGCTAGGGTCCATCTCCCCTTCTCCAGGCTTCTAGTGTTCATTCCCTGACCCTAGCAACCAGGTCTTTATTCTGTCACTGCACTATTGTGGCCTATCTCCAGCTTCTGTTTCTTTTTGTCACAATAGAAACTTCTTAACCCCCATACCCAATGACTCACGAATCAAAATCTATCTTGAGTTACACCTACTCCTCATCCCAGAAAGACCTTTATGCCAGTCCTTTCCAAAATTCCCTACTTTTCTAGGTTTTTATTCAACTCATTCTAACTGTATTCTATGACCTCCCAACCTCATCTCTACTACCTATAACCCAAACTCAACTGCAACATGGTTTTTTGTTTGTTTGTTTTTTGTTTTTTGTTTTTTGTTTTTTTACCACCTAAGTGCATGGTGTGAAAACTTCTCCATGGACTTTCATAGCACCTTGGAACCTTATTGCTCCTAGGAGAGATACTACCATAAAACAAAGCTGTCCGTACAAAATAGAACCCAAAAAGTGCTGCATGTCTTCGTGAGTTTAGAGAAATCGAGAAATGGAATTGCTGCATTCAAAAATATTCCAGGGGTGCCCGGGTGGCTCAGTTGTTAAGCATCTGACATCGGCTCAGGCCATGATCTCATGTTTTTGTGAGTTCTGGTCTCACGATGAGTGAGCTTGAGCCCCCCCTTCAGGTGAGCTTGAGCCCTGCTTGCGGTGAGCACAAGCCCTGCATCAGGTGAGCAAGAGCCCTGCTTCAGGTAAACACAAGCCCTGCATCAAGTGAGCCCTGCTACCCGTCCCCCCACCTCCCCTGTCTCTCTCTTCCTCTGCCCCTTGCTCACTGGCATGCTCCCTCTCTCTAAAAAAAAAAAAAAAAGAAAAGAAAAGAAAAAAATCCACTGCAGTAAAAAGAGAATATCTGAGTGGTTCCTTAACATAATTACAAACTGGGACTTTTCTTAGCTTTAAAAATAGGCATCCTTTAAGACAGACTTATACACTTGTTCCTGATTCATTTACAGGTGATATAAAACTTTGATCATTACTTTTCACAAGAACTTGCTAAAAAATAGCATAATTTATCTAAAGCATTTGAAACAACTAGATCCTGTAGTGGGCTATAGAAAAGTAACTGAAATGGATTAAACCTAGTGCATTCTTGTCTTTTTGGTCCTAGGAATCAGAACCTTGAGAATATTAAATTCAAAAGAAACATTCCTTATGTGAGACTTTCTCTTTGCCTTCAAAATCTTTCTAGTAAGCACTTCACTAACTAGAAGTTTGCATCCAGTCTTAAGGGAAAATTCATGCTCTTGTAGATGGTTTTTATTTTATTAGAGAAAAGAAATTTATGTTTTTTTCTTTCATAGCTACCAGCTCACTCTATTTCCCCGAGCCTCATGCACATCTCTAGTCAGTTGGGCTCTGAGACACTGCCTCATGACCATCCACAGATGCAGCAGTGTTGGTCTTTCTTTTCTACTTGAAGAAGGAGCACCTTTTCTAATTCATACAATGATATCATACAGGGGGCACCTGGGTGGCTCAGTAGGTTAAGTGTCCAATTCCTGGTTTCGGCTGAGGTCATGATCTCATGGTTCGTGAGTTTGAGCCCTGCATCAGGCTCTGCGCTGACAGTGCAGAACCTGCTTGGGATTCTCTCTCTCTTTCCCTCTCTCTCTGCCTCTCTGCTGCTCCTGCTCTCTCTTTCAAAGTAAATAAACTGGAAACAAAATGATATTACAGAGGCTAGCAATTGCCCTTATGCCTTCATTCTCCCTCTTAAGATCCAACTTCTGTTGGTATTTCCCCTTTGACTCAAACTATCATTTAAGATAGTCTTTAAATCAGGGTGCCTGGGTGGCTTAGTCAATTAAGCATCTGACTCTGGCTCAGGTCATGATCTCATGGTTTGTGGGTTTGAGCCCTGTGTCAGGCTGTCTGCTAACAGCTCAAAGCCTGGAGCCTGCTTCGGATTCTGTGTTTTCCTCTCTCTCTTCCCCTCCACCCACTCATGTGCTCTGTCTCTCAAAATTTAATAAACATTTAAAAAAAATTTTTTTAAGACAATTTTTAAATCTTCAAAATAAAGGAATTTTTTTCTGATTTGGTCATTAATTTCTAGCTTTATTGCATTGTAATCAGAAAATAAAATATTTCTACCTTTTGAAATTGATATTTTTTCTTTGGCCTAATTATCAATGTTCATTTATGTTTTATGGATAATTGAAAAATATGTATTCTTTATTTTTGTTTTTGTGGCTTTTTGATGCTTTTGGACATAAACCTGATATTACTTTTGCCTTTAATTTTTATGGAAACTAGTTTGAAGGTGGCCTGTTCAAGATACTAAAGATCATTCTTTTTTCATCAAAATAGGATGTAGGGGCACCTGGGTGGCTCAGTTGGTTGAGCGTCTGACTTCGGCTCGGGTCATGATCTTACAGTTCGTGGGTTCGAGCCCCACATCAGGCTCTGTGCTGACAGCTGGGAGCCCGGAGCCTGCTTCCGATTCTATGTCTCCCTCTCTCTGCCCCTCCCCCACTCACACTCTGTCTCTCTCTCCTTCAAAAATAAATAAACATTAAAAAAATTTTTTTTTAAAAAGAGGATGTAAATATTTTGTTCCTTCTTACAAGTGTAATGAATTTCAAATAACATTTCTGTTAATTTTACTGAAATTTGAATTCACTGGAGATGGTGAAAGATTTCTAGAGTGGTTTCTTTTTTTTTTTTTATTGACCCATTTTCTCAGTGGGTGACTATGAAAATTAAACAGATTTAGACTATCTTACAATTGCTGTCCACTAAGTTCCCAATAACCTAAAGACTTTTAAAAAACAAATGCCAAAATAAGTCAGTCAGAGAAAGATAAATACCATATGGTTTCACTCATACGTGGAATTTAAGAAACAAAACAAACAAAGGGAAAAAAAAGACAAACCAAGAAACAGATTCTTAACTATACAGAACAAACTAATGTTTACTGGAGGGGATGTGGGTAGGGGAATAGGTGAAATAGGTGAAAGGTATTAAGAGTACCCTTATCCCGATGAGCACTGAGTAATGTACGAAATTGTTGAATCACTATATTGTACACCCGAAACTAATGCAACACCATGTTAACTCTACTGGAATTAAAATTTTAAAAAAATTTAAAAAGAAGAGCAGGAGCTATTTCTAAAATATTAGAAGAAAACTTGTATAAAATTTTCTCTCTCTTTAAAACCAGTTTGCCTTGGGGTGCCTGGGTGTCTCAGTTGGTTAAGTGTCCTTCGGCTCAGGTCATGATCTTGTGGTTCTTGGGTTTGAGACCTGTGTCAGGCTCTGTGCTGATGGCTCAGAGCCTGGAGCCTGCTTTGGATTCTATGTCTCCCTCTCTCTCTGTCCCTCCCCCGCTTGTGCTTTGTCTCAATCTCTCTTTCTCTCTCTTTCAAAAATAAATAAACATTAAAAAATATATATTTAAAACCAGTGTGCCTTAACAAAACATAAATCATATCAAAGTACACATGATGTCAATATGTCTTGCTGCTGGTGATGTTAACCCTAGTCACTTCATTAAGTGATATCTGCTGGATTTATTATAAAGTTACTCTTTCCCATTGTAATTAACAAACATCTTGGGAGAGATATTTTGACACGCTGAAAGTATTCTGTTTGTTTTCAAACTTTTACCTATTGGTATAATTTTAGAGCACAGAGTTTGGTTTTTCATGCAACAATTATTACTGTGGTGATTGATATACAGGTGATTTTCTATTTCTGTCATTCCTTTTATATTTGTTGATTGTAAAGAAGAGCTGTCTCTTTCCTGTATTTACTTTTCATTCATTCATTCACTCATTCATTCATTCATTCATATATGTATTTTTAGGGGCACCTAGGTGGCTCAGTCAGTTGAGCAACCAGCTCTTGGTTTCAGCTGGGGTCATAGTCTCACCATTTCTGCGTTTCAGTCCCATGTGGAGCTCTGCACTGACTGCTCGGATCCAGCTTGGAATTCTCTCTCTCTCCCGCTCTCTCTTCCCCTCCCCTTCTTGTTCTCTCTCTAAAAATGAATAGGGGCACCTGTGTGGCTCAGTCGGTTAAGCATCCAAGGTTAAGCATCCAACTTAGGCTCAGGTCATGATCTCATGGTCAGCTCAGACCCTGGAGTCGGCTTCATATTCTGTGTCTCTCTCTCTGATCCTTCCCCGCTTGAGCTTTGTCTCTTTCTCTCAAAAATAAAGGTTAAAACAATTTTTTTTAAAAAAAAGAATAAATAAACTTAAAATCCTCTACATGGAAAACAATCATTTAAAAAAAAAACAAAAAACAAGTATGTTTATAGAAGTATGGACTTACAGATATTTATTTTTGGGGGTTATAATTGAATACTATAATTTATTTTCTTGCTCAAATATGTAAGAATAATTTTAATTTGATGATTTTTTTGGTATATGGAAGTATATTTTTATTTTGGGTAATTGTTCTAATTGCTCAGTAGTTTTGTTGTTGTTGTTTCATTATTTACATCCAAATTAGTTAGCATATAGTGCAACAATGATTTCAGGAGTAGATTCTTTGATGCCCCTTACCCATTTAGCCCATTCCCCCCCCAAAACCCCTCCAGCAACCTTCTGTTTGCTCTCTACATTTAAGAGTTTCTTATGTTTTGTCCCCTTCCCTATTTTTATATTATTTTTGCTTCCCTTCCCTTAGGTTCATTTGTTTTGTCTCTTAAAGTTCTCATATGAGTGAACTCATATATTTGTCTTCCTCTGACTGACTAATTTCACTTAGCATAACACCCTCTAGTTCCATCCACGTAATTGCACATGGCAAGATTTCATTCTTTCTGATTGCCGAGTAATACTCCATTATATATATATATATATGTATATGTATATACATATATACGTATATATGTGTGTATGTGTGTGTGTATATATATATATATATATACACACACACACATACCACATCTTCTTTATCCATTCATCCATCGATGGACATTTGGGCTCTTTCCGTACTTTGGCTATTATTGATAGTGCTGCTCTAAACATTGGGGTGCATGTGCCCCTTCAAAACAGCACACCTGTACCTCTTGGATAGATACCTAGTAGTGCAATTGCTGGGTCGTAGGGTAGTTCTATTTTTAATTTTTTGAGGGACCTCCATACTGTTTTCCAGAGTGGCTGCACCAGCTTGCATTCCCACCAACAATGCAAAAGGGTTCCTCTTTCTCCGCATCCCTGTCAACATCTGTTGTTGCCTGAGTTGTTAATGTTAGCCATTCTGACAGGTGTGAGGTGGTATCTCAGTGTGGTTTTGATTTGTATTTCCCTGATGTTGAGTGATGTTGAGCATTTTTTCATGTGTTGGTTGGCCACTTTGGAAAAGTGTCTATTTATGTCTTTTGCCCATTTCTTCAGAGGATTATTTGTTTTGGGGGTGTCAAGAAACTCTTAAATATAGAGAACAAACAGAAGGTTCCTGGAGGGGTTGTGGGCTAAATGGGTAAGAGGCATCAAAGAATCTACTCCTGAAATCATTGTTGCACTATATGCTAACTAACTTGGATGTAAATAATAAAAAACAACAACAACAAAACTACTGAACAATTAGAACAATTACACAAAATAAGAGAATTAGTATTTTGGGGATGTTGTTTAATAAGTTCTTTATAGATTTTGGATACTAACTCTTTATCTGATATGTCATTTGCAAATATATTCTCTTATTCCGTCGGCTGCCTTTTGGTTTTGCTGATTGTTTCCTTTGCTGTGCAGAAGCTTTTTATTTTGATGAGGTCCCAATAATTCATTTTTGCTTTTGTTTCCCGTGCTTCTGGAGAGTGTTGAGTAAGAAGTTGCTGTGGCTGAGGTAAAGAGGTTTTTGCCTGCTTTCTCATTGAGGATTTTGATGCCTTCCTGTCTTACGTTTAGGTCTTTCATCCATTTTGAGTTTATTTTTGTGTAAGGTGTAAGAAAGTGGTCCAGGTTCATTTTTCTGCATGTCGCTGTCTAGTTTTCCCAGGACCATTTGTCTTTATTCCATTCGATATTCTTTCCTGCTTTGTCAAAGATTACTTGCTCATAAGTTGGTGGATCCATTTCTGGGTTCTCTATTCTGTTCCATTGATCTGAGTGCCTGTTTTTGTGCCAGTACCATACTGTCTTGATGATTACAGCTTTGTAATACAGCGTGAAGTCTGGGATTGTAATGATTCCAACTTTGGTTTAATAGTTGTTTTTTTTTTTTTAAACCAAAGCCATAGTTGATTATTGATGACTATTTAAGAGTCTTCTTTATATTCACAAGGGATTCTGTGCAGAGTCTGATTTTAAATATAAGGACTTTTATGGTTGCTTTAATATGTAGTAGTGTACTTGTATGTACCCATTTAGGGGAAAAATGATCTGAAAATTAAATTTTTGTTCAAACAAGCAAAATACAGATGTAACTGGACAGACCTGTTAGCTGTGATCCTCTGTGTGTTCTCTTAGACCACCAGGTGGTGCTGTTGGCTTTCAACATTACAGAAGTTGCCACTTTTTTTTTTTTTAATATTTAACTACAGAGTTAGTGATATTGCAAAGATAGTGTCGTCCAGAATCTTTTTTTTTTCTTTTTCCCACAGTTTGAGAGTGAAGGTGACTTGCCCAAGGGTACAGATAGTTACGATGAGAGCTGGGATTAGAGTTAAACTTGAAGGGATGCAGGTTCTGCACATCAGAAAGCTGTGAAGAATTTTTAAATATTTAAGTGTTATATGAGATAGGGGTTATGTGGAAAAGCAGGTTTTCAAAGCTGATGAGACTGGCTTGTTTTACAAGATGTTGGCAAACAAACCTATGTAAGACAAATGGCATTTCAACAGGCAAAGATGTGATTGGAGACTCAGAAGAATCTAACCTTTATTTCCCTCAGAGCAATACTTCTGTATTTGCTAATTCAATCTTGGCAGCAACTTTATAGAACATCACTGCAAAGAACAAGATTCAGCTGTATGTAGAAATAAAGACCCCCAAAAAATTACAAAACTTACATTCTGAAAACTACAAAGTATTGTTGAAAGAAATTAAAGAAGACCTAAATAAGTGGAAAAACACCTCACTATCATGGATTTGAAGACTTGATATTGTTAAGACAGCAATACCTCCCAAACTGATCTACAGAATCCATACAATCTCTATCAGTATATCAGCTGTCTGTTTGGCAGAAATTGACAAGCTGATCCTAAAATTCATTTGGAAATTCAAGGGATCCAGAATAGCCAAAACAATCATAAAAAAGAAAAACAAAGTGGGAAGTCTTACATGCCCTGATTTTAAGACTTACTCTACAGATGTAGTATCAAGGCAATGCGGTATTAGTGAAAGGGTACACATAGATCAATAGAACACAATAGAGAGCACTGATGTAGACCCACACGAATACAGCCAACTAATTTTTATCAAAGATACAAAGGCAGGGAGTGTGGGTGGCTCAGTCAGTTGAGCTTCCCCCTTTTGATTTCAGCTCAGGTCATGATCTCAGAGTTCATGAGTTCGAGCCCTACATTGGGCTCCACACTGACAGCGTGGAGCCTGTTCGCGATTCTCTTTCTCCCTCTCTCTCTCCCCGTCTCCTGCTTTGTACACACACCCTCTCTCTCTGTCTCAAAATAAACTTAAAAATAAATAAATACGTACATACATACATACATAAAAAGACACAAAGGCAATTCACCAAATAGTGCTGGACAGATTGGATATCTGTATGCAAAATAACAATAAACTTTGACACATACCAGACACCTTATAAAAAAGATTGAACTCTTTGGGGATTAAGGGGCACACTTGCTATGATGAGCACCGGGTATTGAATAGAAGTGTTGAGTCACTATATTGTACACCTGAAACTAATATTACTTGTATGTTAACTAACCGGAATTTAAATTAAAACTTTGGGGTGCCTGGTGGCTCAGTTGGTTAAGTGTCAGACTCTTGATTTCAGCTTAGGTCATGATCTCAGGGTCATGATCCCTGGGTCCTGAGATTGAGCCCTGCATTGAGCTATGCCCATGCTAGGTATGGAAGCTGCTTGAAGTTCTCTCTTTCTCCTCCCTTCTACTGCTCACTCTGTCTCTCTCTCTCTAAAAAAATTAATAATAATAATAAAATAATTAATGAAAACTTTAAAAATATTTAACTCTAAATGGATCATATTTAAATGTAATTTAATGTATTTTTTTACATTTTACTTAAACGTAAAATACAAAACTAGGGGTGCTTGGGTGGCTCAGTTGGTTAAGCTCCAGACCTCGTTCGATTCCTGCATTGGGCTCTGTGCTGACAGCTTGGAGCCTGGAGCCTGCTTCAGATTCTGTGTGTGTGTGTCTTTCTCTCTGCTCCTCCCCTGCTCTCACTCTGTCTCTCTCGCTCTCTCAAATAAATAATAAACATTAAAAAAAACTAAAAAAAATTTTTTTTAATACAAAACTAAAATTTCTAAGAGAAAACAGAGAATATGTATGATCCTGGATCTGGCGATGGCTTTTTAGATACAATACCAAAAGCATAATGCATGAAATAAAAGTTTGATGAATTGGAATTTCTGAAAATTAAACCTTCTCATTCAGTGAAAGACACTGTGAGGTGAATGAAATGACAAACCACAGACTGGGAGAAAATATTTGTAAATCATGTATGCAATGAGACGTATATCCAGAAAAATATTTTTTATATATACATATATATATATATATATATATATATATACACGATATATATACACGTGTATATATATATATATATATATATATATATATATATATATTTAACTCAGCAATAAGAAGACTTAAAAACTGGACAAATATCTGAACAGAACACTTTAGTGAAGCAGATAATGTGAACAGCAAATTAGACATGGATATAAAAAGATGCTCAATATCATTTACCACTAGGGAAGACAAATTGCAAAACAATGAGATACCATGACTTACCATTAGAATATTAAAACACACACACACACACACACACACACACACGTACAGCTTGACGGTACCGAACACTGTCAAGGCTTTTGAAAAAGGGTGCTATCTTTCAATCCTGGTGAGAATGCGAAAATCATACGGGCACTTCGGAAGACAATTTGGAAGACAATACAGACACGTTGGAAGATAACACTATAAAAACTGGGTGTTATATAGTGTTAGTGTAAACTTACCAAAATGACAGAGCATCATGCTCCTAGGTGTTTATCCAACTGATTTGAAAATGTATGTTTATAGAAAAACCCGCATATGAATATTTATAGCATCTTCATTCATAATCACCCCAAATTGGAGGCAACTAAAATGTCCTTCAGTAGATGAATGAATAAACAAACTGTGGTATACATGATGGAATATTATTCAGAAAAAAAAAGAAGCACAAAATCTGGAGAGACTATATATTGAATGATTCTGTTCATAACATATTATGGAAAAGGCAAAACTGTAGGAATGGAAAACAGATCAGTGGATTCCAGGCATTAGAAGAAGAAGGGGTTAACTAGGACCTGCATGGGAAGAAATTTATAACTCCATGCATTTGTCAAAACCTATAGAAACTACAGCAGAAAGAGTAAACTGTAATGTATGAAAAAGTGTTAAAAATCAACCAGGACTTTAAATGACAGAAGGGATGAAATGCAGATTGTGACAATGCTTAATGACTTGCCTCCCAAGAGTGGAGTATGGGAAAGGGGAATAAAGGTAACTTTACATTGGAGAAACCTGGCAAACACTACCTGGGCTGTTAAATCAGTGTTGAATCATGGTAATAGCATATATCCTTGATGTGATGAGAATGGACCTTCATCTCTATAGTCTTCCTCTCCCATCCCCATTATCCCTAGTCTAACCATGAGGAAAACATTAGACAAAAACAAATTAAGACACATTCACAAAATAGCTGACTTGTGTTTTTCAAAACTATCACAGTCATAAAGAGCAAGAGAAGTCTGAGAAGCTGTCATAGACCAGATTAGACTAAGGAAACATGATAACTAAATGTAATGTAGTATCCTGGATGCGATTCTGGAACAGAAGAAGGACATGGAGCGAAAAACGGTGAGATCCAAATGAAGTGGTAAGTTTAGTTAAGAGGAATGTACGATTGTTGGTTTCTCAGTCATGGCAAATGTGCCATAGTAGTGTAAGATGTTCACAATAAGGGAACCTGGAGGGATGTACAGGAACTCTCTGAACTATCTTTGCAACTCTTCTCTAAATCTGAAAGTTCATTCTAAAATAAAAACATTATTTTTTATGTTAGTCAAATTCCTTACTTGGCAACACAGAAACGACCAACAGAATAAAATAAGAACCCATGAGTGCATATGATTATAAACAGGTGGTAGATGAGTGGTAAAATAAATAGATAAGAATGAAGAGAAAACTCTTCCCTTTTTTTCTTATTAAAAAATTTTTTTTATTGTTTATTCATTTTGAAAGACAGAGACAGAGCACAAGCAGGGGTGAGGCAGAGAGAGAGGGTGACACAGAATCTGAAGCAGGCTCCAGGCTCTGAGCTGTCAGCACACAGCCCGACTCGGGGCTCAAACTCACACACCGCAAGATCATGACCTGAGCCGAAGTCGGACATTTAACTGACTGAACCACCACCACCCTGGTATTCCAAGAGAAAACTCTTCCTTATGACAGAATGCCAACTGTAAATGCAAAGGTAGTGCTGAGCTTAGAAAATCACCATTTAGTAGCCACCATAGTAGTCTGTTTCAAACATAGTCTGTTTCAACCAAAGATCATCAATGTATGATTAAAACTAATGGGTAAAAATTTGATAGGAACTCAATATTCACATCATCTCAAAGCATCTTTCCAAAAATAGTTATTAATAAAAGGAAGAAGAGTAACTTTACAGGGGAGAAGCCAAGCAGGCACCACCCTAACCAAGTAATTAAAGTTAGCATCACCAGTAAGGGGACAAATAAAATTTCTATGCCTCCAGGATGGACTGAGAAAGACCAGCATCACTTCTGTAGTATTTGTGCCCCCAAATCCATCATCTGAATCTAAACATGAGAAAACATCAGTAAAACAAAAATTGTGGGACATTTTATAAAATCACTGGGTTTACTCTTCAAAAATTTAAGAAGATAAAAGCAAAGAGAGGGGCACTTGGGTGGCTCCATTGGTTAACCATACAACTCTTGATTTTGGCTCAGATCATGATCCCAGGGTCATGGGATTAGCCTTTTATCAGACTCTGTGCTGATCAAGGATCCTATTTAAGATTCTCTCTCTCTCTCTCTCTCTCTCTCTCTCTCTCTCTCTCTCCCTCCCTCCCTCCCTCTGCCCCTCTCTCCCACTCACATGCTCTCTCTCTAAAAAAAAAAAAAAAGACCAAGGACCTGTTCAAAGGGCATCAAAACAGTATGACAACTAAATGCAATGTGTGATCTGGGCACCTGAGTGGCTCAGTTAGTTAAACATCTGACCCTTGATTTCAACTCAGATCATGATCTCATGGTTCATGAATTTGAGCCCTACATTGGGCTCTGAGCTGGCAGTGCAGAGCCTGCTTGGGGTTCTCTCTCTCTCCCTCTCTTTCTGCCCCTCCTGTGCTTTCTCTCTCTCTCTCTCTCTCTCTAGTGCTTGGGTGGCTTAGTCAGTTAGGCATCCCACTCTTGGTTTCTGCTCAGGTCACGATCTCAGTTTTGTGCTGCTGGCACAGAGCCTGCTTGAGATTCTCTTTCTCCCTCTCTCTCTGCCCCTCCCCCACTCACTCTGGCTCTGCTCTCTGCAAAATAAATAAACTTTAAAAAAAAGTAAAATAAACATAAATAAATAAGTAGATAAATAAATAAATAAAATTGTTGGGTTGATACTACCCAAAGCAATCTATACATTCAATACACTCCCTATCAAAATAACACCAGCATTCTTCACAGAGCTAGAACAAACAATTCTAAAACTTGTATGGAACCAGAAAAGACCCTGAATAGCCAAAGCAATCTTAAAAAAAGAAAACCAAAGCTGGAGGCATCACAATTCTGGACTTCAAGCTATATTATAGAGCTGTAATCATCAAGACAGTATGGTACTGGCACTAAGACACATAGATCAATGGAACAAAATAAAAACCCAGAAAGACACCTGCAAATGTATGGCTAACTAATCTTCAAGAAATCAGGAAACAATTAAATTTGGGACAATTAAATTTGAATATGGTCTGTAGATTAGAACCCAGACATCAGTACTTTTTAAAGCTCCCCAGTAGATTTCCCTGGACAGACAAATTTGAGAACCAGAAGAGTCCCTTCCCTGATTTTTTATTTTTTCTTAAAAAATAGATTTGTTTATTTTTCATTTGTTTATATATCTTTAAATAAAAATTGTATAAATTTAAGGTGTACAACATAATGATTATATATATATATATATATATATATATATATATATAAAATGAAATTATTACTAGTCAAGTTGGTTAATACTTATTTTCTCACATGGCATTTTGTGTGCCTGATTAGTATACCTGAAATCCATTCTCCCAACATGGTTTCAAGGTTCAATACAGTATTATTAAGTATAGTTATCAAACTGTTCACCGTTTGCTCAGTAAGACCAAGCAGTTTCCAAGTCCTGCATAGTGTCTGAGGATCGCTAGGATGCTCTGAAGACAGATTGTCATGATGACATCCTATAAACCTAACACTGGCATGCTTTTAAGGTAATTAATAAGACTAATGATTATGGAACTACATTAAAAGAATTGCAGAGCACTTGAATGATGTAAATAATTAATCTTCCTTCACTATGATGTTTTTAAGTTGTCAATTCTGCCTTGTTTCTTAATTTCTGAAGACAAGCTTCCATCTCTAAAGTAAAAAGGGCAAGCAATAAAACTGATTGGAGAATAAGGTTAAGAAGAATCCAAATAGCTTGTCTTTAGGTGTCGGGTTTCAGTTCTCTTGCCTATCAGGCCTAGCATTCCCACTCTCTTTTCTTCCTTATCTCCTCTGGGCCCAGGATGCCAAGACTTTTACCTTCTGAAAGATCAGGATTTTTACTGACTACATTGTACTACTTCCATATGCTGGAATCTCTAAGAAATATAAAAAGAACATTACATCCTCACCAATCTTCCACCTAAGGCCCTACCTCTCTTCTCTTTCCAAGCAAACAGCTAAATGCCATGTCCATTTCCTTACTTTTGCTCACTCTTCAAACCACTAGAATCGATCTGCCTTCTTGCCCCAGAACTTCAAGAAGTTCCTTGAAGACCTCCTTGCTGAGAAATCTGAAAGACAAGTTTACATCTTTACTGACTTGTCCCCTCAGCAACATTTTACACTCTTACCCATTCCAGACATCCAGACCCAGACTTTGAAATCAGACTTTGAAATCAGAGAGCCTGAGTTCAAAGCCTGGCTTAGCCACTTACTAGCCCTGCAACCTTGGCTATTTACCTAATCTCATAAAGCCCGAGTTTCTTCAACTGCTACATGGGAAATGTGATTATATGTGTCCATGAGACAGGATATTGTAAGCACTGAGCACAGCATCTAGCCAGCACTGAATAAGCATTCAATGAATTGTGACTTTATTTTCCCTTTTGTTTTTCCATGGCCCCAACTTTTCTGATTTTCTGTCTCATTCTTGTTCTTACTCAGCCCTTTCTTTGTGCATGGCTTTCTAGATTCCCAGGAATATGCCTTATCTTTTCAAAGCCCCCTTTAAATATCTCATTATCCAGTTTTTCCATTAAAATTTCTTTTTCTTTTGTTTAAGTAGGCTTCTTACACAGCATGGAGCCCAACACAGGGCCTGAACTCATGACCCTAAGATCAAGACCTGACCTGAGGCCAAGAGTTGGATGCTTATCCAACTGAACCACCTCCATTTAAGTTTTTTGGTCAGCTTCTCATTAGATTCAGTTGGTATAGCCACCTCAGGCAGTCACAATATTAAACAATTGCTGCTAATAGTTTTATGATAAATGCCTTGGGAGTAGAGCTGTTCTTGCAGTGTGAGCTCTTAGGTTAAGCAGAGACAGGTATTAAAAATGGAGCTTTTCAAGGAACTTCTAGATAATTCAAATAGTGACAATTCTATTGGGGCTGGGGCTGTTTTGGGAACTCCAAACCTATTCTGCCTACTATGGTGCCTGCTAGGTTGCTGGCTTTCATAGCTACTCAAGCTGTAAGGCTACTCCAGAGCTAGGGAGATGAGGATGGGAGTAGGGCAACTTAAAACACCACAAATCTCGTTTTTCTTACTAAGATTCAATTGTTTTTCTTGGAAACCCAGAAAATAAACCAACAGCTGTATGGTTAATTAATATTTGACAAAGAAGGAAAGAATATCCAATGGGGAAAAGAATGTTTCCTTAACAAAAGGTATCAGGAAAACTGGACAGCAACATGCAAAAGAAAGAAACTGGACCACTTCCTTTTTTTTTTTTTTTTTAAGTAATCTCTATGCCCAACATGGGGCTCAAATTCACAACCCTAAGATCGAGAATCCCTGTTCCACCAACTGAGCCAGTCAGGCACCCCCGGACCCCATTCTTACACAATACACAAAAATAAATTCCAAATGGTTTAAAACCTAAATGTGATACCTATAACCATAAAAATCCTAGAAGATGGGAATGCAAGCTGGTGCAGTGACTCTGGAAAACAGTATGGAGGTTCCTCAAAAAATTAAAAATAGAACTACCCTATGACCCAGCAATTGCACTACTAGGTATCTATCTAAGGGATACAGGTGTGCTGTTTCAAAGGGACATATGCACCCCAATGTTTATAGCAGCACTATCAACAATAGCCAAAGCATGGAAAGAGCCCAAATGTCCATCGATGGATGAATGGATAAAGAAGACGCGGTGTGTATATATATACAATGGAGTATTACTTGGCAATCAAAAAGAATGAAATCTTGCCATTTACAACTAATGGAATTAGAGGGTATTATGCTAAATGAAATTAGTCAGAGAAAGACAAGAATCATATGATTTCACTCATATGAGGACTTTAAGAGACAAAACAGATGAACATAAGGGAAGGGAAACAAAAATAATATAAAAACAGGGAGGGGGACAAAACAGAAGAGACTCTTAAATATGGAGAACAAACAGAGGGTTATGGGAGGGGTTGTAGGAGGGGGGATGGGCTAAATGGGTAAGGGGCACTAAGGAATCTACTCCTGAAATCATTGTTGCACTATATGCTAACTAATTTGAATGTAAATTAAAAAAAATTAAATTAAAAAAAATATACAGCAAGTTTGCAATATAAGAATTCTAAAATGAGGGCATAATTAAGAACACAATGTCACAATTATATTGTTTGAAACCAACTTTTGGGTAAAAAATTGTATTCCATTAAAAAATAATATTCCATTAAAAGTAATATTCCTCACATTAAAAAAAAAAATCCTAGAAGAGAACACAGGCAGTAACTTTTTTGACATAAGCCATAGCAACTTCTTTCTAGATATGTCTCCCAAGGCAAGGAAAACAAAAGCAAAAAGAAACTATAGGGACTACATCAAAATAATAATCTTGTGCAGTGAAGGAAACAATTAACAAAAGTTAAAAGGCAACCTACAGAATGGGAGAAGATATTTGCAACTGACATATTAGATAAAATCTATAAAGAACTAATCACACTCAACACCCAAAAAACAAATAATCCAATTTAAAAATGGACAGAAGAGGGGCACCTATGTGGCTCAGTCGGTTAAGCGTCCGACTTCAGCTCAAGTCATGATCTCATGGCTTGAGGGTTTGAGCCCCGCATCGGGGTCTGTGCTGACACCTCAGAGCCTGGAGCCTGCTTCAGATTATGTCTCGTCTCTCTCTGCCCCTCCCCCACTCTCACTCTGTGTCTCTGTCAAAAATAAAATAAAAACGTTAAAATAAATAAATAAATAATAAAAATGGATAGAAGACATGAGCAGACATTTATCCAAAGAAGACATACAGATAGCCAACAGACACATGAAAAGATGTTCATCATCACTTAACATCAGGGGAATGTAAATCAAAACCATAATGAGATATCACTGCACACCTGTTAGAATGGCTAAAATCAACAACACGAGAAACAACAGGGGTTAGTGAGGATGTGGAGAAAGGGGAGACCTCATGCATTATTGGTGGGAATGCAAAATGGTGCAGCCACTCTGGAAAATAGCATGGAGTTTCCTCAAAAAGTTAAAAATAAAGCTATCCTACAATTCAGTAACTGCACTTTTCAGCATTTACCAAAAGAATAAAAAAAACACTAATTCAAAGGGATACCTGCACCCCTAAGTTTATAGCAGCATTATTTACAATAGCCAAGATATGGAAGCAGCCGAAGTGTCCACTGATTAATGAATGGATAAAGAAGGTATGGTGTATATATACATAAAAATCAAATCCTGCCATTTACAACAATATAGGCAGAGCTAGAGATTATAATGATAAGCAAAATGAGTCAGAGAAAGATAAATACCATATGATTTTACTCACATGTGGAATTTAAGAAACAAACGAGCAAAGGGTGAAAAAGAAAGAGAGAAAGAGAGACAAAGAAACAGACTCTTAATTATAGAGAAACTGATGGTGAGGAAGGTGGAGGGATGAATTAAATAGATGATGGGGACTGAGGAGTGCACTTGTCATAATGAGCACTAGATAATATATGGAATTATTGAATCACTATATCATACACCTGAAACTAATATAACACTGTATGTTAACTAACTGGAATTAAAATAAAAACTTAAAAAAAAACTAATTCTGGTTAGTTTCCAGAGTTTGGCAATTTTTTTCAAGAAATATTTTTGCTTACATAAAGGAGTGGATTTTCAGAAGTCCTTATTCTGCCATTCTTAATCCATGAGCGCTCACTGTCTTCTCCTTAAGCCCCAAGCTGCTCTTCCTGTTTGGTTTCTTCTTAAATTGTACCCACAGAGCTTCATGAAGCAGAAATCTGGAAATAATCTTTGACTCCTCCCTCCCTCTTTGGATTCAATAAAATACCAAATCCCAACCATTCCACTTACTAAATCTCTCTCAAACTTCCAACTCTTTCTTCTCAATTCAACTCTGATTTACCAAGGCCCCATTACTATCATCTCTCCCTTTAACCTCTGCCTCTAATGGGATTTTTTCCCCCTCTATATCCTCCATTATACTCAGTCATAGAGATCATTAAAATATGCAGAATAGTGGAGGATAAGAGTTCAGCCTTGAGACTCAAGTTGAGGGGTGCCTGGGTGGCTCGGTCGGTTAAGCATCTGACTTCAAGTCAGGTCATGATCTCAAGGTGCGTGAGTTCTGTGCTGACCGCTCAGAGCCTGGAGCCTGTTTCAGACTCTGTGTCTCCCTCTCTCTCTGCCCCTCCCCTGTTCATGCTCTGTCTCTCTCTGTCTCAAAAATAAATAAACGTTAAAATTTAAAAAAAAAAAAGAGAGACTCAAGTTGACATGGGATCTTTACTATTTATTAGCTCTGGGTCCTTGGTCAAATTACTTATTCACTTTGTGACTCACTTTTCTCATCTATAAAATTGAAATAACATTGGTTCTTAGCTCATAGGATATTCAGGAGGATGAAGTGAGAAAATCCTAGTAAAGATTTTATTACGTTGTCTGACATGTAGTGAGGACTCAACATATGATAATAATATAAGACTAAAGTTCCAATTCTTTAACATGACTTAGAACACACAATAGCATCAACCAGGGGTTTAGCCTTCCAATAGCTTCTCCTGATCTTGGAGCCATTAGAAATTTCATTCCCTCGGGGCGTCTGGATGGCTCCATTGGTTGGGCATACAACTTCGGCTCAGGTCATGATCTCATGGTTTGTGGGTTTGAGCTCTGGGTCCGGCTCTGTGCTGATGGTCAGAGCCCGGAGCCTGCTTCAGATTCTCTGTCTCCTTCTGCCTCTGCCCCTCCCCTGCTTGTGCTCTCTCTCTCTCTCTCTAAAAAATAAATAAACTTTAAAAAATTTAAAAAAAAAAAGAAATTTTATTCCCTCATACATAGGAGAACGCAGTATGTTCATTCTCAGTTCTCACCTCTCAGCTCTCAGCCTTCAAACATACCATTCTCTGCCTGAAACATCTGCTGTTTCTCCAATATATCAAACATGATTCTGGCTCAAGGCCTTTGCACTGGCTATTCCCTCTGCCTGTAATGCCCGAGGTTGCGAAACCCCCCACAGGAGACCACCAGAGTCGTAAGTCAAAGCCAAGCGGCAAGGGTCGTTTATTGCAGGTTTGAACCTGGACCTCCGCGCACTCGTTGCCAGTGACGCTAAGAGGCCCCGATCAGGGTTGGTACAGCGTTTTTATAGACAGAGACAATTAGCATAGGGGAGGTTTCAGGTTATGAGGGGCCTGATTGGTTGATTTTAAAGTAAAGACATTTGTTGTTCTCTGATTGGGCGTCCTTTGTCTGTCCTTTGGCGGGAAGGCTTTGTCCGTTACTTGTGGCGGGAGAAAAAGGGGGAAGGGGGAAGGGGAAGAATGTGTTAAGCAAGCAAGATTACAGAAGCGAGAAAATGCTGGTTAGTAAGTATTTCCGTGATCTTAGGGTATAGTAAACTAAGTCTAGAAAAATTTAACGGTGCTCACATCGAACAATAGGCAAGACATACAAAATTTTAAATTCATTCTTTACAGCCTGGGAGGATCTTTCTAGGACCTTCACTCTCTTTCTCTACTCATGTCTCTCTGCCCAAATTTTATCTCCTTAGTGCAGCCTTCTCTGATCACCATATATAAAGTGGTGCTCCCAGGATTACCCCTTTACACTGTGTCGTTGTCTTTTGCAGCCCTTATCCCTGCCTGGCATTATATTATCATTTTATTACTTACCTGTTTTCTTTGTTAGAAGGTAAGGTCTACAAAGGCAAGAATTTTGTCTTGTTCCTTGTCTGTCTCTGACACTTGTAAATCCCTGACTCATGAAAGACACAATTGTTTGTGGAATATATGAGTAAATGTGAGATCTTGGTGAGTTTCCATGATAAGATATTTTGTTGACACTATACAGAGATGCAGATAAGAAACAGATCTTATTTGAGATACTCAAAATGACCTCCAAGGACCAGATATAGGACCACTGACAGACCCAGATTCACTTTAACACACCTATTCCATTGAGACAGGAGTAAGAGATTCCAGGTGGATATGGTATCAGTCACAATAGAGGCTTTCACTAGTTTCAAGGATGGACCAAAAGACCTATCTAGGAACACTAAATCTCTCTTTGAAGATTTCTATTATTATGGTCTTCCTGTTGTTGGTTGGACATTCCCTGGCTGTTGAAAAATTATAATCTTTTGATACACACATATTATTATGTGTTTTGGACTAGGTGCTTGTATCTTCTCCCTAGAGCTGATTCTGCAGTACAGGCAATCAGTCAACTGTCATGACCATTGTTATCATGAAGAGAAATCTGGGTTTCATAAGATCTTTGTTTTCTGTGCTTTACTCTCCATCTCTTGAATTTTCTGCTTGTAGAATTTTACTTACTTTCTAGCTGATATTTCTGTTTTGTCTCTTCCCATTCTTAATCCTCTTGAAAAACCTTCTTTGGAAGAATGCTGCCTTTCTGCTCAAGAGTTTATTAAGTATATCAGCTTTCTGATGCAAAGTTTTGTATTCATTTTCCAGCAGAGTTTTGGCTTAAAGCAGTGAATAAGATTTGTGTTCCAACTTCTCTGTTTTCCAGCCCTTGCCGAGCTAGCAATTCAGTGCTCAGTTTGGACTGGAAATGGCCTTTATCTTTTTCAACCAACGTTAACAAAAGTTCCTTTTGTGAGCCATCTATCATCTGTTTTTTAACTTCTCAGTCTGGTTACCTGCCAGCTATTTCAGCTGTGCAATGCCATTACTCAAAACTTGAAATTCATTTTCTTTGTGAGCAAGGGCACTTGCTATGTCTTTTGGAAGTTTCTGACAATGTTTCATGAGATCACGGAGCTCATTTCAGTTTTCTGTTTCCAGTTGCAAGTGTCTAAGTCTCTGAAGTCCAGTGTATTCTTTTTAACCCTCAGAATCCAGGTTTTGTCCCTTTACTTAGACTAACTTGGCATTGTTATATTTTATCCTGGCTATTTACATTCCTGTTTGGGGAGGCCTAAAATAACAAGTGGATTTACCACTGGCATCTGATTTGTTCCATCAATCCCTTTGATTGCATCTTGTTTTAAAATTTTTAAAAATGTTTTTATTTATTTTTGAGACAGAGAGAGACAGAGCATGAGCAGGGGAGGGGCAGAGAGAGAGGGAGACACAGAATCCGATGCAGGCTCCAGGCTCTGAGCTGTACACACAGAACTCGATGTGGGGCTCAAACTCACAGACTGTGAGACCATGACCTGAGCTGAAGTCAGACACTCAACAGACTGAGCCACCCAGGCGCCCCACTTTGATTGCATCTTTAAACCCACTTCTTCAAAGTGATTCTTATTTGTATCTTGGGTTCCTTCTTTGTAGCTCTGATGATCTATTGATAATCTGACAATTATTTGAGAATTTCTTTTTTCCCCCAAGAGGTTTTTAAATTTCTGCACAGTGTGCTGCTAGTCACTTCATATCTTTTTCTCATTATGTACAGAAACATTCCTCCTAAAGAAAATGCCAAGTAATTACTTCCTAGCAAGGCAGTTCTAGATTCCCAAGACACTTATTAAAAACCAGGGTATGGGGGGGGGGGGGCGCCTGGGTGGCTCAGTCGGTTGAGCGTCCGACTTCAGCTCAGGTCACGATCTCGCGATCTCGCGGTCCGTGAGTTCGAGCCTCGCATCAGGCTCTGGGCTGATGGCTCAGAGCCTGGAGCCTGCTTCCGATTCTGTGTCTCCCTCTCTCTCTGCTCCTCCCCCGTTCATGCTCTGTCTCTCTCTCTATCTCAAAAATAAACGTTTAAAAAAAATTAAAAAAAAAAAACAAAACCAGGGTATGGGGGTGCCTGAGTGGCTCAGTTGGTTAAGCATCTGACTTCAACTTAGGTCATGATCTCACAGTTTGTGAGTTTGAGCCCCGCATCAGGTTCTGTGCTGATAGCTCAGAGCCTGGAGCCTGGAGCCTGGAGCCTGTTGCAGAATCTGTGTGTCTCCCCCTCTCTCTGCCCTTCCCCACTCACACTATCTCTCTCAAAAATAAATAAACATTAACATAAAATTAAAACAAAAACAAAAACCAGGCTATGGAAAAGAAAGAAAGAAAGAAAGAAAGAAAGAAAGAAAGAAAGAAAAAGAGGGGCACCTGGGTGGCTCAGTCGGTTAAGGGTCCGACTTCGGCTCAGGTCATCATCTCGCGGTCTGTGAGTTCAAGCTCCGTGTCGGGCTCTGTGCTGACAGCTCGGAGCCTGGAGCCTGTTTCAGATTCTGTGTCTCTCTCTTTCTCTGACCCTCCCCTGTTCACGCTCTCTCTCTCTGTCTCAAAAATAAACGTTAAAAAAAAATTAAAACAAAAGAAAGAAAGAAAGAAAGAAAGAAAGAAAGAAAGAAAGAAAGAAAGACGAGAAAGAAAAACAGGGTAGAGAAGCGCTCCTGGCTGGCTCAGTTGGTTGAGTATGCAACTCTTGATCTCAGGGTCATGAGTTCAAGCCCCATGCTGGAGGTAGAGTTTACTTTAAAAAAATTGAGGGGCACCTGGGTGGCTCAGTTGGTTGAGCGACCAACTTTGGCTCAGGTCATGATCTCACGGTTTGTGAGTTTGAGCCCCGTGTTGGGCTCTGTGCTGACAGCTCAGAGCCTGGAGCCTGCTTCTGATTCTGTCTCCCTCTCTCTCTGCCCCTCCCCCACTCATGATCTGTGTCTCTCTGTCTCAGAAATAAATAAACATTAAAAACAATTTGAAAAGAAATTCAGGCTATGGAGACTATAGTGTGGGACAGCGATGTGTCAGAGAGAACAGAAGGCTGAAGCTAGCAGGCTCCAGGGACCAGGCAGGGGATATACTTGTTGAAGTTAATTCCTACCAGAGCCAGGTGAGAAGAAAAGTCCAGGAGAAGAAAGAGCTAGAACTCAGGATCTGTTGGTGTCCCAGAACTTCCTGTCGTATTGCATCTGGGACTGGCACCCAGATCTTTATTCCAGAATCAGGCATGGCTAGTCCTTCCCCAGATCTTATTCTAGCCCTGTTACAGTCAGACCCTCTCCTCAGCAGTACAGGTTACTCAGTAGCACCTGTGTGGGAATTAGAAACAAGCGCTCCTGGGGTGCATGGCTGGCTCAGCCATTAGAGCGTATGACTCTTGATCCTGGGGTGTGAGTTCAAGCCCATGTTGGGTGTAGAGCTTACTTAAAAATAAATTAAAAACATTTAAAAAGATGCAGTCGTCTCCTTCCATGATGCTTTCCTGCCCTCCGACCCAAGTTGGTTATAACACGTGATCAAATCTATGGTAAATATGATGTCACTGGTGTTTCCTAAAGATACACCATTTACAACGTGTACAATCAAACATAGTGGCCTATACCTCCTGCCCCCTGCAGTGTGAACTCCCCTTCCTAGAATGACCCAAAAAATAGAAATTGCCTTCCTCCTAGGAAACTTTTTAGTTTAATCCCAATCCCATTGGCCTTCCCCTTCCTCCAGCCTGTCCCATATTACTGTTCAAGATAAAAGGTAAACCCCCAACACCATGAGTATCCAGAGAATCCCAAAATAGATATACTTTTATTTTAAGCAGGCTCCAAGCCCAACATGGGGCTTGAACTCAAGACCCTGAGATCAAGAGTCACATGCTCTATGACTAAGCCAACCAGGTGCCCCTAGAGGCCCAAAATATTTAAAAGAGATGATGGATAAGGTACATAAGAAATTGAGAAGAGTTTATTTTTGCTCATGAGAGGGAAGTGTGAAGAGAATGGGATGAGGTGTCAGGCCTGGTCCCACCTCTTCGCATGCCAATAGCTGAGCAAGCTGATCTCTGGCATTTTACTTTGGGCATTCTACCCTGAGCTTCAGAGAGGTCACTGTAGGATAAGTAGACTGAGCTAGATGATCATAAGGGCTGCCTCCACATTTGGCATTTTGGGGCCATTCAGTGATCAGGGGTTAGTGTCCAGACTGAAGGAACAGGGAGAAACCTGAAAATAGTTTCACTGCTTTTCTGGGATGACATGACTTGGGAGAAATTGTTCACTTGGGAGGAATGAATCATGCCATGCTACCTAGATCTGGACAGGCAGCCTGACACTTTCCTGGTGCTTCTTTCATGCCAAAGTCAGAGCCACTTCTAGGGTGTCTAATTATGCTGATTTAAAAAAAAAAAAGAGAGAGAGAGTTTGTGCATACTCAAGCAGGGAAGGGACAGAGAGAGAGAGGTAGAGAGAATCCAAAGCAGGCTTCACATCATCAGTGCAGAGAAAGATGTGGGGCTCAAACTCAGTAACCATGAGATTGTGGCCTAAGCTGAAATCAAGAGTTGGAGACTTAGCCAACTGAGCCACCCAGGCGCCCCTGATTATGCAGATTTTAACACATTACAAATGAGCCCCAGGTAGTGTGCTTTTGTTGGTTAAGGAAGTTTTCTTCTATTTCTAATCTGTCATGAGTGTTGACTTTCATCAAATGTGTTTTCTGCATCAAGGGAAGGATCATGTAGTTTTCTCCTTAAAGTTGTTAATCTGGTAAATTATATAGATAGATTTTCTAATATTAAACCATGCTTGAATTATTTTGAAATCATGGTTTTTTTTAATACACCATTGAATTGGATTTGCTTGTATTTTATTCAGGACTTTTCCATCTATGTTTATAAACACTGTTTTATTTATTTTTATTTTTTTATATTTTAAATATTTTATTTTTAAGTAATCTCTACAGCCAGCATGGGGCTTGAACCCACATTGTGAGCTCAAGTGCACCCTCCACCAACTATGCCAGCCAGGCACCCTATAAACAATGTTTTAAGCACAAAAGAGAATTTATTGGCTCATTTGACTGAAAATTCCAGAGGCAATTCCATCACTGTTTACGAGTGACAGTGATTTTTAATTTTCTTTTTTCTGTGCTGACCTTGCCTGGTTTGGGTATCAGGGTTACACAAGTTTTGAAAATGAGTTGTGTAACTTTCCTTCTTTCCTATTGTTTGAAGTAATTTGTATAAAATGAAGATTAGCTGTCCTTTGAAGTTATATTTAATAAACTTCTAAAAATAACTTCCACTTGATTAGGATGCTGTCCAGACACCCCGGACAAACTTCCCAGTAAAACAATTATGCATGCTGGAGTAAACATTTAAAAAATTATGTAACTGTATTGCTGAACTGGTAAAACTAAAATTAATTCAAAAGAGAAAGGAAAGGGGTGCCTGGCTGACTCATTTGATGGAGCATGAAACTCTTAATCTCAGGGTTGTAAATTTGAGCCCCAAGTTGGGTGTAGAGATTACTTAAAAATAAAATCTTTTTTTATCATTAAAATTTTTTTTAAAACTTTGTTAATGTTTATTTTTGAGAGAGAAAGACAGAGTGTGAGTGGGGGAGGGGCAGAGAGAGAGGGAGACACAGAATCTGAAGCAGGCTCCAGGCTCTGTGCTGTCAGCACAGAGCCTGACACAAGGCTTGAACTCATGGACCACTAGATCATGACTTGAGCCAAAGTCAGATGCTTAACTGACTGAGCCACTCAGGTGCCTCTACTTAATTTTTTTTAATCTTTATTTATTCATTGAGAAAGAGAGAGTAGGAGAGGGACAGAGAGAGAGGGAAAGAGAGAATCCCAAGCAGGCTCGGCACCATCACTGCAGGGCCTGACAAAGGGCTGGATCTCATGAACTGTGAGATTATGACCTGAGCCAAAATTAAGAGTTGGACACTTAGCCGATTGAGCCACCCAAGGCCCCCAAAAATAAAATCTTAAAAAAGAGAAAAGAGACAGAAAGGAAAGTGAACACTCAAAGGAAGCAGGAAACCAGATTTTTCTCTCAGGGCATCTCCAAATCCAGGTAAATTTGAACTTCAGCTTTGGCTGTTGGGTATAATACAGGAGGATAAGTGACAAAACCCTCTCAGAGTCTAATAGAAGACTTCTCTATAAAGCCAGGTCTGCAAAATGGTAAGCTCTTTATATAAGGGTAAACCAGAAGTAAATTCACATCACAGATGGGCACAGTGAGGAACTTGCTTACCTTGATCTTGTTGCTGTCTGGAAGGAAAGGAGATGATTTTTTATTTGGGCACAAGACTTCCTGGAGTAAAGATTGTATTTCCCAGTGATCTCTGCTTCTAGATGTGGTCATGTGACTATATGTTCTGGCCAATGGAATTTAAGTGGAAGTGATGCTTGTATTTCATTATGGAATTCTCCATGTATGTTCATAAAGGAGATAGAATGTTAAAGTTCTTTTCTTGTGTTGATTTTGTCTGATTTGAGAGTTCTTAGAGAGGATGAAAGGTATTGGGATAGACAACTGGCAGTCTCTGCTGTCCTAGTGCAAGAAATGAAACAGGTGTTGCAGAAACAGAAGGTTCACATGAACAAGAGGGCTTCTTATTCTTTTTTTGTTGTTGTTTAATAATTTTTTTAATGTTTATTTATTTTGAGAGAGATAGAGGGAGACAGAGCATGAGCAGGGGAGGGGCAGAGAGAGGGACACACAGAATCTGAAGCAGGCTCCAGGCTCTGAGCTGTCAGCAAAGAGCCTGATGCGGGGCTCAAACCCACGAGCTGTGACATCATGACCTGAGCTGAAGTCGGACGCCTAACTGACTGAGCCACCCAGGCTCCCCTTATTCTTTCTTTTTTTTAAGATATTTTTTAAGGGGGACCTGGGTGACTCAGTCAGTTGGGCATCCAACTTAAGCTCAGGTCATGATCTCACGGTTGGTGGGTTCTATCCCCACATTGGGCTCTGTGCTGACAGCTTGGAGCCTGGAGCCTGCTTTGGATTCTGTCTCCCTCTCTCTCTGCCTCTTCCCTGCTCACACACACACACACACACACACACACACACACACAGACACACACACTCTCTCTCAAATAATTAATAAACATTAAAAACAGGATATTATTTTTAAGTAATCCTGCATCCAATATGGGACTCAAACTCACAACCCTGAGATCAAGAGCTGAATGCTCCACTGACTGAGCCAGCCAGGAACCCCAAGAGGGATTATTACTCTTAAAAGAAGATCCCAGCCCTAGGATCTTCTAAGCTTCAGCCAAGATTAAATGCCTTGAAAAGGAAGCCATAATTAATGACGGAAGTAGTGGAAGGACATGAAGTAAATTACTTTTGTCTTCATTCCAAAGTAATCCAGATGGGATGCCTGGGTGGCTTAGTCAGTTGAGCGTATGTCCGACTCTTGACTTTGGCTCAGGTCATGATCCCAGGGTCGTGCATGCATGTGCGTGCGCGCTCTCTCTCTCTCTGTCTCTCTCAAAATAAATAAATAAAAAAGAAAGAAGAAAAAAATTGTGTGTTTGTGTATGTGTTTATGAGAGAAGCCTGATACAATTTAAATATTTCTAGAATTATCTCTTTTCCTGGGTATGCTAGTCAGAGCTCTTATTTCAAATAGGCCTCAATTCAACCTCAATCCAGCCTTCAGCATTCCTCAATTCCTCTTCTCATTTATCCTAAAAGCAGTCTCATATTACTTGCTATTATCTGTGACTCAGGGCCTTGCCCTTGAGCAAGCTGGCCTTTCTGCCTTCCAGATTCGCAATCACCCTGGGCTCAAGGGCACAGGGCTGGTCTGAGTTGGAGTGGTTTAAAGAGTTACTTTATCAGGGATGTAACTGCTGATTTACGGACTCTATTCTAGTCCCAGTAAAAATTAAAAAATAAAATGTTCTTGGAGCCCTTCCAAACCTGCTGAATTCCACAGTTTCAGATGTATGCCCTTCTTTCCTATCACTGGGTTGAATCCTATGAACATTCCCATGTTTGTCCGTGTTTTGGATTAGCAATCTTCAAAACTTTTTGCTAGTATACTCCTCATAAAAGTTTTTTAAAAGTATGGGGGCACCTGGGTGGCTCAGTCGGACTTTGGCTCAAGTTATGATCTCACGGTTCATGAGTCCAAGCCCCGCTTGGGGCTCTGTGTTGACAGTTCGGAGCCTGGAGCCTGCTTCAGATTCTGTGTGTGTGTCTTTCTCTCTGTTCCTCCCCCACTCGTGCTCTGTCTCTCTCCATCTCTCAAAAATAAATTAAAATGTTAAAAAAAAATTTTTTTTAAGTTTTTTAAAAGTATGCACTACTTTACACATTTCTACTTTGACAAGCTTTCTCAGCAAATTTCATTTAGGTACATAGATTATAATTCCTGCATGTTGGCATGTTGACATAAATCTGTTACATCATTTTTAAAAAATGTATCCAATGGTATTTAAATACTGTAGTGATTTTGATATGCATCAACCTCCATTTAAAAAATACACAAACAAGCTCCTTTTTAACAATGGGAAATTTGTATTACTCCTTCTTTTCCTTGAACTGATGTTTTCAATACATTTCCCCCCACACCCAGAGTTTTATCCTAATGAAATACGTATTTATTCTTGAAAGTTTTTTATATCACTTGTCATAATTCTTTGCAACAAAAATGTGTATAACTTGAAATCTTCATTTTATTTAATTTCCTCTGAACCTAAGGCTTTAAGTCTTATAAATTACAATTATGAGTAATACAAAATTGAAATGTTTAATTATTAAAGGAGGTTTAAAAAACTTATTGGCACAGGTTTTTTTTTAGCCTTCTAAAATAAATAGGTTAGTATTTTTTAAACCGTCTTCATGTCAGGGTGGCTCATATGAATCACTGTTTCACTCAGAGTCAATATCTTTTGTTTGTTTGTTTGTTTTCTATACATTGTCTCAGGGGCATCATGAACATTGGTGAAGCATCATTTCCTAAAAACCTGCTTCATTCTGTTCTCAGGAGGGTTTTCCTGTAAGTTGCTGACATCTATTTAAGTTTTGATGCTGACACTTTCTTGTTTTGAACAGAAGGTACCAGGCAAAGACCACTATGGCAAGACTGCCATACAGATGGTAACATGCAACAATTCCAGAAATAGTATTAAGTTGTGGAGGGGGCAGAAAGAGTATCTTAGAACCAGTGAGGTATAGTATTGTGAATGGGAAGGCAGGAAAGGAGAACTATAGGAAGCTAGAACATAGGAAATAGACTCCTTTAAATCTATCTGTACCTTTTTCTCCCTGGACAGTGCACACAGTTTGAAGATCATGCCCAAAAGCATCAATTCTCAAACTTTTTGGTCTCAGGACCCTTTTGCACTCTTACAAATAATCGAGGGCACCACATAGCATTTGTTTTTGTGGGTTAAATCTATTTTCAGTGAGGGGTTCCACCCCGACCACCACCACCACGGAATGTGCCACTTTAGCACATGCATTATTTTGAGCTGAAGGCACTTGAAACCTTGTGGGCTCAAGAGAAAATTTTGTCCTCCCTTAACCACACAGAAGAATCTAAACTGGGGGGTCTTTCCCAGAATAAGGATTATTAACAGATAAATTTTTTCTGAGTGGCCCATCTGTATGGCAGAGCAAACATCTAATTACCAAGTTTTTGCTCTTCTTACTGTCCTGTGAAGTGCATTCCTTTCTTCTGAAGTCCCAGACCCATACACCCTTTTCTTTAGGTCAGAATGACATTTATGCCTCATTTTGCCTGTCTTTGGAGTTTCCGTGTCTATGTGGATTCCCCCATATTTTCTCCTGTTAATCTGTCTCATGTCAACTTGATTCTTAGTCCAGCTAGAAGGACCTTTGAGGGGAGAGGAATTCTTGGTCCCCCAAATAGTATTAGTAATTAAAACAGAAAAAAATTAGGGGTGCCTGGCTGGCTCAGTCGATGGAGCATGTGACTTAATCTGGAGGTCATGAGTTCAAGCCTCATGTGGGTGCACTGTTTACTTAAAAGTAACAAAATTGAAAAAAAAAAGAAAAAGAAAAAATTTAAATATCCAGGTAATCCAATTTTTAAAACAATAAACCTGAGGCTCCTGGTTGGCTCAGTCAGTTGAGCATCCCACTCTTGATTATGACTCAGGTCATGATCCTAGGGTCATGGGATTGAGCCCTGCCTGTGTCAGGCTCTGCACTGAGCATGGAACCTGATTAAGATGCTCTCTCTCCCTCTGCCCCTCTCCCCCACTCATGTGCTCTCTCTCTCTAACATAAATAAATAAATAAATAAATAAATAAATAAATAACAACAAACCTATTGCGTATTACCAAAAATGATGCATTAATTTTTTTTTACTTGAGTATCGTTGATACACAGTGTTACATTAGCTTCAGGAATACACATAGTGACTCAACTTCTTCATATGTTATGCTATGCTCACCATAAGTGTAGCTGTTAGTCACAGCTACAATGCTATAATACAGTACTATTATAGTACCATTGACTATTTTCTTTATGCTGTAACTTTTGTTCCTGTGACTTCTTCATTCCATGATTTGAATCCTGTATCTCCCACTTGCCTTCACCCATTTTGCCCATATCCCCACCCCTCTCTCCTCGGGCAACCATTAGTTTGTTCTCTGTACTTATGATATCTAATTCTGTTTTTTTGTTTGTTTATTCATTTGTTTTCTTAGCATTAACATATGAATGAAATTATATGGTATTTGTCTTTCTCAGACTGACTTGTTGCACTTAGTGTAATATCCTCTAGGCCCATCTGTGTTGTAATGGCATAATCTCATCCATTTCTAGGGTTGTGTAATATTCTACCATACTTATATACCACATCTTCCTTATCCATTCATCTATCAATAGACAGGTTACTGCCATATCTTGGCTATTGTTTAAAAAGACATATTTTTATTGGGGCACCTGGGTGGCTCAATCGGTTAAATGTCTGACTCTTGATTTTAGCTCAGGCCATCATCTCATGGTTTGTGAGATCAAGCCCCGTGTTGGGCTCTGTGCTGATGGTACTGAGCTTGCTTGGGATTCTCTCCTTCTCTCTCTACCCCTCCCATGGGTGCTCTCTCTCTCTCTCAAAATAAATAAATCAACATTAAAAAAAAATAGAAGACAGCTAGATCCTCATAACTCCTGCTTCCAATATGTTGTGATACACTCTTTTGGTTGAAGGATATGAAGGAAATTTGGACTCACACAGATGTGTGTTTGGAAAAGGGATGATCTCCCAAGAGGACTCCCAGGAGCCCTCAGACCACATTTTAAAACTGTTGACCTAGAAAAATATTTGTACACGTGTACCAGAAAATGTATACATATCTTATGAGCATGCATTTTTATAGCAACATTGTTTTAAATAACCAAAAACTAGAAGCAAGATACATACTGAAATACTGAAACCATGCCCCAGGGTTAATGAGGTCAAAACTATCACCAGGAAAACCTCCGCTGATCGCCCCCCCCCCCCCCCCCCCCCCCGCTTCCAGCCCCCTTTTCTTCACAGGAATGTTAACCTTATCTTTTAGAAGCAGACAACAGGAAAAGCTCCTGCTGGCCTGAACCAGTTTGAGCTGAACCAGTGACACACACCTGCACAGATGGAACCTTGGAATGTTCAATAATTACCGCTACCTCATTATAATGTTAAAATCTCTGCCCCAGGAGCAGCACAAACTTCATTAATATAACATAGGATACATGGATAGGCATGTTATCCAAGTAAGCCTGCACAACCCTACGCTTGCCTTTATATGTGATGATAAAACTCCCCTTCCTTTTTTTTTCGTTTTTTGTTTTTATATGTATATATTTATTTTTTATTTGAGGATAGTTGACACACAATGTTCCATTAGTTTCAAAAGTACAACTTAGTGATTGACAAGTTTACATATTATACTATGTTCACAAGTATAGCTGCCATCTGTCCCATTACCAACCCTTCAGCCATTTTTAAGTCAGGCTATCTTTTTATCTTTGAGTTGTTAAAAGTCCCCTTTCTGAAGATTCACTCCAACCCTAAATGAAAGAAACCCACTTACCCCATCTGGGGAGTCATGGCTTTGGAAATTGTTCCCTATGGTCTCCTTGTTTGCTGCAAATTAAGTTTTCTTTGTGTGACAACTCTGCCTGTAATCTCTCTATCTCTAACTTACCAAAGAGTGAACTTACATTAGTTCAGTTACAAGATAAGTGGAATATAGATAAGCAAATTGTAGTATATTCAAATAATGTAATACACATTGATGAAAAGGAATGAAAACAGCCAGCTGCAATAAAGTGGATGAATCTGGGGCTCCTGGGTTGCTCAGTTGGTTGAGCATCAAACTTCAGCTCAGGTCATGATCTCACAGTTCATGAGTTTGAGCCCTGCATCAGGCTCTGTGCTGACAGCTCAGAACCTGGAGCCTACTTCAGATTCTGTGTCTCCCTCTGTCTCTGCCCCTCCCCTACTTGTGCTCTTTCTTTCCCAAAAATAAACATTAAAAAAAAAAATGGATGAATCTTATAAAATGGCAATGACTAAGATAAGTCTATAACACAATCAATATGATACCGTTTGCACAAGCTTCAAAAATAGGCAAAACTAAACTAGTTGGATGTATGTACATTGGTAGTAAAACTATACAAAGACAGAGAATATAATTATCTTCAGGGTGGAGAAAGAAGGATGTGATAGAGAGGGGACACAACGGAGGCTTTTATACTACAAGCAGGGTTGTATTTATTCATCCAGATTGAATTTACATGAGTGATGGCTTTTAATTATTCCTTTTTAAAATAATTTTTTTAATGTTTATTTATTTTGAGAGAGAGAAAGAGAAAGCAGAGGAGGGGCAGAGGGAAAGAAAGAGAATCCCAAGTAGGCTCCATGCTGTCAGTGAAGAGCCAAGGTGGGTTTGATCGATGGTGAGATCACAACCTCATCCTCAATCAAGAGTCGGATGTTTAACTGACTGAGCCACCCAGGTGTCCTATTCTTTACAGTATACATATATGTTCATTTATTCGTTGTAGCTATTTTGTATCTCATAATTAAAAATAAAAATATAGAGGTGTCTGGGTGGCTCGGTTGAGCATCCTACTCTTCATTTCCACTCAGGTCATGTTTTCATGGTTCATGAGTTTGAGTCCCACATTGGACTCTGCCCTGAAAGTGCAGAGCCTGCTTGGGATTCTCTCTCTCCCTGTCTCTGCCCGCCCCCTGCTTGTGTGTTCTCTCTCCCTCTCAAAATAAGTAAATAAACTTTAAAATATATATGTATAAAAAACATAAAAATACATTGCTTGCAATAACACTAACAAATAAATGTTTAATATGTTTATATTAATGTTTAACAAAAATGTAAAATATGTTTAACAAAAACTGTGCAAGAATATTTTAAAAAAACTGCAAAACCTATGTAAAAATGATATAATTTTTAAGAATATGTTTACAAAAACTGTGTAAAACCTATGTAAAAATGATATCTTTTAGTTTTTTAATTAATTAATTTTTTGAAATTTTATTTAGTTTTTAAAATTTATATTCAAGTAGGTTAGCATATAGGGCAATAATGATTTCAGGGGTAGAATCTAGTGATTAATCCCCTACATATATCATCCAGTGCTCATCTCAACAAATGTCTTCCTCAATGCCCTTTGTCTGTTTAGCCCTTCCCCCCACTCTTAACCCCTCCAGCCACCTGGGTGGCTCAGTCACTTAAGCGTCCCACTTTGGCTCAGGTCATGACCTTGCAGTTCTTGAGTTCAAGACCCGCGTCAGGCTCTGTGCTAACAGCTCAGAGCCTGGAGCCTGCTTTGGATTCTATATCTCTCTCTCTCTTTCTGCCCCTTCCCCGCTTGCTCTCTGTCTCTGTCTCTCTCAAAAATAAACATTAAAAAAATTTTTTAAAAGAGTCTCTTATGTTTGGCCCCCTCCCTGTTTTTATATTATTTTTGCTTCCTTTACCTTATGTTCATCTGTTTTGTATCTTAAATTTCACATATGAGTGAAGTCATATGATATTTGTCTTTTTCTGATTGACTAGTTTCACTTAGGATGATACACTCTAGTTCCATCCATATTATTGCAAATGGCAAGATTTCATCTTCTTTTTTTTTTTTTTTTTTTTTTTGATTGCCGAGTAATACTGCATTGTATGTAGATACCACATCTTTATCCATTTGTCTGTCGATGGACAATTGGGCTTTTTCCATACTTTGGCTATTGTTGATAGTGTTGCTGTAAACATTGGGGTGCATGTGCCCCTTTGAAACAGCACACCTGTATCCTGTGGATAAATACCTAGTAGTGTAATTCCTGGGTCATAAGGTAGTTCTATTTTTAATTTGTTGAAGAACCTTCATACTGCATTCCTACCAGCAGTGCAAAAGGGTTCCTCTTTCTCCGCATCCTCGCCAACATCTGTTGTTGCTTGAGTTGTTCCTTTTAGCTATTCTGACAGGTGTGAGGTGGTATCTCATTGTGATTTTGGTTTGTATTTCCCTGATGATGAGTGATGTTGAGCAAAAAATGATATAATTTTAATGAAAGTTAATAAAAGAGACTCAAATAAATAGAGAAATATATATGGTGTCCTTGGATAGAAAAGTCACTCATGTAAAGATGTCAATTCTTCATAAGCATCTATAGATTCAATGAAATTCCAGTAAAAATTCCAACAGGCAGTTTGTGAAACTTTACAAAATGATTCTCAAATTTACATGGAAGAGCAAAAGGGCACAGATAGTTAAGATACTCCTTAACTTATGGTGGTAGGACTTAATTTTTCAGATATCAAGACTCATTCAGATTTATGCTATAAAATTTAAAAGAGTAAATATAGTGCAGGGATAGATAATTAGATAAATGGAATGTAACAAAGAGCCCAGGAAACAGATCCAGGCATATATAGAAACTTGATTCATGACTTGGTATTGAAGATGAGTGAGGAAAGAAAATTCACTAACAACAAAATATCTGAAAAAGAAATAAAGAAAACAACTCCATTTATAATAGCATCAGAAACAACAAAATACTTAGGAGTAAATTTAACAAAGGAGGTAAAAAAAATTTGTACACTGAAAGTTATAAAGCTTTGATGAAGAAAGTTGAAGACACAAATAAATGAAAAGATAATCCATGTTCAAGGACTGGAAGCATTAATGTTGTTAAAATGTCCATATTACCCAAAGCCATCTATAGAGTCAGTGCAAACTCTATCAAATTTCTAATGGTATTTTTCACAGTAATAGAAAAAACAATCCTAAATTTCATATGGAATTCTGAAAGACCTCAAATAGTCAAAGCAATCCTGAGAAAGAAAAATAAGACTGAAGAGACCACATTTCTTTTCAAACTATATTGCAAGCCTATAGTATTCAAAATAGTATGGTATTGGCATAAAAAACAAACAAACAAACAAAAACGTAGACCAATGGAACAGACTCAAGAGCCTTGAAATAAACCCTCACATATGTGATTGACTAATATTTGACAAGGGAGCCAAGGATTCTTGATGGGGAATGGATAGTCTCTTCAATCAATGGTGCTGGGAAAACTGGATAATCACATTCAGAAATATGAAATAAGATCTCTCCCTTATATCCCCCACAAATATTAAATCAGATTATAGGCTTAAACATAATAATACCAAAAGCCGTAAAACTTCTAGAAGAAAACAGGGAAAAATTCTCCTTGTCATTGGTTTTGTTGTTGATTTTTAGGATATGACACCAAAACCATAAGCAACACAAGCAAAAATAAACAAGTGGAATGACACTTGGGTGAAGGACGTGAGTAGACATTTTTCCAGAGAAGATCCTAAAATGGATAAAAGGTACATGAAAAGGTATTCAGCATCATTAATCATGAGGGAAATGCAAACCAAAACCATAATGAGTTAGTATGTCTATTGTGAAAAAGACAAGAGATAACAAGTGTTGGCAAGGATGCAGAGAAAAGACTGCCCTTGTGCACTTTTGGTAGAAATATAAATTGGTGCAGTCAAAATGGAAAACAATATGGAAGTTCCTCAGGATGGAAAAACCACTACCTGGAAGAGATATTTTCACCCCCATATTCATTGCACCCTTATTTACAATAGCCAAGACATGGAAACAAACTAAGTGTCTATTGATGGGAGAATACAGAAGACATGGTATACATAAAAAATGAAATATTATTCAGCCATAAAAAGAAGGAGATCCTACCATTTGTGACAATGCCACTGGACCTTGAAGTCATTATGCTAAGTGAAATAAGTCAGACAGAGAAAGACAAATATTGTATGATCTCACTTATATATGAAATCAAGTAAAACTAAAGTCATAGAAGGGCACCTGAGTAGCGCAGTTGGTTAAGCATCCAACTCTTCATATTGGCTCAGGTGGTGATCTTCAGATCTTGAGATCCAGACCTGAGTCAGGATCTGTGTTGAGTGTGGAGCCTGCTTGGGATTCTCTCACCCTCTCCTCTGCCCCTCCCTTGCTCATTCTCTCTCATTCGCTTTCAAAATAAATGAATAAACTTAAAAAAAAAAAAAACAAACAAAAAGCTAAACTCAGAGAAAAAATGTAGATATTGAGAAAGAGAGGAGATAAATGTAGTCACTCAGTCTGCCATTTTGAACCCCTAATCTCCTCCCCTTGTTTTAAAATTATTTCATCAGGGGGTACCTGGGTTGCTCAGTTAAGTGTCTGACTTTGGCTCAGGTCATGATCTTGAGGTTTGTGAACTTGATCCCCACATCGGGCAATGTGGTGTCAGCAGAGAGCCCATTTGGGATCTTCTGTCTGCCTCTCTCTCTCTGCCCCTCCTGCTCTCTCAAAAATAAATAAACATTAAAAAAAATTTTTTTTTTTTTTAAGTTTTTCATCAGAACAAAAATATAAGGCAACCTTCACTGTGTGAGCTGTCTCCATTTTGAAGTACTCTTATGAACCCTTGTCCTGCTTTGGGATTCAGCTGAAATAAGGCAATATATATATAAATTTGGAAATCAGTGGGACACAAAGTGGTTGGTTCCTTTCTTCCACCCTCCTGTTCTACAAAAGGTGGTAGTTTTTGACTCAGTCTTTTCCCTGAAATCCAGGGTCCTCAATATTGACTGTGGTTAAATAGAAGCCACAGGGGTTCACATCCTAAAATTTTCATCTTATCTGAACTAATAAATGTTCAAAGAACTGTTTGACTCCAAGCACTCCCTATGTGAAAGATTCCCAGAGTTAGAGAACTCCAATTAGATTAAGGTATTGTTTCCTCTCGGGATTCCCCTGGAGCAAGGCTTGAGGGAAGTCACAGGCCGACTTTGTACAGAAGATGAGGGCCCAAACTTCTCTGCCTGCATCTGGCTGCAGTGGGCATATAGTTAGAGGCACCGTTTGACATTCTTAAAACATAAAAGCAAAGAAGCCTTTTTTTTTTTTTTTTTTTAAATGTTTATTTATTTTGAAAGAAAGAGAGAGCACGGGAGGGGGAGAGAGAGAGAAAGAAGTAGAATCTCAAACAAGAATCCCAAGAATCTCTCCTATTAGCAGAATGAGGGGCAGGATCCCATGAACCCTGAGATCATGACCTGACTGAAATGAAGATGAACACTTAACCGACTGAGCCACCCAGGGGCCCCCAAAACTAAGAATGCTTTACACCTGTTGGTATTTCTTCCATCTAAGCACTAAGCCTCACTTACTTTTAAGGTAGAAGCTAAGACATTTTACTCTGTCTCCTACTTTTCCAAAGCCTCTGTGTTTAAAGGGAATTAAAAAGTAAGGGCACCAGGAAAACCTATATTTCTAAAAGAGAAACCTCCCAAAGTTATCTCCTTGATGAGGGTACGAAGTCATCACCATTAGCCTTTTAGGAACTAGATGGTAAATCTGGAGGTTGACAACAGCATGAGCCTTTCATAAATTGGTATCTAAGGTTTTCCTGGGGAGAGATTTCAGTTAAGCATTTTCCCCACTAAATGGCCAATCTTTTGCTTCCCTGCTACTTGCCTTGTCACTCTCCCTCCACCCTCAAGTCTATGACATTGCTTTAACTCTGAGTTTTCTATTAATTGAAACCATTTCTCAGAAAAAAAAAAAATTGTTGTCTGTTTCCTACCTCAGTTTACCGCAGCTCAAATCAAACATCCCCATTTCAGATATCCTACTTTGACTGGTGGGTGAGAAATGAATATTCCTAAGACTCAATTTGCTTCTTCAGAAAATGCAGTCGGGTTATGGAATAGAAGCCACTCCTTTTTATTTTTTTTTATTTTTTAATTTATTTTATTTTTTATTTTTTTTAAATTTTTTTAACGTTTATTTATTTATTTATTTTTTAATTTTTTTTTCAACGTTTTTTATTTATTTTTGGGACAGAGAGAGACAGAGCATGAACGGGGGAGGGGCAGAGAGAGAGGGAGACACAGAATCGGAAACAGGCTCCAGGCTCCAAGCCATCAGCCCAGAGCCTGACGCGGGGCTTGAACTGACGGACCGCGAGATCGTGACCTGGCTGAAGTCGGACGCTTAACCGACTGCGCCACCCAGGCGCCCCACGTTTATTTATTTTTGAGACAGAGAGAGACAGAGCATGAACGGGGGAGGGGCAGAGAGAGAGGGAGACACAGAATCGGAAGCAGGCTCCAGGCTCCGAGCCATCAGCCCAGAGCCCGATGCGGGGCTCGAACTCACGGACCTCGAGATCGTGACCTGAGCCGAAGTCGGACGCTTAACTGACTGAGCCACCCAGGCGCCCCGAAGCCACTCCTTTTTAAAAATAAAACAAAACAAAAAAAAGAATGTTTAATATTGCCTCCGATTTGTAGAAATGGCATGGGAAAAAACACAAAAAAAATCAAAATGATTGATGTCAGTTCAATAAAAGTGTACTTTTAAAAATGCATTCTTAAAAAAACCTTAAAGCAATCGTTCCTAAACTTGTCATGAGTTTCAGAGTCACTGATTTTCTTCATTGGGTGTTTTCCTCTTTTGCTTTAAAGAGGGAAACAAAAATGAAGTCGTTCTGAATATTTTCTTACCATCTTTTCTTAGCCATTTAAAATTCTATTGTCGAATCAAAAACATGTTTCTGTAACCGAAATACAATTACAAATAAAATAAACTGGATTGTCTTTCTGTGAAACTTCAGGAATCACCTTCCACTTTTCCATCCTTCACAGAACAATGTAAACATCTTTCAACTGAAACCCTCAATGAAAGCCTTTTATTGATTTTCAAGAAACGAGGTGGTTTCACAGGCATTTAACTCTCTGTGGGTCTTTTAAAACCAGTTACCTCCTAAGAGGCTACCTTCAAAGGAAGTATCCCATAAAGGGGATGTAAACGAAACCAACAGAAAAAAAAGAAATCAGCAGTAGTGTCTTTAGATACACATTAAAAAGATAATACTGCATAAAGTGTTTTTTTTTTAATTTAATTTTTAAGTAATCTCTACACCCAACTTGGGGCTCGAATTTACAACCCCAAGATCAAGAGTCCCAGGCTCGATTGAAAGAGCCAGCCAGGAGCTGCCCAAGTGTTCTTATTTGAAGAAGTGGGCTGACCTCTTGTTCTTCCCCTCAGGAAATTAATTACAACGGATTAACGTGGAAAACTGAAAAGGTTGCCTGATTTCTCTTTTGTCTTCCCCTCCCCCCTCAACCTCAAGCCTCTCTGAAAGTGTTTACTTGAAATCAGAATATGGAAAGTTTTTTGGGTTGAGTTTAAAAACCAAAGTCAGAATAATTTTCCTCGGTATGCAGAAGAACAGAAATGAGCTGTTTTCAGAAATGGTTTTTAAAGTTCATAATAAAGTTGAATATTGACTGTAATGTTGATTTGCCTGCTTTACACAAATATGTTTTTAAGAGAGGAAAATGGAGACTTAAAAAAATTTCTTCTGCCCTTCAAGTTCCTTCGAGCTGGACTAAAAATCAAAATGATGTGAGACAGATTAACAGAAGAAAATCAAATTTAGTTTCCTATGTACTATGTAGTTTCCTATGGGGAATCCACAGACGTGACATTCCCTTAACATGCAACTTGAGGCTTATTTGACTTCCAGAGCTAAGGAGAGGGGGAAGGGTCTGAAGATAGGAAGGGGGGGTGGGGGCGATTTCTAACCAGAAGGTGAGAGGAGATGTTTGGGAAACAAAGGTTGCCCTGTTATGGAGACAATTCCTTAGATAAAGAGATCTCTGTTAATAGCTCTCTCCCTGGCGGAGGCTCTCCTTTCCAATGTAAATTTAGGCAGTTGAGTGGGAGGTAAAGCGCTTTTCCTGAATCTCCTGGGTTTTAATTGCTTTTAACTCAAAATAATCTTCATGTCAAACAGTCCATCTTGGGGCAGTCTGTCCTTGGCCCCTTCTCACGATACAACTCAGAGATGGGTGGGGGAATATATATTCACATTATACATATATATGTTTCCTGTGGACTGATATTAAGTCTAGGCTATTAACCTGAGGATTTAGAAAAAAATGATTTGTTCCCAGAATGGTTGAGCAATACTGAAAAACCCATTGAAAAACACTCTCCCCTCTTCATTAATTTGGAATTTGGGCCCTGGGGTATTACAAGAAATATTTTCCTTTGCCTTATCTATACTCAAAGGACTTGTCAAGCAAATTAATAATAAGATAGGATAAAAGGAGAATCTTTAAAATACTGAGGCAAAACACTTTAATGATCTAAGTGCTGAAGAATCCTTAGCTTTCCATACTGACAAAATAACTGACCATTACAAAAGATTTCTCCAGTTCTCTAAAGCATCTATCCTTAGAAATTGCTACCTTATTACATTCATTACTTTAATTTGTAAAAAATAAAAGTATAAAAAAAAATCCTCCCAGAGGGGAAGTGTGTGGGGCATGTGTGAGTAGGTGATGGGGATTAAGGAGTGCACCAGTGAAGGGCACTGGGTGTTCTATGAGGGTTGAATCACTGCATTGAACACTTTAACAGAACACTTACGTTGACCATATTTGAATTAACATAAAAAACTAAACTAAAGAGAAAACCCTCCTCTCAATAGGAATTAATGGACTTACATTCGACCTTCTTTCTGCCTTTGGATTGTTTAATGAAATTCAACAGAGAGGTGCACTGAATGTACAAAATGGAAGGTTTTTCTAGAAGGAGGGTGGGGCAAGAGAGTTATTAGCAAAAGAAAAGGATTGTTTCAGATGAGCGTGCTTTTTGTGAGAGAAAAGTAAGGTTCCTTACCTTGCAGATTACTGCATCTTTCTTTGGCAGGTGAAGGAGACCCAGGTGGCTGACTCTTTAGTACCTATTGAAAAATTCCTGACTGACGGGTTAAGACCGTATTTCTTGGAGAGGTTGAAACCGCAATATGATTATGTATTAAGTACCAGTTTGGGAACTTGGTGTAAATGATACCTTTTGGGGCCTGTGTGTTTTTGTTTGTTTTTGTTTAACAGGGTAAAGAGATAAAAAGAAAAATATCTTAAGCAGGTATTATTTTTCCTGCCCAAAACAAGCAGGAGGCTGAAGAGCAGGAACAGTGGGCACCAGGGACCTCAGAAGGAGCAGCATGGGTGGCCTGGAGGGACAGAAGCCAGGCCTGAGAGGGTTCAGAAAGATGAAGCACCAATCTTTGTTTCCTAGAAATCTTAAGGCAAAAAGAGGAAAGGGTAGTAGCTGCATCAAAAAAGGTTTTCATTTGGGGCACCTGGGTAGCTCAGGTCATGGTCTCATGGTTCGTGAATTTCAGCCCCCCCATTGGGCTGTCTGCTGTCCGTGCAGTGCCCGTTTCAGATCCTCTGTCCCCTTCTCCCTCTGCCCCTGCCCAGCTCTTGCTCTCTCAAGGAAAAACAAAAACAAAAATGAAGACAAAACAAAACATTGAAAAAAAAGGTTTTCATTTGTTGTTTAATTTGGGAGAAATTTGACCATGTGTATAGCTTGAGAATGATTCAATAGAAAGGAAGGACTGAAAATGCTTGGAAGAGGGGCATCTGGGTGACTTAGCCGGTTAAGTGTCCAACTGTTGATTTCAGAGATTGAGCCTCACTTCAGACTTTATGCAGACAGTGAGGAGCCTGCTTAGGATTCTCTCCGCTCCCCCCTCCCCCCCACTTGCATGAGTGTGTGCTCTTTCGCTCTCTAAATAAATAAACTTAAAAACGGACACTAAGGTAGGATGTGATTTAACACATAAGAATTAGTGTTAATTTTCTTTTAATGTTTATTTTTATTTTTGAGACAGAGACAGAGCATGAACGGGGGAGGGTCAGAGAGGGAGGGAGACAGAGAATCTGAAGCAGGCTCCAGGCTCTGAGCTGTCAGCACAGAGCCTGACGCGGGGCTCGAACTCACGCACCGGGATCATGACCTGAGCCGGAGTCGGACGCCCAACCGACTGAGCCACCCAGGCGCCCCGAATTAGTGTTAAAAAGGAAGGTGAGTGATTTTTATTTTAAGTTGGGAAACTCAAGGAAGGTCCATATAGGGTTAAAAGCAGGAGTTTGGTGTCCCAAAGCTGCCGTGCTCACCAAAATGAGAGTTAACTAAGAAAGAACACTCCAGAAAGCCAGATATCCAACAGAAGAGAGTGGCAGGGGGTGGGGGGTGCCAGAAGGACAGTGGTACAGCAGCAGCCTGGAGGGATCCAGATTGGGGTCCTCTGGAAAGCTGTAGGAGAAAGAAAATTCTTGTGGAAAATGGAATCAATAGGTTATCTGATATGGTTGATATCTGGTAAAAAGAATTATGATAGTTCAGATGGACAAATGGAGAAAGATCAAGATTAGGTACACACAAATTCATGCAAGTAAAACATGACACTGAATACTTAATCCATGCAAGGTGCTGTTGTAAGTGGTTTAATGTGTATAGATTTTAATATTTTTTTGTTTAGATTTTATTTTTAAGTAATTTCTACACCCAACGTGGGGCTTGAACTTACAACCCCAAGAACAAGTCACATGTTCTATAACTGATGCAGCCGGGTGCCCCTCCAGAGTCTCTACTCTTTAAAAAAAAAAATTTTTTTTTTAAATCTTATTTATTTTTGAGAGAGAGAGACAGAGCGTGAGCAGGGGAGGAACAGAGAGAGGAGACACAGAATCCAAAGCAGGCTCCAGGCTGTCAGCACAGAGCCCGACTCAGGGCTTGAATCCACAAACTGTGAGATCATGACCTGAGCCGAAGTTGGACGCTTAACCGACTGAGCCACCCAGGAGACCCTAGTGTCTCTACTCTCAACCATGAGAATATACTGTCTCTCCAGGTAAGGTGGATGGGATTGAAAAAAAAATTGACGAGAAAAAATGTTATCATTATACAATTTTGTGGTTATGCAAAGAATATCTTTACCATTTATAATTACATAAACGTTGACTTTAATTTTATGAACACTGTGATATGATTAGGTCGGCAAGATGTCAGATGGAATGTTCAGTGGGTTAAGATTTCAGACTACATGGGGGTGCCTGGGTGGCTCAGTCGGTTAAGCGTCCGACTTCGGCTCAGGTCATGATCTCGCGGTTCGTGAGTTCAAGCCCCGCGTCGGGCTCTGTGCTGATGGCTCAGAGCCTGGAGCCTGTTTCGGATTCTGTGTCTCCCTCTCTCTCTGACCCTTCCCTGTTCATGCTCTGTCTCTCTCTGTCTCAAAAATAAATAAAGGTTAAGATTTCAGACTACATGAAACAAAAGATAATGTACAATAAATACAGTCAACAGATCGGTAAATAACAGCATAAGAATATTATTTGAAAATATGGAGGTAATAAGGGAAAACTGCTAAAATAATTGAAAGTGTTTGGCTCTGGAGAGGGGTGTGGAGAAGGGAGATGCTATTTTTCATTTTATGTTTTGTCATGTTTTTGACATTAAAAAAAAAAACAAAAAACAAAACCATTGTGCATATGTGAATTTAGCAGAAATAAAGGAGAATGCAATTACCAGGAAGAGTGGGGTAAGGGCAATACAGAGCTCTGATTATTTTTTGCTTGGGGTCCCAAATGTATAGCTCTTTGTTTCTAAATGAAGACTTTGTTATTTATTGTAATTGAAATCAATACAATTTCCGCTAGTAGTTTGAGGTCCCTAGAGAGTTTATAATGAAGATTAGAGAAATTTCTTCTTTTTTATTTAAAAACTAACAGAAGGGTTCCTGGGTGGCTCAGAGTGTCCCACTCTTGGTTTTGGCTCAGGTCATGATCTCACAGTTCCTGGGTTTGAACCCTACATTGTGCTCCTTGCTGACAGCTTGGGGGTCTGCTTGGGATTCTTTCTCCATCTCTCTTTGCCCCTCCCCTGCTCATGTTCTTTCTCTCTCTCTCTCTCTCTGTCTCTCTCTCACAATAAATAAATAAACTTAAAAAAATAAAATAAAAACTAACCAAATGCATCACTAGGTTGTTGTTTTTTTTTAAAGGTGAGAAAATTTTAGGGAGTTAGAGTAATTAATTTTATTTGCTTTTAAGCCATTATTGAACTGGACACTAAATTATAATGAAGGTTCATGGGTGTTTATGACTAGCTATTTTCTTTAATAATATGAGTATATACCACTGTTGTTTTTAGTTCAGTGAGTGTTTTTTTTTTTTTTAATGTCTATTTATTTTTGCGAAACAGAGAGAGAGAGAGCAGGGGAGGGGCAGGGAGAGAGAGAGAGATACAGAATCCGAAGCAGGCTCCAGGCTCTGAGCTGTCAGCACAGAGCCTCAGAACCTTGATATCATGACCAGAGCCAAAGTCAAGACACTTAACTGACTGAGCCACCCAGGCACCCTTAGTGAGTGGTGTTTCAAACTCAACATTGACTTCTACTTCCTAAAAAGGAAAAACCAAAAAGAGCACTTCAAATTAGGGAGGAGAAAAAAGCAAATTATAAGCTGGTTATTTATAATATTTCATATATACATATATAATTATATTGCATAAAAGGAGCTAATTCAGTTAATTTAAGAAAATTTTTGTGGGGGAAATATTTCACATGGTGTGCCAAGAGCTAGTCTTATTAAAGAAGGTCTATTACTGCATATTCCTGAAAAACCCAAATCAAAAGAGATGGACTGTAAAAGTATCTACATGTGAAGAACACCATGTACAACTGTCTTCCTTGAAAAAAGTCTTCAGAGTACTTAAAATAAAATTAAGGTGCCACTGTTTTATGTTATGTCTGCTGACATTACTTCTCTTCTTGTTAACTAACCACAGATGCAAAGGATGCTACCAACCAGCCCTTAAATAGTAACAGTACAGCCCTCAGAGCAAGGAAGGTGGTAAACCTCTACACAAGGCCACATGCCTTTGAAATCTTCCAGCAGGGATGGGGGAATCAGCTTGCACAGATTAGTTCTCAATATCCTTTAAACTTCTTTATTAATATCAGTCAGGGCTGCTATTCAGTCTGCTTAAGAAGGCCAGGCCCTGTTTGGCATGGTCTATAGGGGTGAGTTTATCTAATCCTTGGAGAGTGTATGTCATTCCTTCCTTCCTTCCTTCCTCCCTCCCTCCCTTCCTTCTTCCCTCCCTCCCTTCCTTCATGAGAGCAAGAGAGAGTGAGAGAGCAGAGTGATCTCGAGGGTGAGCGTGAGTTGGGGAAAGGCAGAGAGAGAGGAGAGAGAGAATCTTAAGCAGGCTCCATGCTCAACTCAGAACCTGCCACGGGGTTCAGGGCTCCATCCCATGACCCTGGGATACCTGAGCAAAAATCAAGAGACAGACACTCAATAAATTGAGCAACCCAGGCGCCCCTTGGAGGGGGCATTATTAGCCTTGTTTTGAAGATGATAAAACTGAGACTCACAGGTGGTCCAGCCAGTTCTGGGTAGAGTTAAAATTTGCAACTTCCTGACTCTGGAAGCTTGGGCTTCCACTATGCTTTTCTGTACCTTGTGGCAGGATTGACAAATCCCTGAGTTATTCTTTCATTAACTCCCCAGCAGGCTGGCAATGATAACAGTCACAGAACCCTCCCACATTAGAATTGATTTGGCAGAAAGGGCACAGGATTCAGGGTCAGGAGGCCTCATCCTGCTACCAGCTCCGCCTCTATCTATCCCAGCGGTCCCTGGTGAGGATCCTCTGCCTTCTTGAGCCTCAGCTACCCTAACTGGATAGGAGGCTTGTATCCCAGACAGCTCAAACGTACATAGATGTCACACCTCCCCTTTCCCAGAAGCTGTTTGGCTCTTCCCAGATGGACAAAAACTCTAGATGTCCAACTAATCTCCCCAGGTGAGAAATGGGGCCAAAGTGACCTCTGTTTGGGATGAGTTACAGGCCACCATGGAGCAGGTTGCTGCACTAGTCTGCTTCTATTTATGCTGTTTTAATTTTTTTTTCTGCTTTATTATTTCCAAATTTTAGTTAGAGCCACTTGTTGTTACTTTCCATGGCTCTGAGTAGGGCCTGCTCCATTATTTTTCTTCCTCTAAACTCAGGTATTTGAGATTCTAGGAGATCCTGTGCAGCTCATTAAAAACTCAGTTCCCATTAGACTTTGTATTCTCCAGCTTCTATTCTTCGAGAGAAGACACTCACTCCTTGGCCAAAGGCTCTGTCTTGAAAGCGAGCCCATTTAAGGGCAGGCTTTGCATCAAGTGCTAGGGGATCAGACAAGTGGATTCCAGTCCCAATTTTGCTTCTTCAGCTTTGCTGTGAAACTTTGGGCAAGTTGTTTAACGTGTCTGGGCTTTAGTTGCCTCATTTGTAAAATGGGTACAGTAATGTTTATTTTAAAGTAAAAGGGCATGGGGCAAAGTTCATAGTAACAAACTCCTCTTCTTGAAGTGGCTGCGAGGAGAGCAGATTTCGGTACGGAGAAAAACTAGGAGTGCTCTGTCTTCTGCATGTAAAAAGCGATTATTGGGGACCCGTTTTTAAAGTAGGTCGGGTGAAAGGAGGCAGGGATGCAAACCAAGTCCCTGGGCGGGGATGGAGGCTGGAAAATAGATCAATATCCAGGGAAGGGAGGAAAGGGCTCTCACTATATCGCCCCCAGAGTGCCTGGCAGAACAGCCAGGTGCCCATAGATTCAAGGAAACTTGGGCAGAGGGGCTTTTCCCAAAAGTAGTTCAGTTTTCTTGACAAAGGAGGGAGGTAAGGGATTTCAGAAACAGGAATCCAGGGGGTGTCTTCGTTGGCGCGAGGCAGTCAACCCGCACTCGGTGGTCCCTACTGCGTCGGTTCGGTTCGGTTCGGTGCAGGTCACTCAGCAACCGTTCAGTTAAGGATTTAAGCTTTACTGGAGCTAGCAACCAGCTCCTTGACTGGAGCTGGGGGTCAAAGGGGCGCTGCGCTCTCCTCAGGACCGAGCGCAGTCAGGCCGGCGCGGGAGCACGGGAGCGCCGGGCCCGCCCGACGGTGGGCGGACTTCGGAGCTCTCACTGCACCGGGAAGTGATGGCAGCCGCCCCGCCGCCTGACGCCAGCGGAAGTGCGAGCCCCGGGCGAGCCTGCTCCGCGGCGGACCGCCTGGGAGGGGGCGGGCACGGGGCGGAGCAAGGGCTGTCGTGGCTCGAGGGGGCGGGCGGGGTCTGCAGCGGCGGGGCGGGGTTTGGCGGCGGTTGTTTTCACCCTGGCGGCGGTGCCTGGCGCTTGGCTGGGGCAGATCGGCGTGGAGGCGTGAGCTGGTCCAGAAAGGGGTGATCGCGGCTGGAGGGAGCCAGGAGGGCCGGAGGGACGCGGGGAGCGGGCGAGCAAGCCCGTGGTCGTCAGCCGCCAGGATGTCAGCGCAGTGCTGTGCGGGCCAGGTGAGCTGGGGGAGCGTGCGGCGGGGTGGGGGGTGGGGGGAGGTGGATCGGGCTACGGGGTGGGGAGCCCAGGCACCTACGGCTTCCCTGGGTGCAAGTCCCAGATCCACATCTTCGGCTGAAAGTGAGGCGGGTGGTGGGTCGCCCGGGACTGACACTGCGCAGTCTAAGTGAGTGAGTGCCTCGGGCCCGAGCGCGGCGCTCAGCCGTCGGGGAAGCCCTGTGCCGTGCGCGAGCTGGAAGGCACTCGGGGAAGCCCAAGAGGAGACCCTGAGGTCTTCCCGTCCGGTCTTAGGGACTTCGCTTAGGGCGGGGCAGGCAGGGCTCGGGTGAAGGATCCCGACTGGTCCTGGAGAGTGTCGCCGACCCCTCAAGGCAAGGGTGTGTGGGGTTGAGCCCCGTAGCCCACCAGGTTCTGCTTACCTGATGAGTCCAGAAAAATACGTACGTTTGGGCAACGTCTCCTTTCTCATGCGGTGAACAAAACTCGGGTCATATGGCGCAGGCAGTTTGCCCTTGGCATCTTGCAAGCCTAGAGCATTGGCTCTGTGCCTTCCAGAACGTCTCGAAACCTTGTTTCCAAAGTATGGTTCTCAGGGCCGCGCGCAGGGAAGACTAACCCAGCCCTGCTTCCTGAGTTTCCCGACGCAACCCTCGCTGCACGCTACCTGCTGCCTGGGCAGAGCTCGAGCCTTCCCGTCCCTTCTTTCAACTGAACTTGCCAGTTACCCTCATATAATATCTTAAAATATATTTGTCTACTTTGGATAGGCGACTCCTACTGGTTAGTAGCGCATCTGGGCAGAATTAGTAGGTTTTAACTCTTTAATGCTAATTTCACGCCTTCCTGCCTAGTAAGAAAAAACGAAGTAAGCAAAGCCTTCCGGATGTCGAACTCCCTCTTGCCTATCCTCCCTATTCTGTACAGCATTTCTGCACATAATTTTAATGGGGTGTTTTTGTTTGTTTGTTTTCAAATGAATGTAACTCCGGGGGCATTCAGGTACGGGGATATTCTTGCTTCCGAATCCAGTCAACCTCATGGCAGTCAAAGCCTGCCGGTAAGTGATGCAGGGGTTAAACTGTGAGTTTTCGTTACTGGCCGATTATTCCGGCAGATAATACGCCCTCTTTCGAGTGGCCGTGTGACGCTGAGAGGTCTAATACTGTACCTGACATGCATTCGCGTTGTTCTTCTTGGAGATGAGGAAACTATTTTTAACTCGAGGTGTAATGCCTTGCCTTGAGTCCGGCAAGGAGAGAGAGGATGGTTACCCCCTTACCAGGGCTTCTGAGACCAATGTGGACTGGAAAAGCTATTTTCTGAATGTTCACAATCTCAAAACTTTGCACATCTTTCATTGTTTCCAGTTGCTTTCCAATTTGATGCCACACTTTCCATTATTTAGTAATTATAGATATTTAGGAGCATCTGTCCTCCCCTATTCCCTTGAAAGGCCCTTGAGGCCTTCTGTGACTCCAAACAGCTAATTTAGGGCTTTGAAAATGATTACCAGTACTGAAGTGGGTCTTGTAAAAGAATTATTGGTATGGTTGATATTTTGGCAGGATTGAAGGACTCGTTTCTAAAATCCCCCTCTCAGGACTTTGGAAAGAACCAAATCCTGGCCATTCATCACAGGAAAGTTAACTTCTGCTTTCTCTGGACTGCTTGAGGCAACACTGTGGTGGGTCTCAACACAGTGAGGGGGTGATGACACTGATTTCCTACGAATGAGGCTGTTAGGTGTCCATTAAAAGGACTCAGCATATCGTAATTAAGTCTACCTACCTATTTATTTAAATTAATTAATTAACTGTGTTATTTAGTTTATCTTTTATTCTACCAAGCTTTTGTTTAATTTGAGCACCTACAAACTTTTTACTCACAGCATTTCTGATACCAAATGTGTGGGGTTTTTCCCCCCTCATACCAACCAGTTTCCCAACTCCCTGGACACCAAGTGGACATAAAACAATTCAATTCAATTATGACACCACCTGGATTTAGTGTCCCACAAGTTAAGGGCTTAGTTGGGTAAGACTGCCCCTAGCCCTGAATTTCAGAAGCCAGTCACAGGTCTCCTTGGCCTCCCATACCAGGGAGAAAGAAATAATCATATTTCTGGCTATCTCACGATATCATAACATCTGTTTTGTTCCAGGAGCTAGAGATAGGGCAGTGAGCCAGACAAAATCATCTCTGCCCTCAGGGGTCCATTTATTTGTGGGTGGGGGTATTCCGCAAACCATGTAAACAATGAAACAGTAAGTGCTAGTGCTGGAACAAGACCTGGTGGCAGAGTGCCTTTGGGTGGGACCGAAGGGAGTCCAGGGGGGCTGGAGTATCATCAGTGAGGCCGGTGAGGTAGAGAGGCAGGCAGGTCCTGATGCGGCCAGGGACTGTCAGCTGCCTTTGGAGTTTGGGTTTTGTTCTTGTTTCAGTGAGAACTGTGGTTTGATTTACACTTTGATCACTTCGGGAGCTGTGAAGACTCAGCCATATTAGGGACTGGAGTGGAGGTAGGGAGAGCAGTCAGAGCTGTTCCTTCAGTGAGTATTTTTTAACTGCCCGTTCTGTGTGCAAGCAGGCTGCAGCAGTGAACAAACATGCCTCCTGATGGAGCTTAAATCTTGGCGATCTGCTGTTGCTATAGCCCGAGGAGGAGAGAGTGCGGTACCTTAATGTAGGCTGTTGTGCTTACAGTGGGATGTTGCTGGCTTCTGGGCAAATTTTAGAGGTAGAGCTGCACTTTTGTGTGGATTAGAAATAGGGTGTGGGAATAAGAACGATTCTGTATTTGGCTCCAGCAACTGGATTGATGATGGTGCCATTTATGAGGTGAGATAGGAGGCTTAAAGGGAGGAGGAGGACATTAGGGAAGGAAGAGCCATAGTTGTCTTTTGGCTTTGTTACATTTGAGATGCCTATTATAAATATTTGTTTGTTTATTTATTATTTATTTATTTATGTATTTATTTATTTATTTTGAGAGAGAGAGAGAGGGCAAGCATGTGCACATGTGCAGGGGAAGGGCAGAGAGAGACACACAGACAGACAGAATCCGAAGCAGTGTTTGCACTGTCAGCACAGAGCCTGATGTGGGGCTCGATCTCGTGAACCATGAGATCATGACGCCAGCCGAGGTTGGACACTTATATGACTGAGCCACCCAGGTGCCCTGAGAAGCCTATTATTATAAATTAAATGGAAAGGGTAAGTCACCAGTTGGATGTTTAAGTTGGGAGAAGTGTGAGGCTGGAGATAGAAATTTTGTGGGCTTTAACTGAGGACCATCAGGAACAATGTGTAACTCAGAAAAGAGCCTGGGCTATGGACTCACGTCTGGGTTTGAATTGGGAAATCTGAACAACAAGGGCGGTGTGAATGTGCACGTGTTACCTACCCTCTATTAACCTCAGTTTTCCTCAGCTGTAGAATGGGTGTAATAATACTTCCTGGGGTTATGAGGATTATATGTGATCTAGACATAAAGTCTCAAAGTACATGATTTAGCACACAGTAAGGAATCCCAAAACTCTTAGTTTGTTAGTGGCCCGTACCCACCTGCACCTCACCTCTAGTTCATCTTATTTTTGCCCTAACTCTGCTATACACTTAGATTTTGCTCATGCTGTTGCTAATGGATGCTAATGTAGGGAGAGATTACAAGAGAGAGTGGTCACTCAACACTTTCAGCCACTCAGCACTGTCGTGGTAGGTCCCTGAGGACTGGATGATGAACAAAGAAATTCCTTGCTCTCCTGGAACTTAAGGGCTAGTTAGGGGTGGAGGTGTGGGGGAAACTTGCTACAGAAAATGACACTATACACCGTCAGGTGAAATGAGATGTGTAAGTGAAAAATCCAGGGGTGTGTGGATGCCTCAGTTAAGCATCCGACTTTGGCTCAGGTCATGATCTCACGGTTCGTGAGTCTGAGCCCCACATCGGGCTCTCTGCTGTCAGTGCAGAGCCTGCTTCACATCCTATGTCTCCCCTTCCCCCACACGCGCGACACTCTCAAAGATAAAAATAAAACATTAACAAATTTTTTTTAATTTTTAAAAAATTTTAAAAAAGAAAAAAAAGTCCAGACAATGCTTTCGAGGCAATTTGAGAATAAAGCTTGGCAGGGTTTATGCCAGGCAAGTATAAACATTAATGATAGTAAAAGCAATAGCTGAAGTTTTAATTTCATGTCTACAATGTGCTACCTGTTTTTACCTACATTATGTCATATATTTTTCACAGCAACCTTCAGGGGCAATTAATGTTCTAATTGGACTTCTTTTGCAGGGGAGGGAGCTGAAATACAGAGAAATAAATAATTAACTTGACTGATGTTACCTGGTAGTGGAGCCAGGCCTTGAACACTGGCCCACCTGACTCAAGTTGGGGCTCTTAACTGCAAGACTGACATTCCTCATTATTCTTGCTCTGTATAAATAATGAGTAACTGTTACTTATTATGGTTGCCTATAAAGGACCAAAGGCAGTTGAATACACAGCTATTGGGCTGTTTTGATAGATATTGCTAGCTGCCAGTCGTGGGTGGATAAGGTCTAGCTTCTTCCAGACCAGATTTTGCTGTTCTAGCCAGCACCTGAAACAGGCCCCAACCTCCTTTTCTTAGAGCATTTACCAAAGAGGGCTTACAGTTGTGCATTCTTTCTGTCCCTTTGAGATGTGTAAGTATTCCCTACAGCTCAGAGCTTTTCCAGACTAGAACTGAAAGGCAAAAGACAGCTGGGTCATCCCAGGGATGCAGCCTTAGGCTGCCAGAGGCCATGTTAGAGTTTGGTCAAGTTCCTTCATGCAAGGGTTTGTGAAGAGTGGCTTTGTGTTGAGATTTCTTGTAATTTCCACCGTTTCTCACTATTAACAGTGGTTAACAAAACCTGGGTTCCTCAGAGTTAGAGGTAACCAAAGCCCACACAGGAGACTCTTAGACTGTGGCCTCTGAGGAAGTGTGAACTGGAATGGGTCTTCCTCATCAGGGCATCTGATCACCTCCAGATTGTAGCTGAAAACACACACAAACACGCACACACACACACACACACACACACAGAGTCCATGAAGACTTCCACAAAAAATAAATAAGCTCAAGAAGCATTTCCTTAGTAATGATCTTCCCTGAGCTTTGAGAGTTCTCTCTGAATGTGCACTTAGATTTGTCCACACCACCTAGTACTTGGTCATCTGATGCACAGGACTTGTTTCCTGGTTACTGCATGTATGAGTTTCCTCTCTCCCTCTAGACAGAGTACCTGTCATGAACTAGGTGATCCCCCTGTTGAGTGCTTTTGGATGGAAAACTCTCCCTATAGCTCTTTGTTAATAGTGATTGGAAATATTAGGTCCTCATTACATCACATGATGCTTCCTCCCTTTGGAAGACATCCAGGCACACATTCTGTTCATGACTGACGTGCTTTTGAATGAATTGGGGGTATTTGTGAGACTCAAAGGGAAAAACATCACACTTACCAACCAGAGAACCATATTCTGATATTTTATAGTCCAGTCACCCATATTTAGTATATGTGATTTTACTTAGCAAAATTAAGGTTATACTGTAGGTGCTGTGCTGTATTTGGTCCTACTCTTTGTGAAATATTGGGTGATTGAGTAAGTTTTGTTTCTGTTTGTTTATTTATTTGTTTATATTTGAAAAATACTTATTTATTTTGAGAGAGAGCATGCCTGAGCTGGGAAGGGGCCGATAGAGAGAATCCCAAAGCAGGCTCCTTGTTGTTGGTGCAGAGCCCTACACAGGGCTCATGAACTGTGAGATCATGAACTGAGCTGAAATCAAGTCAGATGCTTACCCAACTGAGCCACCCAGGCATCCCTTGTTTATTTTTTTAGAGTAATCTCTACTCCCAACGTGGGGCTCAAACTCAAAACCCTGATATCAAAAACCGCATGCTCTGCAGACTGAGCTAGCGAGATGCCCTCTGGTCGGGGAAGTTTTCAACAGGCACTGAGTACTGCTTTGCAGCCATCCATGTTTTCTGGGCTAACAGTCAGGTGTAGGTAGTCTTTTGTCTTCAAACATGATGAATTCTCCAGAGGTGTTAAATAAAGTTGGATGAGTGGAAGTTAATTCATAAGCATATGTGTTAATAGGTTTGTGTGTTTTTCTATTCCTAAAATACCAAAAACAATGAAGGAAATTTGAATTACCCTCTTTCAGTATCATCATTGAAGATTTATTTCAGTCATTTTTAACAATTTCTTTAAATTTGATCTTTATATGTATAGATTTATATAGATACTATCTACCTAGATGGTGTTTGAGTCATTTTTTTTCCTGCTGTACGAAGGTGCCCATCTCTGTTTCAGTTACATTAAGTTTGAGTCTTGTCATATCACTAGTATCAGCACTTTTATTTTTCTGTTCATTTTTGAAAAACACAGGCAGAATGCAATAAAGTGCCCACATAGTTGCTCTCCCACACTGACAAAGGGTGGGACAAGGGGACTGGCTGATGTTGAACTCTTGACTAATATAGCTCACTGGTGAGCTGAGACAGAAAGAACGTTCAGAGATGTGTAGTTAGCCAAGTTCAGGTTGTTATGAACACCAGTCTGTCACTTACTTTAAGCAGTAGAGAGTGAAGGTGGCCATGTTGGTTGGAGAGTTAGCTTGGGGGTGGATCACTCAGATTTGTTTTCTTGGGCTGCTTTATAGCTGACCTGGGCAAGCTGACAAATAGCTTTCGGCTGTGTGGGATGCTTGGCTGGGAGTCTGAGTGGGATGCCTTGGCTGGGAGGCCTGAAGAGGGCCGACCTGTAGGGAGTGGAAGGCAGCCTCTGACTGTAATGAGATAATCTCTTCTCCATTGTTTGCTTCTGCCTGGTTTTCTGTATAAATGTCACCTGTAGATTTGCCACAGCTATTCAAGATCTGGGAGTGAGTCAGCTATGACCCTTGGAATCTTACCTTTCCATGTCCCGGGTGTTTTAATGTGAACTGCAAGGGTAGAACAAGAAGCATGGCATCGTCTACTTACAATTCAGAGTACATTGTGGCCAGTTCATCCATGATAGATAATTTGACATTAAAAAGGAAGTCCTCATATAAGATGGGATGTCTGCAGAGGTAGCCATTGGATACAATTACATTTTATCTTTTGAGTTGTTTTCAGTACCTGTAATTATAACTATCGTTAAATTAAAAAATTTTGGGGCATCTTGGCGGCTCAGTTGGTTAAGCGTCCAACTTAGGCTTGGGTCATGATCTCAACGGTTCGAGAGTTGTTTGGACCCCCACATCAGGCTCTGTGCTGATAGTGTGGATCCTGATTTGGATCCTCTGTCCCCTCCACCCTTGTCCCTCCTCCCTCTCTCAAAAAATAAATAAGAAAAATCATTTAAAAAATTCAGTTGAGTAAATTCTAAAGATCTAATTGGCTTTATTAGTTGTTTCATGAATCAAGCTTATCCCATCTAGCAAGTAGAGGGGAGCATCACAGAAATACAAGAAAGGAAGGTTTTTTTAAAGAAGAGAGGGGTGGAAAAAAGGAATCTATTAGCAAAGAATCCATTGTGTTAGGCAAGGTCGCCCTCTTAAGGGGAGGGGAATGGATGTATCAGTAAATTTCCTAGTGCTGACCAGGAAATTCTCATGCCAGTGGTTAAGATTACATATTTGGAGGGTTGAAACTGCACTTAGATTAGATACGAGGTCTTGGTTTACTGACTTGGGGGTCTTTCTTTTTAACACTCTAAAGATCCTGTGTTCTGTGTGTCTAGTGAAATTTCCTTACATGTTGAGGTTGTCAGTTGAATTTGGGTTGAGATTGGATCTTCAGAGCAATATTAATCCAGTTACTAATCTAAACCACTGTGATTGTCTTAAATGATCAGGTTTTCCAAGTAGTCTAAAGTGAGCCTTTGCAAGATTTTAGAACATAATGTGGGAATCAGTGTAGTGTGTGTGTAAGGAAATTCAAATAGTGGATTGGTTTGGTTACATAAAACATCTGTTTGAATTTTAAAGGAAACAGGATTTTACTTTGGCTTTTCTGCTGTAGTTTGCCTTGTAAGATTAAAGTTGAGCTGATTGTTTAAGGAAAGCAGCTGCTATGGAAAAAGTTAGAGGAGGTTTTTATCACAGAATAGATTTTGAAACCACTTGCGGGTTTGGAGTAAGGTTGCAGTAGACAGTGATTAAACAACATTTTTTCCCCCTCATGAACCCTGTCCAGTTGAAGCAAAAGTGGGAAAAACACGTACACACAACCCCTTAAATCTTATTTATGCAAAGATAACTAGGAGAGCTGGAAAATCAGACTTCGGTTTGTTTATCATTTTTATAAACTGGTCAGCTACACTTTGAAATAAAGCCCACAAGGTCTTCATAGGATTTATTTTCCAGTTTTTTGTTCTTGCCTTGTATCTCCGTGATTTCACTGTGTCTCCTAACGCTGGGATCCTTGGTGTGTGTAGTTCACCAAAAGTAGGAAAGAATTCAGTCTTTTGGGGTTCACTCCATGCTCATTGAACTCCTCCAGTGGTGTTCTCAGAAACAATGGCAGTATTTTGTAACCATAGTAATGAAAATGTTCTCTGTAATAGGATTCTTTATCAGCACGAATTTTCTTCAGCTTTGGTAGCATTATTCCCGTTAAATAACAAAAGATTCAACTGACTAAATTTTAAAGACCTAATTGGCTTTACTAATCGATTCACAAATTGGGCAGCATTCCATCTAGTAAGTAGAGGGGAGCTCCAGAAGTCTACAGAAAAGGAAGCCTTTTTCAAAGGTTGGAGGGAGAGGGAAAAAGGAAATTATTGGTATAGAATCCATTGTTTTAGGCAAGGTTGCCTTCCTAAGGGGAGCAGAAGGGGGAGGGTTCTATCAGTAAACTTCTAGTGCTGACCAGGAAATTCCATGTTGACTGGTTAACAGTTACATTTTCAAGGATTGAAACTGCATTTAGGTTAACCTAAGTGACACCATTTTGGGCCTGTGGTTTTCTTTTTAACATTCCTAAGGACACTGTCAACTTTTTTACTGTTAAAAAAAAAAAACACAAAAACTTACAACTCTTAAAGCAATATGTCAGTTGATAAATATTCATTGGGTACCTAGCATAATATTCGTCCAAGGCTACTAAGCCTACTTTCATGCTTGAGAACAACTAGTGAATTGATGCTGGCTTTTCTTAGTATAAGATCTCTCCTGGGGCAGAACATCTTCAAAGACTTATTTGAGGTTTGTGTATCTCAGTTTTGGACCTTTTTTGCCTGTGAAAGGGTCCACTGGGGGAGACGCTTCCCTAGGAGTAAATGAACCAACCCATGGGGACATGTGGGGGAACTGGGGTCCTCAAGAATGTGTTCTAGTGGTTTCCTGCAGTTACACAGTTTTTCTGAATACTTTTCCTAGAAGAGAGTTCTTAGTATCTCTTAGCTTCTCAAAGGAATCTTACAACCTTGGAAAAACCTAATGTAGAATGAGAAGGGAAAGACCAGCAGTGGAGACCTCTCCATTTAAAAGGCAGGCAGGGGGCGCCTGGGTGGCTCAGTCAGTTAAGCATCCAACTTCTGCTCAGGTCATGATCTCGCAGTCCGTGGGTTCGAGCCCCCCGTCGGGCTCTGTGCTGACAGCTCAGAGCCTGGAGCCTGTTTCAGATTCTGTGTCTCCCTCTCTCTCTGCCCCTCCCCATTCATGCTCTGTCTCTCTCTGTCTCAAAAATAAATAAACGTTAAAAAATTAAAAAATAAATAAATAAATAAAAGGCAGGCAGGCTTTCTGAGGCACCTGGCTGGCTCGGTCAGTGCATCAAGTGACTCTTGATCTCCAGGGTGTGAGTTCTAGCTCCATGTTGGGTGTAGAGATTACTTAAAAAAAAATAAAATCTTAAAAAAAAAAAAAAAAAGAAACCCAAAACTTAAAAGGCAGACATTCCTGTAGCAAACATAGAAAGAAAATAAAGTAATAGAGGTTACAACCCGCTTGAAGAGGAAAGAATCTGGGGGTTTGGGGTGGGAGAAGCTTGGGTTTTGTCAGACAGCACCCTATACTCTAGAAGTTAGTAAGGGGGAGACCAGGATTCCTGGGGTTTTTGGCATCTTTGGTTTCCAGAGAGTAGAAGCTATGGCACTGGGGGTTGGAGAGTACTGGGGAACTAAGGAATTGAAGCCAGGGAGGGGAGGTTATGATCTTTTAAGACCTTTGGCAATGGAGGGGAGACGAGTAACTAGTGGGGGATGTGGCATTTCAGTGCAATGTGGTTTGGGGTGTTAAAAAACGTGTATCACCTGAGTAAATATGAAGATGTAATTGGCCTTACTAAACACTTCATGAATTGGGAACGCCTGGCTGGCTCAGTCAGTGGAGCATGTAACGCTTGATCTCCGGGTTGTGGGTTCGAGCCCCACATTGGGCGTAGAGATTACTTAAAAATAAAATAATTTGAAAAAAAAACCCAACAATTCATGAATCAGGCAACATCCCATCTAGCAAATAGAAAGGAACTTCAAGTTTTATAAAATGGAAGATTTTTATAGAAAGGAGAGTGGAGCAAGGAAGTTACTAGCAAAAGAAAAGAAAGAATTGTTTCAGGCACTGTCACTTTCCTTAGGAGGAATAACATGGGGTCTTAACTTGTAGATTTCCTCATATCCTTTGGGTGGTGGATAGAGAGGGCCATGCAGCAGATGACCTCATTGGTGCTGACTGCAAAATTCCTGACTAACTGGCTAAGACTATATTTCTTGAGGGGGGTGGGGGGGAGGGAAGACTACATTTTACAGAGGGGTTGAAACTGCAATTAGGTTAGGTATTAAGCCCTAGTTTGGTTACTTGCCTTGGTGTCAGTGACTCTGTCATGGGCCTGTGGTTGATTTTAGAGAGGGATGTGAACAGATTGCCATTGTGAAAGAGGAGCAGGTTACAACCTGAGTAGAGTTGGGGCTGGCCCTTGGTATGAGTAGTGAAGGGGTTTGGATACTTCCTGTCTCCAGATTGCAGGATGCTGAAGTTCATGTACTCTTAAGTTCTGTAACCTGTCAAAATTTAGTCTGGAGGTAGCCTCCATCCCCTCGATTTTTCTCTCCCCCTCTAACTTCCTTCCCCTTATTTTTCTGTTTAAATTTCTTTGATCCATTTGGATTTTATTCTTTAAAAAAATTTTTTTAATGCTTTATTTATCTTAGAGACAGAGCACAAGCAGGGGAGGGGTAGAGAGAGAGGGAGACACAGAATCCAAAGCAGGCTCCAGGCTCCGAGCTGTCGGCACAGAACCTGACACAGGGCTCGAACCCATGAACCAGGAGGTCATGACCTGAGCCAAAGTCGGCTGCTCAACCGACTGAACCACCCAGGCGCCCCTTTTTGGATTTTATTCTTAGGAAAATCCTGTTCAGTGTGGAGCCCAACGCAGAGCTCAAACCCACAGACTGAGATCATGCCCCGAGCTGAACTCAAGAGTTGGATGCTCAACTGAACTACCCAGTCTCCCTTGGAAGACATTAAAAGGCATCCCTTTTAATTCCCCATCTGAAGCTTAGATGTCTTTTTATTTTATTTATTTATTTTTTTAAGTTTATTGTTATTTATCTTGAGAGAGATGTTGAGAGAAAGTCACGGGAGGTTAGAGAGAGAGGGAAACTGTCAGTGCAGAGCCCAATGTGGGGCCCAAACTCACAAACCATGAGATCATGACCTGAGCCAAAATTAAGAGTCAGGTGCTTAACTGACTGAGCCACCCAGGCGCCCCCTAGATGTCTTTTTAAAATGCCCCTTCTAATTTTTTTAATTTTTAAAAGATTTTTTTATCTTTTTAAAGTTTGTTTATTTAGTTATTTAGAAGAGGGGTAGGTGTGGAGAGAAAGAATCCCAAGCAGGCTCTGTTGTGAGTGCAGAGCCCGCTGCAGGGCTTGATCTCATGAACTGTGAGATCATGAATTGAGGTGAAGTCAGTTGCTCAACAGACTTGAATCACCCAGACACCCCTCTAATTTACTTTTGTGGTAATCAAAGAACATATTCTGTACATATTAATTCCTTTTAAAGCCATTGTTTTATGTGAATGTTCCATGTGCTCTTAAAAAAAAATATGCTCAAAGAACATATTCTGTACATATTAATTCCTTTTAAAGCTATTGTTTTATGTGAATGTTCCATGTGCTCTTAAAAAGAACATATATTCTACAGTTATTGGGTACAGGGTTCAAGTTGATTGCTGGTATTGCTCAAATCTTCTCCATTACTGATTTTTTGGTGGTGGTGGTGGAAATCATCTAATTCTCTCAGTTACTGGGAGAAGGGTGTTTTCCAAACATGATTGTGTTTTTTGTCTCTCCCATTCTGTCATCTTTTATTTAATGTATTTTGAAATTCTATTAAGTGTACACACATTTATGATTGTTGTTTCCTTAATGAATTGATCCTCTTATAAAATGATCCATTTTATCTCTGGTAATATTCTTTATCTTCAAATGTTTGTCTGATGGTTATGCCATCCGTTTAACTTTCACCCTATTTTAGCCTTTTTTTAAAAAGTAAGCTCTATGCCCAATGTAGCCCTTGAACTCAGAGATCAAGAGTTGCATGCTCTACTGATCGAGCCAGCCAGGAGCCCCATCAACCGATTTGGGTCTTATACCGTAAAACCTTGGTTTGTGAGCATAATTCATTCTGGAAGTATGCTTATAATCCAAAGCACTTGTATATCAAAGCTCATTTCAAGAACCATTGGCTCAGTTGTGATCATGTGATATTTGGCGTCACATACTAATCGTATTGCAAGACATGGCTTGTCTCTCAAGTTAAAATTTATTAGAAATGTTTGGTAGTCTTGCGGAACACTCGCAGAACAAGTTACTCGCAATCCAAGGTTTTACTATATTCAAAAGTGTGTCTCTTATAAGCAACATGTAGTTAGGACTTGCTTTTTGATCCAGTCTGACAATCTTTGCCTTTTAACTGGATGTTTAGATCATTTACATTTAATGTAATTATTCATGTTTGAACTTGAGACTATGTATTATTGGCCATTTTCATTTTCCCTTCGGTTCTTAATTTTTTATCTTTTTTTTGAGGAGGGGAGCATTCATTGAATGTTTTTAAGTAGTCTGTCCTCCTCTATTGCCTTTTTATTTCTTAAAATGTTGTAAGCATTATGGTATTGTAGCATCTTGAAGAAGGGATATAAGTCAGAAATTCACCATTAGTAATGGAATCCATTATAGGTGCGTCAGTACTAGATACTGACCAAATCTTTATAGCAAATGATGAATTAACATTCATGATATTTTAAAACTGTATTTCTGCCTTATAAAAAATAATACATAGTTATCAGAGGAAATCTGGGAAATAACAGAAAAGTATAAAGAAGAAAGTAAATATCATTTGTAATCCCAGAGAGAACAAACCCTGTTAGTATTTTGTTTTATTTCATTCTAGTATTGAAGTACAGTAAATTAGGGGTGCTTGGGTGGCTCCGTCAGTTAAGTGTCCAACTCTTGATCTTGGCTCAGGTCATGAACTCACAGTTCATGAGATTGAGCTGTGTCAGGCTCCGTGCTGACAGTGTGGAGTCTGTTTGGGATTCTCTCTCTCCCTCTCTCTCTCTGCCCCTCCCCAGCATGTGCTCTCTCTTTAAATAAATAAATAAATAAGTAAACTTAAAATGCAATAAATTAGACCATACTGTATGCACTTTATGTATGTATGTATGTATGTCTGTATTGTGCATGAGTGGGGAGTGGGGGCAAAGGGAAGGAGAGAGAGAAAATCTCAAGCAGCCTCCAGGCCCAGCTCAGAGCTTGATGTGGGGCTTGATCTCATGACCCTGGGATCACTACCTGAGCTGAAATCAGGAGTCAGATGCTCAACCAATGGAGCCACCCATGTGCCATGGTGTGTACTATTTTATATCCTAACTTGTTATCACATGACATTGTGAGCATTTTTACATAAGACTTCTGTTTACATATATATTTGAGAGAGAGAGAGAGAGACAGACAGACAGAGGATCACAAGCCAGCTCTGCACTGACAGCAGAGAGCCCGATGTGGGGCTCGACCCCACAAACCACTAGACCATAACCTTAGCCGAAGACCAACAGTTAACTGAAAATTCTTAAAAGTAAACATTGTAATTGGTGTATCGCATTTAATCTATCATATCAAAATTTATTTCATATTTTCCTTTTATTAGATAGTGTATTTTTATTTTTAGTTTTGTTTATTCATTTTTTAAGACTTTAAAAGTAATCTCTGCCCCCAACATGGGGCATAAACTTACAACCTGAGATCAAGAGTCACATGTTCCACCAACTGAGCCTGCCAGGCACCCCTATTGTATTTCTTACAAACAAAAACAAAAACAACACCACACACACACACACACACACACACACACACACACACACACAATTATTATAAATAAGTCTTATGTACTCTTTCTCTATGTCCTGCCTCTTTAGGTTAGAGCTCTGGAAACATTCCTGTTGTCACACAATGTGAACATGCATTCCTAAAAAGTCACACTATGCAAAATTGCATAATAAAAACCACAGGCCTTAAGGGAAAATGGGGACGCTTAGTCGGTTGACCCTCTTTGACTCTTGATTTTGGCTCAGGTCATGATTTCAGAGTTACGGGATCAAGTCCTTTGTGGAGCTCTGCACTGAGTGTGGAGCCTGCTTGGGATTCTCTCTTCCACTCTCTCTCTCCCCTCTATCCTCATCTCACCCTACCTTGTACTCTTTCTAAAAACAAAACAAAACAAAACAAAAGGCAAACTATTTAAAATGGTATTACGGTTTTACAAATGTTAAGTGGTTAAGAAGAAATACGTAAATACTATGAAAAGTTTGGTACTTGATCTCAAAAAGATGGAAATTTGATTGTGAAAGTAGGTGTTGAAAGAGTTGTAGCTTATGAGTTACTGTGAAGTTGTGGAAGGAGGGTTATCTGAAATTGGATGTGTGTAACACCACATGTGCTTTGGAAGTTCCTAAGTGCTGTTTGAACTGAGGCATGCATTTCAAGTATTCCTGTGTAGCTCCATTCAGCTGAGTGCAGTTTTCTGCCTTCAGTGAGTGTCTCCCACAGACATAATTACACATCCTGCTGTGTTCAAATTGTTCTCTAACATGGCAGGGGAGGAAGAGGTTTTCTTTGACTTTCCTAGTATGTCTGGCTGACACAGACAGATTAACAGGAGAAAGCCATACACGTTTATTTAATATAAGTTTTATGTGATTTGGGAGCCCTCCGAATGAAATAAAGACCTAAAAAAATGGCATAACCTGCTTGCTTTTATATTAGGTTGAACAAAGAGAGGCAGGTGTGGAAAAGTGACTTAACTGTGTGGGGAGATCTAGAAAGAAAAGAATTATTTTAAAGCTTGTATATTTATTTTGAAAGAGAGAGAATCCCAAGCAGGCCCTGCACTGGTGCAGTGGGGCTCGGAACCCACAAACTGTGAGATCATGACCTGAGCCGAAATCAAGAGCTGGATGCTTAACCAACTGAGCCACCCAGGTGCTCCAAGAATTATTTTCACAAGGAATGTTTGTTTAGGATTTGCTCCATCTCAACTTCTGGTCCTTCATGGGTCCTTCATAAGAATGTCTTCCTTCTTCCTGGTAAAGGGAGGACACCTTACTGGAATTTATCCCCTGCTTTCAAGGAGAAAAAGGAAGGCCAGAGTGCCCTTCTTGTACCTGCTGTTTCTCGGGTGCCTTTAACTCAAAATAATCAATATAGCAAAGTATTGTATTTTGGGGTGACATGCTCTAAAGTCCTTTAGAATCAACCCTCTTGGAACAAATATAGCTCAGAAGCCCCGGGCATTGGAGACGTTCCTCACTAAGGCTGAGCGACCAATTCATGCTCCTGTTAGCCGTATGAGGGAGTTGGCCCCCCTGCCTCCCTTTGGACTAACTCCCAGAAAGTTGGTGCTGGAAGTGGCTGGAAGGGTCTTCTGCTCCTCCTCCCCAATTGTGCTCAGATTTCTTGTACTATAATAAGCAAATAACTCCAGAGACCGGAACTTCCTATCTTTGGAAGCAGCTCTCCTTCATTTTAGGGAGCTCTGGTTTAATTCTTCCTGTGGGCCTCCCAAGGCTGAAATGACCCAGTGGCTGGGATCTTGGAGGGGGAGGCAGTCATTTTGCATAGTAGTAAGAAGAGGCAGGCAGTGTTGAAGGTGGGCACAGGCCGTAAGAGGACCACAGTTGGGGGCACCTGGGTGGCTCAGTTGGTTAGGCGACTGACTTCGGCTCGGGTCATGATCTCACAGTTTGTGAGTTCGAGCCCCACGTCGGGCTCTGTGCTGACAGCTCAGAGCCTGGAGCCTGCTTTGGATTCTGTGTCTCCCCCTCTCTCTGTCCTCTTCCCTGCTCACATTCTGTGTCTCTCTGTCTCTCAATAATAAATAAACTTTAAAAAAATTTATAAAAAAAAAAAAAAAGAGGACCACAGTTGTGTTGATGCTGCTGCTTATGGGAATCCACAGCGTCCATCCAAACCATATACTGAAAATTGGGACATGCTGACAAAGGGGAATTGGGCCTCTGGGTATGAGAAATTTCAGTTGGAAGCCAAAATATTTGGAACTTTTAGTACACTTAAATAGTTTTTAAGGATAATGGTCAGGCAGTTTGAAATTAGAACCATTTTGGGAAATCTTTGGTTGGTGGCAAGCCACCTAAAGTCTCACTGCTGACTTTCTGATGGGAGCAATAGCTGTCACTCCTGGTCGTGGGTTACTGTTTTCACAAACAAAACACCCAGGTGTCCCATCCCCTCTCTTCTCTTAAACTCCCACGTAATTGTTTAAATTTTTTTCCCAGCGAGGCACCTGGGTGGCTCATTCGGTTGGACATCCAACTTCGGCTCAGGTCATGATCTCGTTGTGGTTTGTGGGTTCGAGTCCCATGTCAGGCTCTGTGCTGACAGCTAAGAGCCTGGATCCTGCTTGGAATTATGTCTCCCTCTCTCTCTGACCCTCCCCTGCTCATGCTTGCTCTCTCTCTCGAAAATAAGTAAATGTTTTTAAAATTTTTTTCCCTAGAAAATTCTACTCTGTCTGTGAGTCATGGGATTTAACAGAAAGCAGTTTTTAAGAATGTGCTTTCTTACCCAGTGATGTAGTTTGTGAAAGTTGCAGGTTGCTGAATACGGGATATTAGGCCATTTAGAAAGAGCTGGTTAACCAATGAGCCACTCTATGCAAATTATCATGCTCAGCAGTAGCTTCTGGTTGCAGGCTTTGAAAAGCATGAAGTAGTAAATTATTTCCTTATGATGGGGGGAAGAGAGCAATGAGGGTTGTCATGAGATTACATTTTCTTAGGAGCAAGAGGTCCAGCAGAGCTGAGTCTCTGACTTCTACACTTGATCTTAGCCAAAAGGCCAAGAAGCGATTCTCTGACTTCTTTTACCTGCTGTGGTGTGGCAGAAAGAAAGCAGGGCTTGGAGTGCTGGAGAAGAAGGCTAATTAATGCTCATTCCACTTGCCTCTCATTATGGAGAGTCTGAGGGTATTCCCAGATTACTTGGGAGATGCCCCTCCTCTCTTCCAAGTAGCATTATCCATCCATTACCTCTTTCTGATGTTTGTAAGACTTTGAGAATAGTAAGTATTAGTACTGTTAATAAAGTCTGGAGCTCCTGATCACATATTATCTATTCTATAAGGCTGTCATTAGAAGAAATAAAGAGAAAGCTGTAGACTGGTTAAATGAGCTATAGCATTTGGAAGGACGGATGTGAGCTAGTGTGTCCCAGGGCAGTGCTATTGGTATGTTGGGTATGTCAGTTCTTTCTTGTGAGGGACTCTTATGAAGAGCTGACATATAGCATTCTTAATAACCCTCAGATGTCAGTAGCACTCACCAGCCTTTGTGAAAACACTGTCCCCACCTTTATGACCTGTGACCCACAAAGCCCCAGGAGGATGGCCTGGTGCTGCCTAGATAAGAACTACTGAATGCTCTGGGCTTGATTTTTTTTTTTTTTTTTTTCATACAGGTTAGAGTTCTTGCAAAACAGACTGAATCCTCCCCAGTGTGGTACAGCTATAGAGGTGAAAAAGGACACAAGCAAAGTAGATTATTCTCTCCCACAGCACCACCTTGACATAAAGGAAATACAGTAAAAATTTGACACAATGATGGCACGTTGTACTTTGGATGTGGTTTACTTGATTATTATTATTTTTTATTTAAAAAAACTTGTTAAAGATTTTATTTTTGAGTAATCTCTACACCCAATGTGGGGCTCGAACTCACGACCCTGAGATCAAGTCGCATGTTCTACCCACTGAGTCAGCCGGGCACCCCTGGATGTGGTTTACTTAATTGTTTTATTTTTTAAAGTTTATGGGGCGCCTGGGTGGCTCAGTTGGTTAAGCGTCCGACTTCGGCTCAGGTCATGATCTCATGGTCCGTGAGTTCAAGCCCTGCATCGGGCTGTGTGCTGACAGCTCAGAGCCTGGAGCCTGCTTCAGATTCTGTGTCTCCCTGTCTCTCTGACCCTCCCCCATTCATGCTCTGTCTCTCTCTGTCTCAAAAATAAATAAACATAAAAAAAAATAAAGTTTATTTATTTATTTGGGGGGAGGGGAGACAGAGGGAGGGGGAGGGGCGGAGAGAGAGAATCCTAAGCAGGCTGGAACCCATGAACCGTGAGATCATGACTTGAGCTGCAATCAAGAGCAGGGCGCTTAACCGACTGAGCCACCCAGGCACCCGGATGTGGTTTGCTTTAAATGTTACTCAGAAGTATTATATTAAGATTTAGTGCTTTAGATATGCCAGTTAAATGAGCTTATGTTTGATAGGAAAAGGAAAAAGCATGCTTTATCGTGGGAGAGAGAATTCATTTAGACCTATTTCTGGTGTGCATTAAAAAAATTTTTTTTAATGTTTATTTATTTTTGAGACAGAGAGAGACAGAGCATGAATGGGGGAGGGTCAGAGAGAGTGGGAGACAGAATCTGAAGCAGGATGTCAGCACAGAGCCCAACGTGGAGCTCGAACTCACAGACTGTGAGATCATGACCTGTGCCAAAGTCAGAAGCTCAATGGACTGAGGCCACCCAGGTGCCCCTTTCTGGTGTGCATTTTAAAAAGGCTTTTTTTGTTGTTGTTGTTGATAGTCCAGAGGCAGTATAGTTGAGTAGCTGTGATGGGCAGCTTGAGTTTAGATGTAGTCTCTGCCCCTTACCATTGGTGTGCCTTTCATTGGTCCTTTAGTTTACCTACCTGTGAAATGTAGTCACTGATATCTTCATAGGATTTTGCACTTGGAACAGTAACAGACCCAGAATGTGGGTTCATAAATGTTCCCTGTTAGGGGTGGGCTGGCACACTTTGTTGGGATAACAGTACGCAAATTCTAAGTTGTGAATAAGCCTCTTTTGAGGTTTGATCCGTGCCCTTTACATCAGAATAGATAATGTATAGCTCTAATATTTAACCATATTAAAGTAGGTTAAAGGGATCCAAAAAAGTCTTAAGAGAAAAGATTAGTGAACTTCTAAAATAATGATCTTGGAATGCCTAAGGTTTTTCTAGTTGTGATGGAAGATACATAAAACAAATTGATGAATTTGACTATACAAAAGTTTAGGAACTTGTCCTGAGTAAAAGATAAATAAAGTTGAACAAAGTGATTTATAGGAAAAAGGTCTGTTTTCCTTAGTGTGCCAAAAGAGTTTTTATAAATCAGTGGAAAAGACACACAGTGGAAAAATGGACAAAGGGTAGGGATAGACACCTTAGGGGAAAAAAAAGTGGAAATAGTTGGTAAATATGTGAGAAGGTGCTCAGTCTTACTCATAACTAAAAGAAAAAAGTTTTTTAATATTTATTTATTTTTGAGAGACAGAGCATGAGCGGGAAAGGGGCAGAGAGAGAAGAAGACACAGAATTTGAAGCAGGCTCCAGGCTCTGAGCTGTTACCACAGAGCCCGACACGGGGCTTGAACCCATGAACTGTGAGATCATGACCTGAATTGAAGTTGGTTGCTTAACCGACTGAGCCACCCGGGTGCCCCAACAGTCTTACTCATAATTAAAAAATTCAATTAAAAATGGAGATATTTTTTCACTAATCAGATTGGTAGTTAAAAAGTATAATACCCTTGGGGTACATGGGTGGCCCAGTTGGTTAAGCATCCGACTCTTGATTTTGGCTCAGGTCATGATCTCACTGTTCCTGGGATTAAGCCCCGCACAGTGCAGAGCCTGCTTGGGATTCTCCCTCTCTAATAAATAAATAAACATTAAAAAAAAGAAGTATAATACCCAGAGTTGACAAGGTGATAAGAAACCAACCTTTGTGGGTTCATGGCTCATTCATTTCTGAAGGAATATTTAAATTAGCATAATCATTTTGAATCATCATTAAATTGGTCTGTGTTCGTGGATCTAGTAATTCTACTGTTTTTTTGTATTGGAAGTAAATGTGGAACATCTTAATTCATCATTAATCATGAAAACTGATTTAAAAAAATTTATTAGTCTTCCATCAATGGAATATTAGGTCGCCACTAAAAAAATGAGGTAAATTTGTGTGTGCAGACAGGGAGAGATGTCTAAGATGTGGTGTTTAATAGGGATTAAAGAAAAGTGTGTGTATAATGAACCCAATGTACAGGGGTTCAAAAGGAATAGGCACATATGTATGTAAGTATGTCAGCATTTGTATATGCATAAAAATTTCTGAGCGTTTTAAAGACCTATTGTCATGTGTAGAAACTGTTACATATGGAGGACTATATACTGTTATATATACAAGATATATATAGAAACTGTCAACCGTGGTTATTGCTTTGGAGTAAGAACAGGAGGTTGGGCGGTAGGGGATAATGTAGGGAGCATTTGTTTTTCATTTGATATCTTGATGTGCTGTTTGAATTTATTGTGAGCATGTGTTTGTTACTTTCAAAATTTTCAGTCTTAGATTGTAGCAAACTGAAACAAATGTGTGAATTTCAACATGTTGTATAATTGCGTTTTCTGGCACTGTTTTCATTCTTGATACTACCTCTGCCCCTCAAGGGAGATGGTGGTGGTAGTATATATGTTATATATATGAAATGGGTTTAGACGTAATAGATTTAACTCATTTTTACATTAAGACAGGAAACTGAGATGATTAATTTGGCTGCACAGTTGGTACAGATATGTAGTGTATCTGCATTATCCACAAGTTGCATATGTAAATATAGATTTTTCATAACTAAAGTATACTAAAGTGAATAGAGCTAGAAAAAAAAGAAGATTATAGTTAAACTGTCAAATCAGTTTTTGTAAGTGTCTCCAGCTGGCTGTGGATTATTAGGATGCATTGAGAGGGCTGCTTGATATGACAAGAAAATTGTTGGAGAAATGGGAGCTCCAATATCATCCATTGCCATTGTACAGTCTCTTAAGAAAGCTAAATGTTGAAAGGTCCATGAAATACTTTATGTAAACTTTACAAAGCATTTTATAGCTGACCAATAAGTTAAGCACATGAAACAATTTCAGCTTTTCCAAGCGCTAGGAATTTGTCCTTGGGGACACTATATTCCTGTTTAAATTAACAGGTGTTCAAAAAAAATCTCATAGTTTCATTTTTATTCTTAAAGTGGAGTTGGAGAAATGCCTAAGCTTTTACTTTTCTGTTGTGAAATATCCAACTTTAAAAAAAATCATGGGGATACTATCTGGGTGGCTCAGTCGGTTAAGCATCTGACTTCAGCCCGGGTCATGATCTTGGGGTCTGTGAGTTCAAGCCTCTCGTTGGCCCCTGTGCTGACAGCTCAGAGCCTGGAGCCTGCTTCAAATTCTGTGTCTTCCTCTCTCTGCCCCTCCCCTGCTCATACGTTGCCTCTCTTTCTCTCTCTCTCTCAAAAATAAAATAAACATTAAAAAAAATTGAAAAAGTCATGATTTGAGGTTGTCCCCCCCCACTTCCCTGTTTCTTTTTAAAAATAATACTTAATTTTTTTTTAACATTTATTTATTATTTATTTTTTAAGTTTATTTATTTATTTTGAGACAGAGAGAGCAGGGAAGCGGCAGAGAGAGAGAGAGAAAGAGAGAGAGAGAGAACACTCAGAGCCCGATGCGGGACTTGAACCCATGAACTCTGAGATCATGACCTGAGTGGAAATCAAGAGTCAGAGTCAGACACTTAACTGACTGAACCACCCACGCACCCCATAATGTTTATTAATTTTGAGAGAGAGAGAAAGAGCATGTGTGTGAGTTGGGGAGAGGTGCAGAGGGAGAGGGAGAGAGAGAGAATCTTAAACAGGCTTTGTACTGAGCTTGATCACACCACCCTGGGATCATGACCTGAGCCAAAATCAAAAGTCAGATGCTCAACTGACTAAGCCACCCAGGTGTCCCTGTATGTCCCCTCACATTCTCACCAACTGTCATTATTGTCCTTTTTTTTTTTAAATTAAAAAAAGTTAAAAAAAATTTTTTTAAATGTTTATTTATTTTTGAGACAGAGAGAGACAAAGCATGAATGGGAGAGGGTCAGAGAGAGAGGGAGACACAGAATCTGAAGCAGGCTCCAGGCTCTGAGCTGTCAGCACAGAGCCCGACGCGGGGCTTGAACTCACGGACTGTGAGATCATGACCTGAACCAAAGTCGGACGCTTAACCAACTGAGCCACCCAGGCGCCCCTAAAAAAAGTTTTTTTAAACTAGAGTCACCCTAGTGGGTATGAAGTAGCATCTCATTTTGATTTTGATTTGCATTTTCCTGATGAGCGATGATGTAGAACATCTTTTCAGGTGCTTACTAACCATTTGTATATCTTGGGAGAAATGTCTGTTCAGATCCTTTGCCCATTTCTAAACTGGGCTTTTTTTTTAAATTACTGAATTAAAAAAAATTTTTTTTTAAGTGTTCATTTCTTTTTGAGAAAGAGACAGAGTGCAGGGGAGGGTAGATAGAGGAGAGACAAACACAGAATCCAAAGCAGGCTTTAGGTTCTGAGTTGTCAGCACAAAGCCCAACATAGGGCTTAAACCCACAATACCTGAGCCAAAGTCAGACGCTTAACCGACTGAGCCACCCAGGTGCCCATTTTATTACTGAATTTTATAAGTTCTTCATATATTCTAGATACCAACTCCTTATAAGGTAGGTAATTTCAGATATTTTCTGTTACTCTGGGAGTTTCTTTTCACTTTCTTGATGATATCATTTGTAGTATAAAATATTTTAATCAATGTAGTTCAGTTTATCTATTTTTTCTCTCGTTGCTTGTGCTTTTGGTTTTGTACCTAAGAAATTTTTACCTAACTCAAGGTCATGAAGATTTAGTGCTGTGTTTTGTTCTAACAGGTTCATAGTTTTCACTAATACGTTTAGGTCTTGGGTACATTTTGAGTTAATTTTAGCATATGGCATAAGAAAGGGGTCCAACTTCATTCTTTTGCATTTGCATGCCCAGTTCCAACATCATTTTTTGAAAATACTCTTTTTTTCTCCATTGAATTATCTTGACCCACTTGTCAAAAATTCATTGGACCATAAATGTTAGGATTTATTTCTGGCCTCTCAATTCAATTAATTTCTAAAAATTGACTATACATTGGAGGAATTATTCATCTGGGATTTAGACACAGTGGGACTGTCAATTGGTGGGCTGGAAATGGCAGTTTGGTGACTGGTGACTAGTCACTCCTAGATGGTTGACTCATCTCTGTGTGATCATGAGATTAAATATTACTGTGGTTTAATTATAAGTAACAAAAGGCTGTTGTTAGAGGCGTGAGAAATGATTTTCTTTGTGCAAATCACAGAATATAAATACTGCAGCAGTAGAAACTGGAGCCATTCATATATCACAGTTAAACTGCTCCTGGGTAATGGAGTTGTCAGGATTAAAGTGCACTTCCTTGCCATATGGAGCAGTAGCTGGTTCTTTATTTGATATTTTCACTTATCAAAAAATAAGTTGGGGTGCCTGGGTGGCTCAGTCGGTTGAGTGTCCAACTTCGGCTCAGGTCCTGATCTCACCGTTCCTGAGTTTGAGCCCCGAGTCGGGCTCTGTGCTGATAGCTCAGAGCCTGGAGCCTGCTTCGGACCCGGTGTCTCCCTCTCTCTCTGCCCCTCCCCCGCTCGTGCTCTGTCTGTCTCTCTGTCTGAAACAAACAAAACATTAAAAAAATAAGTTAATTGGAAAATGAATTTTCATTCAGTTTTCCAAAATAATAATTTTTTAAAGCGCTATTACCTTTCTCCTTTTTAGCTTTTTTTTTTTTTTTTTTTAAGTAATCTCAACCCCCAGACATGGGTTTCAGGCTCACGACTCAGATCAAGAGTTGCATGCTCTACTGACTGCGCCAGCCAGGTGCCCCCCCTTTTATATTTTCTATATTCACCTGGTTAGGTGGTTAAGAATGCTGACTTTCTTTTTTAGTTGAAAAGGGCTGGCTTTGAAGTCACGTCTGGGTCTGGCCCTTGTTCTCACCCCTAATGAGCTGTGACCTTGGGTGACTTATTTTCTCAAGCCCAAGTATGTCATTACTACAGTGGAGATAATAATAAAAGTAACTGCCTCCTGAGTTGGGAGAGATTGTCCACATATAACAGAGCCATCAGAGCACTTGGAACTGAGTGCTGCACAAATGGGTGCAGTTGCCTTTGTTGTAATTTTTTAGATAGTTCTAACCTACCGCTCCCTGTGCTCCCACCATCCCCCAAGCCCTCTCTGGAAAACGTCGACAAACAGGAACACTGAGGGGATTCAATTTTTGGTCAGATGTGACGTTTGGGTGATGGGGCTAAGAGTGCTTGAGCTGCATGTTCCTGGAGCAGGTTGAGCTGCTGGGAGGAAGGGAACCGCCGGGAGTTTCCTTGAGCGTTGGGAAGCAAGCTGGCAACCAGGGAAGTCTTCCTAAGCGTCAGCTTCATGTTGAGTGCGAGGAAATGAGATGATAGATGCTTTGGAGTAGCTAGGTTCACATCCTAGTCCTGTAAATCTCCAAGCTTCTTCCTTTTTAAGAACACTAAGAATAATATCGGTCACTAACATTGTTGTAAGTGCTTTGAATACCTTTTCTATCCCAATAATCCCATGATGTGGGAAATACTATTATTTCTATTTTGTACATGAGGCAACCAAGGCGCAGAGTAGTTAAATAACCTTATAGTGAATGGAATGAGCGTTTATTTATTTTTTTAAGTTTATTTATTTTGAGAGAGAGTGTGTGTGACCTTGCAAGCGGGAGAGGGGCAGAGAGAGAGGGAGAGAGAGAATCTGCACTGTTAGTGTGGAGCCCAGCTCGGGGCTTGAACCCACAAACCATGAACTCATGACCTGAGCCAAAATCAAGAGTCAGTCGCTTAACCGATTGAACCACCCAGGCACCCCTGGAACGAGCATTTAATATAAGCTGCTGTAGAACACTGATTTATGTGCCAGGCACATGGGCTGATAAATAAGCACTTTAGAGGGCTGATCTCCTGTAATCCTTACAGATGTTCATCACCATAACTTTGATCATGGGGGAACTGTGTTTCGTATTGCCTCGCTGGCTAAGGGATTCTGCCTTACGTTAGGGAGCAAGTTTCTGTTGTTCACTTTTACTCTTTTATAGTGTTGACTTAAACTACAAATGTTTAATGCAGGGGAGTTCAAATTCTTATTTGTTTCTATTGATCATTTTTCAGTCTTTTTTTTTAACTTTATTTTTGAGAGACAGAGAGAGACAGAGACGGGGTGTGAACTGGGGAAGGGCAGAGAGAAGAGGGAGACACAGAATCCAAAGCAGGCTCCAGGCTCTGAGCGGTCAGCACAGAGCTGGACATGGGGCTCAGTCCCATGAACCATGAGATCATAACCTGAGCCAAAGTTGGATGCTTAGCTGACTGAGCCACCCAGGCGCCCCTATTGATCATTTTTCAGTTATTTGCTAACTTCAAGATTGGTCGCAAAACTATTTTATTTCATGCAGTCTGAAAAGAGATGATTCCAAGATGTTAAATTAGCAAAAATTTGTTTATATGTATGTAAAATCTTCAGGTGATATGTGTAAATAAAAATATATATATATGTATGGTAATTTTTATACGATCCATGATCTTGGAAGGTGGTATTTTGAGGGAAAGGGAATTTTCTGAACTTATCACTAAATTTGCTTTAAGCCTACGTATAATTTTTGTTTTCTGTCTTTTGCTTTTGAATCAAGTTGTAATAGTTAATTTCCTATGTATCTTAGAAGGAGTGGAAGGTATTCTAGTATTAGCAATGGGAAAAGTGAATCATGGGACATTTTAGAAATGGACGTTTTGTACAGAATCATAATGAATGAAAATGGAAGCACCTGTAAAATTCTGTACTTACTAGTTGAAAGAAGGCAGCTAATGGTACAGGAAACTTGGATTATGGGTTGGATTCTAGACTCCCTACAAGTGCCAAGCTTGGTTTCACTCTGTTTTATGCTTAGTGTCTGCATTAAAAAAAAGTTGTTTTTTTTTTTTTTAAATGTTTGTTTATTTTTGAGAGAGAGAGTGCGGGAGCAGAAGAGGGGTAGAGAGAGGGGGACAGAGAATCCAAAGTGGGCTCTGTGCTGACTGCCCAGAGGGTGATGCTGGGCTCAAACTCAAGAACCGTGAGATCACAAAGTCAAGGGTCAGACACTTACCGATCTGAATCACTCCAGGTGCCCTAGTGTCGGCATTTTTAACTGGGGCCCCAAATAATTGCTAGGAACTTTTTTTTCTTTTCTTTTCTTTTCTTTTTTTTTTTTTTAATGTTTATTCATTTTTGAGAGACAGAGAGAGACAGAGCATGAGTGGGGAAGGGGCAGAGAGAGAGGTAGACGCAGAATCCGAAGCAGGCTCCAGGCTCTGAGCTGTCAGCACAGAGCCCGACGTGGGGCTCGAACTCACGAACTGTGGTGAGATCATGACCTGAGCCAAAGTCGGGCACTCAACCGACTGAGCCACCCAGGCGCCCCTAGAAACTTTTGAACATCACCTCTCTCTGTAGAACATAATTTTATCACGAGCATGTATGTCTGCAGATCTTGATGGCTGCTCCATTTTAGAGATGGCACCGGAGAAGTCTGGGTAAGTTTTAGGGCCTTGCTGACTGAGTTCATATCTCAGGACCATAGGAAATTTCCTTCACTTCTATCTGCCTCAGCTTTCTCATGTGTGACAAGATGGAATCTACCTTCTTTTTCTGTGTCTTTTGTTAAATAACAGAAATTCAACCAAGTCAATTTTAAAGATTTGGCTTTATTCATCCATTCATGAAGGGCGACATCTGATCAAGCAAATAGAGGGGAGCTCAAATGGCTAGAGAAAAGGAAAGGTTTTTAAAAGTAGACAAGGAGTGGAAAAAAGGAAATTACTAGCAGAGAATACATTTATTTAGGCAAAGTCCCCTTCCTAAGGGGAGTGGAAGGGATCTGTCAGTAAATTTCCTGGTGCTGGTCAGGAAATTCTATGTTGATTGGTTAAAAGTTACATTTCCAGGGAGTTAACACTGCAGTTGGGTTAGGTATTAAGTCTTGGTTTACTGACCTGGGGTCTTAATCTAAGTGACACCATTTTGGGCCTGTGGTTTTATTTTTACCACATGGCTACTTTACTATTTTGTCTTTCCAATACCTTTTTAGAGTCCCTATAGCTTATATAAGTTTTCATGCCAAAAAATTAAGTAATACTTTCTCATTTGTGAAAAATGGCAAAAATGCCAATGAAAAAATGGTTAAATGAGTATCTATCTTGTGAGGTTGTGAGGATGAATTGAGTCTATGCTGGGGCGCCTGGCTGGCTCAGTTGGTGGAGCATATGATTCTGGGTCTCAGGGTTGTAAGTTCGAGCCCCACATTGGGTGTAGAGATCACTTAAAAATAAAAACATCTTTAGGAAAAAAAAATATGAATCTATGCCAAGAACTTAGGACCCTGCCTCGCACCTGGAAAATACATAACACAGTTTTTTATTATTTAAAGTATTAGTATTACTACCACTGCCAGAATTTATAAGAAGAGTGAAGAATGCCTTTCAGAAACACGGGGATGCCAGAGGCTGTGTCTGTGTTCTTACACCATTGGAGCGGTGGGGGCAGATCAGGAAGATGCGGGTCCAGCGGGCTCTGCCTCAGGCCTTACGTGCATGTATCCATCTGCTTTACCGTCTCTTGATTTTATGTACCTCTGTGGGGTCAGGAGAAGGAGGCTTCAAAACCCTGCACTCCACGTCTCCTGGAGATGTGACGATGTAGCAGAACTGTTTTTGGAATCCTTCTGGTCGTTGAAATCAGAAAGTCAGGTTTCCTCATGTGTAAGATGAGGATTGTGACACTTACAACATAGGGCTCTTTTGAAGATTAAATGGAGGAATGTCACGGAAGCACCTTACTGCAGTGCCTTGATACAGAGGAAGTGTTTAAGAAATGGTGGGTAAGTATTATTTATAATGAGTACAGGGTAGAAGGATCCGGTTGCCTGAGACAGTCTCATCTTTAATTATCAGTGTTTAATAGCAGCGCAGCATATAATTCTCTGCCTTAAGTTATGGAATTCTCTGCTTAAATTGTGGAACTTGCTGCAAAGTTTGTTTGCCCTTCTTGAATTCATGTGCTCCATGCACAAACATGCTTACATACGCAACTGCATATTATACCTGCACAGGAAATAACCCTATGCTCTCAAGGCAGTATTGAAGTTATTTCAACTGCCTTTTCTAGTGTTAGCGATCTCCACTCTCTCCTTGGTGCCATCTAGGTTTTGCTGCTCATTACCCTTATCCTTGCACTGTGCTATGTTAGAATAAGAATGAATTCCGAAAGGGATGTAACTTACCTAGGCTTTACATTCAAGTCTATAATGGGAATAATGCTACTCTGCCTGCCCATCATGTAGGGTGGTTAACAGGATAGAACAAGAGGAAGTTTGTGAAGGCATGATCCAAGTGTTACCCTTGAAAAAAAAATTTATATGTATACATACATATGTATATATTTAAATGTTTCTTTTTGAGCCAGAGGGAGGGAGAAGGCAGAGAGAGAGAGAGAGAGAGAGAGAGAGAGAGAATATCCCAAGCAGGCTTGCACTGTCAGCTCAGAGCCCAACACAGGGCTTGAACTCATGAATGGTGAGATCATGACCTGAGCCAAAACCAAGAGTCGGGACGCTCAACCAACTGAGTCACCCAGACATCCCCAAGTGTAACCCTTTGATGGGAGTGTAAGAATGGAGTGTTTAGCCTCATGCGGGAAGTAAGTACAGGCCTCAGCAAAGAGTTCAGCCCTTGCAAGTGAATGAAGTCAGGGTACAGCCCCCTGGAACATAGAATTCACACAGTTCTGATTCCATAATAGGCCTACCTGCTGTTATAATCTTTAAAATGAAAAGAGAGGAGCACCTGCCTGGCTCGGTAGGTAGAGCTTGTGACTCTTGATCTTGGGGCCATGAGTTCAAGCCGACCATGTTGGGCATAGAGCTTACTTGAAAAAAAAAAATGAAATGAAACAAAAAAAAAAAAAGAGGCAAATGCCTTCTCTTAGGTGGTAGAAATATTTTTATATTTGTCTTTGGTCTATGCCAGACATTTGGCGCTAATAAAAAAACAAATAAGCAGGCAAAATAAAACACGACCTGTCTCGCAAGCATCCTTGATGACCTCAGTTCGAAGTAGCATCTCCCTCTTGGGGGGCTGCACCATTCATTTAGCTCTCTGCCGGTCCATCTCATACCAGTTACTTCAATAAGAGTTCTGTCTCTCCTGGTAGACAATGACCTTCTGAAATATTCAACAGATATTTACAGAGCACCTGCTTTGTTGCAGGCCTCAGGCGAGGCACTGCAGACATTGCCTAGAATGAGATGGACAGTCTTTGCTTTGATGAAATATAGAGTCTAGTGAGGGAGGCAGATTTTAACTAAATCATTCCCAAGAGACCTAATTCCAGTGTGATTAGTTTTATGAAGTTAAGACAGTTTATAAAAGGAACTTAATCCAGCCAGTAGGATTAAGCAGGTCAGGCAGCAGCTTGGGGAAGCATTAGCCCTAGGGCTGCCATATAAGGTTGCGTAGTACTACGCAAAGGTAACCAGCTGAGAGGGAAGGTGGGAGCTGAGATGCTATGCCTGCTGGCTTGCTCATGCTGTGCCTTTTTCTAATTTCCAGAAATGCATCATGTAGAATACCAAGGGGCAGTTCCTGTTAACCGAGCCCCCCCATCTTTTCCCACCCTCCCAGCCCCCCGCAAAGGTATTACACTGATAATTAAACATTATAAAGCAGTGGGAAAAAATTGACTTAGAAGGCACCGAACTGAAGCAGAAACCCCAGTTCTTTCATTTACTGGGTGTGTCTTGGTTATTTGATCAACTTTCTCATGCATAATAGAGCTGGATAACACCATAGGGTTATGGTGAACATTAAATTCTATAACATATGTAAAGAGTTGAGTAAAGTATATGATGCACAGAATAGGTACTCACTAAATTGTGTTCGTAACAAACTTGTCAGTTGCTTATGTTAGCATTGTTTCTGTTACCCATTTTGTCCTAAGTTTTCTCAGTATTTCCCCAGTTTCTTCCTTGCCTTCTTTGGGAAGACTGGACATTGGCTAGAATTTCTGCATCACGCCTTCTTCCTTTCTAGTTGTTGAATGGGCAGTTGTATCATCAAAGGTTTAAATCTTCCGGGTTTCTCCATGTATGTCTGACAACTACTTTTTGTTTTGTTTTGTTTTTCCTGCTTTGGATTGCTTCATTTCAAGGTCTCCTGGATGCCTAAGGGTAACCTGGAATTTAGTCTGCAAAATGAGTTTTAATTTGATCAGAGCATTGACTCTCAGACTTGTTCTCGGAGTGGGGATCCTCTGTAAAGTCTGGTGTCCCTTATGGAGTATTCTGAAAAACTAGATAAGTTTTTACAGCAGAACATGATTATTATATATGGCCTATAAAATCCCAACATGTTTGTTCATGAAAAAGCAAGCTAAATATCACCTTCTGATTCCTGGTATTCCATTCCATGAATGGTTGTGATGTGTTCTTTCTGCTTGCCCTCTGCCTGTATACCTAATTAATTGAGAGTAGGTGAAGTTTCCCCAGGCCTCCTCCTGTTGCATCCACAGGACTCCTGAAACAGAATGCTACGGGCACCAGTGACTGTCACAGCAAAGTTTATTGCAACGAGAGGCAAGGCTGACGGATCAGGACTGACACTCTCGATCTTGATCAGAGTGCAGCCTCGAACAGCTGGGGTACAGTTTTTATAGTCGACCACATCGTCTTATCATCACCTGGGAACAGAAAAAAGAAATAGCTCCTAGATGGGGGTGGAAACAGTTCTGCCCTTAAGCCACAACCAGTTGACCTCCTTGACCCTGCCTCTGGCGCCCCTTTTAAAACAAGGCTGTTATCTCTTAGCCTACAGTGTCAACCAAAGCTGTTATTTTTCAAGGCTACAGGTTAGCCCTACACTACAATTTAACCCTTACACTCCCACCATCACCAGCAAGTCTGGGTCCAGAAAGGTTTCTCAGTTATTTCCTACTTTATTGCCATCCTCCCTCACCCCTCAGCTTCCCACCTGGGAACTCAGGCACAGTGCTGATTCCTTGGTCTCCATGGAGGGTGGGGGTACCCACTTCACTGGCAGCCCCGCCCCAACCTGTCCCACCCCCTGGGGCTCCCTGAACAACAAGACCTTGGATTTCTCTGGTGAAGGAAGGAGGGGCGAGACAGATCTAGAATCTTCAAAAGAGCCCTCTATTTGGTCCATCACCCACTCTGCCTAGATGAGAAATGCTAGGTTTGATTGAACAAATAACAGTAATTAAGGTCCATTTTCTGAACTGCCCACCCCTGGGGCCTGTTTACCTTGTAGCCGGATAACCATTCGTTTGGTGTGTATGTCAGCCTAGCCTTGTCGGCTATTGTGTTCCATTTGATGCTGGGTAACTTCAGTCTAGAGCTGATGGAAGAGCTCTGTCTTTATAGTTTTAAAAGCAGAGGGAACACCACTCCCAATATGAGTAAGTAACTTCCTGCATTAAAAAGAATGCCCCAGGGGAATCCTCTCTCTTAGGCTCCTCTGCTCCACCTTGCACTTGGTCACATAACCAGTGCTCCGATGAGTAGAAAATAAGAAGGCAAAAGCTGGGGTAGGGGTCCCCTCTATGAGAATATTTACACTTCTGTTGGTATTTTGATAGAAAAAATGTGACTCATAGGTTCCTTCATTTGGCCCTGGTTCCTTCTGCAAATTTTAGGAACAGCAACAGGACGCGTCTCAAATTGGGGGTTGGTTGCAGGGGAGGAGTTGCACGTGTATGACACTTCTCTGCTGGTTGGTACCATCGAGGCAGCTATACTTGAAGAAAAGCATCATCATAAATGCTGCCTCGGACTTTGTGCCAGCTGGCTTTGTCGTGAGGACCAGGCTGACAAGAGGGGGTAGTGATGAAATTCGCTGGGCATCTGCACAGCACTTCAAATGAAAAAGGCAATTAACTGCAGATATTTGCTTGTGGGGGAAAGGCATACACCCATTGATTCGTTCCTCTTTATGCTAGAAGTGGGAGACAGAGATAGATTTTGAAGATGAAAGGAGAGCAGAGTTGATAAGGCTTCCTGAAGTTTTGAAGGACTGAGGAAGGGTGGAATTAATGGCGAGAAAGTTTTTTCTCAGCTGTAGGAAAGCAGTACAGCTGTTACTTCAGCTCCAAGAAAAAGCTGTTAAACCAGGAGGCTTTCATCCTGAAAGATAGAGGCAGTTAGAGGGTGGAGGGCGGCCAGTGGGAAGGACGTGAGTTTACCCGTGAGAAATGAGGAGTCCAGGCCAGTGTGGGCCTTTCCTCTGTCCCCCTCCTCGCTCCTGCCCCCAAGTGCTGGAGCCTTCTGGGTCCGCCCACGGGTTTTCCAAACCAGAGGTCCCACGCCTGACATTTTTGTTTCCAATTTATGTATTCATTTACGTGCAAAGAGGTTCTAGATGTCACCTTCTATTGGGCTCTTTTGTGAATCTTAAAAAGTAGGATCGAATGAAATCCTGACTGCTGGAAAACCCGAGGTAGATGGCGCATACAGGTTTTTCCTTGCACAGAGCCACTGGAGCTAGACTAACCTTCACAGAGAGGCGTCTTGCCAGCGCGCGGAGGGTCAGAGGTGTCTCTTGAGCAGTGGCTTCTTTCTATGGCTTGGAAGAAGACTGGCCAGCACTTGACCCTGCACTTAGGTTGTGTGTGAGATTGGGGGTGGGGGAGGGACTTCCTGCTCTCTGTCTTCTCAGAATGGGGGGAGGGGAGAGGAAGGGAGGTACAACAGGGGACCGGGCACTTACCAGCCACAGCCTATGGCTGTTCAACAGCATTCAGTTTTGTGGCCACCCCAGGGTTAACTCATCGTGTGCCAGCCTTTCATTTTAACTGTTTTGTGATGGAAACTTTTCAAACTGTACTAGACACTTAGACCCTTACTGCCTTCTTACTGTGGTCAACAGTGTCATTTAAACCAATTTGTGGAGGGGCACCTGGGTGGCTCAGTCAGTTGAGCGAGCATCTGACTTCAGCTCAGGTCATGATCTCACAGTCCGTGAGTTCGAGCCCTGCGTCGGGCTCTGTGCTGACAGCTCAGAGCCTGGAGCCTGCTTCAGATTCTGTGTCTCCCTCTCTCTCTGTCCCTCCCCTGCTCATACTCTGTCTCTCTCTGTCTCAAAAATAAATAAAAACATTAAAAAAATTTTTTTAAAACCAATTTATGGAGACTTCATTTAGTTGTTTTGAATATCCGTTAGTCTTTGGCACTATAGATACAGAAGTGTGGGATCCAAAGGCTTGTCCCTCCTCCAGAAGTACTCAGTTGTCTCAAGTGGCGTGTGTTTCCTGGTCCACTGATGCTCATCACTGAATTTGTCCTTGAGCCAAATCACCTAACATTTCTGGGCCTCAGATTTCACATCAGCAACATGAGAGGACTGGACTGGACCAGAGGCTTTCACCCTAAGTGCTGGGTAGAATCTGGGGAATGCTGAATTTGACCTAAATCGACTAGAATGCAAGCTTCATGAGGAACTGTACCACCCGCCCCTGGTAGTGCCTGGTCGCCAGTAAGCATTAGGTAAATTTGGTGTATGAACACGTAAGCACATTTGTAGTATTATAGTGCATCCGTACCTTTTATACATTGGAGTTGCACAAAGGCTTCCATTTGTTGGGGAGAGGAGTGCCCTGCCAACCCACCTGAGCTCTGAGGTCACCCCCGCCCCAACTGTCTGATCCGCTGAGACAGGCCTGTTTCTGTTCTCCATCCCAGAACATCCTTGCATCAGGTTGGCTCTGTGGCCTCCATCCCCAGCCTGGGAAGTGCTCCGTGACTCGGTGGAGTTTGGGGATCAGGCTGCCAGGAGGCACCTCTTGGAAGGGGTTTGGCAGATTTTTCCCCTTGCAACATAACCCCCATGACAGAATTAGGCGAATTTTGGGGTTTGTGTTTCATTAATTGCTTGTGGATAAGTAGAACAAGCAGGATTTTTCCTCTCTTATTTTGATGAGAAGATTTTAAAAGTTTTAAAAAATGAACACCTCTCTTCCCATCCTACACTTACCATTTTGAATTTCAAGGTTTCATTTTCTTACACTTTTTTTTTCTTCTCCCTCCAGAACTTGCTTAACTCCTCCTTCTTAGATCTGTTCTGCTGCCGGTATTTGTGGCTTCAGTGGGTGCAAATGAATGTTCTGCCTGCCTTGTTTGTTCCTTACTGGAAGCAAAGTACAAAGATGGCTGTAGCTTTTGGCGGGTGGGAAGTGCTTCTATGTAAGTGGTCCAGCTTTTTCCCAGGTTGCTAGGATGCTCTCCTGGGTTTGGATCTCAGGAGCTTTATTCCCAAAAGTAGTTTCCTTCCAACCGATGGATTTATCAGCCATGTTAGAGCAGGAAATGAAAACATTGCTATAAAAGAGGTATTAATCATTTCGTCCCACCCCCCTCTCATCCTTACCTCTTTCTTTAGAACCTCAAGGACCAAGGAGAATGGGGATCTAGGGAGGAGGGACATGACAGATGGACTGATGATGTGTACACCTGGCTCTTTTTTTTTTTTTTTTTTTTTTTCCTATCACCTTGTGCCAGGCTCTGTGTTAACTTTATCTGAATTGTCTCATTTAATCTTACTAACGGTCCTTTGAAGTAGATGTTTTTATTCCCATTTTACAAATGAGGTCATTAATACTTAGGGGGTGGTAAAGAATTGGTGCACGGCCACATAAGCAGGCAGTATTCAAGCTTGGGTGTGAACCCAGATGGCCTGACCTCATAGCTCTTGATTTTAACCCTGAAAGCTGTGGTTTGCAGCAGAAGGGGGGAGGCAATTGTTCGAGACATTTCTGATTGTCACCACTTGTGAAGGAGACAGGGAGAGTGCTCCTGGCATCTAGTGGGTAGAGGCCCAGGAGGCTGCTTACCATCCTACCGTGCACAGGACAGCACCCCAACAAAGACTTACAGGGCCCCAAAATGCCCTAGTGCCGAGTTTGACCTGCCTCCTGGGAATGTTTGTTTTCTGTTGAACTGCCAGGAAGTGGAGTTAGTTAACCTTTTAACCTTAAACATAATAGATTCTGTCCTCTGACCTACAGAACTATATCAAATGTGGTGTTTTTTAGAAGAGATATAAGTGGAGGGTGGCGTGATGGAATGAGTCAAAGAATCCAGCTGCTATCTGAGGACCGAGAACTTGATCAACTTTTTTTTTTTAATTTTTTTTAATGTTTGTTTATTTTTGAGAGAGTGAGAGAGACAGAGCGTGAGTGGGGGAGGGGTGGAGAGAGAGACATACAGAATCTGAAGCAGGCTCCAGGCTCTAAGTGGTCAGCATAGAGCCCGATGTGGGGTTCGAACCCACGGATCACGAGATTATGACCTGAGCCAAAGTTGGAGCTCAACCGACTGAGCCACCAGGCCCCTCCCACTGTGTTTTTTGGGTGCTGAACGTAACCCTAACCTTGTGAGAAAAGAGACTCTCAGGGAGAACATTTTTGTCCAGGTACCACTGATCCCCAGAAGCCAGCACTGGCATCGTGTGTGTTCATAGCGTGCCTGTTTCAGACTCAGTCCCTGGGTACCCAGTGCCATTTAAGGAAGAACACTGACCCTTGACAGTGCTTTTCACTGAAATGATGTTAAGGGTAGAAACCAGTATATTCTGGTATGTCGAAACCTGCGTGAGAAACTACCTGTCAGAAACTCCTTTCTGGCAAACCCCCAGAATCTGGTTCCCACGGTCATGGCCAGGATTGTAAAAAACTCGGAGTTTTAAGGGATTCTTGAACTCAAAAGAGAAAAACTTAACAATTTTATTTATTTTTGATTATTGTTATTAATTTTTTAATGTTTATTTATTTTTGAGAGAGAGAGAGAGAGAGAGAGCGAGTGAGCAGGGGAGGGCCAGAGAGAGAGGAAGACACAGAACTCAAAGCAAGCTTCAGGCTCTGAGCTGTTAGCACAGAGCCCGACATGGGGCCCGAACTCACGAACTGTGAGATCATGGTCTTAGCTGAAGTCCTATGCCCAACCAACCAAACCACCCAGGCACCCCGAAGAACTTAAGAATTTTAGATGAAGGAAATATAAGAGCAGATTTTTGGGTTAGGCAAATGTATAGCTTCTTGTTCAACTCCTTGAACTTTTAGGTAGTTGTTTAATTTTTGTCGTTTCATTTTTATTTGCTTCAAATTCCACCAAGTAGAGGTTTCCTTATATGTATTAAATACTAACAAATATTACAAGGGTTAAGGAATTATCACTTTTCTATTGTGGTAAAAAATAGAAAATTTACCATCTTAACCAATTTTAAAGATAACAGTACAGTAGGAATTTTCTGGTTTTATCCCCCCAGTTACAGAGATGGTTCACTCTGGCTTTTCTCTCTCATATAGCTAAATTAGTAGTTTTCTTTTACTTATTGGCTGATTAAATTAATAAGTATTTGAATGTTTATTCACCTGTGAGAACAGAAACTTTGTTTTGTTTTCTTCCAAAATAGAAACGTGTTGTCATGTTTTTCTAATTAGAAGCTATGTGCTTGTTGCAAAGAGCTTAGAAAATACAGAAAAACATAGTTAACTCCTAATCCTACAGGTCTATTAATGACTGTTGCCATATTGGTATATCCTTTCAGATTTTTTTTTTTTGCTATTGTTACTGCCCTAGGTCTGGGTATGTTGTTACCTCAAATGCTATCATACTCTATATTGTTGTGTGTTATTTATTTTCAGTTAATACATTGTGTATATCTTTCCATGGCAATAAATTTTTCTGTATCTACTATATAATCATTGTGGTGGGTTCATTGAATTCAGTGATGTGAATGTACCATAATTTCAGTGGCTAGTACTCTTTCATTGAACATCCAGGTTTCCTTTATCTCTCCAAAATGGCACGTAGACGGTTGTTCTTAACACATATCTTTGTATTCTTGCTTAGCGAGGGAAGAAAAAGGTCTCTTGTTTTAATTGCTTCATTCCCAGGAACTAATGCTGTGCATAGTAGGTTTGTAGTATAATAAATATTAGTTGAGTGAATGAATGGCTTAGTTATTTCCATAGGATTGGGAATAGGGCTTTTAACGTGGGGTAGGACGCGGTGGTTCAGGGAGCTTGGTGATTGGGGGTGTTGAGCTGCTTGGGACAGGGCTGTATTTAAGCGGGATCATTCAGGTCCACTGAGGCCAGAGATTGCCTGCGAGAGCGAAAGGGGCAAAGAGAAGGAGATGCCTTCTTCAGATATTTGTTGAATGCTTACTGTACACCCAAGGGCAGGCAAGAAAAAGCGCTTCCTGTCTTGCTGCCTCCTTCCCACGCAGCCAGCTTCCCTTTTGTAGGGATCCAAAGTTTCAGGCCAGCGTTGTCTGTCCTGCTCACCCTCTCTTGCCAGCAGCAAGGAGAGACAACCAGATTCAAATTCAGGCTCCCCCACTCATCAGCCTTCTGACCTTAGGTTGCCTAACCCCTCTGAGCCCCTGTCTCGGCTCTGTAACTTTGGGGTGACAAAACAGCTAATAATACTATTTGTGCCTTGCAGCAAGTAAGAGATCAATAAGTGTTAGCTATTGTTAGCTAATATGATAAATTAAATAAGCTTTAGTAAATTGCCCTATGTTCTTTTGTATGGGAGAAATCCACTGTAAGCCCCAACCCAATTTACTAATGCAATTGTAGCATGGTTGAGTTTCCGACAGCAGGATCATTTTGTGTGTTAGGGACTACCTGCCAAGTGTATTTGTTCTTTGGGGAGCTCCTCCTTTATTGAGCAGAGGGAGCTGCATGTTCTTGACCTCCTAGTTTTCAAGTTTTACCATTCCCTTGCACAGCTACCACTAAAGGACAGCACGTGGCCCCATGCTGGCAGGAATTGAAATTTACCACTACCTCTGCCTTCTAGTAGTAGTGAGAGATGTGTACAAGTTTGGTGGGAAGCTGTTTTTGCACTTGGAGCCTGGAGAATGAGCGGCAAAATGTTGGTTGGGGGCTCTAAAACTTAAATAAATATTGCTTGTCAAAGTGGAATCAGTTGATTATCTCTCTGCTAACCCCCGGTGATTCATAGGGGGTTAAACCTAAAGCCTAAAACCTCCAAAGAGAAGGAAGGAAAGCAGGCTGTGACATTGTATGTGAAGTATTGTATATTACCAAAAGATGTGGAAATCCAAATTTAGTTAAAGGATAGAGAACGCTTTTTACCTGAATTAAAAAAAAAAGGGGGCGCCTGGGTGGCTCAGTCGGTTAAGCGTCCGACTTCGGCTCAGGTCATGATCTCACAGTTGGTGAGTTTGAGCCCCGCATCGGGCTCTGTGCTGACCGCTCAGAGCCTGGAGCCTGCTTCACATTCTGTGTCTCCCTCTCTCTCTGCCCCTTCCCTGCTCGTGCTGTGTCTCTCTCTGTCTCAAAAATAAATAAACATTAAAAAAAATTAAAAAAAAAAAAATGAACCTGGAGCGCCTGGGAGGCTCAGTCCTCCGACTTCGGCTTAGGTCACGATCTCACCAGTTGTGAGTTTGAGCCCGGTGTCAGGCTCTGCGCTGACAACTCAGAGCCTGGAGCCTGCTTCAGATTCTGTGTCTCCCTCTCTCTCTGCCCCTTCCCTGCTCACATTCTGTCTCTCTCTCAAAAATAAATAAACATAATAAAACCCAGTTTTATGCTTTAATGTTTTTCTTCTATTTCTTTGATGTTATAAGCCCTGCAGCATGCTTAGGAACACCTGGGTTCTGCTTTTCACAGCTTCAACAGCTTCAGTATTTGGGGAACTTCCCTACTGCTGCCCCCCCTCTCTCCACCGTTTATTAAGGGACAGTATTAGAATTATTGTAGTTAACAGAAGTCTCTGATGTCTTTCCTGCATTCTGCTAGGGCTCCCATATTTCCGAGTTGGGAAAACCAACTGAATGACAGTTGGTGTCAGGTCAAGATTTCTTTCTTTTTGCAGTTGGGACTTAGTTTAGACAAACCAAAGCCAACTTGGCTATCCAGAACTCTCAAGGAGTAAGTCCTTTTGAATGAAGGTTTTCCACATTGCTTAGGGATTTACATGCTCCTAAACTAAAGCAGTGGAAGTAAAACATGTGACCCTCTTTGGAATGGTTCTTGCGGCAGAAGTATCCTTCTTTGCCTTCCCAAGAGGAATGAAGGGGACGTGGTGAATGAGTTCTCACAGTGCCCTGTGAGCTATCCCCTGAATGCACAGGCCCCAAGCAAGTGCTGCTCACTTGCTCTAGTGGGAGGGCTCCAGTTGAAATGTTATGTGTGTGTATATATACACACAGATACACTCACACATGTATATGTATGTTTTAAAAAACATCATAGCACTATATAGAGTGAAAGTGAAATGAGAAAAGTTTGAAAAGTCAAATCCATACAATGATACATGACTTTAATGATAGGATAGGAGTATTCTAAGTAAGCAGTATGATTTTCATTTCACACTTTGCATGATCACATTTCTTTTGTTACTATTTGCCTTTGAATAATAACAAATAATATATAAAATAATTTATATAAATATGTATAATAAACATGATATAAATAGAATATATATATGTATATATATTTATATATACACATAAAATCCATTTATTTTCCCCCTTCTGTGGAGATAGTTTAAATGTTGATTGTACTATGGGAATGTTCTATCATGGGAAGGATTAACTGCTTTAAAAATATTTCTTTTGGGGCACCTGGGTGGCTCAGTCGGTTAAGTGGCCGACTTCGGCTCAGGTCATGATCTCACGGTCCATGAGTTCAAGCCCCGCGTCGGGCTCTGTGCTGACAGCTCAGAGCCTGGAGCCCGTTTCAAATTCTGTGTCTCCCTCTCTCTCTGACCCTCCCCTGCTCATGCTCTGTCTCTCTCTGTCTCAAAAATAAATAAACGTTAAAAAATAAAAATATTTCTTTTGGGGCACCTGGGTGGCTCAGTTGGTTAAGCGTCTGACTTCAGCTCAGGTCATGATCTTGCGATCTGTGGGTTCGAGCCTCGTGTCGGGTTCTGTGCTACAGCTCAGAGCCTGGAGCCTGCTTTGGATTCTGTGTCTCCCTCTTTCTGCTCCTCCCCTACTCGTGCTCTGTCTCTCTCTCAAAAATGAAACAAACATTAAAAAATTAAAAGAAAATAAAAGTATTTCCTTTCCCAAATAGAATAAATATCCTACTGCATTTGAATTTGAAATGCAGTCAGTAAGACTGGTTATTTAAGACCATAGAACTAAAAAAAGTTAGCAGGCAACGAAGGAGACAATTGGGAAAGAATTTGGGAGGCAAGGAGGAGGAAGGCAAGGCCCAGAGAAAAGGCAGCCCTGCCAGTGGGAGGACCCCATACAAGCAGTAGTGTTAGATTTCACCCGTGTGATCTGTTAGCGCCGCCTGAGTAGAGTAGCTTATCTTACAAAGCAGCCTAGTCTTAGGATGCCAGAAGAGTCTTGCGAGGAAGATGGTTTGGGAAGCAATGTAAGATGGAGAGAGCCCATTATAAGCGTGTGAAATGATGAAATACTACACAAAGTGCTCAAACAGTGGTGTTACTGGACAGAGAACCCGTTCTGAACTCTGGTTTGGCTGCTCGCCTCTCAAAAATCAATACTTGAGAGACAGGTGATGGTGGGAAAGGAGAGGTTGGCATTACTGAGGAAGCCAGCAGCCTCGGAAGATGGTGGACTAAGGTCCCAAAGATCATCTTCTCGTCCAGGCAAAGCCGGAGGGTTTTAAAGAGGAAAGTGTGAGACACTGGGGTTGGGGGTGGGCTACCTGGAGGAGAAGGTGGTGCCCAGGCATTTAGTCTGCATATGCCGACATGACCCTCATCAGGCTTGCGGGCACCAGCAGCAGCTATTTTCAGTCATCAGGACTTCTCTTCTGGGCAAGACTGGTCCTTCTCTCCTCAAGGCCAGTGGTCTGCAGATCTCAAGGAAAGTAAGTGAGTTTGGTTCACTCAGACCAAGGGAGTGCATAAGCTTAATGCTGGTTAAGCCCTAAGACCTATTGGAGTGGTGTTACAAAGGCAGTTTCCTGCAGTAAATGAAGTAAGATGTGATTATAGCCTCTTGTCTGATACCTATGATCTCTTCTCATTGGCAGATGAGATGTTTACAGTGTGATGCTTGTTTTCAAACCATTGCAGGGTCCTGAAGTGCCTTCCAAATCATCACCAAGAGATAGAATTTTTAGGTTTTAGACTTCTTCTCTTACTCCTTAGCTGATCCCTGAAATCTTTGTTTCCCCTCAGAGAATGATTATAGTGCTTCAGGTGAACTGTGACTTTTCTTTTTTAATGATTGGGCATCTCCCACGCCACAGTCCCTTCTTTTTATTAAAGACAATATCAGACCAATTCTGGTGAAAGCTTCATTTGCACACTAAACTGTTACTGCACGTTCTGTAGGCAAGATGGCTCAGAAGACTGATAGCCTGGGAGGTCGACCTGCAGCGGTCTGGGGTTAATGGGTCCGTAAATGAATGGCTCTAAGAGGATGTTTTGTGTTCCTTTCCTAGTTGGCCTGCTGCTGTGGGTCCGCTGGCTGCTCCCTCTGCTGTGACTGCTGCCCCAAGATCCGACAGTCCCGGAGCACCCGCTTCATGTATGCGTTGTACTTCATTCTGGTCGTCCTTCTCTGCTGCATCATGATGTCAAAAACTGTAGCTAATGAAATGAAGGAGCATGTAAGTCTGCCTCATCCTCCCTCCCTTCTTTTCTTTTCTTTTCTTTTCTTTTCTTTTCTTTTCTTTTCTTTTTCTTTTTCTTTTTCTTTTTCTTTTCTTTCTTTAATGCTTTGGATTTATTTATTTTGACAGAGAGATTTAGAGCATAAGCGGGGGAGGGGGGGGCAGAGAGAGAGGGAGAGAGAGAGAGAATCCCAAGCAGGCTCCATGCTGTCAGCACGGAGCCCGATGCCAGGCTCAAACCCACAAGCTGTGAGATCATGACCTGAACCGAAATCAAGAGTCGGACGCCTAACCGACTGAGCCACTCAGGCGCCGTGGCCTCTTTTGAACTCTTCTCATTTGATGATGATTGGTGAGGGTGTGTGGGAAAACTTTCCCTGTAAAGGATGGGGGCCCAGCCACGCTGGTGTGGGTAGAGGTATACTCATTATCTCCAGACCTTCCTGAAGCCTCTTCAGTGCTTTCCTGCCAAGCAAGGGAACCATTCAAAGTCTTGAACTTTAGCAGTAGAACAGATACAGTCTGTTCTTTGGTGTATTGTGTGTTCGGTCTATGCCTTGTTTATAACTGTTCCTCCTAGATGTACAGTCTTTTCTTGTAGACTTGGTACTTTTCCCTTGTTGTAAGGATGGCTTCCAGTGTCTCAAGTAGCAGCTGTTATAATAAACTCTATTTGGCCTACTTGGGAAGCCTGATAAAGCTTAGAAAATTCCACAGATGATGAGGAGTGGGCAGTAGGGCGATTTTTACTTTGCTGACATGTCATTTGTGGTTCGGGTGTCTCCAAGGGTGAGGAGTGGATTTTTAGACATTTCTTGGGCAATGTATGCAGAAGTAGGCCTGGTTTGTGATGCTGATGAAGCAGGGCGTTTTCCTGGACTTTCCCCATAGAAGGCATTTTAATCAGCCAGATGACAGGGGCACGTGTTGGGGTTTTTGAGGGAGCCCAGTAAATAACATTTCCCCTCTTAGTCTCTAAACAAATAGGCAAAAAAGACCGAAGTGTCAGTAGATAGATGCCAGACATCACCCTCTGTCCCTCATAAAGCTCATATGAGAGAGTATGGCTTGAATCTGCAGAGAAGTGGGCCTCTTAGTACTGAACCCTAAAACAAGTTAGACTTTTCCACTGAGGGAGCCTACCCAGGCGCCAGTCCCCCTAGGCTGGGCCATACTTCCCCTGCAGAGATACAATTTCCCGAGAAGAGTGGCAGGGGCACTCTTTGCCAGGGGCAGCTCTTGTCTAAGGGAAAGGGGGAGAGCAAAGGCTAGCTATCCAAATCCAATTTTCCTGGGGCCCAGCAGAATGAGGAGGGGGAGAAGGCTAGGGCCAGCACTCTGTTGGAACCCCACCACCGTGGAGACGCCATCACCAGGAACAACTCCCGAGCAAGTGTCTCTTTTCCCCAACCTCATGCTGAAGCTACAGGCTATCTTAACTATACTCTCAGTGTAATGCCCCCGATTTCGAATCCGAGAGACCACCAAGGAGCCGATACCGATGGAAACGCACGAGGGTTTATTTGCAAGCTCAGCTTGTGCCCAAGTATACCCGACACAGCGGAGCAGGGACTTGGACCCCTAGGTTAAGAGGTGTAGCAGTTTTATAGGGGCCAGTGGCCAATGAGATTGTAACACACACAGAAAGTTGCATAGTCATGTCGGTCCACACGCAGGTGGCCAATTGAATTACAATTTACCCTATAGTTTGAACTAGCCTATCACTCTGGTCGGAATTGGCACGCAAGTTTGGCGGGCAAAAGGTGGGGTTTAAGAATTGGTGTGCAAGTTTTGCGGGCAAAAGGTGGGGTTTACATTCTTTGGCGGTTAGGGGTTCCGCATTCCTATATGAGCCGGTTTCCAGTAAGGGTGTGCTCAGCGGCTTGACTAGGGTGGGGGAGTGTCTTAAGCAATAAGTAGGTCATGTGGGGGTTATACATGAGATGGTGGGTGTAGCACAAAATGGAGTTAGTCTTGCTCTGCTTGTCCAGGGGTAGGGGATTTTTGTTAAATTCCTTGGGTCCCACATCAAGAGATTCAGAACAACCATTTCCTTAGAAACACTCGACATATTCTTATCCATTAGGCTCTCTGAAGTTTTCTGTTGTGCATTACTTTTTTTTTTTAATTTTAATTTTTTATTTTTTAAAATTTACATCCAAATTAGTTAGCATATAGTGCAACAATGATTTCAGGAGTAGATTCCTTAATGCCCCTTGGCCATTTAGCCCATCCCTCCTCCCACAACCCCTCCAGTAACCCTCTGTTTGTTCTCCATATTTATGAGTCTCTTCTGTTTTGTCCCCCTCCCTGTTTTTATATTATTTTTGTTTCCCTTCCCTTATGTTCATCTGTTTTGTCTCTTAAAGTCCTCATATGAGTGAAATCATATGATTTTTGTCTTTCTCTGACTAATTTCATTTAGCATAATACCCTCTAATTCCATTAGTTGTAAATGGCAAGATTTCATTCTTTTTGATTGTCAAGTAATACTCCATTATATATATATATATATATATATATATATATATATATATACACACACACACACACACACACACACACATATATATATACATATACATATATATATACACACACACACCACGTCTTCTTTATCCATTCATCCATCGATGGACATTTGGGCTCTTTCCATACTTTGGCTATTGCTGATAGTGCTGCTATAAACATGGGGGTGCATGTGTCCCTTCGAAACAGCACACCTGTATCCCTTGGATAAATGCCTAGTAGTGCAATTGCTGGGTCATAGGGTTGTTCTATTTTTAGTTTTTTGAGGAACCTCCATACTGTGTTCCAGAGTGGCTGCACCAGCTTGCATTCCCATTGGGCATTGCTTTTATAATTGCGAATGTATGGTCTGGAATTTGGGGAAACTACTGTCAAAACCTGTGACACTGCACTTCTCCCCTGATTACTTTAATTTTTTTTTTAATGTTTATTTTTGAGAGAGAGAGAGAGAGAGAGAGCAAGGGAGGGTCAGGAGAGAGGGAAACACAGAATCCATAGCAGGTTCCAGGCTCGAGATGTCAGCACAGAGCCTGATGCGGGGCTCGAACTCATGAACCATGAGATCATGACCTGAGCCAAAGTCAGATGCTTAACCCCTGAGCCACCCAGCTGCTCCGTGCTTTAAACATTGGATGTCTCCTCAGTAAGGCACTGCAGTGGGAACTCTGGAACATTCAAACTTGTGAGAAATGGAGCTTATCATCCATCAGTCATCTGAGGCATAGAACAAGGGGGAAATTAGTCAGTGCCATATGAGAGGATGCATGAAGCACTTTGGAAATTTGGAGGTGGGGAGACCCAGAGCTAAGACTGCCTCGTTAGGCTACATCAGGCTGTACTGCACCTTAGTGGTAGTTAACCACCAATTGTCTTCCGCATACCATGGTTTGCTCTTGTATGTTTGTGGCAGGACGTTTGAGAGGAGGAAAACTGAAAGGGCATTTCATCTCCCTTTTATTACCTTTGTTTTTCAGGTAACTTCATATTCTCTTTGTAAATTCAGCAAGCATCGGTTTGAGGATCCATTGTGGTTGTGATAGGAATTCTCAGCGTGCGTCGGTTGTCTGTGGTGCATTTCCAGCCCTTAAGAAGTTTTCAGTCTTGGTAGAATTTAGCTTTGGATCCAAGAAACAAAACCTGAAAGTATACAAATGTGTAGTGGTGAACCCATGAGCAGCATTACTGGAGGTAGGGTTCATTTGGGAGCCACCGGTATACATTTTAGGACATGACTTTCTTTTTTTAAATTTAATTTTATTTTAGAGAGAGAGGGTACAAGTGGGTGAGAGGGGCAGAGAGAGAGAGAGAGAGAGAGAGAGAGAGAGAGAATCTTAAGCAGCTCCATGCTCATGAGATCATGACCTCAGCTGAAATCCAGAGTCAGATGCTCCACCAAGTGAGTCACTGAGGCCCCCCCTAGGATATAACTTTCATAATACTAATTTTAATATTTGATTGCCATCCAACTAACCTGCCCCATGAAATAGTCCCTGACAACTCCAGCTAGCATGTATGGTTTCTAAGTGTTGGTAGAACATTTAAGAAACAGAAAGCATTTCACTAAGGGAGTGGTATCACTAAGGGAGGCTTCATGGAAGTGACTTGTGTGAGAATAATGAGTACTTTAATTGCTAATATTTATTGGGTAATACCACGCATCAGGTTTTATTCTGAGCATTTTACCTGAATTATCTCGGTTCATCACTGCTGCACTCAGCTAAGCATTATTCCTGCCTTACATATGAGGAAACTGAGGCATTGCATCCTTTAAGTACCTTATCCGAGGTCTCCAGCTCTAAGGGGTACAGTTGGGATTTGAACCCAGGCTGAATGCGTTCTTAGTGATTGGCTGTGTAGGTTGACAGGAGGGAAGAGAACAAGGACGAGGCACGTGTAGAAGGACAGAGATGAGACATGGGGAGGTAAAATGACCTTGCGGGAATTTTATTGCCAAAGTTAGGCATTTGACCGTGGTCTGATGGCCAGTTGGAAGCTATTATCAATTCTTGAGTAAGAGTATGTCCTTGTCAAAACAGATGGATATTTAGGGAGGTGAGCCCAGCAGTTCTTTGTATGTACAGTGTGATTTGGGGTCATTGCAGAGGGAGGGACGGAGGAAGGGAGAGAGCGAGAGGGAGAAGGGGCCGCCCGGACACCTCACACTGGCTCTTGTAAATGTTTCTATGCCTGTCTCCTGAATGTACTTCTTTAAAAATGGTTTGGCTGGGCTTTCTGCATAAGGAATGAGGTCCCTGTGGGCGAAACCAATACTTTTCCATCTTTAGGGCTTCATAGTGGGCAGGCCAGCTGGTCACAAAGTCAGCTTGTTTGCAGCCTATAGAGTAGAGGCTGACCTCATCCTCAGGCGATGCTTGAGGGCGGGCGTTGAAAGGTCCCCTTGTGGGGACACACACTGGGCTTCTGCTGCAGTCCTTCCCCCGCTTTTGTTGGACTGTGGTAACGTTTGAGGATGTGACTGGAAGAGGAGAAAGCATGTGTGCTTGTAACTGCCCAGATGGGAGTGTATAATTGCCTCCCACCCGGTATTCTCACCTTTATGTGCAGGGGACGGGGGCTGCTGGGGTTAAGAACACGAGGGCAGCCTTCCTATTCAGTTGTTTTCAGTGTTTGCCTTGGTTTCAAAAGGTGGCCTGTGTTTAAAATTGAGCAAGAGGGAACTGCAGGGAGCCGCGGGGCCGCACTTATGCTGCCTTGTGTCACTAGGCAAACTCCTCTTTCCCGTGAGAACTTGGGCTCAGAGGAAACTGCTGTGCTGGTGGAGTGGGGCGTGACTTCTGTCTTCTCCTGGAGCATGGTTCCCATCTTAAATGGAGGAGCCATTTTACTGCAGGACATTCATGTCATTAGGCATGTAATTCAAGCAGGTATGGTCTTGAGATACTTGATGCCTAGGGGATTAAAAATCCATTTCAGAATGTAGGATGACCAAAAAAACCCCCACAAAACAACAACTCCCAAATGGGGAGGGTAGCTATTTTGAGAGAGATTTAAGTCTGCCGACCTGCACCACTAAATCAAGATGGAACTTCTCTGGAAGCAAATAATGACACTTTGAGGTTTTGACCCCCCTGTAATCTGCACTGGCTCCCCCCCCCCCATTTTTTTTTTTTTTTTTTTACATTTATTTATTTTTGAGAGACAGAGAGCACAAGCAGGGGAGGGGCAGAGAGAGAGGGAGACACAGAATCCAAAGCAGGCTCAAGGCTCTGAGCTGTCAGCATAGAGCCTGATGTGGGGCTCAAACCCATGAACCATGAGATCATGACCTGAGCCGAAGTCGGACGCTTAACCGACTAAGCCACCCAGGTGCCCCTCCCCCCACCTTCAATAAATGTTTATTCACTTTTGAGAAAGTGTGAGCAGAGGAGGGGCAGTGAATGGGGGACAGAGGATCTGAAGCAGGCTCTGTGATCATCACCTGAGCCGAAGTTGTACGCTTAACTAACTGAGCCAGCCTCCCAGGTGCCTAGGTGCCTCTGCTGTTTTTTTTCTTTCTTTCTTTCTTTCTTTCTTTCTTTCTTTCTTTCTTTCTTTCTTTCTTTCTTTTTTTTTTTTTTTTTAATTTTTAAAAGTTCTTTTTTTTCCCTTAATTTGAAAGAGAGAAAGAGAGAGAGCGCATGCAAGCAGGGGATGGGGCAGAGGCAGAGGGAGAGAGAGAATCTCAAGCAGGCTCTACATTCAGTATGGGGACCAATGTGGGGCTAGATCCCATGACCCTGGGATCATGACATGAGCTGAAATCAAGAGATGCTCGGTCTGCTAAGCCACCCAGGCGCCTCTGCACTGGCATTTTGAGAGGGACAAGAAAGAGAGGTTCTTGTTTCCTGTGGAGGAGGGGCCTCTGAAACCAAACGTACATTGGAGAAGGAAGGACAGGTGATTGATATGGCCCTCAGGCCTTCTTCCCTCTGAGCTCAGTGAGCCAGGCCAAGTAGGAAGAGCCCTAAATGCACCTGACCAGAAACTTCTTAGGTCCTTTCCTTCACTCCCATCTTATGTTATCACCACACTGCTCTAATCCTTGAGATGGGTGGTAGGTCAGTACCTGAGATGGCTGGACCTTTGCATTTTTTTTTCTTCACAACCAAAACACATCTTCCACATTGTGGAAGACTGGTTTTTGTGCTGTATGTTTGTTTTAAATTTAAATTTTGAAGAATTAGTTTGTGTATCGAGAGGAAAGGCTACTAAGATCTTTTGTTTTTGATAGCAGCCTTTTTTTTGTTCCTTCATTTGTTTTTTTATTTGTTAATTAAATAATTAATTAAAGTAAACTCCATGTTTAACATGGGGCTCAAATTCATGACCCCAAGTTCAAGAATCGTGTCCTCTTCCAACCGAGACAGCCAGGCGCCCCCCTTCATTTGTTTTCCAAGACATTCTGCTTTGTTTGTAATCTTACTTTTGGAAACATGTTTTACTTTTTGCGGTATTTTCTCCTCATGGGTTTAGGTCCATTTTCCTTTAAGGGAGTAATAATGCAGAAAACTGCAGTCCTCCTGTCATTGGTTATTCTTGCCCTGGATGAAAAGAGCTTTTTGTCTATTCAACACAGGGTAATAATGCTACAGGGTAGAGTGGGCTTTAAAAGAACTGTGGACCAGGTCTAATAGGATCGTGAGCAGGACTCTTGGCTGCAGTTTCCTCAGTGTCTTAAAAGCAATTCCTAAACTCCATTCTCTCCCTGAACTTGGTGAAAGTTAGCCAGTCTGACGTTAGAACCCTGCCCTCGCCATCAGCCAGTGCCACTCCCAGAGACTGCAAGTGAGTCTGGCCAGTGGTTATTATCGTTGTTGGTGTTGTTATTTTAAAATTTATATTTGGCTCCTTCAGAGAGGGCGAGCATGCCGTAGCTCATCGTAGGTCCCAACACAGGTTGTTTGCTTACAGTGTCTCACACATTTACCTTTACCCCTTGCCCCGAAGAAAGGCATTTGGATTTGCCACTCCTGAAACAGCTTAAACTCTTGAGAAAAAGCTGTAAGTATGAGAGTGGACACCAGGCTTCTCTTCACCCACCTCTGTTACGGTGAGCAATAGGGAAGTTGCTGAGTGGAGTGTGCTAGAGCGGTCTGTGCACGTCTACACCCGTAGCCCCGGGCTGAGATCCAAGGAACCCTTCTCCACCGGAACTAGTCTACCCCTTGCTTACTGCAATCAGGCATTTTTATCCAAGTAACTATTTAGAATTTTTCTTGATCCCTTTGGTCCACTGGGCTCAATGGACCACTCCATTTCTGGACTAATGTGTGGTGGAGGTGGGACACTGAGTTGGGTCTAAACCAGGCCCTTTCTTTCCCAACTAATAATCATCACTACCCGCCCCCCCCCCCCCCCCCGCACCCCACCACCACTTTTAAGATCTTAACTACATACTGTAATTACAATTTCTACATTTATTGTGAAGTCCAAAATGCACCAGGTAACAGGAAAGGAGGTGGATGTTAAGGCTGCTAACTGTGGATTTAGGCTCTTTGAACAAAGGTAACAAGATAGGCTTAAAGAATTTTTCTCTATTCAGAAAATTCTGTCTCACGACACATTCCCTAGTGTATGCTATATAATTTTTTTTGATCTGTATTTTTCAGTAATTTTCACTGTTCTTATTATCTTAGAAGGAGGAAGGAGAAGGAGATGTGGTAGCAGGAAATTTATGTATATTACCAGCATTAATATAAAATTATGTGGAAGTAGATGAAAGCAAAATAGTTAAAGAATTATTTTAAGCCAGGGGCGCCTGGGTGGCTCAGTCGATTAAGCGTCTGACTCTTGATCTTGGCTCAGGTCATGATCTTAGGGTTCATAAGTGTGAGCCTTGCATTGGGCTCTGGGCTGACAGCATGGAGCCTGCTTGGGATTCTCTCTCTCTCCCTCTTTGTCTGCCCTGCCCCCGCTCAGGTGCACAACATACATGTGTGCTGTTTTTCTCTCAAAATAAATGAACTTAAAAAAAAGAAACGATTATTTGTAGCCAGTTTAGTGCCAAGGCCACATCCAAATCTTGTAGTATCCATCATCCAGAACAAAGCGGTCAACTCCTCCTTGCCTAAGCCTGAGACACGGTCCTCTGCCCTTCTCATCTGCTGCCTTTCCCCTTTCCCTGGGGCAGCTCATTCATTTCTAGCTTTGGTTGTACCTGTATGGATTATCTGCTAGTTAGGGCATGCTCTTCTCAGGGCTGTGCTGGGGACCCTGGGAGTTGCCTTCCCCTTCTTTTTTCCAGATCTAGTGCTGACCACGTACTTAACCACAGACAGGTCATAAAAGTATTGGGTTTCCACTGTGCATTCCAGTCAGTTCTGATTCACCTCTACCATGCTCCTTGATGTCACATTCCAGTTGTGTTATTTGGATTTGGATTGTTCCTGAATGTCCCCAGCTTCACACGTTCACTTCCTTTTGACATCTTTCTCCAGGTGGCTAAATCCCATGAATGACTGCTTGCCATTTGTATTTCTCCCAGATGACACCCCATTTCCAAATCCTGTTCTCACCACAGTGTACAGATGAGCTTTCTAAGGAAAACTACTTTCCTTAGAAACAACTTTGAGTTCAGAAGGCTTTTTACAAGTACATGCTTTAGTCCATTGACATTTAACAATACTTCGGTAGTTCCTAGTGTTGACAGAGTTCTGATGCAATATGTTTGAGGCTCTGAAATTTGGTAGATGAGCACTTTACTTTTATTTTTTTTTTTTTTTTTTTTTTTTTTTTTTTTTAATTTTTTTTTTCAACGTTTTTTATTTATTATTTTTGGGACAGAGAGAGACAGAGCATGAACGGGGGAGGGGCAGAGAGAGAGGGAGACACAGAATCGGAAACAGGCTCCAGGCTCCGAGCCATCAGCCCAGAGCCTGACGCGGGGCTCGAACTCACGGACCGCGAGATCGTGACCTGGCTGAAGTCGGACGCTTAACCGACTGCGCCACCCAGGCGCCCCAATTTTTTTAACCTGTAGTATGAAGAGGAATGTGAAGGCATTAGAGTTGGTATTGTTGGTGGGAAAGCCCTCCCTGTGGTAGTCACAGGTGATTTAAAAAGAAAGAAAGAAAGAAAAAAAAAAAAAGAAACACTGAAACACAGTTTCTAGGCAAAGGATCTAGTTAAACAGATAAATGGAAAAAAGATCCAGCTTACATTTATGATGTGTTCTACTTTGTGAAGAGACAGCAAGTATCCTATGGTTATGATATGATAAGGGTTATGCAGGGAAAATTATTATCTCTTTTAGAATATGATTTAAATGATAAGTTAGAAGGTATTTTGGAGTTTTTGTTGTTGTTGCTTTTAAAGGTTTTTATTTTTGAGTAATCTCTCTCTACACCCAGTGTGAAGCTCCAACCCCCCAAACCCAAGATCCAGAGTCACATGCTCCACCAACAAAGCCAGCGAGGTGCCCCAAAGGTTAGAAGTTTTAAAATGGGAGAATCTTACATCTTAATCCTAACCAGACCCCTCTTTTGCCAGGTGAATGGGTGGGGCCCCGGGAAGTGGCTTGTCCAAAGCTGTGACCCCAGGTGGAGCTGAGACTAGAACCCAGGAGTGCTGGTCTCCTGCCTGCCTGGCCAGTGCCTTTTTCTGCACCGCTGGGTCTGGTCGTCACTTAGATGGTGACGGAAGTATAACAGGGAAGGCCTTCGCAAACTTCTTCCTCCTGACTGCTAATCTTTTTTCTGTAGCCAGTGGAGGAGGAGGATTCCTTCTGGAAACTACCATCTTTAGCAGCTTTCTTAGCTTATCTCCCCCACCTGCTTCCTTCCTGTTGTGAGGGCCAAAAGCTGGGCTCAAGAGACGACTTGTTGGTCTGAAGTAGAAAATAGGAGCAGTCACAAATCTAGTATTTATTTATCCAGTGGCTTTGCATGGAAAATAGAAACTGCCTTCAAGTTGTGTGTGCTGTAATTATATTTTAGAAGTAAGCAAACAGCAATGAAAAATATTCCAGTTTGATCCAAAACATTGAGTGGTTTGTCCCAGCATAGAATGGCAGGGATTCACACCGAAGCTGGAAAATCTGGCTCTTATTTTGATTTTGATGTTTACCAGCTGAATGTTAAGAAAACTGTGTACCTGAGACCTGGCAGGTGTTATTATGGAGCGTTAGAGCTCTGTAGAGTAGAACTCCCCATTCTTAGCTGGCATTTTATGTTTTTGTGTTAGAACAAGAGTCACATTAGCAGAAAAATAATAGTAATTGCTGACCTGACCCAGTTCTTTGATTCTGGAGTTTGTTCTTTTTGTTTTGTTTTTGTTTTTGTTTTTAAATTCAGCTGGGATAGACTGCTTCTCAGAAGTTGTCTTTCTGAACAGCAGCTGAGTTCATTGTACTGTTGTGCCTTGCATGTACCAAGTTTATGAATGAGTATGTTTCTCAGCTTAAAGGTGGATTTGGGTCATCAAACCCCAAGTCCTTTGTGAGGACACCGTGGGAAAATTCTCACTGTGCCCTAATGAAAATTTTCCTGTGGGGAGCTGGTAGTGAGGTTCCACCTCTTAAATGCTCTGGGTCCCTTCCCTTCCAAGGGGGAGGGACTTTGGGGACACATGTTTCCAAACAGTTTTATCCCATCCAGACCTAACAACATGTGGGAGAAAACAGAGTCCCTGCAACCCTCCCATCCCTCACCCCTCCCCTCCCTCAGGCCTCACCCTTCTGCACACAAGTGAATTCCGAATTCCAGGGGGAAAATGATGGTGGGAAATAGTTCTGTACTACAAGCAGTCATTTGAACTAATGGATACCCTGCTGAGAGTCTTTTTTTTTTTCCAGTCTGAACCAAGGGCAGAGAGGTTTGATCCTTGTCCAGTAATAATGAGCTTGCCCGGAGCCAGAGAAAAAGAAACAATAGTTATTGTCCTTAGACCTGCGGGTCTGTTACCTAGAAACTTTGGGGGAGGGGCATCAGGTGTTAAGAGGATCTCTGTTTCAGGGTGGATCTGGCTATGGGAAGTGAAGAATGATAGGATGTGAGAACTCAAGTTTTCCTGCCCCCTTTCTCTGTCATCCTCAAAAGCATCTCTTCAGCAGCTGTCTGCCAACGGGACCTTGGAGCGCTCCGCAGATAAATAGGGCAGACAAGAGCTTACAGTTGGAAATGAACAGTTCTGTCATTATAAAAATGGGCCCGAGGGAGCAGACAAATGGCACAACACAGAGGGAACTAGGAGTGGGTAGCCTCAAAATACTACATAAATATTGTGAATAGTTGAGTCTTGATGCTCTTCAGAATTTAACTGGGTGATCATGTTACTTGGTTACACCGTAATCTGAGTTCGTGCTTGAAAAAGTCTTTTAAGTCCTATAATTCCTTCTTTCCTCCTGTCTTTCCTTCTTTACTATGTAGATGCCAAGCACTGTGCAAAGTGCAGGAGATGTAAGTATGAGTAATAGGGTTGTTGTCCTTAGAGAACCAGACCTCAGGTCGGGGAGAAAGAGACCAGTTTGGTGAGTGTATGCAGAAGGAACCCCTTGATGTGAGAGAGGCCGTATGCACGTGGGTGTGTTTGAAAGCTCCAAGTACGAGAACTCCATTAGCGACTTGGAGACCTTGCTGTCAGCTTAGCCATCATTTCTATTGACCTTTGGGGTCACATTAGCACTCAGGAATGTTTTCTCTGCGTCTTTGGACACAGCGAAGCTAAGGTGAGGTGGGAGGTTTGTAATGGAATGGAGCGTGTTGACCTCTAAAGCAGCCTTGAGCTTAATCACTAGGGGGTCAGGCATTTTGGGGCTGTGGTTTTTACATTTCAGTGAGACTGTTTCTACAGTTTTAAAATAAGTCTAAAATTATCTTCTGAAATGTCGGCTTTCATCAGTGTGGGTTTTATTTTTGGTTGCACATGGCGTGTTTGCATAACAGATGTGAGGACTTTTTTCTGTTAGAGCTGTTGAGGGCTTCTGGCCTGCAGAGAGGAGCATTGGAACTCCCAGGCATGTCCTCCCCCCATCTCCTCCACCACCCAGCAGATAAATTAAAACACTTAATGTACTGCTCTAAAAATGGCATATAGGAGATGTACAGCTGAATTCATTTAAAGCACAAGTTCCATTTTGGGACAGCAGTGCTCTAAAGGAGGGAAAGAATCTCCGTGGAGGTGAGAAGGCAGGGCGGAGTCCTGGACACTCAGAAAATCCTCCAAATGGACCTCTCTGTTCTCTGCTGGTCCTTTGGCTTTTGATCTGTAGAGTAAGTCATCACCACTTGTCATTTGCCTTTGAGATGTTAATTTTATTCACCCTTGCTAACTCCTCAGCTGTTATTTCTCGTAGTCTAGGCTGTTAACTTTTCCTGTGGAGAGTCAGCTAGAAAACATTCTTTGCTCTGACGGCTTTTTGGCCTGTAGCAACTACTCAAACCCTGCCATTGTAGGGCAAAAGCACCCAAACAATGTACCAACAAAGGAGCATGGCTGTGTTCCAATAAAACTTTATTTGCACAAACAGAAGCTAGCTGAATTTGACCCATAGGCTGTGAGTGTTTGATTCTTGTGTTTGTGGCTCTATGCTTGTCATAGGCAGTTAATTCTCTCCTCTCTGGGGGGAGAACTTCAGTGGCTTAAACTTTGTGTTGAAGACACCAGAGTCCTGAAGTTGCAGATAACTGGGATGGGTCAACCACATGTTGTGTCAACGAGACAAGAATAATGTGCCAATAAATTTAGTGTGACACGTTTAACAGTCTGTCTTATTCTATGTGGCCTTTTGAAATAAATGGTAAATGATTAAAAAGAAAAGAAAACTTACATTTTTTTTTTTTATATAGCCAAACCAAGCATTTTGGTGGTCAGCAAGAAGTGGGGATGGAGAAAATGAGATTGTGGGTCCCCTGTTGCTGGGGACACCCCATTCCAGGTCCAATAAATGGCAAAATGGGAAAGATGCTGGGTCAGAAACCTGAGTGTCTGACATGTCCTGGTCCTCAGTACGAGGACTGGGGACCAGGATCTCTCAGAAACTTGAGGTCCTGTGTATGGTAGAGTCCGATCTTTTGGGGATTTAAGATTCTCATGTCCCACTTAAGGCAAAAATCATGCATGAGCAGTGAAAATTAACCATGAAAATGCTTGAAATACCCATAAAGGAGAGCACACGTGGTTCTGTGTGTACAGCATTTCACTAGAAAGTTAGCTTCTTGTCAGCATGGATTTTATTATTATTATTATTGTTGTTGTTGTTGTTGTTGTTTATTTATTTTGAGAGGACAGAGACAGCACAAGTGTGAGAGGAACAGAGAGAGAATCCCAAGTGTGCTCTGCACTGTTATTGCAGAGCCCAATGCCGGGCTTGAGCCCATGAAGCTGTGAGATCATGACCTGAGCCGAAACCAAGAGTTGGATGCTTAACTCACCGAGCTGCCCAGGCACCCCAGCATGGATTTTTTAAACCCATTTTTTTTTTTAACGTTTATTTATTTTTGAGACAGAGACAGAGCATGAACAGGGGAGGGGCAGAGAGAGAGGGAGACACAGAATCTGAAACAGGCTCCAGGCTCTGAGCTGTCAGCACAGAGCCCGACGCGGGGCTCGAACTCACAGACCGTGAGATCATGACCTGAGCCGAAGTCGGACACTTAACCGACCAAGCCACCCAGGCGCCCCTAAACCCATTTTATTCACTGCTTGTATCCCTATAACCTAGCACAATACCTGCACATAGATGTGAATGAGTGAGTGAACGATGATCTCTGTGCTATATTGTATATTGAATTGTACAATGTAATGTGTAGTATGGAAGAAAGATTTCACATGCAAGCTCTAGTTTCGCTGGTTTAAAGAACTTGGTTATAGAAGACAGTCACACACAGTTGAATTTGTGTATAACATGTCATCGCTGTATTGCAAGTCCACATATTCACAAAGAAAGCCTGTTTGGGGCTCACTTAGGCTATAAGCATGTCTTTTGTCTGATAAGTTATCCGAATAGAAAAGTTTTCCTGTTGAGATGTTTAGTCTTCTTGTTATAGAACCCCCAGCATCTCTGTGCTCACGAGTGATTCTTTATTGACCTTTTTCCTCCCAGGACAGCAGAAAGTCCTGCATCCAGACCCTGTGTTCTGTGGGAGGAGTAGGGGGGCAGTAACCACTAAAACAAAGTGCAAACCTCTGTAGTGAGTTTTAAGTTGTCTCTGGGGTGAAGTGTAGATTTTTTCCTTGATCTCAGAGGGTCCCATTCCCACCCCACTTGCCTTGATTATCGGGGCAGTGTGTAATGGGTGAAGACACTCAGGAAAGAGGATTGAGATGCTGACCCCCAGGGGGCCAGTGGAGGATTTCCTGGCTCCCAGGAGTATATATGTGGCTCTCCTGACATTTTCTTTCCTTTCTTCTACTCACCCTCTTACTCTAAGCCTAGAGTTCACAAAAACCCTCCCTGGGGAGAGTTTGGCAATATCTGTTAAAATTTAAAACATACTAAATTTATGACCCAAAGTTACCTTCTTGGTGTCTGCCCTCCTTAATGTTTTACACGTGTGTAGAAAGATATGTACAGTGGGGAAAATATCCATCATGCATTTTTTTTCAAGTTTTTTTAAAATTTGATTTTTTGGTTTTTTTTAAGTTTACATCCAAATTAGCATATAGTGCAACAATGATTTCAGGAGTAGATTCCTTAGTGCCCCTTACCCATTTAGCCCATCCCCCCTCCCACAACCCCTCCAGTAACACTCTGTTTGTTCTCCATATTTAAGAGTCTCTTCTGTTTTGTCCCCCTCCCTGTTTTTATATTATTTTTGTTTCCCTTCCCTTATCTTAAAGTCCTCATATGTGTGAAGTCATATGATATTTGTCTTTCTCTGACTTGTAAGGGTTAAATTGTAGTGTAGGGCTAATGCTTAGCTTGAAAAATAACAGCTTTTTGTTGACACTGAAGGTTAAGAGATAACAGCCTTGCTTTACTCTTGTAAACTAAGCCTCATCCTCTTGTAAATTAGGCTTCACCAATTAAGGAAACAAAAGTTCAAAGAAAAGAGCATCAGAGGCAGGGTCAAGGAGATCCACTGGTTGCAACTTAGAGGCAGAAAGTCTAAAATAAACACCTCATTAGGCAACTGTTTTTAACTCATCTGGCAATTGTTTCTAACTCATCTGGAAGCTGTTTCTTTGTTCTGTTCCCAGGTGATGATAAAACGATGTGATCGGCTATAAAAACTCTGTACCCCGGCTGTTCAGGGCTCTCTCTTATCAAGAGTGTTGGTCCCGATTGGTCGGCCTTGCCTCTCATTGTAATAAACTTTGTTGTGACTGTCACTGGTGCCTGTAGCATTCTGTTTCAGGAGTCGTGTGTATGCAACAGACTGACTAATTTCACTTAGCACAATATCCTTCAGTTCCATCTGTGTAGTTGCGAATGGCAAGATTTCATTCTTTTTGATGACTAATACTCCATTGTATAGATATACCACATCTTCTTTATCCATTCATCCATCGATGGGCATTTGGGCTCTTTCCATACTTTGGCTATAGTTGATAGTGCTATTATAAACATGGGGGTGCCTGTGCCCCTTTGAAAGAGCACACCTGTATCCTGTGGATAAATGCCTAGTAGTGCAATTGCTGGGTTGTAGGGGAGCTCTATTTTTAGTTTTTAGTTTTTTGAGGAACCTCTAGTTTTAGTTTTTTGAGGAACCTCCATACTGTTTTCCAGAGTAGCTGCACCATCTTGCATTCCCATGCATTATTTTTATAAGAGTGAAAAATCAGAAACAACCTAAATGTCTGGCAGTTGGGTAACAGAAACTAAATTAGGGTTGGTACAGACATGCAACCATCCCCAAGACATAGTGAGTGTAGAATAACACAGCAAAGTGTCCATAAGGGTATGCACGCAGCTGCAACAGTGCTTACCTCTGGGGAGCAATCAAGTTGGAGGTGGGGTGATAATGGTCAAGAGGGTTGTATTTTCTCTACCTTTATTGTAATTTACATTTTCCTTGGCAACAAGAATGTAATTGTTAAGTATTGCGTGAATAATCACAAATCAATAAAATTTAGGAATGATCCTTGGCCTTTGCCGCTTGATTTCTTGGAAGTATGGGCAAAAGACCTGCTGGGTTCGCTTCCTGACCCATACCCAGACCTGGGCTATCTCCTCAACCATCTGTAGTTCGGCTTCTGCTCCCACTGGCTCTAGAGAATATTTTGATTCAATGTCCCAAATGACTCTTCTTTGCCAGACCCAATGTTACTTCTCAGTCCCCTCACATTGGCATTATTTGACACTGCTGACCACACTCTGCTTCCTTTTTTTTTTTTTTTTTTTTAAATGTTTGTTTTCATTTTTGAGAGAGTGAGTTGGGGAGGGACAGAGGGAGAGGGGGGACAGAGGGATCTGAATGGACTCTGTGCTGACAGCAGGCAGTCTGACTCAGGGCTCAAACTCATGACCTCACAAGCCGTGAGACCATGACCTGAGCTGAAGTCAGATGCCAAAGAGACTGAGCCACCCAGACGGTCCACGTTCTGCTTCTTGAATGCCTCTCCTTCCACTTCTCTTCTTCAGTTTGTAGTTTTTCACTTTCTTTCTTGAGTTTTTTCCTTCTTCCCAGCCCCTGAATATTTGCATTCCCCAGCATTTGGGGCTGTGTCCACCCCTGTCCCCCCTCCCCTCCTTCACCACATTCCTCTCCCTGTGAGTTTACCTATGATTGCCTCTTTTACCACTTCTGCTGGTCTACCAAATCTTTATCTCTAGTCCAGCTATCTTCCTGGAGCACTGCACCTTGCTTAGTCACCGGCTCATGCTTCCCATTGATACAGACACCTCCAATGCAATCTGTTTTTTAAGTGAATTATTGCCCCACCACTGGTCTGCCATCAGATCAGCTCTCAAGCTAGAAACCAGGATTCCTGTACCTGAGTTCCTCTGCCTTAATTTGTAGGCTCACATCAAATCAGCAAATGGGACCTATCCATTCCATGGCCCCCATTCCCTGATGCTGTTGCCTTCTGAATTCAGAGCTATAAAAGCTTTCCCTGGGATTAACTCTTACTTCTGTTACTGGTGTGGTGTAGTTTGTACATTCTACCTTCGATCTTACCTAATTCTCTTCTAGAGACTGGCATTAGTTAATCCCTGTTCTCCCGTGGAAGATCCTTTCATTCCATCATAATTAGTCAGTCCTCGGGGAGTTGTTTTGTTTCTGTTGAAAGCTTTTTGTTGACAGTTTGAACAGAGTTGTTTTCTGTCTAATCATATTTGGGGCTGTGCCGATCCTGATGAAATGCTTGAGGTAGAGGAGCTGTGAGTGCTAATGCCAGCTCTGTATCATGCCTCTGTGATTCTGCAGAGTTACTGTTGGAGGCATTGAGTTCCTGATTTCAGAGGTGGCAGGGTCAGATAAAACTAGACTGTGGAATTTCGTTCCTCCTGTGGTTTTTAACAGTGACAAATGGAGACTTGCACCTTAAAAATATCTTTAAGAGAACACTCACTCAAAGAGAAGTGAGTGTTGGTTGTTGGTACTGATTTTAAATAGTCCCGCCCCTACCCCCAGGGGGCGCTTGGGTGGCTCAGTCCATTGAGCACCTGACTCTTGATTTGGGCTTACTTAGGTCATGGTCTCACGGTTCCGTTCGTGGGATTGAGCCCTGCATTGGGCTCTGCGCTGATTGTGGAGCCTGCTTGGGATTCTTTCTCTCCCTCACTCTGCCATTCTCCCCTTCTCATGCGTGTGCGCTCTTTCTAAAATAAAAAAATGAAAATAAAAACCTGTACCCCATCACAAAAATGGCCTCAGAGATAATCACTTATCAAGGAATGAGCCCAGAGGTGGTCTACATAGGAGGATGGAAGCTGACTTCGGTGTTCCCCATTTCACAGCTCCTGTCTGTTGGCGGGTGACAGATAGACATCACTGATACGGACCTGACATTATTCCACAGAGAAAAACAAATTGCCTTAGAAAGTTTGAAGATAAGTGGAATACCAGAAAGAGGAGAGGCAGACAGAAAGAGGCTCTGGTTATGAAATTCATTGTCAAGAGATATTAAACAGAACTTGCAGAGCTAGTTCTTCTGGTTTTCATGCTATTACTCATGCCAACCTGCCCAAAGCTTTCCTTGCAGCTTGTATATGGAAATTTTAAATGGAAATGCCCTGGAAATTTTATATAATGTAAGAATCTTTAGCTTTACTAATATGCCATTTTCTCATCTCTCCCAAATAACACTTTCATATTAGGAGGACACACCTCTCATCTTCCTCCTCTCTGCTTCTGTAAGAACCCTCCCAAAGTCCATACTTTTTTTCTAAGTTTGTAGCATCTGGGCCTTGGGCCAACCAGACCTGTGTATAGGCCTTTCCATAGCTCTTCTGTGGGTTCTTGATACTTACTCCTCTGAGCCTGAAGTTGTTTGGGGGGCGTAGCTGGCATCTCTCCTGTGTAGGAAAAATTGTGTGGATTTCCTTCCAGCTTCCATGTCTTTGAGCTTCATACTTGTGTTGATGTTTTGAAAATATCTTCCCTGATTTGGGAGTTCAGATATATTTTCTTTGACCAGTGGCTAGGTCTCTGAAAAACAGATAAATGAATGTTGTTTTTTGGAACTCAGTTCTTATATAAATATACCAGGGCAGGAGTCATCTTATTGGAAGTTAGCCTGTATCTTGCAACACCAATCCTTTGGTAAAGTGAGCAGAGCATCTCCTGATTTCTAAGATGCTTATTCCCCACTGTGTTTAAGTCAGAATGCAGCAACCCGTCAGTTGTTCATGTAATGTGCTGATTCCCTCCCTGGAAAGATCTTTCTCCCTCCCTCCCTCCCTCCCTCCCTCCCTCCTCCCTCCTCTCTTTCTTTCTTTCTTTCTTTCTTTCTTTCTTTCTTTCTCTTTAAAATGTTAATTTAATTATTTTGGGAGAAAGATCAAGAAAGCATGTGGGGGGGGGTGGGGGGGGTAAGGGGAGGGGCAGAGAGAGAGGGAGGGAGAATCCCAAGCAGGCTCCACACTGTAAGTGCAGAGCCCAATGTGGGACTCTATCTCATGAACTGTGAGATCATGACCTGAGCTGAAATCAAGAGTTGGATGCTTAACTGACTGAGGCATGCAGGCACCCTCCCCCTTTTTAATGTTTATTTATTTTGTGTGTGTGTGAAAGGGCGTGAACAGAGGAAGGGCAGAGAAAGAGAAAATCCCAGTCAGGCTCCGAGCTGTCAGCACAGAGCCCGACGTGGGCTCGATCCCAGGAACTGTGAGATCATGACCTGAGTCAAAATCAGGAGTTGGACACTCAACTGACTGAGCTACCCAGGCACCCCTCCTCCAAAAGGTCTTTTTATAAAGTAGATAGTACTTTAGAATTTAAGGCAGTTTATTTATTTAATTTTTTAAGTAGGTTCCGTGGCCAGTGTGGGGCTTGAACTCTTGACCCTGAGATTAAGAGGCTCATGCTCTGAGACTGAGCCAGCCAGGCACCCCAGGAAGTTTAGTTAATGGCTATTATGGATTAGGAACTGTGGCAGTCACTTTACAAGGACTGACTGATTTAATTCTCAGGACAACTTCATAAGGTAGATGGCAATTTTATTTCATTGTACAGATACGGAAATTGAAGCTCAGAGAGGGTGTGTAATTTGCTCAAGTTAGTAGGGGAGCTGGGGTTGGAAGTCCACTGAGTCCTTGTTTATTTTTTCTGATAATTTTATGGCTTTGAGTTTGGCTGCCTTGAGGGTTGAAAGGAAACCCTTTGCCCACAGGTCCCTACAGAACCAACATAGATGTAGTGTCCTTGGATGCCCAGGGCCCGACTTAAGGAGGCAACACCCTGAGCCAGCCCATTGCCTTCACCCCACAGTGTGGAGCCTGTGTATGATGTGTGTTTTCTTTTTTAAAAACTGGGATGGAGCTTGGAAGAGCAAATATTGAACCAGAGCAAATTCCCCCTTCGTGAATCATGCCAGCTTGTTCAACGTAGAGGTTCTTTGCCTAAAAATATTCACCACTTACTGAGGACTAACTGACTAAGTCACCCACAGAGCATAAAGCAGGTCTTAGTACTTGGAGCAGTGGGTAGTTTGGCTACTTTCATTTTGGATGAAACACATACTCACCTTTTGATGAGCTTGAGAGCCTCTGGGAGTAAATAAGGGAGGGGGGTGGTTAGAGTGGAAGTTTAGGCCTCCTGACATTAGTGTTCTCCTTGAAATGGGTTTGGGGAGGAGAGGAGAGAAGTGGATTTGTGGGGAGTTAGGCAGAGAAGCGCCTGAAGTTAAAAGATGGGCTGGTGTAGATGAAAGGGGTACTGACATGCTTGTGTCATAGTTGAGGGGGGAATGTCAGAAATTAGTTTTGCTGACTGAGTGGAAGAGAGAAGGGAAGGAGGGAGAGGTGGATGAGTATTGTAGAGCAATAAGTTCTGTATAAGTAAAACAGCCTAATGGGGTGTCTGGGTGGCTCAGTTGGTTAAGCATTGGACTCTTGTTCTCAGCTCAGGTCATGATCTCACAGTTTGTGAGATCGAGTACTGCGTTGGACTCTGGGCTGACAGTGCAGAGCCTGCTTGGGATTCTCTGTCTCTGTCTCTGCCCCTTTCCCACTTGTGTGCGTGCTCAGTCTCTCTCGCTCTCTCAAAATAAATAAATTAAAAACATTCTTTAAATTAAGCTTTTATCTTAATTCCGGTTAGTTAAGGGGCAGTGTTAATATATTAGTTTCAGGTGTATAATATAATGAATCAATTCCATACATCACCCGGTGCTCATTTTAAGACAAGTGCACTCCTTAATCCCTGTCACCTATCCCCCCACCCCTCTCCCCTCTGGTAACCATCAATTTGCTCCCTATAATTAAGAGTCTGTTTCTTGGTTTGTCTCTCTCCTTTTCCCCCCTTTGCTCATTGTTTTGTTTCTGAAATTCCACATAGGAGTAAAATGATATGGTATTTGTCTTTCTCTGACTTATTTTGCTTAGCATTGTACTGTATAGCTCTATCCATGTCATTGCAAATAGCAGGATTTCATTCTTTTTAACGGATGAATAATATTCTACTGTATGTGTGTATGAACACCACATCTTCTTTTTCCATTCATCTTTCTTTTTTAAAAAAAAATTTTTTTTTTAACGTTTATTTATTTTTGAGACAGAGAGAGACAGAGCATGAGCAGGGGAGGGTCAGAGAGAGAGGGAGACACAGAATCTGAAACGGGCTCCAGGCTCTGAGCTGTCAGCACAGAGCCCGACGCGGGGCTCGAACTCACAGACCGTGAGATCATGACCTGAGCCGAAGTCGGCCGCTTAAACGACTGAGCCACCCAGACACCCCTTTCCATTCATCTTTCGATGGACACTTGGGCTGCTTCCATAATTTGGCTGTTGTAAATAATGCTGCTATAAACATAGGGGTACATGTATCCCTTTGAATTGGTGTTCTTCTGTTCTTTAGGTAAATACCCAGTAGTGCATTTGCTGGACCATAGGGTAGTTTTATTTTTAACTTTTTGAGGAACCTCCGCACTGTTTTGCAAAGCGGTGCACCAGTTTGCATTCCCACCAACAGTGCGTGAGGTTCCCCTTTGTCCACATCCTCACCAACCCCTTTTGTGTCTTGTGTTGTTGATTGTAGCCATTCTGACAGGTGTGAGGTGATATCTTATTGTAGTTTTGATTTGTATTTCCCTGATGGTAAGTCATGATGAGCATCTTTTTTTGTGTCTGTTGGCCATCTGGATGTCAACTTTGGACAAATGTCTGTTCATGTCTTCTGACCATTTTTTAATTGGATCATTTGGTTTTTGGATGTTGACTATTTGAAGATTTTTAACCCTGTGAGTTTGCTCACTTATGGTAAAACACAAGCTAAAAATTGAGACTCCTTCGGAAAGCACTTGCTGACTTCTCTTATTACCTGCATGGTAGTGCTCCCTGTGTCCTTGGGCCTAGTCCGAATCGCTGTCCTAAAGCAATTTCCAGACTAGACATTTTCACTGGGATGCCCCAGGGTGCCTCCAACCCTGTATGTTAAAACAAACGCCTGATCTGTTCTAGTTCCCCTGTTTGTCCTATGCCAACCCCATTCCCCCACCACCCCAAACAGTACCCACCGCCCCCTCCTTCACTGCATTCTTGTCATTCATATAGTCCTACCAGTTAGGACTTTTACCTACAGAATTTCTAGTCTCCCTACCAGTGGCTTACCTTCTTCATCTGTTACCTGGACTTTTGAACCAGGGCCCTTCCACCTTACCCACCTACTGAAACCAGTCATCTTTTCATCTTTCTAGCATGGAGTATACCTGGCCCCTTCCAGAGAGAGCCTGACTTCTTTTGAGCTTTATTTTATGACAAGGAATGCTTTTTTTTTTTTTTTTTTTAGCATAAGTATGTCCCAAATATTGTATGGAGCATTGTTAGAAGGTAGAAGAGGAAGAGTAAATTATTTCTCCCAAACTGAGAAGGCAACTTTGAGACTGGAAAACGAAGCAGGCAACTCGATACAATTTATACAGAGTTTTATTTAGGGTAACTTACTGAGTGTGGGGGTGAGGGGTTGTGGGGGGTGGATCTGGCAGAGAAGGATCGGCAGCAAGTGCAGTTATTCTCTGCAAATTCTGGACCTTAGTTTGGATTTTACAGAGGGAGGGGACATGCGTGAGAGCACTGTAATGAGGTCAGAGGGTTCACATGTACCTAATTGACAGCTAACCTTTAATTAGATCTTTTGGCACCACCTGTGCCTCAGGAAGAGGGAAGACCATGTTCTATCTAACTGATTCACAGGGCCCAAACAAGCCTCCCCCAGCCTCCATCTGGGCTTGGCAGGCATTTCTAAGTATATTAATCTCCAGGGCGCCCTGAACACCCAGCCCCAAGAGAGGTCATCAAGTGAACACAAACTAGCAGCAGGGCCAAAGATGGAGTCCATACTGTCAGCACTCCTGCAGATGTACTTACACTAAAAAATCTGTCATTGTTTGTGCAAAATTTAACTATACATTTTGTATTTTATCTGGTAATCCTACACATGCTACTTTGTTTTATAGCCTGTTAAAAAATATAGTAGTGTCTCTATTCTTTTACATCTTGAACTGATCTAAAAAAAAGAAAATTGCGGTTGTAGAAACTTTCTGACTACAAAATATTTGACATTTCTTTATGAAATCTTGTGTATCTATCTGTTCAGAGACAAGGACCTATACTAATTGGTTCTCAGTAACAATGCATTTTTGCCTGAGGCATTTACTTGAAAAAACATGCTGTTTTGGAGAAACATGTTTCAGATTCAGGTATTATAATGACTGCAGACATTTTCTTTTAAAAAAAAATTTTTTTTAACGTTTATTTATTTTTGAGACAGAGAGAGACAGAGCATGAACAGGAGAGGGTCAGAGAGAGGGAGACACAGAATCTGAAACAGGCTCTAGGCTCCGAGCCATCAGCCCAGAGCCCGAGGCGGGGCTCGAACTCACGGACCGCGAGATTGTGACCTGAGCTGAAGTCGGACGCTCAACCGACTGAGCCACCCAGGCGCCCCACTGCAGACATTTTCTGAGTGGAGGGAATCTTCGTTCAGGAAAATGAACTCCAATTAAATTTAGTTTTCCTTTTGCTGATGGAAATCTGAGTAGCCTTTAAGATAATTTCTGGAGAGGGGCATCTGGGTGGCTCAGTTGGTTGAGCGTCCAGCTCTTGGTTTCGGCTCAGGTCATGATCTTGCAGTTTGTGAGTTCAAGCCCCGCGTTTGGAATTCTTGCTTTCTCTCGCTTTGCTACTTCTCTCTCTCTCTCTCTCTCTCTCTCTCAAAATAAATAAGCTTAAAAAAATCTTTTCTGAAGAAAAAACTAACTTGTCATGCTTCAATTTTACTTCCAGCTTTGTGTCATTTTTTTCCCCTCTGCGATATTTTTTTGTCTTGTGAATAACAGTTACAATGTGATTTTCAGCTTATTGTTTTGTTCTGAAGAATGTTCCACTTTGATGTTAATAAGAAGCAAGGTTTCTTTTCTTCTTTTTTTTAATAACCATTGACTAAATCTTTATTTTCCAACATTAGTTAGAAATATACTGCTTGTTTTTATTATGGAAAATTAAAAAAATTTTTATTTTATTTTATTTATTTTTGAGAGACAGAGAGACAGAGCACAAGTGGGGAGGGGCAGAGAGAGAAGGAGATAGAATCCGAAGCAGGCTCTAGGCTCTGAGCTGTCAGCACAAAGCCTGATGTGGGGCTCAAACTCACAAATCATGAGATCATGACCTGAGCTGAAGTTGGACGCTCAACCAACTGAGCCACCCAGGCAGGCGCCCACCCCTATTATGGAAGATTTTAATCATTCTGGTAATGCATATAGGTTTTATATTGAAACCTTATAGTTGGACTAGAAGAAACCATTGCCAACATTTATCAGAAGATTAAGACTCAAATAACAGTGTCAACAGATCAAGAAGAAAAAAAGCTCAATTAATAGCCAATTCACAGAGAAAAATGCAGATAGCCATAAATTTAACAAAAGATATGAATACTACTCATAATGAGGACATTGAAACAAGATAGTGTTTTTTATTTTGGGGGAGGAAAATTTTTCCTCACCCTTCAAGAATTTCCTGGCTGGTCTAAAAATTAAATTGATACAAGACAGATTAATAGGGGAAATCAAACTTAATTTCATACTTTCACAGAATCCACATAATCTCATAAACATGAGATTCCAAAGATAGACAAAATGAGGTATATATGTCATCCTGAACTAAGGAGAAGGGGGAAGGGGCTTGAGACTTCGAGACTCCGATGGGAAGGAAGACAATTTACTGGAAGATAAAGGGTAAATGTTTGGTAAACAAATTTGGTGGGCCATATGGAAGCAAGGGACAGAGGAATTTTCATAAACAGACCTTGCTGAATTCCTCCTTGTCTACTACCTAGTTCATAGTATGCTGTAGTTTGTTCGCTTGCCTGCCTTCCTTCCTCTCCTCTCCTCTCCTCTCCTCTCCTCTCCTCTCCTCTCCTCTCCTCTCCTCTCCTCTCCTCTCCTCCCCTCCCCTCCCCTCCCCTCCCCTCCCCTCCCCTCCCCTCCCCTCCCCTCCCCTCCCCTCCCCTCCCCTCCCCTCCCCTCCCCTCCCCTCCCCTCTCCTTTCCTTTCCAAGAGAGAAGCAGGGCGCACCTGAAGCAGGGCTCAAACTCAACGAATGGTGGGTGAGATCATGACCTGAAGTCAGATGCTTAACTGACAGCCACCCAGGTGCACTATGCTGTACTGGTCTATGGTGGTAGCTCCCTTCCTGGAACAAGTCCTCTATTAAATTCTCCCCTGCCCCCATCTAATTTTTTTTTAGGCAATTAGCAAGGAAGGCCAAAGTTTTTTAAGTCTTCTGGAACTTGATTGTTTTCAGATCAATGTAGTTCTTGCACCAAAGTGGCATATCTTGGGGCCATTTGTTACGAACCTTTACTTTATCTTTAAATTGCAGGTTCAGGTTGGAAATGTGAGCAGTCTCAGATATTACTGATGAGACATGAATTGCTACAGTCTTTGAAGTGTGGTTTGACTCTAACTCTTGAAACTAAAACTTGATTCCATTTCTAGGTCAGGAGTCTTTCCTGTATAAATAATGGCATGTGTGCAATGAGGAGGCATAGCAATGTTTATTGAGTCAGCATTTGTAATAGCAAGAAAACATATAACAGGAAACAAAAAATTGTCTCTAACAAGTTCAGTGTGTGAAGCTTACCAATTTTGATCTAGAATTCTTACTATAAAATATTAAATAGTGGTTAAGAAGTGGGTTGGGATTTTATGTATAATTAATAGGGAAAGATCTCCACGGCTTACTGTTAGTTGGAAAGAAACATATCACAGAACAATACGTATAATCTTTTATTTAATAAAGCTGTTTTTTGTATATACTATATACATGGTACCACACGTGTGTGTGTGTGTGTGTGTGTGTGTGTATTGTGACCAAGTATGGGGATGAGGACACACACACCTGAACTAATAAAAAATACCCACCAAATTGTTAACTCTCTTGAGGAGAGGAGTGACATTTTGGGTCAGGAGTGAAGGAAGTTTCTCACTTTTATTCTGTATGTTTATGCTTTTCAAGAAAAATGACAAGTATAATTTTTAAAAATTCCCATGCTAGATTTCAAAATTCATTAGGATAAGTAAAGGTGAAGTGGTATGCTATGAGCACTGTGTCTTTAAAAATGATTCAGAGAGGGGCGCCTGGGTGGCTCAGTCGGTTCAGCATCCAACTTCAGCTCAGGCCATGATCTCACAGTCCGTGGGTTCGAGCCCTGAGTCGGGCTCTGTTCTGACAGCTCAGAGCCTGGAGCCTGCTTCGGATTCTGTGTCTCCCTCTCTGTCTGCCCCTGCCCTGCCCATGCTGTCTCTGTCTCAAAAATAAGTAAAAACATTAAAAAATTAAAAAAAAATGATTCAGAGAAAATTGTTTGTTTCTCTATGCCCAAAGTACATTTCCACATTGGACTTTGATTTGCAGGCTCAGGGAACACTTCATGACAGCCCCTCTTTACCCAACTTTATTATTATTATTTTTTAGAAGTTTGTTTATAAAGTAATCTCTGCATTCAACATGGGGCTCAAACCCATAGTCCCAAGATCAAGAGTCAAATCTCTTCCGCCTGAGACAGCCAGGCACCCTTCTCTTTACCCAGTTTTAACAGATGACTTTTTTCTGTTTTTTCCTCAGATTCCTTTTTACGAAGATATTTGTAAAGGCATTAAAGCTGGTGACACCTGTGAGAAACTAGTAGGGTATTCTGCCGTGTATAGAGTCTGTTTTGGAATGGCCTGTTTCTTCTTCATCTTCTGCCTTCTGACCTTGAAAATTAACAGCAGCAAAGGTTGTAGAGCGCATATTCACAACGGGTGAGTCTTCAGTCTTGGGGGTTGGTTTCTCTCTTTTTATTTTGAATAGTAATTTATTTTGAGAGAGAGGGAGTGTGAGCAGGGGAGGGGTAGAGAGAGAAGGAGTAAATCCCAAGCAGGCTTGGCACTGTCAGTGTGCGGGGCTCGAACTCACAAAGCATCAATCCGATCGCGACCTGAGCCAAAATGAAGAATCAGACGCTTAACCGACCGAGCCACCCAGGCGCCCCTAGTTTCCCCTTTCCTGATATTCAGAATAGTGTTCCTTGACCTCTTCTAATCCGACCATCTGACTGCTCTTCCTGTAGTTGAAATTGTTGACACTCATTTTCGGGAAGGGGGGATTTGTCACCCCTCAGTGGCCCAAGAATTAGAATCCTATTGGTCACGCCAGTACCACAGTGAGAAATGCAGCAGAGGTAGGCGTTTTTATTTCTAGTACTAAGACCTACCCCTAGGTCATTTCCAGCCCCCTGCAACAAAGTGATGTTTTGCACAATCAGTGACCATGCTGAATTGGTCTTAATTATGGGACAAGGCAGTCTCCAGTCACTTAATTACTTCCTCTCGATTTGGAAGGAACAGTACCAATGGTAGAAACATGGACTGACATGCTTACCTTCTCTCTCTCTCTCTCTCTCTCTCTTTTTTGAGAGAGACAGAGCATGACTGGGGGAGGGGCAGAGAGCGAGGGACACAGAATCCAAAGCAGGCTCCAGGCCTGAGCTGTCAGCACAGAGCCCGATGCGGGGCTCGAACCCATGAACCGTGAGATCATGACCTGAGCCGAAGTCGGACGCCTAATCGACTGACCCACCCAGGCGCCCCCTGACATGCTTACCTTATAAAAGGTCTTTTGTGCTTCCATGAATATCATTTAAATACTTTTCCTCTTTTTTTCTTTTTTTTCTTTCCAGCTTTTGGTTCTTTAAACTTCTGCTGTTGGGGGCCATGTGCTCAGGAGCTTTCTTCATTCCAGATCAGGAGACCTTTCTGAATGGTACAAATGGGGTATTTGGGGTACCTATTTATTTTGTTCTTACCCATTTTGTAAAATTGTTCAAAAGTGTAGTCCAGGGTGCCTTTGATATTTCGAATTAGTGATTTTCTTGTGGTTTAATAAAAAAAAAATTCCTGCCTTACCTGCCCACACTGTATCCACCTTCCCCACTCCCTATCCCTTCCTGTTCACTCCTCTTTCTCCATCTAGATCTTTCCCCTGTTCCCTCCCTTTCTGGCCAGGTATTGCTCTACAGCCTGGAGAATTCAGTTGCTAATTTTAAGGTGATTGGCCTGAAGGGAAAATGGGGCCCTGCAAGTCTCTCTGAAAAACAGTTTAGCATGTTAGTATGAAACCATCACTGAAGGCGTTCTGGGACGCCTTGTTCTTTCTGAGCACTGCCCGGAAATCCGCCTACGCGGAACACGAGGCTACTGAGTTTTAAATGAGCTGCAGCTATAATGAGATAAGAAAGGCATCATCCAGCCTTATTTCTAAACTTACCTAGGTGAAACTGTATATAATATTGGATTACATTTCTTATTCCTAGAATTTCCCGAACTTAATTTAATTTGGAACCGTTAATCATAGGTGAAACAGGGGTCCTTCTACATGAAAACTAGGGAGATTCAAAACATTGTTTAACCCAAACGAATTCATTTTCCTAATTAAGGTAGTAAAAACATTTGCACTATGTCAGTCCCTAAGGAAAAGACTACGGCCCCTCAAATGGTCACTAGGGTCTGGCTAGTTTTTAGGGGCATAACTAGCTGCATGCACTCCTGAAGGAGGTCCTCTCCGAGTCTTATTTTTTCCTAAAATGCTGTTAACTAGTTTTCTGTTCCCCACAGATGTACTTTTATGTGTTAGGAAGATAGATTTAGAATGGGACGGGGCTAACAGTTCTTTTTATAGCCAACTGCAGTTCAGCCATTTTCATAGACAACCTGTAACCTAGAGACACGGAAGGTTAGAGCATCCTTGTAGCAGAGCAAAGAGTGGATCTGAGTCCGTGGCCCCCAGTCTGACCCTCATTTCCCTACTAATTTCTGGTGGCTCACTGCCTTTTTTCTTCTTAAGATATGTTTTTACTTACAAATCGTGGGTCGTTGTTGATTTTGTGAATAGCTGCGTCTTTTAGGGTAGCTGTCAGTTACAGTGTGTAGGTTCAGCTTAGATGCTCAAGAGCCACACACACTGCTTTGTGTTCACATCCCCGCTACGTCCTTTATTGGCCATGGAACATTTTTTTTTTTTTTAACGTTTTATTTCTCTTTTGAGAGACAGAAAGAGACAGAGTATAAGCTAGGGAGGGGCAGAGAGAGAGAGGGAGACACAGAATCCGAAGCAGCCTCCACGCTCTGAGCTGTCAGCACAGAGCCCCATGCGGGGCTCAAACCCACAAACTGTGAGATCATGACCTGAGCCGAAGTCGGACACTTAACTGACTGAGCCCCATGGTTGTGGGACTTTGTCGATTTGCATAGACTCTCAATTTTTCTCATCTGTAAAGTGCGTGTAACAATAGCACCCATCTTATACGGTTGCGTGGAAATTAAATGTGTTGCAGGTACAGTAAGAGTGTAGTAAAGATAAACTGTAGTCATTATTCTCCTTTAAGCTCAGCACTTGGAGTGGTCACCTCATCTCCTTTTGGATGGTCTTCTTTTGCAGCCTGGCGCTATGTGGGAGCCGTCGGGGGCTTCATCTTTATAGGCATCCAGCTCATCCTGCTCGTGGAGTTTGCACATAAATGGAACAAGAACTGGTATGTGCAATTTGGGAAGGTTTCCAAGTGAACTCAGTCGTTGCTCGGGGAAACTGCCTGCAATACGGTGTTGATAGAGGGTCTACCCCGAGCTGTGTTGGCAGGGGTGGGCAGCCTGCTCGTGCCAGAAACAGGTTGGCGCACTTTCCCTTCATTCCTCTCCTCTACCGGTCTTCCTCTCCTTTCTTCCTTTCCTTCTTCCATGTTATTTCTTTTTCACTTTTTGGCTTTTCCCTGTGTTCTCTCATTTGGGCTCTGAGTCAGCTGCTGTTGTGACTTAGCCACACTCAACATCCATTGCTGGCACCTCTTGGCCCTGGCTCCCCGGTTGTGACGCTAGGTGCCTGAAAACTTGGGCAGGTTTTATCTTATGCCTCCATCCTCAGGAGATTTAGAAAAAAGTACTTTGGGGGCACCTGGGCGGGTCAGTCAGTCTGACTCTTGGTTTCAGCTCAGGTCATGATCTTTCATGAGTTTGAGCCCCATCAGGCTCTGCACCAACAGTGTGGAGCCTGCTTGGGATTGTCTCCCTCTTTCCCTCCCTCTCCCCCACTCGTGCTGTCTCTGTCTCTCTCAAAGTAAATAAATATACTTAAAAAAATTTTTTTTTGGTTCTTTCTCAATCTGCCTAAGATTTTATATAAAGACCCTTCGTTAGGAAAGTCTGTTGTGCTACCTTAGAAAGCCATCCTGAATTTAAAAATGTAGATTCTTTCTAAGCGCCTTGACATGGAATTCACATCCTAGGATAAGTAGGAAATGCCAAATTATTAATAACTAGTTTTATTTCTCGCTGAGCCACACAATTCAGGAAATGGCAACTAGGTAAGTGTCAGTCCCTTGAGTGCTAAAGGCCAGGCTGACTCCCTTTGTGCCCCCAGGCAGGGCACTTTGCTGCTCTTGTTTGCTTAGCTTCCTTATAAAATAACAAATGAGAATAACTATCTGTTGTGCCTAGGAAGACTTCTTGTTGTTTTGTCATTTTTATTCGTATCATGTTATTTTAAACTGTTTTGGAAAAAAGAAATCAGTAAATAATGTATGAAAATGAAATTTATTTTTTCTCTTGGACAAAACAAAATATATGGTCCAGATTCCCTCAAAATAACTTTTCACTCTGATTGTATTCCTCAGCTTGGTGGTAGTTAGTGTTTCATTGGGTTTGGTTTTGTTTCTTTAGAGATCAAATCAAGAGATGCCTGAGTGAAAGGCTAGTGTTATCATTTTATAATTTAGTGAATACTAAATACCCAAATACTTAATAGTTTCTAAAATATTTACAGCACATAGAGGAGTCACATAAGTGATACTACAGAAATTTATTTTGTCTAATATAAAATCATTCTAAATGTTTCCTAAAATTCTTACCCATATAGGTCAAAATAGGGAACTTCATGGTGGAATAATACCATTTTTGATACTGGGTGCCTGATTTACCCAGTAAGCAGTATGTTCCCTTGACAATATTTGAGCTTCTTTACTCTGACTTGAATGTTTTGCTCAGTTCTGAAGCCATTTTCTGGGACTAATTATTCATGCTAAGTTTTAACAGGCATTTGGAAGAGTTTGGCTGCTGTAAAAACCTTCCCGAAACCACTCAGTAAGAACAACTTAAGCGCTTTGCAACCGATGATGTTGCTGTTGTCTACACATTGAGGCCAGTATCCCAACAAAATCCCTTAATGTCAGCATATTCATAGTTGATTTGTCTGCCTAAAATTAGGATTAAGCTAGGCAGCTCACTAATAATGTATTTTCAGATAAATTAATCTAATTTACTAGGTTTGTTTTTTAACAGAGACTATTGCTTACAAGGATAGTGTAGAAAATATAATACATCACTTTTCATGGAACAACCAAACTGCTTTTTCTTCCCTTTTCCTCTCTGTTTTCTCTCTCTCTCTCTCTTTTTTTTTAAGTTTACTTATTTATTTTAGAGAGACAGTGGGAGAGTGAGAGGAGAGAGACAATCCCAAGTAGGCTCCCTCCCGACTGTCAGTGCAGAGCCCCATGTGGGGCTTGATCTCACAAACCAGGAGATCATGACCTGAGCTGAAATTGAGAGTTGGCCGCTTAACCGACTGAACCACCCAAGTGCCCCTGTTTCCTCTTTTCAAGAAATATCTTGAGAAGAAGATCCCAAAGGCAGTAGGATGGAGGCCACGGGTCCGGAAACCAGGAGACTGCAGGTGTCTGTCCCTCTGCTCCTCTAGATCGCTGTTTCCCTTTGGGCATATTACTTGGCCTCTCTGACCGCTGTTTTCACACCTGTAAAATAATATGGTCACGTTAGAGGTTTAATTTTCTTTTTCCTTTCGACCTCAGATATTGTGATTTGAAATAACGCTTCTATATCAAAATTGAAATAGCAAAAAGTAGAAGGTACATTTAGGTGTTTCTAACAAAGACCCATTTTCTAAATGTGCTAGATTTGTCATTTCTGTTGTGGTTAGGTGTTATTTACTCCAGAACCCGAGCCCAGCCTGGTGCCAGCGTACTGCTGGGTTGGTGCACTCTGCCCCGTTGTCTGGTCCTTTTCTAATCTCCTTTGAAGCACTTCTTCTCATTTAGCATTTATTCACAGTTTTGGAGAGTATTAACTGTGTCCCAGACAATGTGGTAGGCACCGAGAGTATAAAGATAAGTAAGTCATGGCACTTGGGTTATCTGCAAAACAAAAGGTCATCAAGGAGGATGTCATGAATCTGGAGCAGCAGGAATAGCAGCCATTCTCCTAAAACACTGATGCACAAAGTTATTATTTTTTTAATGCTTGTTATTCCTAAGAGAGAGACAGAGAAAGAGACAGAGTACAAGTCAGGGGTGGGGGGCAGAGAGGGAGGGAGACACAGAATATGAAGCAGGCTCCAGGCTCTGAGCTGTCAGCACAGAGTCAGACACAGGGCTCAAACTCACAAACCTTGAGATCATGACCTGAGCTGAAGTCGGACGCTCAACCAACTGAACCACCCAGGCACCCCCACAAAGTTATTTTTTAACAGTTGACATTTCTTACGCTAATATTCAGTAGGCACCTGTTTGCCAGGCACTCGATAGCAGGAGAAGAGCAGTGAACACAGTGATGTCCTGCTCTATGAAGCTTACCTTCTCCTGTAGGGGAGGGCAGGAGGCATGGACAGCCAATTTATGATCAAGTAAATAAGTAACAGGTTCAATGGGAAAAGACTGGAGAAAAAGAAAGCGGGGTGTGGGGGTTGAGGAGAGCAGGGCAGGGAAAGGCTTCATGATCAGGTGTGAGGGAGACCACTGCAAACAGAAGGAAGTGTGGAGGCTGAGGCGGGACTGTGCCGGGCCCATGCCCGGCTTGTTTGGGGGCAAATGGGGGCCCACTGTGCTGCACCCCTGTGGTAAGGGATGGGCACCAGAGGTGAGGTAGGAGATGCCATTTGGCCAGATGCTGTCGGGCTTCTGGGGCATTTGTGTGAGGTAGGAAGGGCATTAGTGGGGTTTGAAACCAGAGGAATGTGATTCAAAGTCTATTTTAATTCCAGGAAAGGTTAGGGGGTGTCAGAGGTGCAAGTAAGGAGGCCCGTGGAAGATAATCCAGGTGAGAGATGGCTGTAGCTCAGACGATGGTAGCAGCAGTCAGATTCTAGTCTATTCCAAAATTGGAACTCATGGACTTTGCTGATGGTGATGAGGAGGTGGGGTTGGGTGGGGGGAGGGAAAAAAGACTGTAGTCACGAGTTCTTTTCTTTTTTAAAAAAAGTTTCCCTTCCCAAAAGGAAGGAATGGAACTGCCATCTTCTGAGTTTGGGAAGATGAAGAAAAGCAGGATTAGGGGGTAGAGATGTGCATTTGGGAAGTTGGTTTGGACCAGCCCCCTTCCCCCACCCCCTGCGCTGAACAGTTGGATAATATGAGTCTAAAGATGAAGGGAGAGGTTAGGGTTGGGAATTTAACTTTGGGAATGTAGACCTATATTGACTATAAGAAAGTCTTCATATGCTAGCGACAGCCCAAAAGACCAGTAAAGGAACAGTTGCACCCCACCCACACACTGGTCAGCAGTGTTTGCCTTTCTCTATACATTGCATTCTGTTCCTGTCATCGATTACCATTTGGCTTCTAGATCCACTCCCCCCCACCCCTTCTCAAGTCTTACTCTATTATTTCCTTCGTGTGCCTTTTATGTTAGACTAATTCTGTGGTCCCTGGCGTGGTTTCAGGAATATGATGGTCATTATGATTTTGGTCTTCCCTCCCTATTTGTCTCTGGCTGCAGTAACTTTTTCATCATTAAAACATTTTAGCTGAGTTGCCTGAATACTTTCCAGTTCTGTGAAAACATTAAGCAAGTTGCTTTCTCTGTGAAGGTTTGTGAGAACGTGGTTACAGTGCGGCAGTTTAATCATAAGGCAGATGACAGTGATTCACCCGTGCTCCCTATGGTTCTACCGTCTTGATTGAGCGGTTTTGAACTCTTGTTTTGTTATTGTCCTCAATGATTTCTATAGATTGTTAAACCACCGCTTAATTCTCTTATCCCTTTATTAATATTTACATAAACTAGAGAGAAAATTAATCTCTTCTTTAAGGGTTTTTATTGTAAATCCCATTACAGTTTTTTACTCCTTTCCTAGCTGATTTTATTCTTTTCAGACTCTCCCTTGGAGCATCTGGGTGGCTCAGTCAGTTGAGCGTCCGACTTCAGCTCAGGTCATGCTCTCATGATCTCATGAATATGAGCCCCTCGTCAGGCTCTATGCTGACAGTGCAGAACCTGCCTGGGATTCTCCCTCTCCCACTCTCTGCCCCTCCCAAAATAAATAAACACCCCTCTCAAAATAAATAAACTTAAAAAAAAAAACAACACAACTCTCTTTTAATCCTATGTGGCATCGCTTTGGAGAAGCAGTACCACTACAGACCCTTTGCAGCAGAGGGATGAAAGGGCCGAGGTCATCCAGTCTTTGAGTCAAGTTTGTCTCTCCCTAAAGAGAAGATGGACATTAGCAGAAGCTGCTACAGCAGCCCCTCCAGGCTCTGTGTTGAGAGGGAAATCACAAAGAGAACTTAACTAAGAGCTACTTTTTTTTTTTTTTTTAACGTTTATTTATTTTTGAGACAGAGACAGAGCATGAACGGGGGAGGGTCAGAGAGAGAGGGAGACACAGAATCTGAAACAGGCTCCAGGCTCTGAGCCATCAGCACGAAGCCCGGCACGGGGCTGGAACTTACAGACCGTGAGTTCATGACCTGAGCCGAAGTCAGATGCTCAACCGACCGAGCCACCCAGGCGCCCCAAGAGCTACTTTTTAATACTGCCGAAACCTATCCCAGGGCGATTCCTTTTCAGAATGGGGAGGTTACGGAGCGCCTGGGTGGCTCAGTTGGTTAAGTTTCCAACTTCAGCTCAGGCTGTGATCTCATGGTTTGTGTGTTTAAGCCCTGCATTAGGCTCCACACTTGGAATTCTCTCCCTCTCTCAGCCCCTTCCCCGCTTGCACCCATGTGTATGTGTGTGTGTGCACTCTCTCCCTCCTCTCTCTCTCACAGTAAATTAAAAAAAAAAAAAGAATGGGGAGGTTAGAGTCAAGTCTGTGCAAGTACATTTTAGTTGATGAATACATATTTAAAAACGGAATGTTGTAGTGTTTAGGAAATTCTAAGCCTGAACCAAAATTGTTTTGAGATGTTTACCTGTACCTTCTAGCTTTGATTGAGCCTAACTGTTGATAAAATGATAGTCTTCCGGACAACTGGGGTGATAGCAGCCTGGGGGCTGATAGCATTAGTTACCGCCTGAGAGACGGTCAGAGAACAGGGGCCTCATCACCTTGTCTTCTCTCCTCTCCCTCTTACCACTTCTGGAGAAACAGGACTGCCGGCACAGCTACCAACAAGCTGTGGTATGCCGCTCTGGCCCTGGTGACACTCATCATGTACTCCATCGCCACCGGAGGCTTGATTTTGATGGCAGTGTTTTATACCCAGAAGGACGGCTGCCTGGAAAACAAAATTCTCCTGGGGCTGAACGGAGGCCTGTGTCTGCTTATTTCAGTGGTAGCCATCTCGCCTTGTGTCCAAAATCGTAAGCACAAGTTTTTTCCATCCCTCCTGATTTATATATTTTTTGTGTGTCTTTGACCAAACCCAGTGTTTTTGTTTGTTTTGTTTTGTTTTGTTTTTAAATTCTGGCCACTCCATAATTTATCATGGATGGGTCAGCAGTAGGAAGGGTGGGATTGAAGTCTTCACTTGGGCTGAATGGGATAGTTGGCATGCTTCTTATCAAGAAAGATCTCAATGTAGTAAAGGCAATAAATAAGATAGCTATTACCATTATTATTTTTTTTAATGTTTATTTATTTTTGAGAGAGACAGAGACAGAGCGTGAGCAGGGGAGGGGCAGAGAGAGAGGGAGGCACAGGATCCGAAGCAGGCTCCAGGCTCTGAGCTGTCAGCATAGAGCCCGATGTGGGGCTTGAACCCACAAACCGTGAGATCATGACCTGAGTTGAAGTCAGACGCCCAACCAACTGAGCCACCCAGGCGCCCCAGCTATTAACCATTATTAATGAATGTACCACAAGGAGCGTTTAAATGGAAGATGCCCTGATTGTATATTAAGTTCTTCCCTATAATCTCTGTGTAAAACATGAATGAGAAGGCTGAGGAAGGAGTGCTTTCTGGGCTCATCTTTCACTCAAGGCCTATGGACCAAAAATCAGGGACCATGTGGTCTAGGAGTCAAGAAGCAGGAAATTTGATCTGGCTGAGCCAGCAGCTGGCCCACGAGCTAACCTTCCTCAGATCCAAGTCCTTTCTCAGTAAAGCCAACAGAAATCTGTAAACCTGACTTGACCTAAGGTTGTTTCAAAGGCAAATGGAAGAGGGGTGCCTGTCTGGGTCAGTCAGTTGAGCATGTAACTCTTAATCTCCTGTTGATGAGTTCAAGCCCCATGTTGAGCATAGAGCTTACTTAAAAACGAACAAACAAACAATCCACAAAGGCAAAGGGAAGAAATAATGGGATTTTGGAAGTGCTTTAGAAAGTACAGACTCGAGTTGTCTTTTATAAACAACTTCTGATGTCTTAAGCCAGACTGCCATCTTTGGTTATAGAAAGAAGTGTCCATGGTCTAATTTCCTTGTAGAAAACCAAATGACATTCAGGTTTCTAGATAGGAAAAGGGCAATGTGGCCAATAATTTATAGCTCTTCAAGTCATTTCTAAAATGGTGATTTAATAAGTTAACTAGTATTGGTGTACCTGGATGGTTTAGTCCCTACTGGGAGAATGATCTCCAGGTCGTGAGTTCAAATCCCACATTGGGTATAGAGATAACTTAAATAAATAAACTTTAAGGAAAAAAAAAATGAACTAGCATTGGATAATTTAAAGGTTTTCTGGCAGTGAAAATTTCAAGTACATTATTGAAATTGAGAGTACTAATCTCCCAGTCCCTTTAACTGATCAGTTAAGAATTCCCTAAAACATATTAGTGTTCAGATTAAAATACTGTTTGGGTTAAATCCTACCTTTTAAAATAGTTATAATATTTTGAAATATTTGGTTTAATGTCATTAGTTGCTAAGGTGAGTCTTACTCTCGTGCCAAAGAGCAACATTATAAAAGAGTCTATAACTCTTAATAACTACAACTCAAAACACATTTAATCAGAGGGAAGACTGGATGAAATAAATTTTTTCATGTAGACAGGTGGTAGAAAATTTCACCAAAATTTGATAAATTCCTTTTATCATATCTTGGTTATTCTGAATGATAAAAACACTTAGTTTAGCTTAAATATTATAACATATTAAAGCCCTTCCTCAATGAATGCCAAGCCCCAGTGCCTTCCTCTCTGACCTGAACTGCTATTCCCACAAGTTTTTTTTGTCTGTTAACAGATTGAGCTTTTTTCCGCTATGATATCTCTATCATTTACCTCACTAAGCTATGTGGTCTCACAAATAATAATGGTGAATTTTCTTCTGAGATCTTAAGATTTAAGAGCTAGTGTTAATGAACCTCAGGAAGACTAGGCAGAGCGTTTAAGTACAGTTGTAGTTATTATTAAAATAACGTGATGGTAGGTAGAGAACTCGGCAGAACGTTGGAGTTAGGTTTGGCCTAATCAACCTTTTTAATGTTATTTGGAAAACATGTTATACCTCTTCTTTCCTTTAAAGATGGGGGTCTCAGTTTGAAGAATATCATTTAGGGGTGGGGAGCTTTTTTTTTTTTTTTTTTTTTTGGCTTATTTATTGTTGAAATGTAAAATGCTGTGTTGAAATCTATCACTTTCACTTTCTAGGACAGCCACATTCCGGGCTACTGCAATCGGGGCTCATAAGCTGCTATGTGACCTATCTCACTTTCTCAGCTCTCTCCAGCAAACCTGTAGAAGTAGGTAAGCCAGCTGGCCTCTTAGGGAGCAGGTGTTTTTGGTATTAATGTTTTCATTGCGGAGGAAGGAATATGTCTACTGAGCTGTTGTTTAGAATGTCAAAGATGCAATAAATCAAAATAGAGAGATCTAGATTTTTCTCTAAATAAAGTCCTTAACGTGGGATGTGAAAATGAAAATTCCTTCTTCTGAGTCTTCCTGCTGTGTAGGAAAGACAGAAACAAAGATGGGCTGTTGAGTTTGCTTTTGGGCCTAATCTGTGTTTTCGAAGAACTTTTGTGTTTTGCTTATTTTTTTTTTTTTTAATTGATTATTAATTTTCTTCAAGTGGTGGTCATCTCTCTGTCAGAGAGACTGGGAAGAACATGGGAATGGGAAGCAGGAGACAGGATTTGACTTTCCTCTATCATATGCTGGCTGTGTGACTTCGAATCACTCATCTTAAATAATGTTTATTTTTAGAGACAACAAAACATATGTGAACTTTGGAGTCGGACCGCCTGGCTTTATAGCCTGGTTCTGCCCCTTCAGTAACTTGTAGAAAGTTATTTACCTCTCTCTGCCTAGATACCTTGTCTTTAAAATAAGGATTTTAATTATTATTTTAACAAGGTAATTAAATAAGATTCTTATTTCATAGGATTGTTTTTAAAGAATTCAGAGAGAGAGAGAGAGAGAGAGAGAGAGAGTGTGTGTGTGTGTGTGTGTGTGTGTGTGTGTTCCTGGCATGTAATAGGTGCTCTGTAAGGGTTAGCTGTTATTACAGAGTAGTTGAAATGATTACTGAAGAACTATAAGAGCCCTATTATATTATAAATTGTTATAATAATGAGCACCTGAAACTTGCCAGTAAAAGACCAAAAGATCATTCCATCTTTTGATTTCTGAGCTCATTTTATTTCATCATCTGTTTCACTTTTGTGGTATATAAATGTGGATATAAATGTATACACACATATATACACATAATTATATATAAATGTGTGTGGGGGTACATTTTGTCTTGTATAAATAAGGTTAAATAAATATACTGTCTTTAGGAAATTGAAGTTGTTTTCCTTTTTTAAATGTAGAAAAAAATGCAAAGATAATTTTGAAAGTTTTATATACACATACTGTGTGAGTCTTGTCTTTATGGCTACTTTTGGTGCAAAACGATACAGTCGTAGGTCTTATATTAATTATAGTCTATCCTGGGTTCAGTTTTTTTAATAGCTCTATCTTGACTCTACTTAAAAAAATTTTTTTTAATGTTTATTTATTTTTGAGAGAGAGGGGAGGGGTAGAGAAAGAAGGAGACGCAGAATCCAAAGGAGGCTCCAGGCTCTGAGCTGTCAGCACAGACACAGGGCTCGAATCCATGAACCCTGAGATCATGAACTGGGCTGAAGTCGGCCTCCCAACTGACTGAGCCACCCAGGCACCCCTAAGTCTAGTTTCTTTAAGACTTTCTTATATATGTATGTGTGTATTACACTTCAGCAGGGAAGGGGCAGAGAGAGAGGGAGAGAGAGAATCCCAAGCTGGTTTAGTGCTTTCAGTGCAAAGCCCAGGGGGCTTTTCCCAGGAACTGTGAGATCGTGACCTGAGCCGAAATCAAGAATTGGATGCTCAGTCAACTGAGCCACCCAGGTGCCCCAGCACTTTCTTTTATGACTATTAGTTTTTGGTTTTAATTTAATGAGGTTTTTGGTTACAGAATTTTTCTTCTAAATGGCAAGTATCACTTAAAAACAGAAAAAAAACTTATTTTTAATTTCAGGTGGTACTAGTTAAATAGAAAAGTTAGTATTTTGGTCAATTAAAAACATTTTATTGGGGTGCCTGGGAAATTTATTTTTTGTTGGCCTAAGAATAAAGATTCCTTAAACCACAGCATACACAGTTATTTTTACTGTTTCAAATGTGGGTACCGGTAATAATTCTGGTCTGACTTCAAATACTTAGAATGTACATGTGTGTAAGATGATTTTTAGACTGTTAATTTATGTTTATGTTTCTTATTGGCAATCAGATCTAACTTGGATATTTAAAATTGAAGTTCTGGGGGTGCCTGGCTGGCTCAGTCAGTAGAGCCTGCAATTCTCTATCTCAGGGCCATCAGTTCAAGTCCCATGTTGAGCGTAGAATTTACTTAAAGATAGATAGATAGATAGATAGATAGATAGATAGATAGATAGGAGATTCTGTGTTAAGTAAAAAGTACCACTGATGGTAATATGATAGAAATCTTTATTATGATGTAGGCTTTCAAAATTTTTAAGAAATCCTGAAAATCTCAGAATATTCCCAGATTAGACAATATTTTTTCCTCCATCTTTGCACAGGTAATTTTATTCTCTCCCGTGGGTATCGGCAGCACTCATAGATTGTAATTTGAAACATTCAGAAAGCATGTACCTGAATATTGTCACATTTCTTTTTTTTTAATGTTTTTATTTACTTTTGAGAGAGAGAGAGAGAGAGAGAGAGAGAGAATGAACACGAATGGGGGAGGGGAGAGAGAGAGAGAGAGAGAGAGGGAGACACAGAATCTGAAGCAGGCTCCAGGCTCTGAGCTGTCAGCACAGAGCCTGACGTGGGGCTCGAACTCATGAACTGCGAGATGGTGACCTAAGCAGAAGTCAGCTGCTTAATCGACTGAGCCACCCAGGCACCTCTCACATTTCTTTACATTATGATTTAGTAACTATTAGCCAGTTATGCCTATTAAATACAGTGAACAAAATGATGTTTATACCATCCCCTTGTAAGCAAGGTTTTTGTACATAATAGTAACAAATGGAATTAATGCACACCGCAGTATTGTTGAGGAAAGACCTTTTCTTTAAATAAGCTATTCTGTTTATAAATAAACTGATTTTTTTAGCACCATAAATGTAGATATCTGATCACTAAAAAGAAACACGACATATATATAAATTTTTTTAACAAAAGTGTAAAGAATTTAAACAAATGAACCGCTATGGGAGAACTTTCCTGGGAAAGTGGGTAACAAGCAAGCAAAGGATACTAGAGTCATGACCATCCTGTTACTGGCAATTAAGGGACTTCACATCTGGGTAGAGGCTGTTGGTCAGGTGGCTGTTGACCAGCTAGTCATGTCTGGTTGTTGATTAGCCTCACCACTCTTCCACAGAGGATAGACAACAGTGGAAACTTGCTAATGTCTGCATCCTACCTCTGTTCAGAGCCTGCTGAGTCAGCTGATAAATGGATCTAATGTTACTTTTTGCTACTGTTTGAATAGTACTGAGAAGAGCAAGACTCTTACTACATCATGGAACAGAAGAACCCTTTGGTGCTGGAGCTGGAATCTGAGGGTCTTGTGCTAAGAGGGTGCTTAGGTGGGAGGGAGTGCTTTGACATAGCAACAATCTAGTCTAGTCTGAGTCAAGTTGGGCTGTGGACTAGAAGTTTCCAATGATAAGTCTTCACTCTTCTAAAGATGCGCAGATTTTCCCAAAATGAATGCGTCTGTGAGTTACAAAAAGCTTTTCTGATTAACTGTGATTATTTTGTCTTTTCCTCGTAAGTTCTAGATGAGCATGGGAAGAACGTTACGATCTGTGTGCCAGAGTTCGGCCAAGACCTGTACAGAGACGAAAACTTGGTTACTGGACTAGGTACCACTCTCTTGTTCGTGTGCATCTTATATTCATGGTAAGTCTTAGGAGATAACTTGAGACCATCCTTGCAGACTTAAAAGTGCAGAGAAAAATTTAAGTAAGTTGTAGCAACTATGAGATAGCAAAACAAATCCCATCTGAGGAAGAGGAAAAAATAGCTTGAAGTTAAAAGTTTGTATTACAGCATGGAAGCACAGTGTTTGGACTTCACTTTCCTTACTTGCATTTATATGCATAAATAAATTAGATACATAGTGCATTGTAGCCATTCAGGAGACGGTTGGATATTAGTTGCTAAAGCATTATTGGAGGGCAAGGGAATACAAAGCAGGGAAGAGATAGTATGTGCCAGAATGTTTTGGCAGCTTTCTAATCCAAGGGAAGTATCGTTTGTTCTGCTGCTGATGGAAAGAATACAGAGCAGTACTTACACAGTCATTTTGTGTTTGGCCCGAGAAAGACAGGAAACGTCCCTTTTCTTTTATGCTAAAACCCACAGTGCTGTTAAAGCAGACTGTAGTTCACATGCTAGTCGTGGGGTGTGTTCCACCTTTATTTAGAATGTTTAAGAGTTTGCCCAAGGGAGAAAAGTAACAGGTAGAAATGCTTAGTTACTGATTCTGGTATGTATTTCGCTGATCACTAAGCTTCCTTTTGACAGTGACTTTTTCATGTTTAGGTTTTCCACTTTGTTTATTACGTTTCAGTGTATAAAAATTTCAACTTGGCATAGGTACATTATGATCATCCCTTGGCTAATAGAAATAAAATGTCTTTCTGAGAACGTTGGCACGTTCTCTTACAGCTTCTAACACTCCCTACTTTTAGAAAGGGACTGACAGACGTTTTGAAGATGCGGGAACTGGGTCTTGAGTACTTGTTCAGTCACGCATCAAGCCATGAAATGCTTGCTTGTGTTGCAGGTGGTTGTTCCAGGGACAGTTGTGTGATACTGGTTCTTATCCTGCCCCTGACATAGTGACAGATTCTCCTTCTTGCAGCAGAAAGGACCACGGTCACCATTTCGACCTTTCATTCTTATTAATTCCATAGTTGTTCACTGAGTACCTACTACGTCCAAAGTAGTGGATGGGATTCAGGCTCAAGTTCGTGAATGTTTTCAGGAAAACCATAAAGCCAGCCAAATGCTGACTGCCAATTCTCAGCTCTCCTTTTTCTGAGTAAGCTTTTCCTTCCTGAGTCTGTCATTATTGAGCTTTGGGGGAAATGGCAGTAGCGTGACTAATTTCATCATTTATCACTCAGTTTTTTCGGTATTAGTATGTAAAAAAATATTGGCAAATTATGTGGGAGGAAGTAGATTACTAAAATGTAATGACAGATGGTTCCATTTTAAAAATAAAATATAGGTGGGGTGTCTGGGTGGCTCAGTAGGTTAAGCGTCTGACTTAGGCTCAAGTACTGATCCCGCGGTCCACGGGTTTGAGCCCCATGTTGGGCTCTGTGCTAATAGTTCGGAGCCTGGAGCTTGCTTCGGATTCTGTGTTTCCCTCTCCCACCCCAGCCTGCCCCCCGCCTTGCCCCTCCCCCCCCCCTGCAGTCTGTCTCTCTTTCTCTCTTTCAAAAATAAATAAACATTAAAAATTTTTTTTGAATACAAATGAAATATGGTTATGTTTACTTATATAGAAAAAAATCACCAAACCTATAATAGCGGTGGTATTAGAGATAACTTATTTTTGTTGTTGGTTTTGTTTTATAGGGAGGTAGCATTTCTTTTGTTTTTGTATTATTTTAAAAAACCTAGAAAGATATTTGACAGAATAAAACTCTATGTTTGTGTGGGTTGCTGAATGCCTCATCACACATGAAAAAAGGTGTCTGCTGCTTAGATGAAACAGGGCCTAGATTTGCTATAAATCTGTCAGTGGAAAGATGGCAACAATTCTACTTAGTGTGCTGATAGAACTGCCACATGGTGTTGTTTTGCAGCATGGACTTTTCACCGTGTCAGATTTTCACTGCCACCCTTGCGTGAGAGGTGATAAATAAAACCTCACCCCTTTTGGTTGATATTCCCAAAAGATAACAATTTTCAAAGCTGACCACTGCTACTTAAAATCTGTCTGAATGCCGGTAACAAATACTCTGAATGCTAGTAATGAGACCTGATTTGGGGTGGGGGTGGGGGGCGTTAACAGCATCTCCATGAGCGGGGTGCAGAGTGACCAGGAGTGTTTGTGGGATGCAGGGCACGAACACACTCCCTGTGATGGGCAGCTACTTCTCCCAGGACTCAGTGAAGCGCCCCTCCGGAGGCTGGTGATTAGTGTTCGCTGCGAGGATCTGTGCAGCTCCAGGAGGAGTCAGCTTTGAGAACTCTCTAGTCAAGTGTCTTGGGCTCCCAGGGAAGTGAGATCAGGCCCAGTAGAGCCTCAAGTCAGGGAATGCTGCTGGGAAGGGGAGGCAGCCCAGTTTACGTTTTCGGATCTTGACTTTCTAGAGATTATGTCTCTTCCCAGACTCAGAGGAATGAGAGATTGGAAAATGTTACAAAATGAGGCTCCATTGCTTGCGTGGAAACTGTCATTTAAACATGATTGCAGAAAGGGCGCCTGGGTGGCTCAGTCCATTAAGCATACAACTCTTGATTTCAGCTCAGGTCATGATCTCACGGTTCATGGGATTGAGCCCCACAATGGGCTCTGTGCTGAAGGCGTAGATTCTCTCTTCCTCTCTCTTGTCTCTTGCTGCGCGTGTGCTCTCTCTCTCAAAAAAAAAAAAAAAAGAAAAAAGAAAAAAGATGATTGCAGGAATATCTAGAATTCCCCCCCCCCCCCTTTTTAAGGAATATTTAGAATTCTTGATAGACATTGTAGGAAAACTGAAGACTGTGTAGTTTGAATGTTACAAGGAGAAGAAGTCACACATTTTCTTTTCTTTTTTTTATTATGCTTTGAAATGTCTTTTTAAATTTTAATTCCAGTATAGTTAACATACAATGTTATATTAGTTTCAGGTGTACAATAGAGTGGTTGAACAATTCTATACTCACTGCTCATCGTGATAAGTGTTTTTTCTTTTACTTAATTTTTTTAAAAACTTATATCCAGGGGCGCCTGGGTGGCGCAGTCGGTTAAGCGTCCGACTTCAGCCAGGTCACGATCTCGCGGTCCGTGAGTTCGAGCCCCGCGTCAGGCTCTGGGCTGATGGCTCGGAGCCTGAAGCCTGTTTCCGATTCTGTGTCTCCCTCTCTCTCTGCCCCTCCCCTGTTCATGCTCTGTCTCTCTCTGTCCCAAAAATAAATAAAAATAAAAAAAAAAAATTATATCCAAGTTAGTTAGCATATAGTGCAACAATGATTTCAGGAGTAGATTCCTTGATGCCCCTTACCCATTTAGCCCATCCCCTCTCCCACAACCCCTCCAGTAACCCTCTGTTTGTTCTCCATATTTAAGAGTCTCTTATGTTTTGTCCCCCTCCCTGTTTTTATAATATTTTTGCTTTCCTTCCCTTGTGTTCATCTGTTTTGTCTCTTAAAGTCCTCATATCAGTGAAGTTACATGATATTTGTCTTTCTCTGGCTGACTAATTTTGCTTAGCATAATACCCTCTAGTTTCATCTATGTAGTTGCAAATGGCAAGAAGAAATCACACATTTTCACTGAAAGTCACATGATTGCTTGGGATTGGGGTTAACTTTTTTGTAAGGTCCTGGAAGGCTCACTGCACTGTGTCTTTCCCTATCTGGAGCCAGCCAGCTCCACTGTCCCTCCGTCAATGCACAGACATACATGCTTCTTTAGGGAGCTCTCATGACTCACTATGAGTATGTTTTATCTTTGCTGTCTTAGCTTGAAAGAGGGCTCAACCTAAACCTACTCCCTAGCTTTCCAACTGAAGTCAATTTTCCTCCAGATGCCCCTTCTACTGTACCCAGGCATCATTGCTGTGAAGAAGTGTCACAGCTTGGACCCCATGTAGGAGTTTCCCCAATGGCTCTTTCTATAGATCCACCCTCCTACCCCCCCTTAGGCCTGGATCTTTGCTGTAATGGGCCCCACCCTCCACTAACTATTCCTTAATCCCCTTCTTGGTCTCTAGATTTTAAAAAAATGTTTTATTTATTTATTTCGGAGAGAGAGAGAGTGTGAGCAGGGGAGGGGCAGAGAGAGGAAGGCAAACAGAGAGTCCCAAACAGGTTCCACACTGTCGGCACAGAGCCCGATGTGGGGCTTAAACTCACAAACTGTGAGATCATGACCTGAGCAGCAATCAAGAGTTGGACATTTAACCAGCTGAGCCACCTAGGCATCGCTAGGTGATTGAAATTACTATTTTGTTGGCTTCAAGTTGAGACTGTGCAGTCTGGCAGGATCCTGGGGCAATAGCGTCAATTCCCTTGTACATAAAAAGGAAACTGAGGGGCATAGAGCCTATTTCTGTGATTTTCTACCCCCGATCTCAGGAAACTTCTCCTTGAGTCTCCTTTGCTAGAGTACTGGGAGAGGCATGTTCATAATCACTTTTGCCCCTGGAATTGCTTGGAGTCAGGTGCTTCTCTGAGGTACAAGGATAAGCTGTATGATTTGTCTCATTTTGTTATCGGGGGAGGTATTTGTGCTGTAAAATGGTCCTGGCCATTTCAGTGTTAACTATGCCTATGAGAAAAAATTATTATTTAAATGTTAAGAAATTTGAATAGAAAATTAGAAAAACTACGGATCTTTATTAAATGTCAAACAACTTGCTAGGTCAAAATGAAACTTTCGTGGCAATGGAGTAGACTATGTAGAAGTAAGAATAAGGTTGGTAAGAGAATTGGAGAGAAGATTGGCTTAAACTGAGAATTGGCAAATCAAGGTGTCTATTCTTTTGGTGTGTTTTGTGTCTGCCACTTTTATTTAAGAAAGGCGGATCTATTAAAAAAAAAAAAAAAGGAGGAGCGGTGTACAGCCTTTATTTTAGGAATCCTGCCACTTCCTCACCTATCAGAAATCTTCCTGGCTCAGGGCACCTGGCTGGCTCAGTCAGAAGAGTATGCGACTCTTGATCTAAGGGTTAAGAGTTCCAGCCCAAGGTTGGGTGTAGAGATTAGTAAAAAATAAAGAAACTTAAAAAAATTTTTTCCTGGTTCTGCATCAGGGGCATGTTAAGGCATCCCCCCCCCCCCCGCCCAGTTCACATGGGATGGTGGTCTCCTTTGGGAGCTGTGAATCACCACTTATACTGTGTACCAGGAACATAATTGAACTTCCTCCCTTTAAGGGTGGGAATAGTCATGGGATCCCTCAAGGGCCCTGTAAGTTTGTCAGGGAGCAGAATCTATGGTCTCCAACAGGAAAGTCTGGACATGTTCTGTAGAGATTTTCTTTGATCTGGGGGAGTTTGGCCAGTTCCAAAAGCAGCTGAAGCAGGTGCGGAGGGCCACCTGCATTTTGAATCATTCTGCCGATATGGAAGAGGCCCTGGGCATGGCGGTGGGAGGGGGTGGGTGGCTGGAGGGGAGGTGTTTTTTTTTGGTTGTCACAATAACTGCAAGACAGTGCTGGCTTTTTGTGAGTGAAGACTAGAGACAGTGAATAGGCTATGACTTATCTGTATGGTGATACACTGTCCCAACCAAATGTTGTCAGTCTCCTTCCACCCCCCGACAGGAAGCACTGGGTGAAAGTTGCTCGTACCTTAGCCCTGGAAAGGAGGAGGTTATGCATAATCCAGGAGTTGCTGTTTAGCAACTCGTCTTGTGCTCACCAAACAGATGGCTCTGAGTAATAGAATGCAGACAATAAGAATTTCCTAGGCTTTTAAGGAGTTTGTAAAACAACGTTTCTAAGGTAATTCCAAGAAGAGTATTTTGTGGGTAAAGGCCATGACTGAATTATAATAATATTTTATAGTAGCATCTATTTACAGAAGTTCTGTGTCATTAATGATGAACTGAATGCAGGTATTTTTAGAAGAACAAAAGCTTAGTTTATTGCTCTCTGACAATGGAAGTAAAGTAACAGAGGTGCCAGAATCAAAACCTAACTTTTCCTTCACAGAAATGATATATTAAATCATAATTTACATGCAGAAAATACAGCATGCTCTTACATGCAGGAGCAAGGTGTGTGTGTTTCTTGGGTGCACAACCATCAGGAAGTATCTCTACAATTCCTCTGATTAGGCTCAAGGTTAGGAAGTGGGAATGGAGTGGGCCTCCATTAGCATCCATCTGTTCAGAGCAGAAACCAAAGTGACGCTATTGGGCTTGAGTGGCTCACAAAAGGAGTGCGCTTGGATCCCAGAAGACTTTTTTATGAGGAAGTCTTTTTATTGTTTATTTGCATCTCATTGATCTCTTCTCTCCTTGAGAAAGAGGATGAGAATGAACAGAGAAAGCAGTGTTGCCTCTTGGGGTTTATTTGGTTGAAATGAACCTGCTAATTCCTGCTTCTCCAGTGGCCACACTCCCTACCCGCCTCCAGGCTGGCACATAGGATATGTCCGTGCGTGCGTGGTTTCGTGCAAGGGGCTAGGGATTGTTGTCTTTTTCACTAAATTCCCCGGGGCTTAGAACAGGACCTGACACATGGCAGGCCTTCAGTAGATATTTGCTAAAGGAATTTATAGAGTTAGCTGGAAACTTAAGTATTTATACATTTCTGTTTGCTTAAAGTATTTCCTTTTCTTCGCCCCAGAAAATATACCTTTATTACCCTTGTAAGCCAGATTTTATAACATTTTACCTATCTGGGTGTAGGGAGAGTGGTAGGAAGAATTTTTTTTTTTTTTTTAAATCACACTCACAGCTACTCTATTGGATTTGCAAACAGAAAACCTTGTTCTGCCAAAGGTTGATTATCACAGTAAGTAACTGTGACCTTTGCTTTTCACGCCCTTGCTTTTTTTACTGCTGTATCTGGGTTCTTTTGTTGATTTCGATCCCTTCTAAGTGAGAGTAGTCAAAGAGAGGGGAAAGATAAAAGGGAAATCAGAAAATTATTTTGGGCAGCTTGAGAGAGAGAAGTGAAAACCAAGATAATAGGACCAAAAGATTTATTTCTTCATCTGCAGACCTCTCTTTGCTTAAAATGATCTAATGCAATCCGTGTAAAAAGACATGAACTATAAAAATGGTGCATCTGTTTTGGAATAAAGTGGGGTACTGAAAGATGAAATAGACTTAAGCAGCCCCAACAAGAGGGTGCAGGGACGCGGCTCTGCCCTTCCTTTGATGTGATATAACATGTGTTTGTTTCTTAGCTTGACGTCCACGACAAGGTCAAGTTCTGATGCTCTTCAAGGCCGATATGCAGCCCCTGAACTGGAAGTAAGTTCATTTCCTCCCCTTGTTCTGCTTCATCTCAGAAGACCTATTTTCCAGGAAGGCTCTTTACGTGTTTTTGCATCTTTATTGATTGGCATTCCACGATCCCATTTTTCTCCTCGAAGAAGAATACCATATTTTTGTATAGAACAAACAATGCCTTGTAGATACTATGGGGATTCAAATGCACCTTTGATTTTCCTCCAATGAAATTAGCCTCTGCTGGCCCTTGCTGCCCATCTCCACCAGAGGCCTGGGTAGCTTGGTCCGTCTGCTCTCTGCTCTTTTCCTCTGTCATAATGGAATGTGTGTGAGTTTTGTTTTGTTCTGTTTTAACTTCTAGTGCATTCCTCTGTTACATACCTGTCTTTGTCCTCCGTATATAGCATGACCATGAGGTTATATGTAATAGCTGTTTGAAGAAGGAGAAAAAGACGGAGAAGGGAAGGAACCAGCATCTGCTCCATGCCGTACTGCTGAGCAGTGTCGGTGCATGAGCTTATTTAACTGTGTCTGTTCCTTCACTGCGTAAAGAATTGTGAACAGTAGGCGTCTAGAGAATCAGGGTGGTGAACAGATGCCTATCAGTCAGCAGAATGCCTGTTATTTCCTTATTTGTGCAAAAGTCTTTTGCTGGGGCCCTCTGGAACATCCACTAAGGTCAGGAAAGTTCTAATCGCATGGAGGCAGCCAGGAAAAGACTCAACCCTGAGCCCAGGAATGGAACAGGAGGTTCCAATGATGGCTGAGACTTACAGCACTTGCTATATGCCAGGCACTATTCTAAGCACTACATTTGTGATTTCATTTAATCCTCATAAAAACCCAGTAAGGGTTTGATCTCTGTTTTACAGAGGAGAAAAAGCAGAAGTTATTTAAACTTTTGATTGGCTGGCATGTAAACCGTGCGCTCTGGCTCCAGAGTCTGTGTTCCTGAATGCCGCTGCCCGAGAGCTTGGCTCCTGGCTCCTGGCCCTGCTGCCAGCCCTGCCTGACACGGGCCCCAGACAGTATCCTGATAGCTTTCCCCGGATGGAAGAGCCCTGGTGTCTCTCCAGATACGGGCACTCTTCTCTGCAGCTGGGTCTCTGGGGAGGGTCTTTCCTGCACCTGACCTGGAGATAGTGAACATTATGAAGGGTTGTCAGTCTGCCAGCAGCATTCAGCAGCTCTCTCTGTCACTTGAAAAAGGAGAAATCTGTGCTGAGTCTGAATAGGTTACTGCTTATTACACAGAAAAGAATGGTCTCTAGAAGGCAGGCATTTGTTCTCACCACTGGCTGGGTGACCACCTGCTGCGGTTGTGCCACTGTGGCTTCAATGTCCCGATTGTGTAGAGTGTAAGCTCAAAGAACAGCAAGTCTCTAAGTTAGATTTAAGAGGATGTTTTCCTTCTCATTCTAAGGAAAGTGTCCCAGTGTTTCCTTCTGAACCGAAGAACGTGCAAAACAGAAGTTGGTTTGCTCTCCTTCTATCCCGTTTCACAGGATACACCTTTAAAAGAGAGAGTTGGTAGTTTCTTATGCTAAATGAAGCTTCAGAAGAACTAGGACCCCAGGGCACCATGTCTTGAGCCCACTGAATGATTAGACTGTGTAACTTGATCCAAGATTCTGTCAAGGCCAATCCCTTTATTAGAAGTTTCCCTGATGTAGTAGGGAAACAGGGGCTTGGCCTTGAAGTATATAAAAGAGACAAAGGCTCAAGCACCTATGTCCTTATCCCTGGCTCTCTGTTCTTTCTAGTAAAAACATGGTCAGCCAGGAAGTGCCAAGGACCCAGCATTTCCCACCTTGTCTTGGTACATGTAATGTTTTTTACCCCGTTTACCAGAATCCTTCTGCAGTCGTGTAGTAATTTTTCACAATCCAATTTTTTTTTACTAGTTTCTTGTTTTGAGTAGGTCATGAACATGGTACCACGTTTAAAAGGTGCCAAAGAGTCTTCAAAGGAAAGCATCCCATCCATCCCGGTCCCCGGCTCCCCTGCCTCCATAGAGGCAGACAGTTGAGCAGCCTGATTTCATAGGAAATGGAGGTGGGCCTCCTGCTTCCAGACCTCATAGCCTTAACCATTTCTGATTCTGCCAGCTCCACCGTCTCCTACATTTCACATGCTACCTGTTGCGTTTTGTGAATTGCGGGCCTTGGATTTCCCATCCTGCATTTATATCCCAGCTCTGTGACTAAACTAGTTTTGTAACTTCAGGCCAGTTACTCACCCTGCTTGACCTCAGTTTCCTTACCTGCAAACGGGATAATAATCCTAGCAAGGAGAGCAAATCATCACCAGGAGTGAGCTCCATGAGAGTGAGAATCTGTCTCATTCACCTTGTGATTCAGGTTGAGTTTTCCAGAAGCAGCTGCCAAGGCAGAGTTGATGTGCAGTGTGTCTGTTAGTGATCAACACATGTGGAAGGAAGGAAGAGGAAGGAGGCAGAATTGGGCAGAGTGTGAAGTCAAAGGGCACTGGAGGCCGGACAAAGCCACTGTTGACTGTTTTGGTGCTCCAGAGCCATCAGAGCTGTACCCAAGGGTCAATGGCTGTGCCTTTACACCCCTGCCATGTGCAGTCATTTAATGTAGCAAAAAAGCTTGCTGTAGGGCAGAGTAATGCTCTGTGGCTGAGCATTCTAAGTAGCTGAGCAATCACTAAGTGAACACCTTTGAGGGGGTGTGCGTGGCTCAACCCATGTGTGTTGTGTTTCCTATCACCAGCACAAGAGCACTTGGGAAGAACAGATGCTTAATCAAATCCTTTGGAAGGGAAAGAATGTGCGCAGTTCAGAGCCTGGGATACAGTTCCCACGGGAAGGCTTGGCACATCACACAGATGGCCATTAGTACTTTACTGATGCGGAGGTAGAAAAGTGGGATGCAAGCCACCTGACTCTGTTGGGTTTGTTCTTCCAGGTGGCACGCTGTTGTTTTTGCTTCGGCCCCGATGGAGAGGGTGAGTAGAGAACTTCCCCTTCCTTTCAGCCTTGTGGTGCTGCGGACCTGTGGCACTAGGCTGTAGGTGTAGGTATTTGGGATTCAAGCAAAATTACTTGAATGGTAAGAGGAGATTCTTACTCCAAAGCTGGTTTACTGTTGATATACTTTCCATATTCTTTCTGAATGGTTACTGGGTTTTATTTGTGTTCATATTCTAGCAGGCAGGAATCAGTTTATGTTTTGGTTCACATGTAAGTTAAATTATACAGAGAGACTTAGGGAAGGAGGAAGTACATTTTTCAAAGGAATGAACATTTGGATCGGAGCATCCCAGGGGCTTGAGAACCCCTGGTGTGCTCCCTCACTGTCATCTGAGCTTATCATAAGTTCACGTTTGGAAGGGCTCTCTTCTGCTCTGTTCAAGTGAATGTGATGTTAGATAACTCAGCCTGTGGAGGACAGTTCTAGAGTTGGGGCGGGGATTGTGTTTAGGGTGTGGATGTGGGTAAAGGTGGCTTTCGACATCTTCCCTACTCAACAGCCCCTGGGATTGAAGTTAGTGAGTGTGGCTTTGCTGAAGTGGCAGGCGTGCATGTGTTCACTCTATGAGCTTGCACTCGCTCTGTTGTTCACAGACACTGAAGAGCAGCAGAACGTGAAGGAGGGACCACGGGTCATTTATGATGAGAAGAGAGGCACCGTCTATAGCTATTCCTATTTCCACTTCGTGTTCTTTTTGGCTTCCCTCTATGTGATGATGACGGTCACCAGCTGGTTCAAGTGAGTGTGACCCCTTGTCTTAGACTGTTTAGAAGGGATGATCTTTAGAAAACCAAGTGAAGTCTTATTCTTTAAGTGCTGAGGCCCACTGAGTCACAGACCTGATCTCCTACAGTTGGCTTAACTCTTCTCCAAGTCCTGCTGTGCTCACCTACACAGAAACACTGCTGGGGTCTCAACAGTCTGTGGTTATGCTCTTAATTAACCCTTGGAATTGACGATGCTCCCTGCAGCTTTAAGAAAATGAAAGGTTGGGGCGCCTGGCTGGCTCAGTCAGTGGAGCATGTAACTCTTGATGTCAGGGTTGTAAATGCAAGCCCCATGTTGGGTGTGGGGATTACTTAAAAATAAAACCTTAAAAAAAAAAGAAAGAGAAGGAAATGTTAACCGCATATGGGCGGTCTTGAGGAACACAGTAATAGTAATGGAGGAAGAACTTGGAATTCTATTTCTTGTGTTTTTAAAAATTTTTAAGTGTTTATTTATTTTTGAGAGAAAGAGAGAGACAGAGCATGAGCAGGGGAAGGGCAGAGGGAGAGGGAGACACAGAATCTGAAGCAGGCTCCAGGCTCTGAGCTATCAGCACAGAGCCTGATGCAGGGCTTGAACCCATGAGCCATGGGATCATGACCTGAGCCGAAGTCGATGCTTAACTGACTGAGCCACCTAGGTGCCCCAGAACTTGGAATTCTTAAGCAGTCATCTGCTTTTTTTTTTTTTTTTTTTTTAACATTTATTTATTTTTTGAGAGACAGAGACAGAACATGAGTTGGGGAAGGGACAGAGAGAGAGGGGGAGTCACAGGGGGAGTCCGAAGCAGGTTCCGTGCTCCAAGCTGTCAGCACAGAACCCAATGCGGGGCTCGAAGTCATGAACCATGAGATCATGACCTGAACCAAAGTCGGCCGCCTAACCAATTGAGCCACCCAGGTGCCTCAGTCATCTGCTTTTAAGGAAGAGAAAATACCTGTTTTTTCTACTTTGTATTTTGTGTTTTTAAATTTTACACTTTTATTATGAAAGTTTTAAACATCTTTTTTAAAAAGACTGACATAGAAGCATGGGAAGTGACAGTGTCCTCTCCCTGACCCCCCGCCATGCCCCACGACTACTGCTAACGTGGTGCATACTCTTTCACTCCTTTTCCATGCATTTACAAGCCTGTGTCATCTTGAAATATTTATTTATTTATTTATTTATTTATTTATTTATTTATTTATGTCTTTAAATGTTTGAAAATTTTTAAGTGTTGAGAGGGAGAGAGCCCACGAGCTGGGGAAGGGGCAGAGAGAGAGGGAAAGAGAGAATCTCCAGCAGGCTCCACACTGTCCACGCAGAGCCCGACGTGGGGCTCGATCTCATAAATGTGACATCATGACCTAAGCCGAGATCAAGAGTCAAATGCTTAACTGGCTGAGCCACCCAGGTGCCTCAAGCCTGTGTCATTTTTTTAAATATAAGTATGATTATACATGTTTCCCCTTGAGATTTTTTTTGTTTCATTTTGTTTTTAAAGCTAACAGTACGTGATGGGTCTGACTTTCCCTATCACTACATGGAAGTTCTTTTTAATTCTTTTTTAATCACTTTTCACTGATCCAAAGTTTTTGTTGGATAATAATTTGTTATAACTCAGAATAAACATGGGATAGACATTTAGGCTCATTGTGCTTTCTTTTATCCATTCTTTCAGCAACTGTGTGAGTGGCTCCCATGTGCCATGCTGTTACAAATGGCAGGGCTTATAATTGAATGGAGGACACAGACCATGATCCAAATTAAACACAGTGTGCCAGGTAGTGCTAATAACTATTAGGGAGAAAACTGAGGAAGAGAAATGAGGAGTAACAGGTGAAGTTTGGGGATGGTGGAGATAGCAAAATGCTTCACTGGGGAGATTTTTCCAGAACATCTTGAGGGAGATGAGAGGAGGGAGCTTCTAATATGTCCCTAATGCTTCTAATGCTTTGATAATCCCTAGAAAGTTTTGGTGTGGAAAGCTTAAAGGAGGGAGCTTTAATCAATAAGGCAGAAAGGAACAGATGTTGAGAATGTGGGAAAAATTGGAAGCTCTTACACTCCTGGTAGGATTGTAAAATGGTGCTGCCACTTTGGAACACAGTTTGGCAGTTCTTTGAGATGTTAAACATAGAGTTATGACACAATCTGGCAGTTCTAATCCTAAGTATCTACCCAATAGGGAAAAAAAAAGTACGTCCACACAAAAACTTTGACATACATGTTTATAGCAGCCTCATTTATAATAGGGAAAAGGAGAAACCACCCAAATGCCTATTGGCCGATGAATGGATGAACAAAATGTGCCATATGCGTGCAATGGAATGTTACTCAGCCATAAAAAGGAATACATGGTTAAACCTTGAAAAACAGTGTGCTTGGTGAAAACCAAGAGGCCACATGATTCCATCTCTGTGAAATGTCCCGAGTAGGCAGATACATAGAGATAGAAAGTAGGTGGAAAAATGGTGTAAGTTGTATCTGAATTGAGCTGTTAGGAAAACAAAACAAAAAAACAGAAAGGCTGGAGGGGATGGCATCGGGGAGACACCTGCTGGAAGATACTCCCCCCCCCCCCCCCCCCCCCCCCCACCTCGTTCTGTTCCTGCTCTGACCACAGCTGGGTCTCTTGTTTCCACAGCTATGAAAGTGCCAACATCGAAACCTTCTTCAGCGGAAGCTGGTCCATCTTCTGGGTCAAGATGGCCTCCTGCTGGATGTGTGTCCTGTTATACCTGGGGACCCTGGTTGCTCCCCTCTGTTGCCCCTCTCGGCAGTTCTCCGTGTGAGGGGCATCTGACCAGGCCCGCAGGCTGGAAGTGACATCCTTTGAACAAGGGTCTGAGTAGTGACTGGTGCTTTGTGAAAAGCTAACATCTTCAGGCTGGTTGAAGTGGGTCTGAAAAGGCCTTCAGAAAAAAAAAAATCACCTGATTAGCTTTTTAATTCTGAAAATCAAAAAGAAATTACCAGTTTATCCCAAAAGAACTGAAATTTTCAGCCAGGCTGATCCCGAGTGATCATGTATTTTGTGTGTGTCATAACCCTAAAAACTGGAATAGGCTAGTATTTTGCTTCCGTATGTTTTTACCAAAATAGGGTTTGGGGCACGACATCTTATCACAGGGATACAGCTTCCTTTGTGTGGCCTGTCATTCTTATCCTTGGAATAGAAAAACATGCCAAAATCTTGAGCCCTCAGCCCCTGATAGAATGCAGACCCCTCTCACACACCTCAGCTCGGAGTCTCATCCCCAGCGGGCTCTGCAGACAGAACTCAGCCTGCAGGCCCCTTGCTCACAGCTACTTGGTATTTATAGGGTCCAAGAGGAAGCACCTGCTTGCAACTCCACCCTTGTGCTGTTTCCTCCTGGCCCCCCAGCGTTTCCCTTTGAAACTGTGATGCTGGGAATCACAGCTTCACTCTGTACCCTTGCCCTTCCCAGAGGTCCCCTCTTCTTTCTGGGCTGAGTATCTTTGCTTAATAATGTGAAAAAGCACAATTTTGCCATCACTACCGTGTGGTCCCCACTGTATTCTTACTACCTGATCTGAGTTACTGCAATAATTATGACTCCCATTTGTGGTGTTTTTCACATGATTATAGAACAGTATTCGGGTTGTTTTCTTCGCTTGAACAATGGAGGGCTATAGTTCTTATAGTTCTCACATGTTTGTACTTATTAATAGTAATAATATTCTAGGACCTTACCTGAAAAGTTGCTTCTTGACTGAAGCCTGCTGCACCCCTCTTTCATTTATGAAAGTCAACCAGTTTCTCTTCCACCTTGAGGCCTTTGAAATTCTAACAGCAAAAGGGCTTTTGTTTCCAGGATCTGTGATGTGACCATGGCATTAATATCCACTGTGGTTTTTTAGAGTAGATTTGCTGAGGTAAGGATCCCAGGCAGCCCCTCAAACTGGGCTGACCAGATAAAAGCCTATTATACAAGTTGTAGAAATGGCCAAATATACCTAGAAGAAATGGTGAGGGGTGGGCCGTGGGGAGGGGTATTTAATTAAGCCATAAACAGCGTCCGTGGAGAGTTCCAAAAATACATACTTGGAACACTCCTAGGAGGTGTGACTTTACGCAGCTGCCCAAGAAGATTTCCATGTTCAGTGTTGCTCTCCTCAGTCACGGAAGAGTTTTCTCAGTGGAAAGGCCGTTAGAGACCCCAGTGGAGACACGGTGGGGGTGCTTCTGTTAGTGTCTCACACAGGGTGGAAAGAGTCCTCTCGAGCTCCCTGGCCATAGAGGGTCTGAAAATGGAGAGACTCGGCCTGTATTTTGTGTGCCCTACTGTACGAGTTGGGCAGAATTGGGTCCCAGTGTGCCAAAGTGCTGGTGTGGGGAATTAGTCAAATTCTTCATTTCTACTCCTTTGCCCTCCTCCCAGGAAAATCAGAGGGGAAACAAATTCAGTGGATGAATTCCTGTAGACTCTTGCCTTGTTTATAATGTTTAAGGTTCCATTTATAAAGGCACTTGTGTGTGTGTGAGGGCCTTGTTTTGTAAACTTTATCCATTTGATTTTTTTAGGCCAGAGTCTTCTTGGAGCTTGGCAGTTGACAGGTCCTCTGGAGTCACAAAATGGATAGCCGCTGTGTGCAGCCCCTATTAAGCCGATGGGACTGGGAGCTCTGTGGGTCGGGGACAGATTGAGGGAGCGGGCTGTGGGTATGTGTGACAGCCCCCCGGGAGAAGCCGCCACAGTGCGGTAGTGCCACGGGGCTCTGGGTAAGCTGAGGTTGGCTTTGGGAACTCAAGAGCTGGGATGCCAGTTTCAATGTGGGTTTCTTCCTGGTAGGGTCTAGCTGGCTTGAGCAGCCAGCTGTGTGACTTTAGAACTGGTCCTCGGCAGCTCACAGTCCCTCTGACAAGGCTGCTGTTACTTGGCTGTCCTTCGTTGGCCGACTTCCCGTACAGAAGGAAGCTCAGGGAAACACAAAGGAAAAGGACATCCACTGCCAGTGGCCGAGCCCTCAGAGCTTCCTTCTTTAGCTGGCCCAGCCAATCCCATGGTTGCCAGCTGCTTAAAACTTGGTTTGTGGCCCAAAGTTCTTGAAGTTTAGTCTGACGCGAGAGGAACGGTTGCAGCCACTGATTTTTATGCTCAGCTGGGTATTTAAGCAAGTTTATCTGAATGGTGCGCGCGATGTGGATATACTCTAAGGATTGAGGGCATACAAATAAGTTGACTTTAATGATTATTAATTGTAATAAACAATACTCAGGTGATGAGTCAACGTTTGTGGGTTTAAAGAACCTACATTTTTATGCTACCGTGATTTAAGAAACTGGAAAAATTGTGCCAATTGCTTTGAGTTGCTGTCATGGTGTTCATTTGAGAAATTTGCTGATCTTTTATGAATATAATTTTGCTTCCTACAACTTTTTGTATGTGATTTAAAAAAGTACATTCCCTGTAGCTGCTGGTCAGACTCCTTTAGTGATAAAAGTGGAAGAAGTTTTTTTTTAAAAAACTATGTGTATGATTCCCCTGTGCTATTCCTTTGATGTGGAGACTTTTTCCCTTCTCATTTTCATGAGTAAAAACACTAAATGGGGGAAGGGATTCTTCTGGGAATGTTGCTGTGTACCTAGATGTGTCACCTCACTGAAGGCCAGAGATGTTTCTGTCCAAGGCTTTTGGCAACCCGACTTCATCCAGACTGGGTTGAGTTTTTTAATACTGGTTAGTTGGTTTTGCTTTTGTCCTCTTGGTTTCTTGGAAATGGCTTGAAAGAATTGTTCATCAGAGATACTTGGGGCTCTTTTGTGAATAGATGGACTGTGTGCATGTGAGCTGTTGGAGGGTGGGGTTACTGGAGATTTGGGGAACCGCCTCCCATTGCACCCCCACACCTCATTGTTTATTTCCAGTTCCTCAGAGGATCCTTTGTTCTGGATGACCTTCATGCAGTGCTAATCCCACTTCCACCCCCATATTGTCCCCCTCTGTCTATTTAAGATTATGTACTTATTTAATTTTAGCCAGAAGTTTACCACCATTGGTGCTGGTGCTTCATGTTACCCTGCAAAGGGAATTCGAGAGCCTGTGTTTAAGCTGCCTTGGCTTTTTCCTCCTCTGACTGCCTTTCTAAATAGCATTTCGTTTTGGCATACATTTGTATTCTACTCCTCTTGGAAGTGAAAGTGATTTGGGCTAAGGCCCTACATGTTCAGAGAGAACGCTGGGTCCTCCTTAAGGACAGTGCAGTAGCCAGTCTGCTCATAGAATTCTGCTCATATCCAGTTCTATCAGGATATTCTCCTGTTAGAACGAGCTCCCTCTGCTTTGTTCTTAAGGCAGCCACCATGTGTCCCACCATCTTTAAGATGCTTGTAAAGCCTCAGACACTTTAATCTAGTGTTGCATTTCAGGCAGAGGTATGTTGGACCTGTTGGACCTACCTTACAGGACTAGAGAGCTGTTCACACAGATCTTTCAGACTAATGCTGGTCATTCTAAAGATCTTTCTCTTTTTAAAATTTTCTTCACCAATAGATCATTTGCAGAGGCGTTCGTTTTGAAAGGAAGAAATATTTGGCTTTTACCAAAGAGGGTTTTTTGTTTTTGTTTGTTTTTAGGCAAAATTCCTTCAGAAAAAATTAATTGGGTAAGGATACATTAAAAATGCCTATGTCCAAATCTACTTCTGTAGGGGTTTGATCATATTTATGTGAGTAAAATGATGAAGCATTCTTTAAGGTAATCCTCTGGGTGAAGGATCCTGGGAAGTTCTCTCAGGTAAAGAAAGCTTGCAACAGATGTGTAATATATGTCTTGAGAGTTATTTATGAGAAATTTAAGAGGATTATTTTGCTTTCCTATATTAAAGATTTAAGTTCTTTTTTTACTTTGCAAAAAAAATTCTACGAAAGTTTTATAATCATAACTTTGTTCATTTTTTAAACTTTTGTGAAATAATTAGCTGTAGCCAAATTATTGGTTATGTTTTGCTATATTAGAATTTGAAATGTATAATGTGTGGTAAATTTACTGTTTGAAATTTATAATAGTCTTGGATATGGTTATAGTTTTGGTAACTTTTTAAGAAGTTATTTTCTACCCTCTAGACACAAAGGCAACTGTGGGTTTGTATTTGTTTTTTGAATGCTAATTTTTCTATGAAGCATCTGAAGTTGACCAGTCTTTTCCTAGGTAGAAAACTCAAAACTTGTTAACTCTGTACTTTAATAAAATTTAAAATGGAGAACTATGTTGTTGTTTTGTGTGTGTGTGTGTGTGTGTGTGTGTGTGTGTGTGTTTGTAACTGAAGTCTTCTAGGTGGTGTTTTCCAAAGTGTTGAAGTGTTAATCAGCTTTCTCTCAAGCTTCGTAGAGTCTGTTCCAATTCTTGAGAACGAAAATAAACACAAAAACCCAAGTTTTTTGTTTCCTTCACCCCTGAAAACTTCTGTGGTCTTGCTTTCTTTTTCCCATTCTTGGGCTGGTGCTATACTTCCTTAAATATGAGAATTAGAGTAAGTCTTCTGATCTAGGATAGTGTTTCACTTATGTAAGTTTTTAAATTTTTTCCTTTTTTTTTAAGTGTTTATTTTTGAGAGAGAGTATGGGTGGGGGGAGGGGCAGAGAGAGAAAGAGACGGAGGATCTGAAGCAGGCTCTGCGCTGACAGCAGAGAGCCCAATGTGGGGCTCGAACCCACCAAGTGTGGGATCGTGACCTGAGCCAAAGTTGGTTCTTCTAGTCTTTTTTTTTAATTTTTTTTTTTTAATCTTTATTTATTTTTGAGAGACAGAGTGTGAGCAGGGGAGGAGTGGAGAGAGAAGGAGACACAATCCAAAGCAGGCTCCAGGCCCTGAGCTGTCAGTACAGAGCCTGACACGGGGCTCAAACTCATGAACCTTGAGATCATGACCTGAGCCGAAGTCGGACTCTCAACCGACTGAGCCACCCAGACGCCCCTCTAGTCCTTTTTTAAATGTGAGGTTAGTTTCCTGAGTTTTTAAATTGTGCATATCACATAATATAAAATTGACCATCTTAACCATTCCAAAGTGTACAGTCAGTAGTGTTGAGGACATCTATACTGTTGTGCAGCAAATCTCCAGAACTCTTCTCATCCTGCAAAGTGAAGCTCTACACCCATGAAACAGCAATTTCCCACCAGCCGCTGGACAGCACTATTCTACTGTCTCTGTGACTTTGTCATTAGCTTCATTTCCTCCCCACATCTGCTTCTTCCCACATAGAAGCGGATACTGTTCAGGTCTTCTGGCCCATTTGCACTTCGGGGTTCACTACTTCGTGTTGCAAATGTTGGCCGTGTGTTTTTGGTTGCGCTAATTCCTCTTTTTATGTGGGAATTCAGGAATATCCAAAATCTCTGCTTCTTCCTTTCACTCGAATTGAACCCTTTGCAACAAGGCTTTACACACACCTTTTCCCTGAAACTGCTTTTTCGGGTCATTGGTAACCTCTGTGTGGCTGACTCCAATGTCCTTATCTTACGTGGCCTATCAGATGCACTTGACGGTACTAACTAAATTACCTTATTGAGATTCTCATCTCCATGGTTTGAAACGGATTGTCTATTATAGTTATCTTGTTCCTGTTGACATCGTACTTAAGATCAGAAGAGACAGATAACTTTTCTTAGCTCCCAGTCTCCAACTCACAGAATCACAGCCAAGGAACCACCTTCTGGATCATCCTCTCTTTTCCATAAGGCCTGATTTCTAGCCAACTAGTTTGCTCATCCTGAGTCCTGCCCATAATGATTTGGGAGTCGGTGGCTTCAGGTTGAATGGTTCTTGTCTTGTAGCTTAAGCTGGTGGTGCTTTTGTTCGGTTCTCTTAAAAACATTGTGTTCTCTGTGAATCTTAATGGGATTCACTAGGTCAGATAGAAACCATCTCTGCCAATCTTTTCCAGATACACGTCCGCTACTTCGGACTGCAGGTCAGAGTGCTGTGTGACAATACCCTTAATCTTGCAGGCGCCCTTTTGTCTAGCCTTGAGGATCTGGAAATCACTCCCTTAAGTCTTTCTGAGGTCTTAGCAGAGAGGGCTTTTGTCTTGACCCTGAGGCCGCATTTTGCTTGTGGCATCTTAGAAATGATAAGTAACTAATAAATCAATGCTGTTGAAAGTATTTCATTGAGGGGCCCCCGGGTGGCTCAGTCGGTTAAGCGGCCGACTTAGGCTCAGGTCACGATCTCGTGGTCCGTGAGTTCAAGCCCCGCGTCGGGCTCTGTGCTGACAGCTCAGAGCCTGGAGCCTGTTTCAGATTCTGTGTCTCCCTCTTTCTGACCCTCCCCTGTTCATGCTCTGTCTCTCCCTGTCTCAAAAATAAATAAAACGTTAAAAAAATTAAAAAAAAAAAAAAAAAAGAAAGTATTTCATTGAATGTGTTCGGGTGTGTTAGTAAATGAAAAATAATTTAGGAAACTGTATTGCAGGGCAATCCACATCGTGTGTGTGTGTGTGTGTGTGTGTGTGTGTGTGTGAACTGTTAAAGATACTCTGATGCTTGTTACAACTGTAAGGAAGATTTTATTTGGGACTATTGCAGTTGGAGTTTTGCAATAGGGCGGAGATCAAGCAGTTAAAAACAAGACGGCAGGGACACCTGGGTAGTTCATTTGGTTGAGGTTGAACATTAGACTTTGGCACTGGTCATGATCTGACAGTTGTGGGTTCAAGCCCCACATTCAGCTTTGTGCTGACAACACAAATACTGGTTTGTGTTTACTGGTTGTAATAACCAGTCCATTTTTTGGCCGGTATAACCTCATTCCTACTCCCTTCTGTCTTTGTCTTCCATTTCGTGCTGCTCATAGAGCTCCTTTCTATCTGCTAGATTGGATGCTGCCCAATTTTAATCCAATTTTACTCAAACTCTTAAATTTTTAAATATGTCTCAGTTTACCTTTTAATATGCTCAACTCTGAACGCAACAAGGATCAGTGGGGATGTGTAGCCAAGAGCAGAGGGAGAGGATAAGTGGATGGAGATTATGAGAGGAGACATCAAGTGTAGGGGGATTCTTGTTCAACTGACAAAACCAAGACTCTTACTAAAGCCAGGCCAAGGATTTATACATCGAAGGTGAGGAATGAAGAACATGAACGGATATCAAGGGTGGGGGATTCTTGCTAAGATGGGGCTGTGCAGGCCCAGCAACGAGAGGATGGACACAGAAGGCCCAGACCTAGTCAAGAAGAGGGCCCAGAGGAGCCTGACTACAGTTTGGTCGAGAAGAGAGGGTCTTTATCAGAACACATGCACAAGCATGCACATCCAGAAAATGCACCCACATGTTCATCTCTTGTCTTCATGGCAGCACCCCTCTGGAAATTTGGGCTTAGGACTGAAATTAGAGCTTTAGAGTGGCTGCTGTCTTGAACCAAAGAGGTGGGAAACTAAACGATGTTGTTAGTGACTTAGGGAAGAAGCCAAATTACAGGAAAGCTACAGGATTGAAGCAGACATGCAGAGAAATAGTTGTGAAAGAGAAAGGGGAGGCGGAGGGAGCGAGGACGGGCTTCTGCATGTCCTATGGCATCCAGTCCCCCCAGCTCTAATCCATTCTGGAATTCCATTTTATTTATTTTTTTCATTTTTTAAAAATGTTTATTTATTTTTGAGAGAGACAGAGACAGGATGTGAGTGGGTTAGGGGCAGAGAGAGAGGAAGACTTAGAATCTGAAGCAGGCTCCAGGCTCTGAGCTGTCAGCACAGAGCCTGACGTGGTCGAACTCACGAACCATGAGATCATGGCCTGAGCTGAAGTCGGACACTCAACCGACTGAGCCACCCAGGTGCCCCTCTGGAGTTCCGTTTTAAAACCATAATGGTAAATTCAGGTTTATGGAGTCCTTGATGTTGTGCCTGGCATAATTCTCACAAAGATCCTATGGGCCTTAGTGTTTTAACCCTCATTTTACACATGAGGAAAAAGGGCAAATTTTCTTAAGATTCTTACGAAATGCATTTGTTTTTACAGAGGTGGCCAAATCTCCCCTCTCCCCACCCCTTTTCCCTTCTTTACTCTCTATGCCTCCTACCCCCGTCACCCCTTTAGATCAGTTTTTCCATTTTACGTGTATAGCTTTCTCTTGGTTTTCTATTTGTATCACAATTATATTGGTGAGAAATTGCATTTGTGTGACCTACTGGACCTCAGGGTCTTAAACACCTGAGATTTTGGTTTAGCATCTCAGGGATGTCAGGCAAAAGGTTACTGTGAATTTCTGACTTTTCCTTTGTGGCCCTCAGGGGCTACTTTGCAAATCCATCTTCTGTACATTCCAGGCAAAAGACCAAGGTAGGGTTCAGGGCTCCCTGGTGAGGAGAACATTGCACATTTGAGGGCAGGAAATCTAAGGGTCTGGAATATTCCGTTATTGTCAGTAAATAAGAATACTTTCAAAGACTCTGATGACAAGCTAAGTTATGTCTAGTTATGAATTTTACCTAGAAATAAGTTTTGTAATCATTATAATATGTAGTGTGTTTTTCTGCTTTTTAGGGTGAGAAGGTGAGTAAAGAGACTGATTTTAGAATTATTTCAATAATTCATAAGAAGATATAGGTAATTAAGTTTGAAGTCAATGTTTAAATGTTTAAGTTTTAATGTATTAAATTTATATGGTTAAACTTTTTACATTTAGTGTGTGTGTTTTTTAGGGTTATTTATTTTTGAAAGAGAGAGGGAGAACAAGCAGGGGAGAGGCAGGCGGGGGGTGGGGGCGGGGGGTGGGGTGGACAGAGTATTCGAAACAGGCTCTGTGCTGACAGCAGAAATCCCAATGAGGAGCTCGAACTCACAAACTGCAAGATCATGACCGGAGCCGAAGTTGAGTGCTTAACTAACTGAGCCTCCCAGGTGCCCCAATTTAGTGTGTTTTAAATATTTAGAAAGATTTAGTCTATAGGAATGTGAATGTACTTTTTTTTTGAATTTGAAGAAATTTGACAAGATCAAATTTATTAGATTGTAATTTGAACTTTGTAAAAATTTTAAAAAGCTGATAAATATTGGGGTGTACTTTATCAAATTTATAAGCCTAATTACCTAATTAGGCTTATAAATTTATTAGTCAAAAACAAATGAAATTGGACAATTAAGTATTAACACAAAATTCATCAATTTGAAAATAAAATTACCTGAGTTTAAACGCTTAGAAATTAAGTTTTAAAATACATTACTTAAATATATAAAATGTAAGTTGAAACTCCACTTATTTATTGCAGTGCATGAAAGCTCTCTTCAGACATAAAAACTCCTATTGACAGTGGGTGTATCAGTCAGCATAGGCTTAGTTATGCTGTGGTAAGGAGCAACTCCAGAAGTCTCAGTGATTCACAGTGACCAAAATTCTGTTCTTACTCATGTTACTTGTCAACTGCGGGCCATCTGCTTAGTTCTCTTCACTCTGGGAGCCAGGTTGATATAACAGCTTCTATTTGGGAATAGCTTCATTCTCTAATGAAGGGTGACAGAATGTGTCACACCAAAATAGGCCACTTTGGCATAAGGATTATTGCGAGCTGAAGGTAAGTGAGAAGAAACAGAAGAAAAGCTCTGCTCTCTCCCTATTTACCTAAAAGCAGGGCATAAAATACAAAGTTATCCCCCAACCTCTCTGTACCAGGAAGGAGAAATGTTAATCCCAGAAGTCAACAATGGAGGAGACACTGACTTAATTTTTAAACCTTACTCTGGTTTGCTGTTCTCTTTCTGGTTACCTGTCCGTAAATGACCTCCCCTCCACTTTTCTCTCTTTTGTCTTAGCTGAAGATGTTATTTAAGCCTGAGTGGTAAGCCATTTCTGAGAGTTACTTATTTTATCCTGGGTATCTCTCATGTTTACATGGGGTATAGAATGATGGGTAGCAGACATGCCACTTGGGCATATTGATTATTTTGAGCTGTATGAACTTTAAAAACAGCAAATGCAGGGAGAAATTTTTTTTCAAATCTCCTTGTCTGTGTAAAGATAGATCCTCCAAAAGGAACTCAGTTATTATAAATCCCTCCCTGGGATTTTCATCAACCAGGGAGGATTGACTTTCATCACAGGAGAGACTAGAAGTTGACACCACACCCAGATGAACCATCCCAAACTATCATACCTCCCATCCATTCTCCTAAGGGCCCATTCATCTTTCCTAAAAATCCTTTACTCTCCCTATGAGGCCTACATCCCATCCCACTGCCTCATCCCTTTTCCTATTGAGATTGTAGTTAAGCCTGAATTCTAAGCCATGTCAGGGAGTTACTCATTTTCTCCTGGATATCTCCCATGTGTACATGAAATATACACATTAATAAACTTATGTTTGTTTTTGTCTTGCTAATCTAGCATTAATATAAGAATCTCAGCCAAGAACTCAAGGGTAAAGTGAAAATTATTTTCTCTTTCCTATGAGATGTCAATAAACTTCTGTTTGTTCTGTTTTTAAACTCTTGTTATAGGGTCCCCAGTCTAGAAGTTAGAAGTGTAGAGGGAAATTATTTTTTTGCCCCTACACTGGTCTTTTGGAAGAAAGAGAGAAGATGGCAGAAACACATGGTGATTCCTAAATCTTCTGTTCAGAGGTGGTACACATTTTCTGTTACCATTACATTGCTCAAAACAAGTACTATGGCTACTCTTGAGGTCAGCAGGGAGGGGATATATAATCCTCCCACGTGGAGGGCCACACAAGTCACATACCCAGGGCTGATGTAATGAGACAGGGAAGTAATATATCCCCCCAAGGGTGGGGGAGCAAATATTTAGAATAATCATATAATCTCTAATAGGGGAATAAGGAGATTTTACATTTCTTTAAATATTTATTTTGAGAGAGAGAGAGTTTGGGGTGGGGAGGAAGGGGAGAGAGACAGAGACAGAGACAGAGAATCCCAAGCAGGCTCCACACTCAGCACAGAGCCCAATGGAGAGCTTGATTCCATGACCATGAGACCATGACCTGAGCCAAAATCAAGAGTTGGATGCTCAACCAATTGAGCCACCCAGGTGCCCCAAGAATCAGGAAATTTCAAAAAATTTCTTACATTTTCCTTTTTTTCTGTCACACATGTTGTCAATATGTCCTAATTTACAGAATTGATTGCTGCCAACTGTTAGAATTATATGATTTTAATTTTCTTATTTGGAATTTCTACAATGAAAATGGCCAGATACTGTGGCCAGATTAAACACTTTGAAGTTTTTAAAAAAAATTCTTAACGTTTATTTGTTATTTTTGAGAGAGAGAGAGAGAGAAAGAGGGAGAGAATGAACAGGGGAGTAGCAGAGAGGGAGACACAGAATCCGAAGAAGGCTCCAGACTCTGAGCTGTCAGCACAGAGCCTGACGTGGTGCTCAAACTCATGAACTGCAAGATCATGACTTGAGCTGAAGTCGGACACTTAACCAACTGAGCCACCCAGGTGCCCCTTAAATTAAAGTTTTTAATTAAAAATTTATTTGGTAGCCAGATTAAAATTTATAAATTTTATTTGGGCAAAAAGGCAGTGGATAACATTGTTTCTAATAACAGCGGGTGGTATGTGTGCAACTTCTAAAAAGATAAATGTCACAACATTGAAGGAAAAATGATTGTTGGCAAGCTTACATTTTAGGTATATCTCTATTCAACCTGTCAGCATAATAAGAACATGGCTACGAAATGGAATGTGTTTTTTAAATATATCAGTCAGTAAATGATGAATGTTAGTTAATTAGTGGGGAGAGCATAGTCTCATGATGGCTTACGGACATCTTGTATTACAAGATACATTCTTTTGTGGTTATCTGGCTAATGTTATGAAATTCTGACTTTTGCCACCAGGGAAGATTATATTTCTCCTTGGCAGGAAGTTTCATATTTAGTATAGTTTGGATCTTACTGCATAACATCACAGCAAAACTTTTGTGCTTAATTGACTCTTCATTTGCTTCTGATTTTATAGTCAGTACTGATCTTACTGATGAACTAGCTTTTTATAATCCAAATTGGATCTCTGCTTAGTTGGTCATTTTTGTCCCAGTTCTACTTGATTGAGACTCAATCAAATTTTCAGTTCTCCTCCCACCCCCACTATTTTGACTTTGCATTGTATTTAACTGAATTTTCATAACAATGACGCTGAAGTGTTCTCTTCCTCTTTGTCCCATGGAGACAGAACCAAGACCACATTGATAGATGACCCTTAAACTCCTCACTCAGATAGTCTCTGAACTGCACAAATTTTAGACTAAATTTACAGAAGATTCATGATTCAGCCTTGTGTGTCTGCTCAATAAATGCTGATAGAATCCATCTCTTAATCTTTTTTCCACTATTTCAAGTAATAACTTTATTTATGTATCTTTCTCTCACCACCCCACCCACTGCATGGCCTTTTCTTGCCCCATGCAATGACATCTCTTTGCTCTTCTCCATCTTCAAAGCGACTATCTTAGTTCGCCTTGGTCATCCCAAGGTCACTGCAACAACTGCCCACCTGCATGTTTCCATCTTCGGATACTCCCAATCCATTACAAGCCACGCTGACCTTTCAAGAAGGTAACTCAAGTTACCTACATCATGCCTATATAGGAAGCCCATTGCCTTCATTATATGCTTATGTTTTTCATGTCCCTTCAGATCTAGTCTCTGTCCCCTTTTCTAGTGTACCTCCCAGTACTCTCACCCCGACATACCTCATGTCAACCTTTCTGTACTACTTTTGGTTTCCCCAAATGCTCTTCCTTGGCAATGAACCTTACTGCTGCCTGGTACACTTTTCCTTCCCCTATTTCTAACAACCATGCTAATTTTCAAGATTCCCTTAAGGTATCCTGTTCTTTAGGAAGCATTTCTTGACAGCCTTCTCCTCAGCCCCACCCCTGATCTGACTTGGGTTTTAGACTATAATATTTTGTACAGTATTGTGATTTTCCACTTATGTGGTGGTATGGCCCTCTCCAAGAGGGCATAGAATGTAGTTTTACCAAGTACCTAGCGTAATGTTGGGTTTGCAATTTCTATTTGTTAAATGAATGAATGGGTGATTGGCTGCATAAGGAAATCTGACTATACCACGTTGGTTAGTGATACTGAGATACTGGGAAGCACAGAGTCTAGCACCACATAAATACTATCTCACTGTGCTATCAGGAATGGGGTAAACCCCTTTGGCTTGTCTGCCCCTCTACATTTTCTCTGGGAACTGTCCTCGCCCCAGCCTTTCCTCCGAAACGTTATAGGGGTGGGATGATTGCCACATTCATAAACAAGACTGCCCACAGCCACTCACCGCCTGCGTTAGGGGGTTGGGGACTTAGTGAATTATTCTAGAATGGTTCTTGACCCAAGGTGGTCTGGTTTGTGTCCCTTCCCCTAGAATTTGTAATCAAGATGGGGTGTGGAGTGGGGAGGGAGAGTCGTCTCTCTACAGGTGGCCAATCTCCATTAAACACAGGCCATTCCCATAGTCACATTTTTTGTCATGTGGACCAGAGTACAGAGAATGAAGCCTGTTTTCAATTAGACAAGGAAAAGAAAGATTTTTAAGAGAAGATGCAAGACAGTGAGAGATCTGTGGTGGGTTTTCCAGACTCTGGTTCTAGTGTCTTCCTGTGGCTCAGATGCTTTCCTGACCTTGAGGTTCCACAAAACACTCTTGTAGCCTCCTTATATAAAAATTCCCTTTTTATTATTGGAATTAGTGTGAATAATTCACATTACTAAAAACAACTAGTATGTTACTTTATCTCAGAGCCCTCAACCTACTTGAAAAAGAAGTCTGGTGTAAATAGATAAAGACCTCCTACGTGGGAACAAGCAACGCCTATCCAGAGCTTGCTACAGAGCAGGAGACTCAGCCCCATTACTTGAAAGGAAGTACATTGGCCTTTGAAATCACTTTGCTCAACGTTTTTTCTTGACAGCAGTGCCACTTCTAAGTTTTGGATGTGGGGGCTGGTGAAGTGGGGGGTAGATTGTCACTGCTATAAAGCTGAAGCTAACATCCAGCCCCTGCTGTGCTCCCACCGCAAGGAGCAAGGAGCTCCTGAATATACAACTGGGCACTAGGAACTGAGCAAATGGTATTCTCCACACATTTATTTATTTATTAAAAAAAATTATTTAAGTTTATTTATTTATTTTGAGAGCTTGTTTGGAGGTTCTAGCAGGGGAGTGCAGCTACTCATATACCCTTGACTGAAGAGCGGTCCTCCTCTATCTGGGAAAGTCATCCTCTTTGACCAAGCACACAGCTCCTGGAGGGACACACATGGAGAGGTGAGGGAGGAAGGGGACGCCCACCTAGCCAGCCAGATCAGCCGAATCAACCCTGGCGATCTTGAGAGAGAGTGAGTGAGAAGAGAGAATGGCAGAGAGAGAGGGAGAGAGAGAGAGAGGGAGAGAGAGAGAGAGAGAGAGAGAGAGAGAGAGAGAGAATCCCAAGCAGGCTCTACACTGTCAGCACAGAGCCTGACACGGGGCTCAAACTCATGCACCATGAGCTTGTGACCTGAGCCGAAACCAAGAGTCAGACACTGAACTGACTGAGCCACCCAGGCACTCCCATACCAATATTTTTTTTTTTAAGTTTTTTTTAAATGTTTATTTTTGAGAGAGAGAGAGAGAGAGAGTGAGAGCCACATGAATGGGGAAGGGGCAGAGAGGGAGACAGGGGATCCAAAGCATGCTTTGCACTGACAGTGGAAACCCGACATGGGTGTCTACTAACTGCAAGATCATGACCTGAGCCAAAGTCGGAGGCTTAACTGACTGAGCCACCCAGGCACCCATCCCACACCATATTTTTTACAAAATAAGTGAAAAAAAGGTTTAGGGAACGTATTACTCTTCTATTGTTGTTATAACAAATTACCACAAACTTGGTGGGTTAAAACACAAATTAATTAGTTCACGGTTCTGAAGGTCGGAAGTCTGGGTGGGCTTGGCTAAGTTCTATGCTCAGGGTATCACAAAGCTGTAAATTAGGATGTTGGCTAGACAGAGCTCTTATCTGCAGGCTCTAGGAAGAATCTTCTTTCAAATTATTGGCAGAATCCAATTACTTGTGGCTGTATGTCTGAGGTCCTTGTTTCCTTGCTGGCTGGTAGCCAGGGGCCGACCTCCCATTCCTTCTCACAAAGCCCTCCATCTTCAAAGCACCAAGGACATGTGGATTCTTAGCACACTTGAATATCTCTGACTTCCCCTTCTGTCTTTTAAAGGGTTCAGGGGTGCCTGGGTGGCTCAGCCGGCTAGGTGGCCGACTTCAGCTCAGGTCATGACCTCACAGTCTGTGGGTTCGATCCCCACGTCGGGCTGTGTGCTGGCACCTCAGAGCCTGGAGCCTGCTTCCGATTCTGTGTCTCCCTCTCTCTCTGCCCCTCCCCTGCTTGCTCTCCATCTCTTTCTCAAATAATAGCCATTAAAAAAAATTAAAGGGCTTATGTGATTGAATCAGTCCCATTGGGATAATCTCCTTACTTTGAGGTCAGTTGTCTTGGACCTTTAATTACATGTGAAGAATTCTTTTACAAAAGTACCTAGATTTGTGTTCAGTTGATTGAATAACCAGTGGACAGGAATCTCAGAGAGGCCATTTTTAGAGTTCGGTCTATCACAGAGAGATCATGTTTTATCCTATAAAGACATTTTGAGTAGAGGGGTGCCTCAGTGGCTCAGTTGTTTAAGCATCCGACTCTTGATTTCAGCTCAGGTCATGATCTCATGGTTCATGAGATCGAGGCCTGTGTTGGGCTCTTTGCTGTCTGGAACCTGTTTAGGATTCTCTCTGTCTCTGTCTCTGTCTCTCTCTCAAAATAAATAATTAAATATCTAAAAGAAAAAGACATTTTGAGTAGAATAAAATTTGCACCAGTTCTGGGTAATGTGTAATGATTATTTGGAGGTGCAGAAAGAAGATAAACATTTCCTGACCACTTATATATTAGTGGGAAAAAATAGATTCCAAAAATATACAGGCTTAGTTCTCATTTGCAAAAAAAAATTCCAAGGCAAGTATTCTTGGTGGTGGTGGCTCTCCTCTGTCGAGTGATTCAGAGACCCAGGGTTCTTTCATTCTTTCATAATTGTAGCTTGCCTTTTCACTAGGACTAATCACCTATATCCAATTGGTTCAAAATGGAAGAGAACATGGAGGAGGCACATCTGTTCCTGAAACCTTGGTCTAGCACAAGCACACAACACTTACACTCATTTCCTTGGTGAGCACTAGTCACAGAGTCATACCTAACCATCAGGAGTTTGGAAATATCGCCCAGGTGTGTAGCAGTGAAGAGGAGGAAATGAATTGGTGAACGGTGGCAGTCTCTGCTTCAACCTACTGCTGGCATTCTACATAATTGTCATTTAATCAACCCTGCAACCCTGAGTGATATATTACTCCCACTTTACAGAACTGGAAGCTGAGATCCAGAGAAGTCAAGTAATTTGCCCAGGGTCCCACAACTTTCATGTGGAGGACCTCAGTTTGTAATCTTTATTTATTTTTGAGAGAGAGAGCGAGACAGAGACAGAGCATGAGCAGGGGAGGGGCAGAGAGAGAGGGAGATAGAGTCTGAGGTAGGCTCCAGGCTCTGAGCTGTCAGCACAGAGCCTGACATGGGGCTTGAACTCACAAACCATAAGATCATGACCTGAGCTGAAGTCGGATGCTTACCCGACTGAGCCACCCAGGTGCCCTGAAGACCTCAGTTTGGATCTCAATCCTGTTTGACTCCCAAATTCTTACTCTTTCCAGTTTGACATATTGGCTCTCAGGTAGAGGGTTTGGAGACTGAACCCATGGCTCTGGATGGGTTGGTTGGGTTATAATTTCCTTATCATGGCTGGTTTTCTTCAAGTGAATCAGAATTACCCAGGGCACTTGTTTAAAACGGTTAGTTCCTGGGGCACTTGGGTGGCTCCGTTGATTAATCATCTGACTCTTGATTTCTACTCAGGTCATCATCTCAGGGTTTTTTAGTTCAAGCCCCATGTCAGGCTCTGTGAGCACAGAGCCTGCTTGGGATTCTTTCTCTTCGTCCCTCCCTCCCTCTCTCACCTGGGTGCTCTATCTTTCCCTCAAAACAAATAAATAAACATTTAAAAAAAATAATAAAATGGTCAGTTCCTAGCCCCACTTCACTAAAGCTTCATTCTGCCAGTCTGGGGGGCGTGGGCAGGAATATGCATCAGCAAGCTCCCTGGGTTATTCGGATATGTTGTAATGTTTGTAAAATGCCAGTGCAGCTGGCTCTTTCAGAACAGGAGAAATGATTAGGTGAATTCCCAATGGAGGTCTGGAAAAGTGCCCCACTCTGGGAATTGGGGTTCATGAAATTCTGGGGCTTCTCCAGAGTAGCTTCCCCTGCCCCACTCCAAGGAATGAGGTCACCAGGAAGGGAGTCCAGAGAATGGTAACAACGGGGCCAAATGAACACAGTTCTGTGCCTGCCCTGGTTGCCCTATTCTCTGCTCACAGCCCGTGCAGCTGGGCCCTCTAGCAGCCTCTTTCAGAACTCTGGAGAACTTGAACCCAAGTTTGCTGTTCACCTGTGGGGTCTCATGAACTTAGTGATGCTTGGTGTCTAGGTCACTGTTAAGGCAAGTTTTCCGCCCATCTTCACTGAGCGTGGCCACATGCACTGTGCAGACCCGTGAAGGAAGCAGAGGGCTGGCAGCCTAGTAGGGTAAACCTACCATTAACGTGAGCTAGCGTTTGCTCAGGACTTTTTTACCTGTTGGCTTCTTGAATTCTCACAAACAATCCTGAAGAATTGGCATTGTTGGCCCTTTCCCAAAAATGGAGGCTCAAAGATGTGAAGTAATTTAATCAAAGTGATGTAACTAGTTAGTGGTGGTGGAATTGGTAGGAGTCCAGGTCAATATGATTCTAGAGTCTGTGTTCTTAGTTACCCTGAGTGGTGGATTAAAAGGTGGCTTCCCTCAGATGTGTCCACATCCTAATCCCCAGAACCCATGAGTGTCACCTTTGCAGATGTGATGAAGTTAGGGAACTGGAGATAAGAGCATCCTGGATTAATAAGGTGGGTGACAAGTTTCTTTATAGGAGACACCATAGCAGAAAACAGACACAGAAAAGAAGGTGTTGTGCCCACTAGGCAGAGATTGGAGTGAAGCAGCTACAAGCCACGGAATGCCAATAGTCATCAGAAGCTAGCAGAGGCAATGGATGGACACAGAGGGACACAGAGGGAGTGCGACATCTTGATTTCAGACTTCTGGTTTCCAGAACTGTTAGAGAATAATTTCTGTGTTTTAAGACACCAATTTGTGGTAATTTTTTCCAGCAACCACAGGAAACTAATACAATCTGTTTGTTTGGGGTTTTTTTTTGGGGGGGGGGGTAATTTATTTTTGAGAGACAGAGAGAGAAAGTGTGAGTGGATGAGGGGCAGAGAGAGGGAGGCACAGAATACGAATCAGGCTCTAGACTCTGAGCTGTCAGCACAGAGCCCAATGCAGTGCTCGAACTCACAGACCATGAAGTCATGACCAGAGCAGAAGTTAGATGCTCAACCACTGAGCCACCCAGGTGTCCCTAACCATTTATTTTAAGCAAAAACATCAGGGAGCATTCAGGGCTGATGGAATGGCATGTGCTGACAGATTGGAAAAAAAAAAATCAGAGAAAGAGATTGCTGGAACTGGGGAGTCAGTGTGCCCATGTAATTATCGGTCAGCATCTGCCGCCTTCCTCTTGGTTGTGGCAAACTAACGTCATCATCAACATCACCTTTGTCATTTCTAATATTGAGCACCTAATGCGTGCTAGGCACCAGGCACAGTGCAGACCAGCACACCTCAGTTAAACCTCCCACCAGTTCCCAGGTAGGTACCGGTATTAGGCTGTTTTACAAATGAGGAAAAGGAGGCTCAGAGAGGTCATATTCCCTCTGTGGTTGGATGGCGTTAAGTGGCAGAGCGAGAAATGGAACTCAGGTCTGTCTTACCTCCAAGTGTTGGATTAAGCCATTCCCTGCACCACTTTCCTTCTGAGTTATTTCTCTAGCGCGTGCTTAGGTTAGTCATTGCAGTTCAGGGCTCCACAACTTTAGATGGCCAGAGCAGGGATGTGGAATGAACAATGGTCTCCATGAGGCTGAGCCCTCCAGGCAGGTCTGGCTCCGCAGAGGTGTGCTAATGAGTCAGATGCATGGGGCTAGATGCCAGCTGAGCTCTGGCTGCTTCCGGGCCACTGGAGGGGTGTATGACATCCTCTTGGAGGTAAGCCACCAGTTTCTGAGTTCTGCCACTGAGCTTCTGCCCACAGTGGGGGAGAGGGTCTGTGAGCGCTCCCTATCACTCCTCACCTCAGCCACAGGGCATGGAGAGAGAGCACGCAAGTCCCATAGAAGGAAATGGGGACTATGGACTGAAGTTTCCTATAAGGTTCGTGGTGACCTGGACCGATTCGGCCTGTCCCACCCTTTTTTCAGTTAGAGGAGGCATAGCAAGGCTGGATTTTCATTTCTGTTTTTTTCCCAGAAACTATCGACGTTACAGAACTTGAGGCCCAGGTAAAATATCCTCAGTTCAAGAGGCAATGGAAAGTGTCTGGCCCTGACTCTTGACAGGAAAGCCTGGTTTTAGAGTTTGTAAAGGAGATTGAATATAGCCTGCCTCTCCAAGGAGAGGAAAGACAAGACAGAATGCCAGCCGCACCAGAGGTAAGGGGCCTGATTTTGCATTGCAGCAGCCAAGACGAGGCTTTCAGCCCTGCCCCATACTCATCTACCACCCCCAGCCTTCCTCAGCATGGCTTTCCCAGATGAGGCCAGATTGTTGATTTCTTTCACATTTGTTGGAATTGATGTCTTCTATCCATTTCAATGTTGAATTGACTTTGTGACCAATCTATTAAGCACCCCAATCAAGGATATCCTTCCTTTCTACAATTTTCTCCATTTGTTAGCAGAGGTGGGAATCCCCACTGATCCATAGGAGAGTTCTAGATGGCCTTGCTTGCAGAGGGTAACTGCACTTGACCTCTATTTGTATTTTTTGTAATACTCTTACCTAGCCTTCCAAGATTCACCTGGTATCGAAATGAGCAAAACCATATAATCTTTCATGCAGTAAGCAATACAGTCAGGAAATTTTCATTTATTCAACAGAAGTTTGGTGAATACCTACTATTTGTCAAATTCTAGGAATATTAAAGGGAACAAGTCCTGCCCTCAAGTTTCTCAGAGTTCATTTGGGGAAAGTATTATGTAGCTATTGAAAATCATGCTTTCAGGGAATCTGGGGAGCCCAGTGTGGAACTGTATACTGATGGCACTTAAGTACATACAAGATGGGAAGGACATTTTTCAAAATGTTAAAATGGATTATTTTTTGACTTCTAGAATTGCAGGATTATTTCCTTCTTTATACTTTTCAATGTTTTCTAAATTTGCTAAAGTGAGTTGCATGATTTTGATAATCAGGGGGAAGAAAGATGCCATTAAAAAAGGATTGCACCTGATTAGCTGCAGTCCGCGCTCTCGGTTGCCAGCTGATACTCTGCCTTTGGCAAGAGACAAAATTCATAAGCCTGGAAACCCTGCCAGGAAAAGTGCAATTAACCAGAACGAATCCTCCCTGGGGCCTGGGCCAGCCCTCACTGGAAGGAGGGAAGGTGCAGAGAAGTCCATCTGGAGAGGGGCTGCGTTGTCCCTGAGAAACAGTTCAAAACTGAACTGTGCCCACCTATGGATTCCAGGGCCCTAATTTACAGATTAATTGCTGGCGCCGGACCGAAAGCCAGCTAAACGCCGCCCTAACTCTGGGGCCGTGTGCCCACCTTGAAGTGTGTGCAAATGTGTCTGGGCAAAAGCTCAGGCGGATCTGCATCCCCCTCTGAGCCACCGGGGAGAGCGGCACACTTTCCTCCAAACAACCATCAAGCCGCTTGACTGAGAGTCCAGGTTTCTGCCACAGTGCATGTGAGACTCCAATTCCCTCCTGCTGTATTGTCTAGCACTTTCCCACCCTGACCAGTAACATCTGTATCACCAGGGGGAAATGCAGAAGCTAGAGTCTGCAGGCTAACAAATCCCCAGGTGCACTAAGTTTGCATAACACTGCAGGGAGCAGGAGGAGAGGGGCCCGGCTGAGGAGCTGGAGCCTCTGGGAAGCCTCGCCTTCAATCCTGTGGGCTAGAGGCAGCAGGGGCTCCTGAGGCCAGGGCAGCTGGAGAGAGCAATGATGCACATCTTCTGCTATTTAGGGTAAAGGAGGCTGGACAATAGCCTATTCCAGGGCAACCTTCTCTAGGAATGTGGGGGCTTAGTGGATAATCTTTCCCTGTCCCTCACAGGGTCCTTGGGGCTTGGTAGGAAGCAGAAGGTATTATTTTCATTTTCCAGATGGTTGTGTGGGGGTTGGGAGGAGGGGGGCTGGGATGTTGCCAGCCTGCTGAGAAAGCTCAGAGCCCTCTCTTCAGTTCAAGGGTGCCAGCTGGCTGTCGGGCCAGATATGAAGGCTGCGTTTAGGCACACTATCATTTCGGATCTCCAGAGAGTTGACAGCAGGCTGCTGGATTCTCTTCTCACAGCAGAGACACGGCATCCGGGCTGCTCAGAGGTACAGAGAGACCCGAGCCGCTTTCATTTTTGAGGGGTGGTAGTGGTTTCCAATATATTGAAAAGGCAGAAATGCCCAGATTAAAATGTTATAGTCTTTTAATATTTTCATTTAAAAATTAATGTGGAAAGGGGCACCTGGATGGCTCAGTTGGTTGAACAACTGACTCTTGGTTTTGGCTCGGCCGTGATCTCACGGGTTTGTGAGTTCGAGCCCTATGTTGGGCTCCGTGGTTGGCAGCACGGAGCCTGTTTGGGATTCTCTCTCTCCCTTTCTCTCTGCCCATCCCCTGCTTGTGCTGTCTCTATCTCTCTCAAAGTACATAAATACACTTAAAAAAATGTGTAATAACACACACGATAGGAATATTGATAGGAATATTGATTTGCTAGGACTGTAAGTACCACAGATTTGGTGGCTTCAACAGCAGAAATTGTCTCAGTTCTGGAAGCCGGAAGTCTATAATCAAGCTGTCTGCAGGGTTGGCTTCTTATGAGGTCTCTCGTCTTGGCTTGTAGATTTCCATCTGTTCCCATGTTTTTTTCTGTGTTCTGTGTCCAGTTGTCTTCTTATAAGGACACCAGTCATGTTGGATCAGGGCTCACGCTAATGACCTCACTTTAACTTAATTACTTCTTTATAAACCCTATCTCTAAATCAAGTTACATTCTGAAGTCATGGGGGTTAGGAACTTCAACATTAGAATTTTGGGAGTGTTATGCCCAGAATTTGTGATCCCCAAAGACCACCAGGGAGCTGAGTCCGATGCAAAAGCAAAGAGCCTTTATTTGAGGTAGCTGGAGCTCAATCTCCTACCTGCACCCACGCAGCAGTGAGATGCTGGGGAGAGAGAGCGAGTTTCAAAAGCACAAAGGTTTTATTGGGGTCTAGGGGCAGTTGGTGAGGTAATGGCTGTGGCCTCAGCCGATTGGCTGGGGAAGGGTCGGAGTCCTGTTAAGCAGGTCGCCGGGCGTGTTTTGATCGGGAAGTTTGAATGAGTGAGCGGGAGGTTACTCAAGGGGTGGAGGCCTGGTCTGAGGTTTCACTCAAGGTGGAGGACACAGAACAAGATGGAGTTGGCCGGCGTAGGCCCGCCCTTTCTGGAGCACACAACTCAGCTCATAACAAACACATTTGGAAATAACATCAGAAGTAAAATGTAGATCACAAATGTAAGGCAGAGGCCCCGTGGCTCTCCTTCCTCTACCCTGTCCGGTCCTGGACCCATAAGCCATTCAAGAGGGCAGGGGGAGGGGCTTGATTTTTCCGGTTTTTGTGTGTGTGGTGGTGGTCCTCCCTCCCCCTTAGGCAACTCTGGCTGCTTGCTGTCCTCTGAATCAGTCTCCACGATGGTCCTCATGGGGATCCCAGCAGATTTCCCTTTGGTGGAAAAACTGGGGGACTTGGTTTTAGCCAATGCCTATGGCTGGGCACAGTCTCCTCAGAGGCCAGGATTCTGTTTTACCCATATGTGGGGCATATGCACAGGCATAACGAAGGCCTCTGCAACATGGTATCTTTTGGCCTTGAAGATGTTCCTACAGTTCCAAATCCTACAATTAATTCAGTAATCACAAAGTGCAAGACTACCCAATACCTATCTGTGCTTGGGGACCTCCCCCTTCAAATGGCCAAATTTCAAGTCTTTCAAGTCCCCCTCCCGGAAGCCACCCATTACGAGTTAAATTGTGTCCCCTAGAAAAGATATATTGGAGTCCTAACCCCCAGTACATCAGAATGTGACCCTATTGGAAAAAAGGGTTTTTACAGAGGTCATCAAGTTAAAACAAGGTCATGAGACTGGGCTCTGATCCAATATAACTGGTGTCCTGGTAAAAATAGGACATTTGGACACAGATATGCAGAGAGGGACAGCGATGTGAAGAGAAACAGGGAGAAGATGGCCATCAAGAAGTTGAGGAGAGAGGCCTGGACAGATCCTTCCCTCTGGGCCCTCAGAACAAACTTTGATTTCCAAGACGAATCTCTGGAACCGTGAGATAATAAATATCTGTGGTTTAAGCCACTCAGTTTACACAACTTTTTTACAGCAGCCCCAGCAAATTAACAGAATGCCTGTGGTAACTTCTGCCTCCCCGCCTCCCCGCCCCCCCACTCCTTTACAGTTTGCATAGCTCACTCTTCATTACACAGACTTGTCTTGGAGAGAACTTGCTCCTTCCCGATGGTGTCTGGTCTCATTCACTTATGTGAGAATCTTGGTTCTCTTCAATGATCATAATAAGCTGCCTGAGGACAAGGATCAAGGCTATGTTCCTTTTAGAAGTTCCGCTGGCCCTTTGCCCAGTACTGGCTAGAAGATCAGTGAAACTATGTTGATCTGAAGAATTTTCCTCCCTGGCTCTGTTCCTCTTATGCTCTTAGACCTGCTTGCATGGTTAGGGTGGGGGGCTGAGCGTAATGTGATCCTTCCAGGTGGGCCGGGGCACAAGAGTAAATTCATCCATGGGACAGGTTCTTGTGACTTGCTCTCACTTTGACCTTTCAGTTTGATCCTGAGAACAAGCCCTCTTAGTAGTGGAGAGTGTCATTATCTCCTTGAAAGGACATTGGAGAGCAAGCGTGAGAATCCCCAAGAAGGGAAGGAGAGGCCACACAGAGAGGGGAGCTCCGAAGTGGGTCCTGTAAAGGGAACAAAATAGACTCACAAGTAGGGTGCAGGCCTCAAAGCTGCACACAGCCCCTCCTTGCCCAGTGCTTAAAGAGGGAGATGTCGGCTCCAACTTAGTAACCAAGGACGGGAGCCTGGGAGGCACCAAGTGCCAAGGGCATTTTAAAGAAGAGACCACATCAGGAGAGTGGCAGGAAAACATGTTTGCTTTGCTTTGCTTCTCCCAACCCCCACCCCAACACACACAAACTTGGACCTGAAAGCCGCTGATTTTCCAGGCCCTTTGCTTCAGGTAAGGAATGTGCCAGAGAGGAGAACAGGACCAGGCTTCAGATTCTGAAAGCCTAAAGCCACTCCAGGACAGAAAGGACTCTGGATCTAAGCAAAGTATTTGGGATGTAGTATTTGTTGTATTTGAAGAGAGGGTGATTTCCTCTGTGTATGACAAAAGATCCCTCTGGGGTGGTGGAAGGGAGGAAGAGGAAAAAACAATGACAGGACAGAAATGGTGGTTCCTAGATGGAGAATAGGGGGTGTCCTCCACCCTGCAAACTAGAAAGAACCTTGGGAGATCCCAGATAGGAAATAGCTTATGTGGTGTGTTCAGGCAGAGGTGATACCTTGGCCTCTAGAGGTCCCATCCTGGTGTGGTTCAGAGCAGAGCAAGTGCCTTCCCATGACAGCCAGAGTAATAACAGTGAGGCTTCAGCATTAAGAGGACCATGACCTTGGGGCACCTGGGTGGCTCAGTCAGTTAAGTGTCTGACTTGGGCTCTGATCATGATCTTGCAGTTCACAAGCACAGAACCCCATGTTGGGCTTTGTGTGACAGCTCAGGGCCTGAAGCCCACTTCTGATTCTGTGTCTCTCTCTCTCTCTCTGCCCCTCCCCTGCTTGCATTCTCTCTCTCTCTCTCAAAAATAAATAAAAACATTAAAAAAAGGACCATGACCTTGAAAGATTGGCTCATGTTCCAGTGACCGTGGGCTGAAGCGGCAAGCGATGTCTCAGTAGCTCCCATGGCAGCTGCAGGCACACCTCTGGAAAGCCTTCACACAGGGGTCTCCATGGTAGTTGGAATTTCAGAGATCCCTCCCTGATCCCTGAACCGTTCTCCCACCCTTGTTATTCAGATCAAACACCAATTTAGTACAGCTGGGAAGGGACTTTACAGGTGGAATTAAGGTTACTAATCAGCTGACCTACAATAGGGATGCTAGGGATTAACCAGGTGGGCCTGATGGAATCAAGCAGAGGAGGAAAGCGGAAGAGTCCCTCAGAGAGCTGCAGCAGGAGTCTAAGTCAGAGGCTTAAGCATGAGAGGGATTTGCTTCTTCTTTGTTGGTGCCCACGAGTACCATGAGCTACCCATGAGTAAGGCCAGGGAGGAGACCTCTAGGAGCTGGGGGTGACCCTGGCCTACAGCCAGCTGGAAAATGAAGACTTCAGTCCCTCAAATACAAAGAACTGAATTGTGGGGTGCTTGGCTGGCTCACCCAGAAGAGCATGTGACTCTTGATCTCGGGGTCATGTGTTCAAGCCCCACATCGGGCCTAGAGATTACTTACTTAAGCAAACACACTTAAAAACAAACAAACAAACATCACAGAACTGAAGTGGGCCAAAAACCTGAACAGGCTTGGAAGATGACTTTTCCCTATGGCCTCCAATAGAAGCCCTGCTCAGCCAACACCTGAGTAAAACCTGTGTTGGACTTCGGACCTACGGAAGCCTTAAGATCATATATTTATGTCGTTTTAAGCCACTACATTTGTGGTGATTTGTTACAGCAGCAATAGAAGAGTTTTGGATGGTGCGTCTGCAGTTGGCAGGGCACAAGGTAAGTGACCGTATGTGACACCCTCCAGACACCGAAGACCCCATCCCTCAAACCCCAGAACTGTGACAAGATCTGGGGTTCAGGGGGTAAATTCCAATTTGAGATTACATCCCTGCCATGTTGGTGAGACAGGGATCAAAACAAACTGAAGGATAGGAAAAGTTTGTTTTTCACACACCTGAATTTGTGGCCTGAGATTGGGACCCCCTTCAAGAACTTTAAAGATCTCACATTCGATGGACTTGGAATGTTTCCTATGGAACTAGAGTGTATTATGCTAAGTGAAATTGTCAGAGAAAGACAAATGCCCTATGATTTCACTCAAATGTGGCATTTAAGAAACACAACAGATTAAAACAGAGGAAGGGAAGGAAAAATAAGATAAAAAACAGAGGAGACAAACCTTAAGAGACTCTTAAATACAGAGAACAAACTGAGGGTTGCTGGAGGGGTGTTGGGTGGGGGATGGGCTAAATGGGTGATGGGCATTAAGGAGGACACTTGTTGGGATGAGCACTGGGTGTTATATGTCAGTGATGAATCACTAAGTTGTATTCCTGAAGTAAAAAAAAAATAAAAAATAGAATAAGAAAAAAGAATTAATGTTTCCTAAAGGCTGAGAGCTTCTCTGTCCAGGTCAGCATTTTTTAAAGAAATGAGCAAGGGAGAGAGAGGCAGAAAAAGATAGAGGTAGGGGCTCCAAGGTGCGTCTCCACCGAACCCATAGCCTGTGCCCACTGAACCTTCCAGTGCCAGATGCTCTTGGCATAGTTGCTCTTGTGCTGGTGAAGGACTGGAGGCCTTGTCTGTTGTTGCCTGGGAGAAGGTGTCACCTGCATGGGGCGGTCTCAAAACCACCCGAGCTTCTGCTTTGGCAGCCCCTGAGTGAGATGAGGGAGGAGAGGTGAGGCTGGTGGTTCCTGGGTGTGGGAAGGCAGACAAAATGTGTAAGAGGGTCTAAAGGTACACACTTCCAGTTATAAAGTAAGTCCTGGGGGGGGGACATAATGTACAACCTGGTGACTGTAGTTAACAATACTGTATTGTTTATTTCAAAGTTACTAAGAGAGTGTTAAAAATTTTCATCATAAAAAATTTGTAATTGGTGACAGATGGTAACTAGAGTTACTATGGTGATCATTTTGCAACATACACAAAAATCAAATCATTGTGTCGTACACCTGAAATTAATGTTACATGTCACTTTAAAAAAAACTGAAAGGTGAAATCTGTTGGACCTCCTCTGGGTGGCCTGGGTGCCAGAGGCTCCCTAAGCTGAGGTGTTGAGCTCCGTGCTCCTGGTGCATTGCTCTGCTCAGGTTATCATAACCGTTTAATGACCCACCTGCCATCCTCTTTGGGGATCTTAAGGGCAGTGGGGCAACTGGGTCTCGGAGAGAGAGCACTGGTAAGAGGAATATAAAGTCTTGGGGATGGATAAGAGGGCAAGCTTCATGGTCAGATGAACTTGGTCCAAATCCTGGCTTTCATCATTAGCTGGTGAACTTGCTTCTCTTTTTTTTCCTTTTTAATTAATTTTTTTTTTTTTTTTTTAAAGTAGGCTGCTTGCCAGATGTGGGGCCAGGACCCTGAGATCAAGAGTTGCATGTTCCACCGACTGAGCCAGTCCTACGCCCCAAGGGTGAGCTTGCTTCTTGACCTTTCTGGGCAGTAGTTCCCTCATTTGCAAAATGCGTCTGTTGCTCTGTTTTAAGGCTTTCTCGAGAGAACCCATGTGAAGCAACTGGCACGTAGGACATGGAAGAGCGACCTTACCTATCTGTGATGATGCACAAAACGTCTGGAGGGGGAGATTACACATTTGATAGGATTCTCAGATTCTATTAAAGGTATTCCATCAGAAGTTAGAGAAGAATGTTTGCCTACTAGGAGGCAGCATGCATTCCTGATTAGTGGCATTTGTAGTTTCTGGGTGTCCATTGATGAGGTTTTTTTGGGGGAGAGTGGGGTTTGCGGGGTCCAGAGCCAACAGCCCAGAAATAATTCTTGAAGACATCTTTGGTGCAAGAAGGTGATTTTATTAAAGCACAGGGATGGGACCCGTGGGCAGGAAGAGCTGCCCCGGGACCATGAAGAGACACAAGTGATATACTATGGAGCTGGGGGAGGCAAAGTCCAGGGGAAGTTTCCAATGAGATTTTCATGTGCTAAAGAAGACTCACAGGATACTGGGAGCCCAGCTATTGTCAAGCTAAAGTTGTTTTTCCCTCTAGCAAAACATCAGCATTAAGGCAGTAGGGAGTTTCTGGAGAAACCACCCTCACTGGGCTGCAGATTGTAAGGAAATTTTATTTTATCTGCCATTTCCTTCTGCCTTTGTTTCCCACAGCATCCAGCAGCTCACCCTCTCTTGCCAACAGCACCTATTACTTTACGTTTGCGGAAGTGTTCTTGTTTGTGGTCAACTTTGAGAAAATGCCTAGTCTTGTAGAACTCAATGGGGCCAGATCCTCCCCGCCCCCCCCTCTAGCTGTGGGTTGTGCAAATGTCTTTGGCTTAGCCAATTAAACTTTTAAAATTTCCTGGAAATTGTCTCTGATTTTTTTTTCTGGACTCTATTATGTAGATACTGAACCTTCTCCGTTGGTCATCTTTTCTCTTTCAGTTTCTACCTATTTACTTTGTTCTCTTGACTGGATAGTCCCCTCCTTTTATCTTTCAGAGTTTCTGTTGAATTTACTATTTTAGCTATCATAATTATAACTCACAAGAGCTCTTTTCTGTTTCGTGATTATTCCTTTTCTTTCCTACATATAGTATTCTGTTCTTGTTTCATGGATGCATATTGCCTTAGTTCTTTCAGGCTGTTCTAGCAAAATACCACTGACTGGGAAACTTATAAAGAACAGAAATAGATTGGCATGGTTGCCTTCAGGTGAGGCCTCCTTCCTGATTCATAGCCAGCACCTTGTCACTGTGTCCTCTATCGGTTCAGTGCAAGAGGGTGGGCTCTCTCTAGAGCCTTTTTTTTTTTTTTTAAATAAGGCACTAATCACATTCATGAGGGCTCTACTCTCTTGACCTAAACACCTTCCAAAGGCATACCACATGATACCATCACCTTTGGAGATAAAGATTTTAACATTTGTAAATTTGGGGGAGACACAAACATTCAGTTCATGGAGAGTATTATTTAGTTTTTTGTTTTTTTTTTTAAGTTTATTTATTTTTTGAGAGAGAGAAAATGAGTGGGGAGGGGCAGAGAGAGCAACAGAGAGAAAATCCCAAGCAGGCTCTGCACTGTCAGCTTGGAGCCCACTGGGGGGCTTGAACTCACAAACTGTGAGATTGTGACCTGAGCTGAAACCAAGAGTCGGAAGCTTAACAGACTGAGCCACCCAGGAACCCCTATAGTATTTTTTCTTTTAAGTTTTCTTCTTTTTATGGTCCTTTTCTCTCCCCTCTGAGTTGCTTTTTTTTTTTTTTTTTTTTTTTTTTTTTTTTTAAATTTTTTTTTTTTTCAACGTTTTTTATTTATTTTTGGGACAGAGAGAGACAGAGCATGAACGGGGGAGGGGCAGAGAGAGAGGGAGACACAGAATCGGAAACAGGCTCCAGGCTCCGAGCCATCAGCCCAGAGCCTGACGCGGGGCTCGAACTCACGGACCGCAAGATCGTGACCTGGCTGAAGTCGGACGCTTAACCGACTGCGCCACCCAGGCGCCCCCCCTCTGAGTTGCTTTTATTCTCTCTCTCTCTCTCTCTCTCTCTCTCTCTCTCTCTCTCTCTCTATATATATATATATATATATATATATAATTTTTTAAAAAGTTTTATTTATTTATTTTTGAGAGACACAGAGACTATGTGAGCAGGGGAGGGGTAGAGACAAGGAGAGGGAGAAAGAATCCCAAGAGGCTCCACACTGTCAGTGCAGAGCCCAACATGGGGCTTGAACCCAAGAAATGGCAAGATCATGACCTGAGCTGAAAACAAGAGTCAGACACTTACCTGACTGAGGACTGAACCACCCAGGTGCCCCTGAGCTGCTTTTATTCTGATTGCTTGGTGTCTTGCCTTTTAGAGGAAGACACTAAAAAGCAAATCAAAAGTTCTCTGGGCATTCCCACCCTATCTCCCCATAATTAACAGCAGTCATGATTTTGCTTCTCTGTTCCACTTCTTTTCTCTGAATGTTAACACTTTCCATTGTTTGATGTATTGCACTACATTAATGACTTTATATACTATAATTCCCAATTGTTTTGTAGGGTATTAAGGTTTTTTTTTTTCCTTTTACAGGTACCTTGCCAGACATAGTTTTCCACATATGGCTTTTTTTTTTTTTTTTTTCATCTAAATCACTGTCTTGGAATAAATTCTGGGAGTGGGGTTACCAGGTCAGAATCTTGTGGGCATTTCCATTACTTTTTCCTGTGTGTTGCCAAATTTCTTCCTAAAGGTAGTAGATACAGGTCCAATGTCAACAGCAACAAATGAGTACAACCTTTCAAGCATATGATTTCTGAGTCTTTCTTGTTAATTTCAAAAGTACAAATTAGCACTGTTTAAATCTCATTATTTAGATTTCTCTTTTCTTTGGTTACTAATGAGGTTGAATAGTCTTTCACATGGATCTGCAAAAACAGCCTGGAAAAACACAAGGAACCCCACTGGACATAGAAAAGCTCCTCAAAGAACTTTCAAACAGTTGCGAAAGCAAAATATTTTGTGTTGGTGTGTTGGCAGTGGTTGTGTGTGTGTGTGTGTGTGTGTGTGTGTGTGTGTAATTGACATACATCACCATATACATTTAAGCAGTATAGCACGTTTCATATGTATTGTGAAATGATTACACAGTTGGTTCAGCTCACATCCATCATCTCATATAGATACAATAAAAAGAAAATTTTCTTTTTGTGATGAGAATGCTTGGGATTTGCTCTGTTAACAACTTTCCTACATTTCATACACCGCTGTTAGCTATAGTCATCATGTTTATGTTATATCCCTAGTACTTATTATCTTAGTTATCTTATTTGTCTTTTAACTGGAAGTTTGTACCTTTTTGTTTAAGATTCTATTTTTAAGTTATGTCTACACGCAATGTGGGGCTTGAACTCATAATCCTGAGACCAAGAGGTACATGCTCCACTGACTGAGCCAGCCAGGTGCCCTGGAATTGTGTACTTTTTGTCCACCTTTCTCTAATCCCCCTTCCTCTGACACTTTACCTCTTGTAACTACAAGTCTGAGCTTGATTTTCCTATAAGTTTGATTTTTTTTTTTTTTTAGATTCCACATGTTAATGAAATCATAGAGTATTGTCTTTCTCTGACTTATTTCACTCTGCATAATGCTTTCAAGGTCTATCCATGTTGCAAATATTAGGATTTCCTTATTTTTTTTTAATGATGAATAATATTCTGTGTATGTGTGTGCGTGTGTGTGTGTGTATACCACACACATACACCACAACTTGTTCTGTTTTAATATTTACTTTGAGAGAGAGAGAGAGAGAGCGAGTGTGCAAGTGGGGGAGGGACAGAGAGAGAAGGAGAGAGAAAATCTTAAGCAGGCTCTGCAATATCACCACAAAGCCCGACATGGAACATGATCTTAGAACCATGAGATCACTACCTGAGCTGAAATCAAGAGTTGGATGTTTAACCAGAGAAGCCACCCAGATGCCCCCACAACTGCTTTATCCATTTATCCACTGATGGACACTAGGTTCCATGTCTTGGCTATTGTAAATAATGCTGCAATGAATTTGGGGGTGCAGCTTTCTGAATTAGTGTTTTCATTTCTTTTGGATATATTCCTAGAAGTGGAATTGCTGGATATAATAATATAATTTTTGAGGAGCTTCCATATTGTTTTCCACAGTGGCTGTAGCAATTGACAATCCCATAAAGGTTCTTTTTTCTCCACTTCCACACCAACCCTTGTTATCTCTTGTCTTTTTTGGTGATGGCCATTATAACAGGCATCAGGCAAGACCTTACTGTTTTTAATTTGCATTTCTTTCATGACTAATGATGCTAAAAGCATCTTTTCATGTACGTGTTGTCCTTTCATATCTGGACATTTCATTGGAGAAATAGCTATTCAGGTGCTCTGCCCATTTGTAATTTTTTTTCTTTTGCTGTTGCATTGTATGGGTTCTTTATATTTTTTAAAAATATTTTCCCCTTATCAGTTTTATTATTTGCAAGTGTTTTGTACCATCCTGTAAGGTGTTCTTTTCACTTGGTTGATGGTTTCTTTTGCTCTGCAGGAGTTCTAGTTTAATCTATTCCCACTTCTTTATTTTTTATTTTGTTGTTTGTGTTTTAGTCGTCCCATCCGAAAAATCATTATGAAGACCCATGTCAAAGACATTTATTGCTATATTTTATTCTAGGAGTTTCATGGCTACAGGTCTTACATTTAAGGCTTTTTATGTCTATGTATTTATTTTGAGAGAGAGAGAGAGAGAACAGGGGAGGGGCAGAGAGAGAGGAGAGAGAATATCCCAAACAGGCTCCATGCTGTCAGCGCAGAACCAGGCTCCGGGCTTGATCCCACTGTGAGATCATGACCTGAACCAAAATCAAGAGTTGGTTGCTTAACAGACTGAGCCACCCAGGTGCCCCAAGGCTTTAACCCATTATGAGTTAATTTTTGTGAATGACGTTAAGGTATGGATCCAGTTTCGTTCTCTTACATGTGACTATCCAATTATCCCGGCACCATTCATTGTAGAGACCACCTTTACTCCACTGAGTATTCTTGGCTCCCTTGTCAAATATTAGTTGACTGTACATACTTGGGTTTATTTTTCAGCTATAGGTTTTGTTCCATTGGTCTATTTTTCTATCATTATTGCCAATACCACACTTTTGATGACTATAGCTTGAAATTAGGAAATGTGATGCCTCCTATATTGTTCTTTTTCAGGATTTCTTTGGCCATTCGGGGTCTTTAGTGGTGTTACATTAACTTTAGGAGTGTTTTTTTTTTTTCTTTTTTTACTTATGTAAAAAGTGTCATTGGAATTTTGATAGGGATTTTGCAGAAGTTTTTAACCTGGGTGTCATGGGCTGCAGTGGGTTGACTTCCTGAAATGATATGCAAAATTTTGTGTATATATGCACATTAGCAAGAGGGGAGGGTCCTTGACTTTCATCACAACCTCACAGGGATCTGGACCTAAAAGGCTAAGTTATATGATGAAATGTTTCTGCCCCAAGTAACAAAAAGGTAATACAGGAAGGCTCTGGAGTGAGACTTCCTTGGTTTGGAATCTCATTCTGCCACTTATCAGCTCTATAATCTTGGGAAAGCTACTACTGTCTCTGTGTTGTGAGATGGGATGATGGTGATAAAGAATTTGCACATAAAGTACTTTTAATAGTATCAGGCACAGAAAAAACAAAGAAAAAGAAAGGGGTTCCTAGGTGGCTCAGTCCGTTAAGTGTCTGATTCTTGGTTTTGTCTCAGGTCATGATCTCACCGTTCGTGGGTTCAAGCCCACGTTGGTCTCTGCACTGACAGCCTGGAACCTGCTTGGGATCCTTTCCTTCTTCTCTCTCTGCCCCTCCTCTGCTTTCTCTCTCTCTCTCTGTCTTGAAATAAGTAAGTAAACTTTAAAAAAATAGTACCTGGCACATAGTAAATGTTTAATATATAATACATATATATTATAATACATAATATATGTAATACATATAATACATATATAATATGTATTATAAATAAAAAATAATAAATATTTAGGGGCACCTGGGTGAATCAGTCAATTAAGCATCCGACTTCGGCTCAGGTCATGATCTCATGGTCTGTGGGTTCAAGCCCCGTGTCAGGCTCTGTGCTGACAGCTCAGATTCTGTGTCTTTCTCACTCTCTCTGCCCCTCCCCTGCTCATGCTCTCTCTCTCTCTCTCTCTCTCAATCTCTCAAAAATAAAATAAACATTAAAAAATTTTTGAAAATAGAATTTGTCTAAAAACTTAATAATTAGAACCTTCTAACCATAGGATTGGCTATGGCATGTAGCAATGAGTTCCCTGTTGTTTGAAGTGTTCATGAAATAGATGACAAACATCAGGGAGGCTTTTGAGAGGATCTCTGAATTAGAAGAGGGGTTGAATTAGGCCCTCTTAAGTTTCTATGAATTAAATTTTCCTTTTGGGCAGGTGGCAAGGGTGAGACCAGCAGGCCTCCAGCAGGAGTGACAGCTGCTCTTGCTAAAATGGAAATGTATTTGTGAACAAGCAGGCTGTTTCAAGAGCATATTTTTGGCACACTCTTCAAGACCAAGTGAGATTCTGCACCATTATGAGCAGAGAGAGTACGAGTGGGGGAATCGTCCTGGGTGCCCTGGGAGATCACATAGTAGGGGATTAGGAGTGGAGCCTTGTGGAGCAGAGGCTGCCTGCTCCAACTGCTCCTCTGATTAACATATTTAATGAGGACTTACCAGGCCTGAGGGCTGGGTGTCATGGTGGGTGGTGGGTGGGGTTAAAAGATGAATGAGATCCAATACCACTGTTCCTTCACTGTGCTAGTTTTCATTCCACTTATTGGACTTATGGGCTATTCATGGAGGGTTAATAAAGTCCAGCCAAGTGACTGAGTAATATGGATGTCTTTGGAATGGTTGGTTCAGAGAGAAGTTCTCTGTGTGGATGTATTTTTGCTCATGAGCATAGGGTATCCATGCAAATCTCAGATTCCTGAACTCTGGATTAAGTAAAATTTGAGTGGGCTTGTGCTGAGCGAAATTTTCTTCTGGTTGGTTTATCCAGAAACAGACTCTGAGAGAAGGATTGCGGTACACCCTGTTTATTTGGGAGGTGAAGGAACCCTAGGAAGGGGAGGAGAGAATAAGGCAGGGATGGGGAGGTGAGTATCACTTAATTCCCCTGCACTTGTAGCCTGCCAAGGGAGGGGGGGGCGGTTGCAGAGAAGGCCTGAGTGCCAGAGAATGCTCTGAAATAAAGAACTGCAGGTATTGGCAGTTGGACTTCAATGGGTGACAAGTGGTAAGAGAGATGGACAGGCCACCAAAAGCATCTGTTACAGTGTTTTTGAGTACAACACTGATGTAAGCAAGGCCCAGTGTGCATTGAGAAGCAAGTCCCAGTGAGTTATTTCTCAAGCCTGAGGTTGACCAGGGGCCCTGTATAAAGTTGTTGGGTCTTTGTGCTTCGTAAAGGCAGCTGGCCATGGAGGCACAGGTGGGGCTGAAAGAGCCAGCTTCTGCTCAGTATATGGCACCTGAGTAAGAGATACTCCCAGTAAACCCAGGTTTGAACTCTGAGGGAAGATGAAAGCATGAAGTCTCAGAAGGGTGAGAGGAAGGTGTAGAGAAGGAAAGTGGGGGCTTCGGAAGTCCCAGGATGTGCCTACCTTCTGCTACGTCTTCACCAAGACCAGCAGTGGGGATGGCCTCCCATGAGATCCCTGGAACTTTGTCACATATGCTCTGTCAATACTTTCTGTTTGAGTACTCTGAAGCCTTTCATAGTTAGTGGAGGAGGATGAGCCTACAAGTCCCCAAACCTGGGATCTAGTCCCTGCCCTGTTGCTAACAGCCATGTGACTTTGGCAAACCAGACATGACCAAAATTCAAGTTCTCAGACACCAGTCGAGGGCCAACTTTGCAAACAGGCTTTTAAAAGGATAACAGTCTCAGGGGCGCCTGGGTGGCGCAGTCGGTTGAGCGTCCGACTTCAGCCAGGTCACGATCTCGCGGTCCGTGAGTTCGAGCCCCGCGTCGGGCTCTGGGCTGATGGCTCGGAGCCTGGAGCCTGTTTCCGATTCTTTGTCTCCCTCTCTCACTGCCCCTCCCCCGTTCATGCTCTGTCTCTCTCTGTCCCAAAAATAAATAAAAAACGTTGAAAAAAAAATTTAAAAAAAAAAAAATAAAATAAAAGGATAACAGTCTCAGGCCTGCTATGTTACCTGTTTCTGGCACAAACTGATGAATATTTTCTGTAACTATATAATAACTTCAGGTTTGGAGCTAGTGACACTGAGTTTGAACCTTGCCTCCAACATTTATAAAGTAGGTGTCCTTTGCCAAGTCCTTACCATCCTGTGCCTCAATTTCTTCACCTACAGAAAGAAATTCCTTCCCCTGCAAGATTAGAGGGAATGTGTGCAAAGTGTTTGGAAGGTAAGCTGAGCTATTCCTGTTGGTGTCCATCTTTTCTCCTCCCTGTCTGTTGGCAGTATGATGTTTTGGTCCGATGCCTGGGGCACAGGGCAGTGTGGTGGAACTTCACAGAACTTCGAGATCAATTCAGGTGGAGGAGGAGTTTGTTGGGGTGTTCTCTGGGGCAAAAGTAAGGCCCACTTCCTGCCTGCTTCCACCCTGCTTTCCGTCTCACGGGGCTGGATGAACATTTTGCATTAATGGACCCCCTTGTACACCTGAGTGCTGAGTTTGAATAACTGGAGGGAAGGAGGACATGGGGTTGGGCTACTTATTTCCTTGGTTCCTTCTCCCTACGGTTTTGCGGGATTGCTGTGCCCATCTATCCAAGGCCACAGCTGTTGTCCACCGACACTCACTGCACTCCTGTCCTCTCCAGGAATGATGATTATTCTTTCCACTTGCTCTGTCAAGGCTGGTGGGAAGGGGTGGGAGGAGCTCCCCCCTCTTGTTTGGCCAGTGGAGGGGAACGTGGGGAGGGATACTGTACTCTCCACTTTGGTTTCCTGAAACCTGCCCCAACCTCATAAATGGCCCTTTTATTAAAAATCCAAATTACCTAATTGAGTGTGCCATCTGTTTCTAGTAGAGCCCCGCTGGTAGGAGGAGTTAGGACTCCTGGCTTGGAGCCCAGGCCTTGCCATTCGGTAGCTGTGGAAGTAGGAACAGGTCACCTAACAGGTGTCGACCAGAGGGGTGGAGTCTAACCCTCCTCTGTCTGTGCCTTCAACATCACAAGTTGAGGGTTTCAGACTGTCACTTCTAGGGGCTAGACAAGAGCTCCATGAGTGAAGAGGGTTGAATGAAGAGGGAATGTGGAGAATGCAGCTCTCTCTAAGATTCTTGTGCAGGAATGTAGATAGTGTGGCCAGAGCTTTTCATTTTTATTACTGTTACTCTGCAATACATTTTAAAATTCTACAGTAAGGGCAAACACAAGTGTGTTTCTGCCCAGGATTGAACTGGGGACCTTTACACTTGTGAGGTGAATGTGATAACCACTACACTATGGACAGCAGTCAGAACTTTTGATTTCTTAAGAGAAGCTGAACATCCAGATTTTAATGTGAGTTCTTATAATTTTTTTGCTTCTTTATTTTGAACTTAAAAAATTTTTGTTTATTTTGAGAGAGAGTACAAGCAGGGGAAGGGCAGAGAGAGAGAGAGAGAGAGAATCCCAAGCAGGCTCTTTACTATCAACACAGAGCCCAATGCGTGGCTTGAACCCTTGAACTTCGAGATCATGATCTGAGCCAAGATCAAGAGTCAGATGCTTAACTGACTGAGCCACCCAGGCATCCCTCAAGTATTTTTTTAAATTAAAGTATAGTTGATACACAATGGTAATTAGTTTCAGGTGTGCAGCAGAGTGATTCAATGACTCTGTCACAACAAGTGTAGTTGCCATCTGTCCCCACACATCACTATTATAGCACCACTGGCCATATTCCCTATGTTGTACCTTTCATTACCCTGAGTCATTTGTTCCATAAGTGGAAGCCATACCTCCCATTCCCCTTTGCCCCTTTTGCCCATCCCTCTACCTTTCTCCCCTCTGGCAACCACCAGTTTGTTCTCTGTATTTATGGGTCTGTTTCTGCTTTTGTTCCTTTGTTTAGTTTTGTTTTTTTTAGACTTCACATGTAAGTGAAATCATATGGTATTTGTCTTTCTTTGTCTGACTTGTTTCACCTCACCTAATACCCTACACTATAGGTCCATCCATGTTGTTGGAAACGGCAAGATCTCTCTTTTTTAGGCATTAAAAAAAATTCATTTATTTTTGCAAGAGTGTAAGTGGGGGAGGGGCACAGAGGGGGACAGAGGATCCCAAGCAGCCTCTGTGCTGGCTGGCTGATAGCAGAGAGCCTGATGTGGGACTCAAATTCATAAACCGTGAAATCATGACCTGAGCAGAAGTCAGATGCTCAACCAACTGAGCCACCCAGATGCCCCTCTTTTTTTTTTTTTATGGCTTAATAATATTCCAGTGTGTGTGTGTGTGTGTGTGTGTGTGTGTGCGTGCCACTCTTCTTCATCCATTCACCTATCACTGGACACTTGGGTTGCTTTCATACCTTGGCTATTGTAAATAATGCTACAGTAAACATAGGGGTGCATATCTTTTCAAATTAGTGGGTTTTTTTCCTATTGGGTAAATACACAGTAGTGGGATTACTGAATTGTATGATATTTCTAATTTTTTAAACATTTTTTGTTTTGTTTTTAAGTAATCTCTACACCCAATCTAGGGCCTGAACTTACCACCCTTGAGATCGAGTGTCACATTCCATTGACAGAGCCAACCAGGTGCCCCATATTTCTAATTTTTGAGACACCGCCGTACTGTTTTCCACAGTGGCTATACCAATTGACATTGTCACCAACACTTAAGGAGCATTTGTTTTTCTCCATATCCTTGCCAATACTTGTTATTTCTTGTATTGTAAAAAAAAATTTTTTTGTTTAAAAAAAATTTCTTATTTAAAAAAAATTTTTTTAATGTTTTTATTTATTTTTGAGACAGAGAGAGACAGAGCATGAGCCCGGAAGGGGACAGAGAGAGAGGGAGACACAGAATCTGAAACAGGCTCCAGGCTCCGAGCTGTCAGCACAGAGCCTGATGTGGGGCTCGAACTCAGGGACTGTGAGATCATGACCTGAGCTGAAGTCAGACGATTAACCAACTGAGCCACCCAGGTGTCCCCCCACCCCTGCCAAATTTTTTTAATGTTTATTTATTTTTGAGAGAGAGAGAAACAGAGTGTGTGTGTGTGTGTGGGGGGGGTGGCGCAGAGAGAGAGGAAGACATACAGAATCCAAAGCTGTCTCCAGGCTCCGGGCTGTCAGCACAGAGCCTGATGCGGGGCTTGAACCCATGAGCAGCGAAATCATGACTTGAACAGAAGTTGGACGCTCAACTGACTGAGGCACCCAGGTGCCCCATTTCTTGCCTTTTTAATACCTGACAGGTATAAGGTGATATCTCATGGTGGTTTTGATTTGCATTTCCCTGATGATTAGTGATGTTGAATATCTTTTCATGTATCTGTTGGCCATCTGAATGTCTTTTTTGGAAAGATGTCCATTCAGTTTCTCTGTCCACTTTTTAATTGGAATTTTTTTAGTGTTGTAATAATTTATATATTTTGGATATTAACTGCTTATTGGATAGATTTGAAAATATTTCCCCCCATTTAGTAGGTTCCCTTCTTGTTTTGTTGATGGTTTCCTTTGCTGTTCAAAGCTTTTTATTTTGGTGTAGACTCAACAGTTTAATTTTGCTTTTTGTTTCCCTTGCCAGAGGAGACATATCTAGAAAAATATCGCTAAGACTGATGTCTAAGAAGTTACTGCCTATGTTTTCTTATAGGAGTTTTATGGTTTCAGGTCTCATATTTAGGTCCTTAATCCATTCTGAGTTTCTTTTTGTGTATGGTGTAAGACAGTGGTCCAGTTTCATTCTTTTGCATGTAGCTGTCCAGTTTTCCCAGCACCATTTATTGAAGAGACTGTCTTTTCCCCATTGTATATTGTTGTCTCCTTTGTCATAGACTAATTGGCCACAGAAGTGTAGGTATATTTCTGGGCTCTCTATTCTATTGATCTATGTGTCTCTTTTTGTGCCAGTACAATACTGTTTTGATTACTACAGCATTTTAGTATATCTTGAAATCTGGATGGTGATACGTCCAGTTTTGTTCTTCTTTCTCAAGATTACTTTGGCTATTTGGGGTCTTTTGTGGTTCCATACCAATTTTAGTATTATTTTCTCTAGTTCTGTGACACATGCTATTCATATTTTAATAAGAATTGCACTGAATCTGTAGATTGCCTTGGATAGTATGAATATTTTAATAATATTAATTCTTCTAATCCATGAGTGTGGAATATTTTTTCATTTGTGTCATCTTTAATTCTTTTCATCAACATTTTATAGTCTTCAGACTATGTATTTTAATTCCTTCGTTCAGTTTATTCCTAGGTATTTTATTCTTTTTGGTGCAGTTGTAAATGGAATTTTCTTAATTTCTCTTTCTGCTGCTTTGTTATTAGTGTAGAGAAACACAACAGATTTCTGTATATCAATTTTGTATCCTGTATCTTTACTGAATTATTACTTCTGATAGGTTTTTTTTTTTTTGCAAAATCCTAAGGGTTTTCTATGTATAGTATCATATCATCTGCAATTAGTGACAGTTTTATTTCTTTCTTACTAATATGGATGTCCTTTTTTTCCCTTGTCTGATTGCTGCGGCTAGGACTTCTAGTACTATGTTGAATAAAATTGGAAATCCTTATCTTGTTCCTGATCTTAGATGAAAAAGTCTCAATTTTTTACCATTGAAATGATGTTAGCTGTGGGTTTGTCATATAGGGCCTTTGTTATGTTAAGGTATGTTTCCTCTACACTTGATCTTAACTGTAAGGCTGAGAAGTGATGGGTATGTTTCCTCTAAAGCCACTTTGTTACCAGTTTTTATCACGAATGGATATTAAATTTCCTCAAATGCTTTTTCTGCATCTATGGAGATGAATGTATGTTCTTTATCCTTAATTTTGTTAATGTTGGGTATCATGTTAATTGATTTGCAGGTAGTGAATCATTCTTGCATCTCTGGAATAAATCCCCTTTGAGTATGGTGAATGATCCTTTTAATGTGTTATTGAATGTGGTTTGTTAACACTTTGTTGAGGATTTTTGCATCCATGTTCATCAGGAATATTGGCCTGTGGTTTTCTTTTTCTGTAGTGTCTTTGTCTAGTTTTGGCATCAGGGCAATGCTGGCCTCATAGAATGTATTTGGAAGCTTTCTTATCCTATTTTTTGGAATAATTTGAGGAGAATAGGTATTAACTCTTCTTTAAATGTTTGGTAGAATTCACCAGTCAATCCCTGTGGTCCTGGACTTTAGCTCATCAGGAGTTTTTTGATAACTGATTCAGTTTTATTACTAGTATTCATTCTATTCAGATTTTTTTTATTTTTTCCTGATTCAGTTTTGGCAGATTATATGTTTCTAGGAATTTATCCATTTTTTCTAGGTTGTCCAATTTTTGGTTATCATTTTTGATAGTAGTCTCTTATAATCCTTTGTACTTTTAAAAAAATATTTATTTTTGAGAGAGACAGAGTGTGAGTTGGGGAGAGGCAGAGAGAGAGAGACAAGAACCTGAAGCAGACTCCAGGCTCTGAGCTGTCAGCACAGAACCCAACATGGGACTCGAACCCACTAGCTGTGAGATTATGACCTGAGCCAAAGATGGATGCTTAACTGACTGATCCACCCATGTGCCCCTAATCCTTTGTATTTTTGTGGTGTCTTTTGTTACTTCTCTTTCATTTCATTTCTTTTCTTTTTTTAAGGTTTTATTTTTAAGTAATTTCTACACCCAACATGGGGCTCTAACTTACAACCCCATGATCAAGAGTCACATGCTCTTCTGACTGAGCCAGCTAGGCACCCCTCCTCTTGAATTTCTGATTTCGTTTATTTGGGTCCTTTCTCTTTTTTTCTTAATGCGCCTGGCTAAAGGATATTAATTTTATTTATCTTTTCAAAGAACCAACTCTTGATTTCATTAATCTTTTCTCTCTCTCTCTCTCTCTTTTTTTTGTCTCTATTTTATTTGTTTCTGTTCTGATCTTTATTATTTCCTTCATTCTACTAATTTTGGGCTTTGTTCTTCTTTTTCTAGTATCTTTAGGTATAAAGTTAGATTGAGATTTTCCTTGTTTGTTGAGGTAGGTTTGTATCACTATAAATCTCCCTCTTAGAACTGCTTCTGCTGAGACCCAAAATTTTTGAATTGTTGTGTGTTATTTTCACTTGTTTCCATGTATTTTTTAATTTCCTTTTTGATTTCCTCATTGACCCATTTGTTGTTTAGTAGCATGGTGTTTAGTCTTTATGTGTTCATTTTTTTTCCCAATTTTTTTTTTCTTGTAATTGATTTCTACCTTAATACTGTTGTGGTCGGAAAAGATGTTTGATGTGATTTCCTTCTTAAATTTGTTGAGATTGTTTTGGGACCTAATATGTGATCCATCTTAGGGACTGTTCCATGTGCACTTGAAAAACAACAACAACAACAACAAGAAAACCCTGTGTATTCTGTTGTTTTTAGATGGAATGTTCTGTATATATCTCTTAAACCCATCTGGTCTAATGTGTCATTCAAACACATTTCCAAGGGAGGGAGGGAGAAAAAAAAATTTCCTTATTGATTTTCTGCTTGAATGTTCTATCTATTGATGTAAGTAGGGGTGAAGTCTCCTATTAGTATTGTACTCTTGTCAATTTTCCCCTTTATGTCGGTTGATATTTGCTTTATGTATTTAGGTGTCCAATGTCGAGCATATAGTTATTAAAATTGTTACATCCTCTTGTTGGATTTATCCTTTTATTATCGTGCAATGCCCTTCTTTGTTGCTTGTTACAGTCTTTGTTTTAAGGTATATTTTGTCCCATAGAGGTATTGCTACCCTGGCTTTTTTCCCCCCACCTTTATATGGAGTATCTTTTCCATATCTTCACTTTCAATTTGTATGTGTCTTTAGTTCTGAAGTCAGTCTCTTGTAGGCAATATCTAAATGGGATTTGGGTTTTTTTTAGTCTATTCCATCTCTCTATATTTTTTGATTGAAGCATTTAGACCATTTGCAATTAAAGTCATTATTAATAGATATGTACATATTGCCATTTTATTCATTGTTTTCTGGTTGTTTCTGTATTTCTTCTCTGTTGCTTCTTCCTCTCTTTATGATTGATGACTTTTTTTTTTAAACATTTATTTATTTTTGAGAGACAGAGCATGAGCTGGGGAGGGGCAGAGAGAGAGAAGGAGACACAGAATTTGAAGCAGGCTGCAGGCTCTGAGCAAGCTGTTAGCACAGAGCCTGATGCGGGGCACGAACCCACAAACTGTAAGATCATGACCTGAGCCGAAGTCGGATGCTCAACCGACTGAGCCACCCAGGAGCCCCTGATTGATGACTTTTTTTATTGTTATGCTTGGCTTTCTTTCCTTTATTTTTTGTGTATCTCTTACAGGTTTTTGGCTTGTGGTTACCATGAGGTTTATGTATAACATTCTAAATATATAGCAGTCTATATTAACTTGAGGGTCACTTAAGTTCGAACACATTTTATGTATGTGTTGTCATATTTTACATCTTTTTATTTTGTAAATCCTCTTAATTAATTTTTTAGATGTAATTGATTTTACTACTTCTGTCTTTCAACCTTCATACTAGCTTTATAAGTGATTGCTGTGCTACCTTTATGTTTGATTTTACTCAAGAAATTTTTCCTTTTGTTTTCTTAAGATTTTATTTTTTGGTAATCTTTACACCCAACGTGGGGCTCAAACTTAAAACTCCAATATCAAGAGTTACCTGCTGTACCAACTGAGTCAGCCAGGTGCCCTGAAAATTTTTCCTTTTATAATTTTTTTTTCTAATTATGGACATTTCTTCTCTTCTTACAGAAGTCCCCTTAACATTTATTTTAAGACTGGCTTCATGGTAATGAATTCTTTGATTTTGTTTGGGAAACTATCTTTCCTTCAAATCTGAGTGATGTTCTTGCTGGGTATTCTTGGTTATAGGTTTTTTTTTTTTTCTTTCAACACTTTGAATATATCATGCCTCTCCATTCTAGCCTATAAAATTTCTGCTGAAAAAAAAGCTGATAGCCTTATGGGATTTCCTTTGTATATGACTCGTTGCTTCTCTCTTGCTGTTTTTAAAATTCTTTCTCTTTCATCTTTGACATTTTAATTATTATGTGTCATGGTGTGAACCTCCTGGGATTCATGATGTGGAACTCTCTGTGTTTCTGAACCTGGGTATCTGTTTCCTTCCCCGGGTTAGGGAATTTTTTAGCTATTATTTACTCAAGTAAGTTTTCTGCCCTCTTCTCTCTCTCTTCTCCTTCTGGGACCCCTATAATGCAAATGTCAGTTTGCTTGATGTTACCTAAGAGATCCTGTACTCTGTCCTCATTTTATTTTATTTTTGTTGTGTTTTGTTAAGTGTTAATTTTAATTCCAGTAGAGTTAACATACAATGTTACATTAGTTTCAGGTATACAATATAGTGATTCATCAATTCCATATATCACACAGTGCTCATCATGACAGGTACACTCCTTAGTCCCAGTTTCCCCCTCCCCCCAGCCACCTCCCATCTGGTAACCATCAATTCGTTGTCTATAGTAAAGGATCTGTTTCTTGGCTTCCCTCTCTCTCCCCACCCCCCTTCTCTCTCTCTCTTTTTCCCTTTGCTCATTAGTTTTGTTTCTTAAATTCCACATATGTATGAAATCATATGGTATTTGTCTCTGACTTATTTCACTTAGCATTTGACTCTCTAGCTCCATCCATACTCTAATCCTTATTATTTCCTTTCTTCTGTTAGGTTTGGGTTCTGTTTGTTCTTCTTTTTCTAGCACCTTTAGGTGTAAGGTTAGGTTGTTGCTTTGATTTTTTTTTGCCTCTTGAGGAAGGCCCGTATTGTTTTAAACTTCCTTCCTAGAACCAGTTTTGCTGCACCCCCCAAATTTTGGACTGTTGTGTTTTCATTTTCATTTGTTTTTATGTATGTTTTAAATGTTTATTTATTTATTTTGAGAGAGAAAGCAGGGAAGGGGAAGAGAGAGAGTGGGGGAGAGAGAAAACCCGAAGCAGGCTCCATGCTGCCAGCACAGAGTTTGATGTGGGCCTCAAACCCACGAACCATGAGATCAAGACCTGAGTCAAAACCAAGAGTCAGACACTTAACTGAGCCACCCAGATGCCCCATTTTGCCATGTATGTTTTGATTTCTTCTTTGATTTCCTGGTTGACCCATTCATTGTTTAGTAGCATGTTATGTAATTTTTTTTTTTTTTTTTTTTTCCTCTTTCCAGACTTTTTCTTGTTGTTGATTTCTAGTTTCAGTGTTGTGGTCACAAAAGATGCATGGAATGATATTGATCTTTTTGAATTTCTTGAGACTTGTGGCCTAATATGTGATCTGTTCTGGAAAATGTTCTATGTGCACTTGAAAAAATTTGTATTGTGCTGTTTTAGGATGGGATGTTCTGAATATATCTGTTAAATCCATCTGGTCCAGTGTGTCATTCAAAGCCAATTTCCTTGTTGATATTCTGTTTGGATGATGTGTGCTTGGATATAAGTGGGGTCTTAAAGTCCCCTGCTATTGTATTACTATTGGTTATTTCTTTATGTTTGTTATTAACTTGTTATGTATTTGGGTGCTTTCATGTTCGGTGTATAAGTTTTTACAATTGTTATATCCTCTTGTTGGACTGTCCCCTTTATTATTAAATAATGTCCATCTTTGTCTCTTGTTGTGGTCTTTGTTTTAAAGTCTATTTTGTCCATTTTAAGTATGGCTACTGTGGCTTTCTTTACATTTCATTTGCATGATACCTGTTTTTCTATTCCCTCACTCTGAGTCTTCAGGTATGTTTAGGTATGAAGTAAGTCTCTTGTAGGCAGCGTATAGATGGGTCTCTTTTTTCCAATGTTTGTTTTTTTGAGAGAGAGAGAGACAGAGAGACCAGCATGAGGGGGGAGGGGCAGAGAGAGAGGGGGACAGAATCTGAAGCAGGCCCAGGTGCTGAGTTGTCAGCACGGAACCTGACATAGGGCTTGAAATCATGAACCCCAAGATCATGACTTGAGCTGAAGTCAGCCACTTTACCCACTGAGCCACCCAGGCAACCCCACCATTTTTATTTTAAAACACCCTATGTCTTTTTTTTTTTTAACGTTTTTATTTATTTTTGAGACAGAGAGAGACAGAGCATGAATGGGGGAGGGTCACAGAGAGAGGGAGACACAGAATCTGAAACAGGCTCCAGGCTCTGAGCTGACAGACGCGGGGCTTGAACCCACGGACCGTGAGATCATGACCTGAGCCGAAGTCGGACACTTAACCGACCGAGCCACCCAGGCGGCCCAACACCCTATGTCTTTTGATTGGAGCATTGACCCATTTATTTATTTGAGTCCAATTTGAAGTTATTATTGATAGATATATATTTATTGCCATTTTGTTACCAATTTTGTGGCTGTTTTAGTAGTTGTTATGTGATTCTTCTCTTGCTCTCTTTCATGGTTCATTGGCTTTCCTTGAATTCCTTTCTGTTTATTCTTTGCCTGTCTATTACTGAGTTTTGATTTGTGGTTACCATTAGGTTTGTGTATAACATCTTCTGTGTATAGCAATCTATATTAAGTTGATATTCACTTAAGTTTGAACCCATTCTCTACCCCTTCCCCCTGTCCCCCACATTTTAGATATATGGTATTGTGTTTTACATCCTCTTATTTATTTAGTGAATCCTTTGACTTATTTTTACAGAAATACTTACTTTTACTGCTTTTATGGTTTTTTTTTACTTTTCATACTCTCACTTGTGTTCTTTCCTTTCCATTCAAAGAGTACCCTTTAATATTTTTTGTAGGGTAGGCTGAGTGGTCACAAATTCCTTTATTTTTTGTTTCAGAAACTCTTTATCTCTCCTTGTATTCTGAATGATAGCTTTGCTGGATAGAGTATTCTTAGCTGCAGGTTTTTCCCTTTCAGGACTTTGAATATATCATGCCACCCTCTTCTGGCCTGTAAAGCTTCTGCTGAAAAATCTGCTGATAGTTACATACAGGGAGAATCTAATGATGTTATCTTCTTTTCTGTTGCTGCTTTAAAGTTTTTTTCTTTATCACTACTTTTTGCCATTTTCAGTACTATGTGTCTTGGTGTGGACCTCCTTGAGTTGATTTTCTAGGGGGATCTCTGTGCCTCCTGGATGTGGATATCTGTTTCCAGATTGGGGAAGTTTTCAGCTATTATTTCTTCAAATAAATTTTCTGCAGCCTTTGCTCTCCTCTTCTTCTATGATTCCTATAATGCAAATATTATTACGTTTGATGTAGAGACTGAGTTCCCTAAGACTTTTCTTAATTTGCATATTTTTTCTTCTCATTTGGTCAGCTTCATTACTTTCTGTTACTTTGTCTTCCACTTCATTAATTCATTCCTCTACTTCATCTAGACTGCTGTTTATTCCGTCAAGTGTATTTTTAATTTCATTTATGGTATTCTTCATCTCTGATTCGTTCTTTTTTTCCCCAGAATCTTAAATATTCTGTATTTCATTTCATTACATTGTTATTGAAGTGTAGTTGACACAGAATGTTATGTTAGTTTCAGGGCTACAGCACAGTGATAAAACAACTCTGTATGAAAGGAACTTGATAGATATTTTCCCAAAAGAGACAACATTCTGACAAATGTACCTGACTATCAATAATGAGTTGTGAAAGTAAAAGAAGCTTTTTAAAAATTATCAGTGATAGAAACATGCTCGTCAGGTATTCTAGATATTGACATAAACTATCTTTTTAATCTCTATAGAAAATGAACTTACACATTTTTGTCATAAGAGGCAAAGATTTGAATCTGAAAAGTGTATTCTAGAGATGTGTCGGGCAGTAAAAAAAGTACAAATACATTATTTATATATAGAAAAAATTCAGGCATGAGCAACACCATCTGATGGGTTCTTTTTTAAAAAAAATCTCTGTTAAAGATCTCATTGATGTCCTCCACTCTTTTCTCAAGTCTAGTGAATATCTTTATGATCATTATTTTAAATTCTCTTTAAGTCATATTATTTACATCTGTTTTCCTTGGGTCTCTTGGTCTGGTTTGGTCCTGGTCTTTCATTTGGGACATAGTTCTCTGTCTCCACATTTTGTCTAACTCTCTGTGTCCATTTCTATGTATTAGAAAAGTCAGCTATGTGTCTTACTCTTGATGCTAGTGGCCTTAAGAAGAAGAGGTCCTTAGTGCATGGCAGTGCAGTGTCCCCTAATCCCCAGGACCTGGTGCTTCAGGGAGTGCCTCTTATGTGTATATCATGAGCTGTGCTGTTGCATCCTGACCTCTTTTCCCTTCAGTCCATGTCTCTTTGCCTGTTGTGGGCAATATTTTTTCCTCAGAAGGGGTGGGGTGTGTTTTTACAAGGTGTGTGCTCATCTGCTTGTGAAATGAGACCTGCTGCTACTGCTGGCACTGAAACTGAAATCCTGCAAACCTTGTTGGTCAGGAGATGTGGTGTTGGCAGGGTTTGTGCCAGTCTTCTGGGGGAGGGGGACTGTAGCACCAGGACTGAGGCCAGTGTGACTGGAAAGGGCAGGTCTACTGATGTGGGGGGTGGGTGGGCATGGCTTGGTGTAAACAAGTTAGGTAATGAGTGTCAGAGGTACACTTGTTACTGTAGGTGGCCGCTGTTTATGCTGCTGGGAGCAGGAGGTAAATGGAATGTGCCAGTTTGTTTGTTCCTGGAGGGGGCTTCTGTGATCTCTGTCTCTCTGAGTCACACTCTGAGATGAGTAAATCACTCTCCCTCCCATCTGCCCCAGTGTATTTCAACTGCTGATTCTGGGCTGTTTTTGCATGGGCTGTTGTGCTCTTTAAGGGTGGCGACTTGGCTTCCTAACACCCTCTGGGCTCTTTCAGAGCTGAGACCTCTGATTTTTTAAAAAAATCCCAGGTTTCAAGTTCTGCTGGTTGTACAAACTCACTAAATTTGGCCCCTCTCACTTTCAAAGCCAAATGTTATGGGGATTTGTCTTGCCTGTGTGGGCTCCCTTGTGTGAAATTTTGTTTTTCACCCTTCTCTGTGCTACCAGTTCCCTCCCCACCATGGGTGGCCATGGTCTGTTTTGTTTCCAAACTGTGTCTTCACCCTTCCTACCTTCCTCAGTGTGGCTTCTTCCCAGCCTTTAGTTGTGGACTTTGTTCTGCCTGTCTTAGGGTTATTTCCTAGTTATATATGCTGATATGAGTGTTACTTAGTTGTATCCATGGGATAGAAGGAGCTTACGGGTCCTTTTACTCTGCCATTTTCTCAGTCTCTCCTATCCTCATTTTTGGACATTGTTTTTTTGTGGGGTGCCTGGTAGCTCTGTCAGTTGTGTCTCACTCTTGATTTCGGCTCAGGTCATGAGCTCACAGCCATGGGATCAAGCCCCATGTTGGGACCCCATGGAACCTGTTTGGGATTCTCTCTCTCCTTTTGCCCCTCCCCTGCTTGTACTCTCTTTATCTCTATCTCTATCTCTCTCTCAAAAAAAATCTTTTTTGGGGGTGCTGAGGTGGCATTTGGTTGAGCATCCAAATCTTGGATTGGCTCAGGTCGTGATCAACCAAATGCCACCTCATGATCAACCAAATGCACTGTACATGGAGTCTGCTTGAGATTCTCTCATCCTCTTCCCCTTTGCCCTCTCCCCTGCTCCCTGCTTGTGCTTAAAAAATATAAAATAAAAATAAAATAAAAAAAATCTTTTTTATTTTCATCTTGGGTGCTTTCCCTTATCCTGCCTTCCAGATCACTGATTTTTCCTTTTTCATCCTCTAATCTACTGTTAATTCCCTCTTGGGTATTTTTCATTTCAGTTATTATATTCTTCAAGTCCTTCTGAGATTTTTGTCTTATTCTTCTGTGTGGAACATATTGCTCTGTCTCCTCATTTTGCTTGACTTACTATGTTTCTGTGAATTAGGTGAAACATCTACTTATCCTAACCTTGATGGAATGGTTTTGTTTATCACAGGCCATCCCCTGTGAATACTGTGTGTTCCTGGTGACTTTGGTTGGTTGGCTGGAGATGTGGCTGTCATGGGCTGGGGGTCCCAGGCTGCCCTGTTGGGATTGTTGGGACTGAAGTAGGTGTGGGCCAGAGTGGTCCTGGGACCCTCTCTGCAGAAGGTACCTTGGCAGGACAGCTGAAGCTGAAATTACAAGCCAGGGTATTCCAGGGTACCCTGTGCATGGCTGGAGCTGAGGTGTGCACAGGCCAGGGGATTCTGGGATCCTTTGTATAGATGGTTTGTGCCAGAATGCTTAGAGCCAAGGTCAGTGTACCCCCAGTTGCTCTGCACTGGAGGGGTTCCCTGGCAAGTTGTCTGGAGCCAAAGTGATGTGGGTCTGGAGAGTTGCAGGGTGCTTTGTCCCTGTGTCGCCTTGGTGAAACTGCCATTAGCTGTAGTAAGCATCGATCAGGGATGTCCTGGTGTGTGCACCATGGTGGGGTGGCCTTGGTGGTATGGCTGTGACTGCTGTGAGCTAGGGGCCTGGGGCTCACTGAGGCAGCAGGCCAGCTATGGCACTGGGCCCTGCTCCTGTCCATACTGTCAAGGTGGAGGGGGAATGTAAACTGTGCTGCTCACTAGTCCCTCTAACCTCGAGAGTGTTCCCGCAACTCTCCTACCATCTGGCAGGATTTTAGGGTTGGTTTGTTTATATTCTAGTTGCCCTTTTAAACTTGAGCTTTTTTTTTTTTTTTTTTTGTGCTCCAGGGAAGAGGGATCTCCCAGCCTGTGGGTAGCATCCCTCCCCAGTGCAGTTGGCAGCGTTGGGGATGGGGATTCCCCTTGTCGCTCAGTCTCCGTCTCTTGCCATTCTCTCTGGGTTGTTTATATCATTTGTTGTGCAGAAGCTGTTCAGACAGCCCTCGGTCCTTCTCCAGGAGGAATTGATCTACAAATGGGGGTAGATTTGGTATACCTGTGGAGGAGGTGAGTTCAGGGTCTTTGTGCATTGTCATCTTAGACTAGAGCTCCAAATTTGTCTCAGTTTTTAAAGTTTGCATTAGTTAACAAAACAAACAAAAAAGCCCCAAGAATAGTGAAAACACTGTGCAGACCAAACAGTTTTTGACTGAATTAACTTCTGTCAAGCCACCTGTCCCTGCCTGGTAAGCTATGTTGTGTTCCCTGGAAAGTCATTCTTTCTGGTGAGACATTTAGGACAAGTCTTTTTTTTTTTTACTTAGCTAAAAACTCTCAGGATTAAGTAAATGGGGGTTCTTTCAGTGGACAAATGCTTTACAAATAGAGTCAGAGAGCAAGCGTATCCAGCAAGTTGCTTTAATAAAGTTTCATCCAGTCCTAAAACAAATTATTCTTTTGCAATTAACAGTGTTGGAGTGAAAATGGCTCTCACTCAAATAGAGACCTGGACTAATGCCAACTGGATTCACGTACTTTTTTGCGTTCCTCCCAGTGCCTAGCACAGCGCCTAGCACACAGCAGTTGCTCAGTAGGTGTTGGTTTGATGTGTGAGTGAATGAATGATGAATGGATGGATGAATGGCTCTTTGCTTGGCTCACAGAGAAGACCCACATGTGAATTTAGGCTGAGGGACAAGGAAGGTCTTCTCTAGGCAATTCCAGAAAAAGAGAAAAAAAAAAATGAGGCTTCTGTGTTCATTCACAGCCTCATCTGTAATAATTGAAATATCATTTGTTTCATGTGTGGTTGTTGGTTTTTGTTTAATTTAATGTTTTGGTAATGAGTTCTTAAGCACTGAACTATTAGCAATGTTGTTACTAAGAGTAAAATAAGTAATAAATGGTAGTTGTTTGATTTTTAATGAACTTCAGGTGTTTTTTAGCTAGAAAAGGGCAGCCTCCTCAGAATAGTCATGTTTTTGGAGGATTGCCGCCCCCTCGTGGATTCAGTGGAGAAAGACAAGAGTTTGAAGCCTCCTGCTCTTGGCTTAATGGAGGCAACTGGCTTTTCCAGTTCAACAAATACTTTATTCAGGGGCTGAGGGTAGGGTATAGATAAGAATATTGCATACTACTCATCCTCCAGCAGCTCACAGAAACCACAGAGCTCAAAGGGACTTTTGAGACGTTCGTTTTCAACCCCTGGTCCTCAGAAGTCTGGTGGGAGCGATCCTCTCTTGGGTGGCTGTTGAGAGCGGACAGTGCGCCATGATGGCACACTTTAGGGTACAAGGTAGTGGAGTGCTGCCTGCCCACCCCGAAATGCCGCACTCCACTGTTGTATCTCCTGCGAGTATTTGCACTTAATCATGTCATCGTCAAGTCCCGCTTCTGGTACTTTGTGTCTGAAGATGAAGGCTTCAGGGGAAATTGTCTACTGTGGACAGGTGTTTGAGAAATTCCCCTTGTGGGTGAAGAACTTCGGCATCTGGCTGCTCTATGACTCCCGCAGTGGCACCCACAACATGTACGGGGCATATAGGGACCTGACGACGAGGGCGCCGTCACCCACTGCGACCGAGACATGGGCACCCCACACCCCTCCCTGGGCTGCTGGATCCAGATCATGAAGGTGGAGGAGATTGCAGCCAGCACGTGCCACCCAGCAGCAGTCAGACAGTTCCATGACTCCAAGAATCAAGTTCCCACTGCCCCACCGGGTCCTGCGTCGCCAGCACAACCCGCATTTCATCACCAAGAGGCCGAACACCCTCTTTTAGATGCAGAGCCTCCCTGGCTCCCGTTCTGCCCAAATGAATTCAATGGGAAAACAAAACAAAACAAAAATCAAACAACAAAAAAAGGGCTTCTTGTGAAGATAACAGAACACCTTTTTCTCTTTTCTTTTCTTTTCTTTTTTATGTTTGTTTTGAGAGAGAGAGAGTACACAAGCAGTGGAAGGGGCAGAGAGAGGGAGAGAGAGAATCCCAATCAGGCTCCCTACTGTCAGCGCAGAGCCCAGGATGGAGGGGGCTCCATCTCAGGAACCATGAGATCCTGACCTGCGCTGAAATCAAGAGTCCCACGCTTAACCCACTGAGCCACCCAGGTGCCCCTAATGGAGAACACTTTCAATGAAAAACTTACTTCCATAAGTTTTTCTTAGACTTGAGATATCTGCTACTGTTTTTTTCTAGTGGGTGCTATAAAATAAGCAATTAATGAACAGCTATTTAGAAGAACCAACCCCCCCTCCAAATATGGCAAGAGATGTTCATATAGTTGGACAACTCTTCTTTGCAGAGATGTATGTGCCTCACAGTGATTACTTATTGTGTTTTATAATGTATAAACCTGATATTACTTAGTAAGGTAACCTTAGTGAAGGGAAGACATGTGTGCTAGATCATAGCTTGAATAAGGGTTTGAAGTGAATCCTTTCTTCAGGGTACTTTGAACCAAAGCTGTGACTTCAGGAGCTGCCCCTTGAGGGTGCTCCACCCACGTGGAGCACTTCTCAGGGCTGTTTGTAGAATTTCTAGGTGGAGGACGTGGCCTGGCCTAAACATAGGCATCTTTTCATTTTAGGAACAAATCCAAACAGTAGGAACTGAATAATCCAGGTCCAGCAAATAGTGGCTGAAGAAACTGCATTGGGGTCCAGCCTTGGTGATATGAGTTGGGAGGTAAGGTCAAGTTGTTTGTTTGATTTTCATTTTATTTTTTTCCCTTTATGTCATTTAATCACCCATACTTCTCTTAGGTAATATTCTGCTGAATCTATTTATCTATTTATTTAAAACAATGTTTGTTTTTGAGAGAGAGAGAGAGAGAGAGAGAGAGCACAAGCAGGAGAGGGGCAGAGAGAGAGGGAGATACAGAATCTGAAGCACACTCCTCCACACTGTCAGCACAGAGATGGATGCAGGGCTTAAACCCACAAGCCGTGAGATCATAACCTGAGCTGAATGAAGTCAGACGCTTAGCCAGCTGAGCCACCCAGGCGCCCCATGCTGCTGAATCAGTTTTAACGGCTCATTGGTTTCTTTGGTACTTTCTTAATGTTTATTCCATTTCTTCTTATAGAAACAACACATGTGCAGGAGTTTTAGAATAGTGAATATGCTTGGCGGGCTCCCCATTTCTGCATGTGGGTCCAAGGCTGCCTGTTTCTGCCTCTGGTGACTGGAGGTTGGATGGAGAGTGTCACCAGAAACACCTTCTGGAGTTGGGAGTATAGGGCCTGGAGGTTGTCTGGCTCTCTGTATGACCCTCTTCTTTTCCCTGAGCATAGGTCCCTGTGGCCTCTGTTCCTCAACTTTTCTTTGGTCAGCTCCCCTCTGTTAGAGCTGAGCAGAGCCCTGCTCCTGTTATGCCCAGAATTTGTGATCCCCAAAGACCACTAGGGAGCCGAGTCCAATGTAAAAGCAAAAGAGCCTTTATTCAAGCTAGCTCGAGCTCAATCCCCTACCTGCACCTACGCAGAGGTGAGATACCAGGGAGAGAGAGCGAGTTTCAAAAGGACAAAGGTTTTATTGGGGCCTAGGGGCAGTTGGTGAGGTAATGGCTATGGCCTCAGCCGATTGGCTGGGGAAGGGTCCGAGTCCTGTTAGGCAGGAGAGGGGGGGGTGTTACTCAAGGGGAGGAGGTGTGGTCAAGGTGAAGGACACAGAACAAGATGGTGTCCGCTGGTGTAGGCCCGCCCTTTCACTCCCTGCTCTCACTTTGTCCCCCTGCCCTCTCACCTAGCCAGCCTGCAATGTCAGTCCTTACTGGGGCTCCTTCCTTAGCCCCATTCTACAGGTTCTCTGTGTGTATTGGGGGGAGGAGGTGGTGCTTCCTTTAGGAGGGCTGCATTGGTGCTCCTCGAGATCAGCCTGCCTGCTGCTGTAAGCTTGGCCATCTAGAGCCCTCATCTCTGCTCCAGGATGCAGGCTAAGTGTCCAGTCCACAGTCATGACCAGGTACTCCCATCAGAGGCTCCTCTCCATTTCTCAAACCATTTAGGAGTGGAGCAGACAAGTCCACTCCAAACTCCACCATGCCTCTGCTCCCCCAGCCTTGGGGAATCCCTTTCTCTTCTTTCTCTGCCACCACACCCCTCTGCCTCTTGAGCACCTGCAATTTCAATCTGTAAGTATGGCTTTTCCAAACAATATTCCTGGTGACTTTTTTTTTTTTTTTTTTTGTAGGCTCCAGAAACCCAAAGAGAATCCTATACTACACCTTAGGTCATCATCATTTGGGCTCATTCAGAATGTGGTGGGGTAGCACCAGAAGACACTGAGCCCATCTCCCTTTGATATTTCCCTATTCCCCAATTCTCCATTCAGAGGGTGGACTCTGAGCTTATTACCTCAGAGGGGATGTGGCATGTGTGAGTCAGAGCTGGCCTGCAAGCTAAGCCTTTAGGGGAACTTAGGGGCCATAAGTAAAGGAAGACTGGGAACAGACAGAATTTCTTTGCCAAAAGCAAGGAGGGCGGGCGGACATAAGGCTTTCCTTCTCAGATTAGGGACAGATTGTCCCATGCTAGAGAGAGAGGGAGAAGAGGGGCTTCCTGCAGCCCTCCAGGTGAGGGCCAGTAAAGAAATGGCTCCAGGGGTTCATTCAGATTTGGGGGCCCTTTTGTGGTTTTATGGCCTCTGAGAATGGGGGTGGTGGTGAGTGCTGACCATGGTCGTGTTAGGAGGAATCTGTGTGGACAGCCATTCCCCAGTCCCTAACACTTTGGTACTGAGAAGTCACCCTAGGGTGATTCTGAGAGAAGAGTGGAAACCCCAAGCAAGACTCAAGTAGTACTTGTCTGGAGTCTGGGAGAATGAGTTTTCAAAATGAAAACAAGTTGGAATTTGGGAATTAAAGTGGTTTTTCTCACAAACCTGAGTTCAAGGGCTGATTCATGTCTACTACATGGCTGAGGAGGCAGGTGATATGCGGAAAATAATTGTCATTGTTTCACAACAGGCTCAGGAAGAGGCCACTGTTACTTCTGGGGCATCTAGCCAGAGAAGGAAGCTTTAATTCTGCAGGTCTCATTCACCCCCAACCCTCCAGGTAAGTAGGTGCATTTACACTTCTTTTTAAGGTTTAACATTGGGGGGGTGGCAGGTAGGAGGACGAGAACAGAGGGGTGCTTCTTGCCACATCCCTACCTGAGGCCCCGAGTCCAGCATGAAATGTTCTTTGGACCAAATGGTCAACAAATGAGGGTCTGATTGCTGAAAGCAACATCACCCAGGCCATTGAGATGCTGTAGCAGCTGCCTGGTGATGCCCGGGGAGCCATAGGGAGCGGTACCAAGGCTCTTTTCTCCTCTGTGCGGTGACGGTCCCCATTGTAGAAATGCGCTGTGCTCTAGAACAACTGTCACTCCTTATTTGGAGTTGACGATGTATTTCCCCAGACTAGCACTGGACTGTATTTTGTTGGTTTTATTTTTTGCTTATGAGGGCAGTTTTTGTACATAGAAAGCTATTAATGGCTTTTATGTTTTTTAAAAAAATTTATTTACTTATTTTGAAAGAGAGAGAGAGGGAGGGGGAAGGACAGAGAGGGAGAGAGAGAATCCCAAGTAGGTTCTGCGCTGTCAGATCCTACTGTCACCATGTGCTGTCACCATGGGGCTCCCTCTCACAAACTGAGAGGTCATGACCTGAGCCAAAGTCAAGAGTCAGATGCTCAATCCAATAAGCCAGCCAGGTGCCTGAGGTTTTTAAAATTAGTATTTGATTAATTAAAGATACAAATTGCAAAACCTTAAGTTTATAAGTTCAACTTAAAAATTTGCTTACTCTTCTATACTCCATAAATATACAAATGTACTTATAAATGTATTATAAATGCACTATAAATGTACTTATAAATGTACTCTAGAACAATTTATCATCACTTTTAAGCTTTTGATTAATGTTTAGTCTCATTTGCAAACTTAAATTTTAAATTGCATTTATAAGTTGAATATATTAATTCATAGCATCTAAAATACTATATTAATGTATAATACACTATGAACTTAATATGTTTATTTTTAAATGTTTATTTATTTACTTAGAGAGAGATAGACTCCCAAGCAGGCTTTATGCTGTCACTACAGAGCTCGATGTGAGACTTGATCCCACGAACAATGAAATCATGACCTGAGCTGAAATCGAGTCAGATGCTTAACTGACTGAGCCATCTAGATTCCCCCAAACTTAGTATGTTTAAATTTCATTTATAAAATTAATTTTCGTATCATTTGTCTGGCAAAAACTACCTAGGTACTCAAGTAACTCTTGTAAATATAACAAACTTATAAATATTGTGGATTTAATTTATCTTAATCACCTCACTCTTATTTATATAGTCAGCCAAATTCTTCCATACCTTTTAACTTAAAATCAGAAGTCTAAAGTCAAATACACAACTATATGTACAGACGTATATATAATATGTAATACATATTATATATATATATTATATATAAATAAAAATGTTTATATTTTTATTTTGAGAGAGTGCAAGCAGGGGGGAGGGGCAGAGAGAGAAGGAGAGAGATCCTAAGCAGGCTCTGCACTGCTGGTATGGAGCCCCACACAGTGCTCTGTTCCAGGAACCCACAAGACCATGACCTGAGCCTAGATCAAGAGTTGGATACTTAACCGACTGAGCCCCCCAGGTGCCCCAACCCTGAAAGATTTTTTAAAAATAATGGATGTAGGGGCACCTGGGGGGCTTGGTCGGTTAAGCATCCGACTTCGGCTCAGGTCATGATCTCATGGTCCGTGAGTTCGAGCCCCGCGTCGGGCTCTGTGCTGACAGCTCAGAGCCTGGAGCCTGTTTCAGATTCTGTGTCTCCCTCTCTCTCTGCCCCTCCCCTGTTCATGCTCTGTCTCTTTCTGTCTCAAAAATAAATAAACGTTAAAAAAAAAATAATGGATGCTGTGGTCAAATCCACAGATATTCTAATTTAATTGGTTGGGGGCAGGGCATAGATTTATTTTTTAAGTTTCTCCAGCTGATTTTTTTTTTTTTTTTTTAAGAGAGAGAGAGGGCACAAGTGAGCAAGGGGCAGAGAGAGAGAGGGAGAGAATATCCCATGAGGGGCAGAGAGAGAGAGAGAAGCCGGGTTCACCGGGGTTTGAGCTCACCTGAAACAAGGCTTGAACTCATGAAACTGTGAGATCATGACCTGAGCCAAAGTCAAACGCTTAACTGACTGAGCCACCCAGGCACCCCTCCCCAACTGATTTTTATCTGCAATTTTAATGAGAACCACCTTTCTGAGACTGGGAATATGCTTTACCTTTACCATTTTATATTATTTTATTTTATTTTATTTTATTTTATTTTATTTTATTTTATTTTATTTTATTTTATTTTATTTTATTTTATTTATGTTGCATTGTGTTGCATTGTGGTCCATTCAATTCCATCTCATTGCATTGTATCCCATCCCATCCCATTCCTTTATTTTAGAGAGTGAGAGCCAGGGAGAGGGACAGAGAGAATCTTAATCAGGCTCCACACTCAGCATGGAGCCCAATGTGGGGCTCAATCTCATGGCCCAGGGATCTTAACCTGAGCCAAAATCAAGAGGTGGGCACTCAATGGACTGAATCACCCAGTTCCCCAAAATGCTCTTTTTCTAAAATGAGCAGGTGTTTGTTGTCAAGAGAATTAACTGGGCAAAGTAAGAAATCAGCAATCCTTTATCATCCCCTGAAATTTATTTTGAAATCTCAAAAGAAAGCCAAAGGTTTGGGAGCGACTACATTAGAGGGTAGTAAATTATTAGGACTCTGGAGTTCTTAGCCCTTTAGGGAATAGGAGTCTGATATCTTTGCATCCCAGGTCTAGTAGAGTGCAGAGAACATAGGAAGCTCAATTTTGCTTTCAAATGAACAAATAAGTTAGGAAAAAAGACTTGAATTTCAGAAAATGAGTTTCTAAGCATGGAAACTCTAGTTGTAAGTGGGAACTTAAAAACATGCCTAAATGAGGAAGCTTCAAATGTGTGTTTTTTTTAAAGTCTCTTTATTTTAATAGATAGCACATGTGCACATGCTCAAGTGCAAAAGTGGGGGAGTGGCTCAGAGAGAGAGAATCCTAAGCAGGCTTAGTGCTTTCAGTGTGGGACCCTACAAGTGGAGCTCGACATGGGGCTTGAACCTACAAACTGGGAGATCATGACCTGAGCTGAAACCAAGAGTTGGATGCTTAACCGACTGAGCCACTAAGATACCCCAGAATGATATATTTTTAATTGAATCACAAGTTCAATTTATTAGGTTCTCTAATATGCCAAATTATTTAAAATATTTCAAGTAATTTATTTGTATTTTATTTTTTAAAGTTTATTTAACTAATCTCTACACTCGTGGGGCTTAAACTCACCTTGAGATCAAGAGTCACATGCTCTTCTAACTGAGCCAGCCAGGCACCCTTCAAGTACTTTAAATACCACATATTCAAAAATAATTCCTAAACACTACACAAAAATATTAGGACAGTAGGTTTAGTATCTCTATACTTAATTCTAAGTGTTTTTAGGAATTAAAAATCCTTACCCATTAAGGAAACTACACTGTCTCAAGAAATTTAGGGTAAACTTCTCAGTGGACTGTGTGCCCTCAAACAAGGGAACCTCATATCCCACTTTTGTAGGTTCATATAAATGATTTAGTTCTCAAGTTTTTTTCAGACCAGATTCTTTTCTGTCCCTTGAATATACTCTGAGTTATCTTCCTAGTCTGGGTCATTAAAAAAATGCTTTACAGATACTTCAATAATGGGTGACTAGATGTTGCATCTTTCTCATTTTCTTTGACTCTATAGCCCAGAATTAAAATTAAGCTAAGGATAACCTCCCATGATAATTCTGAGATATGGGAATAATAACCTGGAAGGAGAGAAGCAAGAGCTTCCTTTTTTGGGGGTGCTCTACTTCCCTCTCAGCCCCTCCTCCCATGCCCCTGGGGCTTCTCTTCATGGCCCAGGGCCCTCCTCCTGCCCCCCAAACTCTTCCCTCATCTTGTGGGTGTCTACCCTGGAATGGTCTTTCCCCACAGTGACATTCTCATTTTTCCATCACTCCTCCCATTTCCTCAGAACCCTTGATCTCAGTGAACAGTCAGGAGGAAGACAGATAATAGTATGAAATCATGAGTGAGTGAGGGCTGCTCACACTCTTAGAGGTATTAATAAGATTATTCTTCTTTTATATTTATTTCTATAAGGCAATTATTCTATGTTTTAAAAAATTTTTTATTTATTTTAGTTACATATTTTTTTTAAGTTTATTTATTTATTTATTTATTTAGAGAGAGATGGGGTGCCTGGGTGGCTCAGTCGGGTTTCCGACTTCGGCTCAGGTCACGGTGTCTCAGTTGGTGGGTTCAAGCCCCGCGGCAGGCTCTGTGCTGACAGCTCGGAGTCTGGAGCCTGCTTCGGATTCTGTGTCTTCTCCTCTCTCTGCCCTTCCCATGCTCATGCTCTGTTGTGCTCTCTCAATAATAAATAAACATTTAAAAAAAAAAAAGAAAGAATGTGACTGGGGAGGAGCAGAGAGAAGGAGAGAGAGAGAATCCCAAGCAGACTCTGAACTGTCAGTATGGAGCCTGATGTGGGGCTTAAACCCACAAACTGTGAGATCATGACCTGAGCCGAAATCAAGAGTTGGATGCTCATTTGAGCCACCGAGGTGCCCCTATGTTTGTTTATTTTTGAGAGAAAGGGAGAGCAAGGAGGGGAAAGGGCCGTTAATAAGATTCAAATGAAGACCTTGCTAACATGGATGGAACTCTCATAGAAATTTGAGTTTCTGCACTAGAGTTGAATATAAATATTAAAAACTCCCAGGTTGGGGGAGAGGGCACCACACCAGCTAGGCCATTGCTATAGTTTGTCGCAGGCATCTTGCTAGCCTTTTTCAAGTGTTTCCTGATTCTCACAACTTTCTCCACTTCTCCACATTTAAAATATTGAATATATTTGACATGTAATGTGCAAATTTAATGCATACAACTTATTAGTTTGATACATCTATATATTGTAATATAATTGCCATTGTAGCAATATTTAACCCCTCTATCATGTTATATAATTATTCTTTCTTTTTAGCAGTTGGGATAATTAAGTTTTAGTCTCATAGTAAGTTTGATTGTAGTACAATATTGTACAATATCATCTACATTCATTATACTGTATAGACTTTAGATCTCTATGACTTATTTACTACTTATTGCAAGCTTGTGCCCTTAAACACCATCAATCTTTTTTATTTATTTTTTAAACGTTTGTTTATTTTTGAGAGAGACAGAGCATGAGCTGGAGAGGGGAAGAGAGAGAGGGAGACACAGAATCTGAAGCAGGCTCCAGTCTCTGAACTGTCAACACAGAGCCTGATGCGGGGCTCGAACTCATGGACCACAAGATCATGACGTGAGCTGAAGTCGAATGCTCAACCAACTGAGCCAGTCAGGTGCCCCAATCTTTTTTTTTTTTTTTAAGTTTATTTATTTTTGAGAGAGAGGAAAGAGTACGTGCATAGGGAGGGGCAGAAAGAGAGGGAGACCGAGAATCCCAAGCAGGCTCTTTGCCAATGTGGGGCTGGAACTCATGAACCATGAGATCATTACCTGAGCAAAAGCCAAGAGTCAGATGTTTAAATGTGCCACCCAGTGGCACTTACTGTTCCACATGTAAGTGATATCATACAGTACTTCTCGTTCTCTGACTTACCTTGCTTAGAATATTGTGCCCAAGGACCATGATGTTGTCACAAATGGCTGGATATCCTTCTTTCTCATGACTGAATAATTTTCCACCATGTATATTTACCACATATTCTTTATCCTTTACTTCACTGATGGACATTCACGTTTCCATATCTTGGCTATTGTGAATAATGCTGTGATAAATGGGAGTGCAGATATGTGGTTGAACTCCTGTTTTCCTTTCCTTGGGTATATGGTAGCTCTTTTTAATTTTTTTGAGGAGCCTCCATATTGTTTTTCATAGTGGTTGGACCAATTTACATTCATATGAATAGTGTAAAAGGGTTCCCTTTTCACCACATTCTCACCGGCACTTGTCTCGTCTTGATGATAGCCATTCTAACAGGTGTGAGTTGATAACTCATTATGGTATTGATTTGCATTTTTCTGATGGTTGGTCACGTGGCATATTTTTACATATGCCTATTGGCCGATTTGATGTCCTCTTTGGAAAAATGTCTGTTTAGTTCTGTCCATTTAAAATCAGGGTTTGTTGTTATTGAGTTGTATGAATTCTTTACATGTATTGAATATTAACCCCTTATCTGATGTACATTTAGTTTCTTTTGCTGTGCAGACGTTTTTGAGGTTGATGTAGTTCCATTTGCTGACTTCTGCTTTTGCTGAATGCTTTTGGCATCATATTCAAATCACTGCCAAGACCAGTGTCCAGAAGTTTCTTCTCTACATTTTTTCCTGTTGCTTCTCCATTTAAAGAAGAAGTTTTCTGAAAGTTTCAAGCTTTCTACAGCATTTCCCAAGATACTGAGGAGGGACAACCAGAAATAAGACAGGATAGTATACCCCACCCAGTTGTGTGCTGGTAAATGTTTGACCATCAGCTCTCTGGAGCCTTGCTTTGTAGTGTTTGCCAATTTCTGTGGTGTAAATATTCTCATGATGGCTAATATCAAACCATCAACAGCTTGACTGGATATCCTGTCTTCAAAACATAATAGTTGGCTCTCCTGAGCTGGTAAGCACTGGCTTCAGCACATCACTGGGTCTGTTGCTCTCTGTATATAATGACCTTTGTCTTCCCAATGGTCTAATAAGCTCCCTAAGGGATACAATTATATTCTTGATCTCTTATAGGCCAATGGTACTAGCATGGTTATAGACACAAAAGTATCAAAGAAACTTTCCTAAGGGTATATTGCTTTCCTAGAGCAGCTGTATTGCTAACAGCAGGGAGACTTGGGGGTGGGGAGGGGACAGAAAGGCTGCCTCCTCTTTCCACCAGCATCAGGGAGGCAGTAAAGGAGAGAATATGGGAGCCAGAGATGGTTTTGATAAGGAAATCAGGCTCACTGAAAGTCCGATCAAAATACTGTAAGAATTCAGCTCAGCTTCACAACCAGATCTGATTAACACACTCTCTTTAACTTACAGAGTAGTTTATTTCCTGTCCAGGATCTGGTATATACTTCGGTGATGAGAATGAGATCTCTGAAGAAACAGATTTGTGGTTTTCATCACAGACTGCCTAGTAAAGTGCCAAAGACTCAGCAGAAGGGCATGAAAATAGCTATAAAGGTATAACCTAACTGTATTGTTGACAGTGTGTGGAAGACCAAATGGGCCAGAGAGCTCCAAGAGGCCCTAAGGGCTCAGTAAATAATAACCTTTCAGTGAGATTAAAAAAAAAAAAAAAAAAAAGGAAAAGGACTAAGATTGAAAGAGGATGATCTCTAATGAAATGAACTTGTTCTTAGTTTTTTTTTGGAACTGGGAAAGAATTATAGGTGTGAAACCACAAACTGAAAAAAGCCCATGACAGCAGTATGGTCCAGAAATCCTTGAACAGTATCTCCTGTAACATAGTCCCCCTGGGAGACTAGACAGTGTCAGCGGAGGGAAAAATTGGTAGACAGGCCTGAATTCTGTCCACTCACTGAAGACCTTGATGTGGGAGATCTAGTGTCCTGAATTAGGAGGCAACAGACACCTCTAGGCTTTACATGTGTAGCGGGCTGTCTTGAAATCCTGCATATCTCCTATTGTTTACGCATATGCGTCGTACTTTAGGACTATTGAAATCATGATAAAACTGTGGTGATAGTGTTTATCCTCTATCTATGACTTAAGATACCTCCAGGAGTATTGGAATAGGAGGATATATTACTACCCAGCAATATTCTTTAAAACAGAATTCTTAGGGAGTTTATAAAAATGGGCCTGGATCTTTGCCTTATAAATGGAATGGTATGTATAAATTAGGCACTGAAATTAGGTTACTGATATAATCATAGAGCATATGTTGTGAGGGTTTTTTTTTTTAATTTATTACAGAGCAAGAGAGCACGCATTAGTGGGGGAGGAGCAGAGGGAGAGGGAGAGAGAAAATCCCATGCAGGCTCTACCCTGTCAGTGCAGAGCCCAACATGGGCCTCAATCTCACAAACCTGTGAGATCATGACCTGAGCTGAAACTAAGGGCTGGGTGCTTAACCGAGCCACCCAGGCGCCCCTGTGAAGAGCTTTTTGAGTTGTGGAAGGGCTTATATGATGCATCTACACTTTTGTCCTTGTTACTTAAGAGGCATTCAGCCAGCAAGCCAGCAAACATTTACTGGATATCTACTATATTTCAGGTAACTATGTTGGGTACTGGGAATACTGATTTTAGTTAAGACATGGTCTTTGATGTCAGTAAGCTTACATTCCACTGGGGGGAGCCAAATATATAAATAAGCACAATGACTGCTGAATGTGCGGGTGTGGAAAGGTGTGTGTGGAGTGGGGGAGGGTGTCAGAAGGAATTAGACAGATTGGCTCCAGGACTGGTCAGGAAAAATCTTCTTGGGGAAGGTTCCCCTGAGCATGTGTTTTTGAGGCTGCTGAGGTGAGCAATGGCACTGTTAGGCTTTTATGTGAAGATAACCTGAGGGACCAGTGATCAGACCTTCGGCCTGAGTCTCCTGATTCACGCACTTGCTCAATCTCACTGATTCACCCAGTCTAAGCAAAAATTCACCCTACAAGTTCAAGATGTATACCTCAGAGAAGCACATACACACCATCAAAGCCTGAGCCACATGTAAGCAATGTCTGAGTAGCCCAGGCTTTAGAAATTATCTCTTCTTTATTGCCACATCCATATAAAAAGTTTGATATTATTTGGATTGGTAAAAGGCAGGCACAGTGTATATAAAAAAAAGGTGTAGTAAGTTAAAAAATATATGGCTTTAGTGCTTGGAAAAACAATTATGGATTGCTTCTTTGGTTTAATTATCCAGGCGATCGAAATTCTGGGTTTGAAACTCTTGGAAGTCCTCTGGGATGGTGTCTGCAAACCAGAACAGGCACAGCAGGGTTAGTAAAGTTCCTTCCACCTGGAATCCGGGACCATCTCGTGCTGCGCAAGCATCCTGTAGGGGTCACTGTCAGCCTAAGCAACAGGCCCCTGAAGCCTCCACAGCCATTTTCTACTTCAGGCTGCTTTGCAAATTGTTGGCTTAAAGCCCGGGAGTGCTCATTCATAGGCCTAGAGGAAATTAGCAGGCAGAATGGATTTTGAGTGTGATTATGTCTGAGCCATGAGAAAATAAAGGCTGCCGTAAATTAAATCTGACTGAATTTCTCACTGAACCCCAAATCCTAAGCCAAGCAGTTAAATTCTGTGGGTCTCAATGTCCTCATCTACCAAGTAGGAAAAATGAGATCTACCATTTACTTTGGTTACACAGAGACTGTTACATTTTAACGAATATGCCGCATGAGCTTGGAGCTCCTGAGAAGAAAATGTGCTGTAAAAATAAGGCGGCGTTTTCTGATTAATGATAGTAATAATATTGTATAGTAACAAGAATGCACATTACCATTGCAGCGATATTTGAGGTTGGACCAAATGATGTTTTCTTGGGAGAAGCAGAACACGCCAAGCCGGCCTCCACGCATGGTGGTGTCTATGGTGACCCCGGAGTCAGCTACCAACTCAGAGCCTTCATAAAAGCGCACTCTGCGGACAACACAGCCCAAGCCGGTCTTCATGAACCTCAAACCCAAGTCAAGGTGAAGCACCCACTGTGGGACCCAGGGGCCCCACTTAAAAAAATTTTTTTTTTTTTTAAATTTTTGAGAGAGAGAGCATGAGCTGGGAAGGGTCAGAGAGAGAGGGAGACACAGAATCCAAAGCAAGCTCCGGGCTCCGAGCTGTCAGCACAGAGCCTGACAGGGAGCTCAAACCCAGGGACCACAAAATCGTGACCTGAGCCAACCAGCTAACTGACTGAGCCACCCAGGTGCTCCTGAGGGGCCTCACTTCTTAAATACCCACATCTTTGCTGTTTCATACTCCATTTTTCACAGCCCTGGGTTGTGCTCCAGCTGTGACCCCTTCCCTCTTGGACTGGAAGTTCCATGAGGTCAAGGACTGTATGTTCCTGTCCTCCCATATTCTTTCTCTCCAAAAGCCTAACACAATGCTGGGCACAGAGTCATATTCGATGGGTACTTGCTGATGAGTTAAAGAGAAACCACAGTGTGAACCATGGCCAAGAGGCTTTGTGACCTCATTGTCCTGTGAGTTACCTTGTCCAGACAACATACTGAAAAATCACTGCTTTTCCTGAGGTCTGACTGGTAGCACCTGGTTCAATCTCAGAATAGTGATCCTCCACGGGAGCAACAGCCCTCCCCTAAACAAGGGCTTTAGAAATTTGTGGCTCTTTGTCTGGCATTTTAATTTTTTTTTTTTTTTTTTCAACGTTTTTTATTTATTTTTGGGACAGAGAGAGACAGAGCATGAACGGGGGAGGGGCAGAGAGAGAGGGAGACACAGAATCGGAAACAAGCTCCAGGCTCCGAGCCATCAGCCCAGAGCCTGACGCGGGGCTCGAACTCACAGACCGCGAGATCGTGACCTGGCTGAAGTCGGACGCTTAACCGACTGCGCCACCCAGGCGCCCCTGTCTGGCATTTTATGACAGAAGCCAGGGAAGCTGAATGGCTTACAAAGCCCTGGAGAGAACAGTCACAACTTGTCCTGCATCCTATACTCCTTTGGAGTGTTCCTTCGTCACTTGGGTAGGTGAAAACCCTGCTTATAATTATCAGGGCGGGCCTAGACCCTAACTTCCGTTTACTTGAGAACATCAAGTATTTTTTGCACTGTTTTAATATATACTGAACTTGGGGGGGGTAAATTGAGAAACAACTACTTTGTTTTGCTTAAAAAGAGTTGTTCACCTTGTTAGAAGTTAACTCACCAGCAGAAAAACCTGCATTAGAATGTCACTGCTTCTATTTCATTTTGTGTTGTGGTGTAGTGGTGTTTAAGCATTTACATGATTTTGTCATAAATTATTATTTTTCTCTTACAGTGTTAGGGAATTAGTTTTGCAAATTATGTGCAGGCAGATTGTATATTCTATGACTGCATTTTGGGACAGAAAAGAAGGCATTAGGCTTCATAAGGCTCAGAACATGAATGTCTTACTGTGCGACAAACAGTACATTTGACTAAATGCTCAAAGAAGAACAAAACGTGAATTAGCCACCATGATTTTCTTTTTTCCACCAGGCTGGTTTCCTGGTCAGGAGACTGCAACTGGTCTACATAAGCTGTCGTTGGTGTTGATCTGCACGTTTGAGGAATGAGCAAGTAAGTACATGGTCTAAATTTCAAAGATGTAGCCTAAGCCATCCTCATTTCTGAGAAGAGTTTTTAGTGCTTGTTTTTTAAATAGTCCTATAGGGAAATGAGGCAGATGGTGTTGGCTCACGTGAAGATCCGTTCCTGCCGCATGTGGTACAGGCCCGAGAGTGGGGAGACCAAGGTAAAAGGAGATACAGGCACTGTCTTCAGGGAGTTGATAGTCCAGAGGGGAAGAGACCAAAAAAGGGACCCACCGCAGTGCAGCATGAATATTCGTGAACAAGCCACCATACAGGGCAGGTGTGGATAGGAGGCTTACCCAGGCCTTGCCTCACAGTGGTCAGCATGGCAGAAAGGGGGTCACCACTCAAGCACCTCCTTCCCCAACGCTGACACCTCCCGTGCAGAAAGTCCCTCTACCCCCAGTTGGGCCGTAATGTCCAGCTGGTTAGTTTGAGCTTGGGTGTCTTTCTCCTACTACTTTTCTGGGAGCCATGGCCTGAGTCTTGGAAGCATGCCCTTGGAGGGCCATCCAGGGTCAGGGCGGTGAAGGCTCTGTGACGTACAATGAGGATGTGCTTTGCTTCAAGTGCAAGGTGAGATGTCTTCCACGTACCTTATGTAGCCCACCTGGGGCCTGTGCTGCAGGAACCAGCGGTAGGACACCTTGTCCTTCCAGCCCACGTTCCTCGAGTCCTTCCACAGCAGCCGGACCTGGTCACTCGTGTCCCCGGTGTGCCACAGGGAGTTGCGGAGATGCTCCCCTGGGCCTGTCTTAGACTTAACAGCCTGGAAAGGACACGAGCACGGTAGAACCAAATACACAGACCACCCTTCCTGCTTCCTGGGTCCCTGGGGTGGTGACTTCATGGTTACAATCTGGCTGTCTTGGATTTGGACAAAAGCGTAAACACTTAAATGCCCTTTCTCCTGAGGTGACCTTCAACCCTTTAATAACCACCTCTGGCTGATACCCCACTAACCCATTCCACTTTTTTTCCTGCTGTAAATCCATTGCTCCCCACATGTGTTTCTGAGAGCTCTAAAGTGTGCCTTTTCTCCAAGCAGGAGTGAGGGAGGCAGCGGCTCAGCCCTCCTGTACACAGCTGGCCCCATCAAGGGAACAGATTAGCCAGTTAAACTGGTATGTTGTGCCTGGTGACATACCCCCAAATCTCTCCCAACTCTTGAGCCCTACTCAGACTGACATTTTCACCATCAGTCACCCAGAGGTTAGGACACAGCTTGTACCCAAGAATGAAGGCCAAGCCCTGGGTGTACTGTAGCACAAACACCTCGATTTCACAGATGAACTAAATGCTACATGGGACAACAGAGGATTTAAAAAGAGGGCTCCGAAGAGAGATGAGTATCTTAGAGCTGTTGGTACCTTAAGCTGGATGCCAGGTTCCGCCACAGCGCGGAATGGCGTGGCTTGCCAATATGTCTGCTCTGTCTGCTTCCACATGACTACGTAGAAGCTGGAGCTGTCTTGGTAACCAAAGATGAAGCCAGCGTAGTCATCGTCTGTCTGGGTGTTTACGTGGAAGGTCCCTTCAAAGTCAACTCCGTTGAATGCCGTGTACCCTGCAGGGATCAGAAGAAGATCAGAGAGGCAGACCAGCCACATGAGGAGCTGCAACGAGTGGATTCTATACACGTGCTCCTGATGCCCTGGACATACCCACTGCCAGGCCAGGATCGCTGTTCATAGTCTGCACAATCTCCATGCCCTGCAGAGAGAGTTGAAGGCCATCTTAGAGGGTGGAGAAAGCTCAAGGAAGCCCAGAGCCTCTGGCACCATTGGTGAGTGGTCAGCAAGGTCTGACCTCCACACAAAGATTTAATTACCTGAGGAACTGTTCTACCTCGTTATGTCCTCAAAGAAAGCACATACTTGTGAGGGGGGAAAGAGAAGCTGAATAGAGATTATTTTGCTAAAACTGTAATTAAGGGTTTATTGAATCAGCTTAATTGAGAGAATATAGACTTCTAATGAATGTGACTTCCTGGGTGACACTAAAAAACCCAAGCCTCTCTGTGCCTGCTCTTTGTAGCTACACAATAAGGAAGACATGCAGGAGGCAGTCCCCTGGAGAGATCAGTAGCATGGCTCTGGGGTCAGATTGCCTGGGTCCCAGTTCCAGCATTCTTAGCCATCACCTGCATTGCTACCCGGAGCAATCATTTCGGATTGATGGGACTTGATGTGTAAAACAGGGCTAATGAAAGTGCTCTGTCATAGGGTGATTATGAGGAGTAAGTGCAGTCCGAAACAGTGCCCCCTGTCACTGTTACCCACTTCTCCCAGGACGACCTGTGCTGAGAGGCAGAGCTGAGCTGCTGTTGACCACGTGACGCTTACCTGGTTCAGGACCACCCAATTGGGATCAATCTGGGCATCCCCTTCAGGGTCCAGGACTACTGTCTGGTAGGCCCTGAAGTCGGTCAATGTGACCTCCGCATTCTCTGGGCAGACATCGATCCGATCGATGACCTGGTCCTGGTCAAAGTCAGTCTCACAGATGTCTCCCACGCCATCTCCTGGGTGGGGCGGGGGAGGAGGAGAGGAGCTGGCTACCGCCCACTCTGTGCTTGACGGAGACAGGGCTGGGCAAGGAGCTGGAGGGAGCCCACACCCCACCTCCAGGGCTATGACACCCCACCTCCAGGGCTATGACTCTCCACCCATGTGGGCAGAGGAGCCCAGCAGCAGCCATGTCTGAGATGGCCCCGAGCCCCATCCTGGAGTCATCATGGTTGGTTGCTGAACCCCACTGTAGGTGACCAAAAGAATTTTCTGGGGGTAGAGTGGTGTGGTAGGCAACTCTATAAAACTGATCTTGTCAGAAACCTTGGGTCAGGATGCTGGGGTTCACCAAGTGGTGAATCTTAAGGCTGATCTTACATAAGCAAACATCTATAGTACTTTCTCTAGAACATATGAAAAACAGGGAAATTATCATCACCAGACAGTCTCTAAGACCAGCTGGTGATCCTTAGGCTCTCTGGCTCCTCTGGCTCATGGTTTGTTTTGTTCAGCTGACCTGGTATTAAGATATTTGAACTGAACTGCTGAGCTGTGGATGGGCGTACCCTCCCCCACTCGCCAAAGTCCTCACTACTCTGTGTCATTTCTGGCTTTGTGCACACTCTTCCTTACTGGCCTCACCTCTGTAGCCATCTGAGCTTGGGACTCCTGTGAGACGAGCAGCTCCCCAAGCCCTTTGAGGGGAATCGTGTGGCTGCTTCCCTGGCCCACGTGACCTCATCCCAGGGCTACTCAGGCTGCAGGGCAGTGCTTCTCTGACGGAGCTCGCCAGTGGTGTCTACCAGCTGTCTGCTGACCACCCAAACTGTGGCTCCTCAGAGAGGCCCTAGGAGAAGCGTGCCACCGTGTGCCTGACAGAACGGAGCCTGGGGGCCCCCGTGCAACCCGAGGCTGAGCCCGCCTACTGTTGCTATCCTCCTGGGCTGGGTTGGGGACCAGCCGGCAGTTGTCTGGTCCCGGGGGCACCACGTCTGGGATGCCATCGTTGTCATCATCATCATCACACTCGTCACCGATGCCATCCTTATCAGTGTCCAGCTGGGCGCTGTTAATGACGGTGGGGCAGTTGTCTGTGCTGTCCTGGTGTCCATCTCCATCACTGTGGGAGGAGGAAGAGGTGGTTTGTGGCACAGGTGACCGGAGAGCAGGGAGGAAGTGAGAGTTGGGTGTGGGGGCTTGGTCTCTGTTGACCCACATGTCCTTAGACAGGGCTGCCCTGTGGGCCTCCGAGACCATTTTCTCCACTTCCTCATCTTGTTGAAACAAGCACATCATATCCTACTCAAGATAAAGGTTGATTTTTGGTTTTGTGACCAGATGTTCCTATCAGTCCCTGGGGACTGTGATCACCTCCCCACACCCCGCCACCTCCAGCTGAGACTGTGCAAAGGGAACAAAGTGAGGGGCAGTGAAGCCAGGCTGCTCAGTGAATCCTGGCTCAGCCACTTACTAGCATGCAGCCCCAGGCGTGATACTTGACCCCTCTGTGGCTCAGTGTCTACATCTGTAAAATGGGAGTAACAGAGCCTACCTCATTGCGTTGTTATGAAGATTAAATGCTTCTGTGATTAGAATTTTGCATATTGCAATTTAATCTATGACAGAGTACTTGTATGTGCTGGCTCCTAGGAAGCCCTCCAGTGTTTTCCATTCCTCTTCACAATCCCTGGCCAGCAGACCCAAGAAGGATCATATGTGCATGCCTCAGGAAGAATGGCAGAGAGGAGGGGGCGGCCCCTGCCTGAGAAGCAAGCATGGAGGCTGGGCTCAGTCCTGCTCTAAAGCACTTCTCAGAACCCTCATTCTCCACCTGACATTTCTTTTTTCCAGGCCTTAGAGCCACTCGAGGAGGAGACTGCCCTGTCCCCAGAGTTTTTTTCCCCGTGTTGATGGAGGCCCTCTTTGGCTACTCTGTATCAGAGCAGATGTCCCTTTCACCTCATTCTACCCATGGCCTATCCCAGACAGGGGAGGGAAGCCAGACACCAGCCCATGCCCTCCAGGCCACATGTCCCAGATGGGTCCCAGAGAAAACGAGGCCAATCTGGGCAAGTAGAAGATGACATGGCTCAAACAGCGGAATTCCTGTGCCTGTAGCAGGGCTGACTTTTAAATCCTAAGATCGAGCCGTTTCCATCAGCAGCCATTCTATACGGCCTTGCACATTTTTATGCAAAAACAAGCAGTTCCTGTCCTCCTCCCGAAGGTTCAAGTTTATGGGAATTAGAATGTAGCAGAATGAGTCATTTATTTTAGGCAAATATCTACAGGGTGACAGGATAGGATATTTTAGAGATTCCGTAGATGGCAGTCGGTGCAAGACCACCTGCACCAAGGAACATTCTTGATGTCCATCCCTTAGGGAAGGTTCCACTTAGAAATGGAGACCTCCTAGGGCAGACTCTGTGGCCCTCTCCTCGTGTGGTGGTAACAATAACACAGCCACTGTTTGGTGCAGGTCACCTGTGGACCAGCACTCTGCCAGCAGCGTTACCTACTTTAGCTTTTATTCTTACAGAACCTGCAAGGTGCATTTAATTCTCTCTACTTTGCAGATGAAGAAACTGAGACTGCATTGAGAAGTAGGATTAAGTGCACTTGGCTGACACATACTTTGCAGCAAGGACACTGAGCACAAGGACAGAAATGGGACTTTATGGCAGCTGTCCTTGCACAAGGTTGGGCTCAAGAACCACTGGGGATAGGGCCACCTCCCAGGGGTTGAGAAGGGAGGCCCTGCTTTGCCTTTCAGGGTCCTTTCCCTCTCTCATCCCTGTCCTGCCGCCCCGACAAGCATCCCTGATGGAGATGAAAGGGGACAGAGCCTGGGACCACAGGCGCCTCCAGGGCAGAGATACACTTGTCTGTGTTCTTGCTAATGTTGCTACAGCATCTGATCCAGCCCTGTGTCTTAATATAGGACTACATGGTGTGGGGCTAGACGGGTTGACAAAACTCATTTGCACAGGACAATACCACCAATAAAGGGACACAACACGAAAAAATTCCAAGGACAATGAAATAACAGTGATCTCTCAGCAAACTGACAGTTTCCTATTTTGGGATGATGGTGAAGCTTCCCTGAGCTGAAAGACTATAATAATAAAAGAGCTCATACCTACTGAGTGCTAGCTATGTAAGGGAAGCTGTGATGTGCACTCTTCGTAAATTAACTCCATCTTCACAACAGACCTGGCTACGTGCCATTGTCGTCCCCATTTTTCAGATGAGAAAACTGAGGCACAGAGATTTGATGACCTGGTTAAGGTTAGGTAGTTTGTAAGTGAAGGGGTTGGGATTTATCTAGCTGTGTATCATCCAGAGCCCGGGTCTGAAGCATGATGCTCTACTGCCTCTCCTGTGCTAGAATCTCACTTGCTGGAGTGCCTCGTGGCCCCTCCTGACACCGTCACCTGGCTATAGAGAACTTTCAAGGAAGTGCGGTGACCCTGGCCAGAGGCAGGGCTATTTTCCCACCAGTAGCTCAATCTCTCTCAATGTATTCAGAGAGATCCCAAAGCAAGGTGGCAGCAGAAAGCTCCGAAAGCTAAAATTCCCTCTAAATTTTTCATCGGGCCTTCATGCAGCTGAGAAATGTGCCCTACCTGTCCTGATTGGTGTCACAGGAGTCCCCAACCAGGTCGTTATCCACATCAGACTGCAAAGAGAACAGAGCATGTAATTATTTATCCCTGGGCCTTCATGCACAGAACGTTCCAGAGAAGGCAGATCTGGCCCCTCACCACTGCATCTCAGGAAGTCTCTCTGGAATTGGGTTGGTGCAGAACTGCAAAAGGACAGCACCATATTGGTGTAGGCACAATGCTGAATTGTCAAAAAAGCCTTCCAAAATATCAAGCCACATGGCTGGGCTGCCTACACACCAGATGAGCTGATTGGAAAGGGCGCCGGGGCAGGATGGTGGCAGGTGGAGACGTGGAACTCTGGCACGGGTCTGAGGAGAGCCAGCCAAAGGCATGGGGACAAGGCAAACTGATTTGGCTTTGCTTCTGCATGTTGGAATTAAGCCAGAATGGGAGTGAGTCACAGAGGGCAACAATGACGCCCCTCTCTCAGGGCTTTAAAAATACATGACACATCATACCCAATTATCCAGACAGGAAGCGAGAAGGGAAACAACACGGCGCTAACTGAACTTCATCTGAAATGTCCAGACATAGGCTGTATAGGGGCTTGGGGACTAAAAGGGCACAGGCTCCCAAAGGTTAGTTTCCATGCTACATTTTCCTTCCAGCAAAAAGACTTGTTTTGGGCATCATTAAATTCCTACTACTAAGGCACTCTACATAGGCACTCTACAGCCCATGAGATTAGCCCAGAGGGCCTTAGGTCTCATGAAGCGTTCTTCCTACCACCTCCAGACCTAAGGTGTGCAATTCTACCATGTCTGCTCTGGTAGGTAAGTGCAACAGCAAGGAGCTGAGCCAGTGTGCTCTGCTGTTTTTCTAGGCACCCGTCTTAAAGAATCTTCACATAGGGGAGCTCAGCCTAGAGTATGAGGCCCTCAAACGCTCCTCACCTGGTTAGGGTTACTGACATCAGGACAACTGTCACAGGCATCCCCCACGCCATCACCATCCCTGTCCCGTTGGTCACGATTGGGAACTTTTGGGCAGTTGTCCAGAATGTTTTTTATTCCTACAAGAAAGGAATGGTTCCCTGAGTCAGGTGAACACACAGATCTAGAAGACAGGCTTCAGGGTGCTAAGAGATCAAGCCTCTACCCAGGCCTGGGGTGAGTGACTTCTGTTGAGCTGTGCTCCAAGAGCCACTACCTTTCTCAGCACTTATCTGGATGTACCCTCAAAGGATGGATTCTGGGAGACTTAAAAATGAACAGCGATCTGAGGCATTTCTCCATGCAGTTAGAAGTTGTGCAAGATGTCAAGGACTATCATGTAACCAGATGAAAAGGTCATGAGGGCTAGGTGGGCCAGCCCTGGAGAGGGAGGACCTTGTGGCGATGTGAATAAAGACTGGGACCCAAGGGCTGGGCCCACCGTGCCCCCCCTCTTCCCAACTGTTGTCTATGTCCTGTCATGCAAGCAGCCTGTAATCAGTCATGGTGGGAGTGGTATTTATAGCATAGAAACTGGCAAATGCTACATCTTGGAGCTTTTTTTGGTTTGTTGAACTGGTTTACCAGCATACCACTGGATCTGATCATCAGTAGGGCTTGCAGAGGATGAGGTCATGTTTTAGGGAGGTGTGGATATTCTGGAGCGGTGTGTGTGTGTGTGTGTGTGTGTGTGTGTGTGTGTGGTGGGTGAGTAGGTGGAGGGCCGGGAGTGTATTTCTAAAGATTTTCCTTCAAGGCCCTTGTGATGTGAAATATTTTTCAAAAACTATCACATCCAGCCTATACTTTGATGATAGTCATCTATATGCTATGGAAGCTACACAGAAACAAATGTTCTGCCTCCCATCCTGAGAGGCTCCAGAGCTCAAACTGTGCTCTGGGGGTTGCCATTCACACAGCCCACACTAGAAGGCCTCTTGAGTGGAGCCTAGAGCTGGCCCACTCCTGCCTCCACACTCTTCCCAGAATAGGCAGGGGAAGGGCCCGTCTTCCGGGAGATGCCTGATTCTCCGCAGGAGGAGCCAGACCCAGAATCTGTAGTTTGTGACCCTGCTCAAGGCCCTCTCATGCAATTCTCTGCTCCCAGGAATCTCACAGGTGGGAAGTGGGGGTGGGGGAGATCTACTCTTTCTAGGAAGACACATGGCCTGCAAATACGCTGCTCGAAGTAATCCCCACAAAGTTTCTGGCAAAGATGTAGAATTCCAGAAACACCCAGGGTTATTAAATAGAGGAGTGGGCTATGGAGTCTCCTTCCATAGAAAGAGGCGGGCCAGACACAAGCTGCAGGAAACCACTCCATGTGGGAGGCCCTCTGAGTTAGCAATGCTATTTCTGCTCCTAACAGAGAACAAGGGCAAAAGGACACATGAGTCCCACATAAAAGACAAAGCAAGACAAGCCCACCATCTCCATCCATGTCATCATCACAGGCGTCTCCTTTTCCATCTCCATCAGTGTCTTTCTGGTCATTATTCAGGACATTCCGGCAGTTGTCACAGGCGTCCCCAAAGATATCTTTGTCACTGTTCCTTTGGTCCACATTGTGAGTCAGGACACAGTTATCCTAACGGATCAGAAGACCATTTAATCAGACTTTACTGAATCCCTCCAAGGTCTCCGGTCCTGCAGTGGATGCCAGCCAGCCCCACCCCATTGTCATGTGCTGTCAGAACTCAGGAGAGAGAGCCACGATGCCAGGGGATCACAGGCACGGCAACTACCATGGGGAATGACTAATACAAATAGGGGACTTCGCAGGCTTTCTTCTGCATCCCTGGTATGTGGCAATTCATGCGCCCGGCTGGCAGAGCAAGTACCTGCTCATTCAGGATCCCGTCTCCGTCAGCGTCGTCGTCACAAGCATCTCCTATGCCATCTCTGTCTGCATCTTCTTGGCCAGAATTTGGCACATACTTGCAATTATCCTAAGGAGAAGAAACAAGAGCTCAGAGAAACATCTGCATCTGACTTTTTTTTCAGCTTTATTGATGTATACCTGGCAAAATTCTAATATATTTGAAGTGTACACTGTGATTATTTAATATACCTTTATGTTGTGAAAGGATTCCCACCATTGAGTTAACACATCCAACATCTCACTGGCTCTTTGTGTGTGGGTGAGAACATTTAAGTTCTATCCTTTTAGCCAACTGCAGTTAGACAATACAGGGTTAACAACTATAGTCACCATGTTATACATTAGATCCTCAGGTTTATTCTTCTTATCCCTTCGTATCCCGTCTGTACCCTTTTATCAACCTCTCCGTATTTCCCCACCCCCATCTACATCTGTCTTAGGTCAGAAATGATTTCTAACCTCAAGACTGACTGTAGCCGCCTGACTTTCCTGTTGATGGCTGTTTGGCTACGTTTGATATGCAGCTACTTTCAAAATGCAGTTTTAAATGGAACCCTCCCCCATATAAGCTCTGGCTCTGGACAGCCCACAGCGAATGTGGTGTTTTTCTTGTGTGCCCTCCTTACCTTCTTGCAGTTCCTGGCAGAGCACGGCAGTTCTTCATCGGGGTAACTGTCAATGTCCACATCCTTTCCGCAGATATAGCCATCGCCAGCCCAACCAATGCCACACTGTGAAGGGAAAGCGCAGGAGAAGTTCGGGAAACCAAGCCTGGGAGGAGGCAGGTGGCAGACAAGGGCCTCAGCTCTGACCCTGTGAATCCCTGCTAATCATATGTGCTTCCCCAGAGGGAGGGCCCAGAGCTACACCGCCTTGTTGGGTAGGATTTTAAAACTATTATTTTTTGAATAGTCTTATGAATCAAAAGGTACAAAGGGAGATAGAACCAAGACTCCTCCCCATTCCTATTTTTTTGGCTCAGGCCATCCATTATTATGTATACTTCCACAGATACAACATGCACAGACAAGCAAATACACGCATTCTTTTTCTTTTGACTTTTAACACAAATGACAGCACCTATATCCATTGTTCTGTACTTTATTTGGAGCTCTTTCCATATCACTCCAAGTAGATCATGTCACTCTTTTTAGTGGTCACAGATATATCATACCCAAAGTGGTAGGCATGTGCCTTAATGAATTCAACCAGTCCTCTACTGATGGGTGTCTGGTTTTTAAAACATTTTTCTATTGCAAACAAGGCTACAACAAGTTACTCTAGTACATAGGTCATTCTGCACATGTACTGGTGTACTTAGTGTGGAATTCCTGGTTCAAAGGGTATTTGTAATTTAGAGTTACTGTTAACCTGTTCTCCACATGATTATTCAATTTCCTCTCCCAGCAGAAACGAATGCATGTGGCTTTTGTGCCACTTCCCTTATCATTCTTGAACCGCAGTCATATCTCTGATTTTAACAGTCTTCTAAATCAATTTCCATCAAAAGAGTAACCTTCCAAGGTGCTTTACCTTTATTCATGCCCTTTAGCAGAAGAAGATTCCCACAGGTCCAGGGCTGGGCCTGTGTGTTCTCTCCACCCCTGGAAAAGTCTACCCAAGTACCCTGTTGTCACCAGCCCTCACTTCATTGCCAGCACAAGAGGCATCAATAGTTATTCTGTATCAGACCCTACACCCATTGTCTCCAATCCTTACAATGACACTGCAAGGTCATTGTTACCCCATTGTAGGTGAGACAACTAGGCTATCGAGCAAGGATCGCTGGCAAACCGAAGACAAAAGAAGTTATTCAGTAAGTAGTGCCCTAGGCATGAGGTAGGACCTGGGGGCCCAGCCCAGGAACAGGACAGGCACCTGCAGAGGGGGAAGGCAGAACAGAGGAACGAACAGTGAGGAAGAGGACCTGGAAAAGGACAGGGAACCAGAAAGTCAGGGAGAGGACAGAGAGCCTGAGGAACAGAAGCAGGGTTTAGGGAAAAAGAACTTGACATGAATAAACATTAAATTTCCTGGCCTTGCTAATCAAAAGAAGGTGATTGAAGACCAGTGACTTCCTAAGCGGCAGCCTGCCTGTTCTCAATCATCCATGCTTTCCTTCTGCAACCGGGAATTTAGAAGGCAGGAGGCCAAAGACACCCCTCCCGTAAGTGCCCCTATTTCCGTGCAGTTGCTTCAGCGGGCCTTCAGAAGGCCTGGAAAGCTTGGCCATGGGGTATGGTCCTTGACTCATTTTAATGAAAGAAAAAATTTCCTCTAGGAACAAATACATTTTTAATGAGCCATTTTCTGGCAGATTAAATTATTTTAGTAGTCACACCAAGTGTATTAATCCTTTACCATCTGTTGTCGTGCCTTATTACAAATTCAAAAACATATTAAGAGCTCCATCACCCACCATCCCAGGGAAGTCATTAATTTGTTCACAGAAAATTAGGATTTAAACACAGATTTACACTCGCCTCTCAATGGTAATAAACATGCCCAGGCAACAGGAATTAGGCAAGTTGTGGGGTTTTTCCCTCTGACCCAGCCTGCTCCTTTGTCAGGACCTTGTTACAGACTATCTGTGCTGCCAGAGAGAATGCATGTTATTACATTTCTTCAACTTCATTCTAATTCTTCTCATTTCCAATATTTGAAAAGCGATATGCTCCCAGTAGAAAATTTTGTGAGCATAATGATAAAGAAGCCTAAGTTCAAGGTATAGACAAGAGAGAAAGCGTCTCCCAGAATCCATCCTGCAGCTCAGGAGTGACCGTCGTGAACCTGGGAGTCCCACAGTCTGAAGGGCCACCTGCCATGGGCCTGACTTACTGGGAAGCAGCTGAAGTGGCTGACTTCTCAGTGTCTAGAAGCCCTGAGGACTCTGGAGCCTGGGATTTAGGAGTGGGTGTCAGAAAGGGCCCTCTTCTTCACCAAGGGCCCAGCATGCACCCACCTGGCCCGAGACCCACGTCAATTCTCTTGCCAGCCAGCTCCTCCCCAGATGGGCTCCAGGGTTGGGTAATACATAGGGAGAAGAGTGGCCATCCGCTGAGCTATTCCTGAATCTGGGTGCAGGTGGAGACAGAAAAGTGCCCTCTGTCCCCTCGCGTTCACTGGCAGGAGACAGGAGGGTTCTCTGAGAGTTGCAACAGCCTACCGCTTCCCTCCAACCTGCTTCCTGGAGCATCAGGCCAGGTTCTAAGGACAGCTAGAAAGGATGGCAGTATGCTAATACATTCCCCGAATAAATAGGGCGGTGGATGGGAGGGAGGGAGGGAAGGCGGCCCCTTCGCTTCTTGCCGCCCACTTCTTGGCCCTCCACAGAGGGTATCTACCACTCTGTGGGTAGATATCTACTCTGTGCTAGAGTGGAGGGAGGGCTCTACCACTGATGTGCCTGAGGGAATGGTGTTGACCCATGACTGACAGGGAGAGAAAAGGCAGCTGATGTTCGATGGACTTCACATTGCTCTCCGCGAACTCAGCTGACCCTGTTACTATAAAATTCTGTGTGTGTCTCAATTGAAATGTTTTCACTTCTGAGTACTTTTTACCTGGAAGCAAGGAGAAACTGGGGAGGGCTTGGTGTTTGAAATGGAAGAGGAAAAAAATCATTGAGCAGGTGACAGACAACTTACCACACATGTCACATCCCCTTGCCTCTCTTCAATGCACTGTGCATTCACACTGCAAGGATTCAGCTCAGGATTTCTGCAGCTCCTTTCGGTTTTGCATCCCCTTGTCTGATCACCAGTGTACCCCGGTTTGCAAGGCCCGCAGCGGTAAGATCCCTGCAAAGATCAGATGATGAGCTGGGGCTCAGAACTGTGAGCGAGGCGACTGCAGTTGTGTTTATTTTTGTAGGTACTCAGTGATGCCAAGATTTAGGGACACCCATGCCTGCCTCTCCGCCCATGTGTACATCTTGGAAGACTGTGTGAATGTTGAGGAAGACACCGCCAGCCTGGAAGCTGCAGCGAGCCACACGGACGTGAGGGAAGAGCAGGGAGGGCAGAAGAAGGCTAGAGTGAACCACCGTCACCAGGACTTGCCAGCTCTGCCGTGGAAGACAAAAGGGGAAGGGGCTGATGGCGCCAGTGAGGCCCTGGGAGGCAGAGAGCATTTATTCTCAGGACAAAGGAGACGGTTTGATTGAAAAGCATGTTAGGAAAAAACAAGGTTTTTTTTTTTAACTGTTCCTTTGGCTTTTTAAAAATGGAATGACAAAGAACAGTTGTACAGAGAAATGTCAATGGCTTTGCACGGAGAATTCTTGATGAGGTAGGCTCCGTGGAGAAGCCTGGCAAATGAGCTGTCAGCCCTGCTACAGCAGCCCTTCTACCGGCCGTGACTTTTTTTTAACAGCTTTACTGAGATGAAATTACATTTCATGAAAGACACCCATGTCACCTGTAGGGTTCAATGATTTCGGTCATTAACAACCTCTTACTGCCAACTCCAAAGGATGCTCTTCAGTGGTCTTCCTCGATCTACTGGCCTTACCGGATTGCTCCATTTGGTCGGTTCTCTCCTTTTCTTGGCTCTTGTTCTTTTTCCTTGGCCCATTTTTGAGGTTCTCCAGAGTTCTACTTTCTAGATGGTTCCAGCATCTAGTTTTCTTCCCCCAGGGTGACTTTAGTTATTACCTTTATGTCAGTGTCTCCCAAATCTCTATCTGCAGACTCACTGATAAGGGCCTGGTGAAAAGCTAAGAAGCAACAATCCCTATATATCCCTAGGTAGCCAAGTATGTGGATAGGAACACAGGCTGAAGCTGGAAGTCTTAGGAGAGGTGTGGTCTTGGCCCAGTTACTTTTCTGGAGTTGTTTCTTCAACTGTCAAACGGGAATAATAGTGCCTAGTGACATGGTTGTTGTGAGGACTAAAATAAGGGGCTTGATATTTATAAGATGTTTTTAAATTAAAAAAAAATGTTTATTTTTCAGAGAGAGAGAGAGAGAGTGCAACAGAGCACAAGTGGAGGAGGGAGAGAGAGAGAGACACCCACAGAAATCCGAAACAGGCTCCGGGCTCTGAGCTGTCAGCACAGAGCCTGATGGCAGGGCTTGAACTCACAAGCTGTGAGGTCATGACCTGAGCCGAAGTCGGACCCTTAACCAACTGAGCCACCCAGGCGCCCCTATAAAATGTTTTTACATACAAGCAAACTAGAGTAATTTTCCTAGGGACAAAGTTTGAAGCAGTCACAAATGGAATCAGCAGGTCTCTTGATGGATACTGGGCCACACCTCTATCTCGGAATCAGTTGACAAGAACTTTCAGAAATAAAACCATATCTAAATATATACACTTTAGACCTCTTAAGAGCTAAGCATTTTAATACGAATGACTTTTGGAGAGATTTATAAAAATAATGAATACTACTTGGGGATTGTGTCATCACCAATAAAATGTATATTCTGAACTGTATAAACTAAGAAGTTCTTCATATTTTTAAAATAAAAGAATATTTTAAAAATATATTCTAAAAGCCCAACATTGCAACTATGATTAAAATACAGCAGCTAGAAAATTATTCTCATATAAAAATTACTTATAAAATTACTCTCACATGAAAGACTATTTTTCAACATAAACTTTTATCTTCATTTGCCAACCAAATATGTTGTACCCACCTGTTCTATGTGTGTTTGGGGTTATGATTTATAAACATATGATTGTATCAATAACTGGTCTGCTTTGATAACATCATCCATGAAAAATACTTACCAGAGTGTTAATACAGATAGAGTTGAGAACACATGCTCCGTTTTGACACTCATCAATGTCAGTGCAGACCTAGTACAGGAAAGTTTAAAGACATACTCCATTTAAGCAGAAGTGCAAATAAATTTTGCTTTGATATCTTTGGGTGAAGACATGGGATTTCAGGTAAAATGGTAATAGGAGCGTCGCTTTAGCCACCTCCCTGTGTTTGTACCAATCTGAACTTGACCTAATTTCAAGTGATAGTTGCCGCCTTGGGATTTAAGGTTGTTCAGAAAACACAACTGGTATGATTCATCTGTTCCTGCAACCTTTTTACTCAGGAAAGGACTTCTATATCCTGTTTGGTACTAGATGTACTTCTGTATGAGGATTCCTAGCTTTCTTCAATTCTGGAAAATTCTCAGCTTCCCTCTGCTCCTACTCTTTCAATTCTTTCTTTGGAACTACCAATATAAGCCAATATTGGACTTTCTCATTAATTTCTCCTTTTGACTCTTAACCTCTTGTTCATATTTTCACATATCTTTATTTTTCTGTGCTGCATCCTGGATGATTTCCTTAGATGCACCTTCCATTCTATATATTCTCTGCTAGCTGTCTTGCCCACCTATTGAGTTTTTAATGTCAATGATTACATTTTTCACTGAGTAAGTTTAACCTGTTTTTCAAGGTTGCCTTTTATTTTTCACACTGCCCTATTTTTTTTTTTTAATTTTTTTTTAACATTTATTTATTTTTGAGACAGAAAGAGACAGAGCATGAACAGGGGAGGGGCAGAGTGAGAGGGAGACACAGAATCTGAAATGGGCTCCAGGTTCTGAGCTGTCAGCATAGAGCCCGACGCGGGGCTCGAACCCACGGACCGTGAGATCATGACCTGAGCCGAAGTCGGACGCTTAACCGACTGAGCCACCCAGGCGCCCCAACACTGCCCTATTTTTAAATTATGATATCTATTCCTTCCTTGGCCTCTTTATCCTTTTGAACTGTTTTATATTCATCATGTATCCTCAGGGTAGCTTAAATCACCATTCACATAAATCACCATTTTTGTTTATGAACAAAATGTTTATGAACAACATACCTTTAGCGCCCTGTTTTTGCATGTTCTACTGGCACTGGGTTTCAGAGTCTCTGTTATGACTTTGACATTAGCCAGGGCCCTAGGGATTTTACTGCACCAGGGCTAATTTTTATGTTAATTTTCTGGCTTGTATTTCCATGTGGTATTAGTAACATAGATTTGAAGCTCATAACGGTATATGGCACAAACCTGGAGCTCTGACTTGTTGTGGGAAATATTCCTTTTTGTCAACCATGTCCCAAAGATGACATGAAGTTTCCTTGTTGATTTTGGGGGCTAGTAGTTTTCTCATCTCCTCGTAATGCATGGGTAGGGTTCATGGCTTTATGAAGGCATGGTAGGTCTTTCTAAAGGTCCAGGACTACATCTGCTATACCTACACAGGTGCTAAAACCCCTGATTCCCACTCCTAGGACTGATACCCAGCTCCTACCTCCCATAAGCATTAATTTGTTAAGTTTTAGCAAGGTGGCTCCTTCTACTTCAGTTGAGTCTACCATATTACTGGAAATCCACTGGGCACTGCTTCTTGCTCTCTTACACAAAGCACTGTCTATTTCATTTCGTCTATTTTCCTTGGTTTAGTCTTGGAGATTTTTGTCTTTAGAGGAGAGGATGAAAAACTTTGGGTCATTACTCTAATGGTTTCTTGTCACTCGTATATGTCCAGCTTGCCTCCTTTTTCTAGTCTTAAAAAATGATGCCCTCTAGAATCCTTTGATAGGCAGCTAGGAAATAATGAACCCTTGCCCTTCTTCAAACCTAATAATTTCCCTAAGGTAGTAAAATATATTTATAGACCAACCACTTTTAAGGGCTGAAGACATCAAAAAGAATTTCACAGTCAGTCAGTTAAATAATGGCCAGGATATAGTAGAACATTTGGAAATAAATGGAGACTGTCACAAAGTGCTCAAGTGCTTTATGGCAGTTTATAGCTTATATAAGAAGAAGGGGGGTTTCCTCAGGGGATTATTTCTACTCTTGAAATCCTCTCATCTCTAAAACAGCTTCTTATCAGCAACAATGACTCTATAAAAGTGACCTAATTTTTCAAAGCTTTTATTTGCTTCCTTGATTCTCAAGTTATTCTGCAGGACAAAACGTTCAATGGCTAACAGAAGAAGTCTGACATCATACCACATATTTAGTATTACCCCACTCATTGTTTTCCTAGTTATACTCTATTATCCTGATTTGATAGTTTCCTCCCTACTAGATATTATGAACATCTATACTCAGAAATGAGTTGGAAAACTTCCCTATTTGTCCTTTGTGCACCATGACATTCCACATGGCATTGGCTGTTCAAGGAGGTAAAGGGTTATAATGAAAGAGGTGAGAACAAACCCAAGGTTTTCTGTTGGTAATTAAGATAAAAAATGAGTAGAAAGACCGTAACTTCAGCCCACCTGCTTGTTTGACTTGGCAAAACTGATCCCAACACCCTGCACCATGGGCCCTGTGAAGCCCATGGGGCACGCATCACATCTGAAGCCGGGAGCCAAGTTCACACAGCGCACACCTGGGTAGCAGGGATGGTATTTGCACTGCAAACAAAAAAACCCAAAGTCTTTAGCCACATGGAGAAAACACACACTCTCATTCATCTATTTGTACATGCTTATCTACTTAACTGTCCATTTCTTGGTGACCAAGATGGTAAAAGGATATAAAGGCTTCGAATTTCATAGTTATAGACGGAATCTCAGACACACACAGTATAAGGCTGACTTCTAGTGGGCTTTGCTGTATTACAAATAATGGCATGGCCAAGTGGAAAAGGTCCTTAACGATAATCAGTCTACCTCCCAGTGTAAATTCTCTGATATTCTACCTTGTAATTTAAAATCACCATGGAAGGACAGTGTTCCTGGACTGCCTGTCAGGTGGCTGTTAGGTGAATCCAAATGCATTACTAAACCAAATTCTCAAATGAAAAAATCTCAAGAAGACAAGGCCAGGGTAGCTGTTGCTTTTTTCAACAAGATGTGATCTATTAGGGTCTGTGCCTGCCTTCATGCCCTATAGAGTCCACGGATGTTCCAAGGCTCTTGGTAGTCTAGGAGATTGGTTCTGATTTTTTTTTTAACCGCTTCAACTAATGTAAAAAACATGACCACTTCCTGCCCTTTCAAAAGGAGGAAAATTCCAGCTCACAGATAAAAACCAGATGCAGTTCTGTGAAACATGTACAGACGTCTCTCCAAGTGAGGGATTACTACAGACCATCTTAATTGCTTACTACCTGGGAAAGTAATCAGCTGAGTGCTACCATGAGCCTGAAGGAGCTGTGTGTGTGTGTGTGTGTGTGTGTGCGCGCACACACACACCTAACCTCTTTGCAGGCACCGTTCTTTCTCCTTCTAGTCCTCCTCTGGCTTGGTGGGAGGGGAAAGGCATATTCTGGTGGCGGCCTTGCTACCTACTGTGAACACTGCTTTGGGACTGGACTAAAGACTGGCTAACCACAGTCTTGAAACAATCTCCTTTAGAGGCTTTTGCAAGCCGGCCAAACAGCCTGTGTTTGCTGTATGTCCTTCTGGCTCCATCCCTCAGCACTTTTGGTTACTCACAGGTTATAGGATCTCCTCAACAGGCTTTGCTGGTCTGAGATTCCCCTCTGCACATCTAACCTGAAGAAATTAGTTGCAACCCCTGAAATATACCCTCACACAGATATTCCCCCTCCCGTGTTTGCAGAAGTGTAGAAAAATCCAAACTGTAACAATGACTACATGAGAGAAATAATCGATGCTGGGGTACAAATCTCAGCATTATAGTGACATGGCCCAGCAGAACAGCCGGGAACACAGAGAGGAGATATTACAAACAGAGCCACAATCAGGTGTCATGCCTCCTTCATCCTGCTGCTCATGGTCTTGTGCTCGCTAAGGATTCACGAGGGAGAGTATTTATGTCACCTGAGAACAGCCCATGTCATCCCAGCATCATCAACCTGGCTTCCTTTTCCATAAGCTGTAGGGTGTACAAGATACTTAGGGAGCCCCTGTCCCGGGGAAGCTGAACTTTTACCTCATCAATATCAGAACAGGTGATCCCATTTCCTGTGTAGCCCTCGGGGCAGGGCCCACACTGAAAGCCATCTCTGGTGTCAGTACATCGGACACCGCGGAAACAGGAGTTAGAATCACAGCGGCGCACTGGGGGTGTCGAGGATGTCATGGGCGCTGGGGATGCAGGGGGCACCAGCGTGTTTGGGGTTGGAGACTGAAAGCTCAGTGGACCTAGAGGAAAACCAATAATCCGCAGACTTTTTGACCACCAGAAAAACGTAGCTGATTCAAAATGCTATTTGATTTTCCAATGAACTTCCCTTCCCTCCAACTCTGTGCCAAACCTCCAGAAACCATAGTCGGTGTAGCCTCACTCCATGGCCCTTCATCAATCCTCACCTGCTCGTCCAACTCAGGATGAAGCAGTTACTAGAACAGCACTTACCGCAAGCCTGGCACTCAGCTATGGTATTTCGCAAAAATGATGTTTCCTTGACCTTTAGAAATGGGAAGGGAAAAACAGGATGGAAAAGGAGTATCTGATATAGAATCCAGGAATGAAAGAATCCATGTGTAGCAATCTAGTAAACACTTCTTAAGGTAGTGCTAATGTAGCCTTTGATGGCTCCAAGGAGAGCCATCACATACCTGTCCCCCACTTCCAGAGCCCTTCGAACAGACCTCTGGGGTAGTGGGCCACATGGGGCCACCTGAGGTCTGCCTCCAGGTCCATCTCCCTGCCCCTGCTGCCTCAGCAGCTCCACTAGCTCGTATGATGAGCTTCTTTGACAGGACTAGGGATTTTCCATGCTGTGGCCTTGTTACCTGCTGTCTCAGAAGATCCTTCACCTCTCCCAGGAGCTGGTTGAGTTGGGTCATTTGCCCCAAGAACTGCCGATTAAAGTCTCCTGTAGCAATAACAAAAGGCAAGGAGCATTCAGCCACTAACAGACATTTCTACCATGGCTCAAAAGCAAATGGTTTCCCAGAGAATCATCATGACAAAAACCCGAGGAGAGGAATTTAACTTGGGGTAATTCATCTAATTCACCTAAAAAAAAATGATAATGATGCCATTGGCTGTTAGCCCAAATTCATGAGTTATAAAAATAAAAGCACAATGGAAATATTTCTTGTCCCGCTCTTTGGCACAAGAGCCTGATTTCTGTAGACACATCCTGTACCTGTGCTCTACTGAAATTCACCTTTCAGTGATGGGAGCCAGCCCACTTGGGGGCTCAGGGTTTATCTGTACTGATGAAGGTGTGCAAATTGCCCAAGAGCCCATACCTGTGCTTGTGGTGGCCAGTGGCTCACTCTGCTGTAGGAAGCAGTCTTGCAGGCTGGCCACCTGGAACAGTGAGCCCCTCACCACCAGCTTCAGCTCTTCCAAGGAATCCTGGAAGAAATCACATTCATACCACACATTGCTGACACTGTTAAAAAACCAATGTGCTTGCATACTCACATAATTTTCATAACAGAGTTAGTAGCCCTGTATACTTAGACTCTGACAGCTTGCATAATTTTGTGGGTTTGATTTTTCCTAAAACCTGCCAGCCCTATCCTTCTGACTGAAGCAAATATGGAAGTAGCCAATAACCTAGGAAAATGCTGGCATCCAACTTGGCCTGAGGGTTCATCAAGGTGTCTCTGAGAAGAGGAAAGGCTTTTGCTTTCATGGTAAACAAGCTATTTTGTGGCAGACACCTCTTAAGAATTGTCTGGAATTTAGTTATGGAGTTTAGACTGTAATAAATAAGACACTGATCTCAATTTTAAACGCTATTGTTTTTAGGATGTCTCGGCTCCAGGTTTTAGCAAAGACCCTGATTTCCTTGGGCTAGGAGAATGAATAAACAGTATAGTCTCTGATTATCAGGTAGCTGGAATCATACTTTCACATTATTGGTTGATATCAATCATTCTAGTCACAAAGTCAATTTCCTCACCTCTTTATAATTTTTAATCTACTCATTATTGTATACTTGTGACAGAAAAAGTTTATGTTAACTGCCAGTGTAAAGTTATCATCCTTATTTTATTATTATTTTTTAAATTTACATCCAAATTACTTAGCATATAGTGCAACAATGATTTCAGGAGTAGATTCCTTAATGCCCCTTGGCCATTTAGCCCACCCCCCTCCTACAACCCCTCCTGTAACCCTCAGTTTGTTCTCCATATTTATGAGTCTCTTCTGTTTTGTCCCCCTCCCTGTTTTTATATTATTTTTGTTTCCCTTCCCTTATGTTCATCTGTTTTGTCTCTTCAAGTCCTCATATGAGTGAAGTCATATGATATTTGTCTTTCTCTAATTTCACGTAGCATAATACCCTCCAGTTCCATCCACGTAGTTGCAAATGGCAAGATTTCATTCTTTTTGATTGCTGAGTAATACTCTATTGTATATATATATATCACATCTTCTTTATCCATTCATCCATCGATGGACATTTGGGCTCTTTCCATACTTTGGCTATTGCTGATAGTGCTGCTATAAACATGGGGGTGTATGTGTCCCTTCGAAACAGCACACCTGTATCCCGTGGATAAATGCCTAGTAGTGCAATTGCTGGGTCGTAGGGTAGTTCTATTTTTAGTCTTTTGAGGAACCTCCATACTGTTTTCCAGAGTGGCTGTACAAGCTTGCATTCCCATATCATCCTTATTTTAAAAATGAGGATGTTCTTCCAATGGAAAAAAGACAGTCTCTTTAACAAATGGTGCTGGGAGAACTGGACAGCAACATGCAGAAGGTTGAAACTAGACCACTTTCTCACACCATTCACAAAAATAAACTCAAAATGGATAAAGGACCTGAATGTGAGCCAGGAAACCATCAAAACCCTAGAGGAGAAAGCAGGAAAAGACCTCTCCGACCTCAGCCGTAGCAATTTCTTACTCGACACATCCCCAAAGGCAAGGGAATTAAAAGCAAAAGTGAATTACTGGGACCTTATGAAGATAAAAAGCTTCTGCACAGCAAAGGAAACAACCAACAAAACTAAAAGGCAACCAGCGGAATGGGAAAAGATATTTGCAAATGACATATCGGACAAAGGGCTAGTATCCAAAATCTATAAAAAGAGCTCACCAAACTCCACACTCGAAAAACAAATAACCCAGTGAAGAAATGGGCAGAAAACATGAATAGACACTTCTCTAAAGAAGACATCTGGATGGGCAACAGGCACATGAAAAGATGTTCAACGTCGCTCCTTATCAGGGAAATACAAATCAAAACCACACTCAGATATCACCTCACGCCAGTCAGAGTGGCCAAAATGAACAAATCGGGAGACTATAGATGCTGGAGAGGATGTGGAGAAACGGGAACCCTCTTGCACTGTTGGTGGGAATGCAAATTGGTGCAGCCACTCTGGAAAGCAGTGTGGAGGTTCCTCAGAAAATTAAAAATAGACCTACCCTATGACCCAGCAACAGCACTGCTAGGAATTTATCCAAGGGATACAGGAGTACTGATGCATAGGGGCACTTGTACCCCAATGTTTATAGCAGCACTCTCAACAATAGCCAAATTATGGAAAGAGCCTAAATGTCCATCAACTGATGAATGGATAAAGAAATTGTGGTTTATATACACAATGGAATACTACGTGGCAATGAGAAAGAATGAAATATGGCCTTTTGTAGCAACGTGGATGGAACTGGAGAGTGTGATGCTAAGTGAAATAAGCCATACAGAGAAAGACAGATACCATATGGTTTCACTCTTATGTGGATCCTGAGAAACGTAACAGAAACCCATGGGGGAGGGGAAGGAAAAAAAAAAAAAAAAAAAAAAAGAGGTTAGAGTGGGAGAGAGCCAAAGCATAAGAGACTGTTAAAAACTGAGAACAAACTGAGGGTTGATGGGGGGTGGGAGGGAGGGGAGGGTGGGTGATGGGTATTGAGGAGGGCACCTTTTGGGATGAGCACTGGGTGTTGTATGGAAACCAGTTTGACAATAAATTTCATATATTAAAAAAAAAAATGAGGATGTTCATATGTGAAATTTAAGACACAAAACAGATGAACATATAGGACGGTGGGAGAGAGCAGAGAGGAAAGCAAATCACAAGAGACTCTTAACAACAGAGAACTGAGGGTTGATGGAGGGAGGTGGGTGGGGATGGGCTAGATGGACGATGGGTATTGAGGAGGGCACTTGCGATAATGAGCACTGGGTGATGTATGTAAGGGATGAATCACTGAATTCTACTCCTGAAACCAATACTGCACTGTATGTTGATTAAAATTTAAATTAAAAAATATGTAAGTAATAAAGAAATAAAACAAGGACACTAAGTATTTTCAGAGTAGTTCTGTTTTCTAATTTTGCTAAGTTAATACGCAACACATGCTATATAACAGATATTGTTTTGGACATCAGGCTATAAGCTCTATGGAGGCAGGGCCATGACTGTTTTGCCCACAATGCTTTCCTTAACGCCTAGAATATGCCTATTTGTTAGCTGACTGAATAAATAAGAAGGTGACTATGAAGACAGAATACTGTAGTCTTTGATAGTCTAAGGATTTAGAACTTTTGGAAAAATTCCAATGAGTTTAGTTTCTGATGACCTTGACATGGCTGACTCCTGGCTTTTAGAAATTGACTTATTTAGTGGTACACACTAAATTCTGAAATGGTCAGTGACACAATCTGTGACTGTCATTCTGATTATTTGGGCTACTTTGGGGATTCAGAAATAAAGTTTTGCATATCTCTCTATTCACTATTTTTTTCTCTATATAAAAATCTATACTAAGTCTATTTGTGTTTTTCTTTTTCTGCAAAAACAAAAGAACCCTTGCATTTTAGCTTTCTTGAAGTTTCTGCTTGAAAATGCTTCCTATTCTCCAAACACAAAATTCCAGTATCAGATTCATTGTTTTTATATTATTATGTAAAACTTCTCAGCATTCTTAGTTGTAATGGAAATTATTGCTTATACCCAGTCTCTTTGTACAAAGGGATCAGAGCAGCTTGTAACTAAAGCACATACAATAAAATAAAGTAGAAATGGAAATGAAGATTGAGACACAGAAGATAACATTATGGGCCGTAACAGATGAACACAGTTACTGATTTTGGCATTGACTTCTACATCAATGGAAGGTAAAATTCAAGAACTATGACCAGTTATAATACATGGGAAGGACAAAGAATGCTAGCTCTTTATAGGAAACACATTATTTCCTGGCACAAAAATTTAAAAGCAATATATGTGGCAATTTCTAGGGGAGGTGCCATGATATAATAAAAAATACCATCAACATATCATAAAACAGAAAAGGGGTGAAGAGACTTTTAAGGCCTCATGGAGCTAAGTTGGCAGTAAGGTCTTTTTTGCTAGGATTGCTCTAATAAGACACATGAAAAATGTTGTTCCTAGTGCTTGGAGTTTCCAATCATTCTTTTTCGCTTTCATTAAAAACAGTAAAATTATAGAAAAATTTAAAATAGATCATCCTATTGCTCTAAGATTTTGTTTTTGTTTTACGTAATCTCTAGGCCCAATGTGGAGGTCAAACTCAGGAACCCACAATCAAGAGCCGCAGGTTCTACCAACTGAGCCAGTCAGGGGCCCCTCTAAGATTGTTCTTTAAATTTTTGCTTTTCCTTTCCAACTTCAGAGGCTCTCAATTTTAGCTTCTGATTAGAATCAGTATTATTATTATTATTTAAAAAAAATTTTTTTTAAGGTTTATTTATTTTTGAGACAGAGAGAGACAGAGCATGAACAGGGAAGAGCAGAGAGAGAGGGAGACACAGAATCTGAAATGGGCTCCAGGCTCTGAGCTGTCAGCACAGAGCCCGACGCAGAGCTCGAACTCACGGACCGTGAGATCATGACCTGAGCCGAAGTTGGATGCTTAACCGACCAAGCCACCCAGGCACCCCTAGAATCAGTATTATTAAAAATACTTAGGCCTAGGCACCACCTCTACAGAATTTAATTCAGTTTGCCTTGAGCCTAGGCCCTCTTTCAATAGGTTTTTAAGTTCTACAGGTAATGCTAATTATGCATCCAGAATGAGACCCACACATGACCTCAGCATACTCCTCTGCATTCCCTGAGCCTGGGCTCTTTCCACTTTGGAGAATGGCTTATGGGTTTCTACCTGTGCCTTCCTCTGGAAGGTCCTTAATTCAATGGACTCAGGACTCTGGGAAGAGCCGGAAAAGGCTCTGGGGAGATTGTGAACAGAATCCACTTGGGTGCAATCCATGTAGAGCTCTACAGAGCCAGTCCCTCGCCGCAAGTTGGTGAGTCTCAGGAGGACCCTGTGCCGCCTGCCATCAGCCAGATGCAGGTTGTTGAAAACCACCAAATGAATCCTCCCATCGTTCTTCAGGTAACGGAGTACAGCTGGAACCAAGCACATATCAACCAAGGATGAGAAAAGGATGAGAAAGGGCAAGTCTCTGGTAAACAGCCTGTAGGTCACAAGGCTGGGTTACTAGAAAGAATGCAAGCAAGTTGGAACCATAAATATTCAACACATTGTGTGCCAGGCATTATTCTAGACACTTGTAACCCACTCTGTTGTTGAGGATGCTTTGTGCTCATGGAAAGACAGACACTAAGTAGCACATCTGAAAACAAACAATTTCAGACAGTGATAAGTACAATAAACAAGCAGAATCCATCAAAAGTCAATTGAAATCCAAATAAGCTCCTGAACGCATAAATCCATTAATTCACCAATTCATTTATTAAGCACTACAATGGAGCTGGGTGCCGCCCTTAGTTGCTTTCAACACTTAATTTCTATTCACTGCAACCCTATCAAAGTGGAATAACTCCAGATGACAAAAGTGAACGTCAGGTAAGTGAAGGAACTTACACAAGGACACCTAAGTGGCAAGACTAGAATTTGAAACTGAGAGGAGGGCACCTGTTGGGATGAGCACTGGGTGTTGTATGGAAGCCAATTTGACAATAAATTTCATATATTGAAAAAAAAAAAGTAAAAAAAAAAAAAGAAACTGAGTGGTTTATTTCATGACTAAAGGAATGTGAACTATGGCTAGGCCTTTGTAAACATATATTGAATGGAGTATTATCTGTCATACTGTCCCTCTGCAACCCATCTTCAATTTAACAATGCTCAGAAAACCTAAGGTATCCATGGTTGCAAAAGAAGGACTAAGAAGAAGATCTACTATCTTATTTTCTGTTTGATTTTTTCTTTTTTTATGTAGGTAGCTATCTATTCACATATATCCTTAAGCTCAAGCATTTCCACTTCTTGTTAAATAAAAATTCTTACAAACTTTAAGATTCTGGTTTTCTGTCTTGCTTTTTACTCCATTACTTTCTTGAATTTATTGAGCCCTGAGCTGAAATCTGTTCAGCTGAGCCTTTGGGAGTTAAAGCCCATCGGGTGAGGTTTGCTCTAAGGACCCAAGTTTGGTCTTGGGAGCAAACCGATTTGCTTCTAAGGGCTTAGTGAGTCGACCCAAGAACACCTCCAAATTCATCCATAGGTACCATTGCCAAACTACAGTTCGTTGCCAGAAATAATCATTTCAGGAATATGTAAGAAACATTTGGTACAACATATATGCATAAAAAGAGAGGGTGCACTAGCTACTTTAATTTTAGTGTAATCATGAAATGGAATACTATGGAATAGGCACACATTAAAAACACAGACAGAGTCCTGGTATTTTGTGGAGTGAGAAACGCGTTGAGTCACAGTATAATTTCGTTCAGAAAAAAATATACAGAAATTTAGAAGGAAATATGTCAACTTTAATACGGTCATTGGTGGGTGCTTGGATGATGTTTTCCTCTTGCTCATCCTCATTGTCTAATTTTTTTCACAAGAAACATGCGTTATAGTATACAAAAAAAAATTAAGAAGAAGTGAATTACGTACATATACCCAGACTGTGCTGCTGTCAAGCTGTATGATTTGTAGCAAGTAACTTGGACTATTTTTCCACAGGTACCTTTTCTGAAGAGTGTAAATGCCAACTTGGTGCCTCCCCGTGGAGTAACCAGCCTGTTGATGTTGTAGTACTGCCAGAAAAAATAGTCACCACTATGAAACTTTCAGGATTTATTTGAAGACTTCCTCCAAATGTATAAGGCTGTCTAGGTGGATATTCCCACTGCTTCTAAAATCTGCCCAGATCTGTTTTTCCATTTGACCATGACTGGAGAGGGCCAGATAGCCTTAGGTTCTGTGATATGCAGAGATGCCAGGAGGAGTAAGGAGATCTTCTCTTAGGCCTATGTGCTCACCACCACTCGCTTACCAAGAGAAAACAATTGGTAAGACCTGGCAGGACAGACTGGCTAAAAGACCTTTCTCTGACTCTAATACAAAACATAGTATTTTATATATGGTGGTATGAAGAGAAAGAGTGGGAAGGAAGAAAGTAGACATGAGTAGACATTCTCGAGGCATTATAAATATGGGATACGCCAGAATTTTTACCTATTTAATGTTGTTCAGAATTTAAACAATAACTGCACAGCTGGAAATTGAAGGCATATATGGTAACCAAAAGAGGGAGAAAATTGATCAAAACCTATAGACTAATTCAACTTTTCAGAGCTCATTTCTTTACTGTTTTGAGCAGTTTTACAAACACCTGGAGTTTTACAGGCCAGTGAGAATACCACTTGGGCCACCAAACTTCAATTAGGTCATAGACATGTATACTCAACATCTCCTTATTCTCTTCACACCACAACCTCAGTGCCTCAAATTAACAGTTGAAGAGGATACACACAGTGGCTTAAAACAGATAGCCTTGGTTTTCTTCCTCAAACTGAGATTTCTGTGGAATTCAAAGGAAACATATTTTCATGGGCATCTTGCCTGCTTTTAACAGGCTTTCCAGGGCATGTGGGCCATGATTTATTTTCATAACTGAATCACTAAGTTTAATTTTATAAATAGTACCCAGTGGAGCACTTTACACATAGCAGGTGCACATTAAATGTTGTGAACATGAACTTTCAATGAATAATAAAATGATTGCATGGAAAGCGTTCCATATATAAATTATGAAGTTTAGAGAGGGGCAATTCAATATCTACTGCAGAGAGCAAAACCTACTGTTGTGCTCATGCTGTTATTTAAGGGGATTCTATACTTCTGCCTGGCTTTGTGTTGCAGTGCAGTGCTGAAATGACAAATTCCTCATGCTCCTAGATCTTGTGACAATGGCAAGAGGAAACAAAAGGAAAAGAAGAATCACGGAAATTTCCATCTTCAAAACGTCCGTTAGCAGAAAAATTATCAAGTGCTTTGACATTTACCATTCTTCATATTTGATCCAGTGATTCTCATTTCTCTTATGGCTTCCATTTTTCATTTTTCTTTTTTATTGCAAAGTAAGGAGTTTCAATGCTTCAGTGCTTCAATACTTATTTTATCTTCAGAGCAGTAAGACTACCCCAGAGGGCAGACAGGCACCTGCTCAGGAAACTCACTGTTGTCACATCAGTCACACTGAGTTGAGACACGTTCTAAAGCTCTGGCTCTAGGAGCTTGCAGCCTGCGGGGTGGAAGTTTCTCCGACCTTCTCCAGAGACAGCACCGCTGGAGCAGGAGAGGGCAGACATAGTTGCCTCCCTCTCTCCGGCCCCCTTTTCCAGTGTTCACCTTGCCCTATCTTAATGCAACACACATACACACAGTAGAGAGAGCAAAATGGAGCAGAGATACTACAGAGGTAATAACATAATCAGGTTCCCCCCTCCAGGAGGGGTGCAAAGCCAGTCCCCTGAAGCTGCTAAGAGTGGTCTTCTCCTGGGTCAACCACACCTCTGTCCATCACCACCTCCAGGAACACCACACTCAGGAAAACAGTCATCGGTACAGCTTTGTTTCTTCAGCTGCGGCACACTGCGTTCTCTTATTCCCTCTTCACTCACCACTAGCTGAAACCAGTTTGGTGATAACTGCCTGAAAACCGCACGTCTTCAAACGGTGTTGCTGTCTCCACTCTGTTCTGTCGCTGGCTTTGTCCACCACATTCCTGCCTCACGTTCCCACCAAAAGCTTCTCTCTGCACAATTTATCTAGACCGACAGCTTGAGCTCCTTAAAGGACTCTTCTGACCAAGTTATTGCCTTCTCAAAGCCGCACACAGGCAAGCAACTGAAATCTTTTAATAGCTCCCTAGTGGTTCCTAAATAACATCTAACCTCCTGATCCCAGGACTAGCTGCAACCTTCCCCCTGCCTTCATTACCCAGCCAAGCTGAACAACCCGTATTAGGTTTTCCCTCTGTGTGGAGTGCCCTCTGCTCCATCGCTTTCTTTCCTGATCCATCACGGCTACTCATCTGAAACCAAGATCCAGCTCAAATGCACCTGACTTCCCGAAGTCTTCCTTCTTCCCAATGGCTGGCAGCTGTCTTCATTCCTAGTCCTGTAACACTTTGTCGGGACTTTTCCAGCTGTACTTTTCCAGGACTCAGAGTCCAGTTTTGGCTCAGATACCTAATAGCTATGTGACCCTGGGCCTGTTAATTTTGCTAGGTGTCCATTTCTTAAACTATTAAATGCAGCTAAGATGAGTTTTCCTTTCTATCTCTTTTGGTTTTCAGTGGTGGTCAAATAAGAAAATACAAAAACTACCAACTGCTATGCAAATGTAGGTATTAGTGTTATCTATTTGTATTTATTTCTTATCTTCACTACTAGAGCATAAAGTCTGGGGCCAGGATTCTAATTTTTATCAATTTTCTCACATACCATAGCATCTGAAAACACAAAATACAGCTATTTATTGGATGAAAAATAGATAGAGTATTCATGTATCCACTCTGATTTTTTTTTTAACCCACAATCTCTTAAACAACATGAGGGGCAGTTTCTACTGGTTTATTTATTTATTTTTTTGTTTACAAATCCTTTCCTTCTAAACTTAGCATCTTTGTATCCCAGACAATTTGGGGCTTGATTTTATAGCTCCATTTACATGCCTGGCTACCCTCTTGACACAGAAACCACGTAACTTAGCCTGATTAAATACCATCTCCGCGACTGGCAAAAGATGAAAAAGCAAACCCAAGCAATGACGATGTGAAATACTGCTTTCTTGGAAAAGAATTTTCAAAGGGTGCTTTTCGGAACAGTGGACTTGGTAGTCAAAAATATTATGATGTACTGAATGTCAGAGCAATGAAGTAGGGCGCCAGCTTTAAAGAACTGGAAATGATAATATTTTGTCTGCCTGGGCAAAAGAGTTCAGAGTGACCTGGCCCGCAGGCAGCAAACTCGTGAAGCCGTAGTCCGGGGCTTTCTGCTTTGCTTGGCAAATGGCTTTGCTCTTTGGCACTTTTCAATATTTGATGAAAGCCATTGCTGTCAACCTTTCCTCTTCTTTTAAAATAATTGCACATTAAAAAAAAAGTCTTCTTGCCATTAATGTCTCTTGTGATGGATATTCTTGTTTGCCTTTGCTTATTTATCTTCATGCCCTATACACTGAGTCTTTGTAACTTTAGTGCTTTGGAAATACATATAAAAGGTAAGCCATCAAATTGCTTTTCCTGAAAGTACCCTGGGTGACTCCCAAGTGGGATGAATGCCGTGTGGAGGTTTTGAAATTTTCTTATAGCAGTTTGAACAAATGTAAAGTACACAGAGTACATGTATATATACACACACACACACACACACACACACCCTGCAAAGAAACCATCCAGTGAAAGGAAGCGCAGTAATTATATTAAACATCTGCAGAGGGCTTGATATTTTGAGAAGTTATGAGATTCCTCAAGTGTGCAACTGTCTGGTAAGTGACAAAAGCTGTTGAGTGCACACGAAGTCCCAAGGTCATCTTATAGGAGGGAGTTCCAAAGCAATTCCTTAAGCACCCATGGAATCTTCTGGTCTTAGCAGAGCCACAGAATATGAACACTGTAAGTTATCTAGCTCTATTTCCCATTTCACAAATCCCTTCAATAAAAGTTTAGCTTCTACCAGCACATTTCCAGGAACAAGGAACTAATTACTTTGTAGGGAAACCCATTTCACTTTTGGATTGCTCTCCAAGATTTTCCTAATACAGAACCAATATCTGTTGTTCCCTCTGACTTCCACCAATGAGTCCTAACTGTGCTCTTCAGAACTATAGACAGATTTAGTCTTATCCTTAATTCAAATGATATTCTTCAAATATTTTAAGGCAACTTTCATCTCTCTCATGTCTTCTATTTGGCTCCTTTATTTCTCCAGATCCTTTAACATTTTTATTTGTGATGTCATAAAAAATGAGGTCCAAAGGGCTGTTGTTTTGGGGACTCTCCTCAAGGTAATCTCTGACTTGAGAGTGTCCTTGTGTCATGTGTCCTGAATGAGTACGGTGGGACTATTAGCTCCTTTAATCCAGCCACATGAATGCATTAATGAAGTCTAAAATTTAAGGAGATTTTTTTTAAATGATGACAGGTGATATGTATTTTTTTTTAATTTTTATTTTTAGAGAAAGCATGCAAGTGAGGGAGAAGGGTAGAGGAGGAGAATCCCAAGTAGGCTCCTTGCTCAGGGCAGAGCCTGAGATGGGGTTAGATCCCACAACCCTGGTATCATGACCTGAACTGAAATCAAGAGTCAGACACTCAACCAACTCACCCAGGCACCCCTTAAGAAGATTTAAAAAACTGTTGCATTAATGCATCTGCTAATTCATTCATTCATTCATTCAGCAAACATTTCTAAACAACTACTAAGTGTCAGGCACTGTGCTCAACACTAGTTGGTTCTTAATGTTGACTAGGCCTCTGAGGATAGTTCTCCCACAGCCTGTACTTGGGCAATTTACTTTTCACCCCTAGGTGATGGATTTACATTTGTTATTGTTAAATTTCCTATGATTGTGGCATATGTGGCAGACTGGTAGGACCTTGTTAAACTTGATGATGGCATCCAACATGTTCAATGGTCTTCTCTAGCTATGTGCCATTTTCAGACATGATAAAATACTATTTATGCCTTCACCTAAGTCACTGATATGCTGAACAGTTCAATGCCCAAGACAGAGCCTTGTCAAAAACCACTAGATTTGCTGTAAAACAACTTACTAACCCCTAATAGTACTATTTATCTAGCTTATTCTTTTTTATACTCTCCAGAAATGTATAATGAGTGGCTTCAAAAAATTCTTTTCAGATATCAAGATACATTATGCTCACAGCATCTTTTTGATCTCTCAGCTTAGAAACTACTTTAAAAAAAGTTTGGCATGACTTATTTTTAGTGAACTCATTTTCTTTTAAATAATCCCAGCTCTTTCTTTTCCAGGTAATCCCAAGATACAAGAGTAGTAATATAATCCTCCAGGAGTTCGTCCTAAAGCTCACTACTATTCTTTCCATTTTCTATACATGACCATTTTAAAACCAAGCAATTCAAAGGCACCTCATAGGAATACAGTGAAGATCACAAGAGATAATGAGGTTTGAGCCTTTAGAACACTCTTGGGACACTGGATGGGCACATAAATATTATTATTAATGTTTGAGGCACCTCATTGTCCCCCTTCATTACTGGGTTCAAAATTCTAATTTTTTTAGTGGGGGGAGGGGCAGTGGAAGAGGGAGAATCTTAAGCAGACTCCATGGCCAGTGGAGAGCCTGATATGGGGCTCGATTTCAAAAACCATGAGATCACGACCTGAGCTGAAATCAAGAGTTGGACACCTAACCGACTAAGCCACCCAGGTGCCCCCAGAATTCTAGTTTTGAAACTCATCTAGCTCTCTTATACTGTGTTTCTCTTTAGCCCACAGACTTCTCTGTGAACCATTACTCTGAACTATTTGACATGTCCTATCTTAATGCTAAGGAGCTTGACTGCAGTTATTACTGCAAATTCTTGGGGTTCCCTTCATTTCCACAGCACCAAGTTGTTCTTTTAAAAAAAAATTTTAATGTTTATTTATCTTTGAGAGACAGATTGTGAGCAGGAGGAGGGCAGAGAGACAGGGAGACACAAAATCCTAAGCAGGCTCCAGGCTCTGAGCTGTCAGCACAGAGCCCAACATGGGACTTGAACCTATGAACCGTGAGATCATGACCTGAGCCAAAGTCGGACATTAAACCGACCGAGCCACCCAGGCACCCCCTAAGTTGTTCTTCTGTGGCAAACAAACTAAGACTAAAGAAGCAGTTCTTATTGTTTTTTTCTGAAAGGTGAAGGTCTCATCAAGGCAAGCCAAGAGTTCACCAAATCCTCTCTGGAAGACAGTCCCCTAAAAAAACAGAGATCTTTCTCTTCCTCTTCTTTCTACCTATCTTATAGAAGCATATGGAAGAACCTGAAATTTTTATTGAGCTTCACAGTCTATAAAAAGTATACTTATATAATTCAGCTCTTGCAATCAATCAACCCCACTGTAGAGACAGTAAACCAAGGCTAAGCACTTCAGAGACATATTCATGGGGACAGAGCTGTTAAGAGATTTAACTGTGACTCAAACTCAAAATCCTAACTGGAAGGTTGCTTCTATGCCAGATACAAGAAAAATATCAACCAGATCTTCTGTACAGCCAGGTGATTTCTGTAGAACGCTTATTTCTACCAAGATTGCACCACCTGTATTACTAACAATCTGATAGATCATTTATATCAGAAATAGTCCATTTCCCTTATGTCCTCCTCCAAATGGTCTTCAAAACTCATTAATGCATTTGAGCCAGAACTATTATGCGCCAGACATTGTATAGTTCCAGAATTTTCACAACAGTATATATCTTCTTTAATAAACAAGGCTACTCTTCACAGCCTCCATTTATTCTATTCACTTTGCTCATGAGCTACTTTATGTACAAGGCACTGTGCTAGAGGCTACAAAAGACACAAAGGTGAGTTCAGGGATGCTCAGTTCCTGCTTTGAGGGAGCTTACAACCTACTGGAGAGAAGAATTCAAGAACAAGGCAAACTAAGATTAGTACCTTCTGTAGAAATCGTAATAAAAGATGTCAGAAAGAATTTGAGAACGGTCTTGCATCTTTAGGATTTTGGTATCTGTATATGATGCAGGAAAGGTACCAGTGGGGAGCAAAGGACAAGAGTAAAAGGATAGAAAAGGACAGACAGCATGAGTGGGCCCAGGAAATGGTAACTAGTCCATCTAGCTCAAGCACAGGCTGCATGGAGGGTTGGAATAAGGGATAAATTGCAAACGCTGGTTGCGAGATCATGCCACAGAAAGTTCTGACAGCTCAGCAGGGACATCTGTATCTTATTCAGTTTGGAATGGGAAGCTACTAAAGGTTTCTGCCATCCAGCCTAACTCCATCCAAGTTATGCTTATGAACGATAATGAGGCAGCCATGCAAAGGCTGACTTGTAGAAGCAGGGAGCTCATTGGCCAACTTGTGCTTCACATTCTTCACGCAATACACTTCACTTTACTGTAGGAGCTCATCTAGATCCCTAGACAGTGACTGGGGTTCACCTTCAAGGTAGATGATTCTCCTCGACCCTCCAGGTCAGGCCTGCACGGCCACTATCAAATACCTCGACAGGGAGTCACAATCACAACCCCGTCTCTTCCATGGAGCTGATGGACCCAGTCACTTCTCCTTCTTGTTCCAGTCTGAAGGCTACTGCTCCTTCACAGAACCTTCAGATTCACCGTGTTGGCAACTCTCTATACTTTTTTCTATTGCTCCAGTGAAAATTCTCTATGTCAAGTTCGTCCACTCTCCAAACTCTGGTATAAATTCCTCTTTGTTTTCCTTTAATTTTCATTTTCTAACAAAATCCAGAAAGGTGGAGAGGTGTTCATCCAACCTTGGGGTCTTCTCCTCTAACATGGAGATCAGCTGGTGTTTACAGCTGAATCACATGACTGCTGGTTGTTCAAAGGAAGCACTAAAAACACCCTTACCTCTCCATCTTGCTATCTGGTGTTACCTCTGCCCATATAGAATCAACAAAAAGAATCCGTTCTGGGGAATGTGCTGCCTTGTGTTTCCAGGCAACACAGATTTTCCACAATGGGCTCACGCATACTGGACAATTGTGAAATGGAGGGGGGAGATTCAGTGAGGCTGAAAAGCTAGGAGCAGAGTTTTTCACTCCACAGAAGGCCCTTCTGTCACCAAGCTGAGACATGTCACCATGTCCCCAGACTCCCTTCGCTATTTGGGACCTCAACACAGCCCCTGACAGGCCCAAGGTACAGACAGAGAGAACACATATGAGTGGGGAGGGAAGGGGCAGGGGGGTGGTTGGGACTTGACATAAAAGGAATTAAAAACCCATTCCTTCCTGCTTTTAACTCTGTAGTCCTATGAAAGTTAAGAATTAGGAATTTCTGTCAGCTCCTAATATCTGAAAATTAAATGTTCAATCACAATTAGAATCTGATAGAGAGTCTGAAGCACTTGAAGTAAAGCAAAGTGAAATAAATATAACATCTAGCCAGAAGGACCAGTCCCCCCCTTTTTTTATTAAAATCATGAGGCAGCAGGAACACGTATCTGTCACATTCCTCAATAAGCAGGAACAGGTGTTGTCCCCAGGGCATGGGTGGAGGGGAAGGAGATGAAAAAATAGTGACCTGTTTCTTTGAGAATCATTTCTTAGTATTTGTAGTAACTCACTGTGACAATGAAACATTTGACAGCAAAGCAACCAAACAGATGACAGACCTGTGTAAACTGGGATGAAACAGGTGGAAAAGAACGATGTTCATTTAGTTCTAGTGACTGAGGTATGTTCTCTGCATCAAGTCCAGGGAAGTTCTTGCAGAGCTTGGAGTTAGGTCTGCTAAGCCACATACTTCCGAGGGAACAGAAGAATGGTGTGGGTGGCTGTTAGAGGCTGAATGTTTGTGTCCCTTCTCCCCCCCCGCCCCCAAATTCAGATGTTGAAGCTCTAACCCCTCAGTGTGGTGGTATTAGGCAGTGGGACTTTGGGAAGTAATTAGGTTTAAATTAGGTCATGAGGGTGGGACCCTCACGATGACATTAGTTTCCTTTTAAGGAAGTCAAGACAGAGAGCTTGCTCTCTTCACTGGCACACACTGAGGAGAGGCCATGGAAGGACATGGCAAGAAGGTGGCAGGACCCAGGCTTTCTCCATGAACAAGAGCTGCTGGCACCTTGATCTTGGACTTCTCAGCCTCCAGTACTGTCAGAAATAAATGTCTCTTGTTTGACCACCTCGTCTATGGTATTTGTTCTAACAGCTTGAACTAAGTCAGTGGCCTAATGGTCCTGGGTCCTGTCCCTTCCCAAACTGGACTCAGAATAACAGGAGGTGGGACAATGTCAAAGGGCATTTTGGCCACAAACAATTCTTCATCCTCTCTCCAAATTATCAACTCATCCTCCCCAGACAGGTCAATGAACAATCAGAAGAATTTTGTATTGAAAACTGACATGAATGTTGGATCAGTATAAAATTGGAGGAGGGAACCATCTCAAGGCAAGAAGATCCCAAAGGTTCAAATAGGAAAAGAAGATTCTTAGGAAAATGATTTCTGCAAATGTGCTTACCTTTGTTTAAGCGTCCCATCACAGTGAATTCAAAATATTTGCTGCCATCAATGGAAGAGTAAAGGCCCAAGATGGTGGATGAACTTTTAGAATGCAGCTTGAAGGTGGAGATCACATAGACCTCATTCAAGGTGGGATCTGTCAGGATTGGCTGCAGAACAGCTGGGTTCAGCCTCTGGCTGGAAGATGGGAGAAGGTCAAAGACTAGGGAGAATGGAGAGAAAGGGATAATCAGTGAAAGAAGTTTGGGACAAACATTTTTTTGAGGGGACACAATTTGACAGTAAGATATAACGTACATGAACACTGTTACCATTTACATTGCTAAACTCACCAGTTCTTCCTTATCATTCTTACAGTGGCTGGACATTTGAACCAGAAAAAATACAGCACAATCATCATCACTAGGTCATGAACTCCCAAGAGAAGACTAAATTTGCAAACCGTAAATCACATTTGGCCCAAGAAGTGGCTCTGAAAAAGCCCACTAGGAAAAGCACTAAAGGCTACAAGGGAGACAGGTGAGAGCATGCAAGTCATTGTTTCTCTTATGTCTCTAAGTAGTAAATGCCTGCCCTAGGGTTCTCATGCATGCCCTGGACCAGAGCTGACTGTAGTTTTCTGGTCAGTGATAAATGATACCAGGCATGCAGCAGAAAGAATGGATGTGGTGGGACACAGTGTGTCAGCAAACAATTTGCTGTCTCTGTGAGACCCAAGTGTTCCCTTTGTGCATATATAGTTCTCCCATATTTCTCTGTTAAAAATCCTGATACATGGGTGCCTGGATGGCTCAGCCAGTAGAGTAGGAGACTCTTGGTGTCAGGGTTGTAAGTTCTAGCCCCAGGTTGGATGCATCTATCTTTTCTTTCTTTCTTTCTTTCTTTCTTTCTTTCTCTCTTTCTTTTTCTTTCTTTCTCTTTCTTGCTTTCTTTTTCTTTCTATCTATCTATCTATCTATCTAGAGATATAGATACATATACATATTTGTAATATTTTTGAGAGCTTTAAGAGTATACATCCAGAATTATTCAAAAGGCAAAGGCCAAATGGGTAATACTCACTAGAAGTTATTCAGTATTTTTGTTGGTTTATACTAATATTGTTTGAACAATTCCAAAGCCTACAGGAACTTCAGCCTCTAAAGCTGTTTTCTAGATACAATAATCTGGTTATGAAAAGGGTAATAGAATCCATAATTTATAAAAAGCTCTTACAAATTAATAAAATAAGCAATAGAAAAATGGACACAGCAGTCAGAGAAAGATAAGTATCATATGACTTCACTCATATGAGGACTTTAAGACACAGAACAGATGAACATAAGGGAAGGGAAGCCAAAATAATATAAAAACAGGGAGGGGGACAAAACAGAAGAGACACTTAAATATGGAGAACAAACAGAGGGTTACTGGAGGGGTTGTGGGAGGGGGGATGGGCTAAGTGGGTAAGGGACACTAAGGAATCTACTCCTGAAATCATCGTTGCACTATATGCTAACTAACTTAGATGTAATTAAAAAAAATAAAAAGAAAAAAATTTTTAAAAACAAGGAAAATGGGCACAGAACATGAAAAAGCAATTTACAGACAATTTACAGAAAAAGAGTTACAATGGCAAATAAGTATTTTGTGTGTGTGTGTGTGTGTGTGTATACACATTACTGTATCTAGAAAAAAAGGTTTAGAGGCTGAAGTTCCTGCAGGATGTGGTATGTACACACACACACACACACACACACACACACACACACACACACACTGTTCATATGCTTAACTAATGATGAAGGAATTGCTAACTTGAACAATAAGGTATTTTTCTCACCATCTGACTGTAAAAACAATTAATACAATGATACCCAAAGATATCCAAAGAAAATGGGAGAAAATCTAACTGGAAGAGGTGGAAAACCAAAGCCTTGTTAGCATAGCACTTTTTAATGAAAACATCAACTGTCCTTAGCAGAGAAAGAAGGGCTTGACAGAGACCAAAGAGATTTTAGCCATCCAAGCCATCCTGTAGCACTACAACTGTTCAACAAATTATTGTTTATAATATCAAAACACTGGATGCAACTTAAGGGTCCTTTATTAGAGCGCTTGATAAATAAACTTTAGTCCCTCCCGAAAGTGGATTATTATCTATAAAAAATAGTAATGCAGCTGAATACTTACAGATATGGAAGATGTTCATGATATAAAGAATTGAAAAAATCATAAAACTATACATGTAACATGACCCCACTTGAAATATATATTTCCAAATGAAAACATTTGAAAGACAACACAACAGAACCTAACATGAATAGTACCTATCTCTGGGTCATATAATTATACATTTATTTCCTTTTTTTTGCTTATGCAATTTTTTATTTTTATTTTTACAATGAACAGGTGTTACTTTTGTAATAAGAAAAAAATAAATAAAAGTTATAAAACAAACAGGCAAAACCCTAAGTACTCAAGAATTTCTACTCTTTAAGAAACTATCTGTCTTTATACTGGATATGTATTCTTTCCCATGTACTTAAGGACCTTACAAAATAATGTGTTTAATATTAGAAATACTGGAAAGCAAAACATCTATTATGTTCCTTCTAGGACTTCGCTTCCCCCCACCTCCACCCAAACATGAAGACTATTGCCTACTGTACTTCAAAAAGGAAACAGAATTTTTTAATTTCCAGAGAATTGCAAGCTTTACATTTCCATCAGTAAGAACAAGGGAAAATGAGACAATATGTCTAAAAGTTCCATTCAGGACAAGCCATCTGCCAATGTGTGTTCAAGGTATGGGAACTGCATTCAACACTAAACTCTTGCTATTCTGGAGTCTTGCTTTCACTAGGATTATGCACATGATTTAGCTCAAGCTAAATTTACCCTATTTCAATCTTCAAGGCTCATCTAACCCATTGGCTTCTCTCTCAAGAGGCAGAGTTGGGATTAGTTGGTAATGAGTTTGGAGAGTGTTTTGAAAAGGAAATGAGACACAATTTTCTATTAATGTTATTACATTTCATTAATAGTGCCACGATCTAAGCACAACCTTCTACTGTTAGAGGTGAAATTACTACTACGAATCAGTCCAACTACCACGGTATGACAATTGAATACATACCAATAAGACTAGCAAGGCAGCTCACAGGAGAAAGGATACAAATTATTATTCAGTTGAGCTGATGATGGTAAGACTAATTAATTCAATAAAACAATCTATCAGAAACTTAACTTAATCTGATAATCTACAGCAACTAAGTTAACCAGATAATTTAGGTAGTACAGCCTTATTCGGAGTCCTATGAAACAGGCAGCTCCAAGAAGCAGCAAAATCCAAACCTGCAGCACACCATGAGGCTGTGTGTTCACATGTCAGGAATTCATACAACACAAAATATTAACCCCTAAGTTTAAAACTGCCAAATCCTATGTACAATCAGAAAACTTTTGAATTGTTTTGAAAAGCTTCCTCTTTTTTTTTAATGTTCATTTATTTTTGAGTGGAGAAGGGACAGAGAGAATGAGAGAGACCGAGAATCAGAAGTGGGCTCCACGATGACAGCAGAGACCTGATGTGGGGCTTGAACTCACAAAGTTGAGATCATAACCTGAGCCAAAGTCGGACACTTAGCCAACTGAGCCACCCAGGCACCCCGAAAAGCTTCCTTTCTAACATCAAAAAGCAAAGGCAGCAGAAGCAAAAGCAAACAAGTGGGACTCCATCAAACTAAAAAGCTTCTGAATAGCAAAAGAAACCATCAACAAAATGAAATGACAACCTACTGAATGACAGAAAATATTGACAAATCATATCTGATAAGGGGTTATTATACAAACTATATAAAGAACTCCTAGAACTCAATAGCAAAAAAAGAATCTGATTTTTAAGTGGGCGGAAGATCTGAACAGATATTTTTTTCCAAAGAAAACATAGAGATGAGCACTGGGTGTTGTAGGTAAGCGATGAATCATGGGAATCTACTCCTGAAACCAAGGGCACACCGTATACACTGTATGTTAGCTAACTTGACAATAAATTATATTAAAAAGACATACAAGTGGCCAACAGGCACATGAGAAGATGTTCAACATCAGTAATCATCAGGGAAATTAAAACCACAATGAGTTATCACCTCACACCGGTTGGAATGGTTATTATCAAAGAGAAATACCAAGTGTTGGCAAGGATGTGGAGAAAAGGAAACTCTTGTGTACTGTTTGTGGGAATGTAAATTGGTGCAACCACTATGGAAAACAGTACGGAGGATCCTCAAAAAAACTAAAAATAGAACTACTTATGATCCAGCAATTCCACTTCTGGGTATTCATCCAAAAACCCTAAAAACACTACTTCAAAAAGATATATACAGGTTCATGTTCACTGAACCATTACGTACAATAGTCAAGATATGGAAACCATCAAGTGTCCATTAATAGATGAATAAAGAAGATGTGGTATATGTATATCATGGAAAATTATTTAACCTAGGAAAGGAATGAAATCTTGCCATTTGTGACAACATGGAGGGACCTTGAGGGCATTATGCTCAGTGAAATAAGTCAGACACAGAAAGACAGATACTGTATGATCTCATTTTCTATGCGGCAACTAAAACAACAAGCAGCCAAGCTCATATACAGTGAGCATACTGGTGGTGGGGGGGGGGGGGTAGGGGTGGAGGCAAGGGTGAAAAGTGTCAAAGGGTACCAACTTCCAGTTATAAAACCAATAGGTCATGGGATTTCAAGTATAGCATGCTGATTATAGTTAATAATACAGTATTGCATATTTGAAAGTTGCTAAGAGAGAAAACCCCAAAAGTTTCCATTGCAGAAAATCATTTTTTTTTGTAATGGCATATGGTGACAGATGTTAACTGGCTTTATTGTGGTGATCATTTCACAATGTATGCAATTTTGGAATCGTTATGTTTCATGTTCACCTGAAACTGATATATCCTTCTGTGCCAATTACACTTCAATTTTTAAAAAAAACTTTCTTACCTTCCTTGAAGAGAGGTCACAATGAATAAATACACACTATAGTATTTCAAATATTTCAAGGCAAACTAAATGCAGTGTATTATTACCTACCCCCTGAAACCACTATTCTGGTTGCCTGGTCTGAAATCAAAAGGAGTTATTTGGTGACATGCAAAGTTTAAATGGGTTATTACTGCAGTAGGAGAGGGAGGAATTGGAGACTTCCCTCAGAGGCATGCTTCACCCTGGGTTTGTGAGGAAGAACAACTTTCACTTCAACCTGTTGACTCCTTCCAGCTTTATTTCATGCCGCAGTAATAAGTCAACAGGTGAAGGTCATCACTGGATGGCCAGTCAGAGCCCTAACATCTTTTCTTGCTTAAGTAATTTCTTCCTTTTGACCTTTACAAAAAAAAAAAAAAAAAAAAAAAAAAAAATCAGTTTAAACTTAAGTGCATTCTGCCCAATGGTCATTTTCACCCCATTTCACACAGAGGTTTGAAGATTATTCAGCTGTCTTTTCAAAGTATTTATCGAATTTTTACCTCTAGAAGAGAAACACCGACTTCTTGGTCCTTCCTGCTCTATTCATCTCAGGAATCAAGAGATGATGCCGACTCCCAAAGATGGTTTTGGGGGCCAAAGAGCAGCAAAGAGCCAGTAGCCGGGCAAAGAGAGTAAAGCTGCGTGTGCCTTTCTCGGGAACTTCGCTCCTGCCGGGTCGGAGTTTAGGGGGCAAAGGCTTAGGGGATGGCCGGCCAGAGAGAACCGCAGGGGATACAACCTGGATTTCAGGATGTGTTAGAGGTCTAGCGAAGGGTGAGCTCTGAAATGAACTCCACTTCTTTGCATGGACTGAAAATAAGTTTCGAATCCCCTAAGATGTTGTTTAGGGAAGTGGTCTCATGGCCGGATAATGGTCTCTCAGAAAATGCTGTACTCTAATCGCCACTTCCAATCACAAAATGCTGGGACTCGGACCCCAGAGGGTCAGAGAAGTACCGACGGAGGCCCCGGGAGCCAAGGGCCAAGCAGCGCGCGGAGCTGGTCCCTCCTGTCGTCCAAGCGGAGCGTGAAGGAGGAACCCGGGGCTCGTCGCCCCCGCCCCGGCGCGAGCCCACTTACCCTGGGGGGTGGCCTGGGCGCCAGCCCCTAGCCACGGCTGCAGGGCCAGGTGCAGCAGGAGGAAGGCGGCTCCGCGCGGGGCCAGCATATTGGCTCTTCCTGCAGCCGCGGACGCCCGCGAGCGAGGCGGCTTGGCCGTGCCTCGGTGTCCCCAGCTGCGCGCTGACCCTCCGTCGGGCCCCGCGGGCGGCGCAGGTGCAGGGTGCGCGGGGCGCGGCCTCCGGGGCTGCCGTCGGGGGCGGTGCAGAGCTGAGCGCACTAGGAGCTGCCTCCGCCGAGGGCGCCGGGCTCTTTATGGTCTGGCCGGCCGGAGCCGGGGGAGGGCCGAGGCCGGGGCGGCCCCCTTGGCGGGGAAGCCGGTTCGCCGGGAAGAGAGGGGGCGGCCGAGCGGGGAGCGTGGGCGGCGGAGGGGACGGACTGCGTGTGGCGAGGGGAAGGAGACGCGGTCTAGCGGGACCTGGGCGGGCGAGGGTTCTTGGGAGAGAGCGGGGCAGCCAGGGCTGCTCTAGGCACACAGGACCGGGGAGAGATGAAGTGACCCTGTCCCCCCCCCCCCCCCCCCCTTTCCTCCTTCTGTTTTCTAAAAAGAATCGCGCTTGGAGAGGCTTTGTAACGCCCGTAGCCCGTCGTAGGTTCCCTTGAGAATGAACCCTGAAGACTCTCCTGCCTCCTAAAGCGGTCCAGACAGCAATTGGTTTCTTTTATTTCAAGCTTTTCTTGAGTGCCTCGGATGTTGAATATTTTTCCCATCAAGTTTTAAGACACGAACAGTGAACGTTGGAAAGTTTTGAGTTTTTAACGGAAATAAAACACATCTCAAGGAATCAATCCGGACAGAACCATTTATAGGAGGGCGGTTTATTTTCAGTCTGGTTTCCAAACACTCTTGCATGCCCACTTCTGTTGCGTCCTCCCAAAAGATTCCATGTGACAGTTTGAAGGTCTGGGAGCAGGGAGCATACCGAAAGAGAGGGAAGGAACATAAGGAATTCATCTCTCTCCTAAGCGAAGCCCCCTAGGATAATGCGGATTAACCAGAGGAAAAGATATTTCAGAACAATGGCAAAATGTTTCCCTGTTAGAGAATCTTGAGTAATGGAGAAGATCCAGCAAAGTATTTCTATCCCTGTCGTCATGTCTCAAAGAATGTCACTTGAAAGGTTAGTAAGCTATGTGCCACAAGCTGGAAGATGAACCCATCATCTTATTTTCAAGCTGTGCAAGAATAACCCTTCACCTTTATGATTCCAGCCATTGCTGGTGACCTGGAGATTTGCAAGCTATCTTAGGATATCGCTTCTCTTTGAGGTCTACCACAGTTCTGGGTTTTATTTAATGCCACATTACACTAACGCCACTCTCTGGAATGGGGTACCGCTTCTCTACATATGAGAGTGCACTGTAGCGAAAAAGGGCATGTGTTTCCAGCAATGTAACGGTAAACCAATGAAATGACTGAAGAATGTTCAAATCTTCAAACTGTCCCCGACAGTGGCCTGGGTGAGAGCGGTCTCCAGGTTCCCAACTTCTGCTAGAAGCAGAACAGCTTTGCCTATTTATGTCTTCTACAATGGACTTACACAATAACTGTAGTTATTTGGAGGCAGATCTTAGTTTTTAGTCATCTTCATTTAGTCACCTTTGCTAGGTGACCCCAATTCTTAGGAGACGGCCAGCAAAATAGCTTGCCCAGGTAGACACACAATAAATTTTGCTTGAAACTGGATGACTACTAAGGGTAATGGATCAACAAGAGAACCAAGTGACTTTCTGCTAGCCCAGCATACTTACAATCTAGTTTTGCTGCCAAAGAGCCTGGATGTTTATTAAACTATTCACTGGAGAATCTCACCCAGCTTTTTCTTTATGTCTTCCATAAGGGAGGAAGAGGAGGAACCAAGAGGAAAATCAATTATTTTTTATTATAATAAAATCCATTAAATTGGCTATGAAATCTATGATCAAGGAGGTGAAAAACTTAATCAGTTTCTTTTCTGTGCCACCTTATTAAAATATCTGTTGTTGCACTTATCACACTGGATTTTAATTTATCTTAATAACGCATTGTTGGGGAGCCTGGGTGGCTCGGTCGGTTAAGTGTCCGACTTCAGCTTGCGTCATGATCTCACAGTTCATGGGTTCGAGCCCCATGTCGGGCTCTGTGCTGACAGCCCAGAGCCTGGAGCCTGCTTCAAATCTGTGTCTCCCTCTCTCTCTGCCCCTCCCCTGCTCTCACTCTGTCTCTCTGTCTTTCAAAAATAAACATTACAAAAATAATAATGTATTGTTTATTTTACCCCAATATCAGACTATGAGCTCTCTAACACTCTTATTTATTTTTGTAGCCCCAATTGCAAGTATAGTGCCTAGCACCTACTGGTGAATAACTCACTGAACTGATTTTCCATCTTTCAGCAAAGTAGGTTATAAGAGGCTGTGATATGTTAGTAATCCATTTGTGAGAGAGGTTGCAAAAAACTGTCCCAGTTCTTTGTTCTTCCATCTACATATCTTTTGCCTTCCCACTATGATTCTCGGCTTGGTCATGTAACGTCCTTGGCCAATAGATTTTAGGAAATATGCCACATTCAGGAGCTTAAAAAGTATTTGTGTGATTGCACTTGCTTGCTTTTTCACGTCTACCTTTGCCATGATAGCATGGCTGTGCTAGCTTGTTGGAGGATGACAGACATGGAGCAGAGATGAGTCACCACAGTCATCCTAGGCAAAGCCACCTGAGATTAGCTGTCAGCTGACTCAGGTGAGTGAGCTCAGGCAAGATCAGCAGAGCTGTCTAGCCGACTCCAGACATGCGAATAAACGTTTATTTTTGGAGGTCATTAAGATTTTAGGATTGTTATGTAACTGACATAGTAGCAGTTACAGTAGGTAACTGATATACTAGGTGTCCTTCCATTTGTAACTGTTTAACACAGAATATAACATTTTTTATGTTTGCTCACAGCTTTCAATGTCTGCCACTCCCCTCCCCCTCAGCCCCATATCTGAGCAAGCCTGGGTGCTCCCTCCTTTGGTGCTGGCAGGAAGTTCCACTGTGCAAGCCCTAGACTATAGCCAGGAACCCTCACCCCAGCCTCACACCCTAACCACCACGAAAATCCCCAAACCATCTCCTTTCCCTGCTCTCTGAAGCCATCTTCACACAAGCTTGGGAGCCCATCCTACTCTCGCCAGAAAGCCTCACTATGTGGGTGATAAACTTTTTCAAACCCTTTGGCTACATGCGTGGCAACATCATCAGTCTCAATATCCAAACCTCATTTTGGATGTGGGGATACCCATCTGCTCCTACTCCTTCTGTTCTTTAGAAGTGCAAGAAGTTACTCATTACATACTGCTATTGGGCACAACGAAGCAGAAGTTTTGCATATTTGTTAATTGATATTTGAATAGGGTTATCATTAGTTATGCCAAGTTTTCCACTTGAATTCTTGAAGGGAATGGAAATGGGAAATAATGATTAATATGTAAAGAAAGCTTGGGGGCACCTGGGTGGCTCAGTCAGTTAAGCATCTGACTCTTGACTTCAGCTGAGGTCATGAGCTCAGGGTCACGAGGTCATGAGATGGGGCCGTGCGTCAAGCTCTGTGCTGAGCATGGAGCCTGCTTAGAATTCTCTGTCTCCCTCTCTCTCTCTGCCCCTCCCTCCCTCTCTCTCTCTCTCTCTCAAAAAATATAATAAAATAAAGATGGCTTAAAGGGAATATAGTTTACACCATGATGTGTGATAACATTTATGCCACAGCACAGGGAAATGCAGACTTTGGGTTACTATGTAGTTTAATGTTAATAACAAAGGAAGGTACTTGATTAAGTGACAGGAAAACAGCTTCTCTAGAAACTCATTAGCACAAATAAGGGTCTGTAAATTAGGTAGGGGGCTTTTGATTAGTGTGCAGTTAAAAGTAAAAAGCTTTTTTCCCCAGAAATTAAAAGATAGCAATTTAGGCACTGAAGATTAGTGAAGCGAAAAGAAATGTGTAAAATCACTCATTTTCAATCTCACTAAGAGTCTAAGTAGACTGTTAGAAAAACCTCTCATTAAGCTTCTTTAATATACTTTACTAAATGCTGTGTAAAAATTTCTTGGAAAAATGCAGTTGTGCAGACATTTATTACAAATAACTATGTCTACCCAACTTGAAGTCTAGGGAGAGTTTTGAAGCTAGCATTTCTTTTTTTTATTTTATTTTTTTTTTTAATTTTTTTTTTCAACTTTTTTTTTTTTTATTTATTTTTGGGACAGAGAGAGACAGAGCATGAACGGGGGAGGGGCAGAGAGAGAGGGAGACACAGAATCGGAAACAGGCTCCAGGCTCCGAGCCATCAGCCCAGAGCCCGACGCGGGGCTCGAACTCACGGACCGCGAGATCGTGACCTGGCTGAAGTCGGAGGCTTAACCGACTGCGCCACCCAGGCGCCCCGAAGCTAGCATTTCTTAAAGTAACTTGTCTCCTTCATTAAACAATACATTAATCCATCTGCATGGTAGTTTCTGCAATGTCAAGTGATAATAATGATTATTGTGCCAGGACAATACCAAATTTAGTGCCAGATGTCTAAATATATTTGCTAAGAAAATATGATGCAAAGTGCAATGAAATAATAGGACATAAAGAAAACTTGTAATAAATACTAAAATTCTATTCATTTGGATGTCAGGGGTTTAGAATTAGGGATAATTTGATTTGAATTGAAGTTTATCTATGGGAAAAAAAAAAGGTTTGTGAGCAAACAAATAGTATCACTTGAATTCCTGGGGACATGTTTAATCTAACTAAAAGAATGAACATATAAAGGATCTTAGTTAACTATCAATAGGAAAACTGGTATAACTAATTACAAATGAGCCTTAATGAGTTCATAAAAGAGTTGGATTAGATATACACAATTTTTCTAATTCCAAATTCTAAAATTATGTGGGTGTTGCTATCCAATCAGTGACAAAATTGTTAAGCTAGAAAGGATAGTTGCCTGTCAGGTATGAAATCTTAATTAGAGAGAGTTTGTTCTCGTTAATGTGATCAGTTTAGCAACAAATATTTACTATGTGTCCATCACTTAATATACTTAACAAATATTTATTGACAGTCTTCTAGAATGTGCCCAGCATGCTGTTAGACAATGCCATACAATGATGAATAAAACATAGTTCTTGATCTTCAGCTCACGGTTTACTCAGGAAACCAGATGATGTAAATAATATGATAAGATCTATAGTAGACACGTGTCCTAAGAAACAAGGAAATACTTAGGAGAAAGTAACTTGTAGTTAGAATTGGAAAAGACTTCCTAGAAGGGCTGGCTTTTCATTTGAATCATGAAGGATGAGAATCTCCATGTGACAAAGTAAGGGAAGAACACAACAAACAGGAAACGCATGTTATATGCAAGAGCATCAAGGGACATATCAAGACAATATCTGGGGTTCTGACCTTGGCAACTTGGTGGACTGTAGTGCCATCCACCAAGATATGACGGGGAGGTGATGATTTGTCTTGGCTGTATTGAGGTGAAGGCACCTTCAAGACATTCAAATGGAGCTATCCATTAGGCATTTAGTTTCATGAGTATGTAACTAGGAGAGAATTGGGTTGACATCATAAATTTATAGGTAGCAATATAGGTACCTATATAAGCCATAGGCATAGATAAGACTACCTAAGAAAAGTGTAAGATCAGGGAAGAACATTGATGAACACTACACTTCAGAGCCAGTAGAGAAGGAGAAACCAACAATAAAGAGAGAAAGATGTAAAAGAAGCTAAGGAAAGTGTAGTGTCAGGGAGGAATGGTAAACAGTATCAGCACTTTTGAGAGGTCAAGCAAGGTAAGGACTAAAAGACCGTGGTTGGGTTTATCAACCCAGAAGTCAATGGTGATACTGTTGAAAGCAGCTTGATGGAGTAGTGTGGGTGAAAGGAAGGCAGAGTAATGCCATCAATGAGTGAGGACCACAGAATAGGCAGTGGAGATAGTAAGGGTAACAATAAAAGTAAGGTAACTTTGAAAAAGCTTGCCTATGAAGTGGAAGGTGGAGATAGCGCAGTAACCATTGGGAGAAGTATGAATGTATTTTCATGTATTTTGAAGAGAGCTCCTGCTAGGGAGGGAGTCATTGATACATCATTTTTCGTAATCAAGGGGCACTAAAAGTATAACTAGCATCATGTATTGGTCTAGGATATTTGATATTTGATATTTTCTTTTAATTTAAATTTTAGTTAACATACAGCGCAATGTCGGTTTCAAGAGTAGAATTCAGTGATTCATCACTTACATACAACACCCAGTGCTCATCACAATAAGGGCTGTCTTTAGTACCCATCACCCACCTAACCTGTCTCCCATCCATCTCCCTCCATAAACCCATAGTTTGTTCTCTATTATTAACAGCCTCTTGTGGTTTGTTTCCCCTCTTTTCTACCCACCTCTTTCCATATGTTCATCTGTTTTGTTTCTTAAATTCAACATATGAGTGAAATTATATGGTGTTTGTCTTTCTATGATTGACTTATTTTGCTTAGCATAATATAGTCTAGCTCCATCCATGTCATTGCAAATGGCAAGACTTCATTCTTTTTGATGGCTGAGTAATATTCCATTGTATATGTATATACTATGTCTTCTTTATCCATTTATCAGTCGATGGACATTTGGGCTATGTCCATATTTTGGCTATTACTGATAATGTTACTATAAACATTGGGGTGCATGTACCCCTTCAAATATTTATTTTTGTATCCTTTGGGTAAATACCTAATCATGCAATTGCTGGATTGTATGGTAGTTCTTTTTTTTTTTTTTTGAGAAACCTCCATACTGTTCTCCAGAGTGGCTGCATCAGTTTGCATTCCCACCAGCAGTGCAAGAGGGTTCCCCTCTCTCTGCATCCTGGCCAACACCTGCTATTTGTGTTGTTAATTTTAGCCATTTGGACAGGTGTGAGGTCGTATCTCATCGTGGTTTATTTTTTTTAAAGGATGTTAGCATTTTATTTTTTTAAGTTTATTTATTTATTTTGAGAAAGAGTGCACACAAGTGGGGAAGGGGCTGAGAGAGGTAGAGAGAGAATTCGAAGCAGGCTCCACACCAACAGTGCAGAGCCATTACAGGGCTCGAACTATTAACCATGAGATCTTCACCTGAGCCAAAGTCGGATGCTTAAGCGACTGAGCCACCCAGCCATCATGGTTGTGATTTCTATTTCCCTGATGATAAGTGACATTGAGCATCTTTTTCATGTGTCTGTTAGCTATCTGGATGTCTTCTTTGGAAAAGTGTCTATTCCTATTTTCTGCCCATTTCTTAACTGGGTTATTTGTTTTTTGGGTGTTAAGTTTGTTAAGTTCTTTATAGATTTTGGATACTAACCCTTTATCTGATATGTCATTTGCAACTATCTTCTCCTATTCCATAGGCTACCTTTTAATTTTGTTGATTGTTTCCTTTGCTGTGCAGAAGTTTTTATATTGATGAAGTCCCAATAATTGATGTTTGCTTTTCTTTCCCTTGCCTTCAGTGACACGTCTAGTAAGAAGTTGCTGCAGCCGAGGTCATCAAGACAGCATGGTACTGGTGGCACAAAAACAGACATAAAGATCAATGGAACAGAATAGAGAATCCAGAAATGGACCCACAACTATATGGTCAACTCATCTTCGACAAAGCAGGAAAAAATATCTAATGGGAAAAAGACAGTCTCTTCAATAAATGGTGCTGGGAAAACTGGGCGGCGACATGAAGAAGAATGAACCTGGCCCACTTTTTTACACCATACACAAAAATGAATTCAATGTGCATGAAAGACCTAAATGTGAGACAGGAAAACATCAAAATCCTAGAGGAGAACACAGGCAGTAACTTCTTTGACCTCAAGCTTTGTATGTTAAGCTTTGTAACATAGCTTAAAATCCAGAATTGTGATGCCTCCAATTTTGTTTTTCATTTTTAGGATTGCTTTGGCTATTTGGAGTCCATACAAATTTGTTACATACAAATTTTAAGATTGTTTGTTCTAGCTCTGGGAGGAATTCTGGGGGTACTTTGATAGGGATGCATTAAATGTGTAGATTGCTTTAGATAGTATAGACATCTTAACAATGCTTGTTCTTCCAATCCATGAGTACGGAATTCTTTTCCATTTCTTTAGGTCTTCTTCAATTTATTTCACAAGTGTTCTATAGTTTTTAGAGTATAGATCTTTTACCTCTTTAGTTAGGTTTATTCCTAGGTTATCTTATTGTTTTGGTGCGATTGCAAATGGGATCGATTCTTTGATTTCTTTTTCTGCTACTTCGTTATTGGTATATAGGAATGCAACAGATTTCTGTACATCGATTTTATATCCCATGACTTTGTTGAATTCATGTATTGTTCTAGCAATTTTTGATGGAGTCTTTTGGGTTTTCCACATTTTCTAGATGTCATCTGCAAATAGTGACAGTTTAACTTCTTCCTTGCCAGTATGGATGCCTTTTATTTCTTTTTGTTGTCTGATTGCTGAAGGTAAGACTCCCAGTTCCATGTTAAATAGTAATGGCAAGAGTGGACATCTTTGTCTTGTTCCTGACCATAGGGGAAAGGGTCTCAGTTTTTCCCCATTGAGGATACTAGCTGTGGGTCTTTTGCTTGTGGTCTTTATAACGTTGAGGTATGTCCTATCTACTCCTAATTTGTTGAGGGTTTTTTATCAAGAATGGATGCTGTATTTTGTCAAATGCTTTTTCTGCATCTATTGACAGGATCATATGGTTCTTACCCTTTCTTTTATTAATGTGGTGTATCACACTGATTGATTTGCAAATATTAAACCGGCCCTGCAGCCCAGGAATAAATCCCACTTGATCGTGGTGAATAATTCTTTTAATGTACTGTTGAATTTAATTTGCTAATATCTTGTTGAGAATTTTTCCACCCATATTCATCAGGGATATTGGCCTGTAATTCTCCTTTTTTAGTGGGATCTTTGTCTGGTTTTGGAACCAAGGTAATGCTAGCTTCATAGAATGATTATTTCTATTTTTGAAACAGTTTGAGAAGAATAGTTATTAGTTCTTCTTTAAATGTCTGATAGAATTCCCCTGGGAAGCCATCTGTCCCAGGACTCTTGTTTGTTGGGAGAGTTTTGATTACTGATTCAGTTTCTTTGCTGGTTATTGGTCTGTTCAAATTTTCTATTTCTTCCTGTTGCAGTTTTGGTAGTTTGTGAATTTCTAGGAATTTGTCTATTTCTTCCAGATTGTCCAGTTTGTTGGCATATAATTTTTCACAGTATTCTCTCGTAATTATTTGTATTTCTGTGGTGTTGGTGGTGATCTCTCCTCTTTCATTTGTTGATTTTATCTATTGGGATCCTTTCTCTTTTCTTTTTGGTAAGTCTAGCTAGGGGGTTATCAATTTTGTTTATTCACAAAGAACCAGTTCTTAGTTTCACTGATCTGTTCTACTGTTTTTTATTTTTGGTTTCTATATCATTATTTCTGTTCTAATTAAAAAAAAAATTTTTTTAATCTTTATTTTTGAGAGAGAGAGACAGAGCGTGAGCAGGGGAGGAACAGAGAGAGAAGGAGACACAGAATCGGAAGCAGGCTCCAGGGTGTGAGCTGTCAGCACAGAGCCCGCCGCGGGGCTCAAACCCACGAACTGGGAGATCATGACCTGAGCCGAAATCAGATGCTTAACCGACTGAGCCACCCAGGTGCCCCTATTTCTGCTCTAATCTTTATTATTTCCCTTCTTCTGCTGGCTTTAGGCTTTATTTGCTATTCCTTTTCTAGCTCCTTTAGGTGTAAGGTTAGGTTGTGTATTTGGGACCTTTCTTGCTTCTTGAGATAGGCCTGAATTGCAATGCACATCCCTCTTAGGACTACCTTTGCTGCATCCCAAAGGTTTTTGACTGTCATGTTTTCATTTGTATTTGCTCCCATGTATTTTAAAAAATTTCTTCTTTAATTTCCTGGTTAGCCCATTCATTCTCTAGTTCAATGTTCTTCAACCTCCATGTATTTGAGAGCTTTACAAAATTTTTCTTGGGGTTGAGTTCAAGTTTCATAGCATTATGATCTAAAAATATGCATGGTATGATCTTGATCTTTTTGTGCTTGTTGAGGGCTGATTTGTGACCCAGTATGTGATCTATTCTGGAGAATGTTCCATGTGCACTCAAAAAGAATGTGTATTCTGCTGCTTTAGGATGAAAGGTTCCGGATATATTAAGTCCATCTGGTCCAGTGTGTCATTCAAAGCCATTGTTTCCTTGTTGATCTTCTGCTTAGGTGATTTGTTATTGTTGTAAGTGGGATGTTAAAGTCACCTACTATTTTTGTATTATTATCAGTGAGTTTATGTTTATGATTAATCAATTTATATACTTGGACACTTCCAAGTTGGAGGCATAAATATTTACAGTTGTTAGATCTTTTTGATGGATAGACCTCTTAATTATGATATAGTGCCCTCTTCATTTCTTGTTACAGTCTTTCATTTAAAATCTAGTTTGTTTGACATATGACAAGCTGGCTACTCGAGCTTTCTTTTGACGCCCATTAGCATGATAGATAGTTCTCCATCCTCTTTCAATCTCAGTTGTCTCTGGGTCTGAAATGAGTCTCTTGGAGCACTTGGGTGGCTCCATTGGTTAAGCATCCAACTCGGAATTTCAACTCAGGTCATGGTCTCATGGTTTGTGAGATTGAGCCCCATGTCAGGCTCTGCAATGACAGCATGGAGCCTCCTTGGGATTCTCTCTTTCCCTCTCCCTCTCTCTCTCTCACTGTCCCTGGTGTGCTCTCTCTCAAAATAAATAAATAAACATTTTTGAAAAAGATTAAAATGAGTCTCTTGTAGGCAGCATACAGATGAATCTTGTTTTGTTTTGTTTTTTATCCATTCAATTTATGTCTTTTGACTGGAGCATTTAGTCCATTTACATTCAGAGTGATTACTTAAAGATATGAATTTAGTGCTATTGTGTTGCCTGTAGAGTTGGTGTTTCTAGTGATGCTCTCTGGTCCTTTCTAGTCTTTGATGCTTTTGATCTTTTTTTTTCCTCCACTCAAAGAGTTCCCCTTAAAATTTCTTGTAGGGCTATTTTAGTGGTCACAAACTTCTTTCATTTTTGTTTGTCTGGGAAACTCTTTATCTGTCCTTCTATTCTGAATGACCACCTTGCTGGATAGAGTACTCTTGGCTGCATATTTTTACCATTCAACACATTGAATATATCTTGCCACTCCTTTTTTCGTCCTGCCAAGTTTTTGTGGACCTGCTGTGAACCTGATCTGTCTTCCCTTGTAGATCAAGGACTTTTTTCCCCCTTGCTACTTTCGGGATTCTTTCCTTGTCTGTGTATTTTGTGATTTTGACTATGATATGTCTTGGTGATGGTGGCTTTTGTTGAATTTAATGGGAGTTCTCTGTGCTTCTTGGATTTTGATATCTGTGTCCTTCTCCAGATTAAGGAAGTTTTCACCTATAATTTGCTCACATACACCTTCTGCCCCTTTTTATCTCTTTCATCTTCTAGGACTCCTATGATACAAATGTTATTACATTTTAATAAATTGCTGAGTTTCCTATGTCTGCCTTCATGATCCCTGACCTCTTTCCCTCTTCTTTTCAGTTTCATTTTTTCCCATAATTTTATCATCTGTATTGCTAATTCACGCCTCTGTCTCATCCATCCTCGTTTTTATGGCCTCCATTTGGGTTTGCACCTCAGTTATAGCATTTTTTAAAAAACTTTAAAAAAACGTTATGTATTTATTTTGAGAGAGAGAGAGAGAGTAAGTGAGTGCAAGGGGGAGAGGGACAGAGAGAGAAGGAGAGAGAGGGAGAGAGAGGGAGAGAGAGAGAGAATCCCAAGCAGGCTTCAGGCTATCAGTGCATAGCCCAACTCAGGGCTCAATCCCACGACCCTGAGATCATGACCTGAGCTGAAATCAAGAGTTGGATGTCAAACCGACTGAGCTCCTCAGGTGCCCCTCGGTTATAGGATTTTTAATTTTGGCCAAACTAGATTTTAGTTCTTTTATCTCTGCAGGAAGGGACTCTCTGGTGTCTTCCATGATTTTTCGAAGCCCAGCTAGTCTCCTTATAATCATTGTTTTAAATTCTTCTCAGACATCTTACTTATATCTGCATGATTAAATACCTGGTCATCATTTCTTCCTATTCTTTCTTTTGAGGTGAATTCCTCCATCTTGTCACTTTGGAGGAAGAAAAAACAATAACGACAATAATAGAATGAAATAAAAATTAAAAAAAATTAAAAATACCATATGAAGGAAGGTACATAGTAGGTATGTTTTGGTCTGCTTTTTAAGAGAAGCTGCAATATTCTCTCCCTCAAATTATGCAGATTGTTCTATTAATCCTCAGATTAATTTCCTAGGTGTTCAAAATGGTTTGATGTTGATCTAACTGCATTCAAGAGATGAGACAAGCCCAGGGTCTCCTTACTACTCTGCCATCTTAACTCCTCCCCTTGATATTTTGTGTTTTCTTGTCATCGTTTTCATTTTATGTGTCCCATCACTCCTCTAATAACAGTTTCACAAGAGTGAAGCCTGTCTGTGTAAGACAGTAACAGAATTCCCATCCCAGGGGTTTATTTTCTCTCTGATAACACGGAGTCCAGAGACAGAGTTGCAGGGGTAGTTCAGTGAATTAACAATGTTATGCCTCTAGATCAGCTTTTGGACTTCTCTCATGGTTACAAGTTAACTGCTGCAGCTCCAAACATCTTATCTTTACATGACATTGTCCAAAAGTAGGAAGCAGGAAATAAGGCTTCTGCTGTTGACTCTCACTCTTGGTGTTGCTCTCTCTTTCTTTCTTATTCCAGTGGGGAAAAAAGGAACCTTTCCCAGGAGCCCCCAAACAGACTTCTCAGGTGTTATTGTCTAGGAGTAGATCACAGACATATCCATGTCTTGTCTCTAAGGAAAGGTGGGAAAGTGATGACTAGTGTCCAGCCTCTATTGTAGGAGTAGACCGTACCAGGAAGGAAGAAAAAGAGGACAATGGTTAAATGACCATGTCAACATGGTCAGCCACAGATTCTGTGTCTTCCACTTTGTTAGTGCCACCACAGTGATAGGTGCTTACAGGGAAGTCTTTGGCAAATAGTCTTTATTCTCTTGTGAGGTTCACAAATAAGTGAAGCTAAAGGAAAAGTGATGTACTGGTAAATCAGAGTAGGAGGAAAGGTGTGAGAAAAAAAAAAAAACAATGTAGGAAAAAGTGGAAGTGGGGGGAGGGAAGGACAAAATAACTTCAATTTCAATGGGTCTAACATATAAAAAAGTTCAAGACCAGGAATTGGCAAACTGGTCCACAGTGGCCCATTATCTGTTTTTGTAGGCTCAGCAAGCTAAGAAGAGTTTTTATATTTTTAAATGGATAGGAAAAAAATAAGAAGAGTATTATTTATGACATGTGAAAATTATGTAAAACTTAAGCTATAAATAAAGTTTTATTGGAACACAGCCATTTTCACTCTTCTGCAGCTGCTTTTGTAGCACAATGGCAAAGTTGAGCACTTGCAACAGAGTGCATATGGCTTGTAGAGTCCTCAAATATTTACTCTCTGGCCCTCAACGGAAAAAGTTACCAAGCCCTGTTTTAGACCACATATTTCCCCAAAATCCTATCCATTAAATCAGGCTTAATATTAAGCAGAGAAAAAACGAAGGGGTGGGAAGGAAGAAAAAGCAAATATTAGTGGGCTCTTGTTGCTAATATTCCATTCCTTACTCTACTCAGACCTAGGAGTTGAGGGGCACAGGGCATGAGTTTCATCTTGCTTCCTAGTACCACAAACGAATAAATATTAGATCTACTGTTCCTCTCCTTCCTCTTGTGAGGTACAGTATTTTTCCAGCAGTATTAAAATGGACCAGTTTATAGCACTTTCAAGAGAAATGGGAGGGAGTTGGTCACTGACCTGAAAAATCTGTCTAATGAAAATGTGATTCCTTTTATGGGAAATGTGAACTGCAAACATATTTTATTATTCCATTTGACCGCTGACTTTCATTGGTATATAGTATGTGTTCCATCATTCATGTCAGTGAAAAATGAAATTCCAACTTACATAATTCTCAGAAAGAGATTTTCTTGTGGGTCTCTAGCATGTCCCTTTATAGAAGTAATTCTGAGTATGGATATAATTGCTAGTGATGTTGATTCTTTTGGCTGCTACATTTAAAAATTGACCAGCAGAAAAGGAAAATAGACCTGACAAATTCAGGAAAGTAATAGTTGTGCCAGAAAACCCAGAAGTGAGCAAAAGTAGCATGGGAATTGGGGAACAAGAAAAGAGAGGGGCACTTGGGTGGCTCAGTCGGTTAAGCATCCGACTTCAACTCAGGTCATGATCTCATGGTTCATGAGTTCCAGCCCTGCATCGGGCTCTGTGCTGACAGCTCAGAGCCTGGAGCCTGCTCTGGATTCTGTGTCTCCCTCTCTCTCTGCCCCGCCCCTGCTTGCACTGTCTCTCTCTGTCTCTCAAAACCGAATAAATGTTAATTTTTTTTTTCTTAAAGAAAAGAGAAGTGAGGCCTGGGAAGAAAATGTGAGAAGGCAGCAAAGGGTCCCTCAAAGACAAGCTTATAGTGTCTGGGGGTGTTAAATGCTGATTCCTTTTAAAGAACCTGTCAGAGAGTCCCATGCCCCTTGTAATATTTTCCTCTTTCATTAGCCCCATTTCTCCCCCCATCCCCCACGTGAGAACTCGATTCCAGTGCCCTCTGGGAGAGCTAGGGTGTTCCATGGCAACCCCCTGAAGTCACCAGTGGAGACGCAGCTTTGTGTCAGTCCTTTGAGGACTACTGTTCCTCTTACCTTGGTCCCAGCAGCAATCTTTCAACATTGTCTGTATAACTGATAGTTTAAGCTGCTGAAATCAGAGGCCTTGTAGGCATGCCTTAGCATACTCTATCAGGGCTTATCCTGTGACATTATGACTAGTTTTTCATCTTCATTTGCATAAGACAACTTACTTATACACAGTACTTATGTGCATATTCATATATGCATATTTGTTCATGCATACGCATAAGAACACACACATACACCCCTCATCTTTTTCTTTTTTCTGTGGAAGAGTCTTAGTATCCCACACAATAATAGTAATCAACTTTAAATATCTCATTAATATCTCATTAAATATCTCATTTACGCGACCTCAATCTTCACAAGTGAGATAGGTAGGATGGTTATAATTCCCACTGTACAGACTAGAAAACTAAAGGTCAAGGAGGTTGAACAACCTTCCCAAGGAAATGCAAGAGCTTGCACTCACACTCAGGTCTCTGACCCCAGGCCCAGCACCCTTCTACTCTGCTGTACTGCCTTAGGGAGAATGGATATCTGATCAATGCATAAAACCCTGCTTCCTGGTACACCTGGGTAGCTCAATCAGTTGAGCGTCTGACTCTTCATTTTGACTCAGGTCATGATCCCAGGGTTATGGGATAGACCCCCAAGTAGGGCTCCGCACTGAGTGAGGAGTCTGCTTAAGATTTTCTCTCTCCCTCTTCCCCTCCCCTACTGGCTTGGGTGCTCTCTCTCTCTCTTTCTCTCTCTCTATCAAAAAACAAAAACAAAACCCCAAACCCTGCTTCCTGGGAAAATTAAGTAAAATGAGGCCATAAGAATGCATTTCTTATTATTAATTTAGCTTATTTATATAGAAATATTACATGAAACAAAAAAACTCAGTTTTCCAGTATTTACCGTTTCTTTCTTTGCACTTTTTAAAGACCATTGCCAAAATGGTGTGGTCACCAGCACAGTATATTATGACCTTGCCCTGACCTGTGAAGGAATGCTAGGTCTAATCTGGGGAAGTGGCATGGAGGAAACACATGGGCTCAGCCACTTATTAGGTCTATGGACTTGGGAATTCTCTTAAGCTCCTGTTATGGGACAGGTCGTGTCTCCTTGTCATCACTGGAAAACGTGAATGACACCAACCTTGCGAGTTGTATGAGAGGGAGCTCGAGGATGGTGCCTCACATATTGTGGCTTTCAATTAGTAGTAGTTGCTCATTCCTAGGCTGGGCTCTAAATCCGGAGACCTGAAGCTGACAACCTGAATATGTGAATTTGAAACATTTCTGAGAGGAGTCAGTGAAAACAAGCAGGGGTAGTGTCTTGGTTAGGACTGCAGCAGGCTCTGTGGTCATACTGCCTGGTTTTGTTCCTGACTCCATCACTGTGTGCCCCTGGGCAGCCATTTAATGGCTCCGTTTCTTAGACTGGAGTGTCATCCGAAAATGGAAATGCTAATGGTGCCTGTTTTAAGGTGAATGGAGATGCCTGTAGCACTTTTTAAGTGAAAGAATAAATATAAACATTTAACCTAGTGCCTGGCAAGTAGTTGTTTCATTTTTATCTTCTTCTTCTTCTTCTCCTTTTTTTTTTTTTTTTGATGAGGCTCAAGTATTTTGATTTGTAATTGAGTTGGTTAATCTATTATTATCCAGAACCTAAGTGAGAGGAAATGGAGAAGCAGTAGGTTGCCTTGACAATCTTTAAACAAGCAGAACATATTCTCTCAGGGAAAGGGCACCCAACCCTCTTGTAAAAAGAAGAAAAGGACAGCAGGATTTAGAGGAAATTACTCTGACTACAATCATAATTAATGCTTTTGGCTGCTTTGGTAATTTAGGGAAAAAATTGAACACCAAAATCAAGGGGAAGGCTATATATAAAAACACAATAATCTCCCTCCTGAGTAACTATTTGTATGCAGGGACACCTAGATATGTTGACCAACACACAGATCAGAAAAATAGAGTCTGGGGCTGGTTCAGAAGGTCCCAGACCCAAGGAAAGTCCCAGAATAAAAATATCCTCCATCTAAAACCTGTAACTAACATTGGAGGGTAACTATTCTACTACAATCAGTGACTGTGGGACGTCATGGAATGTTATGATTCTGAGATTTGTTTCTTGCAGAATAAATAATATTTCTTTCCTGTTCTTTATTTTTATTTAATACATATTCTTATTCATCAATTGAGGTTGGTGTTCACGCAACTGAGGGACTGATGACAGTCTACTCAGCTTTGTAGGGGAAAGGTTCACCCTGGTTCTTAAATGGAGGCTTGTGTTAAGGCTTGTGTCCGGAGCATACCAAATCCATTACAATAAAAAGAAAATGTGAGAGATATTGGCTTTAGTAGTTTGCTCCTCATATAAGCAAATAAATACAGAATGAAAAAGGGATATATTGCTCTTGTCAACAGGGCTATTTCCATTGTTGTTATGAAAGGTGTTTATCACTTACTGAGAAGGTGTTTTTTCATAATCTAGCCTCTACATATATATATATATATATATATATATATATATATGGTACAGAATTATGACTTTACAATACATTGAATAAATGAGCTTATAACTTAGGGGAAAAGACTGGCTTGATGGAGTACCTTTTTGTGTTGAGACAACTATATTTTCAACTGGGTAGATGAAAGGTAAATATACTCGATTTATGTATTAAGGCCAGGGGCTTTATAACAATGGTATGATAAGGAATATTTTTTTGAAATGTGCTTGTGGCTTTAACTGCTTTTTAAATCTCTATAGGAATTGGAATAAAAATAATAAATTTCATTTAAGATGTTGTTGCATGAAGACTTCTGCTTCTACTAGTATAATAGGACAAGATGCCCTAAATGATCCTCCTACTAAAAACATGAAATTTGGGGGTGAAAAATATTTTACAAATTAGATGAATTACTGAGCAAGCAATCAAGAAATCCATAGTGGGCAATTATAAAGTTAAAGCATGAAACCTGGGCAGTAGATAAGCACCAAAATCAGCTTTTACCCTGAGAGTATCTGATAAACCCCGGGATATTGAACCTCTGTTTTAGCAGCTTCAAAGGTTGAAGGGATTAAAAAAGTCTAAGGCTCTACCAGGGTGAAAAATCTAAAAGAAGACCCCCTCCTCCATATCAAGTTGAGACCTCAAGAAGTTATGCCTTCTGTGTAAGACATTAGAAATGAACCCTCTGTTCAGAAGGGGAAAACATGGAGACTTGCCTGTCTTGATCTTGGCCCTTGTGTAGGGGAGAAAATCTCCCCCCTAATATTTGTAGCTACAGCTATCCCTAATGTAGTTTTTTTGTTTGTTTTTGCCTTTTCCCACAAAATTTAAAAGTTTGAATATTTAAAAAACCTACAAAAAAGTCAAGAGAAAAGTACAAATGAATAATTCTCCTACAGTCACCGATTTCCCTACCTATACCTATACCAAGACGTCTATGTGTGTGTGTGTGTGTGTGTGTGTGTGTGTGTGTGTGTGTGTGTCGGGTGTTTGTTTGAACCAATTGAAATTAAGTTACAAGTACAGGGCATGTTACCCCTAACTACTTCAGTAGGCATCTCCTAGAATAAAGACATCCTCTTACATAATCACCATATCATGATCTCACCTCAGAAAAGTAATGATAATTCCATAAAATCATTTAACATGTGCTCTGTATTCTAATATTCTTAATTGCTTCCCAAATATGTTTTATGACTTAAAAAAAGGAAAACAGAAGCTTATTAAAGTGAATTCATTGCATTTGATCTGTTTCTTTAGTGTTTTTTTTTAATTAAGTAGAGTATCCTGCCTTTTCTTTTTTGTATGCGTGACAATGACTTTTTTAAAGAATTCGGGCCAACAGTCATGTAAAATGTCCTATATTCTGGATTTGACCAATTTTTTCTCATGACTAGATTCAGGTGAAAAACTTTTGTCAAAAATGCTTCATAGCTGATGTTGCTCCTTGTTGTACTGTAGTCCCAAATTCATGCTACTATACGGTGTGAAAAACTGTCAGACAGAGAACAGGGAGTGCCTCCAGACAACTAAAGTCACAGGAAATCCTGTCTGGGGGACAAGAACTTTAACCTCATTCTCAAAAAATTCCTACAGATAATGTTCCAAAGAATATAAGCCTGCAATAAAAAGAAAATTACAGAACACTCAAGGAAACAAGGACCATAAGTGAGAAACAACAGAATCACACTTTCACAGACTTTTGGACCATACAATTAACACATTTAATATGCTTCAAGAAATAAAAGAGAAGCCTGAAAGTAAGGACAAGAAACGAACAAACAAAAACTATTAAGTAAAAAACCAAGTGCAGTAAGACGTTGGATTGCGAGGAACTTGTTCTGTGACTGATCCACAAGATGAGCAAACATTTCTAATAAATTTTAACTTGACAAACGAGCAATTTCTTGCAATACGAGTAGGACGTGACCCCAAATGTCACATGAGCACGACTAAGGTAATGGTTCTTGAAATTTGCTTTGATATACAAGTGCTTTGGATTACGAGCATGTTTCTGGAACAAATTATGCTCACAGACCAAGGTTTTACTGTATATTTGCAAGAAATCTTCTAGAAATGAAAAATATAACTGAAATTAAAAACAATGTATGAATTAAACATCAGCTTGGACAAAATTAAGAGGTAATTAGCAAAATGGAAGATAAAGCGAAAGAAATTACAAAGAATGTAGTGCAGAGAAACAAGATTAAAAAGAAATATGAGAAATTGAAAGTAAAGGAGGATAGAGTGAGAAAGTACATATGTCTAATTAAAGTTCTAGATGCAGACATTAGAAAAAATGAAAAAGTGACAATATTTAAAGAGATAATGGCTGAGAATTTTTCAGAATTGTTGAAAGACACCAAACCACAGAGTCCCAACAAATCCCAAACAGGATAAATAAGCAGAAAATCACTCCTAGGCACATTGCAGCAAAAGTTCAGAACACCAAGGTCAAAGAGAGGATCTTTAAAGCAGCCAAAGATTAAAGACAAATCTCAAGTGAATAAAAATTAGATTACAACACTGTTTTCAACAGCCTTTGCCAAAGCAAGAAGATACGGAATATTATCTTTAATGTGCTGAGAAGGGATAACTATCAACCCCAAACTACAATTAGTGAAAACTCCTTCTGAGAATGAGGGCAGAGATGCCTGGGTGGCTCAGTCAGGTTAGCGTCCAACTCTCGATTGGGGCTCAGTACATGGGTTCCAGCCCCATGCTGGACTCCACACTGAAAATGTAGAGCCTGCTTGGGATTCTCTCTCTCAAAATAAAAAAGTGAACTTCTTAAAAAAAGAGTAAGGGCAAAATAAAGACATTTTAAGGCAAATAAAACTGAGTATAAGGCATTACAAAATGAAATTCTCAAGGATATACTTCAGATGCAGAGAAGATGAATTCAAATGGAAAGTGTGAAATGCAAGAAGAAATGGTAAGCAAAAACATTCTTAAATAAATAAGTTTAAACATTGGTCATATAAAACAACAACAATAATGGGTAATTTGTAGAATTAAAAAGCGAGATAGAACTAAAGTACTGTAGGGGTGCCTGAGTGGCTCAGTTGGTTAAGCATTCGACTTCCGCTCAGGTCACGATCTCACAGGTTCGTGAGTTGAGCCCTGCGTCAGGCTCTGTGCTGGCGGCTCGGAGCCTAGAGCCTGCTTTGGATTCTGTGTCACTCTCTGTCTGCCCTTCCCCTGCTTGCACTCTGTCTCTTGCTCTGTCTCAAAAAATAAACATAAAAAAAAGAACTAAAGTACTATAAAGTTGGGAGGGAAGCAATTTGATACAGTCTTACAATGTCCATGATCATACCTCTCAGGAGCAGGTAAAAAAAAATGGATAAGCTTAGATGCTTATTATTAAAATATTTATGCTCTGGAAGAATAGACAGAGGAAGCATTGCTCTAGTAAAAGGAAGAAAATGAATAAGGGAAAAAAATCCTTCAAAAAACACAGAATATTTTTGGTTTGCATGTTGCCAAACTATATTGTGGGATGGTGTCATCCATATCCCTGGGTTTTTTATATAAAGATGTAAATAGGAAATTTCACCTTAAGGGGCACCTGGGTGGCTCATTCCTTTGAGCTTCTGACTTCAGCTCACATCATGATCTCATGGTTCATGAGTTCGAGCCCCGCAATGGGCCCTGCGCTGACAGCTCAGCCTGCAGCCTGCTTTGGATTCTGTGTCTCCTGCCTCTGCCCCTCCCCGACTCGTGCTCTGTCTCTCAAAAATAAATAAACATTAAAAAAAAATTCAAAAAAAGAAATTTCACATTCAAATGCCAAAAAAGGCTTTATTTATTTGGGGAGATTTTCTTTATAAGTAACAGGTAATTTTGTATCTATTAAATTTTCACTTTTCCTTTTGCCACCAGGAAGCCCAGCCCAAATACTGACCTCTACTTTAATAATTATGCAGGAACTACTACTATCCTATGTATCTTTACCTCCTCCCTCTAACTTTATCTAACATTGATTTTTATTTTCCCCTATCCTAACTTCCATCCTGTGTTCTTCTCATCTGTCTTAAATGCTTTGTGGAACAAAACAGGTAGGAATAAATAAATATGTAATAGAGGGGATCAATAAATAAAAATAAATGATTAAAGCAAATAGAAGATCGAAATCTGGAAAGGAGCAACTATTTTGCCTGCTCTTTAGCATTCATTACTGGGAGTGAGGTATGGATTAATCTTATCCTATTTGAATCTGTTCATCTAAGGTTGAAGTCACAAGCAGTTTGTCTAGGCTTGGGGTTTTTAGTAGCCGCTAGTGGTTACAAAACACAAACAAAACAACCAAAATCTTATGAAAAAGAGAAATGAAAACTTATTACCTCACATTGCCATACTTTACTGACCAACTTTTAGAGCTAGTAGTAATTCTAAATGTGATAATATATGTATATTCATCTTACCATTTATGAACACAGTTTTATCTCTCAAATAGAAATTGTACCAGAGAGGGGCACCTGGTTGGCTCAGTCAGTTGAGTGTCTGACTCTTTTTTTTTTAATTAAAAAAATTTTTTTTTACATTTATTTATTTTTTAGAGACAGAGAGAGACAGAGCACAAGTGGGGGAGGGGCAGAGAGAGAAGGAGACACAGAATCACAAGCAGGCTCCAGGCTCCGAGCTGTCAGCACAGAGCCCGATGTGGGGATCCAACTCATGAACGGTGAGATCATGAACTGAGCTGAAGTCGGACACCCAACTGATTGAGCCACCCAGGCACCCTGAGTGTCTGACTCTTGATTTTGGCTCAGGTCATGATCCTAGGGTTGTGAGATCGAGTCCTGCGTTGGGCTCTGCACTGAGTGTGGAGCCTGTTTGGGACTCTCTCTGGCACTCCCCTGTGCGTGTGCTCTTTCTCTCTCAAAATAAATAAACTAAAAAACAAAAACAAAAAAGATTCTCTCTCTCTCCCTCTGCCCCTCTCCCCCACTTGCACGTACTCTAAATAAATAAATAAATAAATAAATAAATAAATAATTAAAAAAAGAAATTGTAAGAGGGAAAGAACCTGGCCTCCTTTGATATAATGAAGTTGATTATGGCAGTTGAATTTGTTATGAGATTTCATCTTCCTTGATTCAATCTATGCTAAAAATAACCTCCTTTCTCAGAGCAATCCCACTCAAAAAAATCAGTGGAGACATTTAAAAGCACACAGAAAATAAAAGTGAAATGAAATAAAACAAAATGATATTTTAAGACTGCAGTGTAGGTGTTGTATGGGAGGAGGGCAACAAGGAGGTGACCTCAAGAATTAGGCTATGAAAGGAAATCGCCTTTGGTCAGCTGAGCACATGTAGTGGGTAAACTCAGTATGCAGCCATATCTTAGAGCGTGACCTGTCCTGATGAAAGATTGTAACACATTAAAGGAAAGACTCAGTCAGAAAGGGAAGTGGTCAGACATCGAAGTTTGGAAATGGGTGGCACAGGAAGAGTCAGTGAGGCAAACATTGGCAGTGGACATGTGAGTAGTGTCCACAGAAGGGTTGTCCTGGCTCCAAACACAACCAAGAGGTCCAAGAGGCAGGCAGGCCACATGGTGGAAATGGATGCATCAGGTAATTACAGGCTGACCCCATCCGGCAGCACCCTTGCTGCTTGCCAGACAGCTTTCTGTTAAATTGGCTTCCTTGCAGTTTGTCTAAGAATGTTCTTACCAGGCTGAGGCGAATATCAACCTCATAAAAGAGACCTTGCCTTTTAATGACAATACTGGTAGTCTGCTTATTATTCTTCCGCGTCCTTCACACACTGACAAGAGAAGAGTATCTGTTTGTCTAAGGCTGAGTCCCAGACCCTGGTCTCTGGCTCGTTCACCATGGAAAGGAACGTTCCCCTCGGGAGCCAGTCTTCCAGTCTTCCCTGTGACACCTGGCCTCTCTAGGGACCTTTTCCGTGAATGTCGACAATGAGCAATCATTTTACTAATGATGAGGATGGTGTTGTTCCAGTGAAACACATGATTATCAGAGGTTCTTTATCAGAGGGGGAGATGTACCAGAAGGCATGGGGATGAGCTCCAGAATATGAATTCACCCCTCCTATTACATCTCATAGAGGTACCAGTTGTCTACCCCTATCCCCCAGGGTAGGCCAGCTTTAGCCCTTTATTTATTTTTTAAATGCTGATTTGTTTATTTGAGAGAGAGAGAGAGAGAGGCAGAGAGAGAGGGAGAAAGAATCCCAAGCAGGCTCTGTGCTGTCAGCGCAGAGTCGACACAGGGCTCAATCCCATGAACCACGAGGTCATGTCCTGAGCCAAAATCAAGAACTGGTCACTTAGCCAAGTGAGCCTCCCAGGTGCACCAGCTTTAGCCCTTTATAATGTGCCCTCCTATCTCCCTAGGGACTTGTAGACCTCTACAGAAGGTCTCTTACTTGTAATCAAGCATGCAAGCCCCAGAAGGGCATCATTTGCCTTGGCTGCAAGGACGCAGCCTGGATACCTGAATCACTTCAGGAAAATCTATACCTGAGATAGTCAACTCCTACTTAGCTCTCGCTGCCACCAACTCAGTACTAAAGAAACGAAAACTTTCCCCATCCCCTAAATGAATCTTTATTTGCATGCCCAAAAGAAAAAGTATGATAGGGTAACACCTTTTCCCTTCCTTCATCTTTTCTCATCTAAATTTGGATAATGTTCTAAGGTTGAGTACTGAATGTTAATTACTTTAAAGGATGTAATATTTCCATGAAAAGATTCCTTACCAAAATGGTAACAGTTCCAAGTCCTTGGGAGTTACACATTTCAACTGGAAAAGAGTGCTAAAGAGACCTTGGCTTTATCTGAATCCGGTAGTGATGAAGTAAAACCATTATAGAAAGGGTCTTGGTTATCAAGTGCAACTCTCTTCCCTCCTTTCTGTAGATGAGAAGCTGAGCTTCCAAGAGGTTAAGGCACTTCCCCAGAGAGAGTCAGTGTCAGGGTAGGATGAAAATCTAGGTCTCTATGGTCCTGGTGCAGTGCTCACTCCAATCCCTCACTGAAATATGGTGCCATAGGGGAAGTTCTTCATTTGATGCTTATAGGGATCCCAGATAAGAGAAGTGTATGCCATACCTCCTTGCCTATTTTCTTCCCTCCAGCTCACTTCAGAATCTCTTCACCACTTTCCTCATACCCAAATTTCTATACCTTGGACTAGAGCTGCACATGTTCATAACTAAATAGTAGCAGCCACTCCCTGGTGTCAGCCATGTTCTTCCTCTCTTCCTCCAACCACTGGCCAATAAATACCACAACCTTGGGCCCCGGCACCACTTGGTCTCAACCAGCCTCAGGCTGTAGTGGCTTCTGAGGGTCCTGCTTTAGCCACAGAGCACCGGAGATATCACCACGACCGCTAGGAACCATTGTCACGTCTGCTGAGTACTGCAGTCGTGTCTGCGGGAGGTCATTGTTATACCAACCATGTTGATGTCTGCTAGGTACTGTCATCACATCATGACCACAGTCACGTCTGCTGCAAACGCGTGTCACATTTTCCAGGTATCTCCGCTGACGCTTTGGATCCTGTGAGATTCCAAAGCTGTGCAGCATTGTGAAGTGAAATTTGAGGGATTGCAGCTTCCCCGGTCGGGTGGAACAGAGGCATACACACTGCAGGAAGTGGTGGTGGTGCCAAAGCAACACTGCCTTGTACCTCAAAGCCTCAACGAGCTTTTAATGAAACAGCTCTTGTCACACTTTCCTTATAATCCCACCTCCACGTGGAATTTGATGATGATTTGCTGGGAAGTTGGGCCGGGACACAGAGGTGAGAGCTGGGAACCAGCAAACTGTACTCAGATTCTCTCCTTTTGAGGTTTGTTTGTTTGTTTGTTTGTTTTACTGGGTCAAGTTGACTTTCTTCTTACCCTAAGGTAAATGTCTTCCACGGGGTCTTACTTATGGGGTAGCTGCTATTACAGCTGTCATTTTGGGGGTGCTTACTACATTCTAGGCCCTGTGCCAAGAGCTAATTTTACCTCATTTAATTCTCACAATCAAGGAGGAAGCAGACACTATCCTTATGTGCTTATTTTAAAAATGAGAAGCTGAAGGCTTAAAGGGGATACAGGACTTTCTAAGGCCATATAGCTAATAGGTGGCAAAGCTGAAGTTTAAACCCAGGTCTGTGGAAATCCAGAGACAGCTTTCTTAATCCTTCTCCTTCCCTGCCTGGTACAAATACGCTTAGGGCAGGCCATCACTATCACCTGCATATACTTGACTATGGCTAAATCCCAGAAGTGGACATAGATGGGCCTCAAAGTAGTTCTCTTCATGGTAATTTCATTTTATTCTTAAAATATCAGTATACAGAATCCTGGCATGACTCCTCAGGAGTCAAGAAATGAAACACTTTTTCAGGACGGCAGAAACTTGGCCCATCAGGAGGATCCCTGTGGACGTGCCTGTGTATAGCTAAGAAGCACACGGTAATCCACCTCTGGGTGTGTGGGAGAGGATGGGGACCAGGGCAGAGGGGAGAGGAGAGAGGAATCTTCTAGGAGTCCGTCAGGCATTCTGGAAGTCAGACTGTTATGGTCCTTCATACTCTCTTTGTTTTGGTCTCTATAGTTTCACTATTATTTTTCCTGTTCCTGCATACTGACTGGCTCCTCCTTTCTCTTATTCCAAATGCACAAGAGGAGGTTGGTTGGTTATTGCCGTACTATGCAATACAGTTCTGTTACTGGTAAGGGTTAATTACCAGGTTTCCTTTGAGGCTAATGATCTCCTTATGCGCTCAGCCTATAGTAGTGGCTTTGATTTTAGCTTCCAATTCCTGGTCTAGTCAGTAGCAGGAACCAGTCTGGCTGCTTTGCTCAGAAAGAGGGACAGCAGGCACTTAAGCTTCCCTCAGTCTCCTTCCTTTCTACACACAATTATTATGCTGAAATCCAAGTACCTTTAACAGAAAGTGATAAAGTATTTCAGTGCTATCTGATGTGTGTTTGATTTGGGTCAGTACAGTTACTGTATTCTCTGCAGAATCAGAATCATATTTTAGTACACTTTACCCTCTATATTAAGTGACTTGTTCTGACATGCAGCAGGTCTTAGAAAAGCCCCTCATCCCATAGATGGATATAGATAGAGCCCAAAGTAAGGCCCTTCATGGAGATACTGCTTTATTTAGTTCTCCTTGTAGCTTGTGCTTTGGGGAAGGAGATTGGAATTGTGCCCCTAGGAACCTCTTCCTGCAGAGTTCTGGGGAATCAGTCCCTGGCTCATTCCAAAATCTAGCTAAGTTTGGTGTAGTCATCACTAGTCAAGGGACATCACTAGATATAAGGAACCTCTGTTGTTCTTGCCCCAATTTTAGCTTTCTTTCTGCCTCGGTGCTTTGCAGGTGGCTTCCTCAATGAAATAGCTTTTGATCTAAAAAAGTCAATAAGTGGAACAAACTCAAGCAATGATTATCTTCCCTCTTGTGATCGTTCCCCAATACCCATTCTCCCCTTCTTCCTTTTAGTTCATAGATAGGCACATGCCTTTTAGCTAAAGTCTATATTTCTCAGTCTCTTTTGCAACTGTGGTGGTCATTCTAGGTCATTCGAGACATTCCAGATAATGGATGTAAGTAGAAGAGGTTCGTGCAACTTCCAGGTCACATCACGTCCTGGCTGCTGTGCTGTGCTGCCATGTAGCCATCCAGATAGCTGTTGGCCAACAGCCCTCTTTGAAAATCGCCTGAGCTAAAAAGAGCCATCTCATCCCAGGCAACGTCCCCGGCCTGGAGCCGCTCACAGCTTATCACTGGTCAAGGGATATAAAGGCCCAACTCTCCATCCCCCTTCTGAAGGGCCATGTTAGCTTCAGGGCTCTCGAGAGGGTCACTTGAGGCCTTGTCATGCCTGTCCTGCAGCATAGCTTCTCCCCTGCACAGTTCTGCTTCCTTCCTCTCCCCCTACAGCTGTTGATCTCAGGAGCACTCCCTAACAAACCTCCTGCATGCTGATCCCCGCCTCAGAATCTGTTTCCTAGGAAACCCACCTGCAACACATCTTTAAAAGAAAGCTTTTTCGCCTGCCATTCTGCCCATATTTCTTCAGACTGGAGCACAAAGAGGGTCTGGTGAGTGAGCTTTGACCATATAGGTGAGGAGCAACAAGATAGAGTACCTGGTCACTAGATCACCTCATGAGTCGAGCTCCACATGAATCCCGGGCCTTTGAACACCTGCATCATTCTAAACTGTTTTGTGAGAGAATAACCAACTTTGATCTTTTTTGAGCAAATTCACTTTGGGGTCTCTATGTTGGAGCAGCTTAGCCTATATGCTAGGAGCTAGAGAAAGTGTGATCAACTCCAGCCAGATACGTCAGGACCCTGCAGAGTGCAGTACGGATTCAAGACTTTATCTCAAGGGCGATGGGTCTCTGCTGCATTGTGTATATTGTGTGTCTAAACAAAGAACTTCAGACCAGAACTTAAGTGCTTCACCCTTAGAGCAGAATTGCCTTGACCTAACTTTAAAAAAGAATATTAGTGGGGATATTTGTCCCCTAAATTTTGTTAGAATGACTCAATTAAAAGAATATTTTTTGCACTACCCTCACAAAATACAAAATTGTAGATTTCAAATTAATAAAGGCAGAATAAGAAGCTCATGTATTCTCTTTGGAATTTTGTTTGAACCACTGTTCTTTTGAGTCTCTCTTCATTGGAAGTTGATTTGATTTTTCACTCCAATCTGGCAATCATGTAGAACTTGAGTGGAAAATAGGATTATGCTGTAAATTCTTTGGAGGAATGAATGATTAGTGACTCTCTATGTACGACCAAAGAACAGTAATTAGAGCCACAAAGGATTGAAAGGTTAATTCTTTAAAAAATGCCTCCATAATATGTGTAACCACATTACTTTCTTGGTTTAGACAATAAACTAAATTCATATGTTTTCTTGGGGAAAACAGAAGCAACAACACCATAGTAAAATTTCCTGTCAAATTGTTTTCTGGAGATCAAACAGTAAACAGTTTTCCCCACTCTGGTTCTCAACACATCTCCTGGCAATTTGGGTCTTTTGGACACACACATGATTATTCAGCTAGGTGGTCTAGGTTGGAATTTCAATTATTGCTATCCAAATACAACACTCCTTTTCCAAAAATCAGCAGACTCTGTACTAACTGTTCTTTCAGAGCCTGGATGGAGGCTATGTTGGGAACACGAGCCTTCACTTAAGTCCTTTCTACTGCCTTTTTTATCTCAAAGAGGAAGCAGAAGCTTCTCTCACAGAGCCTCGGATTGCAAAACAATCCTGTCTACCAGCTCTTCAGCTTCTCAACCACTTTCCATCAGTTCTCCATTGGTGTCTCTCTCAAGATGCTTTAAAATGAAAACTGTATAAAATATGGGGTTTCCCTTCTTCCTTCCAGACAAGGACAGACTAGTTTTCTACCAAAAAAATACATGCACCATATTTACTTATAAATAAGCTTCTTCCCTCAGAACAGTGGTCCTCAGCCAGAGATTATGTTGTGTCCCAGGGGATATTTAGCAATGTCTGGACACATTTCTGGCTGTCACAACTAGGGAATGCTATTGGCACCTAGTGGGTAGAGGCCACAGATGCTGTTAAACACCCTACAATGCGCAGAGTAGCCCCTCACAAAGAATTATCCAGCCTAAATGGTCAGTAGTGACAATGCCAAGAAACCCTGCCTCAGTAAGATTTGAAATTGTATTTAAATATTTTCCAAATGAGTGTGCCATCATATCCTTTGGTTTTATACAGGACCACTAGCTGGAAACAAAATTTGCCCCTTAAATTATAGTGTCCATATTTATCAAAAATATGGGAAGCTGAGTTAAATTTAAAGTTTTTACTAGTATAAAAACTATTTGTTATTCATATTAAATTCACATTTAACTGGGCATCTTGTATTTTACCTGGCAACTCTACCGCAGACGGAGACATGTGCTTTAGTTTTTTCACTGGTAGAACCATTTTTATGTCTTAATATAAATCACTGATTTTAGTTAGGAGATGCTCACTGGTCTGTAAAAAATTTTTTGTTGTTAATACAGTACATAAACAAGCTAATTATCTTTCACAAAGACTCTATTACTATGAACACAGCTTGAGTGTATCTTTAGTTTCTTCTCTGAAAATCATACCAATCTGATTTTTATTAGCGTTGCTGTGATGTGATAATAAATGTTTTAATGCTCCTAAGCTCTGCTGAGAATGGTCCACATTTATTCTGGACATGGGTTCAGTTTGTAATAAGATCATACCCAAAATACACAGATCAGGGTCTTATACCTTCTTTTCTTGCAGGGACATCTATGGCTTTCTTCACTCTCAAAATAAAACTAAGTATTTACCATTTGAGAAGAATAACTGATACTGATAATCTCAGATGAAACGCAACATACCATCCACATCACCAGAAGAAAAGTGACAGTAAGACCCAAAATGATATGTGTCTTTCATAAAAATATGTGATATGTGAATGGGCCCAGGGCTGGTACCGGAAGACCTGCATTCTGGATGAGATCCTGTTACTAGCTCACTCTGGGTCTCCCATCTACTCTTGGGCTTCTGTTTGATGCACAGACAAGTTGGGTCCCTGAAGCAAATGGAGCCCAAGAGCTGTGTCAGTTGGCAGGATTCCAGTGTTGAGGTAGAACCTGATCAAGAACAAGGATCTGGGTAACAGGCGAGTCCTGCAGATGGGGCATGGAAGAAGGATGCCTGATTCTCGGGGGTGGGGTGACTGACCTTGAACACTACTCACCTGGCTTGATGGTACAGACTAATTTTAGGAGGCACAGGATGTCCCTGCACTCAACTTTGCTTTTGTTCACTCAGAGCAACATGAAGACTGTCCTTTTAAGGCCCACACACCTACAGGCGGGCATAGCTGGGACAAGTAGGAACTGACACTAAATACCAGAAAGTTTGAAAAAAATGACTAGCGTTAAATTAACTTAGTCCTTTTTAACCATGTTCTTTCATATGCCTGTGAAATTCCTAAGAAAAAATAAGCTTAATTTCTCCCTGTTAGTATCTAGTCGCATTGGGCTATGAAGTTATGGAAGAGGATAAATACCTCATGGGCATTATCCTATTCACTGGGCATCAACTACTCACCCCCCTATCTGATCCTTCTGGTACCCCGATGTCTTTGGCTCTCGTATTCTGGAATGCAAGCGCCATGGGAGAAGAAATGCACTCCTGTGGCCTCTGCCAGCAGGGCGATGTTGAGGTCCAGTGAGGAGAGTGGTGTCCAATCTGACTGTGAGTGGCAAGAGAATCTGGAGGGAAGAGGTGTCACTCCAGAAAGAACTAGAGCAGAGTAGAATTGACTCACGTGGGGAAATGAAACCTCTTGATATTTTATAGCTACAAGGAAAAAAAGTTTCCCCAATTCCTTTTCTGAAAACTATTGCTTTTCAGGAAAATGATAATGCATACAAAACCTTTTATTTTAATAACAATGCCACAAACAGAACATATATGGTATGCACGGTGTTCTAGGTTATAAACATCTCTAACTGCACTATCTCTCTGGATTCTTACAACAGCCCACCAGCCAGGCAGAAGGGCGATTGGTGCCCTTCTACACAAATTAGGATTCTAGAACTCAGAGAAGTAAAGTGAAGAACTCAGGTCAACGTGTGGTCAACCCCAACTCTCTAGAATTCACATATACTGTTCGTCTCTCTAGGCCAAGCTGTCTCCATACAGAGTGTAAGGTACTTCGTGGTTCAGGTCTATTAAAATATATTAGGAGTGACTTAATTTAATCAAAATTGTCATGCCTGGTAAATTAAATTATAAACGATAGTTAATTCAGATAACTGCAAATTTACTCATTAAATTAACCTTTAACTACACTGATTTTTTTTACACATGGAAGTACAAGCCCCTAAACTTTGAGAAAACCATGATCCATTTATGTTTGCCAATAAAGGGAAAGCTGGAGAATATTACAGTGAAAGTGAAGACATTTACAATACTTTCTGGATTTTCTAAAATAAATATACACAAAAGGAGCTAAGAAACAGAACATGGAAAGCCTACCTTGTTCCAAAATATATGGACTGTGACTTTCCCACATGAACTCTGTCTAATTGCTGTCTTTTTCTGCTCTCTAATTATTATTCTAATTTTAAATTGGTATTTATTTTTTATTTTTTCATTCACCACAGTTGAAGAGTGCTAAAAGTTGAATCTTTGCTCCAATGGGCAAACGCTTCTCTGAACTTTCATCTATTTGTTTATTTCTAGATTTTTCTGAAATTCTAAATAAAATCTACAGGCCACAGAGAAGGGACGACTGTAGTACGTGAGAAGGAAGATGGGTCCAACTGATGTCCTGCAAAGATCTAGCCTGTGTGATGGGTCTGGCAAGATCTCAGACCTGCATCTTGAGAACGAACACTGAGAGATATTCTCCGTCACCAATACTGAAAAGCACCTTCCCAGAAGGCATAGAGTCCTGACTCTCTCAGGCCGGTCGAATGCAATGCTGATCCCACTTACAGAAGTTGAACAATATCATTTTACACATTTTAGTCATCACTCTAAATGAATAATCTAATAAAACCTTTCCATTTTCTCCATTTGGGGAGAAAATAAAACCTTGAGGCAAACCCGAATGACATTTCAGAAAACCTAGCTTCTAGTATTAGCTCAGCCATTGTAGCTTGTAAAAAATCAGGGAGCCAAACTGGAAGACTTTCAAAGTCCCTTTAGCTGTAAAATTTAGTTCCCTTTTGGGCGTCTGGGTGGCTCAGTCAGTTAAGCATCTGAATTCCCACTCAGGTCATGATCTCGCAGTTTGTGAGTTTGAGCCCCACGTCGGGCTCTGTGCTGTCAGTGCAGAGCCCGCTTCAGATTCTCTCTGTCCCTCCCCCACTCAAAAATAAATAAACACTAAAAAAATTTAGTTCTGTTTTATCTTCACCTCCCTGGTAATGTGCCCCCCTCCTTTGTATTACATATTTCCCTGTACTCAGCTGCACTTCTAACTTTTAAAGAAATAGACTTGTAGAGAAATGTTAAAAACCCACAATATACAAAGAGCTTCTCCAGAATCTCCCCTAAATCTGTTTCTGATGATAAATACCAGATGCTACAAAAGATTAACTATGCAGACAACTTGCATATAAATTACACAGTAAGGCAAGAAAAGGGTCTGGAGGGATATGGGATTTCATTTTGAACTTGGCTGGGGTATCTGCTTCTGTCCTCAAAAGGGAGTAGTTTAGAGTGGCTTTAGGTTCATTCATATATATATGTGTTGATTGTTTTTTCTTTTCTTCTTGAAATAACTGCATTTGCTGTCCTTTTCCCCCTCTTTTTCTTTTCTCTTCTTTCCTTCGGAAGAACTGCTTTTTTTGTCTGGGTTGTAAAGATCACAATGCCACGGGCTTCAGCCTCTGCTTGAGCTTCGTGTGGTGAGAGACAGAGAGCTTACTCAATCAGGGCAATGGTTGATAAGGCAAACCACTAGCAAACAGCACTGAGTCAAAAAACTCTTGTAGGTTCAAAACCATCCCTTCTCGTCTTTTTTCTATCTCTCTTATTTCTGCTCTTTGTCTCATGCCTGCCCTTCTGATCTCTTTCTTGCCCCCTCTCTCCTTTCTCTAACTATTGCCTGAATCTCCAATCCACTTTTTAAATGTATATAAAATCCTTCAGGTATATACAGGGTTATAAAACATTCATTCCCACCGTCAGCTAAGTTCGTTACTGCAAATTACTGACACCCCGTCCATCTCCCTCTCCTGCTAATAACCACCCTCCACTCTCCAACCCCGGAGTTAAACACAATATTGAATGTGCCTTCATCTGTAACAGACTATCATATGGAAGTTTAAACCGACGACCTTGTTCTTACTGGAAAACACTTACATTCTTTGTTCTTATGATGAGAATCAGGGCATTTAATCAAAAATTTTGAAGAGAAAGAGGAAGCAAAGTTTGTCACATGAGCTTTCATTGCAATAATAGTTCCTTGACCCACCTCCTGTGGTGGGGGTATGTCCTAGGTCGGCTTTCCAGCACCATTGATGCAATTTTGTTCAGAAGTCTTTTTCTGAAGACGTAGAATCTTAATGCTCTTTCATCTAGTTCTCGAGCTTTCCTTTTTCTTTCCTGGAGTTTCCTCAACTGTTTATGTTTCTCTCCTGTCTCATTACAGGACTCACCCCAATGACATTTCCTGCTTGGACAATTTATTCTTGAATATAAAATGTTCTCTCTCTGCTCTCTGCTCTGCACCAATTGATTACAGTTGACTTTGTCTGCACCCTCTCTATTTAAATGGTTTGGTGGGAAAGGATGAAGACCATTCATGTTAGGATGGAGCGTGAGGTCATCCAGAGGGTTCTTCCCAGCCCTCCTGAGGCAGTATGACTGTTAAATATGACAGAGGGCATGGTCTTTGTGCTTCTGTTCCTCTTTGGGAAATGCTAATGGTTTAGGGGCAGCAGAGTCATTCTTAGTAACTGGGTTTTCCTTGACCTCCAGCAAGGGGATGTCAGTCCCCTAAGTCAAGCCTGGGAGAGACCTCTGCTCCCATCAGGCCCAGCAGATGTGCCTTGGTAGAAATGCCCTTGATGTGAAGGTCTGGTCTCAGATCCATGTCAGGTAGCTACTGAAGGCGGTGGCTGGATTCTCAAAAAGTAGAGTGACTGTTTTGGAGCACCGACCAAGTATAAGCCCAATATTAGATGCTGGTCAGTTTGCTATTTTAATACTAACGACAACATAGTGCATGGTATGGTATAAAAAAGCAGGGTGTAAAAAATAAATTAAAATAGCAGAGGGTAAGATGTCTAATGAATAGATTCAAAGTTCAAAAAATATTGAAAGCAGGATTATAACACACATTTTCCAAGTAATGCTATTCAAGTATTTTCCAAGTTAATATTATTTTTTTCCGACTTACAAGACGATTTATTTATATCTTTGGCAAATACTGAACTTTAAGATTGTTTGTGGAGTAAATATGTAATAATGTAAAAAGCACAGGCTTGGGGGACAAATAGAACAGGGTAAAAATCTTCATGGAATCACTTTTCAGGACAAGATATTTACCCCAGGTGCCTCCAAGTCCAAATTCCTTAGTGTGGCTGGTGTGGCTACATAGGCTTCTGATTATGTCTGTAGTCTTACTTCTCATCATTATCTACTGCTCACTTCACCCTCCTGAAAAGTTGAATTATACATAGTTCTCAGACGACAACACAGTATTTCTCTACTCCATGTCTTTTTAAAAAATTTTAATTCCAGTATAGTTAATATACAGTGTTATATTCATTTCAGATGTACAATATAGTGATCCAACAATTCCATATATAATTCAGTGCTTAACAAGAGAGGTGTACTCTCTTTTTTAAAATTTTTTATGTTTATTTATTTTTGAGAGAAATAGAGACAGAGCATGAGCAGGGGAGGGGCAGAGAGAGAGGGAGTCACAGAATCCGAAGCAGGCTCCAGGCTCTGAGCTGTCAGCACAGAGCCTGACATGGGGCTCAAACCCACCACCTGTAAGATCATGACCCGAGCCGAGTGGATGCTTAACCAACTGAGCCACCCAGGCACCCCAGGAGAAGTATATTCTTAATCCGCTTTACCTATTTCACCCTCCCACCCCCCTTACATCTTCTTTGTTTGTTCTCTATGGTTAAAAGTCTGTTTTTTGGTTTGTCTCTTTTTTTCTTCCTTTGTTCGTTTGTCTTGTTTCTTAAATTCCACATATGAGTGAGCTCATATGGTATTTGTCTTTCTCTGACTGCCTTATTTCACTTAGCATAATACTCTGCTCCACCCATGTTGCTACAAATGGCAAGATTTAATTCTTTTTTTTTATGGCTGAAGAATATTCCATTGTAATGCTTTATAGACATAATATCTGTATATATCATATATATATGATATATATAATCTCCTTTATCCATTTATCTATCGATGTACACTTAGATTGTTTCAACAATTTGGTTATTGTAAATAATGCTGCAATACACTTAGGGGTGCATATATCTCTTTGGGTTAGTGTTTTCTTATTCTTTGGGTAAGTACTCAGTAGTGTGATTACTGGATCATAGGGTAGTTCGATTGTTAGTTTTGTGAGGAACCTCCATACTGTTTTCCACAGTGACTGCACCAGTTTACATTCCTAGCAACAGTACATGAGGGTTCCTATTTCTCACCAATACTTTTTTCTTGTGTTTTTTATTTTAGCCTTGACAGGTCATAACAGGTGACAACTCATTGTAGTTTTGATTTGCATTTCCCTGATGATGAGTGATATTGAGCATCTTTTCATGTGTCTGTTGGCTGTCTTCTTTGGAGAAATGTCTGTTCATGTCTTCTGCCCATTTTTAATTGGATTATTTGTTTTTTGGGTGTTGACTTGTATAAGTTATTTATATATTTTGGCTACTAACCCTGTATCAGATGTGTCATTTGAAAATATCTTCTTTCATTCAGTAGGTTATACTCCATTGGAGCTACTGTCTCTGCTGGGAACTCCTTCCTGGCCAACTGCCTCCAAGAGTACTTGTCTGATCCCACTTCATCTCCAAGCCCTCTGCAGATGGGTGAATTATCCTTTCCCTATAGTCCCATAATACCTTGAATTTATCCCAATGAGCACAAGCTGCACAGAATGCATGTTATATGCTTATCTTCTCCAATGTAAGCCACTCAGTAACAAGAACTACATCTTATTTACCTTGGCATTACCTGTGCTGGCATTTAGTAAACTCAATAGATGTTTGTTGGATTGAAAGGGATATATCTATAAAATGAGTATAATACTATCCCTAGGGTTATTGTGAGGAAAGATTCAAGAATGCTACTGCTAATTCTGTTACTCAACCTTCTCTTAAGGTTTTCCTAAAATACAGAAACAAATATAGAGTACTTGCAAGGAAAATATGTATTGACAGTCACCTCTAACATGTTGTTTTTGTACTCATAACATTTTTCATGGAAAAATATGTTCAACGGAATTGCAACTATATTTGCCAATTTGAAGACACCATTTGTCTTTTGAAATCCAAATAGAGGGAGGATACTTATGGATCGGATGAGCAGTTTAATTGAGAGTCAACTGGTCTCTTTTAATTTTTATAAACTGTTGGCCATATCTCCAAGTACAAATTATTTTAAAGAAGAATGAATTTAAAAATACAGTATTTTAAAAACAGGCCCACATACATAATGAATACCTCTACACATAAAAAGATCAGAGAGATTTTTTTCTCCAAAGTAGAGACCCGCTTGAGAATATTTCTTTTGCCTGAGGAAGCTTCTACCACAATTCCTGCCTTGTAACACTTCCCCCACTGCACACACATACATGTTCTTGGAAGCACTGCCCTGAATATTCATACTGAGTCACTGTTCCACACTGGAAAATACACCCAAGAGAATATCCTCTGGACTTGCTTTGCTCACTTTCCTTTATCCTGTTGGTTTCCAGCATTTAGTTAGTCTTGCATGACTAACATGATTTGCATGAGAGTTCAAGGTCACTTAATTATCTACTCCAACAAAGAGGAGGAAAAGCACATTAATTGTATTTATTCACAGAATAGTCTTATTGTCTCATTCACATGATGAATTCAGATGTGCAGAGTGGAAGACTGTGGTGGCAGTAATAGAAAGCATAAAGTATCGGGAAGCTAATGGATGGATATGCCTTGTAGAGACAGGAGACAGCAAAAGGAGAAAAGGTTCCAGAAGTGGAGAAAAGATGCAATGGAAAGATAGAACACAGCCCTCAGAGGAAACCACTGTAAGAAGGGGCAGACACTGTGATGGGATGGAATGGGTGAGTCTGAGACTTTGGAAATTGAGGAAGCAATTTTTGCTCTTTTAAAAGATTTGCTCTTTTTTGTTTGTTTGATTTGTTAACTAGGCTTAAGTTTTCTTTCTTCTTTTTAAAGTTTACTTATTTTTGAGAGAGAGAGAAAACAAGAAAGAGAGAGAGAGAGAGAGAACGAGCAAGTGGGGAAGGGGCAGAGAGAGAGACAGAGGGAAGGAGAGATAGAATCCAAAGCAGGCCTCAGGTTCTGAGCTGTCAGCGCAGAGCCGGATGTGGGGCTTGAACCCATGAACCACGAGATCATGACCTGCGTCTAAGTCAGACCTTTACTGACTGAGCCACCCAGGCACCCCAAGATTCACTCTTTTAATAGTTGAACATGTGGCACCTGGGTGGCTCAGTCAGTTAAGCGCCTGACTTCAGCTCAGGTCATGATCTCCTGGCTTGAGGGTTCGAGCCCCGCATCGGGCTCTGTGCTGACAGCTCAGAGCCTGGAGCCTGCTTCAGATTCTGTGTTTCCCTCTCTCTCTGCCCCTCCCCTGCTCATGCTCTGTCTCTCTCTCAAAAATAAATAAACATTAAAAAAAATAGTTGAACGTGTTTGGTGTCCTTCCCTTCCCTTTAGGGGAACGCCATCAACTATGAACATCTATGATATGCTTGTTGGCTGTGGAGGATATAAGACTTAGCCCCTGCATTTGAAGTCGCAAGTCAGTGCAGCTTGATGTGCAGGCAACCATAGGGTGTGAGTAGATACAATAATACAAGTTAATAATAATTCACAAGTATTTACACAGAGACATATTGTCAAATAGTCAACATACATTCCATTCTTTTATATACCTACTCAGTATACCTTTTGGCTTGGTTTTAATGTTGTTGCCTCAGACCTTTGATGAATATGGAGAACAAAAGGATTTCAAGAGCTGTAAACAGTACACACACATAAAACTGTCCTGTGACATCATTTCAAATGTGTTGGATTCTGTTCTTTCCTCATCCTAAATCACTTCCATTACTCAGAATATACACTAGTTCCTTTTAGCGTGCTAAGATAACATTTAAAACATTTATGTAAGTAATGGTTATTTCAAGAGGAGGTTCCATGAAGTAGGGTATCAGACCAGATATGTGTTATTTTACACAACTGATATGATTGTGTATAGACAGAATTTGTATTTATGAGCTATTTAAAAATGCTACTGGGTTTTGCTATTTAAAACAACTTAATGTATAAAGCAAAGAATCCCTCAAATGAATGACTACTTATCCAGATCTCAAGATTTCACAAGGTAGGATTTTTTTTTTTGTCTTTCACTGTTAATGGTAGCCTATTAATCTGGGAAAGTAATGCAGCTCCCTAAAAACTTAACAATATCATGAATGACTTAAGTTCTGGAAATAACTAGGATTATTTTATATACTCATTTTTAAATATTTACAAAGATGGTACTTTATAGCTTTTTAATAACTACCATAAAAAATGAGGCATGTGAATTTAATGATTTTCCCCCTTGTAAAATGAGCTAATTCAATAGAAGAAACATAAAGGAATTTATGTACATATAAAATTACATGTATATGATTCTAAGTAATATAATTATTATATCTAATATAATAATTAATACTTAAGTTATCAATTAATACAATAATTATAGTGAATATACACTATATTAAATATAATTTTATTGTTATAACAATTATATTGATATAATCATATATAACATATAATGTATGTATATTTATATGCACATATATAAGTTTATGTATGTATGTATATAAATTCCTTTATACATATATTATATATTGTATTTAATATATAATTCCTTTATATCAGTGAACTGAATCTATGCAACTTTATGCATCACTTTTCTTTTCTTAAAGAAAACTCAAAACTATATCTTTAGCCAAAATAGAAGTAGCTGGATTATTTGTAGGTCATACAGAAGTTCCAAGGTTGACTGAACCCCAGTGGTACAGGGAAGTTTATCTGGTGCTAAGATTGTGTCCTGCAGAGCTCCTTAATCCCAGTTGTCCATCCTTATTCATCATTATTGATTATGGAGAGCTGTGGGGTTGGCTGAACGTAGCTCAACACCTCTTCTGGGAAAACATATAAATGGCATGGCTCTGTTGATGAAAGGATGTCCTAAGTACAAAGGTCCATGAAGGCAGATAGTCTACATTTTTAGTTGCCATCTGGTTGAGGATTCTGGACATTTTATATACGAAATTTTTTTTTTTTTTTTGCATCACACACTATTACATCATAACTCTTTTTAAAATTTTTTTAATGTTTATTTATTTTTGAAAGAGAGAGAGAGAGAGAGAGAGAGAGAGAGCAAGTGGGGAATGGGCAGAGGCAGGGAGACACAGAATCTGAAGCAGGCTCCAGGCTCTGAGCTGTCAGCACAGAGCCCAATGTGGGGCTTGAACCCACGAACTGTGAGATCATGACCTGAGCCGAAGTCGGACGCTCAACCGACTGAGCCACCCAGAGGCCCATAATTCTTTAAAAAAATCTTTTTATTTTCAAATAAGTATAGATTCATAGGAAGTTGCAAAACAAATGTAAAGGGAGCTTCTGTACACCCTTCATACTGTTTTCCCCAATGACAACATCTTGCATATAATACAACAGAAAACCAGGAAATTAACATTGGTACAACCTGTGGAGCCTTTTCAGATTTCACTAGTTTTACACACTCATTTGCATGTGCCTATGTGTATATAGTTCTATGTAGTTTTATCATGTGCAGATTTGAGTAACCACCACAACTGAGATACAAAATCACTTCATTACTACAAGGCTCTTGAGCTATCCCTTTGTGGACTCACCCAGCCCATCACCCCCATCCCCAACCTCTGATAGCCACCAATCTGTTGAAATCATACACTATGAAACATTGTGAAGTTGTTTTTTTTTTTCTTCGCTCAGAATAATTGTTTCTGGATTCATCTAAGTTGTTGTGTGTGTATCAGTAGTTCCTTCCTCTTTACTGTTGAGTAAGGATGAGCTACTTTGTTTAACTATTTACCTACTGAAGGACATTTGAGCTGTTTCTAGTTTTTTGCAATCATGAGTGAAGCTGCTAACGAACATGTGTGTAGCTTTTTGTCTTAACATTTCTTAGAATTCTATTTAGATTTATTCAGTGTTTTTGAGTATATCTCTTTGTATTCTTTTCTTAGTGGTTGCTCTAGGCATTACAATATACACATATAACTTGTCACAATCTACTGGTATATAGTTCTTTACCACTTTGAGGAGGCATAAACACCTTATTTCCTTTTAAGACTCTTCACCATCTTCACTTTTAAAATATAATTTTCCTGTTTGATTGCTATGTCAGATAACACTACTATTTTTGTTTTATCTAATTCTTTTTCATACAAAACACAGACATCAGGTTCACTATGCTGGAGAAACAAAATTAATCCCTTACAATACATACCACTGCCTGATAGCCTTGATACTAAATGAATAAATGAAGCTGGCCCCCTATTTAAACTTCTGGGCCACAAAGTACCGCTGGAGGAAGCCACACAACTGTGCTAACTTAGCAAGACATAAAGATGGCTGAGCCCCACTGAATCCATAAGTTCCGTCTTCACACAATTCCTAGGATCCTTTCTCTCTTCTCTGTGCAATCCTCTGGAGCAAACTCTAAGTGGTACTAAAGCCTAGGTTTCCATGTAGGACTTTTAACAGATGGAAAGATTAAAATTTAAATTGATCCTGTTATGTTCTCTAGCTACCAACATTACAGTTTTTGGAAAAATGGTGAATATTTAAATAATAACTGAAAGGATGCCTAATTATTAGCCTGTCCATGACTCTCACTTGATTTATCTCCTTCATACTAATTTAAATTTGACCTTTGCCACTGCCAGCAACGCTTCCATTCACTTTTTATTAACTCACCAGTACATTCTCTAAATTGTTGTCCTTCTTTCTGAAGCCCCAATCTCTCTTTCATGCTTTTTTGATTTTTTTCTAATGTAAGACAGAAATTTGAAGGTAACTGGCTTGGGCTGACTCAGGATCCCATGCTGTCCTTGAAACTTCCTTTGGTGTCAGAAAGAAAGCCTCTCTCATTTTCAGTGCCAGCTGCACTGCTCATACTCCTGATCTCAGGCTCTCAACTCTTAGGGTAATTCTGAGAACTCTAAGAATAGGATACAAGGCATCTTTCTATCTGGCATCTTTAGGCTTTTCCTCACTAGTAGCCAATTTTGTCTTCATATGTATGTAGATTCACCTTGTCATCTCCTCCAAAACATTTATCTTGAGTCATCTGCTCCTGTCCCATTCTTTCCTTCATCTGTCACATGCCTTATGATCTTTTCCTTGCCCCTGTTCCTAATACCATTTTCTTCAACAATCCCTTCCAATTTGATTTCTAACAACCTATTCAATGAAAAATGCTCAGCACAAGGGTGCCAGTTGATTTTCTTCTATTAATACTCAGCCTCATTTCCTCACTTCATTTGCCATAACATTTTCCTTCAATTAGTACAATTGACAGGTTCATAAAGCCCTTCCTCCTACGGTGTCCATGAGACGATAGCATCCCACCTTCTCTCCATGACTACATGTGTCTGTTAATATTGTATTCAGACTTTTACTCTTCTTTTTTACTTTCTCAAAACTGCATATATCCATGCCTTCCAACATCACCAATTCTGGTTCTTAAGTTAGTCAGTCAACATCCCGATCAGTCTTGTTATCAAATTCAGCATCCATTTACTTAAGATTCTTTGCCACAATCATTCCCAGCACTATGCCTTGACTAAGGTAGCATAGCTCATGTGGAATCTCTTCCCTGTGCCAATCTAAATCCAATGTAGCCATCCTTCCTGCCAGGTCAGCTGAAGTCCCACTTCTTCCACTAGGCCTTTTCCATGCAGTGCAGTATGTTAAAGTCTCTTGTCTAAAATCACATTGGACTTGTGGTCTGCTGGACAAAATGGTACTCCTAATCACCTCTACTTACCTCAAACATGTAGGCCTTGTTTTATCAACTATCCCTATGAAAGCGTGAACATAAGTTATTATTCCCTGATAGCCCAGCAATGTGCTGGGCATACAGAAATTGCTTAAGGAAATTATTTAATGGATTAATACCAAAAAATATTATTAAAACAGGTAATGATAGTACTATCATGGCATTGATAGGTTTATTTTGACTGAAGCTAGGATTTTTAATGGACTACTTAGAAGGCTACCAGCAGTATGACACAGTGGTTAAGAGTATGAGCCCAGACTACCTGGGTTCAAATCCTACTTCTGTCACTTACTGGCTAGGTGAACTTGGGAAGGTTCATGAACATCTTTGTGCCTTAATTTCTCTCCTTGGAAACAGGAGAACATAACATTACCTACCTTATGGAGTCATTATGAAGATCAAATGAGTTATGTCAGATACAAAGAACAGTTTCTGTCATGTAGAAAGTGTTCCAAGAATGTTAACTATTATTAAATGTTTATCACACATAGCATGATAGTATTTCAGTATCTCGCTTACTTTATAAGTGAATGAGTTGAGTAATAAAGGTAAAATGATTGGCTTAAGGTCTTATCGTTAATTAGAGGCAAAGTAAGAAACCAACACTCCTGACTTCTACTCAGTGTTTGCTTTTCCTCCCCAAGGATTTTGTACCCGAACACGGAACTAAATTATAGATGTTCAGAGGGGAAAGAGATAGTCAAGGCTGTTTGGTTTACCTTTTCCACAAAGGACCATATTTTCTGATCACTTATCACAAAACTTTCATCTTTGTTGACAGGGGCATTTTACAGATTCTTAATCACCCAAACAAAAAGATCCTAATAGAACTTACACCATGGCTTTCAAGTTAGGAAACACATGAAGGATACAAATGGATGCCAAGTTCAGGTCCCCTGAGTTCACATGACTGTCACTAGATGAGGCCCTCTTTAATGTCCTTCTTTTCAAAAATAATATTTCTTTTTAAGGGAAAACATTGTCTGGAATACTCATTATAAAGCTGTGATTCAAGTTATCCCACACATATGTGAATGCTTTGCAGATAATATGCTTCCTGGTAGGAATCTGAAATTATGATTTTGATGAACTCTGAACAACACGCTTTAGCAGCCAAAAAAGGCACAGGGGCCAACTATCCATACCAGGCATAATTCCTGAAGGTTTCAGCTTTCTGTGTGGTTCTCTGGAACAACATTCAGCCTGGTTGTGCAATCAGCTGCGCTAGGGTTTTAAAATTCAACCTAGCAAATACAGACTCTCAGGAGGAATTGCAACAATAAAAGATTGCTATTAAATAGACACAGATAAACCTGTGTGTAAGGATTTTCTCATCAGATGCATTAGCATGCTATTCTGTCTGAATGCAATGCTAAGAGGAGATATTTAATTTCTCTTTAATGCAAATGAAATTGTCATATGTAACATCAGAAATAAGGGAGAAGGCTGAACTGAGTAATTATATTATGTGTCCACAAAAAAATGTGCATCCACTGCCCACCCCCCTCCACCTTGCAAACAAGACTCAGGGCATTCACAGTTTAAATGCTCGGTTGCAGTATATGGACTCTGAGCTTTATGGATTAAGATTTTAACCTCAAAACAGGGAGGTCTTATTTCTTGAGTCTGAAAGTTGAATTACTTTCTTTACTCTGAAGGCTGAAGAGACAGCCTCCACTGATCACACAGAGAATGCATCCTTTCTGGTTTGTGCTTCTATAGTATTTTCATTTATATCTCTGCCTTTACTCATGATAATATGACTTGTTACCCTTAGTTGTATCTTTCCTTTGTGCACTATAAATTCCTGAGGATAGAGTTCATGTCTTATTTATCTCTGTATTCTCCTAGAGCGTTACTGTGTCTTGCATACAGTAACTACTCAATAAATGTTTTGATACTTGGTTTCAATGGTACATATGTTAAGCATTTCCCATTTATAAAGTATTTTTAATGGATTCTCACCATTGACATACTTTACCCTTCTCATTTCTGAGAACTCTTGCATTTGAAAGAGGAAAAATTTAGATAGCCATATAAGCTATATAAACCATGTAACCCTAGGGAGTACCTAGCAATTATATGTCGAATTATAATTTTATGAAAATTTGCAGAGGTTTCTTTTGAGCTTTCAGTTACTTAAGGGGACCCAACTAACTTAGTGAAACAGAGAAAGGCAAAGAATTCAGAGAAGTGACTGAGAGGGTACCCCAGAAAGACTGTTGTGCCTTCTAGAAGATCCAGCACCCAAGGCGTAACTCCCACACTCTGTAAGCATGTTAGGATCATGGCATTCTGAAGGCCCATTTTTCCTCTTTGACAGTTTCTCTGAGAAACTGTCAGTTTGATGTTAAAAAAAACAAAAACAAAACAAAACAAAAAAACCAAAAACCAAAAAACAAACATTTAGTTCATGCCCACAGACTCAATTGGCTTTACAATCACTAGGACCCAATAGAAAATAAAAATGGAAGGCTCTTGTTCAAAAGTTAAGAATTTCAAGACAATGGTAGCAGAACAGTAAGGCAATTGTGGGCCCTTCTAAGCATGGGGCCTTGGGTGACTGCACAGGTCTCACATCTATGAAGCCAGTCCTGTTGTATCTTCAAGGAGTTTTCAAGGATAGTGAAAGGCAAAAAATCTGTATGGAATAGAAGCTACAATTTAAGGGGCGCCTGGGTGGCTCGTCGGTTAAGCGTCCGACTTCGGCTCAGGTCATGATCTCATGGTCCGTGAGTTCGAGCCCCACGTCAGGCTCTGTGCTGACAGCTCAGAGCCTGGAGCCTGTTTCAGATTCTGTGTCTCCCTCTCTCTCTGCTCCTCTCCTGTTCATGCTCTGTCTCTCTCTGTCTCAAAGATAAATAAACGTTAAAAAAAAATTAAAAAAAAAAAAAAGAAGCTACAATTTAAGTATGTACAAGGGTTTGCAGGAATCCAGAATTTCCTAACTTTATAAAATCATCCCGGAGAAGGTGATGTCTAAGGTCACTTTTGAAGGAGCAATGGCAGGGAAAAGGAGATATTCCAGATTGAAAAAAGGCAGAATTCACTTCACAAATTTCAGGAATAGGATTACTTTTAAGGAGAGCAGACCAAGTGAACTTGAGGGGGACATAATTCAGAGTGGAAAGAGACAAAAGCCAAACATGGAGGAAAGAGTTGAACTATTGAGTGCCTATTGTATGTCAAATTATTTCTCCCTGTGTCATAATTTTAAACACAACAATCATGTCTATTTTACAGATGGCTTAATTGAAGCCCAAGGTAGTAATTCTCAAAGGGCTCGGAGCACTTTAGGCACCTATAAATATTTTAAGACTCTCGGGGAGGGCGGGGGGGTCTAACTCAAGGGCCAAGACTCCTAGCCATCAGGCCAAGCTGAGGCTAAGAGAGCTTTTAACCCCTCCACCTCTTGACGCATTTCTTCAGTCTAAACGTACCCTTCCCTCCTCTCGCCCCGCCCCGTGTTTCACCGTGCCGGAAATTGAGCGTCTAAGTACTTCCGGGGTAACAAAGGTCGGCCCCGGCAAGATGGCGGCCCCCTTGGAACTCAGTTGCTGGGGAGGTGGCTGGGGGCTCCCATCGGTGCACAGCGAGTCCCTGGTGGTGATGGTGAGGCCGCCTCGCGGACCAGGGCGCAGGAAAGATGGGCGGGGCCAGAGCGCGAGGCTGGCTGGGCCTGGTCTCCGCTGCTCGCCGCGGTTCCTTGCGGCGCTGCAGGGCTGAGACCGGCCGGGGCGCTTCTCGCTGCACCACATTGGGTTCCCTCCCGTGGAGTCAAAAGCCTGGCTTGTGACCCCGCCGAGGCCTTGGCGGGAGAGTCAAGGCTTCTCCGCTTGCCTGCGAGCCCACTCAGCCTTGCAAAGCTTTCTGGGCGGTGGAACTTAAGACCAAAGCAGGGCGCGCACGCGCCCCGCTCTGCATCCCCCGGACCTTTGGGGGAACAAAATCCCCGAAAGCTGGGTAGCTGGCGCGCGCATCCTCGGCTAGACCTCCGGAGAGGGATTCAGCCCCAGTGTCAGGAGTTTCTGCCTTAGGGCGACCGGGCTGTGAATTAAAGCTGCTTGCAGATTTGCACTACGTACTCAGTCTAAATGTTCTCTTACCAACTTTGTTTCAGGCTTACGCCAAATTTTCTGGTGCACCCTTGAAAGTCAATGTCATAGATAACACCTGGAGAGGTTCAAGAGGTACAGTGTAAACACAATTTTCTCCTCTCTTAAGAGACTCCCCCCCCCCCGCCCCCCAACCTCCATATCTGAATTTATTTTTTAATTTTTTTTAATTTTTTTTTAACGTTTATTTGTTTTTGAGACAGAGAGAGACAGAGCATGAATGGGGGAGGGTCAGAGAGAGGGAGACACAGAATCTGAAACAGGTTCCAGGCTCTGAGCTGTCAGCACAGAGCCCCATGCGGGGCTCGAACTCATGGACCATGAGATAATGACCTGAGCCGAAGTCCGACGCTTAACCGACCAAGCCACCCAGGCACCCCCATATCTGAATTTAAAGCTATGAAGCATATAGTCATGGAGTACCTTGGGGTTTTAGTTTCTTCTTACCATAACTTTGGCTGTGTGTTGCTTACGGTTTGGGCGTTGTGAGTAATACTGTAAAGTACAAGTCAGATCAATGGAAATACGGCACTGTTCTCTACAACTGCTTTGTGAAATTGCAAAAAACTAAGATGAGCTTACTCATTTTGCCCCCTCCGAATGTGCAATTGGTATGGTTTTTAGGGGACTGCAATGTCTTCAGAGCAAATAGAAATGTTTCCTTGTATGTAAACTGTTTTTGATTGTAGGAGATGTACCAATTTTGACAACTGAAGACAACATTGTTTCTCAGCCTGCGAAAATACTAAACTTTTTAAGAAAACAGGTGGGTGGTTCCTTTTGAAGAAGTAGATTGTTCCCTACATGTTACTTAAAAAAAATACATTGTAAGGTTTGGGGAATTTTTTTTAATTCTTTTTTACCAACTCAGTAGACAATTGGAGTTTGATATAAAAAGAGACTTGAGAATTACCGCTCTGAATCATGAGTTTTACTGTGATTTGAAAGTCCTGTAGTGAGGAACACTCAATTTATGTTTTCATGTACTTTTTTTGGATTTTCTTGAAGTTTAGAAATAGGCAGGTTCAATGAAGCCATCTTTATGATTACACTTATTGATATGATTATCACTGGAGTGAAAGCTGCCACACACTTTCTGCTGCATATGGCATCTGAGTTCCCCTCAACTAGCACCTATTTTATTTTTATTTTTTTTTAATGTTTATTTATTTTTGAAGGAGAGAGAGACAGAGTGTGAGTGGGGGAGGGGCAGAGAGAGAGGGAGACACAGAATCGGAAGCAGGCTCCGGGCTCTGAGCTGTCAGCACAGAGCCCGATGTGGGACTCGAACCCACGAACTGTGAGATCATGACCTGAGCCGAAGTCGGACGCTCAACCAACTGAGCCACCCAGGCGCCCCCCTATTTATTTTTAAAAAGCGCTTCACTGGAGAGTTGCAGTTAAATGTCCCATGAAGTAAGGTATAAAATGTGTGAGCATCTAAAGATTTATATAATGCATACAAAATGTTTAAACATGTAAAGACTTTTATAAATACAAAAGTTGTAATTGGTTTTGCCAATACTTTTCTTGAAAAAATAAATCCTATGTCAACAAAATTTAGAATTGTTCTAACTTGGAAGGTTTTCTTTCTTTTTTCATGGGGAAAAATGCAACCAATTAGAACTTCTTCCTTATTGTTAAAGGTAATAACTTCTATTTATTGTTGGTACAACATGCCATGCGCTAAACTAGGTTGTAAACAATCACAGAATATCAATTAATAAAAAACCGTAGCTGATATTTATTGACCTTACTGTGTGCGGAATGTTGTGCTAAGAACTGTATTTGCATTAAACGGCATTTGTCATTGAATTTGTATTTATCATTATGCCTTTCAATATCATATTTGCCATTTTTAAGGAAGAATAGGAATCTTAATTTATTTAACTTCACTGTTGTGGGATACCCTTGACTTCTGAAGTTTTTTGGTTTTATATTTTTTAATAGAAATATAATGCTGATTATGAACTCTCAGCAAAACAGGGGGCAGATACACTGGCTTACATTGCTCTCCTTGAAGAGAAGCTTCTTCCTGCAGTGGTGAGCATTGGTGAATATTACATCATTGTAGTGACCTACTAAAAGTATGCTTTAATCTATTTAGAAGGAACATAGTGAAAAAGGCTTAAAGGAGGAAATTTCATTTATGAATTAATTTTGATTCTTTCATGTTACTGTGAAACTGGGTTCTGTTAGACATTCAGCTAAGACATGAAACAACATGAAAGATACTGTCATTTTGGAAATAAAAATTATTTGTGGAAGACAGAGTTTGTTCCTCCATGTATAGAATTTAGCTAACTATCATTCACTCCTTCAACAAATATTTATTGAGCACATATGTGCCAGGCCTTGTTCTGGGTGCCTGGGATATAGCAATCAACAAATCCACATGTTTAAAATCTTGTTTCATCCTTGAGTCATTCTAATTGGGAAAGTTTTATGAAGCCACTTTGTACAAGGATATTTACCCAAAACTTTCACACTGTTTAAATGACCTTTCTTTTCATAAAAGAACATGCTTGTGTTTTTCGTTTGTTTTGTTTTGTAGCTTCACACATTCTGGGTTGAGAGTGACAATTACTTTGCTGTGACAAAGCCATGGTTTGCTTCACGAATTCCTTTTCCCTTGAGTTTGATCCTGCCTGGAAGGATGTCTAAGGGAGCACTGAATAGAATTCTCCTGACTAAAGGAGAGCCTCCCCTTTACCACCTCCGAGAAGTGGAAGCTCAGGTATGGTTGGGATTACTTTCAGAGCAAGGTCCCTCCAGGGGAGGGACAAGAGAGACAGCAGAGATGAACATCCTGGATGCCTGCTTAGAAGGACTTCTAGAGCATCTGTTCTACCTTTGAGTTGTAATTTCATCCTTACTAGATATACAGAGATGCCAAGGAGTGCCTAAATCTTCTGTCAAACAGATTGGGAACATCTCAGTTTTTCTTTGGAGATACGTGAGTGCATTCCCTTAAAAATCGTTTTCGTGTTTTGTATGCATATAGTCCATGAGTAGTTATTTAAAGCAAGTCCTCTTGCCACCCCTCCCACCCATGAGGTTTTGCTTTAAAAAAAAAAAAAAAAGATTTAATGAATTACTATAGTAATTTCTCTGTCCATGGTAATCAAACATTGACTAGACATGCTATATATATGAATTTAAAATATCTAAGACTATCCCCACCCTGTCTCATATCTTCATATAACACTTGTAAGTAAAGATGAATTTTTAATTTATGAGTTAATTTTCTTCTAAATAAAATAAATGGTTAGAGTATTAAATTTTTTTTAAAAAACCCTCATTACATCATTTTAATAAGCTTGCATGTGTAGTAAACCTTCTAAAAGACTATATTGTATACTTCAGAATTGGTAAATGTATTGGAGAAAAAATATTTTTAACATGATCCCAAGTTAATATTTTCCTATGTGTTTTTTAAAAATCCTGAATTTATTTTTAGGCCATCTACCTTGGATGCCTACGTGTTTGGTTTTCTTGCACCTCTTTATAAAATACGCTTTCCTAAAGTTCAATTACAAGAACATTTGAAACAGCTCTCCAACCTGTGCCGCTTTTGTGATGACATCCTAAATAGTTATTTTAAGCTTAGTCTTGGAGGTAAGCTGGCTTCTCTTCAGCTAATTTGCGTTTGTGTAGATTATCTGCATATTCTCCTAAGGATGGATAAGCAAAATTCATGACTTATTAAAGAAGTTTGTGTATCGTCTTTAAGTGCTGACTTACAGCATTTGAAAAAATTTTATTTTTCCAACTTTATTCCCATGTGTTAGTTCTATTTTAAATAGAGAAATAGATATTTTCCTTTTGCCTATTCTTCTAGATTTTATACATTTCTTGCCTCTTGTTCTTCTTTAAATATTGCCCCTTTGAAGTGGATCATTTTCTTCTAAAAGTTAACTACAGGTATTTATTGAGTCCCTGCTGAAAGATAGCATCTATCCTAATGCAAATGGGCAATTATTTTAAATGTTGCTTCTAGCATTTTCCTGCGTGAACAGAAATCAGCAGCAGATTGATTTGGGTGAGGTACACTCCCATGATACCACTACTTGAAAACTGATTGCATCAGACTGGAGGTATTGTAAATAGAGGGCACCTGTGACTTAGGATATGATTCCTTGGGTGTGTGGGCCATGTGTGTAAGTGATTGGGATACTAAATTTGTATTGGGAGAGTTGGCAGAAATTGTCCTTTTGAGAAACAGCAGTTACAAGGATAGCTGGCTTAGGGACAGTTTATTTTTTCATGGTGGTTTATATGTTTTTTAGAGAGAGAGGGGTGAGTCATGAAACTAAATCACTTTCAACCTTGTTACTTTGGAGCAGTGATTAGCAAACCTGGCTGGAGGACATATACAGTCTTGAGTCCTAAGCCAGAGATACCGCATTAGAATCCCTTCAGGGTAGAGCCCAGAAATCTGTATTTTTTAAGTTCTTCCAAATACTTTGGATGCCTGTTTGATAGCTGTTTGGGAGTCCCTGCCTTAGACAGCTATCCAGATAGCTGTGACTAAAGGCCTATTTGATATGGGTGGGGAAAAGGTACACCTCAAATTGGAGAAGGAAATGAGGACCATTGTGCTCTTTTACTAATCACTTTGGCTAGTTGCATAACACTTGGCTGTCTACTTCATGGACAAATTTAGTCCTTTTGTTTAGGTTTGGTTTTGGAGCATTACTATCCCTCTTTGCCTTTGAACCCATAATGGTTTTTCTCTTTGCTTGATTTTATTTATTTTTGGAGGGCAGTGTACTTGGGAGGGTGGATAGACTCAAAATTCTTTCAGTCTGAACAGCTTTAAAGACTTTCAAAATTTTCTGTCTTTCTGATTTCTGTCCTGGCTTCTTAGGCACCTCTCCTGCTGGTCAAGAAACAGTAGACGCAAATCTGCAGAAACTCACACAACTTGTAAATAAGGAATCCAACTTGATTGAAAAGGTCAAGTTTACTTCAATCATTATTTTATAGTAGTTTAGTATTTTTCTTTCTGAAATTAATATTGTAACTTTAATTGTATAGTTAATATGCATTATTTTACCCTCTTATTTTTTAAAGAGTTTATTTTTTCATAAATCTGCTCAAATATACATTTACTACAGTTGTATATAATATAGTGTTTTGAAGCCAGTAGTGGTTCGATTACTTTGATAGTGGTATTGGGCTTATTTTTACCACATAATTAGTATTTTTCAAGTTGGGAGACCAAAAGCCTAGCTTTAAAAAAAAAAAAAAAAAAAAAGACAAAACAAACACACTTCTTGCTTGTCTGTTTCTGTCTCCCAAGGTTAACATTTCTTGAGATTGTAAGCACCAGTGCTGGTTCTTTCTTGTTAATCACACTATGATGTCTTTTTCTTTCTTCTACATAAACTGTTTTGCTTTGCTTCTTCTATCCTTCTCTTTTCTAATTGTTGCCCACAGTTTTTCATCAGTGTGGGTATTTTGCCACTTTGGTCGCGTTCATTTGCTGAGAGAGAGATACTAAGGAAGCGGGTAGGAGAGAGAGAGAGAGAGAGAGAGCACGCACGCCAGTAGTGGGAATTTCAAGGGCGATTCTAATTGGAAAAATACAAGAGAGGTGATTCATTTTTTCCCCAAGTGTCTGATCAACTTCCTTTTTTCTTATGCCAGTGAATGATACTTCATTCTTTCACTAACTAATGAGGCAATGTGGCCTAATAACACTGGCTAGCAGTTTTTGAGGTCTGAATAACAGGCATTGTGTCCTACGAGCTTTCGAGTTACCTCATTGAATCCTCACAGCCGCTGTGTGTGCAGCTACTCCGTCAGTCGTATCTTACAGATAAGGATAGTGAAGCCTGGAGAGCAGTGTATGTTACCTGCCCGAGATCATTCAGGTGGTGAGAGGCAAAGGGGATTCGAACCCTACAAATTGGATTCCATCATGGGCTTTGCAGTTAGTAAGCTGCAAATGAATGAAACTATGTATCCAGTGCTAGTAGTACTAGTAGCAAGAAACCTCTGTCACTCTCTGGAATGACCTTTCTGTTTCTTTGTAGAGTATTTCATGTGTTGTTAGAAGTTGAGAAGTGAGTAGGACTGAGCAGTAAAACTGTAAAGGACCAGCATTAAAGTTTAGGTGGGCTCGTTGAATGCCAAGTTTGTCTTCTTAGCCCAGCCCAGTAAATCCCACGAGAGGAAAGATATTGAGTGTTAGGTGTGGATAATGGAAAGATTATTCAGATTGTTTTCGACACTTAGCTGCTGGATGAAGGCTATCCAATACAGTTTTCATTTTCTGTATTTGGCAAATTCATGACAGACATGTAAAGGGAACCATGAAATACCTACATATGCAGGAGGTGAACCCAAGAGGCCCTGTCACCGCTTTGTACACTTCCATGTTGGGTCATTATCAGCATGTGAACGTTTCCTAACTCTAAATCAGGCACTCTCCTTCCCACCCCTGTTTCATATCTGCTCTTCAGTGTGGTTCACTGTTGGCTGCAGGACATAAGAGCAACAAATCCTATTGGCTACTACTGTTCGCCATTTGCGCAGAAAATCTAGAGCTTAAGAAAAAAAAAAGTAATGTCTGGGGGACTTAGTTCTTACAAAAAAAAAAAAAAAAAAAAGACAACCCAATTGATTCAAGCAGTCCACTGGGAATGTTTTTTTCCATTGGAAAGTTAAAAGTTAATCTTTTATACTCTTTCCTTTCCTGTAAGCTGCTTGTATCTCTGCTGAGACATTTCCTCTGTGCTTTATAAGAGCATCTGGAGGAGATAAGGGAGAGTTTTGGTCTGCACATAATCAAAACTCTGGAAAAGCCTGTTTATCAAGTGGGTAGTCAGATGCTGTTTGCTGTTGGTGTGGGATCTTTGGCGGCAATTGCTTTCAAGTCTTTTCTGAAGTTGAGCTGATAGAGAGCTCAGCACCAGGCTGTGAACCCTGCACTCTGTTTGTGGGGTGTTCTGGTTGAAAGGTAGCTTTGTAAGGTATGACTCCATTCTTTCCATATACGTATGTATGTGTGTGTGTGTGTGTGTGTATATATATATATATATATATATATATATATATGTATATATATATATATATGGAATATATATATACACATGGAATATATATATGTATATATATATACATGGAATATATATATACACACATAAACGTATATACGTATATATATACATATATATATGTATTTCTTATTTATATATACGTAACGTATAATTATTTTTGCTTCTCTTCCCTTATGTTCATCTGCTTTGTCTCTTAAATTCCACATATGAATGAAATCATATTTGTCTTTCTCTGACTTATTTCACTTAGCATAATGCACTGTAGTTCCATCCACATTGTGGCAAATGGCAAGATTTCATTCTTTTTGATTGCTAAGTAGTATTCCATTACATATATACCACATCTTTATCCATTCATCAGTTGATGGATATATGGGACCTTTCCATAATTTGGCTTGTCGACAGTGCTGCTATAAACATGGGGGTGCATGTTTCCCTTCGAAACAGCACACCTGTATCCTTTGGATAAATACCTAGTAGGGCAATTGCTGGGTCATAGGGTAGTTCTATTTTTAATTTTTTGAGAAACCTCCATACTGTTTCTGGAGTGGCTACACCAGTTTACATTCCCACCAGCCTGACTCAGTTCTAAATGATTCCTCTCCTAGTGTTTCCAGGGATGCTAATGTCCTCCTGAGGGCAAGTCTGAAACCCTTGGACATTTTCTCAATATGCTCCATAGTAATTTTTTTTTCTAGAGCAGGCTTAGAACTGATCTGGTGTTTGGAATACCTCTGGATTAGGTCTAAATAGTTTCTCCTTCCATCTGTCTCTTTTCCTAGCTTCCCATGGTCTAAATACTTGCAGCCTAAAAGAATTTGTCTTTTTGAAGGGAGTACAGGTCATTTTCACTGAGGCTGTGGGGTGCAGTTGAAAGAATAATAGTATTGGAATAAGAAGACCTGGGTTTTGGGATGCCTGGGTGGCTGGCTCAGTTGGTCAAGCGTCCGACTTCGGCTCAAGTCGTGATCTCGGAGTCCGTGAGTTCGAGCCCTGCATCGGGCTCTGTGCTGACAGCTCGGAGCTTGGAGCCTGTTTCAGATTCTGTGTCTCCCTCTCTCTGACCCTCCCCCATTCATGCTCTGTCTCTCTCTGTCTCAAAAATAAATGAAGGTTAAAGAAAAAATTTTAAAGAAGACCTGGGTTTTAATTTCAACTTTTGATATTGGCTTTGCAAACTAAGGCAAATTTCTTAACCTTTCTGAGCTTCGTTTTGCTGCTACGTAAAATAGGGAATGATCGTCTTCCATGGTTTCTTCACAGTTGTGTTGGGAAGATCAAATGAGGTATTGTACATCAACATAATTAATAAACTGTGGAGCTTAGTGTATCAGAAGTAATGCTTTTCCACTTACTATACTAGGAGACCTCTTAAATCCAGTTGTGATGTGGTTGAGTTCAGTAGAATATTCATTTTGTGGAATTGCTATAATTTTGCAAAGGCATCAAGGATGAGCAATATTGCTTGTACACATATACTGAGTTAGCTGGTATTTGAGGTATGACATTTAGAGTTCCTGCGAGATTATCTGTAAGAAAAAGGTTTTTTGAGCAGTCCTGGAGCCATATGGTTCTGTGCTCTTCTAGGCTATAGTTTCGATGAGGAGGTCACAGTCCACGAAAGTGGTGCCACAGCCATCAGTCACATGTACTTTTTGTACTTCCCACAGATGGATGACAATCTTCGCCAAAGCCCTCAACTTCCTCCTCGGAAACTGCCAACACTCAAATTGACTCCAGCAGAAGACGAAAATAATTCCTTACAACGGCTATCACCCTGACAGTCATCATGCTTTGTGTCCAGTCATGATTATTGCAGTAATCTCTTACACTAAGTGTGAAGGCAAAAAGAAAATGCCATTAGTAGGTATAAGGGAGACTCTAAAAAGAAACTTTCTATGACATCTATTTTTTCTTAATTAGGAAGCTTGTATTTTGACCTGGCAGTGCACTTTAGATAACATCAAAGTGAATGCTAAATGAACTTGGGGAACAAAGAAAACATATTGTACTGTATATTAAAAAAAACCAAAAACCTGCCTTAATCTTGGCAGATTTTTGCCTTTATTTCATATGTTGCTGACCAAAAGCTAGAATTCTGTTCTGAATGTGCACTCTTATTTATTCAAGTTATTTTATTAATTTCGTTTTCTTAGAACAGTTTGAATATCTAATATGTGGCTCTTTGAGGCTTTTTTCTTCTGTTTAGAAATTTGATGACTTTAGACATTAGGAAAAATGTAATATTCTAATATTCTATTCACTTCAATAGAAAAGTCTATTTAAAAAACAAAGAGGAATGTGCTTTTTAATTATGCTCTCAGAAGTGTAATCTTTTGGGAGGATTAGTACCATATATATGTATATATATAAATATCAAAGGTGGTTACATATAATATTCATCTGACTATATGCACTTCTGGTATTTGCTGATGTGTTCAATATAAGGTTGGCAAGGACGCTTTTAGTTTATTGGGCAAATGTGGCAGCTTTAGACCTGTGTATTTGTAGTACATTTTTAACTTTAGTAATCTCTTTCTTGGATTGATTTCAGGAGAACTGAGTATGTTGGTCATCGTTATTACGCCAGGCTGTAAAGTCTTACTGGAATTTGCCCAGTTGTTAGACCTTCCTCAGCCAGAGTAATAGAAGTACCTACTGTGTGCCTGGTCCAAGTTCACCAGGCTTGGTTCAGACCAGTGTTCTTTCAGAAGAAGCCTATCATGTAGTCAAAAGCATTATGGCAACTTATTATTTTCCATATAGTTAAACTACAACAGTTGAATGATCCAGTGGAATATGCGGAGATAACAATAGTTTTTAAAGAACATTTTCTACTTATTGGTTACTGAACTGTTGAAGGATTTGTTGTGCAGGTGGTTTTGCTTAGAATAGAATCTCGCATACTTTAGTGGCTGAGGTGCTCCTGTTGTCCTAAAACCACTTCTGAGGTTTTTTAATTATGGGATCATGTTTTTGATTAGTGTCTTAAAAGATTACTATGGTGCTCAGCAAATCTTATCACATCCTGCAGAAACACCCGTGTTAAGCAAACAGTTTTGTAGTCAAGAGACTCCCCTAATTTGAGCTGAATGGAGCTCAGCTGTATTTGACCTGCATCCTCCCAGTTTGTTCATGTATTAGGTATTATACAGGACTCTTTAAGTCGCTGTAAATATTTTTTCTTGAAAGTTTTAATTAAATGAGAAACAAGGTAGTCTTCAAAATCTTGTTCATCTGTTTGGATGCATTTAGGGAAAGTAACTAATGAGTTTCACATTATTTATACAACAGGTTTGTGTGTTTTGAGTTAATTTTCCATTAGACTCCAGCATCCAAAACCTGTATGAATATTCTATGTTGAAAATCATGACCATAGGACTTTATTGTCCCCTGGGGTCCATGTATATTGGAGAAGGGTGGTTAACACATTAACCAGACATCTGTTTATGCTGTAGTTAGAGTTGATCATTTTCAATCATGATTTATATTAAACCTTCTAAGAAGCATTTGAAGTGGCTTAAAATTGTCAAATACATAAAACAGGACAATTAAAATTAGTTTTTGGAAAAATAAAAAATGGGGGAGAGAGAGCTATACCAACCCTAACAGATTCTAAAATCAAGTGGTAAATTTAGCTCCCAAATTTCTCCATGGTCACAGTCCAAAGTAATACTGGGTTATGTAACAGTTTTCTGTCAGTAAAACTACTAATGCCCATGGTAAGAAATGTGTTCAAATTTTTATAAGAATGTGAGATCATGTTCTTTTGACACAGAATTCAGCCAGTAATCATACTGTAATAGTTCATGTGTTGAAAGTTTAATGAAAAGACATCATTTTAGAATGACAAGGATTTGTCATATTTTAGTAGAAAAGACAACTGTAAATATGATTTATTTCTTTTTGGTCATTCCTGCTTTGACTTGCCTTTAGCCTTGCAGTAGGTAGGCTCTGATGTTTCCAGACTACCTTTCCTAAGATGCAAAATGTGATTTAGATAAGTGAGAATTTATATATGGGGCTACTTAGTTGAGCATTTTGGGGATTGGCCAACAAGATGCTCGGAAGCTATAACTGAGTATGACCTGCTCCAGGGAGCAGCCACGCATATAGGAAGCTCTTAGAAAGGAACAGCTTTCCAGATTGGGAAGAGAACTTGCGATCAGCCTGGCCAGGATGTGCTTTGGATAAAGTTTGAGTTTGCTGAGATAGATGGCCCACAGTCTTAAACAAAATACTGTGAGCTATTTTCTTTTGGATGTGATGGTGGAATATGATAAAAGGGACTATGTTTGTGTTTATGTTTGGTGCTAGTATAGGATTAGAAAATTGATCAGATAATTCCCATAAGATAAAGATCCCTCATCAACACATTGTCACCAGTCATCCATAAGACCCACCACTTCTTTTAACAGTAAATACCCTGTAGAGAGCATTGAGGATGGTCATTCCTTCACAGTGGTTTTTTCCCTTACAAAGGTTGGCATTGACAAATTCCAGCTTAGGTATTTTGCATTATTTTGGGGATACTATAGAGTTCAAGATTCTTACAATAAATCCAAGCATGTTGATTTCTATTCGTAATTGCTATTCATTTAATGTTGCCAGATATATTAACATGAAGGAATAAGGGAGCTTATTTCAATAACAGCTAAGTTAAAGTTTTCAGAAGCTGCAAAAGTGGGAAACCATTGGACATCAAAAGAGGCAGAGATTGGTAACAGTGACAGAATCTCAGAAAACCAATTTTTAAGGTACCTTCATGTGATAAAAGTTGTATTTGAAGTCAGCAGTATGTTTTCATAGAGCCTCTTCCAAGAATATGTGTTCATCAGGCCTATTAGGTTTTTTGACAGTTTTTCATGTTGTCAAAAGTGTTAACCCTTTAAAAGCCAAAATATAAATAAAGGTAAGAAGCTGAGTGATGGATACACAGAGTCTGTAGTATTTTTGCAACTTCTTGTGAGTCTATAATTTCAAAATAAAAGAGTTTTAAAAGTAAGTCAATGTATCATCTAAACTACAATTTAAATTTAATGATCCAAACACAGTATTTACTATTCAGTTTCTGACAAATACATAATATAAATTAAATATAATTTACTTCCTTCTTAATTTTAAAGAAAAAAACAACTCAGGTTTGTAATGAATGGTTATCTAAAGATCTGTTTTGCCTTACCAGAAAAGAAAAAACAATAACCTAAAACTAAGAACTCCTTTTCCCTATAAAATATGCTCTGGTTTTTATATTTGTAATAGTATCATTTTCTTCCTATGGTACCTGGGTTTACTTTCAAGGATAAATACGTTGAAAACAGTCCTTCTGTGTCTTCATGTGGTAGTCCTTTGCTTTGCTGTGTTATCTCTAATTACACAGTGTGATGAGACGACATTAGGACCAGGCTTTAATGAAGAAAGTGCAGTCTGTGTTTTTTGTCCTAAGCTCATAGGGATTTAGTAATTGACTTTGTCTTGGTTTGGTTATTTATATAATTGAAATCCTGAGCAGAGCCACTGAGTATAATTTGGGTTATGATTGTGGTCTTTTGTGTATATTGTTGGCATTAAGAATTATCTTTTGCCTTTTTTTCTTGTTCAGCCCTGTGGAATATACATGTGCTTTTCAGTGTTTTCACATTTCTTAAATAGATTATGAAGAAATTCATTGTTAATTACATGAACTAAAGGTTTGTAATCCTTTTATCCTCAAAAGTTTAATTGAAGTGTCATTGGAGGTTCAGAATGCTGCTTTACTCTGAAAGTAAAGATGAAGTTTTGGTTTTTTTTAAGGGTTTGCAAAATATTTTGGTCCAAAACTCAGGATGTACTGTTTGCTCAGGGCGCAGCTTCCCAGCCCTAGACTTAAAACCACTGTGATTGAGGTGAGGAGGTATTCTAAGAAAGGGTAACTTTGAGCTGGACTTGTATAGGAAGGGGACTTGTTATGATAGAAGAGCATTCTTAGCAAAACAAAGTAGTTTCTTTAAAAAATTCACAGAAAAGTAAGTGTTTTTGCATCCTGATTATTGTTAATTTGAAATTATACTGTAAGATCTTTAAAAAACATCTTTTAGTTTCTTGGAGAAGTAGGTGGGTTTTGGCAGATTCTATCATTATTATGTCAGTAGAGGGTTCTGTTGTCAAAAAAGGTTGGGAAATGCTTTGTTAGACAACATTAAGTTCCTAGAGCCTTTCTGAACCTTTGAAATGCTATTGTGTAGTTTCAATCTCCAACAAAGGTCTGCATTTTATACACTATTTTCCTGATTTATTGCATGTGGTTTTTGGGGTGTGTGTGTGTTTAAAGTAGGTCTTGTGGGATTTATATGCTGAAAAGTATACTTAGGGAAATGCTGCCCTGGAGTGTTTTTGCTTGTTTGTGCTCATTGCAAAGGTTTCCTGTTGTTAGGTGCTGCTCTAGTGAGTGGTGATAAAATGGAAAGACAGGTCAGGACTCCCTTGGACCCTGAAGTTGAGAGAGGGGTGGCCATGTGTTTAAACAGTTGGGTTATTTAGGCACCTGTGAGGCCCCTGGTCAGTCAGTCATCCCTTTTCCCTAGAATCCCATTTGGCTTGGAACATCTGCACAAGGGTGTGACCTGGTGATTCCAGGTGTCTGTGAGACAGAGGGAACCAGCTTGGAATTCCAGAACAATTTTCCAAACCATGTTTGGCTGTGCTTTAAAAGTGACAAAAAGGTGATGGGATTTATAGTGGTAAAGCCACATACAAGCTGCTGATTTTATAAATACATATGCACACACATACACACATGCACATATACACGGTGTTGTAGAAAGTTTACAGTTGTGTCAGTGACCAAGCAAAAGAAATTTAATATTTTCAAGTTCTAGTCTAGTACTGAAGACATGTTCTAAACAAGGATTGCATATTTGTGTGCATTTTCTAGGATGACGGTTTTCAGTTTTCATAAAATTCTCAGCAGTTTCCTTTTTAAAAAAAAATTTTTTTAATGTTTTTATTTTTGAGAGAGAGAGCGCAAGCAGGGAAGGAGGAGAGAGGGAGACAAAGAATCCTAAGCAGGCTTCAGGCTCTGAGCTGTCAGTACAGACCCCAACGTGGGGCTCAAACTCACAAACCGTGAGATCGTGACCTGAGCCGAAGTCAGACACTTCACCGACTGAGCCACCTAGGCGTTCCCTCAGCAGTTTCTATAGCCTAAAAAATTTAAACATCACTAGACTTCTAAATATCAGAGGACTAAGTATGTTTGATCTCCTTTCAAAGTATAAAACCAGATCTCGAATAGGGCGTAAGGATGCTCTTTGTTTCTTCTCCGCAGTGTGTACAGTTGCATATTTGCAACTCCACACTGTGATTATGTATTTGATAGAAAGCTGGACTTTGGTTTTGAGTTGTGTAACGGTGAACATCTAGCCATGTGAAAAGCAGTTCGATCTCTGTTCTGATTCTTCAGTTTTCCTCATGCACATTCAGAGAAATGCCTTTTAATCATTTAGTTTACGTGCTCAGGTTGTTGGAAATCAAGAAAAATGGCTTGCCAGGGTTTGCGTCAGTCGTCAGTGAGTCACGCACTGTCGAGAAGGGTGTGCCGGCCCCTCTCTGTTTAGACTGTTGGCTACTTCTCTTGCACTGCTCGTGTCTCTTTTCTTGGAGAAGGAAGGCTGTACTCAAGCTTTTATGTTAATTGCATAAAGATGAGCTTTATTCCTCTTCTGATTCAATGTTTTAGTTTGTACAATAGGAGATAACACGTTTCCATTTTTCTAATCATTTTGAAATGGAAATTTGAGGTGTTTGCAGTGTAACTGTAGCTTTCTAGAAGATTGACAGCAAATAAGATAAATAAGAAATCTATGTGTATACATATTGGTTTTGTCTCACCAAGCCTCTCTTTGGTAAATATTTTAAATATCTGTCATACTATACAAATTACTATAGTTTTATTGTAAAGTAAACATCTTAAAATAAGCAATGTTGGTCATAATTTAAATATTCTAGTCATGCCTAGTGTGAATATATTTTACTCAGAGACTGTGTATAAATACCCAGAAGTGGTAATGATGATCAATGTTGTAAAGAATTTATTCTGATAAGTGAGAAACTGGATATAATGTCAAAATAGCTATTTTCACAATAAAATCTCAAATTGCCTGAATGTCTATTAATTTCTGATTTAATGTTAACAATTCCTTGAGGTAATTATTTCCATTGGGAAGAATTTTTGAGTGTTTAAAAATGGTTATTCAGTGCTGGAAATGAGCTAGGTAGGATTTTAAATGTTCATTCTTTCTATGATACATTGAGGTCACTTGTGCTCTTTTTACCCTGAGCTCAGGCAGCTTGGAGGCCTGCTCCCTCAGCCACTGGTATGCAAATGACTGAGAGGGCTCAAACAGTTTTGCAGGGCTACAGCTCATCCCTGTGGCCCTATAAGTTTCTTCAAAATTTTCCCTTTTGCCCACCTACACAGCCCAGTGATGTTGCATGTAATTGAATGGATGACATACACAGAGAAAAATGCATTTTAGTGGGGGATTGGGGTCAGTGTGTGGTGGGGGAAGATATTCATTTTTTTTTGGCTGCCACCCCCCTTAAGAAAAATTTTTTTAATGTTTATTATTTATTATTGAGAGAAAGACAGAGCATGAGCATGGGAGGGGCAGAGAGAGGAGGAGACACAGAATCCGAAGCAGGCTCCAGGCTCTGAGCTGTCAGCCAGAGCCTGATGTGGGGCTCGAACTCACAAACCGCGAGATCATGACCTGAGCTGAAGTCGGTCGCTGAACCGACAGCCACCTAGGCGCCCCCTCCCACCTTTTATAAATGGGATAGGATATATGGGTATATAGAATCCTGTTACAGCTTTGGTCAAGTAAGGGCAGTTTCCCTGAAGGGGTGAATGCTTTTGTTAGTAGAATTAATTTTTTTTTTAATTTTTTTTTTAGAAAGGGACCTGAGCAGGGGAGAGGGGCAGAGAAAGAGGTATTAAGAGAGAGCGAATCCCAAGCAAGCTCCATGCTCAGCACAGAGCCCAACACAGGCTCAATCCCAAGACCCTGGGATCATGACCTGAGCCAAAATCAAGAGTCAGACACTCAACCGATTAAGCCACTGAGGCACTCCTAGAATTAATTTGAGTATAACTTACATACAGTAAAATGCATCAATGCTCCAAGTAAAGCTGTCAGATATATCAGATATATAAGTATTTCTCTCACATGAGAATCTGGCTACATCATTATTGGTACTTCTATCCCCAAAGAACACAAATCCTAACTGCTTATGAAGTGTAGGTTTTAGGTGAAAGGTTCCTGGGTAAATTGAAGTGATTACTAATGATCACCTGCTTTCTGCAAGAGAGCAGGAAAGAAGAGGTGCTACTGTGGAATAATGGAAATCTTTTGAGGAAAGAGAACTATTTGGAGTTATAAAGCTGAGAACCACACAACAAAGGTCTTCAAAAATTTTATTTCTTAATTGCTCAGCTCAGAGGCTTGACTTGGGTCTGGGATTGTTTTGGGTGTTTAAAATCTTGTGGATGACTGTTTAGTACCATGTCCTTCAGTGGATGTAGCTACGGCATAAACCAAGCTCTGTTTTTCCTTTGCCACTAATAGCAGCTGTCAGGAGGAAAGCTTTTAAGCTTCGCCAAAATGGGAGCTTGTCCTAAGTGAATCTCCATAGGAGAAACATTGAGATAACGGGGTTCCAGTATGATCACTCAGGGTGGCAAAATATGTTTGAGACGAGCCCGTATGACACTGAGAAGGAAATGGTTGTGGAGGAATGTGAGGGTTTGTCTTACTCAAAAACATCTTGTAATTAAGTTCCTTATTGTAGAGCAAAGATAAACTAGTCCCTTCTTGAACTGACAAGAGCTTCAAGAGAAAGAATGAGAAACCATGGCCCGTTTCTTCAGGTATATGACTCAGCCTCCTGGAATGCGTTGGACATCTGTGATGAAGACATGAAGACAGCTGTGCATCATCAAAGACATTTCTAATTTCTAACGCAGCCAACTTGAGGCTCCAAAAGTTGTTCTTTGCCAAGGGAGCAGAAGCTATTATATTTATCCTACTTTTTGAGTAAGCAAGTGAAAACAATACGAAATACAATAAAGGATTGGTTCCTCGGATCCTACTTTGGGGGAGGTGGTCCTTTTAAGAATTCAGGAAATCTTTTGGTACAGAAGAAAGTATGACACTCTCCGAATATCGCAGGTAAGACCAAACAGATTTCAGTTTTATGTTAAATGCATGAAGCAAACTGACTTATCTGCAGACTCTTAGCTTGTGCCTATACTGATATATGTCCCAGTTTTCTCCAGGAGGGGGGAAAATTGCCTTTTTCACTTAGTGAATGTGATTTAGTTTGTGTTACACATAACATCCGAATCACAGGGTCACTACTGCTAAAATAGGTCAACAGGTTTAGTCAACAGGTTTAGGAAAGGCGTGAAGGGATATAGTAAATGTAGAAATTAGGAGGAAAAAACCCAAGAGAAAGGAACTCTAGATATGATGTCATTGGGGCTCTGGGGAGGAAGATGGATGGAATGGAGAAAGTGGATTTTAGAGTAAGAAAGCCCAGCTTAACACAATATACCAACTGGTGATTTTGAGCAAGCTACCTGATTCTTAGTCTACCTTGCTGTTTACTACAAACGGGGCAGTAACAGGATCTGAATGTAGGAACAGTTTTATGTGTGTGGGTTTTTTTTTTTTTAATTATTAAAATTTAAAAGCTACCAAAAAAACCCTCTTATGAGTAACCTCTGTTAACATATTGGTATCTGGTTTTTTTAGTCTTTTTCTGTACACACACATACACAATCCTGTGTATACAGTAATCCCACAGTACACACTATTCTCTAATACACTTTCTCATTTAATATTTACAAAATATTATAGGCCATTACATGTTCTACATGACTTTTAAAGGCTATGAACAATTTCTTTTTTTTTTAGTTTTAATTTTATTTTTGAGAGAGACAGACAGCGGGGGAAGGGCAGAGAGACAGAGAATCCCAAGTAAGCTCTGCACTGAAAATGCAGCCCAATGTGGGGTTCAAACTCATGAACTGTGAGATCATGACATGAGCCGAAACCAAGAGTTAGATGCTCAACCGACGGAGCCACCCAGGTGCCCCAAGGCTATGCACAATTTCACTATATGGATGTAGTATTGTTTATTTCATTCCTTGTGATGGACATTAAGATAAATTCCTCTTTTTAACTGTTCTTGTTACATATTCTTAAACTGTTTTCTCAGGAAGATTGCACTACTTTATCTTCTCTGTAGCCCTATGTAGGAGAGCCTTTATTACTACAACCTCACCAGCTTCAAGTATTCTCTCTCACTTCACCACTTTATAGGTAAAATATAGCACATTTATTTATTTAATATATTTTTTTAATGTTTATTTAGTTTTGAGAGGCAGAGACAGAGACAGAGAGAGTGGAAGTGGGGGAGGGCCAGAGAGAGGGAGACCCAGAATCCGAAGCAGGCTCCAGGCTCAGAGCTGCCAGCACAGAGCCCAATGAGGGGCTCATACTCACAAACCATGATATGATCTGAGCCAAAGTCGGACGCTGAACCAACTGAGCCATCCAGACACCCCTTTCTTTCTTTTTTTTCTAAGTAGGCTCCACATCCAATGTGGAGCCCAACGCAGGCTCTAACTCATGACCCTGAGATCAAGACCTGAACTGAGATCAAGAGTTAGATAGTCGGATGACTGAGCCACCCAGGTGCCCCTATTTATTTAATATGTATTTCTTTCATAACTTGTAAGGTTGACTATTTTCCTATATGTCTATAGTCCATTTGTATTTCTTCTCTATGTTGTCTAGTCATCCTCTGCATAAAAGGCAAATGATTTCACTTCTCTGAAACCCTGTTTTCTTAGCTGTAAGATGGGGTTTCCATGTGGTCTGAATGGGATAACACATTGCACATCCAGAATATGGCAGGTGCTCAACATTATTATTTCCCTTCATGTTCTTTCCTGGATTAAGAGATCCTGGAGGATGGAGATTCTTTTCTTTATTGTATCTTAGCACAGTGCTTGGAACATAGAAAGAGCTCAAAAAGTTTTTGAGGAAGGAAGAATAGATAGGATTTGAAAACATTTTGAGCATAGCAGGAAAAGGAGTGAGAAAAGCTGAAGCCAAGATCCAATGAATCAGCAGTGAGAAAACTGGTGGCTTCCTCAGAAGCTTGCTATTAAAATGGAAGAATTTACATTTTATTCTTAAAACTCTACCAAGAAACAATTTCTTATAGACTGAAATGGCTGAAGGACACTAAATTCCTATATTCATGTAAGTAGGCTTGTAAAGTTTTTTTTTTTTTTTTTTTTTTTTTGTAAGCAAAGGAGTATTTTCAGTATGCTAGGAAAGGTGACTAAAGGAATTCATAATTAACTTTTTATAAAGTGAATAGTAAATAAATTTAAAATACGATTAATCTTGATTTTCACATTCGATTTTCCTAGACTGGGAATAATGTGTAATAATAATGTAATCATATTTCAAAATGTTTATGAGTTAGAAAGACCCTGAGTGGTGGTGCCTCAAATGGAAGGAAGAAGATTGGTGATAGGTCTTGTTTTATTCAACATGTCCTGTGACTGTGGGGGAGAGGGAATCAGTGGTTTGTTAATGAGATTTGCAGATGGCTTTAAATCGAGAGGTATTGTAAACAGCAGGAATGACAGAGAAATGATACAAGAGGAGCTGGAAAGGTTAGGAACATGGACAGGAAATCAAGTGATTCAGGCTGGAGTAATGCAAGCCAATATGACATTTGGGGCCAAATATGAAGAAATGCAGATATGCCATGAAGAAGACAAACATGGAAAACAGTCATCTCAAAGGAGTTTGGGGGGTGGTACTAGAGACCAGGAAAGGTAGGAAGCAGGAACCACTGGTTGCTGAATGCCTACTATGTGCCCCAAACTATGATTTGGTACTCTCTGTGTTGATTTCTCCCTCCCTTCCTTCCTCCCTCCCTTCTTCCTTCTTCTTCCCTTCCTTTCCCTTCTCTTCCCTTTCCTTCCCTTCCCTTCCCTTCCCTTCCCTTCCCTTCCCTTCCCTTCCCTTCCCTTCCCTTTCCTCCCTATTCTATACATGATTCAGTGTTCATGTTACTCATGCTCATCATGGTAAGTGTAAGTGTATTCTTAATCCCCTTTATCTATTTCACCCATCCCCCACCCACCTCCCCTCTGGCCATCACCAGCTGTTCTCTGGATTTATGAGTCTGTTTTTTGGTTTGTCTCTCTTTTTCTTCGTTTGTTCATTTGTTTTGTTTCTTAAATTCCACATGAATGAAATCATATGGTATTTGTCTTACTCTGGCTGACTTATTTCACTTAGCATTATACCCTCTAGGTCTATCCATGTTGTAAATGGCAAGATCTCATTTTTTTTTAATGGCTGAGTAATATTTTGTTATATACATATATAAATCTTATTTATCCATCCATTTATGGATGGACACTTGGGTTGCTTCCAATAGCCATAATTCAGCTACTGTAAATAATGCTGCAATAAACAGTGGAGGGGGGGTATATATCTTTTCAAATTAGTGTTTTTGTTTTCTTTGGAAATGCAAATTGATGCAGCCACTCTGGAAAATGCTATGTAAGTTCCTCAAAAAATTAAAACCAGAATTACTGTATGATCCAGTAATTCCACTACTGGGTATTTACCCAAAGAATGAAAACATTGATGTGTTGATTTCTTTTTGACCAAGGTTAAGCAACTCAGTACTGTGTAAGAAAGAGTTTTTGAGGATTAATTATGCACAAAAGCTTAGTACTTAAACAAAAGCTCAGCCTTCCTCTGTTGATCCTAATGTTTGTTAGAGTGTTATAAGTACTGGAGAGCATTGTGGAAGTCCCAGAATCTCCAGAAAAGCTCTAGAAGGAAAGGTCCTTCACATTCCTACCCGAGCATTTCTTACTCAGTGGATATTTCTGAGAATTCTTGGCACAGTTTTCCCTAGGCTATCCTAGTTGCCATCAGCATGATGGAGGCACCACAGAACCTTTGGCAAGTTAGCACAGGAGTCCAGCTTAAGCAAAAATAAGATGTGTGTCTCATAGTGGCTACCCATGAAGTAGTCTATTCCTACCAGCCATTCCCCTCTCCTTCTCTCTTCCAGTGTCCTTATGTTAAGCCCTAGTTACATACAGCTCCCATCATAGCCCTTTGCTTGGATTTCCTACTAGCCCTATCCTTCTCTTGCTGTAAAGGTCTAGCAGTCATTTGTATTTACTCTAGATGTCAATAAACAAAATCAGATTTATTGTGATATTGGCCTAATTTAGGAACCTCCAACTTTTTTTTAATGGAGTCACTACTTCTCTCTCTCTCTCTCTCTCTTTTTCAGTTACAAGGGTCAGAGTGAGGATCCCATGGAGATGAGGAGGAAGAGAACCAAAATATGGTAGCGAGGACAAACCCTAAGCAGGCAATGTTCAGTGTATTCATTCCCCATCCTGAGGACAAGATCAGAACACTGGTGCAAAGTATATGTTGAAGGTGTGAGCTGGAAAGGAAAGGTGTCAAAGATATATTCATTCATTCATCAAGTATTTACTTCATCCCTCCTACGTTTCAGCCACTGTTCTTGGTACTGATGATATATCAGCAAACAAAACACTGCCCTTGTGTTACATTCTAGCTGGGGAGACAATAAATAATGAACCTAATGAATAAGGAGGTTACATAATATACTGCAAAATGATAACTGCTATGGAAAAAGAAAAAGTAAAGCAGAACAAGGGGCTGGGAGTTCTGGGGTTGGGGGCACATGACAGTATTAAATATGTCAGGGTAGACTTCATTGTGAAAAGGACATCTAAATAAAGACTTGAAAGAAGTGTTGGGTTGGCCTTTCACATATCTGACAAAGAGAATTTTAGGCCTAGGGTATAGGTGGAGCAGCAGTCCTAAGGTAGGGCTTGTCTGGCATGTCTGAGAAACAGCAAAGAGGCCAGGGTCTCTGGAGCAGAGTGAGCAAGGCAAAAAGTAAGAGATGAGGTCAGTGAGCTGAAGGATGGGAGCTTGTAGACATTTGTAAGCATTTGGCTTCTACTCTGAGCCATTTCATGGTTCTGAGTAAAGAAGTGATGTCACTCATTATTTTTCAGAAGGATTGCCTCAGCTATGATACTCAGGATGGACAAGTGTATAGGTAGGAAGACAAGTTGGGAGTATGTTATAGTAACCTAGCCAAGAAGTGGTGGTGGCTCAGATGGATTAGGATGGTAACAGCGGAAGTAGTAAGAAGAGACTGGATTCTGGATGTAATCTGTGGGTACTACCAACCAGATTTATTGGCTGATTAGATGTGGGTTGAAAGAGAAAGAGAAAAGTCAAGGGCAACTTTAAGATTTTGGCTATGAGCACTGGATGGACTGGGTTGCCATCAATGGAGTGGGGAAGGCTCTGGGTAGAACAGCTTTTGAGGGGAGTTTAGGAGTTCCATTTTTGACATGTTGAGTTTGTGATGTCTGTTAAACATCCAAGTGGAGATGCTTGGAGTACCAAGTGGAGCACCACACGAGATGTTCAGTTTTACATGGGAACTTTAATGAACCAGCATTCAGAAGTTTACGGTCCTTCAGGTATGGTTTTAGTGGTGGGTCACTATAGACAGAGTGAAGCTCTACCAGTTCCTGATTCTTCCGATCCAGACCCTCCTCAAGGAAGGGACCAATTAATTTTAAAACTCACTTGAATGAAAGCATGGCTGGTTGTGGGGCTTGGTATAAAGTTCGTATTCCACCCCTACCTATGAATATGATGATCTTGAATTGGCACCGTGTGTTTAATTCTAACCAATTTCAACAGAATAATGTTGTCTTTGTAATAAATTAACCTAGCAACAAATGCTAGAAAATAAAAACTACCATTCTGTTTCTTTCTTTTGCTTTTTGTGGAAAAAAAAAAAAAAAGAGCCATAAAGAGGATAAAGAGAAATAGCAAAGGAGCAGCAAAGAGGAAAATCAAAAGAACGTGGCATCCTTGAGGCGAAATGTGTCAATGAAGAGGGAGTAATTGACTGCAGTGAATGTTGCAGATGGGTCCTGTAAGATGGGGACTGAGACCTGACCACTGAATTTAGTAAAATGGGGGTCATTGGTGATCTTGAGGAGCAGTTTGGATGGAGTGGTTGTTAGGGGTAAGTTCAAGACAGACCAGGAGGAAAGGAACTGGGGTGAAAAGAAACAAATGAAAAATCGGATAACTGTAAGCAGCACGACAGGGCTGGGAAAGATACCTAGAGGTAAAAATGCCTTCCCCTGGGTCCTTGAGCTCCCATCAAGGAGGCAGCCACTTATTTATGTATGTATATTTATGTATAGTTGCAAATCAAGTCAGCATGCAGCTGGCAGTGTTGAGCTAGGTCATTAAGAAATCTTCCCCATTAAAAGAGATCCAAATGGGGTCTACAGAGTTTGTTAAGGGACTCCTTATTTATTTTGAAAATATTGCTATTTGAAACATGGGCTCTTTCTCACAATGATGAGCTAAATTATTTTCCTTTGTAAATAAGGTCTAGCATATTAATACTTTACCCTTAGTTAAGCCAGGTGATAAGGAGACCAAGTCAGTCATGGGGGTATTTTCTTTGGAGGATTTCAGCTTCTGTGGTTTAGGTAATAGAATTTGTTTCCTCTACCTAGGCCTGGGGCCCAGAAAACTGAGCCCAAATGAAGTAAATCTGCATCTTTATTTCCCATTTGAGCTGCTTAATGACTGTGTGCATTCATCAGGGGGCAGGATGAGGACATATTTGAAAATTAAAGGGTTATCGCTGTAGAAAGCAATGAGAATGCTGTGTGAAGCACAAGTACGTATTAGGAAAAATGTAATGCTTTAAAGGCACAGACCTGTCTGAAAACAACCCAGAAGCCTGGGCATCATTTTCTCTCTCACCCGCTCTATCTAGTCAGTCTCCTACTCCCCTCTGTTCCTCACTACGGTTATCACTCCAGTCTGAGTGATTCTGCTCCCCCCTGGCCTTTTCTGTCCTGGGTCACAGCCACAGATACACCATTGGTCTCTCAGCTTCTGGGTTTGCTCCAAACCATTCTCCATATTGTTCAAGAGTGTTCTTTCTAAAATGCAAAATGATCATGCATCATTCTTGCTTAATACCTTTTAGTGGCTCCTTGTTGTTATCAAGCCTAAGCTTCTTAACATAGCTTATAAGACATTTAATCATCTGGTTCAAGTTCAACTATGCCCCACTTTCTGTCCTCACAACTGAAGATCCAGTGACCAAAACCACCAAAATCTCCAGAATTATCTTATCCCCATACTTTAAGTCTTTGCATGAGGAGGCTCCAATGAGTAAGAGAAGAAGGCACAAAATCAACTGAACAAGACTAAACAGAGAATTAAATCTTCATGCTCCCTTAAAATAAAAAAGGAAGGGAGATCCTTTGTTTCAGTATTCATTATGTTCAAATTATGCTAGATGTTTCTATTTCTGCTAGTGTAACACAGGTGTATACCAATGCTGAACATAAATCATTTGTTGGTTTCTTTTCGACTCGGCTTTGAGAAGTCTCCTGGCTCAGTCTTTGGCCCTGTTTTTACATTCCACTCATTACACTACACACCCACTTTACATGCTTTCCCTTGTTTGTCTTTTCCATTCCCCAGTCTTTATATACTGCCTATATTTTGAAGTCTCAAAGATTGACATCTCCAGCCTAGGCACCTCTTCTGAGATCAGATTTCTATCCAGAGATGACCAAAGGGTCTGCAGCAATCTCAGACTTTTACCTAAAGCTGAACTCTGATCTTCACTCTACCAAAATCTCTTCTGCTAGTTTTCCCCACCTCAATAAATGTCACCTTCCATTGCTGAAGTCAGAGACCTGGAAATTTACCTCTTTTTAGTTACTGAGAAAACCTACTAATATACCAGGCATTGTCTGAAATGTTTATATTTGATAACCTGTTCAATCCTTTTAACAAATGTGTTAGGTAGCTACTATTATTATCATCCACTTTATAGATGAGGAAACCAAGCCACAGAAAGGTGAAGTAATTTGCCCAAGGTCACACAGTTTACTAATGGTGGAATTGGGATTTAAACTTAGACGATCTGTCTTAAGAGTCAATGTGCTTAACCTGTACACCAACTGTTACTCTTGGCACCTTCCTCTGATTCACCCCTACATCCAACTTATCAGAAGTGCAATTAGTTATACCTCCAAAAATGTCCTGAATCCATATACCTCTTTCCATCACAGTTGCCACCACCCTAGCCTTTGGCTGAGACTGTCAAAATAATTCCTTGGAGATCCAATTCCACTCTTGTCTACTCTGCCACAGCTGGCCACCCCAACTTTCTTCCCCAAGAAGCCAGGTCTTAGATTAAATGTTTTGTCTTGTTTTTTTTTGTTTTTTTTTTTGTTTTTTTGTTTTTTTTTTTTTCTGAGAAGCCTTCTTTGACCTCCATACTTGAATCTCATCACCCCGATAATTCCTTCTCAAATCACCCTATTCTTTTCTATTACCGTAAATTTCAGAATTGAAATTCACATTTGTGTCTGTTTTTTAAAGTAAGTACCATGAAAACAAGGATTTGTTTTATCTTCCACTGTCTACCCTGTACTTAGCACAGAGCCTGGCCCTTAGTAGGCAGTTAGTAGTATTTGTGAATGGGTGGATGGATGAGTGACTAATATTAAGAAGTGATAATATTATTATTTTATGTGTTATAACGAAAGTACAATTTCACTTCTTAATAATAGGCTAACGGGAAGAGGCCATATGAATTAGTGAAAAATACACAGTGTTTGGGTTTTTAAAAAATAAAATGCAGTTTTACTCTTTCAATGAAGGACATTGTATAATTCTAGTAAGCGTGCTACCCATTGCTTCCACCCCTGCATTCTTTTCTAAGACATCCTATTCCTACCCTCATACCCCTAACTCAGCTCATTGGACCAGAAACTGACTCAAGATTCTCCCTGTTCAGAATTTAGAACCAGAAAACTTTAAGTTAGAACTACGTTCATTTACCCTTCAAATATTTATTGAATGTCTAGAATGAACTGATGGTTGGCGATATAATGAACAAGACACATCTCTCCTGAAGGCATTTATAATTCAGTGGAAAGAACTGATGACTAAATCTGCTACTGCAATTCAGTGTATTAATCGCTATGATATGGGAACCACCAAGGAACACACAGGAGAGGTACTTTATGCAGTCTTAGGAAGGCAGGAAAACCTTCCTAGCAGAAGTGATGTCTTGGCCCAAAAAAAGCTTAATAGATTGAGGAGACAGTAGGGGTGAGGGGAAAGGGTGTTCTACGCACAGGGAACAGGAAATGCAGGTATAGTACATTCCATCTGTGTGCATGGGTAGGGGATATTACGCTAGGTGAATTACGCTAGGTGAATCGAGTCTCCATCATGAAGGCCCTTGTCAGCCTTCAGAGTTTGAACTTCATCCTGAGGGCAGTGAGAGGCCTGCACACGGGGTTTTAACAGAGGGATGATGCGTTCAGATTTGTACTCTAGAAAGGTCCCAGTGGTCTCAGTGAGGGGAACATCCTGGAAACAGAAGGACCAGTTAATAGATTGTTCCAGAAAACCAGACAGAAAATGATAAGGGCAGGGATAAGTTGGCAAATGTGGGAAGAACAGAGTGGATGACGAAAGTGATATTTAGGATCATGATGGGTGAGGGATTACCGAATGAAGGACAAGTGCAGGTTTAAGGCTGAAGCTAGCAGTAGATTGTGAGGTCACCTGCTGAGACAGGAGGCACATGAGGGAGCCTAAGGAAGAGGTCAGGGCTGAAGACCCAAATGTAAGCCTTTTCTCCCTAGAATTAAGGTAAGCTTTTGGGGTTGAGATTACCCAGTGAGCTGTGAAGCATGAGAAAAGAAGAGGTCCACGGATGGAATCCTAAGTAACTCCACCATTTAAGTAGGTAGTAAGGAAGAAGAGTCAACAAAAAGGATTTGAGAAGATGTGTCCTAACAGCCATTTGGAATCCCAAGGAAGAGTGATGTCAGGGAAACCAGTGGATAAGACCCTTTCCAGAAGGGTCTAACGACTGTCAGTGCTTCAACCAAAAGACCAAAACACAGAGAACTTCAAAGTAACGAATTGCCTGGGCTATCTAACACATATGAACATTTCTCTCACTGAAGTAAACGTTATTCTTAACTATCTTATTTACAGTATTCATCTGTTTGTCCTTAAGAATGCTAAGATAAGCTTCCTTGTAGTCCCCTAGCCTAAAACCTTAGAAATTCTCTAAGAGTGGAGTCTGGATTCATGAGGGTTTTCTGAATTTGGTCTTCAAATGTTATTATGCATCGGTTTGAGAAGTACACTTGAATGTCAGAGTTGAGCAGTGGAAAAAAGGAGACATAAGGAAAATTTATTTTAAAAATGTTTTTCAACTTTAAGAAAAGCATCTAGCAACTCACTAAGTTTAGCATTTCATGTGTGTTTATGACCTGTCAAAAAGTGCCAGAAATTTACTTGTGAGCGAGAAGAAAAAGATGTTGCCTGTTTGTCATCTGTTAGAGTGTCCAAATTCTGAAGGCCACTTTGCAACCAAAAAACTTTCCCTCATCAGTGGACATATGTCGAAGAAGAGAAACATTAGTAATAGGATCCAGGCCATGTAATGTTCATTAAACAATTAGATGCTGATGCCAGCGGGTAATCGCTTTTTTCCATTTTATTTTCAACAGTTTGAGTGTTCCTGAGAGACTTCATGGGACTGGATCTGGTATTTTCATCAGAATTTTAGTGTATTTGCAGTATTGGTAACATCTCCCTCTCCCTCCTGCTTTCACTAAGCAATAGACTCTCCAGGGTCTGATTTGTGTTCTTTCTTCTGAATGTTTAGTCAATTTAATATACACAGTGGACATATTCTGGGGGAAAAAATGCTAGGCTTCTCAGCAGAGTCATTTTAAAGATTAGGTGTTGTTTAAAAACAAAGGCATACCATTCATCACAATTACAAGGCAGAAAATACAGTGCTCTGCTCTGCATGATTAGAACTTTTCTTTAAGGACTCTTGTTTTTTGACCTTACAAGTACTCAACTTCTCTGCAGATGATTTTGTGACCTCCCTCTGAAGTTTCAGGTCCTGGAAACACTCAGCATGGTTTACTGAATGCTTTCCATTTAAAAACATTTCACTGAATGACTACTGGAATGGAAAAGAAAGCACAATACGAAGGCAGTCGTGGTCAAGGCTACCCATTCTGGGGTTCAGGACAAAAGGTCTGAGTCTTGCCAAATGCCTGGCCAGAGCACCAGCCAGCCTCTTCCCTCCAGAGGGAACCCAAAGGGGCACTGATGGGGGAGTTGGCATGGATCCCAGTCCAGAAGCTCAAAGTTTAGGAATAACTGCCTTATTTTTCTAGAATAACTTATTTTCTAATGCCAAGGTCTCATTTCTCCTAACAGAAAAAAAAAAAAAAAAAAAAAAAAAAAAAGAATGCATAACCTCAGTCCTCCCTGGGGTCCCCTCCCTGTGGCTATTTATGCCAGTATTTCTGGAGCTCAGGCAGAGCCAAGGCCTGTGGGGTGGGGCCCACCTGGTCCTCACTTCCCTGTCTACACAACTGATCTCCAACCTAGCCTTGTCCTGGCCCAGCCTGCAGGGTCCCCTCAGGCTCAACCACTTTCCCTCCCCACTCCTGCACCTCACTCTGAAGCATCTTTGTCTGGTCGCCTTTGCACTATAATCCTGTCACTTCCACCTTCACCTCCTCCTCGCTGAACAGAGTATCTTCCCAGTTTGGAGAAATCACTTCTTTCCTTCCCAGTTTCTCTAGGACAGTCTCTCTCTGTCTCTGTCTCTGTCTGTGTGTGTGTGTGTGTGTGTGTGTGTGTGTGTGTGTGTTCTTTTTAATTGAATCCTCATCTACTAAGGGATTAGGCTTTGTCTTCAACCCTTGGAAGGCAGGTCTTTGCCTTGTGTCCTGCCACAAACCTCCTGTGAGGTAGCATTGCAGAGTCAGCTATTATCTGCTTGAATGCAAAGAAAGAAAAGGAAGAGAAATGGATGAAATCATGACAGATAGCTCAAAATCTTATCTAGCCTGAACACACACCTCCCTGACTTGCTGTCCCGAGACCTGAACACCCAGTGTTTGTTAGGAAATACCACCTTCCACCCTCTAACTACATTTACTGATTTTCAGGGACCCACAAGCCTATGGCTTCACATACAGACACACACACCAATTATGGGGAAGGACTGGGACTTTCCTGTAACTGGTGAAGGAGCCCTGGCTCAATGAGCTGAGCATAACAGTCACCCAAGGGAACCACTCTGATGCAGCCCAGGTACTTCTATGCCCTGGATGGGAGGACAGTATAGAGAAAGGGAACCAGAGCCCCAGCGTGGCCCAGGCAAGGCTGCTAGTAGTCTGCATCTCCCCACCCCACCAGAAATAGGCAAAATGAAATGCACAAAAAAGCAGGGCACAGAAGGTGGAGTCCTTCCCCCTCTGCTATAGAGAAGCCTGGGTGGGTAGGCGGGTGTCACAGAGACACCAAGGGCCCCAGAACCAACTGGAGAAGTGAGGGTAGATGGCCCAAAGTCTATCAGAGGTCACAGGAGCTTTGGCTGGTCACGGGATGTTATGGTCTGCATCACTTGGCTGATCAAGCGCCCAGCAGAGAGGAGCAAGACAGGAGGGGCAAGCAGCAGCCGGTATGTGGGCTACAGCTTGGATATTCCCAGAGGCACAGAGGAAGGGCTAAAGGAGAAAGTTCTGTCATTCCGCGGGCAGGAACAGGCTGGGGAGGTGGCTGTTTTATCAGAATTAAGGACGAGATGTTACAGAACCTTAGCAAGAACCCGTAAGCTAGGAGGAGCCGAGGCAGTTACAGATGTCCACCTGTCTCTATGTCAGAATTTTAATCCATGCACCACAGAATAAGATGAACCTTCCACCTAGGTGGACCTAGGTTTACATTTCAGGTTATTTCTTAGCTATCGAGTTCTTTGCAAACTACATGATCTCTTTCGCCTCATCTGCAATTGGACATAACAGGTTTTTTTTTTTTTTAATGTTTACTTATTTTTGAGGGGGTGGAGGGGCAGAGACAGGGGGATAGAGGATCGGAAGTGGGCTCTGTGCTGACAGCAGAATCAGGGTTCAAACTCATGAATCGTGAGACCCTGACCTGAGGCAGAGTCAGAAGCTTAACCAACTGAGCCAGCCAGGCACCCCTGGACATAACAGCTTTTGAAAGTACTAGCATATTACCTGCTGTACAATAAGGACCAAATCAATGGGAGTTGCTACTATGGCGGTTTTTGTTACCATTATTATTATTATTATCACTATTATCACCTAATCCCTTCATTTCACTAGTGAAAAACCAGGGCAGGAAACTAGAAGGTTGCAGACTCTTTGGATTTTTGCATTTCAGAGCCTCCATTAGGCCAGCTAAGAGAAGAGGGAACATAATCCAGCGTCCAATGGGACGTCTGTGAGACCCTGGACGTGTGGTCACTCTTTGTTCACTCATCAAAGTCACATACATAGGTTGTCATAATTTCTCTGGAGGTATTGGGACTGAGTATGCAAAAATGATGGCATTTGCTGAACCTAAGCTGTGAACAGCTGTGCTGGGTTAGAAATAGCTTTTCAAACGATGACTTTCTTTGCCAAGTCAAAGGCACAGCTCTCCATGGGCTTGGAACCACAGAAACATCTAAGAGAAGAGGTCTCTTTTTCAGGGGGACACCGAGCAATCTTTCACCTTCAAAACAGGGAAATGGCCAGTTTCTAGAGCACATTCTTTGGCCTGTTTTGGAACAAAGACACAAGTAAAGATTCAGAGGAAAGAGAAGCCTCAGCAACTTATTAGGATGAAACAGGTTCATCAAATCAAAATCCCAGCAGGAACTGTAAGTTATAGAACTTCCAAAGCCTCTGGCTCCCACATCCTCTGTTGCCTGTTGTCAAGAGCATTTGTGGTCATAATAGCCAAGTCTATGTCCCCAAAACCCCAGCCAACTAAAGAAAGCAATGCATTTGGTGGAAAAGTCATAAAAATAAAGACATCCTAATAAAGTGGTTGGACTATTCTCACTGCATTGGACCAGAAAAAGGGAATGATGGAAAGATCCTGTCACCATCTATGATCTACTTGCCATAAAATCATAAATCATAGAATGTTGGCAATGGAAGAACTGTAAAGGTACACATCACAATCCTTTCCCCCTGCCCAAAGGCTTAAAGCTAACATAAGACATCTTCAGGACTAGAACCCTGGCTCCCAGCTCACAGATAGGGTCCTTTCCACCAACCAGGCACATGTCTCAGAGGTGCCAAGAGCACACCTCTTCAGAAAGTAAGCACATTAATGAAGAAGTGCCATTTAAATACATACATATATATATATATATATATATATATATATATATATATATATATACACATACAGCATCTAAGGACCAGGGACAAGAATAACACTGCATGTTGAATTCAAAGGGACCAGGAGACCAAGAAGCATATAGGCTGCCTCCAGCTTTGATCAGTCTGCATTTCAAGTTCATTTCCAAGTCATTTGTTTGGAAACCCTATATACTTCCAGAGAAAAGCAATGGTATAACTGGTTAAATTCCCAGGTCAATCTAGACAAGCTAATTTAACACCTAACTTTACCTGAAGCACCTGACAATTTCTGACATTCCAGCTGTTAAAAGACAGGATTTATAAGTTTGTTTCATTCATAGGGGAAAAAAACATTCCAGGCCCAGAAGGCAGCAACCTGTCTTCCTCTTTTTCCCAGGCTAGTGGTTTCTCTTGCAGTTGCCTGGGACTCCAGGGTCCTGGGGTCAGGAGAAGAGGCAGGAACTCTCCCCCAAGGCCTGGGAAGTTGCTAACTTCTGGCTCTCAAACCTGGTACTTGGAAAGTGCTCATCATTGGCAAAGGTCTCACTGGTCTAAGATGAAATACAACATGTAAATCCAGTGCAGGAAGTTTCTCACAAAGCAAAGTGTACTCAACTTAAAGAACCACCCTTATCCTTGAGATGAGTTTTCTTGCCTTTTGGTGCTAAATTATTATTATTATTATTAGTTTTTTTTTTTTTTGGAAATGATTGTACATGTTTTCTGAATGTTCTTTCTTGGAAAAAGAACATATTAGCCAGTCCTATGTTGTCAGTCCCTAGAACTTCATTCTATTGTTTTGGGAATTCCAATTCTGAGAACCACTGCTCAATGCCTTCCCATTTCTCTGGGTTGTAGGCGAAGGCTTTTTGCTGTAGTGTTCATTCCTCAGGGCTTTGGGAGGGGTGAACCAAAGGTGGAATAGAAGACCAGATGGGAAATGGGGGTCCCTAGTCTTTTACCATTGATGTCTGGGAGCACATGGCTCACTCATGAATTAAATATTCCAAAGGAATATTTTTGTAATGGTTTAGAAGAAAAGTTCTGGGTGACCCAAGGTCACCTCTCTCAAAGTTTATTAATTAGGACTCATTAGAAATGTATGATATTTCAGAGAGACTAATCATTCAGTTAGGAGCTACTACCTCCTGAGGTGTGTGGAGGGAAAGGGGAAGTGACAAAGCAAATCAAACAACAAATTTACAGGGAAACATTTTTTTTTTTTATTTTTTATTTTTTAATATATGAAATTTACTGTCAAATTGGTTTCCATACAACACCCAGTGCTCATCCCAAAAGGTTCCCTCCTCAATACCCATCACCCACCCTGCCCTCCCTCCCACCCCCCATCAACCCTCAGTTTGTTCTCAGTTTTTAAGAGTCTCTTATGCTTTGGCTCTCTCCCACTCTAACCTCTTTTTTTTTTTTTTTTTTTCTTTTTTTTCCCTTCCCCTCCCCCATGGGTTTCTGTTATGTTTCTCAGGATCCACATAAGAGTGAAACCATATGGTATCTGTCTTTCTCTGTATGGCTTATTTCACTTAGCATCACACTCTCCAGTTCCATCCACGTTGCTACAAAGGGCCATATTTCGTTCTTTCTCATTGCCATGTAGTACTCCATTGTGTATATAAACCACAATTTCTTTATCCATTCATCAGTTGATGGGCATTTAGGCTCTTTCCATAATTTGGCTATTGTTGAGAGTGCCGCTATAAACATTGGGGTACAGGTGCCCCTATGCATCAGTACTCCTGTATCCCTTGGATAAATTCCTAGCAGTGCTATTGCTGGGTCATAGGGTAGGTCTGTTTTTAATTTTCTGAGGAACCTCCACACTGCTTTCCAGAGCGGCTGCACCAATTTGCATTCCCACCAACATACAGGGAAACATTTTATCTCCATAGGAATATGATCTTTAAAATAATGTTAAAATATTAATTTTCATTAAAAACAAATATTTTGGAGACAGATCTGGGTAGATCTTGTTTTGCACTCTGTTGTTTGTTATTCTGGTTTTTTAAGTAATTTTTTGAGAGAGACAGAGAGAGTGCAAGTAGGGGAGGGGCAGAGAGAGACAGAGAGACAGAGAGAGAGAGAGAAAGAGAAAGAGAGAGAGAGAGAGAGAGAGAGAGAGAGAGAGAGAATCCCAAGCAGGCTCTGCAGGGGCTTGACCTCATGAAGATCATAACCTGATGTGAGATCATGACCTGAGCTGAAATCAAGAGATGCTTAACCGACTGAGTCACCCAGGTGCCCCTATGTTATTCTGTTCTTGAAAGCAAAACAAAACAAAAAACAAAAACCATATTCCTATCCTGTCACCACCTCCTTCCTGTGCTCTAGGAAATCTCTCTTAAACTGCCTTTTATACCTCTTCTTTCATGGATGCTGCCATGACCTCCTGCTCTGAGCATGGCTTTCAGACTTAAAAAAAATCACAGAATAAGATTTCAAGCAAAATCTATATGGAAATCCAATTTATAAACAAAAGAGAGTTGAAGCAAGGTTGGGGCCTGGATCCCTGCTACTTAAATCCCTGCCTCCACCATTAATTCATTTATTTATTCGATAAATAGGAATTCAATAAATACTAACAAATACCACTGGCCTAGTGTGTCAACTTAATTTCTTGACTGGGCCTCCTGGTTCTTGTCACATGTCTCCACCATCTATCGTCCATCCTGGTAGCAGAAATAATTTTCCAAAACAGATCTGATCCTATCACTACTACCCTTTTCAGAAACCTTCCAGGGTTTCCTCATTGTCTTCTGATTGGCATTCCATCTCCTTAGGCCCTTTAAAGTTGGGCTTCAATCTGCTTTTCCCTCCTTGTCCTCTGTATGCTACAATCCATCTCTGTGAGACACTCCCCAACACACTGTGGACATTCATGCCCACTTGCCTTTGATGGTGTTGCTCTGTCTGCCTGGCCTGCCCTATTTCCTCCTTCCCACTGTGACATTTTACTATTTTTATGTGAATATCACCTCCACAGTTCAGCCTACCCTGAATGCCACAGCTCTCCTCCCTCAAAATCTGTATTGATAGTTAGGTGCCCCGTGTCTGCCTACCCAGCTGTTGCTCAAAGGCAAGCATCTTATTTTTATTCATCCTGATATCTGCAGGATCTAATGTTACCAATGTGCAGTTGGTTAGAAACAGCACACTGATTTTATTTCACAGGCCAATTCCTATTGATTGGTAATGATTTCCTGCAATTTTGACGAAGATGCTGCCTCATGTAGATTCCATGGTGAAGTACTTGATTGGCAAGCAATGTCTGCCACGGGCCAGGGTGCAAGGAGTGAAGGCATCTGGCCTCCTGGGTGTAAATGCACAATAAACGTTTGCCAGTGAATAGATGAGTGGATAGAAATGTAGGCTTTTTCCTAGTTCAAACAAACTTTCCCTTCAGTCCAGTGAGCTTTTGCAGTGATTCATCTCCTTGAGTGAGGAGGGTCTTCAACCTTGAACTCAAATTGATGTTCTAGCATATCTAGGTCTGTCTTTGAGCTACAAGGCAGTCCGGTGCTGGTGGCATTTCATGTGAGGTGGTTTGCAGAAGGGCTTCTGCTACTGGCCCCATAGGCAAGGCAGGTAGGAGACCTTATGGAGGATGAGAAGAGGGAGGGGATGGAAAGGGTGGTGTGATGCCTCGATTTTCTGGGGTCAGCTGCTGCTGAGCCTTTACCGAGAAAAAGGCTCCAGACAGAAGCTGAAAGAGTTGATTTCGTTAAAGTCTCAGTGAGACATGGGAGTGCAAGTGGAAGAAATACTTCAGTCCAAGTAGCAAAGCGAGACACAGAGTCAGAGAATGGGCCAATCATCCCTCCCAAGAGGAACAGACACTGTTCAGTACAAGGTAGGGTCCAGCCAGATGTATATGGGCATGTGCATCACCCCCCCCCCCCACCTGGACCCCCCCTCACCCCAGCAGATTCAGCAGGGGGCCGCTGATGCCCAGGGGTCCCAGCAGAATGTGTTCACCCACAGCAGAATGAGAGTGATTCCCAGCAGCCTGGGCAGTTGCACCACTTGTGGGAGAGGTCTTGTTAGCGAAGAGTGAGTTGCCTCTGGGGAATGTCCGTATTATTTGTGGGATACCCATTTAGAGCAAGGTGGGGATGAACAAGAGCCTGTGTAATCCAAGTCAGAATGGTACCTTTCGAACCCTTTGTTCCTATATTCTGATACAATCTGAGGCACCAATTGGGTCACAGAGGCTTTAAGAAAACAGTTTCTGAGGGGCGCCTGGGTGGCTCAGTTGGTTAAGTGTCCAACTCTTGATTTTGGCTCATGTCATGACCTCACAGTTTGTGGGATGAGCCCCGAGTTGGGCTCCACATTGATAGCTTGGGACCTGCTTGGGATTCTCTCTTTCTCTCTCTCTCTCTCTCTCTCTCTCTCTCTGCCCCTCCCCTAAGCACGTGCTCTCTGTCAAAAGAAAGAAAGAAAGAAAGAAAGAAAGAAAGAAAGAAAGAAAAAAGAAAACAGTTTCTGAGAAAGACCTTAGTTGTTGAGAAACTGTCAGGACTGAAATGCTGCCCTTTCCCAGAGACCCGTGTTGGTATCATTCTGAAAATGCTCTACAGTGGGGGCATTTTGACTAGAGTTAGCTCATTATGGAATCTGACCTAACACAGAGAACTGGAGTCCTGGGCCAGCCACGCACCTTGCCGAGGCCTCTCCTTCTGTGTTAGCAGATTTATGCTTCTCAGGCTACTTGTTCCCTCACTCGGTTTGTGGGCAGGGGATGGGGTGCGGATGAGAGGACCATCCTGCAGTGGTAACTTCTGCAATGGAATATGGTTTGGGGATCTTTGGGGAAATTGGGGTGGCCTATGTTCATTCCTTATGTGCCTCAGTTGGCTGTGGCCCATAGCATCTGCCTTGTCATCCAGCTAAGAGCTGTATGACATTTGAGATAAGGAAGGCTTCAGAGCACCCTGGTGGGTTAGAAGAGCATTAGCACTTCCTTAATTGGTGAGATAGGCCTGTGTTTTAAAGCCCTGTCCCCTGGGGCCTGTCCCTGACGTTAGAACCATTATATCAGGGTCCTCCCAACTACATAGGGGTGGAGTGGGGGGCAGGGTACAGTTTCCTCCATTAGTGTGCCACGGGCAAAAATTCAGTGCCTCACAGGTCTGCTCGTTAAGCCATGATCTTGAACCATCTGTTTCCAATGTTTTCCCAGGTTGCACACTTAATCCAGGGAAGATGGAGAGTTTTGCAAACTCTGCAGCTATTAGTTTCCCTGCTAATCACACTTCAGGGTAGTGGGACGCTTCTCTAATGGTAAACTCTTGTTAAGCTTAAGTCACTTAAAATGTATGACATCAGCAATGTTCAGAGGATACATATTACAGCTGACCAAGCAGAAAGTCCTCTGGAAACCTCTTTGCCTCTGCTGTTATTCCATTGTCCAATTCTCCCTTCGCAAAGAAAGAATTTACCCTTCAGGAAGGATGGTCTGGAAATTTTCTCTGTCTCTCATCAGTGATTTCACCAGATGCACTTCTTGCCTCCTGCCTTGCTGAATGGCAGGAGGTACATATTTTACGTGCATTTGAGGGTGCCAAGGATGGTCTTGGATGCTTTGAGTGTATGTAAATGGCAGGGCCTACCCCCTCATTCTGTGTGGGGAGAGCTGTCTTAGGATGCTCTTATCACTGCTTTCACTTGCATGCTGCCTCCTGCTGTCCTACAAGTACCTTTTTAGGGCGGTGTCAGGGAGGGAATTTGATCACAACTTTCTGGGTAATGAGATTGAACTGCTTTATATTTATTGGCCATTTGCACATCACCTTCTGTATACTGCCTGTTCAGATCTTGACTATCTTTCTACTGGTTTGTGTCTTTCAGAGACTGTCTCTTGAACAAAAGTCAGAAAACCAAAGCTTACTGGCTGGCCGCCCATTTTCATAAATAAGGTTTAATTAGAACATGCACATTAGCTTATGAATGAATGTCTGTGGCTGCTTCTATGCCTCTAGGGCAGGGTTATGTACTGCAGTAAAGGATGAATGGTCTAAAATATTAACTATCTAGCCCTTTACAGAAAAAGTTTATAGATGCCTGACTCAGTGGTTGGACTCCATCTAGTAACAGAACAATACAAATTGTAATCACAAGGAGACAGGACTTTACACTCCCATCAGACTGTCATAAAGTATAAAGTGAGAAAAGGAAGAAACACACATAGTAACAAAGACACATACATGTACAAGTATGTTCACTGTAGATTGTCAGAATTTTAAATTTGGGTTGTTTTTCAGCAGGAAAAGAAGATACAAATTTTGCTATATGCATACTTTTTTTTGAGATATAATGGAGTTATGAACCTTCAAAACATAAGGCTGAGCAAAAAAAAAAAAAATAGACACTTTGCAGAATGATATAAATGACAACAGCACATTATTTATATAAAATTGAAAATATGCAAACTTAATCTGCTATTGTGGATGAAAGATCAGGAACTAGACCAGTTTACAAGGGCTGGTCCAGGCTGGTGGGTGGAGAGCAAGGCTGGGATGACACACGTGTTGGTTTACACTCAAGGTTGTATGGGGGTAACAGGGGAGTCCTCTCCCCAGGCTCTCAAGGACGTGGTCTTCACAGCCATCAAAGAGTGAGGGAACCTCTGGGCCCACTGCCGTTAATGCCTTTTTAATCTGGGGGTCAGTGTATTGTCATACAGAGATTTCTTGCCCCACCACACTTACAAACGCCCACGTTTTATTTATTTGCTGAAGCAGCAGGTCTCTTCAAGTTCCTGGTTCAATGGACTGACCATATATATAGGATAAGTACATGTAAAGCACATAAATACTGACTTCAGGAGTGCGGTCACCTTTGGTGAGGAACAAGAGAGAAGGGGATCAAGAAGATGCCCTATGCTAACTAAACTTATTGTGGTCATCGTGTCACAATATATGCAAGCCAAACCCTCACGCTCTATGCCTTCAAATCATGCAGCAGTGTGTGTCATTCTTTCTCAATAAAACTGGAAACAAGATGACATCCTAGCGGATGTAACGTGTCTCTTTCTTTCTAATGTTTTCTTTCTTTCTAGCAGAGAGAGCCAGTGTGACAAAATGTTATAATGTGATTCGGCTGGGAGAGGGCAAGATGTGAACCTACAGGGTGGAACGAAGTCGGGGGACAGAGGAGAACCAGAGCTTCCTGGTGAAAAAGGAGAAAAATCTCTTGAGGGAGAAGGGGCCGGTCAGAACTGGCATCCAATCAAGGCTAATACGCCTACTGTTCTATATTCAGTGAATATTTTTTTGAATGAACAAATTGAACACATTCTTTCTGAGCATTATGTGCTAGGCACTGTGGGTGGGGTACTTAGTTCCTGCCTTGGAGGCACTTACAATCCAGCGAGAGAGTGTATGCCATGACTGATGCTCCTGCAAAGCAGGGTGGGAACCCCACAATACAAGCAGTAGCAAATCGCTGCAGGGAGCACTAGGGAAGAGACAGCAGTCTGGGGAGAGGAGGAAGGGCGCAGCAAGGAGTGTGAACAAGAAAGTATTTCTAAAGGAGGAGCTGAAGGGAGGCTGGCAAGCACAGCTGGAGGGGGGGGGGCAGGGACGGGGAGGGGGGGAGAGGGAGGAAGAGAGGGAGAGGGAGGGGGAGGGAGAGATCTCATTGAATAGAAATCAGGGTCAGATAAAGGGGCTGGGAAGGCTGTGGCTGCTATTCTAATCTTTCCACCCTTGCACAGGTGTGGGAAGCTACTAAAGGTTGGAAAGGGCAGTGTGACCTGATCTACCCTCATAAATATCTCCTAAAATGGGATAGAAGGAGGCAGAGAGGCCTTGTAGAAGGCTGTTGACACATGTCCAGGTGCAAAATGACATGGAACTGACTTAAAGAGTGGGTCTGGGAGTGGAGACGCAGGGACAAGCAAGGACCCTGTGGAGGTGAGGGGAGCAGGGATGTCACCATCACCCTGAAAAGTATCACTTCCTGGAGTACTAGCCATCATGGCAGCTAGACTCCCACAATACAGCATTGGGCAGAGGGTGAGGGCCACACCCCAGAGGATGTGTCTCTGGGTGCTGAGATAGTGTTTTCCTTTATACTATAACCCTCTCAAGCCTCCCCTCAGCCCCAGATCTGGTGTAGAGCTATTTTCTTAGTAGGTATTTAGCAACTCACACCCCCAAAACATCAAGAAGACAATGGATTATATCAGAGACACTAAAGATTCTTCTTAGCTTTTAGCACCTGCGGTGCAGAGAAGTTTCCAGAGCTATGGGGCCACCATCACCCAGTCACAGAGGGGAAGGGGTCCTGTGTCCTGCATGCTGCCTCAGTTACCAAAGACACACAGACAGCCTGGGGGAGTCTGAAGAGCCTGGAGAGGGACCAAGGGGACGTGAGCTCTCTGTCTAGCTCTGTTCTCTTCTGCTGTGTGACTTCTGGCAAGACTTGCCCTGGTCCTCAGTTTCTTCATGAAATAAAGCAGCGGAGTCAGATAAATCCTTTGCCAAGTTGCTTTGGTTGTAAGCAACAAAAGTTGATTTTAGCAAACTTAAGCAAAAACAAAGAAGAAAGGAAAGAAAGGAAGGGGGGAGGGAGGGAGAGAGAGAGGGAGGGAGGGAAGGAAGGAAGGAAGGAAGGAAGGAAGGAAGGAAGGAAGTGAGGGAGGGAGGGAAGGAAAAGAAGGAAAAATAAAGGAAAATCTATTATGGGGATATCTAATAGCTTACAGAATTGAAGCAAAGACTAGAGAACTAGGATTGAAACCTGTCCTGGATAGGAACCAGGACAGCTTCAGGGGCTAGTTGGCAAGATTTAATCAGTGGCCTTGTCAGGCAGTGGTGGTGGGGTCCTTTTCGAATGCCTGAGTTCTGACGGCCTCCCCCTTCCTTATTTCACTTGTTAATATTCAGTCTAACTAGCTTCACTCAGATCACTGCCCACCCCTCGGGGAAGGCAGATAAGGGCGTACTGACACATTTTTAACCAAGCCACACACTGTGGGGGAAACAGTTCCATAAAGAAAATTGAGGTGTTGTAACCCCAAGACATAAAATGGATGCCAACTGGCCAAAAGTGATTTTTCAAGTTTAAGATTTCCATGGAGCTCTAAGATTCAATAACCTGTAGCATGCAGTGGGGCATGGATCATGAATGGAACCTCAGAAATGTGGGGCCACAGACATCTTCCCCTCTCCAATGGGCTGGAGGGGTGGTGAATGATGAGGGTAGGTAGGAGTACACAGAGGGCTACAAGAGGAATGGCCACAGTGTAGGGGCTTCTAGGGGCTCTTCTCTGCTTCTCCCGAAGGCACCTTTCTTTAATCAAGGTCTGCAGCCTCCCTGGCGGCATTGTGGCCTTGTGAAATTGCTTACTGGATCCCTCTTCTTCCGAGATCAGAGGATTAGAGGTAACTCCAGAAAGTTTCCATGAAGTCCATGCATCTGACAGCCTAGACTAGGCTTTATGGGGAAAGAAGGCCAAGGAGCTAATGTTTTCAGAGGACTCTGGGAGCGGTTCCCCCAGAAAATTTTTTCAAAATCTGGAAAAAAGTGTTTAAAAAAATAATGAAAATTGGAGCCTATGACACATCAAGAAGTGGAAGCTGAGTTCTTGCGAGGACAACCCTGAAATCCAGAATTATTCGTTGTGAAAGGAAGCGCCTTTGTAAAAGGTTTCCAAAGGAGCTTCAAGGCCAGGACTGAAACACAGGTTGTGGTGCCAGGCACAGCTGGGGACATGGAAAGGGTCATTTTAATCACCACGTGTCACTTTATCCAGGGCTACAGTCCCATAGCCATGAGGCAGGGCAGTACCATAACCTGAGTCCCGTCAAACTGTTTCTGAGGGGGCTCTGAAGGATGTAGACAGCCCAGGGCTACTTAAACCTAAAAAAGACTCCAGCAAAGGTATGAAGTGACCAAGTTAGCTAGGAAGGAGGTGGGTGTGATTGGACTGAAGAGTTTAAGCACACCTACCACTGACCATCCCTACTCACTGGGAGCAACATGTGATGCTGCCATGTGAGGTTAGCATGGCGAAAAGACTCCATTTGCAAGTTCTTTTCATCAGGTAAGAGGGAAATCTTCTCTGCCCTCATGGGATAATCCTTATCCATCCTTTTATCTGACTTGGTCTATAGAGACTTTAATTTGACTTAACACCCAAAGATCGTCTTGGGGTGCGTAGCATCAGTCAAGATGAAGAAAAAAAAATAAAATAGGTGGGGCTTAAAACTTGACTCAGAGGGGGGAACTGGAAGGAAGCCAGAGTTAGGTTAATGTTGTGGAACAGTGAATACAGCCTGAATGTAGAAGAGCTTGGCCGGCTGGGAGTGAGAGTCCCATACCACTAACGGTACTCCTACGTCAACTCCACTAAATAAGCATATCGATGTGAAAGCGTATTACAAAGTGGTAGGCTCACTATAAGCCTCTTTTACTTCTTTCTTTTTCTCTCCTGGTATTTAGTTATAACTTATTTAGGTCATTCCGTCTGTATTACATCTGGGCCCCTCCTGTAAGCTCCTGGAGGCCAAGGATGGCATCTCCTTCATTCTGGCACCCCAGAATTGGCACAGTCCTTCACCTATCATCAGACACCAGTCATCGTGGTTGTGTTTAATGGAAAGCAGACAATTCCTTACTCGATCCCCCCTCATACAGGTCATCAGAAATGTGTCTGCCTCTGAACACACTGACTTGGTTCCATGACCACCTGGGTGGTCCTTCTGAGGAGGAAGGAGAGGCACGTGCGCTAAGCATAGGCTAGACAGGCAGTTCCAGCGTATGCCTCAATTCTGCCCCCGTAGTTGCCCATCCTCCTTCTAAGATCCCCCCCACACTTATCTCTTGTTGACAAGCATCTGGCCAAAAATCAAAAAGGCTTAGGAGTTATCAACAGGAAAAAAAGAAAAGCACTTTCCCATACAAGTGTTTCAAACTCAGGAGGTCCAGCCTGGGCTCTTCTCCTCCTGATTAATGACACTGACAGGGTACTTTTCAGATGACCTTTTGCTGACTGGCAATACAAACTGGACATTTTAACAGGTCTTACCGAAGACCTCTTCTGTTATCTTGGTTTGATAAGGACAAGGCACCAGAGGAAAACTGAATAAGTGCTCTATTTCCAGGATGAGATGGCAGGTGGAGAGAAACCCCATCTTGCCATAAGTGCAAAATTGTGTTTCTTTAAAGCCTGTATGACTCAGAGTATGCATTTAGGATGAATTTGTGGATATCAGAATAAAGATATCTGTGTGGAAACCTCCAGCTAGTCATTTGAACCATGTCTTTAAACATGTCGCAATACTATTCTGAGCTCTTACATCTGAAGATAAAGTTACAGCCATTTATATTTTCAACATGAATTCATTGAGCCCTTGAGGTGCCATAAGGGTCACCAGCACTGCCAGACATCTTGCCGTGGCTCAGCTACCTACCCGATGAGGGACTGCATTTATTTTTACCTTTGCCTCTATTTGGGTTTCCTGCCACTTCTCTTTTCCAAAGGCTTTTGGAATGTTCTAAGGAGAGAGATCAAGAAGGTTTTAAAAAAAAGAATAAACTTTCTTTTAGCTTCAGTGTTCTCTAGCCGTATCTCGATGGTCACTGTTAGTATCTAACAATAGATATTTTGTGGTATGGCCTTATAAAGGGATACTTCACAGCGGTTATAGATACTAGGATCTATACATATTGATGCAGGAAAGGCTAATTAAAAACACACTTAAAAGAATATGTATCACAGGACTCTGTCCTGTAGGAAAAAGCAACAAACCTGAGTCAGAGCGTGTGTGTGTGTGCGTGTGAGTGTGTGTGTGTGTGTGTGTGTGTGTGTGTGTGTGTGTAGAGTCCACGCACGTAAGCGAACATGCATAAAAACCACCTAGGAGGATTATACTAAACTGTAGCGATGTTGTTCTGGGATTTTTCAGGTTGGGGGCAAGAGTGGATCATGGGGGATATTTTACTTATTGTTGAATACATTCCTGTATTATTTGGATGCTTTATAATAAGAATATGCTCTTCTATAATGAGAAAAAGATAATTTAAAAATATTTTCTGTAGCTTTGGACTGTCACTATTTTTGGCAATGCCTAGGATCTGGAAACAGTCACTCGCTCTTTGCCATACTCCTGCCTGATCTCAGACCTATGTATTCTTATATTTTCCAACGTTTCAAAGGATAAGAATAAAATAATTTATCATAAGAGACATTAAATTCATATTACCGAGTGTTTTCTTAGTCCATGAAAAGGTGTTTGTTTTTCAGGAATATATGGAAATGGCCACTTCCACAGCTCCATTTTACAGAGAGGGATGCAGGCTCTTCCGAGGCTGATCCTTGGCCAGTGTTAGACACACTTCAGATCTCTGCCCTGCTAACAGTGACACAGCCTTCCTAGCAAACTCATCTGGGCCTCAGCAGCGCTGTTGGCCCCATGTTGTTGCTTTCCGGAGCAGGAGTGGAAAGCCATCCCGGGCTAAGCCAATGGGATGACTCCCCCAGGAAACTGGGTTTGGGGCTGACAGTCACAATCCAGTGTCTGGACCTACAATGTGTAAACCCAGGGGCTGTGAGGCAGTGGTCTCCTGCCCACGTCATGGGCAGGAGCTGCTGAGCCAGGCACAGAGGGAGGCAGTGAGGAAAAGCCAAGAGTGAACCTGCTCTTTCTTGTCGGCTTCTGATGAGTCTCCTTCTTGAGGCTCAGCTGCCATCCCACTCGTGGATCCCATGAGACACCCCTGCATCTCAATCTTGCTTGAGCTTGGCTTCACTTGTTTGGGATCAAGGAGCCCCTAGACCCTAAGCCAGGAAGCGACAGAACCAGAGATCAGACCCAAATCCCCATTGCATAAGTCACTCATTCTCTGCTAGGCCCTGTCCCCTCTGTGCTGTTCCCTCCCCCACCAATGGAGTGACATCCATTCACAAATGCTGCCACCGAGCCTCAAGACACTCAGCTTCTCCTGGGGGTGGCACAGAAGCAGGAGAGGACTGCGCCCCTATCATAGCACAGCTGCGGAAAGCTCTGACGACAGATGTGCCGCTTGAGTTGGATTTATTTGTCTGTAAACATGTCACAAGTTTTGGTGTGGGAAGTACACCTTCACTCATATAAACAGCAACACTAGGCTGTGTCACCTCTCCATATCCTGAGTGATTCCTGAGAGGTGCCTGTTGTCGTTTATTAATAATTATCCACAAACACCCCCATCCCCTTATGCAAGGTTCACGGGTCTGCCTGCTGGAGCAACACAGGTGTGTGGGAGTGAAAGAAAGGAAAGTCTATCTTTAAAAATTTTTTTAAGCTTTATTTATTTTAGAGACACAGCACAAGTGGGGGAGGGGCAGAGAGAGCCAGAGACAGAATCTGAAGCAGGCTCCAGGATCTGAGCCGTCAGCACAGAGCCTGACGTGGGGCTCAAACCCAGGAACCATGAGATCATGACCTGAGCTTAAGTCGGACACTCAACCAACTGAGCCGCCCAGGCACCCCTCTCTGACTTTTTAATGCTGTCTTCAGCTTGGGAGGAGACCCTGAGGAGATGGAGAGGACCCAAAAGAAAAGGTTCATTCACATGGAGTGAACAAAGCAAAGACAGTAAGGGGCACTAGGCAACATCCCACATTCACCGACTCCTGGCTTTGAACTCAATGCACTGACCTTGAAGGCAGTGGGAATCATGCCTTTCAAGCAAGCTGGGAGGGCATTTGGGTGCTGGTACCCATGGTAGGGCTCAAGGCTGGCCATGGAGCTCCGGGCCAGTGGTTTCTCAGAACTATAATTTCCCAAATTGGTAAAATTTTAAAAAGAAGTGGGAGGGTGGGAGACATACACAGGATAGTCAGCTTTTAATTTTGCCAAATGACAGATTAATCAAAACCAAACACAAAAATCCTAGCATCTTCTGTCATACATTTTTCATAATAGGACTTTTTGACCCCAAATGAGTGCTAAAAGCATAATCTCCGTATAATGAACAGTCTTTCCCCCCAAATGAGTTAGTAATCTTACACCATCACATACATATGATTATAATTATATATATGTATATAATTATCCTTGTTTTTCTCATATCACTCTAGACTTGTGAAAATTTCATCACAGATGAGTCACTACTCCTGCCTTCCCTCTGCTAGGTGCCTACCCCTGCAGGACTTGGGTTGAAAGGTATATTATTTCATGAGCTCCTGGCAAGCAAGAAGACAGAGGACCCCCACCCCCCACCCCAAAGGAAGTCTGCAATCTCTGTGGGGAGGTGAGGGTGTGGTGGTGAGGGGTGTTTCATCACTCACTGTGATGAAAATTCAGGGTGGTTTGAGAGGGAGGCACCCCATCTCAGGCGCTTGCCTGAAACAGTCTGGAACAGCCCACGTGTTCCTCTTTCTGTGCCACCTACTCCACTGTTTTCTCTTATCCACCTCCCCCTTCTTCCTGCTCCTACCAGCACAATGATTCATAGAGCGGTACTTATACTAAATGCGTTAAGTCATTAAAAAATTCTCCACCATCTTGGTCCTCGCCTTTAAAATTCAGATATTAAAGAATGTACAGCTTGCTTGGAGACAAGGATAAGCCAGAATTATCTTCTGTGGTTGCAAAGCCTGCAACTTCTATTCATCATCTTTATGCGTCTGTTATGTCAGTGGAGTGTAGCCATAATCCCAGAATGGTTACTGCATACACAAAATAATTTAGTTTCGGAAGGGATTACCTCAACCCACAGCTCTGTTCTTATTAGCAGATGTGGGAAGCTAAAAATGCTAATGACGAGAAAATTGGAATAGACTGGGACTCTCTCAGGTATTTGCAGGTGTTGTAACATGAACAATGTAATCAGTTAAATGTAAAGAAACCGGAAAATAACTTCTGTCCGCAATTTTTGAGTCTTGGTGGATAAAACTGGGGAAAGCTGCTGGAAGTTTGAGCAGGAAAGTCTGTGGCTTTGGTGGCTACAGAAAGCAACAGAGTGCACCTGGGTTTGGTGGGCCCATGGTGGCTTGGAGTCTATGGAGAATCAGAAAAAGCCCTCCCACCCCAGCACCTTGGAGGGCTGGATTTAACACAACTCCCAGTTGAAATCAGAGAAGGAAAGCATCTCCTTTCTTTCTCTCTCTCCCCTCCAAGCCCCACATTTTTAGGTCAGAATTAACATAAAATTTTCACTTTGTTTAAAAGTAGAAATAGTTCAAGCCTTTTTGCTAGCAACCTTGAATTAAGAGATGGTAATTGGCGGTCTTCCCACTCCCACTCAAGCCTAGTTCATCTTATTTAAAACCCTAATTTGCTTCTTTGGAGGCCAAGAGGCATGAAACGCAGTCACTCGATGCTGTTTCCCATCAATATCCTAAGGCAGCAACTGAGGGGCAGACGACCACAGTCTCACTTGGGGCTGGGCTGGGAACAGGAGACATAAAGGAGCCTGGTAGCTGAGCAGTAGAGGTGGAGCTCTTTGAGATGAGATTTAGGTTAGGGGCATGGCAGCAATTCATAAGGAATGCCAGGACATTCCTGTAAATGGGACAGGATGGAAAAAATTGTATTTACCAGAAATCTTTACAGGGAGAGAGTTGGAAGGACTCATTCGATGAGCTGCTTCATGTTGAAACTATGGGGCTTGTTCAAGTAAGTCATACACGGCTTTTGTTTACCTGAGAAGAACATGCAAGTTGGGGTCAGAGCTGAACTGCTTAGACCAATAGAGAAGAGGCAGAATGCTACCACCAGAAAGCCTCCCTATTAACCCTTCTGCCACATAAAGCTGCTAACTCAGCTTCTTCTGTAAATATATACCTAATAAACCTTCCACTGGTTTGAGGAGATTTCAAACTGCTGAGGACATTGCAGGTCTAAGAGGACTTGGCTGGGCATTGTGTTGGTGGGGTGAAAGCAGAGCCCATTGAGTCCTTAGAATGGCTGCTAGTTCATGACCAGGGTCTGTGGGGAGGGGATCTGACTGTGCCAGATCAAAATGAGCCATAGAACATGCTGTTCCAGGGAACAGACTAGTAGATGAAAGTCACATGCCAGTGGCCAGACCACATGGGCCTGAAAACTGCCCTCTTTACACAGGGGAGGAATATTCCAAGTTCTTTAATGTGTGAATGGGCACCCCAGCAGCTTCTCCAAGATTATGTTTGTATTAGTCAGGGTTCTCCAGAGAAATAGAACCAACAGATTAGATAGATATAGATATATATACAGATAGAGACAGAGATGAGATTTATTATAGGAATTTGCTCATGCAATTATGGACTCTAAGAAGTCTCATGATCTACTGTCTTCAAGCTGGAGAACCAAGAAAGCCAGGGGTATAATTCAGTATGAGTCCAAACGCTTGAGAACAAGGAGCATCAGTGTCCAAGGGCAGGAGGAGATGGATGTCTTAGTTCAAGCAGAGAGAGCAACTTTGTCTTTATCTGTTTTTTGTTCTATTAAAGCCCTCAATGAATTAGATGATGCCCACTTATGTTGGTGAGGGCTATCTTCTTTACTCTGTCTACCGATTTAAAAGCTAATCTCCTCCAGAAATACCCTTACAGATACACCAGCTCTCTGGGCCTCCCTTTGCCCAGACAGACCGCCACATCAAATTAACCATCACAATGATGATATGAGCTTAAAACTCTGTTATTTCCCCAGTGTGCCTGTCTGGATTCTCATGAGTTGCTGCCAGGTGAATGGTAGGGCCAGGGAAGGGTAGTCTTCATTCTGGGGGGGAGGGGGGGTTGCTTTCCTCAGATGATAAGACCTAAGAAGTAAGGGCTATGACCCAGTCTGCTTGTCCAACACAAACTCTGTGCACCAGGGCCTAGCCAGGTGCTGGGAATATGATGATGGAGAGATGGACATTCTCCCTGACTGAATTCATGGTTGGGCACCAGAGCAGACAGAGTTAATGACAACAGAGTCTGGTATGCACAATTGGGAGGTGGGGTAGGGAAATTCTCTGCCAACAGTGGGGGGCTATGCCACCCTCTCCCTCAATCACCAGCAATCAGGGGTGTGGTTTAAAAATTCTTGAACAATTTGATAGAATAAATGTTCAAAGGAATTAATTTGAATTAAAAGTAGTTATTATGGCAGCGTGTGGCATGACTCCATTGGCAGGAACACATGGGAGGGAAGGGAGGAGGGAATTTTTTGGAGAAAGAGGAAAGAGCCAGAGGGTGGTAGCTCTTAAATGCCTGGCTAGAAGATCTAGTCTTTACCCTACGCATGAACCATTACTGGTTAACCTTTGAGGACAAAAGCCATGTGTACTCTGTATCCCTTTTTACCCAGCATGATGTGGGCAAGGCTTCAATTTGTCCTCTGACATCTACTTTCTCCCATTCCACAGGTGTTAGACCTGCAGAGACTACTTTTCCCAGCTTCCCTGATAGCCAGGTGTGGCTATGAGGCTGAGTTCTCACCAATTATAAGATAAAGTGAAGTGTGTAACTTCCAGACCACATCCTTGAAAGGGAAGCTTTTCTTCCTTTCTACAGACAGAGCACAGACAGCGTGGGACTGAGTCAGTTTGTTTTCTGCACACACCAAGGGACAGTAGAGCAACAAGGAGAAAGGAATCTGGGTCCCTGAGTGGCTTCAAGGAACACAGTTAACCATCCAGGCCTTGACCACCCGCTGCTGCAGACAGGTACGTGGGAGAGAAATGAACTTCTGTCTTACTTAGGCCATAGTATTTGGGGTCTGTTACAGCAGATTAATTGTACCTGACCTATTACATTAGGACTCAATATGTTGTCCAAATGTACTATTAAATTATTTTTCAGAAACTCATAAAGGAAAAAAATTCATAAATGGCTGCAGAAATCAAGATCAAGCAAATGAAGAAAGCAAAGCCTATTTATCAGAGATTATTAAAGCAGCAGAGTCAGCCGCTGTCACATACGTTTTAGTAGAGACTCAAAGGCAGGCAGAGGAGTGGGAAAGCTTTAGAGTGGAGGAAAGGGAAGGCTTATGGTGCACCTGCTTGGAGGCCGGTGCCATGGGGAAGCTGGAGGCTGGCTAACTAGGAGTGGGGCATCCTGTATGATTGGTTAAAGGTGCATATTTGACTTTCTCTAGTCCTAAGTTGAAAGCAGGGACAAGGATTAGGGAATCTGGAAGTTATTAACCAAGCTCTGGCCATCTGTGGCTGACTGTTAAAGAAGTTATTGATTAGCTTTCTGGATTGTCACAAGAGATGGCAACCTGGCTTCTCACAAGCCTCATGTACAGCAGACTGGCTTCCAGGCTGTTTACTATACATAAGGGGATTGGTTTCCTAGGCAGGTTGCTGAAAGTTGTGGGTAGGGTTCTCTTTTTAGGTATGGTCTGGCCACTGTCCATTTGCATATTCAGTCTCTCATGGCTAATGAGCATAGCCTTAACACAGAGGGGAAATGGCGGTGGGGGTGGGGGGTAGCACCTTAAAATAATCTCATTGGCACAGAAAAGTGTAACTAAAGAGAAAATTTCCTATGTCCCTGATGGATCGAGAGTGCACTACTGGGCTATGCTGAGAACTGGCCAAATCACAGCAATTAAAAGAGAGGCCTCAGAGTTGAGGAACAGGGGCTCTGTGACCCAGGCTGACCAGTGACAGGATTTCTGTGGTACTCACAGCCAAATGGCATTAGGACTTGAGTTACTCCCGACACTTGCTTGAAAAGAACTGGTGGTTGGCTTCGATGCTGTCATATCCCCTGGGGCTCAAGGTAAGGGATGAGGCTCCCGGCCACCCTCCTCGCCCATCCTCGACCCCCAGAAGCCCAATGAGTCCCAGAGCACACTTTGTGGATTAGACAGACCGGTGGTCACAGAAGAAATGTGCTTTTCTTAGCACAAAGCCAGTCGTGAGCAGGACCAGACGCATGAGGAGGCCCCTAATTGCCTGCAGATGTCTGAACGACACCCAACTGGCAGGCCTGTGCTCTCTTTCAGATCTGGTTTCCATTCCTGTGGCGTGTGAGACGAGGGGACCCTTCTTCAGGGATTCGTGGGCAGTGTGCCGAGAGCTCGATGTGAGCAGTTTTCCTGATTGGGGAACACCTCTCCTTCTGGTAACGGGGCTGCAGACATTTGAACTCCTGCACTTCAGTTTCCAAGAACATCGAGTGTTGATCTTTGCAGGAGACAAGCACTGCTTTATGCTTTGTTCTCTCTGTGGTTACTCACCCCCAGCACTGTGGGCCTTCTTTTCCCCAGGCTTCCCGGGGGCCCCAAGAACTTCAGGCGATCTCAGAAGAGTCTGGGCAAGGAGTGCAGCTGGCTGTCCTGAGGCAGGCTCTCGAGTTTCCAAAAGGGAATTGCACATTTCCTAAAGGGAACTCTTGGTTCTCTCTAAAATCCTGCCTACTTCCCTCAGTCTCTCTTATTCCTATAACCATCTACTCAGAGAATCAAGCCCCAAACCTAAAAGCCATCCTTGAGTCTTTCCCTTCCCTCACCTCCACTGTCAGGTAGTCCTATCATGGTTCCTTTCAAAGTGTATCAGGAAGAGATTTACTTGATCTAGTCCCTCCTACCCACACATTTGCTCTCCTATAATCCATTCTCTTCAACAGTACCAAGAATAATTCTCTCATTCTCTCAAAGTGTGTACTACACCCTCTTCTTCCTTCACACTGGTTTTCTCTCCCCTTTTCAGGATCTTTCTTAGCCTGAAATATTCCTACCTTTCTCATGTCTAGCGTCTACACATTTTTTCAGGTCATCTTAAATTTCCTCTTCTCAGAAGTCTCCAATCACTCTGTCTAACTGAGTCCCTGCTGCCTTTCTCTCTCCCCCTTTATTTTTTAACAGCAGATTTTATGGTTGTTTATTGTCCACTGTCTATCCCCTGCTTGCCTGTAAGATCTTGTTTGATACCTGTTTCTGGTGCCTAGCACAAATTGGTTTTCTTTAAATCTTGAGTAAATGGATAGATGGATAGATGGATAGATTGGTAGATGGATAGTCTTTTTTGGGCTTCATAAAGGTTACTTGAGTCTAATTCCCAGAGCTGAGCCAAACTGAGTCTTGCCTTATTCTGTAAACTCTGCCACGTGTCAATTCAATTCGATTCAATTCAATTCAATAAATATTTATGAAATGCCTACAATGTGCTAGTCCCTGGAGATACACAATCATGAACAAGACAGATATAGACCTTATGGGAAAGAGGGATGGGACAGAATTAAATATGCAATTGTAGTCTAGAATAGTGCCATCTATAATTATGATGTGAGAAGTGGAGGGTGCTGCCAGAGCACACAAAAGAAGCATCTGAATGTAGTCTGGGGAGTTCAGGGGAAGGACAGACAGACCTCCTGAGCACTGTAATGCTACCTTTCCTAATCTTCTTGAGTGTTTGAGAAAGTGGAATAGTGAAATCTGATTCTGACAAGACTTAAGTTTTGAGTGCCTGCCACTAATCAAGCATTGTTTCTAGGCACTGTACACACAAAGTCTCTTCTCCCTACAACGATCTTGCCAGGTAGGTATAATTATTGCCATGTTACAAATGTGGAAACTGTAAAAGCAAGCACTATGCCCAAAGCTATTGTTTTAGAACAGATCCCCTAAGAAATCAACCGAGGTAGAGATCTATATACAGGGGTGCTCCTGGAAACACCACCTGCAAGGACTTGAAGGCAGTGGGGTTAGGCCAAGGGAGAAGCTGAACAGCGAAGCAGGTACAACAATGGCTTTGATTGATACCACAAATGCTCTGGAGCTGGGAGGGCCCCTCAGAGTTCTGAAATTAGATATTAGGTGGGCTTTAAACCCCTAAGTTGACTAGTAATTGGACCCAGGCCATCCCTGGGATGAGGGTATAACCTGGGGTGTGGTAGCCTCCTTCAGCAGAGGGCAATTCCTTGAGGTGGGGAGTAGATTGTTAACTGCTAGCAGCTGGGAAAAATGAGTGCCTTGGTCCTAACCCTATCACCCCTGCAGCCACCCAGATCCTCCACAGTAGCTGGGCTACTGTGTCGATGTGTCCCAGGGCTCAGTCCTAGAACCTCTTCTCTTCCCTCTCTACCATCACTCGTCAGTGCTATCAGTGATTCCCACAATTTTAAATACCATTTACATGATCCCACATTTATATCCTCAGTTTAGGTCTCTCTTGTGTGCTTCAGACTCCTATGCCACAGTTTATTCATCATCTTCGCCGAACAATTCCAAAAGTGAACTCCTGATTCTGCCCTTCCCTGCCATCAGTTCCTCCTACATCCTTCCTGTCTCAGTTGATGGCACCTCCACTCTTCCAGTTGCTCAAGCCAAAAACCTTGGGCTCCCTCTTGAATATTCTTCTCTGAGACTTCATTCAATCCATCAGGAAATCCTTTAAAATATACCCCACAGCACCTCCCCATTTCGCTCACGGTAAGTACTTGCAATGGCCTGATCACCCCTCATCGCCTTTAGCCACTTATTTCCTACCACTCCCACCCACCCCATTCCATCCAGACGTGCTGGCCTCCCTGTTGTTACTTGAAGCGACCTCAGGACCTTCCCGTGGAACCCTACTCCCCACACATTTTGACAGCTCTTTCCTTCACCCCCTTCAAGTCTTTGCCCAACGGTCCTCTGCTCAGTGAAGCTTCCCTGAACACACTAAATTGCACTCTCCATTCACGGTCCCTACTTGATTTTATCCTCAGCACCCATCACCTTCTAACCTACTATGTCATTTAATTAATTTTTTATTTATTACCAGTCTCCCCCCAGCTAAATGTAAACTTCCCCAAAGCAAGGACTTTTCTGCTTTGTTCACCATTGTCTCCTTGGGGTCTAGAACAGTGCCCACCACCTAGCGGACATTCAGAAAGCGTTGTTGACTGGACAGTGATGCACTCACTGTTCATCAACACTGGCATTCAGAAGTGGGTCGATCTTGTTCCAAAAGCCTGTTCTTGCCACCACACCACACCACACCTTTCTTGCATAATCAAACCCCTTTAAGACATATGTAATGCCACAGAGTGACCAAAAGCAATTCTTGGCCCTGCACGAGGTCACACAGACTACTCGGCCAGGGTCTATATATCAGAAGGGGTTTCAGTCAGGCTTTGTTTACCGGGTGAAAAGAATTTCTCAGGATACTTCATAGGCGAAAATCTGGCCCCCAGCCCCTTGTGACAGGGAAGTGATGGTGTCAGGGCTTCTGGAGTCCTCTCTGAGTGAAACAGGTGCAAGATTCTGACTTGCTAAGTGATTCACAAGGCTTTCTGTGGTTGCTTAGGTTAAGGTGGGGAAACCCTGAGCTGCACCCTTGTACAACAGTCCTCAAACCTTCTCATAAATCAGGCCCAGGCCTGCATGTCTGCTCAGGCTCTGACCAATTTATCTATATATTCTGATGCTATTCAGAATTTGTTGTTAAAAGAAAGCTGGGGACAAGAAAATTTGCGACATTTCTTTTAATGACAGCAACATGTAAGTGAGTCTCTCTTCTTCTTTTTTTTCCTTTGTGTGAGAGAGAGGTCTTCATTTTACTCCAGCCTGCATCTCTCCCTGGTGGCTTACACCTGGTCAGAGTCACTTATCTGTGGTATCTCCCTGGCATTGAAGGTATCTGAGTTCCCCTTCTACTGACAAAAATATAATGATTCTAAGAAATAGAATTCTCCCTGTAAATAATGATATCCAATGGGTGGTGGTGGGAGAGGGAAGCAACAGCTTTTATATTTGAGAACGAAGAAACAGAGTTTATATGATCTATATAAACTCATGCTGTTAGACTTTAAGCTGTATTAATTTTGTTGCATTCATTTCTTAAAGGTCATACATTATTCTTACAAGATCTCTAAACTTAAAAGAATACTTTTTCCATGATGTAAAGGAGATGGGAGGAACTTCCTGCAATAAGGAGAATCTGAGCTGCTGTAGATATGACCCCTCCCACAATATATATAATTCCCTTCTTGAGTGCCGGAAACAAAGAAAAACCAGTGCCATGCATGTGAGCTGGTGTGGAGGGAGCCCAAGGGCGTTTTGGACAAAGACATAGATTTAGGGGTAGGAGACAAGGCTGGGGGTCTGTGCAAAGCAGGGAACCTAAAGGTAACATTCTGTTCCATCTTAAAGAGCCTTAAAGAGGAGCCCTTCTGTTCAAATGATTAAGGCAATGCAAGAAGAAATAGAAGCCATTAAAAAAAAAAAAAAAGAACAGTGTGTTTGAAACAGGCATGTTTGAAAAAGAACAGAGCTTTGCTTGCCTTAAACAACCTCCTCTACTACATGAATACTCACACTTCTCTGAGCCAGTACAAGAAGAGATGAGTCTATTTTTAGAGCCAATAAAGTGCATATTGATCATTCCGATCTTGAGATTTCAGATCTCAACATTTACTGACCGCCTATTTCATGGTAGGCACTGATAGTCCCTGCCTGCTAGGTCTCTCATGACCACCTGGCCTTGGGAAGCAAATGGCCATGCTGGCCCCTCTGTATAGTCCCTAATACTGGCCAGATGCTCAAAGTGGTGCTACCTGTACTGGGCCACAAGAATTTCCCAGAACATGAGAAAGACTGTACTTTATACTTCCAGCCCAGGGTGCCCATGGCAAAGTCCAGATGGAAACATCACGGTCTTATTTAGTGGGAGAATTTTTTTTAAAAATGAAATTCTTAGTATCAAAAACTATTTTACTGGTGACAGGGGAAGAGATTTGAGGAAGGTATTCTTAGTATAACAGTTCTCAATGAGTATACATTGAATTAAATTATAACTCAGTGTTTGTGCTGCCCTATCTCTGCTGTGTTATACCAGGATATTCTGACATTTGGGATAAAAAGAGGCTTGGCAGGAACCAAGGCATTTATAATGGGAAAAACAGAACATTTTCTTTTCATGAAGGATAAAACTTCATCACATGTTCTCCAGATCAGATTTTCTGACATGTGCCCTTTAATCCAGTTCTTTTTTAGGGACAGGGAGGAGGTTAAGGATGAGGGTGGATAGACCTCTTTGTCCTATTCTTAGCAAAATGATAGTCCCCTTGGAATGAACAGCTTTTGTACTTCAAAAACATTTAAGACCATTGTCCCTCACAAGGTATAGCAAACACATTAAACAATATGATCTTGGAAGTGTCACCTCTCCAAGGCTTTCTGCTTTGTGGGTGGAGACCTGATATTCTTGACAGTCTGTGGATTCCTCTGTCCTCCTGGAGAAAAGTAAGGGAAAGGGGGTGGTTTCTATAGCTGGGAAAGCCCAGAGTCTTCAGGGAAAGCATTGCACAGGTATCTTGGAATCCAGGATAAAGCTGTTTTATTCATGTCAACTGCCTTTGTGACCAATGCCAACTGTTCTAGTCTACAGGATCTGTGTGGGGAAGGTAAGGGGGCTGGACAGCAGGGTCAGAGTGTTGAAGTCTATTCCTTCGGTTGGCTAAGGTTTTCTTTTTCAAGCAGGGGAAAAAGCCATCTTAATTTTGAGAACCACTAATGGTATGATCATTCTTATTTTTGGTGTGTACAAGTTACATACATACACATATATACATATACTATTATGTATTAGTTTCTGAAATCAATGTTATTTTTCTGATGTTAAGACAACTGGACTTCAATCACTCATTCTACCATTTCACAGGTGGAAAACAGATCATCACTCTCTTTTATGAAGCAGATGAACACTAACCTCCATTCCCCAACCCACGACTTTGCCCCTAGTTTGTTCTCTCACTCAGCTCAACTTTGTCTTGTCACTGTTTGGAATGGTGCTTAGGCTTTGTGAGATGCATTCCTCTCTCCAACTCATAAAGCATTAAAATAGAAGTTTTCCTTTGCTCCTTGGGCCATTCTCAAAGGGAAGCTTTTTAAATAGTCCTTCTACAGAAGTCACCAAAAAAAACAGAAAACAGGAAATTAAATGAATTACCAAGAAAGTCTGCATATGATTCTAACTTTGCTTTTCCAACTAACGAAGATAATATACCCTGAATATAACACAAAACTACAGAACAATAAAATAACTTCCATGGGTCACATTTTTGCCTATAATTTAGTATCAGGATTTATAATGCAAATATTATTTTTTTCTCTCAACACTTGAGGGAAGAAAGTGACATTTTCTTTTCTCTTAAAGAAACTAGGAATTTGTATTTTGTTTCTATCACTGGAATGAGCTTTTAAAAACTATCTTGTGACCCTGTTGAATAGATTCTAAGTGTCTGTGATTTTCAGAATAAAATGTACATAATAGCAAGAGCAAATAGAAATCTGTTTTAACCAAACCACAGTTATCCAAATGCTGCTGTTTGATCCAAACACGCCGTGTTTTTCAAAGCTACAGGCACGTGCACACACACTAACAACAAAATCCCCAATCCCACATAGATCTCAATTGGAAGCGTTTTGATTTATGGTAAAAGTAAGCCCCCAACCCCCTCACCCCAAACAGGGAATGATTCAAACCAGCATCTCAGGGAAAGGTAACTGATCAACTCTGAGACTTCTACTAACAAGTGTACTTCAGGGGATACCAAGGCCATTGCAGACTCCATCATGGGATTGGGGCCCTTTAGACACTAGTATCTCTGTCCACATTAGGAATCCTTCCATCAGCTGTGGAAGTCCACGGCAGTCTCCCCCATGCCTTTTCGAGCAAGCCCATTTATTACTTTCTGTTTATAGGCTGAGAGAAGCCCAGCACCAGCCTGTCATCAGCAGGCACATCCCTGCCTCCCGATCACCGGCTGTGCAGGAAAACAGGGCTAGGGGTGGGCAGAAAGCTAGGTTTTGCTATTACTTAAGACATGCATTGGGGAGGCTCCCTGAATCCACTGTCTTCCATTCCTAGAGCTCTCCTTGTATGGTGTCAAGTAAGTGTTGCCCTAGTATGGCCATCCAGAATTAAACATGACCAGCTTCATTAAAGAGTTTTCTACAAGAGAAGCTAACTTGGCTTTGCCAACTATGGTCACTAGATCCTTGACTAAAACTGTTTGTTGGATTCTACCCAGTCTAGGTTTTTTTCCAATAAGGAGATGGTCTTTTAACTCAGGACTTAATAACTAAAATAACTAAGATGGAGTTTGCCTACCAGTTGGAAAGAGAAATGTTCAGAGTTTTTCTAAACTATTAAAATAGCTCATGGGGTGGAATGCTATGTAGCAATGAAGAATCATATTCTAGGCCATATATATCATATATAGGCAATTTGTTGGCCTATGAAGATGTTTACGCTATATTACTGAGTATAATACACAACAGAAGTACAAAATGATCCACTGTATAAAAAGTAAATTACTTACATTCTGTAGCTCAGACTTCTTCTTAGCACCTTCCAGTTTCTAAGCTCTTTGGCTTCCCTGATTCTTCTTTCTCCCAGCCTGGGGACCCTTCATTTAATCTGGGAAGAAAGTTCAGGAAAGACAACTTATTATCACTGAGCCTTAGTCTTCCGGATATTTCATTCTTGGTGTATAAGCACCATTCTCGAATTCTTTAAAAAATAAAATCCTATTTCCCTTACACAGAGGGCTAATTCAAACCAAGGTTTTCTTAGCTCATTAATGAAGGAACTGGCAGCAAGACAAAAAGCTTGAAATTTTGAGAAACAGAGATTATATAGTTAGTGAGAAATGGAATCCTGAAATAAGATTATTAAAAAGATACTAAAAAAGCTAATGCCCTACACATAAGAGTTAGGTTTTATCTTCTTTATTTTCCAGCCTCCTCCCCAGCCCTTAAATATATCATCACACCTTATCATTTTTCTACAAGTGAATCTTTAACTTACCAGGGTTGTACAATGTCTGGTCCACAACCAAAGGGACATTCCCTGAGTGAGTCAGATAACGCTTCACAGACTTTCTAGAATGGTCACACAGTCATCATTTTTGTCCTATTTCCAAGTTTTAGTTTTTGCTGCATAATGATGTAAACTGGGTCCTGGGGGTTTAGACTTTAGAAATGCCAAAACTAAGATTTGATTCTTCTCAGCTTTTCTGACATAATAGTTCTTCCTTCCTAGATGTAGGAAAGAATACTCTTAAACTGTGCTGAGGAGAGCTAAGAACCAAACCCAAAGTCTCTGGAACTGGGGCTATTAATGGGTTGAAAGGCACAGTGAACACTTAAAACAGGAGGATTAAGTGACTATTTTCTGAATGCTGAATGTAGACATTTCCGGCTCTTTTTTTCTCTCAGTCCCAGAATGATGACACTCAGTCCTTTGCCCTCTTGGAAGGATATAGGAAAGACAACTCTGGTTTAGTTGGCTAGTGCAAAGGTGGGTCTTTCCCAACAAATGGCTTACTCACCCTACAGTAAAGCTTAGGACTACCAAGCCCAACCTACATATTCACAGCTTTCAAACAGCCTTTTATCCCCCAACCCTTAATCATGGGTAGTTAAAGAATACCAGACATCTGAAGAAAGTCTCCACTTTGGAAGAAAGAGATGCAAACAAAGAAAAAGCAACTTGGAGGAAAGACAAAGAACACTTTTAGAAAAAGAAACCAATTATAGGCAATATATCAGAGAGCTAAGAAAAGATGCTGTATACATGAAAAAAGAATGGAACATTATGTGCTTCTTCTTCTCTCTTACACAAAGAAATATGCAGTGAACAAAAGACCTCCTGGAATTAAGATTGTGATAGCAAAGTGAAGAAGGAATGGAGATAGAGCTGAACTCTTGCCCTTAGAAAGTAAAGTAAGAAAACAAAGAAAATAGAAAATTAAGAGGATGTGTCTAAGAGACAAACAAGAATTCAACTACCAGGTCCAAAAGCCAAATAGCAAAAATTCCAGAAATCGAAAACAGAGAAAACGGAGGGAGGAAATTGCCAATGAAATAATTCAAGAAAATTTCCAAGGCCGAAATACAAGATTTTCCAGATTGGAAGGGCCTGCCTTGTGCTAGCACTAGAAGCCAGAAGGTAATAAGCAACACCTTTAGAATTCTAAACCTGGAATTTTCAATTTATCTACACTCTCATCAAATGTGGGCATAGACTAAAGGCATTTTTAAAGGTCTCAAAAAACTTACCATCCATGCATCTTTTTTCCAGAATCTACTGGAGGATGTGCTATATCAAAAAGAAGAGATTAAACTCAGCAAGGGGAAGACTAAAGGAAAATAAAAAGATAAAGGTAACTGGAGAGCCAAGAGAATCTCCAGCCAAGAGACCGGAGAAAAACAGGGAATCTCCACAATGATGGCAAAGGGAGATCCCAAGATGACAAGATGACAACGTGTCACCAGCTGAGTACCACCAACCCAGAATGCCACAGTGTGTCTCAGGGGCCAAGCAGGCTGCTGAGACTATTATCTATGCCACCCTGTCACATCCTCAAAACAAGAGACTATAGCAAGCAGGAAGATAGGAGACTGGGAAGCAGGGAATATAATCATGAGAAAAGCAAAAGGAACTCCCAAGATGGTAACAGAGGGAAGTTCGAGATGACAGCTGAGTGGTGGCCTAAAGAGAAATATGTACATTTTAAAATACTATTTTCAGGGGCGCCTGGGTGGCTCAGTCAGTTGAGCATCCGACTTTGGCTCAGGTCATGATCTCACAGCTCATGGGTTCAAGCCCTGCGGTTGGGCTCTGTGCTGACCGCTCAGAGCCTGGAGCCTGCTTCGGATTCTGTGTCTCCTTCTGTCTCTGCCCCTTCCCCACTCATACTCTGTTCTCTCAAACATGAATAAACATTAAAAAAAAATCCTATTTTCATAAAGTGAAAAGGACTTTAAAAAATTGGAAGAATGTAAAATAAAAGTCTTAACAGTGTATCTTTGAGTGGCAAGGTAATTGGTAACTACTGTCTTTGCTTTTCTGGGTTTTGCAGGGGGATATAAGGTGTTTATGCAATAAAAAAGACATTGACATCTCTCCAGAAGGAAGAAACTCTTACCCATTGGTAGTCACTCCTGACTCCTCCTCCCAGTGCTTGGAAACTATTAATCTAATTTCTGTCTCTATAGATTTTTCTATTCTGGATATTTCCTATTGATGAAATCATACACATATAACCTTTTGTGTCTGACTTCTTTCACTTAGCATTAATATTTTCAAAATACCTCCTTTTTCATCCATCCAGCAAGCATTGGCACTTCACTTTTTTAATGAGTAATATTCCATTGCGTGGATATACATTTTGTTTATCAATTCATCAGTTGATGGATATTTGGGCTGTTTTTACCTCTGGCTGTGATGAATAATGCTGCTATAAACATTTGTATAGAAGTTTTTATATGGACATATGTTTTTCAGTTCTCTTGAATAAATATCTAGCAAATTTGCTAGGCCATATGGACCTCTGTTTCACTTTTAAAAGAACTGCCAAACTGTTTTCCAAAGTAGCTGTATTATTTCACAATCCCACCAGCAATGTTTGAGGGTTCCATTTTCTCCACATTCTTGCCTACACTTGTTATTGTCTGTCTTTTTAATTATAGCCATCCTAGTGGATAAGTATTTAATTGGCTTCTGAGTTGTAATTTCCTAAAAACTAAAGATGCTGAGCATCTTCTTATGAGCTTATTGGCCATATGTATATAATCTTGGAGAGATGTCTATTGAAATAATTTTCCATTTTTATGATTTTTTAAATGTTTATTTTATTTTTGAGAGAGACAGAGTGTGAGTGGGGGAGGGGCAGAGAGAGAGAGAGAGAGAGAGACACAGAATGTGAAGCAGTTTCCAGGCTCAAATGTGAGGCTCGAACTCACGAACTGTGAGATCATGACCTGAGCCGAAGTCAGACACTCAACCGACTGAGCCACAAGGTGCCCCCATTATCCATTTTTAAATTGGATTTTTGTGCTTTCATTATTTGGTTTTAAGAGTACAGTGTGATTTTGAGGTTAGCCTCTTTGTATGAAGATGTAATAAAATTCTTAGCTATGTGGTTAAGGAAATATGAACTATTCTCACTTAGGCTTTCACTATTCTGTATCATTCACTGATCCTTTCCATTCTTTTTTTGTGTGTGTGTGTACAATGTTAAATGAAATTGGAATGACAGCTTTTTTTTAAATATATGAAATTTGTTGTTAAATTGGTTTCCATACAACACCCAGTACTTATCCCAAAAGGTGCCCTCCTCAATATCTATCATCCACACTCCCCTCCCTCCCACCCCCCATCAACCCTCAGTTTGTTCTCAGTTTTTAAGAGTCTCTTATGCTTTGGCTCTCTCCCACTCTAACCTCTTTTTTTTTTTTTCCTTCCCCTCTTCCATGGGTTTCTGTTAAGTTTCTCAGGATCCACATAAGAGTGAAAACATATGGCATCTGTCTTTCTCTGTATGGCTTATTTCACTTAGCATCACACTCTCCAGTTCCATCCACGTTGCTACAAAGGGCCATATTTCGTTCTTTCTCATTGCCATGTAGTACTCCATTGTGTATATAAACCACAATTTCTTTATCCGTTCATCACTTGATGGACATTTAGGCTCTTTCCATAATTTGGCTATTGTTGAGAGTGCTGCTATAAACATTGGGGTACAGGTGCCCCTATGCATCAGTACTCCTGTATCCCTTGGGTAAATTCCTAGCAGTGCTATTGCTGGGTCATAGGGTAGGTCTATTTTTAATTTTCTGAGGAACCACCACACTGCTTTCCAGAGCGGCTGCACCAATTTGCATTCCCACCAACAGCGCAAGAGGGTTCCCATTTCTCCACATCCTCGCCAGCATCTATAGTCTCCTGATTTCTTCATTTTGGCCACTTTGACTGGCGTGAGGTGATATCTGAGTGTGGTTTTGATTTGTATTTCCCTGATGAGGAGCGACGTTGAGCATCTTTTCATGTGCCTGTTGGCCATCCGGATGTCTTCTTTAGAGAAGTGTCTATTCATGTTTTCTGCCCATTTCTTCACTGGGTTATTTGTTTTTTGGGTGTGGAGTTTGGTGAGCTCTTTATAGATTTTGGATACTAGCCCTTTGTCCGATATGTCATTTGCAAATATCTTTTCCCATTCCGTTGGTTGCCTTTTAGTTTTGTTGGTTGTTTCCTTTGCTGTGCAGAAGCTTTTTATCTTCATAAGGTCCCAGTAATTCACTTTTGCTTTTAATTCCCTTGCCTTTGGGGATGTGTCCAGCAAGAAATTGCTATGGCTGAGGTCAGAGAGGTCTTTTCCTGCTTTGTCCTCTAGGGTTTTGATGGTTTCCTGTCTCACATTCAGGTCCTTTATCCATTTTGAGTTTATTTTTGTGAATGGTGTGAGAAAGTGGTCTAGTTTCAACCTTCTGCATGTTGCTGTCCAGTTCTCCCAGCACCATTTGTTAAAGAGACTGTCTTTTTTCCATTGGATGTTCTTTCCTGCTTTGTCAAAGATGAGTTGGCCATCCGTTTGTGGGTCTAGTTCTGGGGTTTCTATTCTATTCCGTTGGTCTATGTGTCTGTTTTTGTGCCAATACCATGCTGTCTTTTTCTTTTTTTTAAAAAAGGTTTATTTTTGAGAGAGCATGAGCATGAGTGGTGGGGAGGGGGGAGAGAAAGAGAGAGAGAGAGAGAAAGAGAAACAGAGGATCCAAAGCAGGCTTAGCAGTAACAGCAGCAAACCTGATGTAGGACTCTAACTCATGAACCGCAAGATCATGCCCTGAGCCAAAGTTGGACATGCACCAGCTGAGCCACCTGGGTGCCAGTGCTATAAATTTCTCTCTAAGCACTGCTTCTGCTGCATCCCACAAAATTTGATAAGTTGCTTTCATTTTCATTTGGTTCAAAATATTTTAAAATTTCTCTTGAAATTTCTTCTTTGGCCCATATGTTGTTTAGAAGTGTATTGTTGGGGCGCCTGGGTGGCTCAGTCAGTTAAGCGTCCGACTTCAGCTCAGGTCATGATCTCGCGGTCCGTGAGTTCAAGCCCCGCGTCGGGCTCTGGGCTGATGGCTCAGGGCCTGGAGCCTGCTTCCAATTCTGTGTCTCCCTCCCTCTCTGCCCCTCACCCGTTCATGCTCTGTCTCTCTCTGTCTCAAAAATAAATAAAAAACGTTAAAGAAAAAAAAAAGAAGTGTATTGTTTACTGTCTACTCATGTTACTGATATCTAGCTTATCTTTCTGTTATTGATTTCCAGTTTAATTCCATTGTGGTCTAAGGTATTGTATTATTTCTATTCTTTTAATTTTATTAAAATGTGTTTTATGGCCCATAATGTAGTCTGTTTTGGTGAATGTTCCATGTGAGCTTGAGAATGTGTTTTCTGCTGTTATTGGATGAACTAGTCCATAGATGTCAATTATATCCAGTTGATTGGTGGTGTTGTTGAGTTCACTATGTCCTTGCTGATTCTCTGCCCACTCTGTCTGTCCCTTTCTGCTACAGGAGTGTTGAAGTCTTCAGTTATGATAATGAATTCATCTGTTTGTCTTTGCAGTTCTATCAGCTTTGAAGCTTTGTTATTAGACACATACATGTTAAAGGTTATTAAATTTGCTTAAAGAATTTATTCCTGTATCATTATGTAATGCCCTTCTTTATCCCTAATAATTTTGCTTGCTTTCAAGTCTCCTCTGTCTGAAATTAATATAGCTACTCCTGCCTTCTTTTGAAGCTTTGAAATGTTAATATGCTATGTCTTCTCTGTCCATTTGCTTTGTATCTTATATGTGTTGCTATATTTACTTTTTCTTCCAAGTTTTTATTTAAATTCCACTTAACATACAGTGTAATATTAGTTTCAGGTGTACAATTTGGTGATTAATCACTTACATACAATACCCAGTGCTTTTCACAAGTGCCGTCAATACCCATCATGCATTTAACCCATCCCTCCAGCCACTCCCCTCCAGCAACCCTCAATTTATTATCATTAGTTAAGAGGCTGCTTTATAGTTTGTCTCTTTCTCTCTCTCTCTCTCTCTCTTAATATTTAAAGTGGGTTTCTTGTACATAACATATAGTTGGGTCTTGTTTTTTTTATGTACTCTGGCAGTTTCTGTCTTTTAATTGGCACATTTAGACCATTGACATTCAGAGTGATTACTGATATAGTTGGATTGATATCTACCATATCGGTTACTGTTTTCCATTTGTTGCCCATGTTCTTTGTTACTGTTTTTGTCTTCCATTTTTTTTCTCCTTTGTTGGTTTTAATTGAGCATTTTATATGATTCCATTTTCTCTCCTTTCTTAGCATATTATACTTGTTATTTTTGTTTTTGTTTTTGTTTTACTTTTTACGTGACTATTCTAGAGTTTGCAATATACATTTACAACTAATCCGAGTTCACTTTTAAATAACACTTTACTGTTTTGTGGGTATTATAAACAGCTTATAATGACAAAATCATCCTCATTTCTCCCTCCCATCCCTTGTATTATTACTGTCATTTATTTCACTATATAAAAAAATATATAAGCATGCATATATGTACATATATAAGACGTATACATAAGCATACATAATTGAGTATGTTGTTGCTATTATTTTGAATAAACTGTTCCCTATCAGATCATTTAAGAATAAGAAAATCAAAGTTTTGTTTTACCTTTACTTATTCCTTCTTTGGTGCTCTTTCTTTCTTTATGTAGATCTGAGTTTCTGACATATCACTTCTTCACTCTAAAAACAACATTTCTTGTAAAGCAGGTTCACTGGCAACAGATTCTCTAAATTTTTGTTTGAGAAAGTCTTTATTTCTTCTTCACTTTTGAAGGATAAATTTGCAAGGTGCAAAATTCTAGATTGGTGGGGGTTTTTCCTGTCAATATTTTAAATATCTCACTCCACTCTTTTCTTGTTTGCATGAAGTCCTCTAGTAAGTAAGGTATTTTTTAACCTCTAACTTCTTTCATGATTTTCTCTTTATCTTTGATTTTCTGAAGTTTGAAAATGATATGCATAGGTGTGGTTTTTGTTTGTTTGTTTGTATTTATGCTGCTTGGTATTTTCTCAGCTTCCAGAATCTGTAGTTTGGTGTCTGGCATTAATTTGGGGTAAATTCTCAATTTTTTTTTTCAAATATTTTTTCTGTTCCTTTCTCTCTTTCTTCTCTCTCTGGTATTCCCATTATGCATATGCTATACTTTTTTTCTAGGTGTTCTTGAGTATTCTGTTCTATTTTACCCAGTTTTTGTTCTCTTCACTTTTCAGTTTTGGAGTCTTCCAAAACTATTGAGATATATTCAAGCTCATAAATTCTGTCCCCAGGCTTGCCCATCTACTATTCTAATCAGCGCATCAGAAGCTTTCTTCATTTCCATCACAGCGTTTTTGATTTCTTACATTCCTTTCGGTTCTTTGTACATTGCCCATCTATTCTTTCATGCTCTCTGCTCTATCCTTTGGATACCTTAGCATATTAATCATAGTTATTTTAAATTCCTGATCTGATAATTATAACATCTCCTCCATGTCTGCTTGTGATATTTGCTTTGTCTCTTCAAATTGTGTTTTTTTGCTATGCCTCATGAATTTTTGTTGATAAATGGACATGATGCACTAGGTAAGAGCAACTACACTAAATAGGCATAAGTAATGTGGTGAGGTGTGGGGCAGGGGAGGTGTTGTATAGTCCTTGTGTTAGGGCTCAGTCTTTCAGTGAGGCTATGCCTTTGGACTGGGAACTTCACCTATATTTCTTAAGGGTTTTTTTCTTCCCCCTTAAGTGAGACATCCTGGCTAGAGTGAGCTGGAGTTGGGTATTTCCCTTCCCCAGGTCAACAAAGCTCTGATTATATCCCAGCAGCTTAGGCTCTGCTTAATTAGTTTCTCCTGAGGATAGATCTTATGAAAAGAACAGGGTAATCTGGCATATTTCCAAATAATTCCTTTTCTCCTCCCCCTGCTAGAAGCACAAGGAGATTTTTTTTTTTCTCTAGTATTTACTGTCAGAACCTGCTCAAGCCACCCAGAGGTAAATCTCACAAAATTGTGGAGGCCCCCCATGACTGGGTCCCCGGGGGTTTTTAATTCTTAGAATTATCCACACTGATCTTCCTGTTACATGTTAATAATAGTTCAAGTTTCTCTAGCCTGGCACCAGTTTTCTCAGTGGTTTCTATATATGAGATTCTATACATGTAAGATGTGGCTCCCTAAATTTGCCTATCTCTCTGATCTTGGGGGCAGCAGTTTGCCCTGTGACCTTTCCTCCCTTATAGATCCTAGAAGAGTTACTGATTTTTCAGTCAGTTCAGCTTTTTACTTGTGAGAACAGTGGTGACTTCCAAGCTCCTTACATGCAGAAATGGATATTGGAAGTCTTGATTTTTTTAAAAAAACTATAAACACAGACTTACTTTATAATCAGAAAAAAACCCAGCTAATTTCATTTTGGAATTTTTAAAAATGAAAACTTTTAGGAATTTAATACAGATAAGAGACAGTTCTCCATAATTATTATTAAAGATTCTGATATTTTAAAAAGCTGGCATTTTGGGGTGCCTGGATGGCTCAGTCGGTTAAGTGTACGACTCTTAGTTTTGGTTCAGGTCATGATCTAACAGTTTTATGACTTTGAGCTCCACGTTAGGCTCTGCACTGTCAGAGCAGAGCTTGCTTGGGATTCTCTCTCTCTCCCTCTCTCTCTGCCCTCCCCCACTCAAACTGTCTCTGTCTCTCTCAAATAAATAAACTTAAAAAAAAAAAACTTTTTAAAAAGCTGTCATTCCGTTTTTTTTCTTGAGGAAGATGGTGGCGTAGGAGGACGCTGGGCTCACCAGGTCCTGCTGATCACTTAGATTCCACCCACACCTGCCTAAATAGCCCAGGAAACCACCAGAAGACTAGCATAACGGATTCTCCGGAGACAAGCATAGATGAAAGGCCCACGGAAGAGGGTAGGAAGGGCAGAGAGGTGGTGCGAGCTCCACAGACTGGCGGGAGGGAGCCGGGGTGGAGGGGCAGCCTGCTGGCCAAGCAGAGCCCCAGAGTCTGGCTTGCAAAAGCGGAGGGGCCGGACGGAGTGTGTTCCGACAGCAAGCAGGACTTAGCATCTGGGAGGTCATAAGTTAACAGCTTTGCTCAGAGAGCGGGAAGGCTGGAGGACAAAGGGAGGAAGAGTTGCTGAGCCCCGGGACGACAGAGCTCAGTTTGGTCGGGAACAAAGGTGCTCGCCAGCGCCATCTCCTTCGCCCATCTCCCAGCCAAAATCCCAAAGGGAACCAGTTCCTGCCAGGGAACTTGCTTGCTCCGTGCAAACACCCAACGCTGTGCTTCTGCGGAGCCAACCCTCCAGCAGGGGGTCTGACTCCCTCCCGCTGCCACAGGGCCCCTCCTGAAGTGGATCACCTAAGGAGAAGCGAGCTAAGCCTGCCACTCCTGCCCCCGTGCACCTTGCCTACCCACCCCAGCTAATACGCCAGATCCCCAGCACCACAAGCCTGGCAGTGTGCAAGTAGCCCAGATGGGCCACGCCACCCCACAGTGAATCCCGCCCCTAGGAAAGGGGAAGATAAGGCACACACCAGTCTGATTGTGGCCCCAGCAGTGGGCTGGGGGCAGACATCAGGTCGGACTGCAGCCCCGCCCACCAATGCAAGTTATTCAAGAAAGCACAGGGGAAGTGCCCCGCAGTTCTGCACCACTCCAGGGACTATCCAAAATGACAAAACGGAAGAATTCCCCTCAAAAGAATCTCTAGGAAAAACCACAGCTAACAAACTGATCAAAAAGGATTTAAACAATATAACAGAAAGTGAATTTAGAATAATAGTCATAAAATTAATCTCTGGGCTTGAAAACAGTATAGAGGACAGCAGAGAATCTATTGCTACAGAGATCAAGGGACTAAGGAACAGCCAGGAGGAGCTAAAAAATGCTATTAATGAGCTGCAAAATAAAATGGAGACAACCACAGCTCGGATTGAAGAGGCAGAGGAGAGAATAGGTGAACTAGAAGATAAAATTATGGAAAAAGAGGAAGCTGAGAAAAAGAGAGATAAAAAAAATCCAGGAGTATGAGGGGAAAATTAGAGAACCAAGTGATGCATTAAAGAGAAATAATCTACGCATAATTGGTATTCCAGAGGAGGAAGACAGAGGGAAAGGTGCTGAAGGAGTACTTGAAGAAATCATAGCTGAGAACTTCCCTGATCTGGGGAAGGAAAAAGGCATTGAAATCCAAGAGGCACAGAGAACTCCCTTCAGACGTAACTTGAATCGGTCTTCTGCAGGACATCATAGTGAAACTGGCAAAATACAAGGATAAAGAGAAAATTCTGAAAGCAGCTAGGGATAAACGTGCTCTAACATATAAAGGGAGACTGATAAGACTCGTGACGGATCTCTCTACTGAAACTTGGCAGGCCAGAAAGGAATGGCAGGAAATCTTCAATGTGAAGAACAGAAAAAATACGCAGCTGAGAATCCTTTATCCCACAAATCTGTCATTTAGAATAGAAGAAGAGATAAAGGTCTTCCCAACAAAAACTGAAGGAATTCGTCACCACTAAACCAGCCCTACAAGAGATCCTAAGGGGGATCCTGTGAGACAAAGTACCAGAGACATCGCTACAAGCATGAAACCTACAGACATCACAATGACTCTAAACTCATATCTTTCTATAATAACACTGAATGTAAATGGACTAAATGCGCCAACCAAAACACATAGGGTATCAGAATGGATAAAAAAACAAGACCCATCTATTTGCTGTCTACGAGACACTCATTTTAGACCTGAGGACACCTTCAGATTGAAAGTGAGGGGATGGAGAACTATTTATCATGCTACTGGAAGTCAAAAGAGAGCTGGAGTAGCCATACTTATACCAGACAAACTAGACTTTAAATTAAAGGCTGTAACAGATGAAGAAGGGCATTATATAATAATTACAGGGTCTATCCATCAGGAAGAGCTAACAATTATAAATGTCTATGCGCCGAATACGGGAGCCCCCAAATATATAAAACAATTACAAATATAAGCAACCTTATTGATAAGAATGTGGTAATTGCAGGGGACTTTAACACCCCACTCACAGCAATGGATAGATCATCTAGACACACAGTCAATAAAGAAACAAGGGCCCTGAATGATACATTGGATCAGATGGACTTGACAGATATATTTAGAACCCTGCATCCCAAAACAACAGAATATACCTTCTTCTCGAGTGCACATGGAACATTCTCCAAGATAGTTCACATACTGGGTCACAAAACAGCCCTTCATAAGTATACAAGAATTGAGATCATACCATGCATACTTTCAGACCACAATGCTATGAAGCTTGAAGTCAACCACAGGAAAAAGTCTGGAAAACCTCCAAAAGCATGGAGGTTAAAGAACACCCTACTAAAGAATGAATGGGTCAACCAGGCAATTAGAGAAGAAATTAAAAAAATATATGGAAACAAACGAAAATGAAAATACAACAGTCCAAACGCTTTGGGATGCAGTGAAGGCAGTCCTGACAGGAAAATACATTACAATCCAGGCCTATCTCAAGAAACAAGAAAAATCCCAAATACAAAATCTAACAGAACACCTAAAGGAAATAGAAGCAGAACAGCAAAGACAGCCTAAACCCAGCAGAAGAAGAGAAATAATAAAGATTAGAGCAGAAATAAACAATATAGAATCTAAAAAAAACTGTAGAAAAATCCCAAATACAAAATCTAACAGAACACCTAAAGGAAATAGAAGCAGAACAGCAAAGACAGCCTAAACCCAGGAGAAGAAGAGAAATAATAAAGATTAGAGCAGAAATAAACAATATAGAATCTAAAAAAAACTGTAGAGCAGATCAACGAAACCAAGAGTTGGTTTTTTGAAAAAATAAACAAAATTGATAAACCTCTAGCCAGGCTTCTCAAAAAGAAAAGGAAGATGACCCAAATAGATAAAATCATGAATGAGAATGGAATTATTACAACCAATCCCTCAGAAATACAAGCAATTATCAGGGAATACTATGAAAAACTATATGCCAACAAACTGGACAACCTGGAAGAAATGGACAAATTCCTAAACACCCACACATTTCCAAAACTCGAACTGGAGGAAATAGAAAGCTTCAACAGACCCATAACCAGCAAAGAAATTGAATCAGTTATCAAAAATCTCCCAACAAATAAGAGTCCTGGGCCAGATGGCTTCCCTGGGGAATTCTACCAGACATTTAAAGCAGAGATAATACCTATCCTTCTCAAGCTGCTCCAAAAAATAGAAAGGGAAGGAAAACTTCCAGACTCATTCTATGAAGCCAGCATTACTTTGATTCCTAAATCAAACAGAGACCCAGTAAAAAAAGAGAACTACAGGCCAATATCCTTGATGAATATGGATGCAAAAATTCTCAATAAGATACTAGCAAATCAAATTCAACAGCTTATTAAAAGAATTATTCACCATGATCGAGTGGGATTCATTCCTGGGATGCAGGGCTGGTTCAACATTCACAAATCAATCATTGTGATACATCACATTAAGAAAAGAAAAGATAAGAACCATATGATCCTGTCAATCAATGCAGAAAAAGCATTTGACAAAATTCAGCATCCTTAATAAAAACGCTCGAGAAAGTCGGGATAGAAGGAACATACTTAAACATCATAAAAGCCATTTATGAAAAGCCCACAGCTAACATCATCCTCAATGGGGAAAAACAGAGCTTTTTCCCTGAGATCAGGAACACGACAGGGATGTCCACTCTCACCGCTGTTGTTTAACGTAGTGTTGGAAGTGCTAGCATCAGCAATCAGACAACAAAAGGAAATCAAAGGCATCAAAATTGGCAAAGATGAAGTTAAGCTTTCACTTTTTGCAGATGACATGATATTATACATGGAAAATCCGATAGACTCCACCAAAAGTCTGCTAGAACTGATACATGAATTCAGCAAAGTCGCAGGATACAAAATCAATGTACAGAAATCAGTTGCATTCTTATACACTAATAATGAAGCAACAGAAAGGCAAAGAAACTGATCCCATTCACAATTGCACCAAGAAGCATAAAATACCTAGGAATAAATCTAACCTAAGATGTAAAAGATCTGTATGCTGAAAACTATAGAAAGCTTTTGAAGGAAATTGAAGATATAAAGAAATGGAAAAACATTCCATGCTCATGGGTTGGAAGAATAAATATTGTCAAAATGTCAATACTACCCAAAGCTATCTACACATTCAATGCAATCCCAATCAAAATTGCACCATCATTCTTCTCAAAGCTAGAACAAGCAATCCTAAAATTCATATGGAACCACAAAAGGCCCCGAATAGCCAAAGTAATTTTGAAGAAGAAGACCAAAGCAGGAGGCATCACAATCCCAGACTTTAGCCTCTACTACAAAGCTGTCATCATCATGACAGCATGGTATTGGCATAAAAACAGACACATAGACCAATGGACTAGAATAGAAACCCCAGAACTAGACCCACAAACGGATGGCCAACTCATCTTTGACAAAGCAGGAAAGAACATCCAATGGAAAAAAGACAGTCTCTTTAACAAATGGTGCTGGGAGAACTGGACAGCAACATGCAGAAGGTTGAAACTAGACCACTTTCTCACACCATTCACAAAAATAAACTCAAAATGGATAAAGGACCTGAATGTGAGACAGGAAACCATCAAAACCCTAGAGGACAAAGCAGGAAAAGACCTCTCTGACCTCAGCCATAGCAATTTCTTGCTGGACACATCCCCAAGGGCAAGGGAATTAAAAGCAAAAGTGAATTACTGGGACCTTATGAAGATAAAAAGCTTCTGCACAGCAAAGGAAACAACCAACAAAACTAAAAGGCAACCAACGGAATGGGAAAAGATATTTGCAAATGACATATCGGACAAAGGGCTAGTATCCAAAATCTATAAAGAGCTCACCAAACTCCACACCCAAAAAACAAATAACCCAGTGAAGAAATGGGCAGAAAACATGAATAGACACTTCTCTAAAGAAGACATCCGGATGGCCAACAGGCACATGAAAAGATGCTCAACGTCGCTCCTCATCAGGGAAATACAAATCAAAACCACACTCAGATATCACCTCACGCCAGTCAGAGTGGCCAAAATGAAGAAATCAGGAGACTATAGATGCTGGCGAGGATGTGGAGAAATGGGAACCCTCTTGCGCTGTTGGTGGGAATGCAAATTGGTGCAGCCGCTCTGGAAAGCAGTGTGGTGGTTCCTCAGAAAATTAAAAATAGACCTACCCTATGACCCAGCAATAGCACTGCTAGGAATTTACCCAAGGGATACAGGAGTACTGATGCATAGGGGCACCTGTACCCCAATGTTTATAGCAGCACTCTCAACAATAGCCAAATTATGGAAAGAGCCTAAATGTCCATCAAGTGATGAACGGATAAAGAAATTGTGGTTTATATACACAATGGAGTACTACATGGCAATGAGAAAGAACGAAATATGGCCCTTTGTAGCAACGTGGATGGAACTGGAGAGTGTGATGCTAAGTGAAATAAGCCATACAGAGAAAGACAGATGCCATATGTTTTCACTCTTATGTGGATCCTGAGAAACTTAACAGAAACCCATGGAAGAGGGGAAGGAAAAAAAAAAAAAAGAGGTTAGAGTGGGAGAGAGCCAAAGCATAAGAGACTCTTAAAAACTGAGAACAAACTGAGGGTTGATGGGGGGTGGGAGGGAGGGGAGTGTGGATGATAGATATTGAGGAGGGCACCTTTTGGGATAAGTACTGGGTGTTGTATGGAAACCAATTTGACAATAAATTTCATATATTGAAAAAATAAATAAATAAATAAATAAATAAATAAAAAGTAAATCAATAATCAAAGTTTCCACCTTAGGAAGTTAAAAAAGAAGAGCAAATTAAATCCAAAGTAAGCAGAAGAAAATAAAAATTAGAGCAGACACCAATAAAATACAAAACAGGAATTAAATAAAGAAAAATCAACAAAGCCCAAAGTAGTTCTTTGAAAAAATCAGTAAAATTGGTAAGCTCTACCCAGGCTAAGTAAGAAAAGAGAGAGAGGGGACACAAACTACAAATATCCGAAATGAAAGAGGGGACATCACTACAAATCCCACAGACGCTTAAAAGATAAAAAATAATACCATGTACAGCTCTATTCCTTCAAATTTGATAGCCTGGATAAAATGGACCAATTCCTTGAGAGACACAATTTTCCAAAACTCACACATACACAAAAATAAACAATATGAATGGGTTGGTGTGGGGAATAAGCTTAGGAATTCCCTGAGCTTGCACTGATGGATTAATAAGGCATAAAGAATTAGAAAGCCATAGGATGAACACACCCAATTTGGGTAAACAAGATGAGGTAAATAAGATTAGGTAAAGGGGACAAAGGCCCCCAGTATAGGACAAAGGTATAGGACAATAGCAGAAAGTTGCTTTCACAGGAAGGAAGAACCAAATTAGATAAACAGGTAAATAGGGCTATAGACCACAGCTGGGAGCTGGGTGAAGTTGCCCAGAGTGGAGCTAATTAGCAAAAGAAAGATGCCTTGTTGACCCTGAAGTAGCAAGCTCTGTCTTTCTTGTTCCCTAAGCCAGTTTAGGTAAACAGAGGTGGGGCCTCATGTCTGCTGTAAACAACCATCTGCCCAGCACCAGGATTTTGTTTTGTATTGACCCAGACCCCTAACACTGCATATCTTCAAAACCCCCTTTCCCCCATGCTCATGAGTTAGTGTTCACAGTTTCATTGTCTCTTTATGCATGTCCATCATGCTTGTAAGCCTTCTGATCTTAATAAAAACGGAGCAAGGACTCTTATTCGGGGCTTTTATCTCCTCCAGAACATTAGCCTCTCTCACATTTTCAATACTGTGTCCCACTCTCTTGCTGGACAAGAGAGAACTCCAGGTTGGTGTCAATAAAGAAATGTAGTAAAAATAATGACCTACCAAACTGAAAAGTAGTAGATCCAGAAAGTTCACTAGGGAATTCAACCAAACAGTTAAGGAAGAATTATGCCAATTTCCTACAATCTCAGTCAGAGGACAGAAGTAGAGGGAATACTTCCTAACTCAAGTCAGTGAGGCCAGTACTACCCTAATACCAAAACCAGACAAACACATTACAATAAAAGAGAACCACAGACTAATATCTCTCATAAACATAGATGCAAACGTCCTCAACAAAACAATAGCAAATCAAATTCAACAATGTATAGAAAGAATTATACACCATAACCAATTGGGATTTATTCCAGGTATACAGGACTGGTTCAGTGTTCAAAATTAATTAAATAATCCATCACATCAATAGGCTACAGAAGAAAAATTATTTGATCACAATCAGTAGATGCATAAGAAGCATTTGACAAAATATGAAATTACAATGTGTCAATGTAGGATTATTAATTTTAACAAATGTTCTAGTATTGTCAGAGATGGTGATAATGGAAAGGTGAGGCTGTGTGGGGGCGGGGGATATATAGGAAATCTCTACACTTTCCTTTTAATTCTGCTATGAACTTAAAATTGCAGTGAATGAAATAGTCTTAAAAAACTCAAACAAAACAAAAGTGACAATCAGTTGTAATTTCACCTCATAAGCAGAACAACTGCTAATGTTTGCCAGGTATTATTCAAACTTTCTTTACTGTATGTGTACGTACACACACACACACACATATACAGACAAACACACAATTAAAATGGGAATATGTTATGCATGGTTTTTCGCTACTTGCTTTTTTATTCAAAACTATTGTAGTCACAAATAATACAAATCTGTACCTTATTTTTTAATGATTGCATATTTTCCATATGTGGGGAATGTACCACAGTCTGTTTTAACCATCTACTAAAAGATACACTGCATCCATGTATGTATATGTGCATATCAGTATGCATATGTATATATTTGTCTGATTATATTATAAATTCCTAGAAATGAGATTAATGGGTGAAAGGCAATGTCCATGTACCATTTTGATGCATAGTGCCAAATTTCCTACAAAAAAGTTGTATCAATTTATACATCTAACACTATTAACAAGAGTATTCACTTTTCCAACACTAGACACTGTCAATCTTTTTAATCTTTGCCAGTCTTTTAGGCAAAGAAGAAATATCTCTTCTCCAGAGAATGCTTATTATTATTTTTAAATGCCAGTATAATTAACATACAGTGTTATATTAGTTTCAGGTGTACAATATAGTGATTCAACAACCCTATACATTATTCAGTGCTCATCACAATAAGCATATGCTTTAGTGTTTATTTATTTGTGAGAGACAGAGAGCAAGCAGGTGAGGAGCTAAAAGAGAGGGAGACACAGAATCTGAAGCAGGGTCCAGGTCTGAGCTATCAGCACAGATCCCAATGCAGGGTTTGAACTCCCAAACCATGAGATCATGACTTGAGCTGAAGTCTGATGCCTAATCAACTGAGCCACCCAGGAGCCCATAAGTGTACTCTTAATCCCCATCACCTATTTCACCCATCTTCCACACCACCTCCCCTCTGGTAACCACCATTTTTTCTCTGTATTCAAGAGTCTGGTTTTTTGTCTCTTTTTTCTTTGCTCATTTGTTTTATTAAAATGCCATATGAGTGAAATCATATGGTAATTTGTCTTTCTTTGACTTCTTTAACTTAGCATTATACTCTCTAGATATACCCATGTTGTTGCAAATGGAAAGACTTAATTCTTTCTTATGGCTAACATTCTATTGTATATATGTACCATAACTTCTTTACCCATTCATCAACCAGTGGACACTTGGGCTGCTTCCAGATCTTGGCTATTGTAAAGAGAGCTGCAATAAACATAGTAGTACATTTTGAATTGGTGTTTTTGTTTTCTCTGGGTGAACACCCAGTACTGGAATTACTGGTGGTAATTATGGTACTTCTATTATTAATTTTCTTTAGAAAAAAAGTTTTAAATTTACTTTTTAGTAATCATTACACCCAACATGAGGCTAGAACTCACAACCCCGGGATCGAGTTACACATTACTTCAACTGAGTCATCCAGGCACCCCTCTATTTTTAATTTTTTGAGGAACCTCCATACTGTTTTCCAGAGTGGCTGCACCAGTTTGCATTCCCACCAACAGTGCAAGAGGGTTTCTTTTTCTCTACATCCTCTACAACATTTGTTCTTGTGTTGTTGATTTTAGCCATTCCAACAGGTGTGAGGTGATACCACATTGTGTTTTTGATTGGCATTTCTCTGATGGTGAATGATGTTGAGCACCTTTTCATGTGAATGTTGGCCATCTGTAGGTCTTCTTTGGAGAAATATTTGTCATGTTCTCTCCCCATTTTTAATTGGATTATTTGTTTTTTTGTGTGTTGAGTTGCATAAGTTCTTTATATATTTTGGATACTAACTCTGTATCAGATATATCATTTGCAAATAGCTTCTCCCATTCTGTAGGTTGCCTTTTAGTTTTGTTCATTATTTCCTTTGCTGTGCTGAAACTTTTTATTTTATTTTATTTTTAATATTTATTTTTGAGAGAGACACAGAGTACAAGTGGTGGAGGGGCAGAAAGAGAGGGAGACACAGAATCCAAAGCAGGCTCCAGGCTCTGGTCAGCACAGAGCCCGATGCAGGGCTTGAATCCATGAACTGTGACATCATGACCCAAGCCAAAGTCAGATGCTTAACTGACTGAGCCACCCAGGCACCCCCCGAAGCTTTTTATTTTGATGAAGTCACAATAGTTTATTTTTGCTTTTGTTTCCCTTACCTCAGGAGACATAACTAGTAAAAGGTTGTTACAGCCCATGTCAAAGAAGTTACTGCCTATATTCTCTTCTAGGATTTTTGTGGTTGCAGGTCTCACATTTAGGTATTTAATCTAATTTGAATTTATTTTTGTGTATAGTATAAGTGGTTCAGTTTCATTCTTTTGCATCTTGCTATCCAGCTCTCCCAACACCATTTGTTGAAAAGACATTCTTTTTCCCATTGGATATTTTTTCCTGCTTTGTCAAAGATTAACTGACCATATCACTGTGGGTTTATTTCTGGGTTTTCTATTCTATTCTATTGATCTATGTGTGTTTTTATGCCAGTACCATACTCTTTTGATTACTACAGCTTTAGTGATCGCTTCAGCAGGACATATACTAAAAATGATTACTACAGCTTTGTAATGTAACTTGAAGCCCAGAATCGTGATGCCTCCAGCTTTGTTTTTCATTTTTAAGATTACTTTGGCTATTCAGGGTCTTTTGTGGTTCTACACAGATTTTAGGAGTGTTTGTTCTAGGTCTGTGAAAAATGCTTTTGGTATTTTGATAAGGATTGCATTAGAAGTGTAGATTGCTCTGGATAGTATGGACATCTTAACCATATTTTTTCTTTCAATCCATGAACATGGAATGTTTTTCCATTTCTTTGTGTCATCTTCAATTTCTTTCATAAGTGTTTTATAGTTTTCAGGTCTTTCACATCTTTGGTTAGGTTTATTCCTAGGTGTCTTATTGTTCTTGGTGCAATTATAAATGGGACTATTTTCTTAATTTCTCTTTCTGCTGCTTCATTATTGGTGCATAGAAATACGACAGATTTCTGTATGGTGGTTTTGTATCCTGCAACTTTACTAAATTTGTTTATCAGTTCTAGCAGTTTTTTAGTGGAGTCTTTAAGGGTTTAGTATCATGTCATCTGCAAATACAGAATATTTTACTTATTCCATGCTGATTTGGATGCTTTTTATTTATTTTTGTTGTCTAATTGTTGTGTCTAGGACTTCTAGTACTATGTTGCATGAAAGTGGTGAGAGTTGACATCCCTATCTTGTTCCTGCCTGTGGAGGAAAAGCTCTTAGTTTTTCCCCATTTAGGATGATATTAGCTGTGGGTTTTTCATAGATGGCTTTTATTATGGTGAGGTATTTCCCTCTAAACCTACTTTGTTGAGGGTTTTTATCGTGAATGGATGTTGTACTTTGTCAAATGCTTTTCCTATATCTATTGAAAGGATCATACGGTTTTTATCCTTTCTTTTATTAATGTGATGTATCACATTGATTTGTGAATATTGAACCACGCTTGCAACCCAGGAATAAATCCCACTTAATCATGGTAAATGATTCTTTTAATATACTGTTGGATTCTGCTTGCTAGTATTTTATTAAGAATTTTTACATCTAGGGGCGCCTGGGTGGCTCAGTCGGTTGAGCTTCCGACTTCGGCTCAGGTCATGATCTCACAGTTCGTGGGTTCGAGCCCCGCGTCGCGCTCTGTGCTGACAGCTCAGAGCCTGGAGCTTGTTTCAGATTCTGTGTCTCCCTCTCTCTCTGACCCGCGCCCACTCATGCTGTCTCTCTCTGTCTCAAAAATAAAATAAACATTAAAAAAAATAAAAAAAATAAAAAAAAATAAAATAAAAAAAGAATTTTTACATCTATGCTCATCAAGGATATTGGCCTATAGTTCTCTTTTTTAGTGGTATCTCTATCTGGTTTTGGTATCAGGGTAATGCTGACCTCACAGAATGAATTTGGAAGTTTTCCTTCCATTTTTAAATTTTTTTGAAATAGTTTGAGGAAAATAGGTATTAACTCTTCTTTAAATGTTTGGTAGAATTCACCTATGAAGTGATCTGTTCCTGGACTTCTGTTTGTTGGAATTTTTTTTTTAAGTAATTTATTTCTAAAAGCACTTTATTAGCAGAAAAAAGGGGGAGGGATCATTTATGTAACTAAGCTTATAAAAAATTATTAGGATCATTCTATTAGAAGAAACAAGCTACCTTCTTATAGACACAAATATATCCCTTTTTATGACTAAAATATTTGATATAATTTTGATTCGTGGCATGTCAATGTACTAGGAATGTAAAATGTACTCCTCAGTCTTTGTCATAAATATTCAGAGTGTTTTCAGATAACGTTTATCATCTTGTATTGCTATATTTCAGAAAAATATTGAAAGAACATGAATTTGTGACCTACAAAAGTTTAGTATTTTCTTATGGAGAATTAAAAAGAGAATGTATTTACTAACCCAGAAGAACAGGTTTAGCACAGTGCCCAGCATATATCTGATGATCAATCATTATGTGTTAAATGAGTAATGTCTTAAGAGAGTCTAAACAAGAAAAAAAATGTGGTTTAGAAAATCATCATGGATGAGGCTAGCCTGAAAGACTTAAACACAATAGTTATTAAGCGGTCATTATGGTGAAGAGGGCCAAGGATGTGCTTTGAAACCAGTTAAACTGGCTTTGTTTCCTGGAGATGTCCCTATCCAATGTATTACATTTGCAAATCATGAAAAATCTTCAAGCTTAAGTTTTTTCATCTGTAAAATAGGGATAACATTTCCCTTGCACAGTATTGGTAAGGATTACATGGCAAGTGCTCAAAAAAATTAGTTATAAGTATTTCATGGGCATTAGATAACTATTGCCTTTGCTTTTATTACTTTTTTAAAAATTTAAATCCAAGTTAGTTAGCATATAGTGTAATAATTTCAGGAACAGAATTTAGTAATTCATCATGTTGGGAGTTTTCTGATTACTGATTCAATTTCATTGCTGGTTATTGGTCTGTTCAAGTTTTATATTTCTTCCTATTTCCATTTTGGTAATTTATATGTTTCTAGGAATTTATCCATTTCTTTTAGGTTGTCCAGTTTTTTGGCATATAATTTTTCATAATATTCCCTTATAATTGCTTGTATTTCTGTGGTGTTGGTTGTTATTTCTCTCATTTATGATTTTATTAATTTGGGTCCTTTCTCTTTTCTTTTTGTTATGTCTGGCTAGAGGTTTATCAATTCTGTTAATTTTTTCAAAGAACCAGCTGCTGGTTTCATTGATTGCTTCTAGTTGTCTTTCTTTCTTTCTTTCTTTCTTTCTTTCTTTCTTTCTTTCTTTCATTCATTCATTTCTGTATCATTTATTTCTTCTCTAATGTTTATAATCTTTATTATTTCCTTCCTTCTTCTGGCTTTAGACTTCATTTGTTGTTCTTTCTCTAGCTCCTTTAGGTGTAACGTTAGGTTGTTTGAAATGTTTCTTGCTTCTTAAGGTTGGCCTGTATTGGTATATACTTCCCTTTTAGGATCACTTTTGCTGCATCACCAAATTTTGATTGTTGTATTTTCATTCTTATTTGTTTACATGTATTTTTAAAATTTCTTTTTTTATTTCCTGATTGACCCATTCCTTGTTTAGTAGAACAATGTTTAACCTCTATGTATTTGTGGCCTTTCCAGATTTTTTCTTGTGGTTGACTTCTAGTTTCATAATGTTGTGGTCACAAAAGGTGCATAGCATGACTTCAATCATTTTGTATTTATTGAGGTCTGTTTTGTGGCCTAATATGTGACCTATTTTGGAGAATCTTTCAGTCACACTTGGAACAATGTATGTTCTGTTTTAGAATGGAATGTTCTATCTGGTCCAGTGTATTATTCAAAGACATTGTTTCCTTGCTTATTTTCTGTTTACATGATATGTCCATTGATGTAAGTGAGGTGTAAAAGACACATACTATTGTTGTATCATTAATGGTTAGTTCATCCATGTTACTGTTTTATATATTTGGGGTGCATAAATATTTACAATTGCTACATCTTCTTGTTGGATTGTCCCCTTTATTATTATATAGTACCTTCTTTGCCTCCTGTTACAGTCTTTGTTTAAAGTCTAGTTTGTCTCATATAAGTATTGCTACTCTGGCTTTCTTTTGACACCCATTTGCATGATAAATGTTTCTTCATCCCATCACTTTCCAACTGCAGGTGTTTTTAGGTCTAAAATGAGTCTCTGGTAGGCATATAGAGAATCATATAGATGATTCTTGTTTTTTTAACCCACTCTGTCACCCTACGTCTTTTGATTGGAGCACTGAGTCCATTTATATCCAAAGTAATTATTGATAGATATGTACTTATTGACATTTTATTACTTGTGGTTATTTCTGGTTATTACTTGTGGTTTATTACTTGTGGTTATTCTCTCTTACTCTTTGTCTTTCATGTTTTGCTGATATTTTTAGCAGCATATTTGGATTTCTCTTTATTCTTTGTATGTTTATTAGTGATTGTTGATAAATGGTTACCAGTTGGTTTATATATAACCTCTTCTGCAAATAACAGTCTATATTAAGTTGATGGTCATTCAGTTTGAACCCATTATTTTCTCCTCTCCTCCCCACGTTTTAGGTATATGTTATTATATTCTATATCTTTGTGTGTGTTTGTGTGCATGAGAGAGAGAGACAGAGAGAGAGACAGAGACAGAGACAGAGAGAGAGAGAGAGAGAGAGAGAGAGACAGTTCCTTTACTCATTTTTACAGAAATATTAAGTGTTGCTGCTTTTATGTTTCTTGCCTTTATACTGTCACTTTTGGTGTCTTTTTTCCACTCAAAGAGTCCCCTTAAATATTTCTTGCAGTGCCGATTCAGTGGTCACAAGCTCCCTTAGTTTTCATTTGTCTGGGAAACTCTTTATCTCTCCTTATGTTCTGAATGATAGCTTTGCTGGAGACAGTATGGGTGGCTACAAATTTTTCCCTTTCAGCACTTTGAATATATCATGCCACTTCCCCCTGGCTTACCAAGTTTCTGTTGAAAAATATCCAGCTAGCCTTATGGGTTTTCCCTTGTAAGTTAATGACTTCTTCTGTCTTGTTGCTTTTAAGATTTTTGTCTTTACCAGTATATTTTGCAAATTTAATTACAATATGTCTTGGTGTGTGCCTGCTTTTGTTGATGGTAATGGGAGTTCTCTGTGCCTCTTGGATCTGGATGTCTGTTTCCTTCCTCAGATTATGGAAGTTTTCAGTAATTCTTTCTTCAAATAAATTTTCTGCCTCCTTTTCTTTCTCTTCTTCTGGGACTCTTATCATACAAATGTTATTATATTTGACGGAGTCACTGAGTTCTCTAAGTCTATTCTCCTACTGCATAATTTTTTCTCTCTTTTGTCAAACTTCATTGCTTTCAATTACTTCATCTTCTAAGTTATTATTTCATTCCTCTGCTTCTTCCAGCCTGCTGTTCATTGCAACAAGGGTGTTTCTAATCTCATTTATTACATTCTTTAGCTTGGATTCTTTTTTAAGTCTTTTATCTCTGTGGTAAGGGTCTCACTGATGTCTTCTTTTCTAAAGCACAGTGAGTATCCTTATGATCATTGCTTTAAATTGTCCATCAGGCATGTTACTTATATCTGTTTTGCTTAGATATGTGGCCATAGCCTTATCCTGTTCTTTCATTTGGGATAAATTCCTCTTTGTATTTTGTCTAAGTCTCTGCCTTCTTCTCAGTATTAGAAAAGCCAGTTATGTTTCCTGATCTTGAAAGTAATAACCTTATGAAGAAGAGGTCATATAATGCCCACAGCCTGGCACTTTCAGGGAGTGTCTCCAGTGTGTGCTGTGTGTGCTCTGCTATTGTGTTCTGGCTGTTCCATCCTTTAGGCCAGTCATTTGCCTGCTGTGGGTAGTGTTTGTTTCCTGGCCTGAATGTGGTGAGTTTTAGCTAGGGGCGCTCTGGTCTGCTTGTGAAATGAGACCTGTCACCACGTCCAACAGAAGTGAGGCCCTGCAAGACCACCACACTGGGACTGAGGTAAGTGTGACTGAGAAGGGCAGTTCCACTGGAGTGTGGGGGTGGGGAGAGGCAGGGCCTTGGTGTAATCAAGTTAGGCATCCAGTGTCAGTGCTGCACTGCTTTCTGCAGTTGGCTCTGTGTTTATGCTGAGGGGCAGGGGAGGGAGATGGTGAAGGCCAGCTCCTTTGTTCCTGGAGAAGTGTCTTCATGAATGTTGCCTCTTAGGAACACACTCTTGGAAGAGCAAATAATCTCCCCAGTGTGTGCTCCAAGTGCTCTTCAGATCACTGTTTCCATGCTGTCTGTCCTCAGGTTGTCTGCCTGCCTTCTCTTCAGAAGCAGGGCAGTGCTCTCAGTGTTCTGTCCCAGCCAAGTCCACTGAACTTTACAACTCTAGGCTTTAAGCTCTGCTGGTTGCAAGAACTCATTAAATTCAGCCCCTCTCATCTTCCAAGCCAATAGCTTTGGGAAAATATTCTCCTTGAGCATTCCCCTATGTGATCTTCTCTGTCTCACCCTCTCCACAACCATGGCCCCTGCCCCTCCACAACAGCTGTGATCTGTTTCCCTCTTAAACCATTCCCTGCACTTCCTACCTTCTTCAATGTGGCCTCTTCTCTCCCTTTAATTGTAAATTTTTTTCTGTCAGTCTTCAGATTGATTTCTAGTGTATTTAGGATGATCTGATATCTAGTTATCTAGTTGTGTTTTTAGGACAAGGTGAGCCTAGGGTCCTCCTACCTTGCTATTTTCCTGTTCCGTGTTACCTACTTTAAACTTTTCTTGCCTATATTCTCTGCTTTGCCATTTTTTCCTAAGGGATGTTAGTCTTATTGACATATTAGAATTTTTGTATATTCAGAATATTGATTCTTTGTCTTATGTAATGCAAAATGATCTCATTTAAATACAGTTTTCATAAAGTTGGTCTATAACTTTAATTTTTCTCTTCCTACTAGATTTGTGCAATTCTGGCACATTAAATACAGACTCTGTAAAATACCTGTTGCTTTTTGCCCTGCACATATTTTCTTCATGTGTATAGTGTTGTATTCTACATCTTTAAGTTGCTTACATCCTGAGGTGCTCCTCAATGATGAGAAGGAATTTATGAACTTAGACTTCTAGGTGAAAAGAGAACAACTTCCAGTTTTATAACTATCTGAAAAAAAAATGTCTATTCTCCACCTGTGCCCAAGGCTCTACCTTCTAATCATAAGATTAGTCTTTCTGGCATAGGCAGCCTCAAGTCAAAGTCATCTTGTTAGTGTAAATTCAGTTATAGTCTTGAGGGGCTCATCATGAATAATAAAGACATTTCTAACCTTAGGGAAATTCCAAAGATTTAGAGGTTACCTCTCACTAACTAGAAAGACCAGCCACTTTTTTATTATACAACGACATAGTTTCTAGTGTACTACACCCCTCACTTCAGAAACAAAATGACCTGACTCAGTTGAACACCTACCTTTTAAAAGAATGATTAAGAAGTAAATCTTATGGGAAAATATGAGTGTGGGTCTGTACTTCAAATCGAGCTTTGGTATAGAATAGATTCATAGTCTTAGCTTTATGTAAGAGGCTTCCTGCTGGTTGATCCTCCCAAGCACATATTCTGAAATCTCATCAAACTGTTAATTTCCTTCCTGTGAACCCTCCCCCCCCCCCCCCCCCCCCCCCCCGTCTTGTTAACCAGCCCCTGGGCATTTTCCAATGGAAAATGGAGTTGTTGGCTTTCCCTGGCTCCTGTTTATAGTCCAGTGAATTGGAAGATGAATCAAGTAATTACCATTTTCCATACTGATAGAATACAGGTGGAGGATTAAAAGCAGGAGAATGTCAAGTGGTCCATTCAGGTCCGCTGGGATCAGTGGATAGGGAGAAAAAAACTGAAAATGAGAAAGTTGCAGAGACCAAAACAGCTGAAGACACAACATTAAATAGAAGCTGTCTTAATGAGAATGTGTCAACTCAGCCAACAAGATGTCAGCAGATGGGATGCACCTGTCCCTAGAGAGCCTCACAAAGCAAAATCAAGCACCAGAGCCCAAAATTAAAACAGGAAAACCAAATCAGACTTCTCAGATATACTTCAACAAATAGTCTTGGCTCACAGACAACAACAGGTGTTGCTCAGGTGGGGTGTACTTAACATTTCCTCACACCTCTACATTCTGGGGAGGAGCCTCAGAAGAATTTGGAGCCTCAGGGAATTTTAGAGTCTGCTTCTTTGGTCATTCTTGGAGTGATTGATTTTCACCACCAACATTCACTCATTTGTTTAAATTAAGTCAGATTGCTTTGACAGTAAAGAACAGCTGGACTTAGAATGGCCCAAGTCTCTTGAGTCTGCTTTGCAAGAGGATAATTTTAACTCAGGTGATGAATTCACTAGAATTTTTGGAAGATGAAGAGAGCAAACCTGGTAGAGTCTTTTTCCTAGGTGTTGTTAAAGGCAGATCTCTTCCTGGAACTCTTAGAACAAATTAGTTAGGAGATGGGTTCACTGGTATTTCATATCAACCATGTTAATTTTACTGAAGCCCCAGTACATTGTGCAAATGTTGACTAAACTTTTGCTATCTAGGGAAGGAGCTAGAGAAGGGAAGCTGGTGAAGAAAAAGTTTCAACTTGAGGTTAATAACCTGATCATTCAGAACTCTCCCAAGTATGTCTGTATAAATTATCTACTTGCATCAAGGAATTGCCTTTTGGAGGATTCCATGATGTGAGTAATGGCCTCCCTCTCCACAACCCTCTTGCAGAAGTGCTGCTCCTGGGACTGTGTGCAGATACAAGGGAAAAGGTTATACCAGAAATAGTCCATTTATGTTTCTAAATTTTTTTTAACGTTTATTTATTTTTGAGACAGAGAGAGACAGAGCATGAATGGGGGAAGGGCAGAGAGAGAGGGAGACACAGAATTGGAAGCAGGCTCCAGGCTCTTAGCCATCAGCCCAGAGCCCGACATGGGTCTCGAACTCATGGACTGCGAGATCGTGACCTGAGCTGAAGTCGGACGCCCAACCGACTGAGCCACCCAGGCACCCCTCCATTTATGTTTCTAAAGAAAGACATTCCAGGGACAAGTTTATGGTTTCTGAGTTGCTGCTCATCAAGACAGAAGCCAACAGAGACTTAAGGAGAGAAGCTGAAACAATAAGCAATAGCCAAAATCAGAGCAGAGGGTGGGGAAGTCTTCCCACCCAGATTTGTAACTCCTTTCACTCCAACTATTATCTCTGTAGCTTCAACAAAAGCTTTCCTTTGCCCACCACTACCCCATGTCCATATTCCCCACCCTTCAAGTATGTGGAACCTCTTGTAAACCCTGGGATCTTAACAGTCCCGAGAGGTTTCAAAATTACTGTTGGAAGAGGCATGCTGTTCCTTGGCTTTTCAAGTTGCTAAGTTACAAAGATCAATGCTGTGAAGAAATGAAAAAAAAAAAAAATAGGTGGAGGTGGTAGACTGGCCTTCAGACTATGTTGATATCCCCAGGGGGTCCCAGAAGCAGATTTGACAGCAAGTAATGGAAAAGATAAGAGGAACTTTTTGATATACTTAAGAGTGCCCCGGGTGGAGGGCCTCAGGTTTCCAAGCCAGACCAACCCCAGGAAAAGATGTGGAGGAACCAGCCAGACCTTTGTGGCTCCCACTTTTCTCCATGCTTGTTCCTTCTCCTTTTTTTTTTCCAAAAATTATTCCACTGGGGAACTGTGTGAGTGATGGTGGCTGCTGCACTACCTCTCCAGAAGAACTTGGGGGTCAATCCTTTAATTAAAAAAAAAAAAGGTACGTCTAGCCTTTGCATTTTTAGTTTTAGTAGGTGATGGGGACATATTTGAAACAGGCTATGGAGAACAGAGATATGTAACCATTTGTTCATTCAATGAATAATTTTTGAGTACCTATTACAGTCTGGACTCTGATAAGGACCAGATGGAACGTCCTTTATGCCATTTGGGTCTTAAAACATCAGTGCTATGGCTGGTTTCCTCCTAAATAACTTAAAGGCAATATTCACCACTCCAAATGTAGATTTCTAGATCTCTTTCCTGATTTCCATACACATTCCTCCACTTGCTTATTAATCAGTTCTACTCAGATGTCCTATGGGCACCTCAAATTCCACATGTTCAGAGTCAAGCTCAAAGTCTTCCTTGGAAACTTGCTCCTCCTCCTCCTGTGTCCCATGCAGCATTGGACATCTTTTCTCCACCTACTTCCTTACTGAAGCCAACAAGCTGAGCATCATTCCTGAAGATCATTCCTTGCTTAATCTTTCAAACCAATCACCAAGTCCTGACTATTTTAACACCTACAGAAAAGCAAGATTTGCCATGTGTTTGGGTCAAAATTGGCCAAAGGCTTGCTTTCTTTCTTTCTTTCTTTCTTTCTTTCTTTCTTTTCTTTCTTTTTAATGTTTATCTATTTATTTTGAGTAGGGAGGGGCAGAAAGAGAGGGAGAGAGAATCCCAAGCAGGCTCCATGCTGTCAGCACAGAGCCCCACTTGGGGCTCCATCTCACAAACCATGAGATCATGAGCTGAGTTGAAATAAAGAGTCAAAAGTTCAGGGGCACCTGGGTGGTTCAGTAGGTTGAGCAGCCAACTCTTGATTTCATCTCAGGTTATGATCTGTCGAGAGACTGAGCCCCTTAACAGGCTCTGCTCTGAGCATGAGACCTGCTTGGGATTCTCTCTCTCTGCCCCTCCCCAGCTCCCATGCATTCTCTCTCTCAAAATAAATAAACATTAAAAAAAAAAGTCAAAAGTCAGAAGCTTAACCAACTGAGCCACCCAGCTGCCCTAGGCATGCTTTAATTACAAGCACTTTGCAGGGAGAAAACTAGACTAAGGAATCAGGTGCCTTCTATCTAATTCAGTACATCAAATGGATGAATTAATACAATTATTGAGTCCACTTATAACTTAAGCAGGTAAATTCACTTTCCCATAACAATCACATTTATGACTTAAGTAAACCATCTCTTAAATGAATGTATTTTCTATCCTCTGAGGTTATCACAAGTCTTTAAATATTACATTTCTAAAAGAATATACTACAAACTTTGTAAATAATTGTTTATCTTGGCAAACCCCTCTTTCTCACTGAAAATCCCAACCTTGGAGAGGAAAGGCATCATAAGTCAAGATACAGAGGATGTGTATTTTAATCTTATTTGAGACCTTTTTCCTACCTAATTTTTTCATCTTACTCTTATTGTTGCTAGAGTGCAAATATGGAATATTCTTTAAGTTAAAAGCAGAATTAAGTTTATTCTGCAAATTTAGAAGATAAAGAGTTTTCCACAAACACAAATAATACTGACACTTTACTGATTCCTCACCCAGATTTATCATAAATTCACAGACATAAGTTCTAAATATTTACAGAAATTTGTCTGAGAGTGCCCTTCCCCTCCCCTTCTGCTTCCCAACTTGTCTTTGGTAAAGCCTTCCCCAGTTTCCAACCCAGAATTAATCTCCCTCTGTGCAGCTTCCAGAGAACTTTAGATTCCCACCACCATAATTAAAATATATTATGTATTTATTTGCTGATGAATGTCCCATCTAGATTGCAAGTTTCCTTAGATCAGGGTTCAAATTCCTTTACATGCAGCAAGTACTTAATAAATGCCTGTTTAATGCAGAGATTAATTCCAGTATTATTTCATATGGTGAAAAGGAGCAATGAATTCCAGAAAGAGCAGGAAGTAGAAGTGGTGAAATTGATCTTTTTTTTTTTTTTTTTTAATTTACATCCAAATTAGTTAGCATATAGTACAACAATGATTTCGGGAGTAGATTCCTTAATGCCCCTTACCCATTTAGCCCATCCCCCCTCTCACAACCCCTCCCATAACCCTCAGTTTGTTCTGCAAATTTATGAGTCTCTTCTGTTTTGTCCCCCTCCCTGTTTTTATATTATTTTTGTTTCCCTTCCCTTATGTTCATCTGTTTTGTCTCTTCAAGTCCTCATATGAGTGAAGTCATGATTTTTGTCTTTCTCTAATTTCACTTAGCATAATACCCTCCGGTTCCATCCACGTAGTTGCAAATGGCAAGATTTCATTCTTTTTGATTGCCGAGTAATACTCTACTGTATATGTGTGTGTGTGTGTGTATGTATATATATATATATACATACACACACACACACCACATCTTCTTTATCCATTCATCCATTGATGGACATTTGGGCTCTTTCCATACTTTGGCTATTGTTGATAGTGCTGCTATAAACATGGGGGTGCACATGTCCCTTCGAAACAGCACACCTGTATCCCGTGGATAAATGCCTAGTAGTGCAATTGCTGGGTTGTAGGGTAATTCTATTTTTAGTCTTTTGAGGAACCTCCATACTGTTTTCCAGAGTGGCTGCACCAACTTGCATTCCCAAGAATATTCTTTTTTTTTAATGTTTATTTATTTTTGACAGGGCGGAGGCGGTGAGAGAAGAGAGAGAGGGAGACACAGAATCCAAAATAAGACCCAGGCTCTGAGCTGTCAGCACAGAGCCTGATACAAGGCTTGAACTCACAAACCAAGAGATCATGACCTGAACCAAAGTTGGATGCTTAACCGACTGAGCCACCCAGGCGCTCCAGTTCGGGGAAATCTAAGATTCAGACATTGGCAGATCCAGTGTCTGGTGAGGCCCCACTTCCTGGTTCATAGACAAACATCTTCTTGCTATGTCCTCACATGGTGGAAGGGATAAGGGAGCTCTCTTGGGTCTCTTTTATAAGGGCACTAATCTCATTCATGAGAGCTCCACCCTCATGACATAAATCACTTCCCAAACTCAGGCTCACCATCTCCCAATGCAACACCTTGGAGATTAGGTTTCAACATACGAAATTTGGGGGTACACAAATATTCTGTCTATAGCACTTCTCTTTATAGGGCTTCTCATAAAATACTATGGTGACCTGAATTTTTTAATTTTACCTGAGGTTAATCAAAGTTGAAGACAGTATTTCCTAAAATTCTCTTTCATCTATCTTCTTTCTCACCATCTCCACTGTCATTGCCTGAGTTTAGACCTCATCAAAATTTGCCCAGAGGACTGACCAACAAACCCTAAGGGGTAACCCCTATCCAGTCTGCTACCTTCCCAACCATTCCCTGTATTCCATGACATTTCTGATGTGTGCCAATATGCTTTTGTAATTCTTCTGCTTAAAACTAGTTATGGGTTTCCTTTTGCTCACAGATTAAACCAAAACTCTTTAGAGTGGCACAAGAGACCCTGTGAAGAAATGAAGTGCACTGAAGGCCTTTGATATTGTGCTTTACAGTAAGAAATACATATTTGGTCTTTGTCCCCATTTGTGGCATAGAGCTCCTAAAACCCTTGGAATTTCCTAATAAGAGGGTTAGAGTTGTCTTGATACCTCTAACAAATCCTTTTCAATCACACTTGAATTTATATTAATGAAGTGACTTTTGGAAAGCACAGAAGATGGGGGCTGATTTCCAGAGGAATCAACCAAGCGATTAGACAGTTGGAAACTTCAGTGCCATCCCAATCTCCTGGGAGCGGAGAGGGGCTAAAGGTAAAATCAATCACCAATTGCCAGTGATTTAACCAATTGTGTCTGTGTAATGAAGACTCCATAAAAGTCCAAAAAGGATGAGATTGAGAGCTTCCAGGTTCATGAACACATGGAAGTGTTAAGACAATGAATGGTGCACTCAGAGAGGGCATGGAAGCTCCTGCTCTCTTCCCATTCCTTGCCCTACGCCACTCTTCTTTTTGGCTCTTCCTAACATCCTTTTATAATAAACTGTTAAACATAAGTAAACATTTCTCAGGGTTTGGTGATCCACTCTAGTAAATTACTCAAACCTGAGGAGAGAATTGTAGAAATCTCCAATCTATATAGCTCATCAATTAGAAACCCAGGTGACATTCTGGACTTGCAATTGGCATCTGAGGTTGGGGACAGTCTTGTAGGACTGAGCTCTATCTCTGGGTAGATAGTGTCAGAATTGATTTAATTGCTTGATGGTATGGGCAAAGACACACATGATGGATCCTTCTCTGAAATATTTTTCCATATCATTCAGAATTCAAAAAGAAAAACAAACCACTGTAGATATTTTAAGCAGAAAAGGATTTAATATATAACTAGGTGTTTATTGGGGTGCCTGGGTGGCTCAACTGGTTATGCGTCCAATTCTTGATTTTGGCTCAGGTCAGCATCCCAGGGTTACGGAATTGAGCCCCACATTGGACTTTGCATTGAGCGTGGAGCGTGCTTAAGATTCTCTCTCAGGGCACCTTAGTGGTTCAGTTGGTTGAGTCTGACTTTTGCTCAGGTCATGATCTCATAGTTCATGAGTGTGAGCTCTGCATCAGACTCTGTGCTGACAGCTCAGAGCCTGGAGCCTGCTTGGGATTCTGTGTCTCCCTTTCTCTCTGTCTCTCTCTCTGTCTCTGTCTCTCTCTCTCTCAAAAATAAACATTAAAAAAATTTAAAAGATTCTCTCTTTGTGCTTTTCTCCCCTGCTCATGTACTCTCTCTCTAAAAATAAAGATAAAGAAATTAGGAGTTTATTAAAGTTGGAAGGGCTTGAGATATAGGTGAATCTCCAAGAATGACATCACAAACTGGCCTGCCAGGGAAGATGATACCTTTGCCAAAATTAGGAAGGTAGGGAATTAGAACACACTATTATGACTACAATCTTGGTGTTAGGAAGCTGCTGCTACTACCATGACAACTGAAGAACCACGAAGCTAGCAACTAAATGCTGGAATGCTGTTGCAGAAAAGCTCCACAACTTTGGTGGAAAATAGCCAAAAGCATCAGCCTCTGCCTCAGTTTCACGTCCTAATTCTTGAGTGGTATATGTAATTGGTGGAACTTAATTTGCATCCAGACCTCTGGACGCAAGGGAATCTCGGGAAGTAGTCTTTGGCTGTCCAGAAGACAAAACAGAAAGTAGGAATGGATGCTAATTGTTCATCTACCATAATCAACACACCTTTCTCTTGCCTTCTGTTATTCTTAGATTTTCCTTTATTATCCAGGGTTTCTGCTCTCTTCCCTCTGTCCACAGCTCACCAACTTCACAATCTCTAACTTTGTGGTACCTCATCTACTACCTGTTCCTGACATGTTTTTGTTACTCAAGACTCACACCTACTTCTTCTCACTCTATATTCTCTTTCAGGACAACTTCATGCATCAATATATAAAAATTCCAAAACCATAATTTCCAGCCAGGCTTATTTCACACACAGTACCCATATATCCAATTGCCTACTGAATCTCTGTGTAAATATGTAATAGGCACCTGAAGCTCAACACATTTGAAACCAAACTGGTCATATCATATCCTCAAAGCTGCTCTGTCTCCTGATTTCCCTTATTAAATGGTGACATAATCTGTCTTATTTCCTGAGCAAGGAACCTAGAAGTCATTGTGGACTCCTCCTTCTTCCTACTTCCCATGTCTAGTCAATCACCAAGTGTTGAAAATTGTACTCATTAAATATCTCTCATATCCACCCATTCCTATTATCTCCAACTTCAACTCCTGCAAGGGCACCTTAACTGTTTTCTTGTTTCCTATATTCTTTTCCTTCAATCCATCCTCCCTACTGTATTCAGCAAGCCTTGGTCCAAAAAATACATAAAATCTCTTAAGACCCTTATAGTTCTCCATATCCTTATGATGGAGTCCAGAGCCATTAATATGGTTTCCAAGGTCCCCAAATTAATATTCAACTTGTGTTTATGTATATAGCTAGTTACATTGGCTGTTTAAATACTGAAATTCTCCCATAGTTTGGAAATACCTTCCCTACGTCTTCACTAGCTATCAACTAAAGAGTTAATGCTGAATCTGGTCTGACCAGTTGGTTCTTATGCCAGTCTTCTCAAAAGTACAGACTACTGGACACTGTCATTGGCTTCCACCATAGTTGGCTCAATGCCTGTATCTTGGTGCTCCCTTTCCTCTCAAGCCCAGGTGGGTGTTGCTTGGAGATCATTTTGGTTTCTTCAGCACACCAGCCCAATATGCTTCCCAAGTGCTAGTCCTTATGCTGACCAAGTCCTCTAACCAGGGTGTTCCCAAGTTCTGTGGCAGGGGATAACATTGGCCCTGGAAGACATGCTGGCACCCCAGGGTCCTCTGAGGCTGTGGCTAACTACCACAGGGCAGTGTTCCCTCACAGTAACCCTCACTTGGCCACACGTGGGAACTCCAGCCTCCACTGGAATTGGGTTCCCAGATTACGGGGGTGAAAAGTGGGAGAACAAATGGGTGGATGGTAAAAGGTCCCCGCAGGTTGTGGTCAGGTTCCAGGCAGGGTTTCCTCAGGAATGCTTGTCACTCCTGAGATATATGGACTCCCTTAGGAATGGTTTGGAGACCAGTGTGAAATTCATCCCTGTTGAAGTCCTCCTACATTTATTTAAGGTCTTGGTTAAAACCCACCTGATGCCCACCTGTCTTGAGAATTTACAATATTAATTTTATTACTAAAAATGAGTACTAATGCCACTGGTATATTAATTCAGTTGAGGACTATAGATCTCATAATCTCCATTTTATGGGTGAGAAAACTGAAGAACGGAGAGGCTATCTAACACCCAAGTGGCTGAGCCAGGATTCTAAATTCACAGCTCAGTATGTAACCGCCAACTTGAGCCTCTCATCTAGACTGGAGGATTAGGTTAGACTGAAGTATGTTATTCCAGTATACAATTTTCATGAGTTAGTCAATACAGAGTCAATATGAAAATTCTAACACAGTATTATATAGGCTAAGAAATTTTGTTGATTGCTGCCAGTTCAGCAAATGCTGAGAAAAATTCTGCATCCTAAAAAATATCATTTAAGTTAAGTGAATTACCTATCCTCTTACACCGAGCTCTCCCTGTTACTTAATGTCCAGCAACTTAATGGGAAACATCTTTGGAAAAGTTTTATCATGACTGTGGCACATCATTTATGCACTGGTAGGTGCAGCAAGCAAAAAAACCGCACATCTATGAAAAATTCGTACTATTATTTAAACCTCTTAGCAAGGAAGAGGTTGAATAATATCTACAATTTAGCCTAGTGAGAGAATAAAATGGAATGCACCTTGGGTGAATGTGATGACTGAGCTGTATTCATGCTCGGTGGTTAAATACGTGCACCTCACTCCTGCACAAGGCCTACACAGCCCTGCCCCACCGTCTCTCAGACCTCCAGCAATGCTGAAAGCTTCAGTTCCTCAGGATTCTCCTTTCTTCTTAAAACATTCTTCTCCCTACAACCTCAATTCTGAGCAACAGCTTAAGAATCACTTCCTTAGGGAGATCTTCCCAGACCTCTGGGATAGATAAAGTCCTCTAATTAGTTACACAATAGCAGAACTCCCTGAACTTTGCCCAGGAAACCTCATCAGTCATTATCATTGTCACTTATCCTGGCCTGTCCTTCTTGTGAGACTATAAGCCCAAAGAGGGCAGGATGACCTTAGCCCTGCTTCCTGCTGCATCTCCAGGGTCCAAGCAGATGCCCCTAAATGAAAGAGTTGCTCCCACAGCTGTCTGTTGAATGGACACCTGTATGTGGTCCCTGTATTTACCTTCAAGTTAGTAGAGTATGTAGATTCTTAAATTTTTATTTTATTTTGAGAGAGAGCACGTAAGCAATGGAGAGGGGTGGGGGGGGGGGAGAGAGAGAGAGAGAGAGAGAGAGAGAGAGAGAGAGAGAGAGAATCTTAAGTAGGCTCTATGCTCAACACAGAGCCCGACTCAGGGCTTGATCCCGTGACTCTGGGATCATAACCTGAGCCAAAATCAAGAGTCAGACACTCAACCAACTAAGCCACTCAAGCGCCTCTGTAGATACTTATTTTTAAATTGACTACTAAAACTTTACAAAAGTTAAACTCAAATGGTTTTTTGAGGGGATTAAAATCAGGATTGGACCTCCAGGTTCTTGCTAGGAGTCTTGCCAAGAGCCTTTCTCTAGGCCTGATTGTTTAATTGACAGAGAAGGACTTCTCATCATTCTTAGATTTTCTTTTATTATCCAGGGTTGCTGCTCTCTTCCCTCTGCCTAAAACTCATCATCTTCTGAATCTCCATATTTGAGCTTGGGCAGGCCTCTCGTGTTGGTTGGACTGGGGCAGCATTTTGATCAACAGACCTTTGCTTGCTGTTTTGTTTTTTTAAAACATGCAAATATTGTATTTGGTTGATCTGTGATTAAACAATTCTTGAGAGTTAAAGACCTCAGCTTCTTGGTGATCTCATAAAGTTTCCACAGACTGTGTGTCATTCATAACCTAAGGATCTGGAAGGAAACCCAACTTTAAAATGCAGTTCCCAGTGATTTCAGCCTGAAAGGTGATATGTCTGTTTTTCTAACATCTCAAAGTCACTGGAATGTGCATTGGCAATATTTCTAGACCAGATTTCTGGGGAACTGGCTCACTTGCCTAAGAGACACAGTTAAGTTAAAGACACTAAAATCTCAATAAGACTCTTGGCTACTCCACTTCAACTACATAGATGCTTCTTTGGAGACTAGCGTATGTATTAGCTGACATAAACAAGCATATGTCCTGGAAGAAAAGTATCATCTATCCGATATTAGAAGCTTCTAAGAGGGTCATTAAGAGTATCATAAACATTGTATGTGTTCAAACCATTGGTTGATATAGCTCAACACTCATTCATTCATTCAACATATTTCATACCTAGGCGCTATCAACTAGGCTCTGAATTAAGCCCACAAGAATTAGACACAATCTCTGTCCAGTTGGGCAAACCATGATAGTGTGTTGGGAGAGGGTTCCACTGGTGAAAGGAGTGATCAGCATTGACCTGGAGGAATCAGGGAGGGGGTGCTACTCAGAAGAGGCTCCATTTAAATTGGGTCTTGAAGAATTCATGGTAGTTTATCAGACTTAGAAGAAAGTGGCAAGGGACACTCAAGACAACAGTGTGGCAAAGGCATAGCATTGAGAAAGAGCACTCCGCATTCCAGAAACATGTAGGAGCTTGATGTGCCTCAAACCCAGGTGTCTCTAGAGGGGCACCAGAAACAGTTCTGAGGGAACATTGTGTCTTCATAGGCTGACCTTAATAACCATTACATCCAATATCCGTGAATTTACCTAGCCTTTCCTTGGACCCATTTTTTATTATTTTCATCTGTAACACCTTAGGGGGCAATGAGTTCCACTTATATGCTACAGGCTGTGTAAAGATGTACTTCCTTTTATTTGTCCTTAAATACTTCCTTAAATGATCACCAGCAGGGTCATTTTTTTCCTCTTGATAATTATAGCATTTTGGTACTCCCACCTAATCCCCAGGCATCACATAGATAAAGAATGAATTTGAAAGGCACCATTGAAATCCTGGCTGGGGTAACTATGCCCACCTAAAAGCCCAAATCTACTCCGCTTACTTCCACCTGACACCCACAGGCTGCATGTTGCTTTTTTGTAACTCTTTCCCTCTCTGATGACCTCCCTTGATGTTACTGTTGTTCTTTTGTTTTAAAAATAAAACCAGAAAATCAATTTATTAATATGCAAGAAGAACTAGATCTGCTACGTGACTCACGGTAGCTGGAAAAGGACATTCTCCCCATGTAGCCAGGAAGCATCTGAGCCTGGGCTGATGGCTAGTAAGGATCTAGATACTGAATGGTGCCAGGTGCTGATAGGCTGTAGTGTCCATCTCCACAATAAGGACACACCTGGCACCTAGACTAGACTGGCCCTGTCTGAGGCCTGCCTGCGCTTGCCCCCAGTGAGGCTTGGGAAGGGCCTTGCCAAGGTGAGATCCTGGAGGGTCACCTGCTTCTGCTCCCATAAAGATACAGATGTTACAGGAAGGGAAAAGTTCTTATAGGTAGAATAAAAGATGGTTTCATAACAATTTCCATCCTGCCCCAGAATCCTCTGGGACCCTGTCCTGAAACAGGGTGCTTTTAGCCAGAGTCATTCTGGAATTTTCAAAGGAAGGGACAGAGAAATCTAGTCTTAAACAATGCCTGGAATAAACTGTCAGCACCTCATGTTTGACTTTCCTCCTCCTGCTGAGAGAACAGAACTTGCCTGGATCTGCTCTGGGCCCTTTCCTCTTGGTTTTTCCTTTCTTCTTGGCTCACTTCCCCTGGGCAATGCCATACACTCCCCAGGTGGATGGGGAGGCTGAACAAAGAGCACAGGGGCAAGTCTGATCCCAAGAGAAGGAGGGAGGGAGGGAGGGAGGGAAGGAAGGTGGGTGGACGCAGCTTAGACCAGCCAGCAATGTAAGGGCGTTTGATAGGGCTATGGGGGTATCCTCAAGCCAAGGTGGCATCAGAGGAGTCCTGGCTTCCAAGGAACAGGCTGCCATGATCAGTCGCTGGCTGGGAGTGCCTATGGGAGGCACAGCCTCAACACATGGGGATGGATTTCAGAGAGCAGCATCTGGGCCTTGGGCAATTAAATTCCCTCAACTTAGAGATATGTGAGGACCATGCTTTTGGCTGTCATACCTGAAGTCCTTGTCAACTCATCCCCACCTGGCCAGCTTGTGAAACTTCTTCAAGTTTGAAAGTCATATCCTCACAGAAATTGTCCCAAACCTTGGGACTGACCTGGCTTCCCTGTTGTTATAACATATAATTTCACTGTGAGTTCCAGTTTATTATCCAACTCCCTGGATGCACTCTGAACTCCAGGAGGACAAGAACTGTGCCTATATCATTACCAACCACATCCGCAGTACTTGGCAGTACTGGTGCCTGGAAGATACTCTAAGTGTTTGCTGAATGAATGACTGACCAGCCACTGGTGCAGATGAGATAGCTCAAATTGTGCAACAATCTTGGTTTCAGAAAATACGCTTCTTCTGAAATGCACTGTTCTAGATCTAAGCTTCACCTGTATGGGGCATTTTCCATTTCCAGGCTGAGTTTTCAGAGCAGTTGAAGAAACCCCTTGAAGGAAACAGTCTGAGTCAGAGCAATGTTCCTGAGTCACAAGGGTGCAGTTGCCTGACTGCACCTGAGAATCCAGTCTGGACCAAGAGAGGTGGAGAAAAAGGCAGAAAGTGGAAACGTAGGCCCCAGTCCTGCTTTGATCACTGTCTTGCATTTCCTTTCTGAAACCTGTGTTTGTACGGCTTTTCCTCCTTGGGTTAAAAGAGCCCTAAAATACATAATAGACATGAGAATGTGTCAGCAAGTTCTGATGCCAACCCAAACCTGGATTGTATTATGTTGCTATTGTTTATAGACTACATGTCTCAGGATGAGGATCATATGGGGAAAAGTGAGTGAAGGGAAGATGCCGATTAGGATGTTAAGACACTCCAAGATGTTTTGAGGGGAGGTTGTACCTTGGAAAATAGCACAGGGGTTCAGAGAGGCTGGAGTTGCCTAAAGAGAGATTAAAAACTGTCCAACGTGTAAGGAGGGATGTATAAGCCATACGGGTCCATTCACAAGATTTTGCATCAGGTACAAAAATAGGACCCTAATAGGAGCCTGGGTGGCTTAGTCAGTTAAGTGTCCAACTTCTGCTCAGGTCATGATCTCATGGTTTGTGGGTTCGAGCCCTGCATCGGGCTCTGTGCTGACAGCTGAGTCTGGAGTCTGCTTCAGATTCTGTGTCTCCCTCTCTCTCTCTCTCTCTGCCCCTCCCCCACTCGTGCTCCGTGTCTGTCTCTCAAAAATAATAAATAAGTGTTAAAACATTTTAAGAAAAACATAGGACCCTAAAATGATCACGTATTTCCAACTAAGACTCTTCATTGGGAAAAATGGGGGCAGTTCTGTGGTATGAAGTAGCACTTCCTGACAGAAGTCTGTCTATTCATTTAAGATGCTCAGAACTGTGTCCCTCAAGATGTCTAAAAAGCCTCAGCCAAGTTGGCCACGGTCCCAGGAAACATTACACGCTGCTGAGAACCATGTGTGTTGGCGACGGCTGCACTCACGCTCTGTGCACCGACCATTTCAACCTCAGCCCACCAGGGATGACCTTCAGGGGCCCTTCTCTGTTCCCAGAGCACCCACCGGGAGCACCTCAGGACACGAGCACCTTCCTCATGCCGGGAATGAATTGCTGAACGCAGGGAGAGCTGACTTCAAGCCTTGACTTCACCAAGTCAATTCTGTGACCTCATGCTACTTCCTTAAGGGCCACTTTTTTGTCTACAAGCGGGGCGGAGCTGCTGCCTCCTCACAGGTTCGCCGTGAGGATTCCAGATAACGTGCGTCATGTCTCTGGCGCACAGCAAAGGCTCAACAAATGAGAATCATTATTACTTACCTTGGTGGGCTGTGTAAAGCAGCCCCGGATTGGGACCCTAGTTTTGCCACTTGGTAGCTTTTGGAGGCTCATTTTCCTTCTTTGTACATAGGGCAAAACACTACTTAACCTTCGGTGGTGGCAGAATTGGAAGAATTAATTTAGCAAAGGCACCTAATCAGGTTCCTGGCACACAGTCGTATGCAATAAAAGTTATCTGTTATGATCATTTGTAGATAAACAGAATGAAAATTCTTGATGCTGGTTTGTACAGAGCAAGTATGTGTAAGCAGAACAAGCCAATTTGAATTATTCTGTGAGAAATACATTGTCTTCTAAAACAGGTAGCCTTACTTCCCCAGGTTAGACCAGTTCTGAACCTGCGGGGAGCAGAGGCTAGGGACTGGCACAGAGCCCCGAAGGGTCGGCCCCTTTCCGCCAATCTATGGGGTCCTCCTTCATCTGTCCATTTTCCAGGAGACGTTTGCTCCTCCTCTCCTCAGGTCCCCTGAGGAGAGCGGGAGCAATAGGTCACCGTTATTTAAACTGCCACAGAATTTTCAGACCATGAGATTCTCGTCTCTCTCCAGTCGGGGTTGGCCCATCCCCAAGAGGGAAGGAAGCCAGGAGGGGGAGGAGGTTATAAAACCATTTTATATCCGTCCTGTTTTTAATTGATTTCACAGCAGGAGAAGAAAAACCAGAATCCTTCCCACATAACCTTTCAATGTGGGAGTCCTCCTCTGGTCGGGAAACCCATCTGGAAAGAGCCGCAGCGGGGCTGCAGGTTCTGTTTTCCTCCCCAGTGTTGGAGCCCTGGCAGCGCCCTCCCTGAGGGGTGCCTCTGTGGGTCCCCTGTGCACCTCCTTTGCACACTCACTTGCAAAGAGGGGGGTAGCCCTGCCTCTTCCCTGGTCTCCAAATGGGACCAAATCTTTCTCCCTTAGGTGCAGCCCATGTGTCAGCTAGGGCCACTAGTCCATGTCATCTAGGTACCTTGGCCCAACTCCACAGCCCATGCCCTGGGGGAGCCAAGTCCTCCTGGGATTCCTGGGTGGGGTTAGGGGTGGCTAACATTATGTAATTACACTTGGTCTTTCTAGTTTTCAGCGTCTTGTTCCAGAAGCATGGCCCTCAAAACAGTGTGTGAAGTATTCTTTGTCAGGGTTTGGTGGTTGTAAAGAATGGCCACATAACACTACAGAGAAAAAAAAGTCAACATGCATGTTTAAGACTTCCATTCCTAGAAGATGGTTTGGCCATCCGGCCATGGGTGTACGTGTGTGTGTGTGTGTGTGTGTGTGTGTGTGTGTGTGTGTGTGTGTGTATGTGTTGGGGGATTCTCTGTATTTATTAAATGTTTTTAAATATCAACTCTGTCTCTAGGGAGGAGAACTGGGTGACTAAGGGACTAGGAGACAGGGAGACTTTGTATACATTTTTATCCTTTCAAATTTTACACCGTTTACACGTATAACAATTATGTGCCTGTACGTGCAAACATGCACACATATACCATATCCCTTATGCTCTCTCCCTACTCCATGCCCCTATTCCTTTCTCTCTGCAGAGACAATCCTTCAAGGGATAATTTCAAAAAGTCTTCTGTTCCCAATTTACCAATGCCTCAATAGTTCCTTCTACCTGCTCTGAACCCTGACAGAATTTCCCGTCAGTCTTAACTATGGTTGGGACCTACTCACAAACTGCCTCATAGTGTAACCTCCTAGCATAACTGCCTGCCTCCTGAAGATAGCCCTCGTCTCTCATCAGTTGCTTAAGCATAGACTGGCAATAGATTCGTTTCTTTGGATCCCTCACAGAACAGAACTGAATCAAAGAGTTAGAGGCGAAGGCACAACTAGACAAGTCTGAAGGACAAGGGCATGGCTAAGACAAAATGCCTTTGGAACCTATAACAAGTATCTGGTTTAAGTTCTTGCTGCTTCCAGAACCAGGTAGAGTTGGTAGCAGTGAAAAGCTGCTTGTCACTGGACTACTACTGTTCTCTCTTCCATTGCAATCAGAAGATCAGTTGGGTCTCTTCCAGGGGATGCATTTTGGACAAAGTCAGATATAGGAACATGTAACCCTATGGACAACTGTGGACTAGGTGTCTGAGGCTAAGACTTTGACAATTTTTTCTTTTTTTTAATAAAAAAAAAAAGACTAAACAGAAAATATCTTATGAAGCAAATGGTCTTAACCAAACCTTTCTTCTAAATAAGGGAAAAGACAGCAAGTGGGAGGAGAAGGCCAAGGTGGTGAGGAGGGAGGGTAAGAAGACCCCAAGCACCAAGGTCTCTCATTAAAAAGGCGTCTTTCCTGACATCTTACAGGGAAACTACTCCTCCCTTTGGAAGATGGAACCAGAAGAGGAAACCGCCCTACACCTGTAGCTGACCTTTGCAATAGGTACTGGGAGAGGAGGGGGGCCCCGCCTCCCAAAGACCTAGAGGCTTTTAGGTTGCTCCCTGCCCTCACCTGTTTAGCATCAATAGTCATGCCCCTCATTTTGTGCTGCTACCACAGGAAGCTTCAACTCTAAACCTAGGCCTGTGGGAGCTGCCCCAGTTCCAGGCACACAAGGCAAATGGCTGCATCCTTGCTGCCACAGGCCTCCTCAAAATGCACCTTCCAGGAACCGAGAATCCACCCTGCTCCACAAGGAAACATGTGAGCGTCAGCCAGACACCTTCTCCTCCATCATCTCCCACAGTCCTTCCATGTCTAATTCCTGAAACCCAGATGTCTGCTTCAGGAGCCCAAAATAAAGTCTCAACTGTTTCACGGTCAAACCCGCATCTGTCTGGGATTAGCAGAACAGCTACTTTGCACCCCCATGCCACCCCCCACCCCTGTCACCTCCCTCCACCCCCAAGGGTCTCCCTCTTCCATTTCTGGGAATCCCTGAAGATGCTGTGAGGGTGAGCGTGTGTCACTTTATCTACCACTTGAGGCTCCAGTGCTGCGGTCTGGGGCCCCCAGTTCATCTCACGCTGCCTCCCATAACTCGGCTAGCCAGGATGTGCTGTTTTACTAAAGGAACTCGCTTCAAGTGGCAACATGGCACCTCCCCCACCCATCACTAACTCCCCAGTCTAGGACAGGTGACAATATGTCCTGGATGTCTGGGGAATAACAGAAGGGGATTGTTGTGTTCCTTGGAGTCACAGGCCCTGGACCCCCAACCTTAAGGCCATGTCTACCTCCTATCAGTCTCCTGTATCTCAATAAGATTATTTAGAAGATATCATGCCAATGCTGAGTGGATCCCCCTCCCCAACCCCTCTCCCCAGAGAACAGGGAGTGTTGCCCCCTACTCCCAGACTCAGGTCTGCTCATGCTGCCTCAGCCCACCTGGCCCTGGGAATCTCCATTTCCTTCAAGAGAAAGCCCCTGAGAAGTTCTCCAGAGCTCAGATAAGACAAGTGCACTACTCAGCCTTGCACTGCCTGCATTATACTAATTTACTCACCATGAGGGGTGTGGTAGGCAGAATAATGCACCCCCGCGCCCACGACATGCACATCCCAATACCAGAACCTGTGAATGCATTAGGTTACATGGCAAAGGGGAATTCAGGTTTCAGATGGAATAAAGCTTGCTAATTGGCTGACCTTGAGTAGAGAGATTCCCCTGGATTATCCACAGTACTGGCTTTGAAGATGGAGGAAGGGGCCATGTGCCAAGGAATGTAGGTGCCTTAGAAGTAGAACAAAGAGGGGAGCCTGGGTGGCTCAGTCAGTCAAGCGTCTGACTTTGGCTCAGGTCATGATCTCATGGTTTGTGAGTTCGAGCCCTGCATCAGGCTCTACGCTGACAGCTCAGAGCCTGGAGCCTGCTTCTGATTCTGTGTCTCCCTCTCTCTCTGCCCCTCCCCCACTCAAGCTCTCTTTCTCTCTCAAAAAAAATAAAAATAAATAAACATTAAAAAAAAGAAAGAAAGAAATAGAGCAAAGAGTCTCACAGCCTCCAGAAAGAAACACAGCACTGCTAACTCCTCCATTTTCTCCCCGGGAGAACCATGTCAGATCCTGACCCAGGGATAGGATACTGTAAGATAATAAATTTGTGTTATTTTAAGCCACTAAGTTTGTGGTGGTTTGTAGTGGCAGCAGACAGGAAACCAATACATGGGGGTTACAAATAATTTGGTCTAAATCTTTACTTCAGGAAATTTGTTCTCTAATTTCTTATCACTTTGCATCTCACTCTGCAGTGGTCACAGTCAGATGTATGATGTCTGTATCACTTGTTCCAAGAACAACCTGCTTTACTTTGGTGTGAATAACGATTTCATCCTGGTGATTTCCTCGAAAACAAGAGAATCTGTTCCAAAATTAGAGTGTCCATCTCCAGAAACCCAAATGGCAGTGCCCATACTACAATAATACACACTTTGAGTTCCTCTTTTCTAGACACTGATAAAGAAATCACAGCAGTCCTCTCTCTAAGCCATCTTCCTGCCACTCCACTGCCACTAGTGGGGCTCAAGCCAGTTCTGTCTCTTGCCTGGAAAACTGAGACAGCCTTCTTCTGTCTCCACTCCTCCTCCCAACACTATAGTTGAAAGAGTCTTTGTAGAGGTTGACCATCCCTCTGTTGACAAATGTTCAATGGCCCCCATTGCCCTTAGGATAAAGCACCGGGCTCTAACCCGGTCCCTAAGACTCTGCACACTCAGCCCAGCCCACATTTCTGGCCTCATTTCCAGCACACACAGAGCTATTACCAGAGTCATTCTAGCAAACGTGTGGTCAAGGAGCAGGGAAGTGTTGAGCTGTGGGATGGGCTATGCAAAGCAGAGTCCCACAGTTTTGAGGATTCAAATTTGTAGGACATAGCTGTGGCTGGTGCACACTGAATTGTGCCCCCCCCCCACCCCCTGCAAATTCATATGCTGAAATCCTAACCTCTGGTACTGCAGAATGTGACTTCATTTGGAAACAGGGTTGCTGCAGACATACTTAGTTAAGATGAAGTCACACTGGAATAGGGTAGGCATCCAAGACTGATATTCTTGTAACAAGGAGAAATCTGGATGTAAACACATACACACACAGGGAGCAAACCACATGTAGACTACAGTCACACTGCCACAAGCCAGCGAACACCAGAAGCTCGGAGAGAGACCTGGGCCACATCCTTCCTTGATGCTTTCAGAGGAAGTGTTGCCCTTCTGACTTCTGAGGTTTTGTAACCTCGGAAGTGATAAATTTCTGTTGTTCTAAGCCCCCCAGTTAGTGGCATTTTACCATGGCAATCCTGGGGAACTAATCAAGTGACCCTACTGGCTTCTCATCACCTACAGATTTCTCCAGCATTCCGGTACACACAGCTCTGCGTGTGGAAACGCGTACACTGAAGGAAGGATATTTGACTGTAGAGAAGTTTCCATTTCCCGAGGTCCACCCAGTTTGTTGAAATGAAACACGCCCTTTACACTCACAGGGCTTCTCAAGGCCCTGAAAACCAGTTGCTAAGAAGAATTCATTAAAGGATACACATTAGTCAATTTGCCCTCCATGAGTGGGTTTGTTCTCTCCCTCCTTAGAGATAATGAAGAAGACTCAGTAACAACTCTGTATTCTCAAAACATCCAATGTTCCAATGAGAACAAGGCATGGCTTTAATCTCTTTCCTTCGCTCCTGTTTCTTACTTCTGCAAAGTTTGCCCCAATCCTTGTGTTCTCTTAATTAAAACCAAAACTGACTCGACTGTTGAGTCCCAGTTAATAAGAGGTGAGGCCAGCTTGGCATGTCTGTGTTCTGAAAACTGCCCTGAGCAAAATGTGTGTGAGAACAGTCTGCCAGGGGAATGGCAAAAACAAGCTGCCCCTCCCTAGCCAGGATGGCTCTTTTCTGCATGGGATACAGGAGGCTCACTTCCACGCAAGTCCTACTATCCTAGGAAGCAGAAGAGGCTGGGCCCAAGACCCCGTTGCTCTAGGTGGGTAGGGTGGGGTCAAGGCGCTAGGAACTCATCAGATTTGACACGAGGCTGCAAGCCCTGAGGATGATCTCTAGGTGGAGAAAAGCCGAGGGATGAGGCAGATGAAGTGGAGGCCAGGCTTGGGCAGAAGGAGGGGAAAGAGCTAAAAGGAGTGAGGGAGAGGCTGAGGGGGAAACCGTGGTGGGGCTGACAGATGCAAAGAGCTCTTCACTGTCTGACCCAGTGTCTCGTGGTCTGGCCTCATACACTGTCTGTGGGATCCTCAGTCCAGTCCTTGTCAACCTGGCCAGCCAGAGGTGGGCTTGCACTCCAGGCAAGGCTGGCCTTGCATTAGAAGGACCAGAAAATGCCACGTAAGAACTTCAGTAAAGCCCAACCCATGCCCCCACCTGGGCGCCTGGGTGGCTCAGTTAAATGTCTGACTACAGCTCAGGTCATGATCTCATGGTTCGGGAGTTCGAGCCCCACATCAGGCTGCGGGCCGTGGAGCTTGCTTCAGATTCTGTGTCTCCCTCTCTCTCTCTGCCCCTCCCTTGCTCTCTCTCTCTCAGAAAATGAATAACACACTAAAAAATTAAAAAAAAAAAAGCCTGACCCATCCCCCAGATGTCTTCCCCACAAGCCTGACGTGTGCCCCCACTTTGCACTTTGTCCCTATAGATTTAATTTTTGTCTCGGAGTAAATAATTTAAAGCCAGGACTTCTTGAATGTTTACATACTCCAAGCATAGTCCTAAATGTCATGCATGGGTTAACTGATTTAATTTGTGTAACAGCTTTGTGACATAGGTGTCATTATCATTATCTCCATAGTTCCAATGAGGACACTGAGGCACAAGCGATGGAGTAATTCACCCGGTGTCATCAAACCGTTAAGTGGTAGCAGTAGAATTTGAACCCAGCCTGGCTGGCTCCAGAGTCCACGTTTTTCCCATTGTGCTTCACTAATTCCCCAAATGAAAACCAGTACCTCAGGAAATTTACCACCATGGCTTTCAAAGCCATGTGTTGCTCCCTAATTGGGGCTTTTTTAGGATGAGAGGTTGTTTTGAAGATAATTAATGAGAAACATTTGGAACCTTAACCTCTGGGCACCTGCTGTAGTCTTCCAACTGGGTTCAGTAACAATTACGATTCACACTCTCCTGCCTGCCCACACACCCCTGAGGTGTTACTGAAAGGCAAGAAGGCAGATTCCACAAATCCTAACACTCAGTCTCGTTACTTTGTAATACTGTGTGTAAAGGCAGGTCCTGTGACTGGCAAAGCTGTTACAGCAAGCACCATTACTTAATTTTTGGAAGCCAAATTAAAACACTGGATGATAGGAAAAGTGTCTGCTTTTCATTTGAGATTATTGGTACTTTTCTCAGGAAAAATACCAACTAAACTGCTAAAAGCAGTGGGATTACACAATAGTATGATCACCAAAAACAACAATGGTCACAAACAGTCTTCTTGGGCAACTATTATGTGTTAACTGGGAATTACCTGCTTCATTTCCCAGTTGAGGGCACAGAGAAAATAAGGGTTAAAATGACTAACCCAAGGTTGTAACATTAGGTTAATGTTCAGTCTTAATCATATATTAAATCACATAAACTTTTTTTTTAATTTTTTTTTTAACGTTTTATTTTATTTTTAAGACAGAGAGAGACAGAGCATGAACGGGGGAGGGGCAGAGAGAGAGGGAGGCACAGAATTGGAAGCAGGCTCCAGGCTCTGAGCCATCAGCCCAGAGCCCGATGCGGGGCTCGAACTCGCAGACCGTGAGATCGTGACCTGAGCTGAAGTCGGACACTTAACCGACTGAGCCACCCAGGCGCCCCACATAAACTTCTAAATATGCAAATACTTAGGACCCACTCCAGATCTGCTGAGTCAGGACCTCAGGTGGGTGGCTTCTGAAGGGCAGCTGGGGTTGACAGCCTCTGACTGGTTAGTGACAAGTATCAGTAGCCAAGTGTCTTGATTCTCAGGGTGACTCCCACTCTCTTCCCTGTCTCCTGCTGCCTACTTTGCCACTGTCTGTTATTATTCCCAGGATGTAAAAGAAAAATAAAAAACAGACCCATGGTCATCTCTGTTTTGTACTCATACACAAAACGTTTAAGCAACATTTCCCTGCAAATGCACTGCCCGCATGCCTGTCTGGTACTTAGCAGAGTGTATGAAAAGTATTCCCTGACCCTGTACCATAGAGTCATGTCTTATAAGCAAGTGATGTCACTGTATTAAGTTTTATATGCCAGCGTAGTTCCTGGCACAAAATAGATGTTCAATAGATGTTTGTATATAAAAGAGTAGAATGGAGGTTGTGAAGGAAATTGCTGAGTGCACAAGCGAAAACGAACAATTGGTATCTTTTATTTCCAGGGCCCAAGATATTCTGAGGATAACTAAATCCTCTCTGTGGCAGTAAAGAACATATTTCAGGATTACTTAAGAGATTATCAGGAAATCCTGGTCAACAGCACAGATTGAACCGACTTGGGAAGTTTCTCATTATGCTCCAAGCCCATATAAATTCTCTATAAAATATAATGACAACAACAGCAACCACATTTGTTGCTGTTGTTGTCATTACTATTATCATCATTATTCCATAGCCAAACTCAAAACTAAGCAAGGAAAATTCCCAGGTCCCAGAAAAGAAGTTGAAACTCAAACCCAAGAAGTTGAGCAGGTGCTAAGAGCAAATGGCCTACAGGGATACCAGAAATAGGTGTTGGCATTGAAGTTGGGTTTTAAGACACAAAGAAGAGAGAATTAAGCCTCTGGCTGGCTGGTGGTTAGAAGCAGAAACTGACCTCTTTGAATAAAGCTAAAAGCCAGAGAAGGCTGTTCCTTCCATGAAATAAGGACTAGAAAACTCAGCCCACTGGTCTAAGGATGTGGCAGGAAGCTGACCATCTGCCCAATGTTGTGGGTGGTAAAAAAGTAGACCTCTAGAAATCAAACTTCCAAAATTGTACCATGTGCGGGTGTTAGTCAAAACTTCTCCAAACCATAACTAAAGGAAGTTACAGTAAAAAAAAAAAAAAAAAAAAAAAAAAAAAAAAAGTATCCAAGAATTAATCCTACAAAGGGCTAAAGAACCAAGTACAACAGATGCCTATATAATACAGGCTCATCAGGCTCTATAGGAAATGCTACTTACTGAAGATGAAATATGTCTTATGAAAGGGCGGGCCTACGCTGGCCGACTCCATCTTGTTCTGTGTCCTTCACCTTGACCACACCTCCTCCCCTTGAGTAACCACCCCCTCACCTGCCTAACAGGACTCCGACCCTTCCCCAGCCAATCGGCTGAGGCCATAGCCATTACCTCACCAACTGCCCCTAGGCCCCAATAAAACCTTTGTCCTTTTGAAACTCGCTCTCTCTCCCCGGTATCTCACCGCTGTGTCGGTGCAGGTAGGGGATTGAGCTCGAGCTAGCTCCAATAAAGGCTCTTTTGCTTTTACATTGGACTCGGCTCCCTGGCGGTATTTGGGGATCACGAATTCTGGGCATAACACTTATATCATGAAGAAAGGGAATTATCTTGAAATACAATCACAGTAGCACTTCCTGATATTAAATGCACCTGGAAGATATAGGCAAATGAACAGGAAGCAATAATGGAATACAGTAAGGTGGTTGGGACAAGATTAATATAGAGATTAACGCATAGTGGTCTTCCTCTATAAAAGCAACAACCATTTGGAACATATAGTAACAAAGAAACCTCATTTATAACAGCCACTACAACAAAAATATAAATACCTAGAAATAAATAAGAAATATTTAAGATCTATAAGAAGACAACTTTAAGATGCCACTTAGAGATACCAAGGACAACTTGAAAGAATGTAAAGACTAACCCTATACATGGAATTTGACCAAATTTTTTCAAACTTGATGAAAACTATATACCCATAGATCCAAGTTCAGCAAATGAGTAACAAAGGCAAAAATCTTAAAGGCAGCCCAAACAATTACATAGAGGGGAACAAAGATTTAAAAAAATTCTAGTGACTTCTGAAAAGAAATAACAGAAGACAAAAGAAAATGAAATAACATTTGTGAAGTGCTGAAAGGGAAAAAAGCTATTAATATAGAATCTATATCCAGTAAAAATATTCTTCAAAAGTAAGGACAAAAATAAAAACATGTTTTATTTCAGGGAAGCCAAAACTAGGTGCATTCATTGCCAGCAGACTCATACTAAAAGAAATGAAGGAGGGTATTTTTCAATCTGAAAGAAATAATACCAGGAAGAAATCTGTGTCTGCACAAAAAGGATAACTAAAGGAAAAGATAAATATTTAATATAAAGGGAGAAATATAATATACTTATTTCTCATTTTTAAACTTCTTTAATAAGACATTTGATTGTGTAAAGCAAAACTGGTAACAGTGTATTGTGGGCTTTGTAACATTTGCAGGGGTAAAATGTATGACAATGATAATACAGAGGATAGAAGGGAGAAGTAGAAATATACAGATGCAAAATCGTGTATTGTTTGAAGACGGGTTGTGCTAAGTTAAACACGGATATTGTGAACTTCAGAACAACATTTAGCAAGTCAATAAAAGAGGTATGGTCAATATGCCAATAGAGGAGATACAATGGAATATTAAAAATCCTCAATAAATCCAAAAGAGGGTAGGAGAAGAGGAGAAGAAGCAACAGAGATAAATTGGAACAAATAGAAAACAAATAGTAAAATATTATATTTAAACCCAACTATATCAATAATTATATTAAATATAAATTGTCAAATACATGAAATAAAAGGCAGAGATGGCCAAACTAGACAACCCCAACAAGTGTTCTGTACAAGAAAACTCACTTTAAAAACTCAGAAGTTAAAGGCCAAGATGGGAAAAGCTACATTAGAAAGATAATCATGAAAACTGAATGGCTATATTTATAGTAGATGAAATGGATTTCGAGGCAATGATTATCATGAAAGATAAGAGAGATGTTTTGTAGTAATAAAATCCTACATGTGAATACATCCAAATTCAGAGATTCAAAAAATACATAAAGCAAAAACTAATAAAATAATACTTAAGAAGAACTACAAAATTTCAACATTTTTTTCAGTAATTGATAGAATACAAAATCGGTAGAGACATAGGAGATCTGAACCACACTCGATCTAACATTTATAGAACATCACACCACAAAATACAATAATATCTTCAAGTGCACATATTCAACTTATACATGGTTGCACTGGGCCATAAAACAAATCTCAATGCATTTCATTGAAATTATACTTAATATGTTCTGTGATCACATCAGAATTAATGAAATCATTAACATAAAAGATAAATTAAGAGCCTCTAAATATTCAGAAATTAAACAATGCACTTCTAATTAGCTCATCGAGGAAGAAATCACAAAGAAAAATATAAAATATTCTGAACTAAAAGATCATAGAGATCAAACACATTAAAATTTGTGGGATACAATCAAAGCAGTGTCTTGAGGGATATTTATACCTTTAAATTGCTTACATTAGAAAAAATTCTCCAATCAATGATCGAAGTTTTCATCTTAAGAAGCTAGAAAAAGATGATAAAATTCAATGAAACAAGAGGAAACAGACTTGAGCCAAGATGAATTAATCCCCTGCAAACTATCACACTGGTTATAACTAAAATACTGGAAAAAATACAAAAAGCAATTATCTGAGGACTCTGAAAAGAAAAGCAGGCAGATTGAGAAGGGGTATCAAAATTTGAAGAAGCAACCTACATGGGCATGGGTTTCCAGGATTTACCACCCCCCCCCCCCCCCCCCCCCCCCGTTTTTCCCGTTTTTCCTCTAGAGCCTTCAAACTAGTCATGGCCCCATGGGGTTTTCTGTCATGAAGGAAAGTAAGAAGTTTTTTGCCAACAGGACTTCCTTCAAAGAAATACTAAAGGAAGCTCTTCAGGCAGAAGGAAGAGGGTATCAGAGGAAAACCTCAAACTTAGGGAATGAAGAGTCGATAGGGTAGATATCCGGGTTAATAAAAGCCATTTCTCTCCCCCTACTTATAGATAGGACTGTTGAAAGCAAAAATCCTAAGAATATATGGCTGACATTTCTGTGTATGTAGATATACTACACTTGACAAATGCGACATAAAGAGGGGAGAGTAAAAACCAATATGGTCTAAGGACACTATAGTTTGCTTTAAGTGGTAAAATATTACCTTTAAGTAGACTATGAAAATTTAGGTGTATATATTCTAACTACTAGTGCACCACTAAAACCACTAAAAAAAGCCAACAGATAAATTTAGATGGAATACAAATACTTCAAATATAAATTAGTCAAATAACACTGAAGTGGTTTTATTATTGACAAACCAGATTCCAGATTAAGGAATATTTCAGAAATAAAGAGGGACACTTCATAATAATAAAGGGCTCAACTCACCAAGAAGATCTAACAATTTAAATGTGTATGCACCTACAAAGAGAAGTTCCAAATACATGAAGCAAAAAGTGAAAGAATAAACAGACAAATCCACAGTTATTGTTGGAGATTTCAACAATCTTCTCTCACTGATCAATAGAACCATAGACAGAAAATCAGCAAGCACACAGAAGTTCTGAACAACACTACCAACACACTTGACCTGTATAGTATTTACATAGAACAGAATATGTATTCTCTTCACGCACACAATAAACATTCAGAAGATAGATCACATTCTGTGTCATAAGTAAGCCTTGGCAAATGTAAAATAACTGAAAGCAAATTCTACGCTCCAAACAGAATGGAATTAATCTAAAAATCACTAACAGAAAAATATCTGTAAAATGCTAAAATTGTTAATTCACCTCTTGAGTGTCTCTATGTTTATATATTACTTTTCTGCCTTGTGTATATTAAAATAATTTCACAAAAAATATAAAAGTTTTAACTAGCACAGAATGAAAACTTGGCGAATTAAAATAGTGATAGTCCCTCCTTTTTACCAGGTTGTTATGGGCGACTCTGATAAAGCAAAAAGGAGGCGTGGAGTAGATGGAAGTAAAGACCCCTCCTAAACTCGAAGAAGGGAAATGCTGTAACAATTAAGAACACGATAGAATTACCAAAGGTAAAGAGAATCTGCAATGTAAATTGATAAATTGTGAAATGTACCATAGTTGATCGTTTTCTGCATTTGGTACAAAAGAAAACAAGGACACATTTTGAGAACCTTGCTGACTCTCCAAGAGCCTCTTTCCCTCTCCTCCCTTTGTTGCTTCCCTTCTGCTTCACTGTCATCCTTTTCCAATTTTAGAATCCCTGGCAGAGATTGGACAGAGTCACCAGGTCCCTGTTTAATAAGCAATTATTCAGGCCATGGGCAGCATCACCTGTTTCTGCTCTGCCTACTCCTCTCATCTCACCATAAAATATTTCGGTCAAGCTCCACCTACCTGAGCAGCCACCACTATTTCAAGGATCTGGAAACGAGAATTCTGAGCCCCAGCTGTGAGAATTTGGGCAAACCACCTGACTGCTTACACTTGGCTTTATTATGTGGGAAATAAAAATCATTAACCCACCCCCCCAGGAGTTGTGAGGATTAAATGAGAAAATAAGCATGAAAATGCTTTGTTAGCAGGAAAAGTACAAGTGGGTTATTGCTAAAGACCTCAGTTTCAGGATCTTGCTGTGGTATTATTCACTTGGGGTAGGGATCGGTTTCCTCCATCCTCCCCGAACAGGTGTGACCTGAGCCAGCGAACCATGCCATCAGAGTTACTGGAAGGAGGTCAGAGGTGGCCAGCTGACCACGCAAATCCCTGCTCCCCTTCCCATGGTGTAGAGTTGGTGCTGGAAAGTGGCCGATGAGCCAGAAAGCACATTTCTTGGCCCCCTTGGCATTGTGTGGCCAATGGACTAGTTCTATTCACTGGAATGTGAGCCACAGTTTTTAACAAGTATTAAGAAGTGCTTTCTCTTTGCTCTTTTCTCTTCTTCTGGCTGCTGAGAGGTGTATGAAAATGACCAGACCCAGTTAAAAGGAGCTGCAAGCCAGGGGAGGTCTGAGTCCTTAAACCAGCACATGGAGGAAGAGATGCACCCATTCACAAGAAACACCTGAGTGGCCCCATTACACGAACACAAAATAAATATCGCTGATGTTTGAGCGATTATACATTTTTTCATGTATGTGATACAGCAGTTGATGGCATAATGGTTCTAGGCTTCATTCCTTGCCCAGCCCAGGTTTTGTGACCTTGGCTGTAGTACTTATACTCGTTACACCTCACTTACCTCACCAGTCAAGTATAGATGATAATAGTTCTTGTCTCATTGGGTTGTTATGAAAGTTAATTGATGTAACGCATACAAGCGGCCAATAATGTTCAATAAATGTTGGACGTTATTATTAACAGCATAGAAATGCCAAACCTTTTTGAAAGTTCATTAATTCATTCCAGGAAAAAATTCTACCTCTGTAGCTTATTTCTAGGTTACTGTGCCCATTAAATGCACATCAAAATATTTTCCAAAGAAACTTTTTCAGGGCCCCAGCAGTTTTTCCTCAACAGTTTGTTTTTTTCTGAACATAGCTAACTGGAAGATTTCCAAGTCTAAATTTCCAGGCTCAACTTTCACCTGGAAGTCATATGTGTGGACTTAACGCTAGTTCGTGCCTTCACCTCCAATTGCTCAAAAGCCCCACTCACCTGTCTTCTCCACGATGCACGCAAGAAGTCAGGGATGCTGTTGCCATACAGCTGCAGGTCCGACTGTAACCAGCAGAGGGCAGTGCTGCACACAAACTACTACAACTTTGCTGATTCCCCAGTGCCTTTCCATTATCAATAGTTTTTTTTCCCTCCCCATTTCCATTCCTTTAGAAGAATGACCGTGATATTTCAGAGAAATGTGGTTATCCTCGGTTGTTCTCAGCTTTTATAGATTTTCTGAGTCTCTTAAGTGCTCTCTGGCACTCTGTGTGGTTGGGAGAGGCATATCCGCTGAACACAAGAATGGGAGCCCCCGCGCTTTCCCGAATCTGCTGGCACAGCCACCTGCTCTCCTTGTCCTCCTTTCCTGAGTCACTTGACACCCACCCAGTTTTTGCAAACGAATCCATGCCATCTTCTCCCACATCATAGCAAATTCCAGGACTCAGCCCTACGTACCTCAGCGACTCTCAACTGTGTGTGTGTGTGTGGGGGGGGGGGGGGGTATGATGCATTTCAGAATCTCCTATATGAAGTGTTCTGAAAACACACGTGCCTGGGTCTCACTCCAGACCTCCCAAATCAGATGCTGGGGTGGTGAGAATTTGAAGAAACTCCGAGGGGCGATAGGGTCTGAAAAGCACTCCCACCCCACGCACCGCTGGTGTAGTTAACGACCTAGAAGAGGCAAGCAGCCGGAAGTGGAGAGGAGGGCCCAGGTGGGGGTGGAGTTGGCATGACTCGGGGATTGATTGGTTCTGTTACTATCCCCATGTTTCCCACAGGGAAGTCGGAAGCCCACTCACTCCCAACAGGTGATCTTAACTGCTTTCTGAACTGACAAAATTAAAGCCCTCCAACTGTTCTCCTGCCGTCCTCAATGACACGCCGGATTCTTAGCCCTTTTCTCTAACTTTCCCCTCCACTCAGTGTTCAGCCTGTGGCGCCGCCACCGTGTGTGGAGCCGCACCGCCTTCCCTGCCTCTCTGGGTATTGCTCTCCTCCCATTCCCCATTCCCCCGCCCTGCACCTCTGGCATCGCCCTCCCCGGGGCGTCCTTCCTCATCTCTATCACCTGCCTTCAAAGCTTGCTCTTTCTCGCTCCTCCATCCAATAACTATTCAGTTTCATGAGTTTCCCTTGCTCTTGTCCTTTCACTCTCTCCCTTCTTCAGTGTCTATTGGACACAGAAGTCTACTGTACGTTGTCACTCCTTCCCACCACCACCAACCCATCCTCTGAACTGGTCTGTCCATGCGGCTTCCTCTCTAGACGGATCCAAAGAGATTCTTCTAACATGTTAGTCTGATGTGTCTTGCCCTGACTGACATTTCACTGCCCCCTGCCCAACACCACTGGACAAAGCCCTCACCCCCTCCACGTATCACATGGGCCCTTCTCCACCTGCCTTCCCCCACTCAATGCTTTTCACTCCCACAAAATGCATCCATGAGCCTCTTAGGGAACTTCTGCCTTTGCCTGGCACCCCTTTCCCCATTTTGCTTCCTAAAGCAAACTCCCATTCATCACATAAAACCCAGTTCAGGCACCACCTTCCATGAAGAGACTTCCTCCAAACCCTTGGATAGATTTCCTCATTCTCTCTTGTGAGATAACTCTGATCTAATATCAGGCTCCCAGGGGTGCACCGTCTCATTCTGCAACCTTTGAGATACTACATATTCCTTCTTTGCATATTTTATTTGTTGACCATTCTCCCTTCCTTTCCACACTTTGAGCCTCTTGAGGACACAGACATAATTAATTACTCATCTCAGCTCTCCTAGTGCCTAGCAAAGTGCCTGGCTCAATAATTGTGGAAATTGGGTTAGAGCTGGTCTCTCTGCTTCCTTCAGAGACTTCTTTAAAATACCAAATCCCTGCCTTTACAGTGTTTCTACTCCCACTCACTCCTTCACCCACTAAAATCTGTTTTCCTCCCATGTTTCTGATCTTTTAAAGAAGTAAATGACTCAGCCACTTGTCTAAAGAACATCTGCCTTTGCCTAAGGTGCACTGTGTCCATTCACTTCCCATATTCTTCAACCTCTGGGACTATCACCCGTCTTGACATTCTTCTCCTGGTTTCTGTGGTAGATAGTCTTGTTTTTGCTGTATCTATTCCACCTTCTTCTGGGAACAGCGCCTCACTTTTCCTCTAGGGAATCGCCCGTCCTTTATTCTCAGCCCATGTGGTTTGGATGCCTCCATTCACATCTCCAGTTGATTTAATTCTAAACATCAGAGAATAACAAACTTTTGCCCCAGAGATTAGCTTAGAAATGGGCATATAATGGCAGGTATGCCAACCAGAGTCAGTAGGACGAATTTGGAGCCCTTTACTGGAACTCTCTGGAGAACTGCTCTCAAGAAGATAGAATAGAGCTCCTTTCTTTCTTTCTTTCTTTCTTTCTTTCTTTCTTTCTCTCTCTCTCTTTCTTTCTTTCTTCTTTCTTTCTTTCTTCTTTTTTTGTCACCATAAGAAGAAGATTTCTGAGCTAACATAGGGAAGCAGAATAAGGTGAAAAGACTAAGAACAAGTCCCAAAGTCATTGAATCCCAGAATTCATCTAAGTCTGGACTACCCTGCACTTACCTGTTATAGGAGTCAAAATACTCCTTTTTTTTTTTTTACTAAGCCAATTTGAATTGAGTTACCTAGAGAAATTGACTTTCCTAGTCAAGAATCCTAATTATGGTTATTATGATCTGCAGCATCTCAGGCCCCATCCTGTAATCTCATGCTCCTTCTCTGGCCTCTTGTTTTCTTCCTTTCTCATACATGTAATCCTGATTCTAATAATAGAAATTTCCACATACTGAATGCTTTATAGCTCACAAGTCACCTGTCCAGAGCCTCCCCAACCCTCACTTTTACATACTATTCTTTACTGAATACAATCAATTTTGTAGCTGTCATTCTCATTTCTATAGAATGATCCAGATTCTCACCTCCAATTCCAGCTTCTCCACAAAACTCCCCCTCTTCCTTTTCCTTTTTTTTAACTTTTAAAATTTTTATTTCTTTTTAATTCAGATATAATCAACATAGTATTGCATTGCAACATAGGTCTACAATGACTCAACAATTCTATACATTACTCAGCACTCATCATGATAAGTGCAATCTTAATCCCCATCACCTGTTTCACCCAACCCCCTCCCTTCTCCCTCCCCTCTGGTAACTATCATTTCTCTTTATTTAAGATTCTGGTTTTTTGTCTCTTTTCTTTGTTAATTTTGTTTCTTAAATTCCACATATGAGTGATATGTTATTGTCTTCTCTAACTGACTTATTTCACTTAGCATTATACCCTTTAGATACATCCATAGTGTTGCAAATGTCAAGATCTCATTCTTTTTTATGGCTGAGTAATATTCCACTATATATATATATATATATATATATATATATATATATACACACACACACACACACACACACACACACCACATCTTCTTTATGTATTCATCTATTGATGGACACTTGGGTTGCTTCCATATCTTGGCTATTATAAATAATACTGCTATAAACATAGTGATGCATATGTCTTTTCAAATTAGTGTTTTCATTTTCTTTGTGTAAATACCCAGTAGTGGAATTACTGGATCATATGGTAATTCTAATTTTAATTTTTTGACCAAAACTCCATACTGTTTTCTGCAATGGTTGCCCCAGTTTGCATTCCCACCAAGAGTGCACAAGTGTTCCTTTTTTCTCTACATCCCCATCAACACTTGTTTCTTGTGTTTTTGGTTTTAGCCATTCTGACAAGTGTGAGGTGATATTTCATTATATCTTTGATATCTCATTACAGTTCCCTGATGATGAGTGATATTGAGCATCTTTTCATGTGTCTGTTGGTTATCTGGATGTGTCCTTTGGAAAAATGTTTACTCAAGTCCTTTGCCCATTTTTTAATTGGGATATGTGGTTTTTTGGTATTGAGTTGAATAAGTTCTTTATATATTTTGGATATTAACACCTTATTGGATATATCATTTGCAAATATCTTCTCCCATTTGGTACCACAGTCATTTTCCTAACCACCTGCCATTCTTCATTAGAATCCCACGAATATCTTTGATTTATCCTAAAACAAATTCTTCCTTTCCAATTTCTCTTTCTCCAAATCTAGTGTTCTTTCTGATTACACTAATTTTGGTCAAGGTATTAATATTTCCCAGTTTTCCCTAGTCTGAAACCTTGGAGTTATCTTTAATCATTCCTTCTTTAAGGATTGGCCCTTACTCCAACTAGGCTAATGAGAGTTTTCCAAGACTGGTAGTAAAGAGGTGCTCTCTTCTTTGTGGGTTGCTAAGTTTATAGGAACTTTGAGGTGCTGGTGACCCTCTTGCCTGCCAGGGAATGAAGCTGAATCTGAGGAAAGCAGAGCTGAGGGAGAGAGCAGAAGATTCCCTATGGAGCCCTACACCTAGGCTTGTCTGAAGCCAGACCTACATCTTGGACATTACTGTTATATGAGCTACTAACTTATCTTTTTTGCTTCCACCAGGAAGCAATTTTCTATCATAACTATGAGAGTCGTGAATGATAATGACTGACTTTGTTGCTTGTCTTAAGGATGCTAGAAGTGTCTGGCAATGGAAGACAGCAAATATTTAAGTAAGGTTCTACAACCATGGATTGGTTAAGGATCCCACAAGGCACCCTGGATGAGATGGCCTTAGATGTCCTTTTGGACTTTGAGAACCAGAGTTCATTTTGGGGTTCATTTTTTTTCTTTAATAATTGAGTTTTTATTGGTTGTTCTGAGGATCATACAGAGATTTCAATTTGTACAGAATTCTTAACGTACATACCAAAAATCTAAAAAATCATGTAGTTGTGATTCTTTTTGAAAAGTTATTCCAGTGACCTTCCATCTTAAAATTTGGAGGCAAATTTTCCTTAACATTATATCAAGTACCAATATCTTCAAATGCTGTGGAAGATATGCTTACACATGTTACATTGGTAAGCCCCAATGTACATATGTACACATGTTACATTGGTAAGCCCCACTAATTTACAATTTAATATCAAATACAGTACATAGTCAAATTTTCGATCTTGCATAGCACATTAACAAAGTTACCAGGAAAACTGGACTACCACAACCAAGGTGTTACACAGAGCACACAAAATTCTGACAAGGAGAGTGAAGATCAAGGAGTGGTTTTATTTAGGAAACAATTCTACCAAAAGCAACATGGGAATAGAGGTAATTTAAAATTTTCAAGACATATGAAATGCAAGACTGACTCCAAATTGTCATTTAGTTGGCTTGGTATTATAGGTTATGAAAACTGCCCCATCTATGGAATGTTAAGCTGACACCCAAGACAATCAAAACCTCCAAAATTCAATATCCCACTATTTTCTGGTTGTACCTGAAAATAAACAACCTGCAAATTATTTCATTTCTTTAAAAAAAGCATTTACACTTAAAAAATGGGACAGGGTGGGATTCTCTCTTTTTAAAAAATGTTTCAAGAGCTACCAAAAAACTTGCGTTTATAAAATAGTTGATAAAAACAGTCCTCCAGATTGTACAAGAATGGAGACAGGGACACTGAGAAGACATGGTATTAATCAGACTTGGTTTTTTCTCTCCTGCTTCGTCAGAGGCTGGACTTTCCTCATTTTTACGTTCTCCGTTTTCTGCAGGAGAAAGTCGTCTGGTTTTTGGTTAGCCACTTCAGCCCGTTTTCCCTTTGCTCCCCTTTTCCCTGTTTGCACTTTTTTGTCTGAAGATTTATACTTTCCTGCTGCCTTTTTAAAAAGAATTTTTTTAATGTTTATTTTTCAAACAGAGAGAGAGAGCGGGGGAGGGGCAGAGAGAGAGGGAGACACAGAATCCGAAGCAGGTTCCAGGCTCTGTGCTGTCAGCACAGAGCCCAATGTAGGGCTCGAAATTGTGAACCACGAGATAATGCCCTGGGCTTTAAGTCGGATGCTTAATGGACCGAGCCACCCAGGCACCCCACCTGCCTCCTTTTTTAGCTTTGTTTCCACTTTTACAGGAGCAGGTTTAGATGACAACCTCTCTGACCTTCCTCTTGGGCGTCATGCCTGCGTTCTGAGAGTTGGGCTGGGCCAGGCCCACTCTCTCTTGGCTGAGTTCACCAAGCTGGGCTGCCTTTGGGGCTCATTTTCTAATGGAAACAGCTTTGTGGGAACATAGCCCCTCCTTTCCCACGTTCCTTCGCTTGGGCATGTCTCATGTTCCACCGTTTGTCAGAGCTGTTGCATGCCCTATCTGCCCTAGGAAATCATGACCTCTTTGAGGGAATGTGAAGACTGTGAGCTTTTATTCTTAGCTCAATGAGTGTTTATGGGAAGGAGAGGAGAGAGAGAAAGGAACAAAGGGAACGGAAGAAATCTGCTCTTCACGGTATAGAAAGCATTTAATTGTGAGGCTCCATCTAGTCTCTTATTGATCCGCAATCCCTCCTTGTTGTGTATGCTACTTTTGAAAATCCAAAATGCTCTTCTGTGCTTTTAGGTTGATTTTTGAAATAGAATCCATAGACCATTGTGTTATGTAGCAAAGGTGGCTGTTATGCCAGGGCTCATTCTAAACTCCATTCTCACCCTCTCTTGGCTTTCTCTTCTTGCTTCCCTCTCTGTTTTGTCATGCTTTTCTCAGTTTCCTTCTTTATGAGAATGAAGTGCTCAGACCTACAGACACTTGAATCATAATAGTGTATCAAGGGATAACCGCAGAGGCTCCTTCCAGATGTACTTAGACAAGCGACTCTATTCTCTAATTTTTCCCTTGTTTCTTTTTTTTTTTTTAAGTGGGCTTCATGCCCTGATGCAGGCCTGAACTCATGACCCTGAGATTATGACCTGAGCTGTGGTTAAGAGTCAGATGAATAACCCACTGAGCCATCCAGGGGCCCCTCATCTAAGGTTTCCAAGGAAAACTTGATAATGAAATAATGGTTTCCAGAAAGTTACAGAAACTGTATGTTTAAGATAAGGGAAACAGAGATGCCTTATCAGATACTTGACCATCTCCCCCTTCCCACCTCCCTGTAGAAAGCAAAGCAAAGCAAGACAAGGCGAGGCAGAAAGAATACCCTAGACACCTTCTACTTTTCATTGTCTGGAGGATTTCTCCGTCTAGACATTTCTTAAGCAGCTAGGTTGGTGCTGAGTGTAACTGTGACAGGTCCAGCTGGCCCAGACTTCCCTAAAAGGGCCTCCGGATTGCAGTGTGTTTAAAATAGTAGCCACTGCCTCAACAGGATGAGGTTTCTCCGGGAATGTTTTGTGCATGCACCCAAGAATTCATTAAATACCTACTGAGAACCCCGTGCATATTGCACACTATTAAACGCTGAGGGAGAAGATGCCAAAACAAAGGACACTGTCCTCACTCTCTAGGGGCTTATAATCTAATCAGAGAGATGGGATACCTACACCCACCTACAAATTTCCTTTCAGCTGAGAACCTGAAATCGGAGTCTGAAATCAGCTGAGAACCTGAAATCGAAATCTGAAGTCTCAACTCTGGCCACACATTAATATCACCCAAGGAACTTTAGGAACACCGTTGAGGCCTGAGCCTCATACCAAACAACTGAATGAGAAATATCTAGGTTGAGCCTAGGTATTAATAATTTTTAACCCTGCCAATCCCCTTCGCCCCCACCCATGCAAGTCTCAGGTGCACTCAGACTTGAGAAATTTGGCCTAAATGCTACCTCTTGTTAAATACAGAAATCAGTTCGCCCTCCCTGATTTCCCCAGCCAGAAGGAATAAATATTGACTGATTCTCAAAGGTTCCAAATGTTTCCAGCAAAGAAACACCCAGGGAACTCAGACCAGGTCTTCTTTTCCAGAAGACACAAGGAGAAGGAAACCATGGCAGGAAAATCAACACACTGCAGCCCAGGAGCTCATCTAGAAGGTTTATTACTCAGAATTGACAAATGGCAAGACCCAATCAGATAGACCTAGTAGCTGATAAAGAAGTAAGAAGCCAAGGTCAATGCAAATATAGTCCAAGTCTTGGACTAACTATATATTCCTTGGGAGCCACTTAGCTTGCTTGAAAGTGCTTATATTCATAAACTTGGGGTCCAGTAGTTATTTGGACCAATGAGAAGTACATTTTAAGTCATGAAACTAGAATGTTAGGGAATCAACAGAAGTTGACCTAGATTTTTTCCTCCCAGGCTTCCATCTTTTGACTGTATTCCCGACTGGTGCAGGTGCAGAGTCCCATCTAACAGACACCAGCCAGGCCTTAGCATACTGGAACATTCTTAGGCACTGACGATGGCTGACTGCCTGGGAGATGTGGCTTAGTCTTGATTAAAGTAGTCTTTTCTTTCCCTTTGTCCAAGGGAGCCCAATCAGCCAACACTAATCCATTTGTCCAGTGGGCTCTAACCTAATCACCAGTGCCTGCAGCCAAAGCCTCTAACGCCCTGACCTATCTCCATAATTGTCCTGACCAATATATCTGCATCTTCTCACTGAAAGTTCAGGCAGGGCCAGGCTCTAGGCTCTCCCTCAGAATGTGATTAATCCACAACATCAGAGCACGGGAGATGCACACTGGAAACTTTTATATGCTGCAGGCAAAACAAAGTGAGACTGAGCATAAACTTCCATGTAACTATTTCCTAAGAGTATGTATGAGATGCTTTTGTTCAGAAGATGGCAAGTGTTCCAAGGCTTCAGGGGGGTTCCAAGAGCCTACTCAGGGCCTACTGCTTTGGAGGAAACAAGAGCTCTCTCACCAATAGAAAAATCCAGTTCTCAAGCCCACTTGGACACCCAATTTCAAAGTGTCTCTGGCCTTCCAGAAAGGACTTCAGCATCATAAAATCCACTTGATCACAAACTGAGTTTTCTGGGAAGCAGTGACACCTGATGCTGTGGTCCCTCAATTGCTTCCCCAAAGTGTTGCCCATGACCTGAGGGATGAGAAGATCATTTTACTGCCTTGCCCTCCACATTCCTGTCAGAGAGTCTCCAAGTGTCATGATCTAAAATGTCACCTCCAGGATATCTCTAGTCCATTCTCCTCTTCCCTGCCCCCATTCTGAATGAGGTTGGTGAGTAGAAATCCCTTGGACCTGGGTTCCCCAAAGGGCATCCCCACTTGCCCCTTAGCAACAGGACATGCCACCTGCATTTCAGGAGGACCCATTTAATTTAGCCCATGGTATTTCCCATACACATTGGTTTCTCCATCAACTTTCATTTAGATTCTACTACATGTTGGGGAGGTGCTAAACTGTATACCTTAAAGGCTACAAAGCTGCATAAGAAATAGCCCCTCAGGGAGCTTCTACACCCACTGGGAGTGGGTGGGGAGGGAGGTCATGACACTAAGGATTCCTGGGGTGGTGTAGCCATAACAAGTGATATTGGTACGAATATCGATCCAAAAGAAGTTTCATCCCTTCATTCAGATCATTTATAAAAGGAGAAACCCCTCATCCTGACTCCATCTCAGAAGGAATTTGAAAGCTGACATTTTCTTTTCCTTTCTCATTCTCATCACACATTATCTCAGAGTCCCTCACCCACTCACCATCACCAGCTTCCTGCTGGCCTGGCTGGTCACCTCCACTGGTGAGGCGGCTGTTCTTGTATGGCTGGTCTGTCCATTGTCAGAACCGTTGGCTTCTTTGGAGGAGGGAAACCTTAGGAGTCCTACATAAGAGCAAGTGTTCCCTCCGGTGAGAATTCCTCCTACACTGCTGCTGTGTGAGGCCCAGCACCAAATGAATCGGAGGATTTAGCACCCTTCTCCCAGCCCTCAAAGTGCTGCATTGGAATAAAGGTTAATTAAGGCAAAGGGGGAAGATGTTCTACACTCAACTTTCCAGCAAAATCCCCGGGTTCTCCCCTCTGTCTTTGCTCTTGGAAGTTGAATCAGAGAGACAGCATCTTCAGCTGCCACCCTCCTGCGTTCTCACCTCCTGAATCATCTCTATCTTTTGTTCTCAGTCTCTCTTCCAGGAGAAGACTTTGCGTGGCCCTCCCCCAATCTCATTTCAGTTATTTTGGTGTATTTTCCTTTCCTATATCAGCCTTTTGGGACAGATCTTTTCGACCAGTGTTCTCAAACTGGCCACACATTGGCCACACCTGTAGACTCTTAAGTCCTGATCTGCTGCCAGGGTCCCAGCCATGGCAGCCCGAGAGGTTTGGGGCCAGGGCTGGGCAGGACAGGTTTACAGCTTCCTGGATGATCCTAATGTGTTAAAAAGCCACCACTCTGGTTTTCTCTTGCCATGCTTTCTCTTACTCTTCGTATTCTATGTGCTCATCAGTCGTCATTGCCCATTATTATAAAGAAGGAGCTGAATACAGAGCAGTAGCTTAGTTCTCAAAGTTAAACATTACAACATCAAAGGAAATGATCTCCCTCATTTTCAGCCACAGCTAAGAGAACTCTCAATCCTACCCCAAATTTTATCCTCAACATCACCAGCTCCCAGGAGAAGTTTTGCCCACATTTCTGCTTATCATTGTGAAAAGATAACCGCCCTTTTGTGTTGTAAAAAGTGACACTATGGGGCTGTTACTCCATGTAAGTCATGGGTGTATCTAGCACTCCACTGTGTCTTTTTCCACTTCCTTTTGTCCCTACTTCCCTCTGCCCCTCAGTTTTTCTATCTTAAGAAAATCTTTGAATGTATTATAAAATATAACTAAAATACTGTTTTTATGTTTATTTGAGACTTTTTTTTAAGTAGGCTTCACACCCAGCATGGGGCCCAATGTAGGGCTTGAACTCCCGACCATGCAATCAAGACCTGAGCTGAGAGCAAGAGTTGGATGCTTACCTGACTGAGCCACCCAGGCGATCCTATTTAAGACTATTTTTTATCCTCAATTTTTTAAAAGATACATTTCTCTCTGAAAGAAAATAGATTACTGCTTAGGTGACCTACCTCCAGTTTGTAAAGGCAGGGTGAGGCAGAAAGAACACTGTCTAGGAGTAACCAGAAGACCGGTGTCCTGCTTCCATCATTTGCTAGTCATGTGCCCTGAGATGCAAACCACTACATTCTCTTTGGCTTCTCCCAACCACAAAATGGAGCATAATGTTTTCGTGGCCCACATCCACAGTCCACATCCATGGTTATTATGAGAATCAAATAAGCCAGTATTCGTGAACATATTTTGATTAAAAAAAAAAAAAAAGATTCCTTTACATGGCTCTACAGTGAGTTTGAACCTTTCTGTAAAGAAATTTTCCACGCTCGTTTTCTCTCAACTCTTGTTTCGATTTCTTTGGAAACCTTGCCTTCATTTGTGTGATCAGAGCTCTTAATTGTCTAGAGGAGGCTTTTCTTTTTCTGGGAAGGCAGCTCTGCAGTCTGCTGCTCTCTGGAAGTTCCATTTCAGAAGGCAGCCCTGGTTAAGTTCCATCCCGACATCTGCAAATCACATCCACAGGGAAAATGTGACTCACTCAAGTTACTGTGTTAAGTTTTCATGGATATTGTTCAGGGAGTAGGTGTTGTCTTTGGGCCAAATCACTTGAAATCATCATGACATCAGGCCTGTCACTGAAAAATGGACTGTGCCCCCACAGAAAGCAAAGAGAAGGGTGGGCCCTGGACACAAGGTTACTGTAAGAAAAGGCCACTTTCCTAGCTCTCCTCAAGTCTTTGAGATAAGATGTAGTAGAGTGCCTAGCACATAGTGGGAGAGCAGGAAAAGGTGACCAACAAATTATGGCACATTCATAAATAACCCAATGCAAAATAAAACAGCTAAGATGACTCAACCGTGGAATGAGAAGAGATGCAAACAAACCATGGTTTACACGGCGTGGATGGTGAGTATATGAAATTCTTGCTCCCCACTGTCTTTTTTGGTTACATCTGATGTCACTAATTGGTCATCACATCGTCTGCAGATGACCCTGGATGTAACCTCAGAATCCTTCTCCACTCAGTTGAAATGGCTGCTACTGATCGATCCATGATGCCAATTGCTATGAAACTACTGGACACTCCCAGTATGAAGGTTTCAGGAATCAAATGAATTCATTCTTGGCACTTGTTCAAACACTCAGATCACATCATTACAATTATCATCTTCCTCCTCCTCATCTTTGTCATCAATGTCATGATTGTACTTGTTATCAGCAAGCCACTTTGAGCTATTTTCATTGAAAGGCACTTTTGTCTTGATGTGGCACCTTACGAGGATGGTGGGGGGAACTTCTTTCTATACTTTTATGGTTTAGTCTGGGTGGCCACATTCTTTTCCTTTCTTGTCTCTCCACTTCCAGTCATAGCTGAATATGTTTCAAAAAGAGAAAGAAACTATGTGCACTGTCCCTTTTGGCAGAGGGTTTTCTCTCCCTAATAGTAGTATGAAGATACCATGAATCCAGATATGAATATTACTGAATTGTTGAATCCATGAGAACAGACTACTGACATTGAAGTAGACTCCAGGAGAAACATGTGGTAGGAAGAAGTTCTACCATAAATTGCAGAGGAACTCAGCCAGAAAGAAGAGAAAAGTTAAAGGGAGGCTCCTGTAGGGAAAGCAACATCCTCCACAGAAGGAGGAACATATTCAATGTAAGAGTTCATTATCTCTTGTTTTCTCCTTGGCCCGTTTGCACAGTAGCTTAGAAAGAAGCACTTACCCAAGTCCAAAGCACCCTCCTTCCCCTAGTTTGGTGGCCTCAGTCCTGGGAACCTGGAATGCTCCAGAAGTCAACATCTACATGTACAGATAAGAAGAATAGGCTCCTGGGGGGCTTTCAGGATTTCTGGGTCTACAAACAAATAGGGGACCCAACCCCCACCTCCTCTGGTGCAGGCTTCCCTAAGGCAGCTTAGCAGGCCCTAGATAATGTAGCTGTCAAACCTGGTGGGACCGAGACATGGCCACCTGCCCTACCAAAGAAGATTCTTGGCAACCTATCTACCTCCATGGCAGCCAGATGAAGACTTCCTGCCCTAAGTTCATCTCAAAACTTATTCAGTACGTAAGTCAGAAGAGAATATGTTGTTAAGGTACAGGTGGGAAGTAGATGTAGGACAAGGTGAATTTTTTTAAAATTACTTTTAAGTGACTAGAATAAAAACCCTAAATTGATTCCGATTACCCCCTGAATTTAGTGCTGGTGAGAAATAATGGACCCAGTCAAATTACAGAAATCCCAAGGGCCTTGATCCATCAGTAAATACAGACTCTTACATGAAAGTGGGTGAACTCATCCCTGAGCACTCCAGCCACTTTCCACTGGACAGCAAAGTTAACATGGAGCTGAACTACCAGGAGTGCCTACGACATGTGCTGTGGGTGTGTGTACACATGGTGGGCATCCCAGTCTACCACAAACCTGAAGGAATAAGACAAGGCTCTGGTTCAGAGGTATCTGTCATTCCCTTTTCTTGGCAATCGCTGTGGCCAGCAAAGATTCCCAGGGCAGTGAGTTGCTAACGCCAGAAAAACCAGAGAGATCAGAAGGCATCCAATTTCAAGAGTAGCATGAAAAGACCGACCAAAAGCAGGCTCAGTAGACTCCCACCAAATATCTAAGGTCTCTTCTCCACTATCTCAAGGATAGATGTTAAAGAAATGTTGGAAGCCCTGAGCTGGCTCAAGAGCTGCCCAATGTGAGTGTGGAGCTCAGGCTCTGAAATCCTAGGCCAAAAGGCACTATGACGCCCAACTCCAGCTTCATCAGGCTCTGTGTTCTAGATGTGGCAGAAATCGAGGCTTGAGGTGCCACAGAAAGGAATGGAAATAATCACCTGTCTTATAACTGGGCCAAGATCCTTACTCATATTTATGTGTGGATAAGGCAATATAATATCTTGCATGCTCTAGCTTGCGGCCTGAGGACCAGCTTGCCTTGCTGCTGAGATGGTGGCAGCTGAGTAACAGGTGAGCTACTGGGGCCTGTGGGGACATTCAATGAGCTCATCCCTATAAAGGAGCAAAGAGACGATGGGTCAGACTTGATCCAGTCATAATTGAATTCTGAAAATAGAATTATTATATTCATTCAGGGAGCATCTGTTGAGCACCTACACTCTGTCAGGTTCTGTACCAGATACTATGAAAATAGGCCCTCTCCTCCAGGAGACCAGGGAAAGCAGGGACATACCAGGGAAATGTCCAGGGTGCTTCCTGTTTCCTCATGTGGGTATAGCTCTGAACAGATAACTGATGCACATAAACATAACGGGCAGTTTGTCTGCCAGGTTGGCATCCACACTGTTGTCTACCTTGGGAATCCTAAAGGACAGTGTTGCAACGTCTATAATAGGATTTCACCACACACTCTCCTGTCTGTAAAACCCATAGCTCAAAAGGGCTATTGGTTAGTTTTTAAGGAATACGCAGCCCTTCTTAGAGGGGTGGTTTTTTTTAAAGGTTTTTGTTTTTTTGTTTTTTGTTTTTGAGAGAGAGAGGGAGCACATGCTTGAGTGGGGGAGGGACAGGGGGAGGGGAGGAGAGAGAGAGAATCCCAAGCACAGAGCCTGATGTGGGGTTCGATCTCACGAACTGTGAGCTGAAATCAACAGTCTGACACTTAACCAACTGAGCCACCCAGGTGCCCCTCAGAGGGGTGTTAAAAAGATCACCAGGGCCATGACTTAAATTAGAATTGAAATCATGGCCAGACAGACATGAGACTGCCAGGGCTTACTGGGGGCTAGTCACACACCAGGAGTATGCCCAGGGCAGAGAGGGGTTCTGGGTTTCCGCTGAGCTCAGGGAAGATGGAGCTAATCTCCCAGATACCAGCCCTGCCTGCTTGCTCCTTCCATGGCCCTCTAGTGTCAGCAGTCCACGGACCAGTGTCCAGGCAGTTGCCTCCTGGACCACAGACCTGACACAACCAGAGCTGTGCAACTGGATGCCAAGCCAGTGCCCTGCCTTCTTCTTCTTTTTTTAAAAACTAATTTAAGTTCTTTTTGAGAGACAGAGCACGAGCGGAGGAAGGGCTGAGAGAGAGGGAGACACAGAATCCCGAAGCAGGCTCCAGGCTCTAAGCTGTCAGTACAGAGCCCAACATGGGGCTCGAACTCATGAACCGCGAGATCATGACCTGAGCTGAGATCAGATGCTTAACCGACTGAGCCACCCAGGCGCCCCTCCCCTGCCTTCTTTTTGCCTTACTCCTTATTTTCTATTCTCCACAACAGATCATGGCCCAACAAGGACTATTTTGGTGACTTTTATCATGACCCCCAGAATAGAGACCCAGCAAATGTTGAATGGAGTTGACCTTCTAGCTCTTGGTTGGACTTCAGTCTATCCTCAAATTCAGCTTCCACTGATCTGCCACTGTGTTTATTTGGCTCTTGCTAACTGTTGACTGATTTTCTTCCCTAAACTCCCAACCCACTCCTACCCCCTATGGTACATTTAGAGAATGGAGTGGTTAATGGAAAGACAACTATCATCTTCCTGAGTTGTTTCAGAACTCAAAAATCCTGTAGGAGGCACTTTGTTTTACAGATCAGAGGGAAACAGCAAGGACTAGGTCTCAAGATTAAATCACCAAGACTGTAAATGGTTTCTCTCACTCCCCCTCTTACGTTTATAGAATTTCTCCTCCCTTTTTCACCTCTCTCTTTCCCTCCCTTATTTCTGACTATGGGCTGGGGATCTAACAGTAAAGTTGGACTTGTTTTGTTTTTTTTGTTTTTTTTTGTTTTTTTTTTTTTACCGTCTGAGACTTTACAGGTAATTGGAGTTTATTACTATCATAAGGCAAAGACTGGGAGTTCAGCTTCTTTACAAGCAAGGTCTTAGATGAAGCCCTCCCTCAATCACTTGCCCACTGTGTCCCATGCTTACAGATTATTTAAACACAGTATGCTAAGCAAAGACAGAAGTGACAGGGAGGGCCTGAGGGGAGAGCAGGAGTAATCAGAAAGGCTTCATAGAGGAGGTGATATTCAAGTTGAGATTTGAAGAATAAATAGGAGCGTACTATGCAGTTAAAATTTAACAAAAATTCGCAGCAATTAGTGATTAAGATAAAAGGCAAGTTTAAATCAGAGATTTAACTTTCAGGATAAACACAAGGTTCAGCATCTATTTCTCCAAGGCTGGGACACTTCCCTCCATACTCTCTCCACTGTGCACTTGGTATTCACATCCTGACTGCTGCCCTTTGAGATGCCATAAGATCCCATGGTCCCCATCTGTAATGGTCTTAGGGAAGTGAACTAACATTATGTAAAAAGCTTTTCTGAATTAAGGGTTAAGACAAAGGATTCTGGCTCCATTCACAGTTAACTAGAAACTTCCACTAACCAAAACGCCCATTCCCCAAGCCGGCTGTCTAATTGAGGTTTTGCTGCATCTGTCTCTTTGTTTTGCTTTCTTCCTTCTGTTTGCTCTGAGCCCCTTCCTTTTACTCTGGGTGCTGCGCTCCTGTCTCTGCAGCAGCATTTTCTTCTCTTCCTCTCCTCTCCGCCCTCTCAGTTGTCAGTGCTTGACTCAGCCGGAGCTGTGTGGGAATGGGTGCCGTGTGAATCAGTGAGTCCGGGCTCTGAAGCAGAGTCATGTCTAGCTATCCTTCCCTTGATAGGGTACACCTAGTTCCTTCTCAGCTGACCACTCTCCCTGAAGCTATTTTTTTGCGGGTGAGGCCATAATCCTACACTCCAGACAGGATAAAAAGCAATGTGCATGGGGTGGACGGTCAGAGAGATTTATGTTTCCGAAGGAGGAGATTGGAACTTTGACAAGACACAGCTGGCTGAGGGAGTGAGCTGGGAGATTCAGCCCTGGGGTGAGGAAGAAGAGGAGGAGGGGGCCTTTAAATAGCAGGTGGCTTCACTGTTTCTATAAATGAAAATGGTACGTTTTCACTGAACACTGATTACGAAAATGGTCTTTTATTAGACAGCTGCCTCAACCCATAGGAAAGCCCTTGAGGCTCGAGCTGGGGAACTTGCCCTGCGGTTCATAAGCATGGTTGACTGCAGCTCGCCGCACAGCGCCAGTGATTTCTTTCTGCTCAAGGACTCTGCACAGGCCAGGAATGAGAGACCCGCGGAGACAGGACAATAATAGGCCATGGCTTTATTTCAAACACTGCCAGATTTAATTATTCTTGCCATTTGTGTATTTATATGAGAGTCATTCATTTTTCTCCTGAGGAGGTTGAAAAAGAGACACACATGTTCCGCCTGGAGGGTAAGGAGGAGCACGCTGGGATGAGGCAAGGCTTGTAAAGATACCAGCAAGTCTTCTCTTTATAAGGCAGGGCTGAATGTAATTGGTCTTGCCTCTCTTTAATTAACTGAAAAATCCCTTCTGAAATGGCAGAATGAAGTGGTCAGGAGACCGAGGAGCATTTAACCTCTGAGAGAATCACCTGCCTTCCAGCTGCCTTGCTTTTAGGAAGCTCGACCCAGCGTTTCAGGGCAGGTGAGAGTAGTTCACTCCACTTGCCAACTTCCCGGGAAAACATGGCCACCCAAGAGGCTGAGAAATCAGTCAAGGATGAATCAAAACCTCACTAGGTAGGTCCCCACACTAAGCCACTATCACTTCCCAAGAAAGGGTGAATAATGATACTAATATTTATTAAGCACATACTGTAGGCCAGGCATGGTGCTAAATGTTCTATATCCATTAACTCATCTAATTCTCACAACTCCATGAAGTGCTATTTTCAGATGAAGCCACCAAAAGTAGAGAATAAAGAACTCGCTCACAGAGGTATAGCTGGGAAGTGACAGAGCCAGGATTCGAACCCAGACTGGCCAGAAGCCTAATGCTCTTAACGGCCACCTATGCAGCCTCCCCCTCATGCTGCACGGTGAAGGGGTTCAGAACAAGCCACCCCAGATATGCCTCTCTGCCATATTGACTCTTCTGAAGTCAAGGCACTTCAAACAGCAAATACAAGAAACACATTCTAACCTTCCTTCTTTTTCTTAAATGCAGGAGATGAGATTCCCATAGGAAAGTTGTCTTCCTTGTACCAGGAGGAGAGCAATATTCTTATCATCCCGGATAAGCTGGGTTGGAGAGAATTCTGCTACACAAACAGACCTTGTTAAAACAATTCTTATCTTCCTTTAGCCTTTCCCTGCAGCTCCACAATTGCTTCTCTTTGTTCAACCTAATAGAAAAGCAAGTAGTCTTCGCCATTTCTTTGGTTCTTCATTCCTTGTGAAGGCTCCCGTGTCACATAAAATTTGCATTAAATAAATGTGCGCATGTTTCTCCTGTTGATCTGTCTGTGTCAGTTTAATTCTCAGGCCCAGCCAAAAAGAACCCTAAGAGGGTAAAGCTGTGTCTCCCCCACAACTGCTGGCTTCCAAATTCACCCTGTTATCCCACCTCCATTTTATTTACCCACCTGTCTTTCCCAGACTTTCCTGCAGATGTGTGGCACCACAGTGTTGCCTCTCGCTGCAAAGGTCAGATTTCCTTGGCCAGATTTGCTTAGCATGGGACTTTCTGCTAAGATACATCAGAGATATCACTACTTGGAAAAAACGAAAGCAGAATTTGTCTGTGATCCATCTGCTAGGTAATGAGGAGAGATGTTTAAAGGCTACTTGGTGCAACTATGCAACCACCTTCTTTAGAAACCTGTGGGGGGGGGGGGGCGGGGACAAGAAGGCCATCCATGGAGTCAAGACCCAACTCATCCAAGCCCCTCCAAGACAGAGCCTGTGTCAAGAAACATGTCATTCAAGAAGTATCCTCCAGAATAAAGCTCTCTCTCAAATGTACATTTTGTAAAACCATTTCAGTCAAGGGAGGAAAATTGATTTCTCAATATGAAAAGATAGTTTTGACAGCAGCCCTGGAAACCACACCGGGTCTTGGACACTCAATCAAATAAATCAACCTGAAGGCTCAGCAGGACTTCCCAAGCAGAGTGTGCAGCTTCAAAACCTTCTTTTCCCCCTCACAGGGACAGTAGGCAGACAGACACCATACATTCTGGGATCAGGGATTGCAGGCATCTAGCCATGTGTCCATTCCCCAGCGGGAGTAAACACACACTTCCCAGATGGTGGGTTTTGGAAGACAAGGGCTGGCTGCCCCCCAAGCCCTTTCCTGATCACCCGGCTTTGCCTTGGGGACTGGGGTGGAGGCTGCTGCTCTGAGAAATGCATTTGCCCTTTGGTTGCAAACATCTCCAAGTGATTGATGAACCAGTCCCAGGGAAGAAGAAATAAGTCACCAGCACCTGAAATATAGCCTCCTCTAGAAAATATTTCACCCTTTCAGGAAGCCCCATGCCACATGGACATTAGTTACAACAGGAATAAAAGAGGATCAGATTCAGTCGCAGTCATAGACACTCGAGGCTGGCTAACAAAGGAGTCATGGTTCCGTGTAACAAGATGAGAAATTTACTCACCATAAACTGTGACCTTTGTTTTCCCCTTTGGCTAAACGCCCTTAGTACCCAATCCAGGCCTCAGTGGGGGTCATAACTCTTTCCCAGCCGATGATGACCGCCAACCGTAGGAAATCAGGAAAGGTCGCAAGAACGGGTTGGCTCAGTGCATACTGCTGGCTGAGTGCAGAGCCCAGTTCAGAGCCAGCCTCTTGGGGAAGCTACCAGCCTTGTTCAGGCTAGATCATCCAACTTTGTGTCCCTATTTTGTGACCTTGTGACTGCAACGTCACCTCTCTGGGCCTTACCTTCTTCTTGTATAAAAGGTAGGGATCAGATTAGCCAAGTGCTTTCACACCTTTATTAGTGGGGTAATCCACTATTTTATAGTCTAAATACTATAAGGTGCCCAATAAGACATAAACCAAATACAAGAGGAGCTTCTTCAAGGTTAGTATAACATGATGGTAAGGAGTTTTATTATTCAAATTTCAGCCTTTCCACCTACTAGTTGTGTGACCTTGAATAAGCTACTTTTTTGCCAAGCCATGGTTTTGTCATCCATAAAATAGGTATTCTAATAATACTTTCTTCATAGAGTGATTGTAAGGATTAATGAGATAATACATGCATAGTTCTTAGGATAGAAGCGTTTGATAAGCACTTGCTACTATTATTCACCATTATCACATTGTAGCAGGGTGGGAAGCCTCAAGTTTCACACATTCTGTCCTTCCCTCATTCTTTTTTTTTTTTTTTTTAATATATGAAATTTATTGTCAAATTGGTTTCCGTACAACACCCAGTGCTCATCCCAAAAGATGCCCTCTTCAATACCCATCACCTACCTTCCCCTCATTCTTACTTCACCCTTCTGTAGCACTAAAGAAGCATCGAGAGACCTCAGGGTTCTGTGGGGTCCAGTCCGAAAACCGTTGGATAGGTGTTTCCAAGACTTTCTTTAAAAAAAATTTTTTTTGAACGTTTATTTATTTTTTGAGAGACAGAGACAGAGCATGAGCTGGGGAAGGGACAGAGAAAGAGGGGGAGTCACAGATTCTGAAGCAGGCTCCAGGCTCCGAGCTGTCAGCACAGAGCCTGACACGAGGCTCGAACTCATGAACCATGAGATCATGACCTGAGCTGAAGTCGGCCGCCTAACTGACTGAGCCACCCAGGCATCCCCCAGACTTTCTGAGATCAGTCACCTGAGCTGCTTATCAGATACCTAGGTGACCAAGATTCAGGAGGTGTGGTTCAGATCCAGGGCTCCACACTTAACAAGTATATAAGGTGCTTCTTATCTTCAGGCTCTTTGGGAAGACTCCAGAAGGGGATACCAAAGGTCCCTTCAGGTCTCATGTGCCAGGATTCCATCTCCTTTCTGCCTCAGTTAGGGCCAGAAGCCACATGCAGATAAGCCTTGTGGGCTCAAGGCTGGTGGGGAAACTGCCTGTGCTCAGCTCTAAGGTGCCTACAGCAACAGACGGTATGAGGCTCACCTTCTCCCCGGACTCCTGCACTTTAGATCCTGGCCTCTTGCTCCGAACCTGAGGCCCCTGTCTGCCCTCTCAGCCTCAGCTGACTTTCCTGGCCCTCACATGTGCCCATCCAGAACTAAGGTCTCTTCTCTGTCTCTCCTTGCCATGCCCTGTTCTGTTACTGCCAGCATCCTGGTGGGACAATTTCACGGGTGGAATCAGAGTGCGTTAGAGTAAGAAATGTAAGGAGATTCTATTTTCTGCCTAATCTGTTCTCTCCCCATGGGTCAATTTGGCTGCACTTTTATTTTGAAATAAAGGAACCTAGAAACAAATGAGCAAACACCTTATTATTGAGAACCATCTGCAGAAAATCCCACAGAGCAGCTCCAAGGTCAAAGCTTATCTGTTCTGCCTCATACACAAAACAGCCAGCAGGCAGGCAGGATAGGAAATCACAGAATCTTAAGAAATTTAGGTAAAAGCAAGCATCTTCTTTTCAACTGAATGCAAAAGTAAGAATTCTCTCTGCAACCCAAGTTTTAAAACTAAGAACATTTGTGTATTTTATAGCAACAACGATGGTGTTGAGTTGGCTGGGGTGGTCAGGAAAAATCAACAGCAGTCCTGAGACTCATGCTTGGCTCTTTTCTTCTCTTCGATCCCAGATTTTCATTTTTCAAAAAGTGCCATCTGTTCTTTTTGTAACTTTCATGTTGAAGAAAAATAATTTCTTGAAATAGTGTATTTTCTCTCCTTCTTTCCCCAGACTGAGTCCTTCTTTCTGTATAGGTGAAGTGAAGGCAGGTGGTCAGAACTGAGTTTCTATCAATACTGTGTGTGAGGAACTCCTACCATGTGAGGACAAGTCCTATGATGCCAGGCTACTGAGCAGTGTTTTGAGTAGGATACATGGTGGGGTTTGCTATAGGTTGCCTATAGACCTGTCTGTGATGATGGGAATGTTCTATATCTGCACTGCCCAATGGAGGAGCTGCTGGCCACATAAGGCTAGCGAGTTGTTGAAATGCGACCAGTGTAACGGAAGAACTGAATTTTTAAGTACATTTCATTTAAATTCATTTAAATCTAAATCTAAAGTTCAATGTGTCAATATATGACCCAGTTCAGGGGATTAGTTGTTTGTGAGGTGAGGGAGGGGGCAAGGGAGGGAAGCAGCACAACGATCCCACAGCAGCAGGCTCTGCCCCCCTCCCTCCTCTCTTGGTCTCCTCTTGGTCTATGGTCCTCCCACGTTCCACCAACAACTGCCCAAATAGCTCATGAAGCAGTTTCCTTCAACATATGGCCCCTTAGCTTTCTTTCTTTCTTTTTTTTTTTTAAATGATTGTAGCTTCAAGCTACTGTTGTCATTACGTGGGCTACCCTGATCTAACTATACTCTTCAAGATTTCTAGCATAAAAAATTACAAATTAAAAAGAAGAATTTAAAAAGCATTTCCTGTGAAGGAATGTGAGGTCAACTTTCGGCCCAGATAGAGAGGGTGCCACAATCCATTAGAAATGTCTGCCATGGCTGCGGGCATAGGGGAAATGGTGGTTCTGGATATTGGGTTTGCCAGTTAGTCCTGGGTATGGCTCTGCTTCACAGACTAGTGAGCTAATTAACTCGCACATATCCAGTATATTTTCCATTTAGGTACTGGCGGGGCTATGCACTTTGATTTATTTTATGAGAGATAGCCTCTTGTTTTCTCCCCCCCCCCCCCGCCCACCTAATGCTTGCCTACCTGTTCAACCCACCATTGTACTCCCAACCCCAACATCTTTGACGTGTTTAAAGTCTCTTGGCAAAACTCTAGTAAAATATATAAATAATTCATATAAAGTTAATCTGTTATTTAAAAAAACTAAACTAGGCCAGCCAGATTGAATTAGGCAAAGGAAACCAACCTTTCCCCCAAGTCTGGCATTCTGGGCTTAACGAAAACAAAGCAATTGGCTCTTAGTTTCCTCCAACGCTGTATTGTTATAGGGCTTTTTAAAAGTGCTCAGCCATCAATGATGTCATTTGATACTCATAACTGACATGGAAAGGGCACATCACATTTTACAGATGAAGAAATGGAGGTCCAGGGGGCACAAACGCCTTGCTGATGGTCACAGGTTACTTTTGTGCTTGGAGCATTTTGAGACCAAGGTGGGAACCAGCTTTCAGGAGCCTCTCTGATTGAGTGGTAGGAGGGCCTTCTAGGAGTCGACCTGCATTAAGAGTATTTTTATTGAGAAGAAGGAAAAGAGCTCACATCCCTCCAGGAGGAGAACATGGTGTATATGTCACATTTTAGCCCTGATGCCAAGTCCATGTTTCTGTGTCTAAGTTCTATGGATAAAGGGGCTCCAGGGAAAACCCAAGGAAGGGCCCAGAATGTTTTTGAGTGCAGGTGAGAAGTACCATCCCGCATGCAGGAAGTAGGTATTCTCGATAGCTCTGTGTGAAGCACACCAGGGCTCTGGCAGGTAAGGCTTCCCAGAGATGAAGAATGGCTCTACAGCTCTTAGCTTTGCCTCTTGGCACCAGCAGCTATTTGCTTGAGGTGAACAGCAGGGTTGGGGATCCACCATCCAGGCACAAATGCGCAAAATTCCTTCGTCTACCTTCGCTCTAAGTCTTTTGGAGGGCTCAGGACGGTGGGGGGAGTGGTGTGTAACTGCTTCCTGTTCCCATTTACCACGGGACCTGGTGGTAACCGTGACACAACAGTCTCCAGTGGATTCACAAACGGACAGCAAAGAGGGTCCAGAGGTGAACATAAGGAGTTAAGTGGGATGGCATGAACTATCATAGGCACTCCCCGAAATATGGATGACTGGGATGTGCATTTATTAGGTATTATTGGGCTATGATGTTTCATAGGACCTCTCTGTTACTGACAGACTGATGAGGCTTAGAGAAACCAGGCTATACACAGTAATAAACAGGAACATGAAATTAATTTATAAATGTGATTCTTACCAGAGGAGTCTACCTGCTGCTGCTTAGGTAGTGGGGTCAGACCTGCAGCATCATCTGAGGCAGAAAAAAGTGAGTTAAGGAAGTAAAATAGCACAGCACTTTCTAAAATGCCCACTTGCAGGAATAATCTATTTTTGAAGAGAAGAAAACGCCTGAGTGTCTTAGTAGTGGACCTAGAAAGACCCTGGAAGAGCAAGCATGCCCCAAATACATTTTTTTTTTTGGCTATCAGATTGATGAAAAGTAGGTCACAGCAATGAAAATTAGCCTGGGCTGGGCCCTGTGCCCTTCTGGTGGACAGCAAGGCCAGGAAGTCTGTCCTCATTGCTTCCAGCGAGGCTTCCAGGCCTCCAAACACAGGATACTCAACAAATACTTGTTAGCTGATTACCTAATTTTAAACACTCATGCATTTACATTTTTCAAGGAAATTTGGCAAAGGAAACCAAGTAACTATTTTTGGCTTCTCTTTAGGTTACACTTTATTCTGCACAATTTTAAGCCAATACAGTAAGAATATATAATTATATATGGGGTAGTTTTAGCAACTTTGCAGAAGATAAACTTCCTGCCACTGGTATTTATGTTCTGATGCAGAAGACATCGAAAGGAGTTATTAGTGAACGATTTACAGTTCTAGACATTTTACCCTCAATACATATTTGATTTTCTCTTTACCTATTTTCATGTCTTCTCCTTTTCCTGTGAAAATAGGAGGTTGAATGTCACAGCAGGATCTGGGGCTCTTTCTTCTGCCCCAGGGCTGCAGTGGCTCTGGAAAATTCCTTTCCTCGGGGCCTCTCATAGGTACAAAGAATTAAGGAGCAAGGAGAAATACCGTCAGAGTTAGACCACACCAAGAGTCTGGGGGTGGGGGGTGATGTCTAGGACAAGGGGGTAAGAGGAGCTCTTGACTTTCTGCCACCTGGCTCTTCACCCCCACCCCCAAAATAAATGGCGCCCCTTGAGGTGGAGGTCACTGACTGGGAGAAGGAGGAGCAGTCCCTGGAAACCATGTCCACAGGAACTTATTGCCTGGTCTGTTCCTCCTCACCCACTTTGTCTTACACCTGACTCCAAATTGAAAAACTCTCCATTTTCATTTTATCCTACATATTTTTCCTTTTATTTTATAATGTTTACAAATCCTATGTCATGGTTAGCTTCATTTACTAACAGGTTTTTAGCTTCTTACCTCATGGCTTTGGGTTTTATTTTGATCATGCATTGCTTCATTTTTTATGTTTTTGATCTCTTACTGGAGTTTAGCCATTTCTTTTATTTTAAATCTCATCTAGCTGTAGCTTCTCTTTTGAAAAAACTCTTAATATTCTTTTATTGGAATTGTAACTTTTCTTCCAACTTTCCAGATACAAAATTTCTTAAATTTTATTTTTTGAATTTAATTTAAAATTTTATTTTTAAACCTAATTTATTTCAGTTATTTTTCCTCCTTTATTTTTATTGGAATTTCAAACACAGTTGCTTATTTTTAAACTTATTTTGAAATGCCTATTCATGTTTAAAATGTCTGGTTTTAAGCTCATCTTAATCTTCTCATCTTTTATTATTGAAACCAAGTCTTCTTTGTTATTCTTATATATTATTTACTTTCCAGGATTTGTTTTTCAAATGGTCAGCAGGAAGTAAAACCCCAAGAGTGTTCATAGTGGAAGCCCCACCAGCACAGACAGATTGGAGATCCCCCACCCCCCTGCTGACCCTACAGGTTCTGCCCTATTCTCTTGGTGAGATACCAACCCAGTGAAGGGTTGTTTGACAAAGACCCTCTCCTCAATGGGCTGGATAGATCCAAGAGTTAATCCCCATCCTGACCTCAGGCAGTAAATCTCATTGTACAGATGGGGCCTCAGGAAAAATAATACTGAGAGGCTTCATTTCTGCTCTCCCATGCTCCAAGGATCTTTGGGAGCTGGTGGAGATCAGTGCATTAAAGCTTCTCCAAGTTTTCCCCAGTTTCTCTGCTCTGCCGGGAGAACAGGATACCATTATGAGGACATCAGAGTGCCCAGGGCTCCTGGATCAACACTTAGAGCCCTACTGTCTTGATGAGATGTCAACCCTACTCACTTTGCCTTCAAATCTCCTTGAATTCCCTTTGGAGGAACACCCCCAAGGACACTGTCTTCCCCAAGATGGGTCTGTTCCACTATTACATAATCCAGCACTCTGCACTACCACCTGTTTTGGGAAAGGATATCTTCTTCCACCTTTCCTGTCTGAGAGACTGGCTGTTCAAATTGCTCTTCTGTTTGGTCCACAACCACCATCCCTGGTAGTGTCCCTTGAGAAGGCTCCTTGGGCTCCATTATCAGTGAGCTTTATCCTAGTGCAGCTTACCTGTCTCGGAAACCCTACGAGCCCCCTTACTTTTATAGAAACTGTTTAAACATAAACTGTTGTAGCATGAAGGCACTTGGCCCAGCAGATGTGGTAAATCATCTTACTAAATCATCTTACTAGAAAAAGCCCAAATTCTACCCTAAAAATCTTCACCTAAAGCCCCCAGTTGGTTTTAAGTATCAAATAAGAGAATCTGTTTCTCAGGTGAGAAACAGGTAAAGAATCCAGTGTAATTGGGGCATATTTAGGCTTTAGAATTCTCTACTTAACCTGAGTACACATCATCCTGCTGAGAAATGTCCATAGAATCCACTTTGTTTTGATACATTATTCTCTGGGGAACCAAGAACTTTTTTTTTTCCCCAGTAAACATGACAGGCTTGCATTTGCCATAGTCCAATCTGCTTCTGTCTGTGGTTCTGAGGAGTGAGCACATGCTGTTCCTTTCCAGAAAAATCTCCTGCCTATACCCAAGGAGCAAGCAGATGGGTTGGAGTGGGGTGGGGATCCATGGAACTGCTGCCATAAAAAGCTCTCGACAGAAATAAAACCTTGTCTTTCCTACAGCACTTAATACTGACTTTCACATGGCAGATGCTGATTAAAATGTGTTGCATGGCATCAAACCCAGACCAAAGCCTTCCCTTGCTGTCTCTGGAATGGCTACTTGGAGACCAAGGTGAAGCATGGCATCCCCACCGGTGATGCTTTCTGGCATCCACAGGAAGCTCAAGCTTCCTCCAATCCTGAGCACTGGGGTAAAGAGAGAAGGAGGTGCAGTGAGGAACCTCAAACAGTGTGTTCTAGGCATGAAGACAAATGCTTAGCTGGCCAGCTTCCTCGGCACTGTTTTGCCATATTGCTACCTTGCCACTGGGAGCTGTGATCATGGACAGAGGGCAAAGGAGCTGTGGATGTTCCTTTGCCTGCTTTGATTCTAGCCATTTAGGGCTGCCTCATTCCTCCATCAGTGAGCCTAACCAATCAGGGGACTATGTTGGGTTTGGCAGCAAAGGTTTTTATACTGTTGAGTCTTGTCCTCTGTGCTTGTTCTTATTCTCCCAGGATACTGGACCGGACTGGGAGGAACCATGGGAGGGTTGATGGAGAGTGGCAAGGTAGGCATTAAGATAGACAATTCTCGAATTCAGAAGGTATCTTACCTTATAATGTAACATATGATATTCAGTGTTGCTGCCTGTGCTGAGATGAGCACCCTCAGACAGTATTAGTGGGATGCTCCATTGGATAACTTTTCTGAGGAACAATATGGTCACATGAAACCAACACTTTTAAATAGTTAATATCTTGGGGGCACCTGCGTGGCTCAGTCCATTGAGCAGCCAATTTCAGCTCAGGTCGTGATCTCACAGTCAGTGAGTTCAAGCCCCACATCAGGCTCGCTGCTGTCAGCACAGAGCCCGCTTTGGATCTTCAAACCCCCTTCTCTCTACCCCTCCCCCACTTACACTCCCTCTCAAAAAAAAAAAATAAATAAACATTAAAAAAAAGTTAATATCCTGGATTCAAGAACCAATTCTTAAGGGGGGAAAGATCACATTTGGAGCAAAGACTTCGGTACAAGAAAGTTTACCAGCCACATTATCTATAATACTAAAAACTAAAACGAACAGAAAAGCACAACTTGAATGACAAAAGGTAGAGATTAAATACATTCTGATACATTCAGTTGCTGGACTATTTTGCAGTCATTGTACATCAGGTTTTCACTACCTATTGATATAGACAAATGCTCCAGTAAAATCCCTATTTTGTAAAACAATTGAAATTTACCATCTTTCCTCATTTCTAAGATATTGACAACTGAAAGAGGCACTAGAGGCTTAAAAAAACTTTCATGAAAAAGTCGTAATACTACATTAAACACATACAATTGTAAAGTACATCCCAATTTAAGGAACATTAGAAAGTAAGAAATATGTGCCTTAGAATAAAAAAATATATGGTGTATCTTTGGAATTACTGATGATTTGCATTTTATTCCTTATATATTTTTCTGTATTTTCCCAATAGTTAACAGTAAATATACTTGGGTTTGGGGAACACCTGTACCTGTGTCTGATGTTTCCTGCCACTGTGGTTTCTCCCTGCCCTTGACTCCCTCCACCCAGAAAGACTGAAGGAGTCACCAGATGGGTGGGTTTAAAAGAGACATCCAGACTTGCCCAGCCCCTGCCACTCTTCCTCCAGGGAACCCACCTTCTAGCCCAGGGCACATTTGCTAGATTGCCCCAGCTCCTGGGCAGAGGACGGGAGGGCTGTCACTTAGGGAGTTCAGTTTGGTTCCAGGATTCAGCATTAGGAAACCCCCTTGTCGGCAGATACAAGCCCCATCCTCCAATATCCACTTTTTCCATGAACTTGTCCTATTTGGTTTGCCAAGTGCCTGCTTTTTGCCTTTGCAGTTCAAAACCCAGGCATGAAAGAGGGGTGCTATATTAGATCCTCTCAAAACAAACCTCCAACAAATAGGTTGAATGTTATAGTCAGAAACATAGTCGCACAAAGAAGAAGTCTAGCCAAGCACAGCCAAGCCCCCTGGGGAATGATGCTCCCCTCTAGGTGAGCTCTGCGTGGGCTGTGGGGAGGGGAGAGGGACCAGGGCATTCAGGACAGGCCTTTCTGGAGACCATAGAACAAGCGGGAACCCTAGGTCAGAGGTGCCCTCTTATCTCCTCTTTGTGCAGCAGCATCTCAGTTACAAGATGTCACTGAGAGAAGAATCTGCTTTGCCTCCCCTTGCAGCATTTCTTGGTTGCTAAGCAGATCCCTTGGGTAACTATGTGGGCATAAAACCTTTGCAGAACTGCCAGGAATCTGCTTCACCCAATTGTCAAAGTGAAAAATGAAATCATTCCTCTCACCTGTCACTACTTTCCACAAAGCTTCCATTATTGAATGGTGATGGCCCAGAATGTGATTCTCACCTACTTGCGGGAATATAAATGAGTTTTGCATATTCTACCCCCAAGAGAGTGGGAGGAGAGGAAGGGAGTGTTGGGATCTCTCAAGCTGATACTCTTGTGAGTCAGTGATCAAGGAGAAGCAGGTGGAACTCACCAGCAGTATCTTCTGCCCTTGGAAAAATGGTGCTGTAAGCAGGAGAAGACTTACCTGATTTACAGTAGGTTCTCCTTAGGCTCAGAGATGTCCGTGAACCCCTCTGATGCTCGGCCTACTGAATCAGAATCAGAAACAGAAGCTCTGGGGTGAGGCCAAGAAATTTCTGCCTTTTAAATGAACTCCTTGGGTGGTTCTTATGTGCACCATGTGCTTTGAAGTTTGAAAACCATTGATTTCTCTAGCATAGATGTGGATACAAATAAGTGCAATAAGATGTTACGGGTGTGATGAGAAATGTACGTCCAGAAAGGAGTGAGACACTATTAGAAGTATAGTCGCTTGTAACCGGGAGTGCAAGGAAATTGTTGATTTGAGCCTTGAGGGACGGGTAGACTGAGAGTAGGTAGAGAAGGAAGTGGGAAAAGACATCCTAGGCAGTAAAGAACTGCTAGCAAAGACACAGCCATCTGGAGTGGTCTGCTGGGTAACACGGGATCACTAAAACTTGAGTGTAAAGTGTTAAGAGGGGAGCCATAAATGGGGGGGGGGGGGAGGGCCCGAAGGACCTGGAGGTAAGGGAGTTTAGAATCTAACCTGTGGTCTTTGAGTTGCTACCAAGAGTTTTTAGCAAGAAGGCGGTGTGATCGGGTCTGCATTTTAGGAAAGTCACTCTGCGGGCTGGTGCAGAAGATGGTAAGGAAGCAGACAAGGTAGGAGACAGGAAGACACATGAAAGGCTGCTCTTACAGCCAAAGCTAAGAAACGTATGAGGTGGTGGGAATGAAGAGCCTTGTCTTCCTTGGCCCCAACCCACTGGACCACCAGGTATACAGCAACCCTGCTCAAATACCATAGCTATTTATTAAGAGAATCAAAATGTACACAACTATTGATTAAGTACTAAGTATGATGACGATAGTTTTCCAAATATTCAAAAACACAATTTAAAATGATCTCATGAAACAAGCAATGGCTCTTAGGCAAGTCAATCCGGTGCTTCTAAAAGGGCTCTGATGGTGCTCAGTGTCACTGACAAAAAGCCACGAGAGGAAAAGACTGACTCTTCTCAGAGCACACAATTTCTTTGATGTTGAAGGACATTATTTTTTATTACTTCAAATGCAAACATATTATGTTGTGGCAGACCAATTTGGACTCTGATGGTTCATTCTTCACAACTGTTGGCCTATCTGTAAAATGCAAGAGTTGGTTTCCATGACCTCCAAGGTCCTTTCATATTCCAATATGCGATGATTTTTTTTCCTAACTAGTTAACATCCTCATCTTTTCCCTCTAGATTTTAGAGAGAGGTCATTTTTTCTATTTCTGTAAGGTCACCTTCCTTAATTCATATTCGGGCTGCTGGCAGCCTCTCAGATTCTTTTAAGCACAAAGTGGGGCCCCTCCCCCTCCGCCCCTGCAGCTCCTGCTCAGCCAGCAGTTTCCTCTGCTCTCCCTCCACCATGTTCCCTCCAGTTTGTCACCTTCCTCATCCCAAATTGAAAAAAGGAAAAGTGGAGGAGGCAACAAAGACAGAGTAGCCCTTTCTTCTGAGAAAGGAGACTTCCATCCTCCATTTGACTTTTCCCTCAATTACTGCTGGTTTGACATTTTTTTTCCACCTCATTGTGAGAAGTCCCTCCTGAGCTCTCTTCTCATTTGGAGTTTGAATTATTTTGCATTCAATGACTTTTCAGCTTATGATTTAACATTTAACAACTTTGCCTGTCAGCCCCTCTTCCTTTTTCTCCAAAATGCTGTAAGAGAGCCGAAAGGAGTTTCCCCTACTTAAAGTCATATCATCACTTAGAGTGGAATTTGCTGAAATTTGAACAAAAATCTGACTGGTTTCAAGCAAGAGAAGCAGAGATGTAAGCCTGATGTTGCTGAGTTTATAATCTGCATTTCCCCAAACTTTTGACGTAATCACACACACACACACACACACAGCACTCTTAAAAACTGTATTTTTAGGGGTTGGGTTGGAAATGGAAATTTTTATTATGAATAGAACACTGGTTTAAGACAGAAAACAAAGACAAGACATAACCTCCAGTTTTCATAGGGCTTTTCAGCCTATTAAATGATAATCTGATTATCATTTAATCAGAATGATACCACAGAATGATCTCTCAAAGACAGGTAAGGGGGCAAGATTCTGAAAAAGGATCAGTGTAAAAAAGTACTCAGTTATACATATAGGGAGAAAGAATTTAAGTAATACTTATAAATTAATAATATCTGAGTTTTCCATTATATTCCAGGAAGTGTACAACATCATTACTCATAAGAAAATGCAAATTAAAACCACAATGAGATACCCCAGTACAGCCTCTAGAATAGCCGAGATGGAATGGAACATAGGAATGATGTACGTTTATTAAAGAAATTAACCTGGCTCAATTTTTGGGCACAAAACTAAAATGAATGGTTTTGTATATTTAGGAAGGATGTTGGAAACTAAAGTGTGTGTGCAATAATGGTAACAACAGTAGCAGCAATAGTGATAATGACAGGAGGGTGAAGGAAAGCTACTCTTATTGCACTTACTCATGTGCCGTGTGTGTGTGTGTGTGTGTGTGTGTGTGACAAAGAAAGCACGTTAGAAATGGAAGCAATGAGGTGGGGGGGGGGGGGGCCCGACTTTAGCTCAGGTCATGATCTCATGCTTGTGGGTTCAAGCCCCGCATTGGCTTTGAGCTGACAGCTCAGTGCCTAGAGCCTGCTTTGAATTCTACACCTCCCTCTCTCTCTGCCCCTCCCCTGTTGGTGCTCTCTCTCTGTCTCTCAAAAAAATAAAAACATAAATTAAAAAATTTAAAAACATTAAAAAAAGTTAAAAAAAAGAAATGGAAGCAATGGGATAAAATTTCACTACAATAATTGTTATTGAGTTTTTGGATAGAGACAAATCAGAAATATCAAGACTTCTCAGTTTAGAGAGACAAAAGCTATATGGGGATTTGATTAAAGTTTGTACAACTCTAAAAGATTTCGGTTGTCTTCATATTAAAAAAATAATTAGAGAACTACCTTTAAAACATTATAAAGTAACTAAGTAAGATAGAAATACATATAAAGTAAAAGTAATTATGATAGTGTGATATTGGCATAAAGGCAGATGCAGATCAATGGAACAGAACAGAGAATTCACACATATATGATCCACTGATTAACAAAGGTGCCAAGGCATCTCAATGAGGAAAGGTTAATTGTTTTAACAAATGGAGCCAAAACAACTGGTTAGTCTATGTAAAAACCAAAAAAAAAAAAAAAAAAAAAAGAATCTTGATCCTTACCTTACACCATAAACATAAATTAACTCAGAATGAGTCATAGACTTAAATATAAGAACGAAAACTATACGATTTCTAAAAGAAAACATAAAAAAATCTTAGTAACTTTGGGTAATTAAATGAAACACAAATAGGAACTATTTAAAAAACCAACAAACTGGACTGCATCAAAATAAAATGTTTCCTTTTCAAAAGATATTGTTATAAAAGTGAAAAGGGCAAGCCACAGATTGAGAAAACAATATTTGAAAAAACATATGTTGGTCAAAAGACTTGTATTTGGAATATATTTTTAAAACCTGTTACAACTCAATGATGAAAAGTCAAACAAATCAATTTAAAAATAAATACCTCATCAAAAAATTGCATACATATATTTTATATACATTGTATATGTTTTTATATATACACACAAATAGCAAATAGCACTTGAAAAAAATAATCAACATCATTAACCATCAAGGAAATGCAAATTAAAACCACAATAAGATACCTCTACATATCTATTAAAATGGCTAAAATGAAAAAGACTGGCAAAACTAGATATGGGCTAGAAAGCAGAAAAATTGGGACTTGTATACACCATTAAGATTCCTTAAGGAATCTTAAATAGTTCCAACACTTCAGAAATTTTGTCAATTCCTTGAAAACTTTACACGTACATCACATGATCAAGGCATTTCACTGCTAGGTATTTGCCCAAGGGAAATGAAAGCATCTGCATGCACATGAGTTTTCACGTGAATATTCATAGCAGCAGTGCTTGTAATAGCCCCAAACTAGAAACAACTTAAATTCCCATTAACAAATAAGTAAACTAATGGAGTATATCTATACAGTGAAATCCTACTCAATAAGAAACAGGAATGAACTGGGATACCTGGGTGGCTCAATCAGTTGAGGGTCTGACTTTGGCTCAGGTCATGATCTTATGGTTCATGGGTTTGAGCTCCGCATCGGGCTCTGTGCTGACATCTCAGAGCCTGGAGCCTGCTTCAAGTTCTCTGTCTCTCTCTCTCTCTCTCTCTGTCCCTCACCCACTCATACTCTCTGTCTCTCTCTCAAAAATGAATAAACATTAAAAATAATAATAATAAAAAAAAGAAACAGGAATGAACCGTTGATACATACAACAACATGAAGAATCTCAAAAAACTTCAGCTAAGTGAAAGAAGCTAGACCCCTCCCCTGCCAAAGAAACAGTATATATTATATAATCCTATTTATACAACATTCTAGAAAATGTAAACCAACCTATAGTGATAGAAGGCAGATTAGTGATTGCTGAGGAATAGGGTCATGTAGGGAGTAGAGCACACTCTAAGACTTTGTAGTCTCTAGATTACAAAGGGGCACAAGGAAACTTTTAGGGTAATGGATATGTTCACTATATTAAGTGTGGTGATGGTTTTATGAATGTGAATATATGTCAAAACTCATCACACTGTACGTTTTGAGTATGTGCAGTTTATTTTATGTCAATTATACTGCAAAAAAAAAAGTAATGGGAAACTTTAGAAGCTTCTACTAGATGGTCCTTTGGACAAAAGAAAGGATTACTGTATTTTACATAGTTGTTAGTAAACTAAGAGAATGCTTTACATCCAGGCAAAAACTATAAATTCTTCAGGGATGTAAATCCGTGCAGTCTTTATTACTGAGAGGAGTTTAGGATTGTCACTTCTTCCATCCCAACCCCTCATCCCTGCTAATGCCTAAAGGAAGATACCCTCTGTGACAGCGGCTGCTGCTAAAGGCAGACTATTGAGTGAGACAAAGATCTGCACATAACAGGCATTTATTGTGGTTTTCTGGATTTTTTAGTTCATCAGGACAGATGATATCTCTTGAATAAGGTCCATAGGCTAAAGACTTATTCTATGAATTATAACATAGGGATGTTACAAATCAAAAAATCTGCCACACTTGTCATATTGAATTGCTGCTGATCTCCCAGCAATCTGCTGTGTATTCTCAAAAGGCCATTTCCCTAAATCTTATTCTAGACATGAGGATCAATGGTGTGAATGTAATCACTCCTGTTTGTGGGGTCAGCATTTTCCAGGTCTACTCTAAGACTAAGTTAAGACAGAGACAACATAAGAGCAGAGCACTTGGAGGAGGTGAGGAAACCCAGTTTCCAGCCTCTTGACCTACTGAATCAGAAATTCTGGGCTTAAAGAAGCCCTCCAGGTAATTCTGATATATTCAAGTGTGAGAATCACTGACGTCCAGAATCTTTAGCCTGGAGAAGTGTCTCTTTCCTCAGCTCTTAGTGCTGTGTAAGTATTAAAATAAAATTAAGTACTTTCCGCAAGAGACCCCAGAAACCATCTGTCCACACAATCAGCCAATGACTCATTGTACAAGTTCTATCTACTCAGCCTTGCTCACATTTCTAAGCACCTGCTGGAAACCTTCTCCACGGATGTCTCCCTGGGATCCCAGACTCAGGATTTTTCCTCCCCCAGCTGTTACCAGCTTCTGAATAGGTAAGTGGCATTACCATTCACCAGTCCGGGAACGTTGGTACTCTCTTCAAATCCTCCCATGTCTTTACTCTTCACATAAAATCACCAGATCCTATTGATTCTAAATCTTCATTGTCTCTGCTTTCCCACATGTAAGGGCTTTCTAGGTGTATTGGGTTTTGCTAACCACTTTACATACGTTACTTTACTTAGTTCCCACAGCAAACCATGGAAGGCAATACTATTATCATCTCTGTCTTTGAAACGCCCAGAGTCTAAGAGACCCCCAAAAACGAACCACCAGAGTCCAGAGTCAAAGCTAAGCAGCAAGGGTCATTTATTGCAGGTTCGAACCTGGACCTCTGCGCCCTCGTTGCCGGTGACGCCAAGAGGTCCTGAGAGAGGTTTTCACACCCCTTTTATAGACAGGTACAAACAAGTCATGGGGAAATCAGGAATACACAGATGTGCCAAGCAATAATGATTGATCAGGAATACACGGATGTGCCAAGTAACAATGGTTGATCAGAAATACACGGATGTGCCAGGCAACTATGATTGATCAGGAATACACGGATGTGCCAAGTAACAATGGTTGATCAGAAATACACGGATGTGCCAGGCAACTATGATTGATCAGGAATACACGGATGTGCCAAGTAACAATGGTTGATCAGAAATACACGGATGTGCCAGGCAACTATGATTGATCAGGAATACACGGATGTGCCAAGTAACAATGGTTGATCAGAAATACACGGATGTGCCAGGCAACTATGATTGATCAGGAATACACGGATGTGCCAAGTAACAATGGTTGATCAGAAATACACGGATGTGCCAGGCAACTATGATTGATCAGGAATACACGGATGTGCCAAGTAACAATGGTTGATCAGAAATACACGGATGTGCCAGGCAACTATGATTGATCAGGAATACACGGATGTGCCAAGTAACAATGGTTGATCAGAAATACACGGATGTGCCAAGTAACAATGGTTGATCAAGAATATACGGTTGTGCCAGGCAACTATGATTGATCAGGAATACATGGGCGCACCAAACAATTGTACAGAAGCGGAACAAGCTGGTTAAGCTTGGTTAGGTTTCAGTTTCCCGTAACTTAAGCTTTTAAGTTTTAATTTTCTCAGGCCTCTCATCTTACATGGAACAAACCAAGGTTTAGAGAGGTAGAGGAACTTCCCTGGAATCATGTGGCTATGATATTTCAAAGGCAGATCTTGAACTTAAATCTGTCTGGAACTGAAGTCAAATTCATCATTATTCTCCTAGTGATGGTTTCTAACTAGTACCCAGCCTTCATTTCATCCTTTATAAATGTCTTCGGGGCTCTTGGCAGGAAGAGTGTGCATCCCAACACTCTGAAGTCTTCAATGAAACTTCACTGCCTAAAGAATGATTCTAAACCCTTGGTGCCTAAGGCCCACCACACTCAAGCTCCTCTCTCTCCCCCCATCTTGCCTCCTACTCTATGCCCCCAACCTACAACACACACTACGCTTTGAATCTGTTATTTCTCAGCTCTTCACCCAAACTGAATGACCTTCACCAATCATCTGGAGGTTGGTACTTACCACTCAGGTTTTCCCACTGTTTTAAAAGATGGTAAATAAAAACCACATCAGTACCTGTCAGTTAAGGTAAATTTACAATGAAATTGAGGAATACCTCCCTTGGTGACCAAGTGTGGAATATTGTAGCATTTTTCACAAATATTCCATGCTGCTCCCGGGGGGTGGGGGGTGGGGTGGGGGGGATTATCCTTTCCTTACCCCTTAGAGAAAACTTAGCCATATGATTGACTTTGGCCAATGGAACTGGGCAGAAGAGCCTTGGATCACTTCCCAGCAGAAGTTTTAAGGGCTAATGGCTGGTTCACTGAGCTCCTCCCTGCCAGGAGATAAATAGCAATGTTTCAGTTAGGGCCCTCTGCTCCATCAGCATGGGTCCCAGAGTAAAGGTAAGATGGGATAGAGCCACATCCAACCCATAATGGACATATAGCAAAAATAAGAAATAAACTTTGAAGCCTCAGAGCTTTTCAGGGTTTTGTTGTTGAAACACAATCCTGACTAAATAAATAGGGACTTTTTTTTTCAATCTACTTTGAATGGACTAATCAGCCTAAGTCTGCATCCCTGACATCAAAAGCAGTAGAACTGGGCCGATGGGGTGGGTGTGTTCCGTGTAATGAGAAGAGGCTTTATCTGACTGAGCCTTGGCCCCTCCCTGGGGCAAGTTACTAGATGGGACTTCAGTCCAGGCAGGCCACAACCTAGACAGGTAATCACTATCCCAACCACCAGTACCACAACTGGGAGATGAGCACCATCTATGAAAATGTCCTACCAGAGGTGGAGACACAAGAAGGGAGTGCTCTGTCTGTGTTTCTTACTTCCAACAGGATTCTGTTTGAGAAGACTTGATGTCAAGCACTCAATGCAATTGGCTCAGCTGACTCAGGCAGCTGGGAGGAAGTTAGTATGTGCTGCTTCTTCGACCTGAGCCAGCACACCCCAGAATGCTGAGCAAGACTAAAGCCAGAGGATTGAGAGGAACCTCCCCCGTCATCCCCCACCCTCCCATCCCCCCCCCCCCACCACACACACACACACACCTGTCTTGGTTGATGAGGCTCTAAGCACGGAAAAGACTGAAAGACTCCTGACTTCTGGGGCAGCTTAGTTGCTGGCTTCCTCAGGGTCGCTTGCATGTTCTTTTCACCTCTGATCCAGTGATCTCCTCTGCACTTTCTGTAATAACTTCCCCAGGATTGCCTGCAAAAACACTGAACTTTTTCCTGAAGGTCAGCTCTAATGACGCTTCCTCCACAAGGCCTTTCTTCATCCAACTGTCAGCTTTCTCTTCATTCTGCAAAGTAGAGGGCACTGTGCCAGATTGATTGAATCCCACATCCTATTGTCCACAGCAATACCCTTGAGTATCACAGCATTTATCATAATGGAGCAAGAACATCCCACACATTCTCTCTTAGTTTTTAAACCTAGCATTGATTGACCAAAGCCAATTTAACCTAGCATTTCAAATGAAGCATGACATTAGCTTTAAGCTGAGTTGCTAAGGGATGACCTCATTATAATCTCAAAATCCAAAACCTCATATTAACCAGCTTGACTCATTGTAAATTTTGTTCCCTTAAGAGAGAGAATCATCACTAAGACTCAGGCATGTACTCAGTATTTAGGGAGTGAACAATAAGAAGAATTACATGACAATCACTTTGTAAAAGTATAGTGTCTTCCAATCCTAAAAAAAAAAAAAAAAAAGTTCAGGTCCCACGATGATGTGAATATACTTGGCAAGGATATGAAGCAGCTGAAACTCTTATGAGTGCTGGTTAGAGTGGAAATTGGAACTTTTTTACTTTGGAAGTAACTTTATACTTTGGACTTCAGCACTATCTACTGAAGCTGAACATACATATGTCATGGCCTAGCAGTTCTTTTCCTAGCTATCTTCACTACAAAGTGTGTACATATTCACTAGAAGATATGTACAAGGATACTCACAGCAGTATTATTTTCAACAGCCCCAAATTGGAAACAACTCAAATGTCCACCAGTAGCAAAATGAATAAGCAAATTATGGTATATTTATAAATTATACTACTATACAATGAAGAGAATGAATAAATAATGCCACATACAACAGCATGAATAAATCTCACAAATATAATGTTGAACGGAAGAAGCTGGAAACAAAGAAAAAAACTACTGTGTGACTCCATTCATACAAAGTTCAGAACCAGGAAAAACTAATCTGTGGTTAACTTCAGATTCAGGTTACTTAAGGAAGTGAGAGTAACTGGGAGTCACTTACCATAATGCTTTTTTTCTTGGTATACATATATTACATGTCCACACTTATATTGGCTTTGAAAAAAATTCATTATGCTATAAACTTGTGATGCACTTTTCTGAACGTGTGTCATACTTCAAAATACAGCTAAAATTTTAATGGTTTCCAAGGATAGGGGTTTATTTTACTCCAAAAAGATTAGAGGTAAGAAGTAGTGAACCAGAATGGTTTCTCACCAATGGCGTTGAGAAAGAATCCAAGCTTCTGTCATTATGCTCCTTCATGCTCAGCATGTGAATTTTATCCTCAAGGTTGCAAGTTGCCTGTGACACTTCTAGGCATTGTATCTGCATTAGGGGAAGGCAGAAGGCAGAAGGCCAGAAGCCAAAGAACATACCAACCAAGTCTAAGTCTGCAGAATTGTGGATACTTTTTTTTTTTTAACTCATTTCTGCAGTTTTCAGAAGTTCCACAATCATATGGATTAATGTTATTTTTAAAAGAAAGCTTGGCTTATTGGATGAGAATAAAGTAAAATCATGTTCTGATTTTGACTTCAAGTCCTCTAAAGGTAATTCACAGGGTTTCCCATTGGGCAGAATGATTGTAGAATCCCTTCTATGTCCATAGGGGCAGAAAAGTAGCCTTGCACTTACTCTTGGGAGGGTGCAGAACAATGTATTGCTCCTTGATAGATATTATACGGTGCATACAAAGACCTTGTGTGGGGGCCCCTAAGTGCTATTCTTTGGGAGCAGAGGTGTTTCTGACCTGAAATGACTTGGGGAAAATGGCAGCGTCCCACACAGCCAGGGATTGGTGTGTAGGAGTCTGCCGCTGCTGTTCAACACTCGGATGCATATTTTATCCATTTTCTGGAGCTCTGCAGGGTAGAACTTAGCTCAGAATAATTAAGGAGAAATGCAAATCAAGAAATAAGCTTGGTTATAGTTTAATTCACTGAAAGAAGACAAAAGTAAAAAGGAGGATAAATTATTTTCAGCAGAGTTGATTTCCTGAAAGATACGATTGATCACCATTTTTTTTCCTAAGAAAACCACCTTTGAAATAGCTTGTGCTTTGGATGAGTCTAGCTTATTCATCCACTCTGAATGATAATCCCTGACCCGGAGGCTTCAATCCTTCACTCACCTTCAGTCATTACTTCCTGAGACAACTTGCTTTACCAACAAACTCCATGGGAGCTTCTGCTTGAAGGATGCAAACTTTTCTCCCTCTGCCTTAAGGTCCAAAAACCATTTGGAGATAGTCCTCCAATTTTCCAGTGAGGAGAAGTGGGAAGTTGATGCATGGTGGTTCTGAATCATGAGAAGGGAAATTGTGTTAAGGAACCAAAAACTTATATGATTTTCAGACTTTATTTTCAAAAATATTTATTTACTGCCCACTTTGTATGAATGTAGGCTAAAACCTGGGGTATTCAGAGAAAATCTGTCCCACTATAAAAGCCCTCCACAGCACACCTCTCCTTCCCTCCCACATAACTATATTGATCTTTGAACCCCTCTAAGGCATCAGGCTATTTCTCACCTCCTCATCTTTACTCTACATCAGGAATACTCTTCTTTTTCCTCCTCCTGCCCCAGAGCCCACACCCCTCAATTTGGCCAACTTTTACTCAATCACCAGGTCTTAGTTTCCACATTTCTTCTAAGAAAGCCCACCTAAGGCCTCCCAAGTTCCTCTGCCTAAAATTTCATTTAGAACTTCCTTCTACTGAGTAAACTTAAAAGGGAACAAGGAGACAAAAACAGTACATCATTTATGACTCTGTCTCAGGAGGCTTGCTTATTCAACACACTAGTGACATAAGGCTAACATTTCTTATTATTTGGTCACAGCAAACAGATAGATATGTCCTCTCCCTAGTCTGTGATCCGATGATTCTTCTGGCCTATATGCTGATTACCAATATCTATGTTCCTGTCTTGGTCTCCTTGAAAGGAGGGATTACGTCTTACTCATCTTGGTTCCCAGCAGGAATCAGCATGGTGTCCTGACACGGAAGATGTTAAAAAATACATCTAAACTGAATACTGTTAAATGTAATTACACTGAATTGACTCTAAATTAAACTAGGTACCATGAAGGAGTTTCTATTCAATCTTCCCAGCTGGGTTTTTAAAAGGTGATAAGAGTCCATAGTAAATATGGAAATAATGCATACTTTCTCATGACAGATCCATGGAAAACTCTAGGCCAAATAGTGAAGTTGTGCCTTTAAAACCAAAGCATTTTTATAGAAACAAAAACTTGGAAGTCGATGAATATCTATCAATAACAAACTAGCTTAAGATTCATTTTTCCAGGGGCACCTGGGTGGCATAGTCAGTTAAACGTCCAACTTCTGATTTGGGCTCAGGTCGTGATCTCGTGGTCATGAAATGGAGCCCCAGGTCAGGCTCTGCGCTGAACTGTCTTTCTCTTTCACTCTTGTTCTGCCCCTTTCTTGCTCACTTGCTCTCTCTCTAAAAATAAAAAAATAAAAAGATTTCTCTTTCCAGTGGACTATAATTGGACATTAAAATACTGATGTGAATCTGTTGATGTCAGAAGATAGAGCTTTAAGTGACAAAAGCAGGTTATGTAACAGTAATTTTAGTCGCATTTAAAAAATGTGTGTGGGGGGCACTTGGGTGGCTCAGTCCGATAAGCATCTGACTTTGGCTCAGGTCATGACCTCTAGGTTCATGAGTTTGAGCCTCACGTCAGGGTCTGTGCTGACAGCTCAGAGCCTGGAGCCTGCTTCAGATTCTGTGTCTCCCTCTCTCTCTCTGCCCCTCCCTGCTTGCATTCTGTCTCTCTTCCTGTCTCAAAAATAAATAAAATGTTAAAAATTAAAAAAAAAAATGTGTGTGTGTGTGTGTGTGTGTGTGTGTGCGTGCGTCCAAAGAAAAAGAGAAAAGCCTACGAGGATGCATACCAAATGTTAAATTGCTTCTGAGTGGTGACATTAAGGATAATTTATCTTTTGTTCTAAATACTTTTCCTGAGTGTTTGCAACGAGTAAAAACAGGAAAATATTAAACTTGCATTGGAGACACAGTGGTCATGGATAGCATAACTACATGCCAAGTTGTGTGTGAGGCCCATGTGCTATTCTGAGGGCCACACTTAGTTCTTTCACTGTAAGAGTCCCTGCGGTACAGCTCAATTGGTAACAGCTGAAGTTTTTGCTATCATTATAGGTCAGGCATTCTAAGGACTTTACATACGTTCTTTCATTTACATGTCACAACAACCCTTCCCTGCTTTATTTTTCTGTATAGCACTGATCACTTTCTGAAACTAAACAGTGTACTTACTTATCTCTTGTACTGTGTGTCATTCCTCTCATTTGAATGCAAATTTCCAGAGGGCAGCAATGTTTGATCACTGCTGGCTCCCTGGTACCTAGAGCAGTGCTTGGTACTTAATTAGTCCTCAAATGAGTGTATGAGCAACCTTATGACATAATAACTGGTGCTATCCCTGTCTTACTATGAGGACTCTGTAAGAGGTGGAACAGTTTGCCCAACTTGCTATGAAGGTACAGAGCTCCATCTCCATGATTCCCGGATGTGTGTTCTCAACCACTCTTTCTCATCAGTGACAACAAATCCTTGAATGAATGTCCTCCTCCCACATGCAGTCAACCCATGAGAGAGATAGTGAGATGCCACAGAAGAATTTGCAAGTGTGGTTTCCTTGTGTTAAATTAGTAAGATCTTTATGTAATAGATAATGTTCTATCATCTGCAACAGTCATCGTAACAGGCATGATATTCTTCAGATCAAAAGGAGGAGGAACAGGGCTTAAAAATCGAATCAATTATTTACCAAAGAAAAAATCTATAGCCTGGGAAATGGTCTTAAGGCAGCATTTTTTCTTAATGGTAATGTAAGCAACTGGACTGAATAACCCTCGAAGGACAGGATTTAGGGAAGCCCAGTGCTAATGCAGAGAGAAAGTACTTAGAGCAGTAAACCCAAATGTTTGGGCCCATGGCTTGTCATGGCAGTTTAATAATGCTGGTCATTAAGATCATTCACATGATTTGCCTTGATCACCAAACAATCTTTTGAGTGTCATAGGGCTTCCCCGGGTGAAAATATGTTAATTCGCCTCAGGGGCCTAGAGAGAGAATCCTGTGACCAGCAGAGATGTGGTCATCAGTCCCTTTGATAATTTGATTTCTCACTATAAATTAAGCAAATGGTGTTCTCAATTACTTAATAAGTCTTTTGTGGGCTCGATTAATGTGGGTGAGTCCCTCTGAACCTAACAACCCTTGGGAGCTCTGACAAGTCTAGTTGCTAGATCTTCAATGGGAAAGCAAGCTCTGAATTGTAATGACACTTCTGACCACACACACACCCCTGCTAAGACACACACATGCGCACACACACACACACACACATATACACACAATCACACATATGAAATATTTACAACATGCAGATGCACACACAAACACACTCACATACACACCTATGAGGGCCTGTTTGGCAGGCAACCTCCCTAGATGACATCATTACTTCACCTTCTGTGTAACTGAAAAATCATGCCGTTGAAAAGATATGAAACATTTCCTTCAAATGTGCTTATATTTCTCCATCTTTGATGGTTGCCAACCTGTCATTAAGGGTGAGCAGACTCTGTTCAGCACAATGTCAGCCCAGCTATGATAGCAGTTCCGCCCCACCCTCCACAGTTCTGGGCTAGATGGTCCTAATGGCAACCAGTCAGCAGGGGCTGCTCCCCTGAAATAGAAAGTGAGTAGGGCCATAGGATTCCTGGGCAGAGCTGGGGAGGAGACAAAAAACAAAAACCACCTTTTCTTCTACCTACACCAAGCACTTTCTCTGCGGGAGCTGAGAGTTGGCAAAGGCCAGCTCAGGGGGCCTTCATGAAATCTTCCATTTAATGTTAAAAAACATAATACCCAAGCACATGAAAAGCCAATTCTTTGAGATTGCCATTGTGTCTACTCTCCATACCTGTTACTTCTTGTAAACTCACCTAGAATAAAACAAAAAGTCCTTATTTGGTTGTTAAGGTCACTATGGACTTGTCCCCAGCTCCTCTCTGACTGTATTCATAGCATTCTCTCTCCCTTGCTGTTCCACTCCGGCCTTCATGGCCTCAATGGTCTTCCAACACCCCCATACTCCTGCCTCAGGACTTCTACACTTGCTGTTCCTCTGTGTGGAAGACTCTTCTCCCGAGGACATCCATGTGGCTCACCCCATCATTTCCTTCAGGTCTTTACTAAAATATCATCCTATCAGAGATATTTCCATCATACCTAAAATACATAGCAGCCTCTACCTCTTATTACTTTTTATTCTCTTACTCTCATTTTTTCCTGGTTCTTATTCCCCATTGACAGGCTATATATCTATTTACTGTCTGTCTTCCTCCACTAGAATATAAGCTCCTTGAAAGCAGGGATTTTGTCTGATCTGATAACTATCATTTCCTTAGGGCCTAGAAGAGTGTCCAGCCCATTGTAAGTACTCAATAAACATGTGTTGAATGAATTAATGAATGAATTATGCTTCTCCTTCCCCATTTTCCTTTGTCCTAATCACCCACTGCCTCTGAAGTTATCAAATCCTCAAATAATATGTTGACTCTAGAAGGGTGTCATTCTTCCTGAAGTGCCTAACATGCAGTAAAGTCTTCCACAGTGCCAGGAAGTCCACCACAAAGTCTGGGAGCTCCAGTTAGGTTGAGAAAGAACTTTCAAACATTACCTAGTTCTACACAAATCTACTAAAGGGAAGACACTAAGGGAATTCTAAAACCATTCTGAGGGGTAATGGCCAAATTCACTCTGGGGAAATGAGTGTTCTTTGGTTTAGAGAATTGATTTAGTGGCCTTTTTAGTTCTGCAAAGAGAGGCCTAGAATCTGGGCAGAATGGAAGAGGCTGAGGTAGGAGGGAAAAATTTTCTCTCATTCTATTATACAAAATGTCTATATTGGTAAGAGAGGCTTTTGTATTTTGACATTTTCAGCTTCCTTGCAAGCTGATAGTAAAAAAAAAAAAAAAAAAAAAAAATAGTTTGAGCAGAATCTAGAAACTTAAAGAATAAAGTAGCATGGAGAGGTTAGTCTGTTCAGTGTGGCTGGAAGACCGAGCTGGAGAAGAGATCAAAAGGGGCTCCTAGCACTGTTAGATGCCTCACATTCAGCTTTACTTTGTTTCATGATCTATGAAGAAATTTCCCTCACTAAACCCAACTCTTGAGCAAAAGCTGTGTTAATCACTACCAGTTTTAGCCTTGTGTTAGCACTGCCTTAAGGAATCAACGGAGCACTGTGTCAATGTTTCAGGATGACCAAATAGGACGAAGGAAGGATGAAGACGTAGTGGTGAGGTAGCTAGAGGTCACGGAGAAGAACGCAGAAGCAGGAGGTCAGCAATGTCAACCAGGAGAATGTAATCATCTATAGAAGTTCTTGGAAATCTGGGATAGGAAACAATTTCTTTAAGTCCTTATGATATCAGTATTGGATAGTAAAGTAAAAGGTACTCTGAAAGAATGGAGGATTTAAGGACTTTTGGGTCATCCTGCATCACAGAATTCAGACTTGAAACTCAATGGTTATCTACTTTTCCAACTTTACTTACTCATGGAAATCTTTTCATCAAATGAATTATTATATGAAACCCAATGTGTAAAACAGATTAATACTGAGCTGCCGTGATGAAATAGGACAGGGGTCAGAATTTATGCCCACTCGGTTTTCCTGTTGAATCCCACAGTGGCCATCAGGCAAGTCTGTGGAATCCCAGCACTTCAGGAACACAGTTTCAAAACCACGAATCTAGAACCCAAATCTTTAATATTTCTGGCAATTGATCATTCATCCTAACTCTGAGTGCTCATTACTGCTAAGCAGCATGTCCCTGGGCCAATCATCACTGATGGGCGTTCTTCCATCTTTTGAACCAAATTCGTCAACTTGGGACTCCCCACCAGTCCTAGTATAAAAATCAAAGTAAGCTTTATTCCTCTTAGAGATAACTCTTCAAACCTTTAAAGATATCTTACCTCCTTCCCTAATCATCTTTGCTCCAAGTTAGACATTCTTAATCCCCCATCTATTCTGAAACTGTAGTTCATATACTGTTTTGGGATTTGAAATTATTGATATCACTTGCAAAAAACAAACTCAGCATAGAAAAGGAGTGCATTTACAACCAAAACAGAAGCACCAAGAGGGACACAATCACAAACACTTTGAGGATACTAAGGAAAAAGGAAAGGTGTTGATCTCCTCTTCAGAAAGCAGCCCAGAAAGCGTGTTCCCTCCTGCACTTTATAAAGGGGACTGGAACTCAGCACCCGTGGCATTCAACTCAGGGATGTGCCTGGGATCACTCTGGCAATCACCATATCAGGGACAGCACCCGTGTCATTCAACTCAGGGATGTGCCTGGGATCACTCTGGCAATCACCATATCAGGGACATGAGCGGATGGACTCAGTTCTTACTATTATTACTCTTCACACACTCCCCAGCAGTTGAGCTCAGGGACACAGGACAGTAAGTGCCCAGCATAGGCTTATTTTTGCTAGTCTTAATTGATCACATGCATATCCACAAAGCTACTGACCCTTGGACATGGTCATGAGATCTATTAACTAAAAATAAATGGAGTGCCTGGGTGGCTCAGTCGGTTAAGCATTCGGCTCAGGTCATGACCTCACAATTCGTGACTTCAATCCCACGTCAGGCTCTGTGCTGACAGCTTAGAGCCTGGAGCCTGCTTCAGATTCTATGTCTCCCTCTCCCTCTGCCCCTCCCCAGCTTGTGCTCTCTCTCTCAAAAATAAACAAACATTAAAAAAAAATAAGTGAGATTCTGGAACCATGATTCAACAACCACCAGTTGTTTTGCTGCAGAATGATAGTATCATTTAGTAACAATCAACAGATTGATGATTTGCATTGGTTTTGGTGGAGGCTGAAGGAGGCAGGGGAGTAAGGCTCAACAGTTAGGGCTAGTTGTATATCTGGAAAGTGCCTATGTGACCAGTTCACTGGCCCAACACCACCAGAAACAAAACTTGGGCTTCCTGGTATCACAATGCCTCACATGCACACTGGTGGTGGTTTGAGGCCTGGAGACTTTGGACAGAATGCGTAACCCAACGGTGGGAGCACAAACAAGGTTGCACTTGAGATACCAGAACCCCTTGATGGCCTAACATTCCTCTGTGCAGCTGTACTATATCTTTGCCTGTGACGAAGCTCTTCGTTGAATATGAACTGAGTCCTGCGAGTCCTTTCAGCAGTTGAACACTTGAGATCATTGGTGGGTAATTAACACAGTAAAGATAAGAAGTGACTTCCAACACAGGCCACTCTGGAGCCTGAAGGATGCTTCTGACAGGAGAGTGTTAGTGTTTGGTGCTTAAGGCACACAATTTTGTAAGTGGGTATGATGAAGTAAGATACTTCAGTTCTGTTGCACATTATGGAAGCATCTCCAGAAAAAAACAGCAGGAATGCATTTTGATTTACTTCAGTAGAAAAATCCTTCCATCTTTGACCAAGAACGTACCTGTCCAGGGTTGTGCAGGTGTGTATGCAAACAAAGAAGAACCACAGTGTTAACCCTCATTTCTTCTTCTTTTTCCCAAAACTCCTTTATTTTGGCCCTATACCTGAGAGGAAGCATTGTGGTTTCATGTATTAAAGTCTTTTCTTCACAAATAAGATGTTACCGACTCTTTGGAATCCTAATTAAGGTCATCGGTACTGAAGAAGGAATCAAAGGTAAACCCAAGACAGCATCAACAACAAAACTGACATTTGGGAAGGAAGTCAGTTCAGGAGGGAAGAAAATATTTATGTATGAATGTCTGCCTGCATATGTACAGGTGTATGGGGAGAGTGTGTATGTATATACACACACATGTAATTTTCACAAATCACATATATATGGAAAACATGATCTCTGATACAAAATGAAACATCTTTTTATCCTCCTGGCTCAGGATTTGAGCTGTATCTAAATCCACACTCTGCCACCTGCCGGCTGTGAGTGTGAACTAGTTATTTAACTGCTCTGAGACTGGTTTCCTCATCTATGAAATGGCAGTGAATTTTACTGTGCAAGGTCCTGATGAAGATTAAAAGAGATGAGGTATGAGCTCTACATGTTATTAAACTAATAAGTACCATTGACAGATTTGCAGAGGAGCGATTTTGACAAAATTTGCTGACTTCCTTTCTTTGCTCTGAGGGTTTGTGTTATGTGAGTGGGAAGGACAAGAAGAAGGAAAAATGAACTCAAAACAAGGGCCAGGTGGAAGGAATTGCTTGAGGATGTAAGGAAAAAGCATTAACTTCACTTTGCTTGTCTCCACTGGAATAATTCCCTAGAAACCCACCCACTGGAAATCTATCAGTCAACAGATGGAGGCAGCTGAAACATGGACCTTCTGAGCCCAGAGTCCTATCTTCCACCACACACATGGAGTCAGATATGGGAGGACCACTCACGGGACGTGATAGAGGATTGGCTTTAAAGAGGATCTCCGAAGTCCCTTGTCTGGATGTTTTATAAACTACAAAATGCTGTGACATTTCACATGCTTATTTAATTTGATGTTTACAATTATCCCAAGACAAAGGCATAACTAAAGAATTTGAGTTAAAACCTGGGAAGAGCTGAATCAAGCTTCAACCTTAGTTCTTCCTATTATTCTGACTCTCCCCTTCATACCAGAGCTGCCAACTTGATGGCAGATGCTGCTGGTGCCCTGTCCCATTTACCTCCAACTCACCCCCAGCGCACTTGAGTGTACCAACAGCTGCATTAGGCAGTTGTCTGGTGACAATTCTGCACGAGATGACTTTCTTTCTCATTTCCTTTGTCTGAGGGCTTTCTGGAGACTGCAGGAGTTTGCAAGGAACACACCTGGAAAAGCGGGGGTGGGGGGGGCAGTGGATGGGAACCTAATGCCCCCTGGATCAACCCTCAACCAACAGGGATTGGACAGAATGGTTAAATGCCAGCTTCTGGAACGTTCTGGGTGGTTTCCAGGGTACCACCAGCACAAGTGAGCCCCAGTTGCTCAGAGTGGCAATACCCCACTCATAAAACATGTCCTTTATTGGCTCTTCCCCTTTCCTGTCTTACTTTCCCCACTTCCTCCCGTGTGCTTCCCAGAATTCCTTCTTGTGTAAACAACCAGCACTGCATCTTTATCTCCAGGTCTTTTGGAAGAACCCAAGCTGAGACAAATTCTAAAATTCATGTGGTTGCTACTACTGTTCCTGTTTTTAATTACATGACATTCTCACCAAAAAAGTAATAATGCCCATTGGTTGCTGATGAGTCAGAACCTGATGGTAACACTTTTAAGTCTTGACAAAAGTGAAGAGAACATTCTCAACAAAGCACTACATTGTTCCTTCTATTTCACTAAGTATCCACTTTGCCCGTAGCTGCTCTCATTTTAAAGCAGAGTTGTGATGGCTTTGGAGGGGCTCTACCAATGCAGTTACAGATCCAGTTTGGATTTTCTAGCTGTGAATCAAGAGAATTTAGAACAGATCCCAAAAGTAGGATACGATTTCCTAATTGCAAGAAAAGAGAGAAATGAATTCATAATTAAAAAAATCTATAAATAAGATCAAAGTATTTACATTATTGAAAACAAGAGCAATCATCTCAAAATGCCTTCTAGATTTATCAACTTGGCACACATATTTTAGGAAGATTTCAAGAGATTTCAATATAGTATCTAAAAATGACCAACTATTTCATTTTGGCAAAAAGAGATTCCCAGCTTCCTGTAGTTGACTGTAACTATGGGATAAAAGTGTTCAGATTTTAAAAGACGCATGTAAAATTCTTATGTGAAAGTTAGTCGTGACACAACCCACTGAAGCGTGATGGTCATTTACTCGGCCGTCTGTCCCAGTCCAGAGATGCAGGGCTCATAAGTTATATATAATAAGTTCATATAACAGGTTTTGTTTTATAGACTCTAGCCATTTATTTAGCAAATGGAAATTTCTAATACCTAGCTCTTGTCTACATTTAAAATTTCAGGGAAAAGAGACTTATGTCCTACAGTACATATTATTACAAAAGAGTTCGTTATCAGCTGTGAACAATTAAAACTCCTTCTCTAATGATTAGAATCCAACATCCGTTAATGGAGTGAGGTGACATCTTTCTTATGGAAAAAGCCCATGTTTCTTGTCAGAGAAGGATATCCTGTCTGTCCATCACGGATAAAACAGGTGGAAGACCACTTCTCTATTCTGGTGCCCAGATCAGGTATAAATTCTTTTAATTTAGGGGAGAACGCAAACATACATAAAGCAAAGGGTAGAAGTTGTTTTTCCATCGTCTTTACTCAAACGCTACCTAGAAAGTCAACGTTTCCTTGGTGGTTTTGCTCGCGTGCTGATCACTGTGCATGTAGCTATCATTAGTGCGAATGTATGGGAGACGTTTTGAATATATAGCACCCAAGGGAAAGAACAATAGACCCCCAAAATTTGAATTATTCTTCTTGCAAACTCTGAAAGCCAACAATCACTTGTGCCTTGCAGAATCTGGGGGCTCAATCCCCAGGTGCAAAGTACATTTTCCAGGTTTCTCCAGGGCAAAGGCAGGGTGAACACCCTCATTAAACCTGTGCCTGATGATGAAGAGCAACTGTCCACTTTCAGCATTAATGAAGAGAAGCCTCTGGTTATTGTAGTCCAACAGAATGCCCACCCTGGCGGGATGCTCAGTCACATGCACATCGCTCACAATGCCACTGTAGAAGAATGTATATCTGAAATGAAACAGAATGGGGAATTAAAAACTGGAAATCTTGAAAGACCATGGTGAAGAAGATCACTTGGTGATAACTAATTTTTCAGTTATTAATTTCACTACACAATAATGAGTTGCAATAATGTTATCCCAATTCCTTTAACCAGATCCCTCCTAGATGCTAAAATGCATAGCTCATCTCAATAGACAAACACTTTTAATAATTTTGCTCCTTCTACATTAGGAGGCGGTCCCAGAATAACCAGCATATGCCTCCCTTGTGATTTTTCTCAACATTCTAATTCTTTCCCAGCTGCCCACATGTTTTAACTACCGCATTCATGGTGTGTCATTCTTTTGAATAAAACTCCTTTGAGGCTGCCATGTATTTTTAAAAGTACTGCAGGCTTGCCTTCCATAAAATGTATTACTTCTACAGCTTAAAAAATTTTTAAGTAACTTACATAAGGGCCTTTATGAAGTTTAAGAAAAATTTCATTATTTTTGCCCAACTTCATCCTTTGTATATGCCCCCCCCTGCCCCAGACCAACTTTCCTTTTTGTCTTCTGAATGTTTCTTGCAGGCTTGCAGCTCAGGTGTGTTGCCTCTAATTTCTCTCTTCAATTCAAGTAAATTCAACTCAACAAGTATTCACTGGGCATGTCTGTGAGTCCAGCACTTTACTAGGCCCTCTGGGGGCTACGAAGGACCACAGAGTACTGTTCTTGCCCTTGGGGAACCCAGACCCTCCTGACCAGGGAGGAAAACTCTGTTGATCACTTAAAAGTGGGCTATGGGTGAGGCTCCGTCTCAGGGCAGAGATTGGTAAAGTGTTTATAAACACATTTAATGGACCTGTTTGGTTGTGAAAGGACAGGTCCAAGAGCAGGCTAGGAAGGGGAAATCGCTCAACAGAAGAGGCTAAATTGCTCTGGGCAAAAAGTAACCCAAGTTTGGTGTTTTCTCCTGGGAGTCTTAGAAGCAGAGGCTGGGGCCCTGAAAGTGGGAGAAGGGAAAAAATGAGACAGAAGCGATGAGGGAAAGATCAGTGGGGATGGTCTGAGGAGTGGAAACACAGTGGCACTGGTGTGGCAGAGAAAGCCAAGGACCCTTAAGGCCTATGACGTCAGTGTTAAGGGCCCAGAAGCTTGAGTACAGGTGTGTTTTGGGAATGGGAAGCTAGCAACTTCCCTGCAGAATAAACACCATGTGAGACGGCAGAGGTTCGCGGGGATGTGAAAGTAAGCAAGGCGTACACAGTGATAAAGGACCTTTTCAATGTCTTGCCAATGAGAGATCTCACAGAACAATAAGAAGCTCAGGAAGCCCTGGAAGCCACAGAGAAAACCAAGGTTGCAAGTGGCAGTGACTGGGAACAGCAGTGTAGGCTGGGACTCTTACAGAAGGCTTTGGGAGCAGATGAGCTCATATTCAGCAAAAAGGAACAGTTGGAACTGGACATAGGTGGGAAAGAGGAAGGGGATCCAACCAGCAGGGACAGCAGAAGCAATGACGAGGTGGCAGAATAAGCCCATTCGTCATAGAGAACAGCACCATCTGTCCAACAGGTTCGGAGAGGACATGTGAGTGACTGTGAGGATACAACATGAATAAGTAAAGTCAGGGGCCAGGAACTAGACCTGCCCTGTCCATCACAATTGCCACTAGCCACATGTGGCCACTTAAATTAAAATTAAAATGATATAAAATTCAATGTCCAATTCTGCAGTCCTCGTAGCCATATTTCAAGTGTTCAAAAGCCATCTGTGACACCATTTTTCTATCTTCATAGAATTTTTGATTGCACACCACTGGTCTAGAGAGTTCTGAATGCCCTACTGAGCTATTTTCCCCAAGTCATGCTTAGAAGGCCCCTGGTGCTCACAGGCCCAGCCCCATCAGTCCCTGAGCTAGTCCCCACCATAGAGGCCAAGGAGGGAGAGACATTCCTCAAAGCCTTGGCTCCACCAGTTCTGCAGGGCCTGGAATCTGCCCTGCCCTGCCCTGCTTCCACCTCCATTTCCTATCCAGCATATCGGTTCCTTCTCTAGCCTCCACTCTGGCCTGAAACCAAGACTGTCTAACTGGAGCTCTCTTCCCTGCCCAGCTTTTGCCTGCCCCTTCTTGGGACTGCTGGTGTCTTTCGAACAAAGATCGAAACTTGATTCTAGATACCCGTGTAACTCTGGAACTGCTCTACTGGGGCCCCCACGTCCCGGTGGGCCTACCTCTGTGAATCTCACTACTGGCCAAGACTGAGTCCAGCCCCTTTTGGTCGTGATGGTTTACTCCCCTTGGGTCTCCTCATCCTTCCCCCTTCCTGGTCATATTATTCCTGGATTCCTGTCTTGACTGTGGTCCCATCTACAAACTGTAGATGTTTGTAGATTTTTGAGCAAAAACACAAGGGACATGATGGAAATGATATTCTAGAAATATTTGCCAATTGCAACACACAGGATAGTGTGGCATGGGTGCAGACCTCGCCCTGGAAGGTACAGGCATGGTAGCTGTGGTGGAGGAGGTGAAAAGGCTGTGAACTAGGGGAGAAAGTTTAGGAGTGGGCAGGAAGAAGTCCAGTTGATTCTGTGTCCTCAGACCCTCTCCATTTCTCCTTTCCACCTATAATATCTTAAACCTTAGATTCTACCCAAGTAGTATCAAGAATAATACAGTTGGGTTTAAAATCATGAAGCCAGAAAAGTGAAACAGAGAGGGGTCTGCCACAGTGGTTATCACAGTGCCTTAAGGTGGGGTGCTCTATTTGAAACATGAAATGAAGGCACTCAAGGCTTGACCTCTCTGTGCTGTGACCACACAGACAGGCACACTCTTCCTCCCGGAGCCCACAGAGCCTACCCTGGGCCTGAAAGAGCCGAAGACCAAACTTGTTGAACCTGTTGACAAGATACAATTATGTTTTCTAGAGTCTAGAAATTTGTTACTGGAGGCTAATCTATGGTTTTGGGGTTTCAAAGATTCAAGTGTTGGGGCGCCTGGGTGGCTCAGTTAGTGAAGCATCTGACTCTTGATTTCAGCTCAGGTCATGATTTCACAATTAGTTAAGTTCAAGCCCTGCATCAGGGTCCCGTGCTGACCCTGCAGAGCCTGCTTGAGATCTCTCTCTCTCTGTGCCCCTCCCTAGCTCATGTTCTCTCTCTCTCTCTTTCAAAATAAATAAACTTTTTTTTTAAAATGTTAAAAAATAAATAAATAAAAAGATTCAAGTGCCTAAGGAAATTTTCATGAAATCAATATCTGGTTCATGAAATCAATATCTGGTTCCAGCTCTAAATCTACTCATTATAATTTCTGGGTTTGAGAGATTTTAAACTCCAGGCAGGGGCTAGGCCCTTAAGCATTGCACAGCAATGAACATCAATTATCATAATTGCTCTGACTTGATGAAATGTGACTTTAAATAGCTCTTGGAGATAGTGTCCTTATGAACCATGTCAGAAAATCAAACTCTGTCAAATAGGATACAGGGAGGAATGTGCAGCCAGAGATATGCAAAATCCCAATCTGTGGGCCTTTTTCTGGGAACTTGTGAGCACTGAAGGCTTCCTTTTTAAAGCATTACATTTGAATAATGCCTCACATTTTCCTGATACTTTACAATTTCAAGACTCTCCCCTGTACCTGACTTCATGTGATCCTCACAACCCAAAAATGTAGCAGACCAGGCATCCCTGTCCCCTGACAAGATAGATGAGGTCTATTAGGTATGCTCAAAGGGTTCACTGACTCCTGGTGAGTAGCCAACAGGAGGCTAATCAAGGATGGGGCCAGGACTAAAGTCAGGTTTCTAATAAAGACCACCCTGTGAGCATATTCAGATCATTCCATGCTTGCCTCATCTCTCTGAGACTAACACAGGTTATGGTGTATACATAGTAAACAACCAAACAAAACTACAACTAATACAGTTAGCAAACTTTTTCTGTAAAGGGCCACATAGTAAATATTTTAGGCTTTGGGGGTCACTGGTTGCTGTTATGACTAGTCAGCTCTGCCATTGACATGCAAAAGTAGCCACAGACAATACGTAAACGAATGAGCATGACTGTATTCCAATAATACTATCAGTAAAATTTTACAAAAACAGGCAGTGGTCCTATTTGACCTATAGGCTATAGTTTGCCAATTCCTGATATGGACCAATGAGAGGGTTATCGGGGACTCACTTCTTTTCTCACTCCTGTTGATTCCTCTGGGGAGGAAGCTTTTTAGTACTACCCTTGTCACCTCCTCCACCCTCAGGTGAGTTTAGAAGGAGAAATTGGCCATGCGTGGCATAGAGGTCTCTCCTCACTATCTTTGGAGAATGAGCTTACTGATGAAACATACTTCCTTTTTTGTTTCTCCAGGGGCGAACTCTGCCATGCAGGGTGGGGAAGGTGGCATGGCTGGGTGAAATCTATTAATAGGGTTCAATGTAAGAAATCTCCTTTCCCTCAGGTATGAATCACATTCACTAAAGTTGGCTTCCTCAGTAATCAGACTAACAGTTTAGTCTTCATATGTTTGACTCTTTTGTTTTCTTTCTTTGTCGGCTCAGACTTGGACAGGGAAGTAGGATACTATTTGTTAGGTGCCTCAGAGACCTCTGCCTACACATTAACTCATGACACTTTGACCAAGAAGGGAAGCAAGGCTCCAGCTTACCTCTGTGGCTCAGAGCAGTGCATGTACCACGAAGTCTCCCCTTGTCCCAGGGTACCAGCCTGCACAGCTGAACGGGAGCAGATGCCAAGTCGGTAAGCTGGGCAGTCTGTGACTGTGGTTTCCCAGTAATGCTGGCCACAAGCAGGCAGCTCCTCACCCAGCACTGAGGGGATTCTGCAGACAAAGTGGATCACTTAAGCCTAGCACAGGTATCACCAGCTTTGATCTCCTAAACATCCACATTCACACAGTTGCACACAGTTTAGGCAGGATTCTATCCTTGGAAACTGCTGGAATTTGACTAGAGACATTTGTTGTCCATTGTGCCCCCAACTTTGAGCTCATTGCCACAGAACTGCACAAATTTTCAACATGCATTCAACACATTTCTGCTGCCACATACACCATGCATGTATAGTATACTGCATCTCTTGAAGGAGCTAAGAGCCAGGAAATAATTAGAATAATGGCAGGGAAAAAAAAAAAGACATGGCACCATCTCTGTTTTCAGGGAGAGTGAGGAAATACAAGGGAGGAAGGTGGGGAGGTCCAAGAGAACATAACTTGCAAAGTTTTTTTCCAAAACATCAAGAGAAGACGAAGAAAAGGAGGAGAACGTAGGGGAGGAGTCTCCAAAATCTTCTTTAACAATGAGTTCCAGTGTTTGCTGACCTTACTGGGCACAGAGACCAAATGAGGTGCAGCTCTTAAATGGCAAGACAGCCGGTGAGGGCCAGAGCAGAGTGTAGAACTGATCAGGAGTGATGAGTGTGCTTTGTAGAAGCTGTGGTCAACAGTCTTTGGGACTCTGGCCTCTTTGGATTGTAGTAGGGGCACCTGAGAGGTTGTTGAAAGGTCTCCTTTTGTCTCACCTTAGCTATTTTTGTAACAGGCACCGTAAAATGAACCCAAGCACTTTCAACTGCTGATGGGTGACCTTGTTTGCATGAAGTACTCAATCCTCCTTTGAAATGGCTGAGACAGCAAGGAAGCATTTTTAATTTAAGCAGTGTTAATATTCAGTCAGCACCCTCTCCTTTTTAACAGATGAGAAAATGATTAATGCAAAGGAATGTATTTCACTTTCTCGTGTCTTTACCCAACAACCTCCTTTCAAAGAGGTGGATACTGACAGGCCCTTGCTCTCTGAGCAAAACCTGGCTGCCTGATATTTATGAGCTAATTTTCAGGTTAATAATAAATAAAGGTCTATGAAATACATTACAGTTACCATCAATTACCATCTATGAACTGTAACCAACTTCCAGTCTATTTCTTTTCTTTTTGATTTTTTGAAAAATCAGAAAAAGAAAAGCCCAATCTATTTCTTAAATCTTTTTTTTCCTCTGAATTCACTTATTTGTGTATTTTTTAGCACCTACAACATTCCAGGCCCCATGCTAGATTCTGGGAATTCAAAGATGCAGAATACAGGGCTGCTCCTTGAGGATTATTCAAGACAGAGTGGCTAACAAACAATCCACCTGCGCTCAGACCTTTTCACAGGTAAGATCAAAGGGCACTGGGGCCCAGAGAAGACTTCCAGGAGCAGCTAGCACTTGAGCTGGGCCATGCGCCGTAGTGAATACGGTGAACAGCAACCAGAAGGGAACACCACACAGGACATTGCTGGCAGCCACCGTGAGGGACTGAGGGCTTGCCGGCAGCCATGTGGGAGGCACATCCATGCGAAGAGCTGCCTGGGTCTCACATGTTTTACACTTTTCAAAAGCCTTCACATACTTTCTCCCATTTGACCATTTGCCCCTCACAATGACCGTGAGAGATCGCAAGCAAATTGCAGATCAGTCTCCCCATGGGGCCCTTGGCTTTTGGCTCTTTAGTACTCCTTTTTCTGGGAGCTCCTGGGTGGGGAGGGACAAGAAAGTCTGAAACTCTGAAAGTCCTCCCTGTGGCCAGAAGCAGAAACTCAACAAAATGTCATTCTCCTCTCTTCAAAACCTGGTCTGCTATTGAAAATAACAGAAGAATTTAGCCTAGACTCTTTTTTTCATTAAATCAGTGATGGTACCTGAAAACAGCCTATGTTTTAAGCAAAACCATCTGTGCTTGTGTTTGCAATACAAATACTGACACTTACTCCAACTTAGGAACTACTGGCACTTTCTCCCTAGTGATGAGCCGTACCCGAACCGTATGGCTGTGCTCGTGATGATATTCGATACTATACTCCCAGGTATGTCCATTAAACCAAGAACATGCGCAGGCAAGGCCACACCAGGGCGACACCCCTCTCAGAACACTCAACTTACTCTGTCAGCCGTCTCCTCTCAGCGAAGCTGATCACTGTCCCATTTGAGGAAATCTGCAGGGCAGGATGAGCCGTTTCTCGCAACAGAAGAAATCGGGTTCCTATTGCAGTTATGAACATAAGATTATAAGATGACCACAATAGTAAGTGCTGTCCCTGGGCCAAGCCCCACATTTCAGACTGCAGTCTCCCTCTCCCCTGACATCAAAATGCCCTGCTCAGTGTCTTGAGATCCACAAGCTGGAAATCTCATCCATGACAAACAAGGCCTGGGTGAGTGCTAATGACCACGTGCCTGCACCTGGTGCTGGGGTGCGCCTCGCATAGTCGAGCTCCCTCTGCTATGCAAATGTGCTCCTCTGGCCAGCAACATCACCTGGAAACTGGCTAGAAATGCAGAAGCTCAGGCCCGTCCTGACCTCCTGAACCAAAATCTGCATTTTCTCAGGCTCCTCGGGAGATTCACGCGCACATGAAAGTCTGAAGATGCACTCGTGTCAGCCGAGGGAGTGGTTCTAACAGTGGAAGATCCAGGCACCATATTAGGACTGGAAGGGAAATATTTCTGGGAAGGCAGCCCTCATGTCCTCTCCTGTAAACATCAGGCTGGCCCTGACCACATCACAAACAAGGCATGTGCACAAGTTTTTGCCGGTTAAGCAAATCACTTGATATACCGCCCTCAATCTTCTGCCATCTTTGGGTCTAGGGTAAGATAAGAAAATGATCACCTTTGCATCTCTCACTTTTCACAATAATTGAGAACAACCAAGTATTTTTTTATTGGCATCATTTGGCTATTTTCTCCAAAATATCATTGAACAGCTTTATCACTTCCTTGAGTTATTCACTCATTTATTCAACAAACATTAATTGGCACAAACTATGTGCTAGGCACCAGAAATAAACAGAAGAATGAGACTGGAAGCTTGCTCATAGAGTTTACAGTGTAATAAAATAAGAATATCCCCATCCCACTGTCCCTAACACACACTTAAAACATGCCCACTAATTATAGCACATTGAGAGCCAAACAAGAATCATCTGGGGGGATTAAAAACACATGTCAGAGCCCATATGCATCTCCAGATCAATCAGATCAGAGTCTCCATGAGTGGGGCCCAACATCGGTCTTTTTTAAGTACCCTGACTGATGGCTGATGGGTAGCCAAGTTGAGAACTTCTTAAACCAGAAATCTAAAAGGAATATCTTGGTCTTTAACCAATGTTGGGTCCTCATGCCAAGAACCTAGTCCAAGAGGTTGGAGCTTTAAGAGGTAGTCTTCTACAGTGTCTTCTCTAGGTGTTAGAAGGAAAGAAATGGAAATGCTTGGAAATAGTTCTCTGTGTGTGTATGAAAAAGAAGTACCTCTGGTGGAAATGAGGGCAGCTTCACTCTGCTCGCTTGCCCCAAATGCATTGATGGCTCTCACGTAGAAAAAGTAATTGTCATTGGGTTGGAGGTTAACTTTCAGCTGGAGTCCTTTAATTCCAGAGAAGGATCTAAACACAAAAGAAAAACTAATTTAAATACCGGGTCACACGCTAAACAACTCATCATATGTCAATCCTGGAGTGACTGAACATTTTTTATTCACAACAAATAACTTATTTTTCCCTTTTGGTGACCACCGAGTTAGCAAGCCCAATTCTACAAAATGTTTATGGTCCACTAAGATTACTTAATCAAATCACTTTTACCTTTGTCAACTTTGTCCAATATATGCCTTCCAGAATGCTCCTGAACTGAACCAAACTTTTTTTTAAAATTCAGAAAACAGACTAATTTTGTGGTTAATGAGTCTGCAAGAATATATTATTTTACCAATTTCTGCCTAAGAGGGCATTTCTGGATTAAGATGATGTTAAGCCAATCTATAATACCACAGATCCTAATATCTAATTAGCAGATCCAGCATAGTGGAAACTTAAGGTGAGTGATGATTTTGTACATGGCCATCATACAAAAGCCAGTCAAGTTATAGAAACAGAAGAGCCCTAAAGAATGCAATACCTTTTAAAAAATATTTTTTTAAGTTTATTTATTTTGAGAGAGAGAGAGTAAGCAGGGAAGGGGCAGAGAGAGAGAGAGAGAGAGAGAGAGAGAGAGAGAGAATCCAAAGCAGGCTCCTCACTGTCAGGTTAGAGCCGGATGCGGGGCTTGTCCCACAACCCTGGGATCATGACTTGAGCTGGTATCAAGAGTCAGACACTTAACCGACTGAGTAGCCTAGGCACCCCTAGAAGACAATATCTTGTAAAGCCAAGTTTAGTCCAAGCAAGAAAAGCAAGTTCTAATTGCCAAATAAAATCCCCAAAGTTTCTGTTTCTAAATCTCCCATGTAGATTAAGATAAAAGGCTGGTAGTGGTATCTAAGTGGCAGCGGGCTTACAACAGCCCAACCATTTAAACACATACAGACTTGCTGGATTTGAACAGAGAGCTCTCAGAACTTGCCGGGGAACTGAAGTAGTTTGTGCCTCTTTTCTATTCTCTTGATCTGCTTGATAGCATGACCCAGAGCATGTATGCAAGTAAATTACACAAGTGCTCTTTTTTTCAGCCTCTATTTGGAGAGGCTTTGGAGAGAGTTACAAGATAGGCTCCTTACTAAGGAATTCCTAATCTGAGTGCTAATGCCAGGCTCTGTTCCCTGGAGATCTTGCCTTTGGATAATGGTCAGCGAAAACAATAGTACAATACCCTTCCTGCTCATTCTCAGAAGAAGGTTTTTTTTGTTGTTTTTTTTTTTAATCCGTTTGCTTGTTTTTGTTTTTCTTTGTGTTTGTTATTAACAAATGTACTACAAAAGTGTTTGAATCAAAGATTTTTTTCAGGTCACTCCTACTTCTGTAGATTTATTTCACTTCTCAGTACCTGCCTTAGAGAACACCATGGAGAATCAGAAGAAGGAAAAAGCATCATTGATTCAAAAAACAAACTAATCAAAAAGTTTTTAAAAGCAGGAAATATGTACAAAGTAACAATGCCCTCCCCCGCCACGTCTAAACGTGAACACCCCCCCCCCCCCCCCCCCCGGTCTTCCTCAGAAAGAAGGGGACAGAGGAGGGGAGCAGACTGGGTCTATTTGTGTACATGCTATTTAGTGCCCTGTCTGGAAGAGACCGCTGGAGACTGCTCAGATGTTATTGGTCGTATTTCAGAACCTACCACCTGACCCAGCCCTCCACAAGCACTATCTTTAGATGCGCAGAGGATCAATGAGCCACATGTTCACAGACAACTAATTATGCTTCAGTTAGTTAATGAAAACCCACGTCCTATGATTAAGAATGTAATTCCTGACTAATATCTAGCATATTATTCTGGGGTGGATGTATTGCTTATCTTATTTGATTTGATGACTAAAGAGATGTTTTAAATGTATGCTAATTATAATAAGCTGTAAAATTATTGTCTCAGTAAGCATACTTGGGCCTGTACTGAATTAACTTCATTCACTCATGAAATAAATGTCTGTCAATCACTTGTGTGCCCAGACCCTGTTACCCTGAAGCCTGAGGGGCATCTAGCAAGACTAGGTGAGGAAATTTTAGTTTCAGAGAAGGGATAGAACATGCTGGCTTCATTTCATAACAATGAGATTGTTAAATACCAAAAATACTGATTTGGGGGAAGTGTTTGCCTTGAAGTTTTAGGAAGTTTGTCAAGGAAAGAATTCCATGTATATAATCAACTGCATCCTATGTCTCACCACTCATTTAAAGAATAAAGGTCTACACGGTATTGAAGTCAGAATATGGGATCAGATCCTGCTTTCAGTATGTGAACAGGTCATGCAGAGTTGATAGATATGCACGATGCCCTCATTGCATCTGTGAAATAAAAGCACTAGGCATGAGCACGAAAATGATGTGAAATGTCATAGCGTTTTATTGGTGACAAGTTGTCATCTTATGCTCCAGCACCAAGAACAAAGCAAAAAATCTCACATACAAATGGTTTATCTCCATGTCTTTTTTACTTGTCTGACCTCATCACTTGAATGCCATAAAATTCCTCATATTAGCTTTCCTTGCTTTGTAGCCAAATAAAAACTTTTTTTTAATGTTTATTTTTTTTTTAGAGAGACAGAGAGAGAGAGAGAGAGAGAGAAAGAGAAACACAGAGTGTGAGCAGGGGAGCAGCAGAGAGAGGGAGACACAGAATCTGAAACAGGCTCCCGGCTCCAAGCTGTCAGCACAGAGCCTGACACAGGGCTCAAACTCACGAACCACATGATCATGACCCAAGCAGAAGTAGGGCGCTTAACCGACTGAACCACCCAGGCCCCACCCAATAAAGACTTAAAAATTTGGAATTTGAAATCTGAAGAGTGGCACTCTTCCACAGATGATAATTTTTTTAATTGCAGAAACAAAAACATCATCACTGCAACCGAACCCACATGATTTATTCAAAGTGTAGTTTGCAGTAGGACCCAGATTCACAGAATATCCAAACTGAGGTAAGTGATTACACAACACATGGAATCACAACAAGTTGTTGGTGCTTAGGTAAGAGGGATGTTAGCCTCATCAGTACTATGACTGATCTATGTGAGAAGTCTAAAGCCAAGAGTAAAATTCAAAAGACAGTAAGAAATGTGAGTCAGATGGCCTCACTCTGGGTCATAAGTGTGGAATTCTCCCTACAAGAGCCATACTACAGTGTAGGGGACAGCTCTCTATGTGCAGTTTTCAGGAATGTGAGGGCAAGGAAGCATCTAGAAACCCTGATGCATCAGCAATTAGCAGATTGCTGGTGGAGCATAAGCATGCCGAGGAGTACAATCCCACCTTTCTGTGCTCAGCAGGTCTTTGAAAGACTTTCAGCTGCTCATCTCTCCACTGGTAGAACAAATGACATTTGTTAAACTCCAGTGCTGTAAAGCAGAGAGAAACTTTCAAGGAGACCCACAGAAGTCCGAAAGGCTGTGGTAAATGAGACTGTTCCCCTCTTCTGTTGTTTCAGAAGGCAAATGAGGGGAAGCCACTGGGAGACAATGTCTGCCCAATATAAGGAAGGCCTTTGTAGCTTGAGACCTTTCACAAGGCAGTCTAAAGTTTGACACAACCTACCATACAGACAATGGGGCAAGAATCATTTTACGTGGGAATTGAAAAGGGTCTTCATGAAGTAAAAAACCATTAGGGACCTACTGCTCAATGAGAAAATACTAAAAGCATTCCTATAAGTTGGAGACATGGACATGAGGTTAAAAAAAGAAGTCATGCAGGGGCAACCTAACCTACCAAGAGTTCTAAATTACAAAACTAAGGTAATGAAAACTGCATGGCACTGGGACATAAATAGATGGATCAATAGAACACGTGACAGATTATAAAGGTCAGGAATGGAGCCAAACACAGGCTCTTAAGTAGATAATAATGTAAGTATTTCAAATCAGAAGGTCAAATGATGGGTTTTCTTCCTCAGACAGCTGGATAGTCATACTGAAAAAATAAAGTTGGATTACTAATTTCACACTTGCTACTGAAATAAATTTCAGGTGATAAAAGATCTAGTTTTTAAAAATGAAATCACTGGATACTAAAAAAAACATGAGAGGATTTTTAAATAGGAGACAAAAACTAAAAGCTATTTTAAAAAGAGATTGATAAATTCAACTAAAATAATATCAAAAGGTATACATGGCATATGCAACATGATTCATCACCACAGAGACATCAGTCAAAACCACAATACATGGCACCTCACACCTGTTAGAATAGCTATTATCAAAAAGATAAGAAGTAACAACCATTGGCAAGAATGTGGAGAAAAGGGAACCCTTGTGTACTGTTGGTGGGAATGCAAAATGGTGCAGCCACTGTGGAAGACAGTACGGAGAGTCCTCAAAAAATTAAAAACAGAGCAACCATATCATCTAGCAATTTCACTGCTGGGTATTTATCCAAAGAATATGAAAACACTAACTTAAAAAGACACCTGCATCCCCATGTTCACTGCAACATTATTTACAATAGCCAAAAAATGGAAACAACCTAAGGGTCCATCAATGGATTAAAGAAGATGTGAGATATTTCTATATCTAGGCCTAGAGACCTATCTCACAATGGAATAATACTCAGCTATAAAAAAGAACAAAATCTTGCCATTTGTAACAACATGGATGGACCTAGAAGGTATAATGCTGAGTGAAACAATGCAAAGTCAGACAAAGACAAATACCATATGATTTCACTTATATGTGGAATCCAAAGAAAAATGAGCAAACAGAACAGAAACAGACTCATAAATACAGAGAACCATCTGGTGGTTGCCAGAGGAGAGAGGGGTGGGGGGATGGGTGATATAGGAGAAGGGGATTAAAAGATACAAACTTCTACTTATAAAATAAGATATGAGGATACAAGGTACAGTATTGGGAATACTGTATGTTAGTACAGTTAATAGTATGTTAATAGTATGTAATAACTTTGTATGCTAAAAGATGATAGCTACATTTATTGTGATCACTTCATAAGGTAGATACATATTAAATCACTATGTCATATGCCTGAACCTAATATAATATTGAATATCAACTACAAATCAATTTAAGAATTATGCATGGCAAAAAACCTTCAAAAGAAATTAGCAACCCATGTTGTAGGTGAGTACTAATGTTCTTTAAAAACCAAAGAACTTCTACAAATCAATAAGGAAAAAACTACAGTCCAACAGGAAAAAAAAAAAATAGGCAAAGGAAATGAATAGTTCACAGGAAAGAAAGTACATGGCTCCAAAACATATGAAATGATGTTCAACCTATTAATAGTAATGCACACTGAAACTTTAATAAGATTCTATCTTCTACCTATCAAGTTGTCAAAGATCAAAAGTTTTATCATACCCTATGCAGGCTAGGATATGAAGAACAAAGCACTCTTTTTGTATGCTTCTAGCCTGTGTATCACAGCCACAACCTCTACGTAAACAGTTTGGTAATATCTATCAAAATCCAAAATGTAAAACCTCTATCCAGTCATTCTATTTCTAAAGAGTTTTTTCAATGTTTATTTATTTTGAGAGAAAGAGAGAGCGAGAGTGTGTGTACCCATGCAGGGGAGGGGCAGAGAGAGAAGGAGAGAGAGAATTCCAAGCAGGCTCCATGCTGTCAGCACAGAGACACATGTGGGGCTCAATCTCACAAACCATGAGATTATGACTTGAGTGAAATCAAGAGTTGGATGCTTAACCAACTGAGCCACCCAGGTAACCCAGTCATTGTATTTCTAGGAATTACAGATATTCTGGTACACGTGTGAAATGATATATGATAAGGTTTTTTCTGCAGCATTGTTTGTGATAGGAAGAAAATGGAAACAACTTAAGTACCTTTCAATTGGTTAAATAAATTAAATTATATTCTTAAACCAGAATATAATGGAATTGTTCTTAAAATTGAGACAGTTCCATATCTATTGGTACAGGATACTCACCAAGAAATATTTTTAAATAAGAAAAGCAAGGGTGGTAGAAATATCTATAGTATGCTACCATTGGTTGCAAAAATATAGAGATGTTTGTATACACACATCTGAAAGGATAAATATGAATCAGGTAAGAGTAGTTGCCTCCAGGGAGAAGAATTGAGTAGGTGACAGATAAATAGAAAGGAGACTTAATTTTCACTGTATCCCTTTGTATCTTTTGAATTTTGTACCATTTGGATATTATCCAAAATTAATTAAATAATTTACTTTTAGAGCTATATTACAAGCTCAGGAGTTGGTTGAATGTGTTTGCAGAACACGTGTTAATTTGAATTTTGTATAGTAGCTTCTCTAGGAATTTGATAATTCAACAATTTGTGTGGGATGGAAGAAAGGAGTGTATGTGTGCTTTAGGGAACCTGAGGGGCTGGTAATACTGAGGAGTGACTGCCTCTGCATTGCCGTGTCTAACACCTAGACTTAGCATGTTTTCTCCCCGGCAGAGGGGGGCGGCATGTGTACAAACAATATGGAGGAATCCAGTGCCATTACTCCTGGAAGCAGCCTACGGATGGTGCTGTCACTGCAGTGCACAACAGATGGCTAAGTACAAATTGTTTGTTAAAAACACAGTGGGTTCTTGCTAGCATTCCTGTTGGCCGCACCAACATTCAGCCAGTCAGTCAACACCATTTCATGTGAACTGTGAACAGAGCACACGGCTGGGCCCTAGGGGACCAGCTAGTAGTGTTTCCCAGACCTGCCCGGACACATTAGACCTTCTGAATTGGAATTTCTTAAGGAGGCCTGTGAATCTAAGCTTTTACAAGCAACCCAGTTGATTTTTATGATCAGTTAGGTTTGGAAAACATACTCATAAGATAGAGTGGGATGAGATGGGATGGGAGGGATAAATAGGAAAAAGAAGAAAAATCCATGAGAACATAAGCAACATTAAATGCAAGAACTAACTTTTGCTGTTGGAAGCCATTTTAAAAACCTAAACTGTATAAACATGGAACTTTCTGTTTTAAGATGAAAAACTTTAGTTAAATCAGGATTAAGAAGAAAATTCTTTATATGTGGATTTTTTTTTAACTTGGTAAAATAAAAATTTTTGAGCAGGACCATTTTTCTTTTGATAAATGAGGACATTATGAGATTCAGTGTTAACTAAACATCACTATTCATAATAGCGTAGGAACACGAGGGCTGAACACTGCCAACCTTGGGACTCAGGCTCTCCTGTAATTAGATTTCTCACAAAAATCTAAGTGAGACAAAGGATTCCAGCAGAAGGATCCTGGATTTTTGTTTTCTCTGTAGTTCCCCTCCAAAGCCTGAATGATAGCATTTCTATTTCAGGCAGAGAAGCCCAGGAGTCTAGTAACATCCATTCCTCTGGATTCTCTAAATTTTCCTTAACCACTTTAAGCCCACATATGTAGACAATTACTTGAGGTCCCTATAGCACCACCCGCCTGGAATGGTGATTTAACATTACATTTTCAGACCTTGTTTAAAAAATGATTACATCGGCAATGTTTTTGCAATTTTTGTAAAACTGCTCTTAAAGACAATCACTATTATCTTGTTCAATAGCCCTTATATAAAGATCTACATGAAAAATTCATCTTAGAGCTGAATGTCAAGAAATATAATTGTCTCTTAGTGAAATGTTATGCTTCCTTTTTATAAAAAGACGAGTTATGTAATCTCTTTCTCCCTCTTGCTGTCTCCCCCTCTCTTGTTTTCACCTTAGCTACCAGGAAGTTCAGATTGAAATTTTATGTTCCATTGAGCTACTGTTCTTAACCTATACTTTCTGATACAATCTCCTCACCCCTGCATGATCTGGCTCTTGTTCTTACATGATTGTTTCTAGTCATTCTATTATGTCTAGGTCTTTTATAGTGAACAACTTGAATCCTTTTGGAAATTGACAGAACATAAGGTAGAAGTGAAGGAACAGTCTGGGTTTTCATTGATTGAGGTTTTACTATACAACCAGGAGGTGTATAGGATTGTAAATGATCAAAGTTAATTAGATTCATTTGGGAAGAAAGATTTCTTTTAGGAAAAGCTAAATGCCAAGAATCCTGGGTAAGGGAGTGGGAATCATCCCATAACTCACTCTCCCAAGTGCTCCTTGCTGAGAGATATTACCTGGGTCAGGAAAACAATACCATGTAAACATTGGCTATTAGCTCTTAAATACTCAATAAATTTTGGTCCGTTCATGTCAATGATCCTCCTATCACCCTGTGAAGCAAGCTTGGAGCAGGAATAACTGCCTCCTCCAGGAGGAGGAAGTCAATGATTTGAAGGTCAAATCATTTGCTGTTGACAATTGGTCATCACCTATCCAGCCGAAAATTTGGTACAAAGTTTTTTTAAAAAGAAAGAAATGCTGGGATTCTTCATATCCTATTCAGGTACTAAGTTCATTAGAAAACTCGATCCTATTTGTCCTTATTATACAGACAGAGTGGCAGCTGTCCCCAGCTAGAAAACCCAACCATGAGAGACAATTCTGTTCCTGCCCCACCATGTGTGGCCCTGAATGCTGGAAGCAGGAGGAACACGAGTTTACAGGCCCAGCACCCAGACCCCAGCTCACCCTGGGGATGCTTCTGGGGAGGGGGACCCAGGGAGGGTTTCTCCACCCTATAGCCACAGCCAGGATGGCAGGGGAAGGGGCAGGAAGTTCACTACCAACTACTTTTGTGGTGTATTGAGTCTCACAGATTTGTCATTCAGTACACAGCTTCTCTCTGCACAGCCCACACAGCTAATCCCTGTACTATATTTCTCTCAGTTTTCCCTCCTCCACCCACAGTTCTGCTGACTTCTCTCCACACAGGAGAGACAGAACAGCTGAGGAAACAGCCGAGCGGTGGAAAATTTTTGAAAGTGTTTTGAGCCCACCCAACCTGAGGAGAGCATTCAAAGAAAAACAGGAAAGGGTGAGTAGGAGCTCCCTCAGCCCCCACACACAAGCCGGGGATTGTCACTCCCGCCCACCGCCCAATCCCAACAGGGGCCGACTGCTGGGACCCAGCCATGATGCCCACACACAAAAATATGCAAATGTGTTTTCTGTGAGGATTACGGAATGGAGGCAATTGCTTGGCTATTTCAGATACCACGTCATGGAACTTGGGGGCTCAGTAGGCTCACTCCATTCAAACACTCACTGTAAGAGTTCGCCAGCACCTTTGGTCTTAAATTGGAACATTTAGAGGCCATCATACTGGGAGAATGAATGCAGGTCTGAAGATGCAGGTCCTTCTGTTCTGGCAACAAAAATCAGATTCCCCAGTCTAAAGGGTAATCAATGCCCTTCCTGTGTGTGTGTACGTTCATGTTACTCATCCTTTTCTCCATTCTTTTCATTTCCTTTCAACTTCTCTTCCTACTCCAGACCAGAGCCTTTAAGGTTATCTGTCTCTTCAGAAATTGAAGGTGAGAAAGAGACATGAACTCATTTAGTTCTCAATTCGCTTTAGTCTTCCCTCTCTACTGTACCAGAGACTCTAGCCAGCTAGATGACCTGATGGTGGCAAGGCCAGAAGGAGGCTGGCTACTCCCCTCATTCATTCACTCATTCATTCATTTAACAGAACTTTATTGAATATCTACACAGATAAGTTGCCCATCCTCACCCAAACACACCACATCAAAAAGAAGGAATCTTTGATCCCATTTACTCCCCAACAGTGACCTCTGTATCAATTTTTGGATCTGGTTTAGCATAAGATTTTTGGATAGAACCCAGAACCAATGAAAAGGTTATGTGACCAATGGCTAAACAAGATTATAAGTGCCATACAATGAGAAAAAATGAAATATGGCCTTTTGTAGCAACATGGATGGAACTGGAGAGTGTGATGCTAAGTGAAATAAGCCATACAGAGAAAGACAGATACCATATGGTTTCACTCTTATGTGGATCCTGAGAAACATAACAGAAACCCATGGGGGAGGGGAAGGAAAAAAAAAAAAAGAGGTTAGAGTGGGAGAGAGCCAAAGCATTAGAGACTGTTAAAAACTGAGAACAAACTGAGGGTTGATGGGGGGTGGGAGGGAGGGCAGGGTGGGTGATGGGTATTGAGGAGGGCACCTTTTGGGATGAGCACTGGGTGTTGTATGGAAACCAATTTGACAGTAAATTTCATATATTAAAAAATAAAAAAAAATTAAAAATAAAAAAAAATAAAAAAAAAAAAAAAGATTATAAGTGCCATAGAGTGATCCATTAAATAGTTTCTAGTCCATGAACTAGGCTGGTCTTATCTCCTAGCTAAGCACCCAAGCACTAAAATTAATTCATTCACCATTCTGTGCTACTTTTCAGCACAGGTTATTTTGTTCCCATTTTGAGTAAGAGATTATCCTCAAATCTGGCCTAACTTTTCTTGTTGGTATCAGTATTATGTGTTCAGTGCTAACTGATATTAACCCATTCAGGTAACACATATTTATTGAGTACTTACAATATGCCAGATAGTGTCCCAGACACTGAGGCTGCAAATTTACATAATGATCCCTTCATGGAGACAACAAGTGAGTGGGATCAGATAACTCTTGGCTTACTGTTCTTTCCAAGACAAAAATAACTCTAATTATGTACTGCTGTACAGAGAACCGAAGTGAAGAATGTGGTTCTAATAGAATGGAACAGTAGGGATTGTTTGCATTTTGACTAGAGGTGATCAAGTTTTAAGTTTGTTTATCAATTCTACTATCTGACTAGCTGTGTACAGTTGTTATCTTAGAGATGCAACAATACAGATCATAGTTAAATAGTTCATAATGTTGTATAGTTTTGATCCATCAGACCTTGTAAAGAATACTTCCAAGGTAGTTGTAAGCACCAGATAGTCAAAAGATTATGGCACATGGCCACTTTTCCTTTCCTCTCAACTCTTAAAGTTGGAGAACCAAGAGAAATACAAATGAGTTTTGCAGCTCTGGGCATCTGAAATTAAAAATGAGTTATTGCAGTCTCTTGATGCCAACCTGGGGTTTAAGACACTGAGGGTTCTTGTATTGATGAGGAATGTCTCTAATGTTGTACATCGGCAACAGACTTAGCAAATGAACAAGGTAGTGATTTGTGGCCAACAAATGTGTGCTTGCTTCAAGAAGTTATTTTTTTTGTCAGACTCAGCAGGGATCCAGAGGCTGGAGAGTCCCCCCCTGGGTTGTGGATTGGACATACCATTCTACCTCCTGGCACTGAGGAATCTTTTAGCACCTGGAAAACAGTTCCATCTCCAAAACAGCTCCAAGCTATCAACAAGGCTCTGAATGTGGAATTTCCCTTCACTTTAAACTTGCTGGACTATATCCATTCAATAACAAAGGATCCCTGTACTGTTCTATAACTACTAGGAACATCTGCTTATCCAGCCTCTCAGAGGCTCTCCTTTAACAAGAAAAATTAGAATGAACCTACCAGCAAGTCCCAAACAGAATAAAATAATGACAAGCCTTATGTTTTAATTAGCACAACTTTTGTCTTAATAAAATTTGTGGGTGGCCATTTTCTTCTTACAAATGGAACCGTCTTTGGCTTCTTTGGCTTTGATAGAAGGATTTGTTTGGAATGTATTATTCATTGTTGATACTAAATGAATATTTTGGTTTTTTGTTTTTGTTTTGTTTTGTTTTGAGGCCCCCAGGGTGATCAGGGAAAGGAAAAACATTGGTCAGGAAAGGTTTGAATAATGATACTGCATTCTCTCTTTACATCTATAATTTTCATATGTCAAAAGAAATTCTAGGGGCGCCTGGGTGGCTCAGTCGGTAAAGCGGCCGACTTCGTCTCAGGTCATGATCTCTCGGTCTGTGAGTTCGAGCCCCGCGTCGGGCTCTGTGCTGACAGCTCAGAGCCTGGAGCCTGTTTCAGATGCTGTGTTTCCCTCTCTCTCTGACCCTCCCCCGTTCATGCTCTGTCTCTCTCTGTCTCAAAAATAAATAAACGTTTAAAAAAAAATTTTTTTTTTTTTAAATTAAAAAAAAAAAGAAAAGAAATTCTAGATACATAATGACTCCCTATTGTCAGGCAGTTGAAGTATGCTAACTCAGTCTATATAATAATACAAGTTTTAGAACTAGTGGAGAGAATAAGACAGATCTGAGTCTGAATTCTGACTCCAAATTCTCACTCCATCATTTAATACCTTGGCCAAATTATTTAACTTTCTTGAATCTCATTTAATGGAGTTCATCACCTCACCTCCCTCCTAGGATTTTTGAGAGAGTTGAAAGAGATTTAGCATAGTTCCTGGCATGTTGAGGCCCTCAATGGATTGCCATTTCCCCATCCATCCCCCCGTTCCTTCTCCCTGTAGCCACATTTATGAGATGACATCACAGTTCCCTTAGTGCGACGGCCACTAGATCTCAGGGTTTCCAGATCCCTGCTGATTTAAGAATCCAACTGTGCTATTATTTATGCAAATGTCGGCTGAGGCCAGACGCCATAACAAGGATGAGTCATTTCAGAGCACTCCTTAACAGTCTGATTTTGCCTCAGAAAGAACTGAGGTGATGGCGGAGAACAGTGGGAGGGGTTGCCAGGGACTTGGGCACTGCTGATACGGGGCTCTCATGACACCAAGGGTTTTTTGTGGAGAAGTTCCAGGAAGTTTCAGGATGCCCCTAGGTGACATTAAACGGGGATTATTAGCTTGGACTTTGACAACTGACAAAATGGGGCTTGAATCCTGATTGTTACTCACTAGCTGAGTACCCTCTCAAAGAGTCTGTTTTCTCTGAGTTCTTATGAGAATTAAATAAGGCAAAAACAGGGGCGCCTGGGTGGCTCAGTCGGTTGAGCGTCCAACTTCAGCTCAGGTCACGATCTTACGGTTCGTGAGTTCGAGCCCCGCGTCAGGCTCTGGGCTGATGGCTCAGAGCCTGGAGCCTGCTTCCGATTCTGTGTCTCCCTCTCTCTCTGCCCCTCCCCCATTCATGCTCTGTCTCTCTCTGTCTCAAAAATAAATAAACATTAAAAAAAAGTTTAAAAAATAAATAAATAAATAAGGCAAAAACAGTGACTGGCACACAGTAAATGCTCAATAAAAGTCAGTTATAATCTCTCTGTCTCTGTCTCTTTCTCTCCCTACTCCCCCTGCCCCCATTTCTTCTTCTCCCACTCCATTGTGGTCAGAATTCACCTCGCCTCTATTTGCTGAATTCACCTCGCCTCTATTTGCTGATTATTGAGGTCTGCCATCCAGCAGTTGGCACATTAACAGCTATGTTGTTTTATGTACATTTACTATGTTCTCACATCTGCTGAAATGCCTACATCCCACCCATACATACCCCACTCAACATGAATTCATTGTTTGAACATTGTTTTGTGAAGCCTGTCTTCACATATTTGAAAGAAACTATGATTATTGCTCAGTCGTGTGAAACCTTACATAACTAAATAAATAGTTGTTGATTGATCATGTAGATAATCAAGAGCTTAAATAATATACTTTATTAAAAAGCTGCCTAATGTACTATTATTTCAAAGTTTTATATCCTACCAAAATAATTTATTTCAGTAAACTTTGTTTTAAAAACAAGCTAGGGGTGCTTGGTGGCTCAGTTGGTTAAGCATCTGACTTCAGCTCAGGTCATGATCTCACAGTTTGTGGGTTCGAGCTCCACATCGGGCTCACTGCTGACAGTGCGGAGCCTACTTCTGATCCCCCCCTCTCTCTCTGCCCCTCCCCAACTCGTGCCCTCTCTCTCTCTCTGTCAAAAATAAATAAACATTTCAGGGGCGCCTGGGTGGCTCAGTCAGTTAAGCATCTGGCTTCGGCTCAGGTCATGATCTTGCAGTTTGTGAGTTCGAGACCCAGGTTGGGCTCTGTGCTGACAGCTCAGAGCCTGGAGCCTGTTTCTGATCCTGTGTCTCCCCCTCTCTCTGTCCCTCTCATGCTCATGCTCTGTCTCTCTCTGTCTCTCAATAATAATAAATAAACATTAAAAAAAATTTTAAATAAACATTTCAAAAAGATAAATAAATGAAAACAAGCTAAAAGTGTCTCTATTAAAATATGAGCATTAATAATAAAGATCTGAATACACATCATGGAATGTGAACTTGCTCTATTGCCATGGATGGGAGTCTAGGAAATCACCACCTCAGTAAATAAATTAACATTTACCAAATGCCCCCAGGATGCATACCCCTTTATTAACAAATTTAAAGCTTTATAAGTTTAGTGAGAGAGCTTCCCATTTCTTTTTTTCCTGGAAAAATCTCTTTAGATCCTTCTTGCTCTTGGAGAGGCAAGTATGTCTCTGTAATTATATATATGTAATATATATAATATATACACACACACACACATATACATATGTATACATATACATATTATATATATACACATATATACACATATGTATATATACATATATATAATTAGCTCCTTTATATTACCAATACATCATGGAGACACAGATTTACATTATATATAAGCTCACTATTAGTTTCCTGAGTTAGGTGTATCTATTCTGATATAACTACTAAAAAATGTATGAAATATGCATAAATCCTGTCTAACGACTCAAGTTAAATATACCTCAAAGAATGTTCTATCTTATTAAAATTTGCATACATTTTTCTTACAAGGGAGTTATTATTCTACATTGTAGCATGTGTTTTATTACAAACTTGGAGTTCATTGACGAATATAGTGATGGATTTGCAAATCAAGTCAACAGCTTAATGAGCTCAGCGGGATGTTAGGAAGCTCTTCTCCCTCTCTAGGCAGAAGCTCAGTTAGGTTAGGACCTTGAGCTGAGTTCCAGGCACCCTGGGCTCTCCCTGTGGAAAAGATACTTACCTCAGGCCCTCACCCTCGGGAGAGTGCTGTCTGCAGTACTCCAGAGTGTAGGTCTCAGTGGCCTCCAGGTTGGCAGGCCGCCATCGGATGGTGGCTGTGTTCCAACACACAGTACAGTCCTCGGCGCGGATTACAGGGGTGGAGGGTGCTGCGAGAGAGAACCAAAGCAATCATGGAACAATCAACATCAGCTCTGCTTCCCTCGTACCCTGGGAAGAGTGCTTGGGCATGGTTTCATTTTAATTTTTGATTAAAAAATACATTCTTGGTTGAAAGCCCAAAAGATAATGTATATAATGAAAAGTCCCCCTCCCACCTCTGCCTTCCAAACTGTACAGTTTTCACCCATCCCCAGAGAGCCTCTATTATTAGCTTCCTATAAATCTCAACAGTTTTTTTATACATCTACAAGCAAATTACAATACAGATTCTTGTCTGTCTCCCTTCACACAAGTTAGCCATAATCTTGCCTTCAGTAGGTACTCAATAAATACTTATTTTAGGAGGCAAGAAGAAAGAATAAAATGGTGGGAGTGAGTCATTTCTCACCCTCAAGTAGTTAGAATGATCTTAAAGGTGATGCAAACCTGACTTATGCCACACCCACGGCAGCCTTCAGTGAAAAGATTCCATCATGGGATGCATTCCCCATTGAATATCATTGCTGAAAAACCTTTTGGGGCTCCTAGTACCCATACGATGAAGCCCAATCTTACCTTAGCAAACATGGCCCCCATACACTAGCCTTTGTCACCTCACATCTTTCCTCTCCTTGTTTTTAAGTCAAAGAAATAATTCTAAACTTCTTGTAGTGCCCTGCACACTCCATACTTTTTCTTACCTTGATGCCTCTGCTCATATGTTTTCTGTAAATGGAATATACTCCTTTAACTGATCCTTCAAAGGGTTCCATTTAGGCATCAATTCTAAGGAGCCATTCCTAAACCTGCCCCTGTCCCAGGCTCTCTTGAGTACTCCTCTGGAGTGTTTTCACAATAACTTGTACATAAATAGATCATGACCCTTACCACAATTTTTATGATATTTTGTTTTGTTTTATCTCTCGCACTTGACAGCAAGCTTCTTGAGAACAGGAGCCCAGTTTTACTCATCATTGTGTACTCACCACTGCACAACACCTAGCACACGATAGGTGCTTAATAAATGCTTATAGGTTGATCTTAGTAATCTATGAAGAATTGAAAATTGCCTCCCAACACCCCCTTAACATTTCTTTACCTGTTCTAAAAACTGCCCTTTCACTCGGCAGACTACATCCAGTGAAGTTCACAGCCATTACCCACACTTGATAGCAACGGCCAGGTTCCAGATCTTCAAAAATGCAGTAGCTTTCTTTCACTGTCAATCTGTATTCTTCCACCAAGTCTAGCACAAAACACAATTATAAACTTTAGGGTGTCTTCTAAAGTTAATTGGAAATTAGCTACTAGAAGAATTGGTCTACTATTTTCAGTGGAAAATTCAAACTGATAAACTTACAGATATCATTAGGTGATAGCTAGTATTTTCAAATACCTAAGAAAACAAGAGCATGCTAAAAAGAGACATTTAGAATGATGCCGTATTACATGTGAACACTTACAGAAAATAATAGGATATTAGTATGATATGAACTTCATCTGCCACAATTAAAGTAATGTAGTTCAATAGCAAATACTAAAATTGCATAGTTTATGTTAGCTTAAATCTCAGTAATACATTCTCAAAAAATTCTTAAGAAGCAATGCCAATATTTCAGGAGAGCATGTAATAAAATAAGGACAACCCCATGTTTTCCAAATTTATGATGTTATAAAGCAACTTCCCAAATTAGTCAACAATTTTAGTATTCAGTATAATTTTCAAAGTTTCAAATCCTGGTTCCTCTTCATGAATTCCAGAATCATTCCAACTAGAGAGTTCCACAACTTACAGAAATACTTAAATAACTTTGATAGGTCACAAACTATTCTAAAAAGTAATTTGGTCAATTAAGACATTTCCTAAAATTTCTAAGTCACTTTACTCTCAATATTTTAGTAATATCATTACTCGATACCATTACGAACACCTGCCCCCTCTGGGCCAATCTGATTATTCTTACTGAAATGTTTTCTCCTTTAAAAAGAATTATTTTCAGGGCGCCTGGGTGGCTCAGTCGGTTGAGCGTCCGGCTTCAGCTCAGGTCACGATCTCGCGGTCCGTGAGTTCGAGCCCCGCGTCGGGCTCTGTGCTGACTGCTCAGAGCCTGGAGCCTGTTTCACATGCTGTGTCTCCCTCTCTTTCTGACCCTCCCCCGTTCATGCTCTGTCTCTCTCTGTCTCAAAAATAAATAAACGTTAAAAAAAATTTAAAAAGAATTATTTTCTTGTTTGAATTAGCCCTGATAATTTTAGTTATCCTCCCTGATTACTCTTGAAAATCACATCTTCAAAACTCCCCCAGTTAAGAAGCCCAGATCATTTACTTTTAAAGGAAATTTAGGAACTCTTCAACTCCATTTATTTAATTGCATCTTTCTGTCCCAATGAGCTCTTCTTTCTGGACAGAAAGTTTGGTTTAAAGAATCTTAGAAGGACTTATACAGTGAAAAACATTTCCCCCACATCCTAGAAACTGTGGCTACAGTTCTCAGTGGAATCATCCTCTTGGGCTGAGTTCCATTGCCCCAGTACTTTTAACAACGCACATAACATACATTGCTGGAGACCCTACACAGAGCATGGCATCACAGTATAGATCACCAGATTAGCTAACGGGCATCTGCAGATTTCAAGGCGGTGAATAGATGAGACACAGGACAGGTAAGTGTTTGGGGGCTGGGGCAGATGGGGAGGTGAAGTACTAAGAAAAAAAAGCACTTCAGGCAATCAATAAATCATTGTTAAGAGGAGTCTTGGAGAGTCACGAAGGTCCATGACGTATGCAGCTAGATACAGAGGAAGAGGAAGTGTGGTATAACAAGACAAACCCAGAGACAAGCAGACAAAAACATAAGCTTTGGAGTCTCAAAGGTTTGTGCTTGAGTCCTACCCCTGTCATGTATAAGTTGTGTGGCCTTCGGAAAATTACTTAACCTCACATCAGTTTTCTTATTTGCAAATGGGGATAACACTTATCTCATGTTGTATGTGGTCATAGGTCACCAGTAAAATAAAGAGTCCTTAACTGACAAACTTAGCCAACTTCACACTATGTCTATGGTTGCCTTTGTAAATTTTTTTTAACTTTTTTCTAATTTAAATATGTATCACATGACATCTCAAAAAACTTAAATCTTGGTAACAGTGAAATATAATAAAATTCATTCCTCATTACAAATTGGGCTCCTGAGTTTTGGAATAGCATGTCCATCCTGTCGTGTGCTCCTCTGTTTTCCAAAAAATGTGGGTCTGTCTTCAACAAGCAATATAGAATGCCAGCACACCCAGCTCTGATTCATCAGGAAGTACAACCTCAAAGTGTCTGGTTTCCAGGTCTTATTAGAACTCCTACTGAACAGAGGTGCCTGGATGGCTCAGTCGGTTAAGAGCCCAACTTCGGCTCGGGTCATGATCTCATGGTTCCTGAGTTTGAGCCCCGTGTCATGCCCTGTGCTGACAGCTCAGAGCTGGGAGCCTGCTTCAGATTCTGTGTCTCCCTCTCTCTCTGCCTCTCCCCTGCTCACACTTTCTCTCTCTCTCTCAAAAAAAAAAAAAAAAAAAAGAAAGAAAAAAGAAGTCCTACTGAACAGAGAGATATTTACAGAGGCTCTAAAGATGTATCATACATTCACCCTACTAAGCACTTTCACTTCTCTCTGCATATTAATCGGGAACATGAGCAAAGCACATTTTTCAAAGCCCATGCCTCAAGAATTGTGAACTCTAACCTTTATGGTTTGTTTGCAGCTTTTATCAAGATGGATTTGAGAAACTGCCAACCATGACATCTAATCCTACATTTGTGCTACAATTATTATGGAGGACACTGTCCTATATATGGCTCATTTCTCCCCTGCAAAATGGTACGTGTTATACTTTCTTTTAGATTCAAGCACTGAAAGGGACTTGTTCTCCCTGAAAGGCTGGTATGTAACTTCCTTTCCGAAAATGAGAATATCTTAGTTGCTCCTGTTATCCCGCGAACTCAAAGCCAAATTTGAATCTCAATTACAATATTCATGTTGACCATTATGATACCTATGCATTTTCTTTTTCTTGATTCTGACTTCCAATATTTGCTTATAGGTCTTGTGTTTACTTATATGGTTGTTGGCTTATTGTTGTTTCTATATGTGGCCACAAATGCTTTGTGGAATGAGCCTTAATACGGATATCTGTAAGTACTTCACATAAAGATGCAGAAACGTACACACACATTTGTATCTGTGTTAGAGATCCTACCGTTCACTTCTTGGTCATCTTGTGGTTCCTCCATGCAGTAAACCTGGAATGAGTCAATGACGTCTTCCTTGTTCATGCTCCAATAAACTGCAATTGTTGTGCTAGTGGCAGAATTGGGTTCCTGAGGTTCTAATCTAGGAGGTTGTGGAACTGCAATATAAGCAAGATTTATTATCACTAATGCTGTTTTTATTTATTGATTTTTTTTTCCTTTTACAAAAGTCACTTAGGCCTGTTGAAAAAAATTCAAACAATATAGAAGTACGTGGAGTAAAAGTGGAAGGGCTCTCTCATTCTCAACACCCCCCACCCCAAAGACTCTCACTGGAGACAACTACTGTGACATTTGAGGGCATATCCCTCCAAAATGTTTTTTATCCATTTGTATATGTGTGCTTATATCCACGTAGAAATAAAAACAGACCCCAAAATATGATCACTTGAAAATACTCCTCTGTGGTCCTATATTCAGAGTAATAAATGTATACAGGTTACAGGATGCATCAAATGATATGGTTTTCATTCAAAACAAAAACTTGAGTTGCTCTGCTACCTAACCAATGTTTTATCCTTCTACATAGAGCCTATGTTCACAAAAGAGATAAATAAAACCCTTTTGAGATTTAGTTGCTACATGATCAAAACAGAGAAAAGACTTGTATGAATATCAAAATACACTTTCTGAAATTATATTCCATTTTCTCTTTCCAATGTGACTCTACCTACATATTTTTTAAAATATTAAACAAAATATTAAAATTACATAGGAGAAAAGGTACACCATTAACTGATTCAAAGATAAGGTTTAGATATCTGATATAACTCTGTTATTCTGAATTTTAAATTCAGACAATATTCTCAAGGGTTTTCACAGAGATTTAAAAAGTTAACATTATGCATATTGAACATTAACAGTGTATACAACACCATAAATCAAGCTCCAATGCAATTGTCTTCCAAAATTTTGAGATACAAAAGCATTGAACATATTTTACAAATTAGAGGAAAAGGTTATTCCTATAGTTGAAAAGATGTTATGCTTCTAAATTTGTTTCTGTGGTTATTTTTTCCAGTCAACATTTCCTGAGAGATAAGCTTACTGAAATACTATGGGCCAAGTCTTATGAGATTACTTTATTAAAAGTCAACACTGAAGGAAAAGAAAACAAAGGTTAGTTCAACAAGAAGGTAAAAACAAGAAAAAAAATAAATGGTCTAAGGGATGGAACAAAAAGAGGCAAATCGAAGATTCAATAAAGACATAAAGAGCTGAGGAAGTACAGAATTATGAAAAATTAGAAGCAGGATAAACGGGTAGTCAAGTTCATGGGCTTCAAAGTAGAGCCTGATGTTAAATGCCAGATCCCTCACTTACTAGCTGTGTTATCTTAGTGTCAGTTTCCCCATCTTTAAAATGGGAAAACAACAATAATAATAATAACATTTCCTCCCAGGTTAGTTGTAACCAGCATATATACATTAAGTGCTTAGCAGATTCTCTCACATATCAGCAGTGCTAAATTTTCAAAAGGCAAAAAGGCCTTGGCAGCAGCACAGACAATGGAGGGAAGAAGGCAGGAAGCCCGTGAAGATGCGAGTTGAACCGGGGATCCATCATCTGGTATATCACAGAGGGTCTACAGAGGTAAGACATGCTGAGTAAACTCAGGCTGAGCAGCCATGGTTAATAAACTCAGAAGCCTGCCGGGCAGAGCACCTCCCCAACAAATGATAATGGTTCAGAGACCCATACACTGTCTTTGACTTTCCTGTTTGTCTTCCCAGCAGGAAATCAGTGTCACATTCTAAAGGAGTTCATCCGGATAAATGGAGTTCAGTAAATTTTCATGTTACCTGGGTTTACTGAAAAGCCAGGCAGAATTCTTCAACTATTGTCAATTGCCTTTGAAACAGTGTAGGAGAACTCCTTGAGGCATAAACAATGAAAATCTCCCTTTCTTTTTTCCTATGAATTTTACATTGAGCTATATCTGCTTTTAAAAATGGCAACATGGGGGTGCCTGGGTAGCTCAGTCGGTTAAGGGTCCGACTTCGGTTCAGGTTTGTGAGCTCGAGTCCCGTGTCAGGCTCTGTGCTGACAGCTCAGAGCCTGGAGCCTGTTTCGATTCTGTCTGTCTCTCTCTCTCTCTCTGCCCCTCCCCAACTCATGCTCTCTCTCTATAAAAAATAAATAAAACATTTAAAAAATAATTAAAAAATAATAAATAAAAATGGCAACATGTTTACAAAAACGTCTCTCTCAGGTAGCATAACAAACTTAAAAAGTGATATTTACTCCCCCCAAATCACCAAATTTTAAGGAAGAAGTAGTTGTAGAGAATTAAACAAAGAGTGTGGGCTAGGAATGGTTTTGGACCTCATGTGTTCCTTCCCCCCAAATTATTACAGTTAAAACATTCTTTTTCAAAAACAGGAAATACTTTTACTTTTCAAAGTACTCTAAAAAAGAGAATAAGAATATTCCATAGATATAATCAAATGATTATGGCTGGATTTACAATTCCCATGTGGCAGAATATCAGAGACTGAGATTTCATATGTCAGCAACTTTGTTTACACTTCTGTAGGAATAAACTTGCACAGGAGTAATGCCAAAAAAAAAAAAAAATACAAAATGAGATTTTAAGGCTTCTTTATTGGAGGCTAAGGAATTGGGCAGAGAAATCACCCCATGGATTCCCTCCTCCTGATGGAGTGGGCCCATAAAGAGCTGTCACACTCAGGAAGTTAAGCATCAGATCAACTTAGACTTCAGGACCTGTGTGGCCAGATGCAGATTCCCATTCCATCTAGTTCTTCCCAGGAGAGCAGCATTATTCACAACAGCCAAAAATTGGAAGCAACCCAAGTGGACATCAATAGGTGAATGGATAAGCAAAATGCGATATAAACATACAACACAATACAATACAATATGATACAATACAACACGTACAACGCAATACAATACAATACAATGCAATACAATATTATTCAGCCTTGAAAAGGAAGGACATTCTGACACATGGATGAACCTTAACGACATGATGCTAAATAAGTGAATCACAAAAAGACAAATACTGTATGATTCCACTTATACATGGGATGTAGAGTAGTTAACCTCATAGAGACAGGGAGTGGGGTGGTGGTTGCCAGAGGCTGGGGAGCTGGGGGAATGGGGAGGTGTTGTTCAGTAGGTACAGAGTTTCAGTTTTACAAGATGAAAAGAACCTGGGAGACTGATAATGGAGATAGTTACACAGGATGTGGATGTACACTTCAAAGTGGTTAAGATGGTAAATTTTATGTCATGTGTATTTTACCACAAATAATAATAAAAAAAAGTCCGCAGGAGCCAAAGTCAAGGAAGCCTTGGATGTCACTAATCTCTGGTTACCCTTCCTGCTACAGCAGTGTGCTTCACCTCTCTGGTGTGGAGGAGTGGTTCAAGTATGAAGACCTTGAAGCCTAAGTGCTCCCCACCACACACACCCCCTACCCTCAAGTAGCTGTGTATCTAGGGCAATATGAGAGACATTTTTCTGTTCCCTCTGTGTCTTCACCTGTCAAATGGGAATAAGAACAAAACCTATCTCCTAGGGTTGTTGTGAGATTGGATGCTAGGATATGCTTAACAGTCTCCCTGGTACACTTACATGGCATCACGTAAGTGTGGAATGAGTGTTAGGGACTGTTCCATTTCCCAGTAGAAAAGTCACATCCTTTCCTTAGGATTTCTGATTGGTTTAGGGTATGATCAGATTAACTTTTCAGGTACCAGGCAAAGATTTTACATCTGAGAGGCATCACTGGTCACAAATGAGCAAAAACTATTTAGCAGCAAGTCAACACCCTGGGCTCCAGTTCTATGAAACAGACACCCCATGCATGGCATTTTCCTCTCAGAAATCAGTCTCCCTATAAACAGCTCAGAACTGCTGTGACTGCCATGTGCCCTATTTCCGAATAAATCATTAACACTTTGTGACAATTTAACCCTGTGGCCTCTAAAATACATGAGATGTCCTGTCATTGCCTATCAGATATTCAAAAGAATCCTTCTACATGAAAAACAACATTTAATGAATCCCTTAAAAGCAAACAATCTACTTCATTAATCAGAATTTCTTACTTTCCAATCACCGCTCTAATTGCTGGGGTTTTTTTAATTTAAATCCAAGTTAGTTAACATACCCTACTACCTACCCTAGTAGTAATGGTTTAAGGTGTAGAATTTAGTGATTCATAACTTACACATAACACCCAGTGCTCATCCCAACAAGTGCCTTCCTTAATGCCCATCACCCATTTAGCCCATCGCCCCACCCACCTCCCCACCAGCAACCCTAAGTTTGTTCTCTGTATTTAAGAGATTCTTGTGGTTTGCCTTCCTCTCTGTTTTTATCTTATTTTTCCTTCCCTTCCCCTATGTTCACCTGTTTTATTTCTTAAGTTCCACATATGAGTTAAATCATATGAGATTTGTCTTTCTCTTACTGACTTATTTCGCTTAGCATAATATACTCCAGCTCCATCCAGGTTGTTGCAAATGGCAAGATTTCATTCTTTTTCATTGCTAAGTAATATTCCTTTTTTTATATATACTGCATCTTCTTTATCCGTTCATCAGTCAATGGACAGTTGGGCTCTTTCCATAATTTGGCTATTGTTGATAGTGCTGCTATAAACATTGGGGTGTGTGTGCCCCTTCAAATCAGCATTTTTGTATCCTTTGGATAAATACCTAGTAGTGTAATTGCTGGGTCATAAGGTAGCTCTATTTTTAATTTTTTGAGGAACTTCCATACTGTTTTTCAGAGTGACTATACCAGTTTACATTCCCACCAATAGTTCACTGCTCTATTTCAATGCCTCTTAAAGACACGACCAAAAAACACCCTTTTGTTTGACACATTTATGGATAAAATCTATTAGGATAAATGATCGAATTTTGCACTTTATATAAGGTTGGTGGGTTTTTTGGGTCTTTCTAAAAGACACAGAAAAAAGCCTTTTACTAGTTACTAAACTAAAATTGTTCCTACAGGAATGTAAATTAATTGTCAGTTTAAAAACATCAGCTGTCTTTAAGGTGGTCTAGAAGGAATATAGCATCTTTTAAGGAAGATAGGTGAGTACATTTTATAGTAAGTGAAACTTGGTAACTTCACTGAAACACAGCAGCTTTGGGAAATCTAAATAAGTTTCATTGTCTTGTTTGTTAAAATAGCACATTAAAAAATATTTTTAAAGAGCCAGCAGGATGCTTCTGACAGCTGAGTAGGAGGCTCCTGGCCACAGAGCATGATGCTGAGCTGGTAGTTCTCTAACTAATCTGTTTAGTATGAAAAAAAGGGGGCAGGGGCTCAGATGAAGAGAGAAAAACCACTCATAAGGAAAAATCTGTTCAACACATACGAAAATATTTGATTTATTTTTCCTTCTATACCTAACTGCTGGAGTGAAGCAAATAATCTCTAGAAGACAGAGAGAGAAGTCTTGTTTTACAAAGAGAAAAAAAAAAAAAAGATGAGACCTTGGTTCCATCACTCCTTCTCCCTATCCCTTGATATTCTAAGACAGTCACAAAGGTTCAAATGGAAATGCAGATTATAACTGTAATGGTACGCTAGTCTTATGCTTTGATTCAGAATCTAGCTGTAAATTTTTACAACTAAGAGGTTTTTTCCAGTTATATTTCTTTACATACAAAAACTATAAAGCAAATATAAACTATTCAGATTATAACAAAATGAAAAGCTTTTGCACAGTGAAGGAAATAATCAACAAAACTAAAAGGAAACCTGCTGAATGGGAGAAGATATGTTCAAATGATATATCTAAGGGGTTAATATTCAAAACATATAAAGAACTTACACAATTCAACATCAAAAAAACACCAATAATTCAATTAAAAAATGGGCAGAGGACTTGAATAGATAGTCTTCCAAAGAAGACATACAGATGGCCAACAGGTACATGAAAAGATGCTGAACATCACTCATCATCAGGAAATGCAAATCAAAACCACAATGAGATATCATCTTATACTGGTAAGAATGGCTAGAATCAAAAAGACAAGAAAAAACAAGTCTTGGCAAGGATGTGGAGATTGTGGATATTGGTGTGCACTGTTGGTAGAAATGTAAGTGGGCTCAGCCACTGTGGAAAACAGTATGGAGATTCCTCAAGAAATTACAAACAGAAATACCATATGATGCAGGAATTCTACTGTTGAGTATTTACCCAAAGAAAAAACAAACAGTAATATGAAAAGATACATGCACCCCTATGTTTATTGCAGCATTATTTACAATAGCCAAGATAGAAGCAATTTAAAGGTCCGTTGACAGACAGATGAATGGATAAAGGGGATGTGATATATATGGAATGTGATATACATATAATGGAGTATTACTCAGCCATAAAAAAAGAACAGAATCTTTCCATTTGCAACAACATGGATGAACCTAAAAAGTATTAAGTGAAGTGAAGTAAGTCAAACAGAGAAAGACAAATACCATATGATTTCATTTATGTGTGGAATCTAAAAAACAGAATGAGTAAACAAACAAAAACAGAAACAGAAACAGAAATACAGAGAGAACAAACTGGTGGTTGCCAGAAGGGAGGGGATTTGGGGGATGAGTGAAATATGTAAAGGAGATTAAGAGGTACAGACTTCTACTTATGAAATAAATAAGTCACAGAGATGAAAAGTACAGCACAGGGAACATAGTCAATAACATTGTAATAACGTTGTGTGGTGATGGATGGTAATACACTTACCTGGGTGCACATTGCAAGTAATATGCAGAATTTTTGAATCATTGTTGTACACCTGAAACTAATATAACATTTTCAACTGTATTTATAAAAAAAAAAACCTTTACAAAAGAAAAAAAAAAAACAAGGAAAAACTGCCAGATTTCAACAAGGTAATTAATATATTAAAATTCCTACCAGCCACTTGTTTTAACATCTGGTCACTTCTTGCTGAGCTGTCATCATAATGTTCAAACAATGAAAATGCGGCAGGCATTTTCTCTAAAGAAGCTGTGTTCTCCATTGCAGACAGCAACCTACCATAGGAGGAAAAACATTTCTACATAAGTCAAGAAATTACTAACATACAAAATGAAAATAATTGTTTAAAATAAAGTTGGTGGTGGTGGTGGTGGGTGTTTTTTGTTTTTTTTTTTTTTTTTTTTTTGAGGCATTGTATCCAAAAAGGAGTTAAACTGTTTCAAAGTCTAGAAAATATATGTCTAAAATCTATTTATTCTTAGGATTCTTTGGTTGTAACTGGTTAATATTAGAAATTGCATACCTATATTCCCAAACCAGATAGATTCCATCAAGTTATACAGTCTCAATTTTGCATCTATAAGTTTAGTCCTAATAGATAGTCCTAATAGAGAGTCCTATTATAATAGTTAGTCCTAACAGATAGTCCTAATATAATAGTCCTATTACTATATTCTAATGATTATTTCCAGAAGGATATAAAGATGGACAGCCCTTCTGGAAATTGACATACTCTGTGATGCCCTTGCTTTTCTCAACTCTGACTATTATGCTTCTAGTTATTTAGTTTTTCAAAAATTATGTTCACCTACTATGTGGCAGGCACTGTTCTGGTACTGGGGATACAACAGTGAAGGAGGATAAAGTCTATAAATTCTTTAGAAAAATTTTTTTAATATTTATTATTTTGAGAGAGAGAGAGTGCACACACGAGTGGGGGAGGGGCAGGGAGAGACAGGGAGACACAGAATCTGAAGCAGGCTCCAGGCTCTGAGCTGTCAGCACACAGCCAGACGCGGGGCTTGAATTCACCAACTGTGAGATCATGACCTGAGCCGAAGTCAGACGCTTAACCAACTGAGCCACCCAGGTGCCCCTATAAATCCTTAAAGGACTAAACAAACCACAGTTTATAAGTCAACAGCTTTTATATACTCAAGACCCTCTTAGCAGGGATGCTAACTCTTAGCATTTGTCTTCAGGTACAACCTGGGCTTTAAAAAAAAACCAAAACAACCAAAAATAAAACAGGTTGATTCCGAAGAGAGGAAAAGGGGGAAGGAGAGACTGCAAAAGTGTTCCACTTTAGCACGAGGGGCCCTAAATTTCATTAGGAGCTCTCCTCTGTGCATCTCGCTCAAAGGAGACTAGAAATATATACCAGCAATTAAGCCAGGTTCGAGGAACTCCATTGGCTTCACTATCATGGACTTTTTGGTTTGGGTAGCACAGATCCACTTCTGAGCCTTTACACTTGCTGTTGGAATTTTCTTCTCCTAGATATTATATGGCTCCTTCCTCACTACATCTCTGTTCAAAGGTCAGCTCTTCAGAGAGTACACTACTCACACAGCACAACCTGTCCCTAATATCCTTTACTCTGTTGAATTTTACCTCCTCAAACTTATCACAACCTATTTGTTTTTGTCCTTCTATTTCACCAGAATATAATCTACATGCAGGAAAGGACTTTGTTTTGTTCACCACCATACCGTACTGTGTTACTTGGCACACAATAGCTTTTAACAAATAAATTTGGAATGAATAGAGGATACTTTCATTTGGGTGAGAATATCAGGATCTCAGGTCTGGTAAATGTTTTAATCAGTGTGAGGGGAAAAGATCATAAAATATAACTGAAATATTTAAAGAGTGCCCACTATGCTTACTAGTGCTAGGAATAATAAAATAATAAAATACACTATCATCTGATTTTAGGAGAGATGGTTCCAGGAGGGGCTTCAAAGAGGAGGTGAAATTTGGGCTGAGTCTCAAAGAATGAATAGGAGTTTCTGAGGCAGGAAAGGAAGGAAGGGTGTTGCAGACAGAAGAACAGCTTGAATAAAGGCTGAGAGCTGTGAAAGGTGCAGCACGTCTGAGGGGCCAGAGAGACCCAGGGGCTACCTTGGGAACCAGGAAACTGAAGACAGAGAACAAATGGAAAGGTGGTTTGTGGCTTGACTGTGAAAAGACTTTCATATCTACCAAGAGTTTCCATTTTATCTCACAAGGCAAAGAGAACCACAGGAGTGTTTTCACAAGGGAAGTTTAGAAGAATATCCCTGAATGAGTCTAAGAAAGGACCAGAGCAACTACGCAGACCAGAGGCATTAGTGAAGTGGGTTGGGAGATGCCCACAATGCTCTGGGTGAGGGAAGACACCACGGGCCTAAAAGAAGGCTTTGGGGAGGCAGAGGGTGGAGATGACGGATTCTGAATTAAGGAATAGTGCTGACTAGCACGTTCACCGAGCCTAATCCAGGCATGTAACTGACTACGTGGGAGAATTTCTGTAATGCAAAAGTTCTGGGTGTAGATACCACAAATGAAATGTTTGAGTTTTCTCTGACACACTTCCCTGTTCAGTTTTAACATCTGTATATGAAAGAATGAGCAAGCATCTTTTTAAGGGCAGGTCCTACAATGGTTGGGCCTCTCCTTCTTTTTCATTATTGTAACACAAACAAGCGAACCGGAGAGAGAAAAAGTAAATGCATCTTCTTAACAGACCAGCATTTTCTAAGCAAATGTGTTTTTCAAAATATGCAAATATTGAGTCTAAATATGCTTGACAGTGTTCCTTAATTTAAGTGTTTTCAGTGTTGAGAAAAATAATTTAATATACAAGCACTGCCTTTAGAGATAGCATATGAAGGCAGGGAGAAGAAACAACAAGTTAAAAAAAAATACAACCAGATAATAAACAGTTATTATGGCAAAGAACACCAATAATACTGAGGCTTTGAGGCAGAAGTTGTCTTGAAGACCTGAGAGTCTTCTTTCTGGTGAAATAATCAAGCGTTACCGCTTGCCGGTGTGTGCGCATGTCCACACACCCCTGTGCGTGTCTAAAAGGGCTTTCATTAGTTGCTCGTGTTTCTTCACCAAATCCCAAGTTTTGTCGTCTTTTTTCTTCAAGAAAAATAACAGTTACCCACGTGTATTCTCCTTTAGGTGGCATGCGGCTGTAGCAAAGATTAATCCATTGTCAATTGGACAATGAAATAAAAATTAATTAAAAGGACACACAGATGAACAAGTTCAAGCACAAAACCAAAGAACTGGTATTTAGAATTCAATGGATGCCAATTCATATTCCAAGTTAACATCCTAACATTAAGAAAAATGAAAATGTACTATAGCATTTTTGAAGGTCAAAGTGTTTGCTATTTTGTATTCACCAAATTTTCATGCCAATCAGCATGTTCAGGGAGTAGATGAAATATCAGTAAGCAAATAACACATCTACACTGTCCAGTGTATATGAAATGGCACTGTAATATAAAAATCCATATACTTTTAGACAAAATTCAATAATACTTAGAGAAATGTATACTTTTTTAAAAATAAAGAGAACTGGAAATAAGGTCTGGGTATGAGTTTCCAGACCTACCTGGTGTGCCTGAGACTCCTGTGTGAGGACTGGTAACCATGCAGACCCATCATCCCACCCTGGCTTCTCCTGCAGTGGACCTGGGGTGGGACTCCAGGTGCTTTCCTTTAACAAACCTCACAGGTAATTCAGGCATAACATGTTTATGGAACCACTGCACTGGAGGATGGATTGTTATACGCCAGAGGTTCTCAACCCTGTCTGCCCATTAGAATCACCTCAGAAGCTTTAAAAATGCCCAGGCCATATCCCAACCCAATTAAATCAGAATCACAAGAGGCACAATTCAAGCGTCAGCACTTTTTAAAGCTCCCTGGGTAATTTGATTTATGGCAGAGCCATTGTAATAAAAACCCTTATTGAATAACGCCAGTACTAACATACAAGTTATTTTCTTAAAACGTATTAGCAATATTCTGTTGCATAGATTGTTTTTAAAGGTAAGCAGGAATCATCTGTGCGGTTTTCATTATCTAAAAAAAAATCAGGTTTCTATGTTTTAATATAACACAAATGCAATTTTTTTTTATTTTGCTTTATGCTCTTTTGCAATTTGCCATTGAAGTAAACTGAACCAAATTTGCAATTTTAAAAAATGTACATCAAAGGGATAGAAATAATAAGAACATTAGGCTCAACTAGTAGGAAAGTCCTCAGGTCTTGCTTTGTGGCAAAAGGGAAAATGTGTCAGATCAGTATGAGCAGTTCAACATCAGATGCTCCAAAAGATAAACACAGATCTGATGGTATGTGTTTTTATAGACATTTCCTAGTTTCTCATTGAGTGTTTTGCCTTTTAAAATAATGACAAAAATCCCTTAGATTGAGTGTTAATGGCAAAAACAAAGACAAAACACAATCAAAAGAGGAAGATTCACTTAGATTAGCTGAGAAGAAAGAGAAGATACATGCATGCCTATCGTTTGAAGAGAAACTGAGAGAACATTCCATTAGGATTGCAGAAGTCAAAATTACTCAAAGCAAAAATGAATGATTCTTTCAAATGCTCATATTTAACCAGTAAGTCTAAGTATCTACAAAATGTTCTATATGCAATGACAAGAAAGATGGTCCAGATTAGGCTGAAAATACAGAATACATCTCAAGGAAGCAGTTAAAAATCTACGTTATAATTGTTATTTAACTAAAGCACATGCAATATTCTTTCAAAGCTGTCATTTAGCTTTTAAAAGCACAGTGTCTAAAAGTGAAAATTCAGTAGCTCAGTCAATGTATGTATTTTTTAATTGGCAGCTCATTTTCTAGAAAGCATCAAAATATTAAAAATAAAGCATACAGTCATGCTATTCTCAGTCGCCACTACATTGTGCCATGTTTTATATACCTTTCATTGATTTCCTCAAATGACTTACGAGGTAATAAGAAAGAGGGAGAGAGAAAAAGAGAGAGAGAGAAACTAATTAACAACAAAGTGTAAAACCAACCTAGAGCCTTAAGATTATGCATGTTCTAAAGGCATTATTTTTTAGCTTTTTATCTTCCCTCTGTCTCTTTCTTTTGGGGGCTATAACCCCCAGCAGCAAGGAAATGAGGGTCAGAAGGGGTAGGGGGATCTGGGCAGGGATGGAGGGGGCTTAATTTCTAGTTCTGCTCTACTCTCTATGATAAGCAAGGCCAGCAACGAATTCTTATGCTGCTCCTCTCTACTCATTAACAAATGGCTTAGCTTCCAGAATAGAATTCTCCAAAGCAAGAAAAAGGACTTCTATTTGTTCAATGTGGGATATATACCTAAAACGCAATCAATAGTTATCTTTGGGTGATACCTTCTCTGTGCTTTTCTGTATTTTCCAAATTTTTAAAAATGGATATGTATTACTTTCATAAGCAGAAAAAAATGCTTTCTTTTTTCCAATTTGTTCTAGAGAGAAAATATTTTTATCAAACAAAGGTAAGGTTCTTAGGGAACACAAAGAACTTTATTAATGTTACATTTCACAAGAGGTGCCTAATTTTAAAAGATTAAAGCTTTGCCTTAAACATAAAGCAACTGAAGGATTTTCATTCTCCTTTGAGGATGCCATGTCTAACCTACTCAAATTAGTCCTACCTGGAAGTATCTCCATATCAAAAGCTTAACATTATCCCATTTTTCCTTGTTCTATCTCCAGACTTCAATTGAGAGCTGGGAGGACTGGGGAACTTTGAAAGGGAGGTCCCAACTCTTCATAAGATGGTGCTTTCCTCCAATATGACAATTAGGTGTGAGACCATCCTCCAGGAAAACACTACTCCTGGTCAATCCTGGTTCCATGGAGAACCAGGAACTTACTGAATGTTCTAGGGAATTAGGAGAGCAAAGAGCTGCCTCTGTGGTGCAACTTGAGAATCACCCAGGGGAATCTCGGTCCATAAGATACTTGAATTAAGGAATCTGGTCCCCAGGAGGACCCTTGTAAAAACACAGATGTGTTACCTGAAAGAGGTATCACATTATGTCATCCTTTTGCATGCTGCAAGTGTACTGACATGTTACTCTCAGCCACTGGGTGAGGCTCAGAGGGAATGGTCCCTAGGAGATGTCACTTCAGATTAGGGAGTAGGAGTGGAGAGGACAGGCCCAGGGGCCAGCATGAGGATGCCAGGCACTGGGAGATCAGGCTGGCACCCAAAGGGAAGGCATAGCATGAGTAAGGCTTTCAGGCTGTTTTCCTTCACTCTTAGAAGGTGACCAATCCATGTGACAGAGTGAATGGTTGATGCTGTGACCTGACTTTCATGTATCCTTCAGCTGGATTTGGATGTTAAGACTTTCAGGATTTTCTGGGCCTTTTCCATAAGCATCAGGCATACCTAATAATCTTTAAATGTCAGAATTACATAAACCCCACAGAGAAATATAAATGATACAAGTGATCTTGGGGAATATTGAAAGATGAATTCTAAAAACTAGACTTGGATGCATAGAGCAGGTGGAGGGTGTCTAGGCCTGTTTTAATTGGTGCTTACAGTCAGGAAAACAGTCTCGTCGAGCTCCTCTGCTTCTCTCACGATGCTCTCCAGGGTGTCCTTGGCCGTGTCCATGCTCTGCAGAAAGTGGACCATCTGGTCATGTAAGAACTCCATCTTCTTTTTCTTCACTTCCTCAAAGCTCTGGGCTTTCTCATCATACTGTGCTAAAACTTTCTTCATCATCTCCTCATTCTGTTCTTCTAGCTTTTTCTCATTTTTACTACAGTTTTCCTAAAAAACAAATAAAACAAACAAACAAAAAAACCCACTTTTTAATGAATCACAAAGTGCACGTCTTGCTTCTTTTCTTTTAGGAGAAACACCAGTCTTTTAAAGAACTGAGCTCTGGTGTCTTCATAAGAGAATTTTAGATTATGGGCACAGTCTATGTTTTCAACACATCAAGCCTCTTGGCCACGGTTAGCTTTGCAATAAAATTCACTGTAAGATTATTATCCAGAAGGATTTAGTTAACGAAACAAACAAACAAACAAACAAACAAACAGATATTTGTGTGGAAGGCTTGCCTACTTGCATTTCCACAGGATAAAACTTGAAGATGGCGGCACAGTGAATGAATGAAGATCCCTGACCTTCGTTTAGTGCCATTTTCACCATTCCATGAAAATCCTTGTGTGAGGAAGGGAGAAGCAAGATACTGGACAGGGCACTACATTCACAAGTGCTCTCCAGGGAGGGGGACAGCTTCCACCACAGTAAGAGAAAGTTTATTGCCCATCTGGCAAATCCAGATACCCACTGGATATAGTGGTTCTCACTACGGGGCTAGTGATAAGGTGATCATATAATTTATCGTCTAAAATGGATACTTGGTGGGGGCATTCGAAATAATTAGCAGGTGTTAACTGATCTAAAACAGGAGTTAAGGAGACCCTTCTCAAGCAAACTAGGGTGAGAGTTGCCCTCATGATAGGGAACGTGGGCACCAGCCTTCTGCAGCAGCCCTCTGCCACGTCTGATTGACAAGTGAGGATATCTGGGCCATTTCTGCATATGGATGGAGATAGCCCCCCACCCCTGCCTCCACTGAGGAGGGAACAGGGGCCAACAGCTAGGAGGGCATAAATTCATCCAGATAGTGGTACTATGAGAGACACCCATTTGTCCTGGGCATTGGACATCAAGCATTTCTGCAGAGCTAGCCAATGAAAGACAGGATAGTGGAGCAAGTTAAGAACTCAGATCTGAATTTAAATTTTGACTCTCAACCTACTATGAACGTACTATGACCTTGGGTAATATACTTAACTCTAAGTTTCAGTTCCTTACATAGAAAATGGAAACAAATTAATAACACCTGTTTCATATGGTTATTGTAAGGATTACATTGGATAAAGCATGCAAAGCATTTGCCCTGTCATTGTAAGCACCTAATAAATGTGTACATGTTTTTAAGGACAAGTCGTTTATCCTTGGAAAGGAAGTAGTTTCACTGATTACACACAGATGGAAGACTTTGAGGACCTTCACTTTTAATGGAACAAAACCAACAATGGCAAACCACATATGCATACACAATCCCTAATTCAGATTGTTCTGGCTCAGAATTCTTTCTTTATAATGACATGAACAAACCAGGTCAAAGTAAAAGGGTTATGGTAACTTACCTCAATGGTATTAAAAAAAGATTCTATCTCACTAACAAAGGCTTCAATCCTCAGGGACTTTTCTTGTAAATTATCTAGAAATTCTGCTAATTGGACCTGAAGAAAAAAATTTAGATATGGTTGGTATATGACATTTGAGAAAATAACTTCAACCAGTGAGCTCTAATTTCCTCATAAATTTAGTACATTTGGTAGAGATTTACTATATGACATTCACTAACAAATCAATCTTTAAATTTTCTTTGCTGCTTCATCTAAATTGACTGTAGATAATTCTGTATGATAAACAATTAGGAGGTCTGTGAGTGAGAGCAATAGAAAGTTTATTTTCTCATGCAAGAGGAAGGAGTTCTTGTTGAGTACATAAATTCAAAGCATACTTGTTTTAGTAAACCATGGATTTTAATTTTCTCCTTAGTAAAGCCTCAATTTTTTTTAAATTTGAGTCCGGGGTTGGGGGGATGGGCCAGAGAGAGAGAGAGAGAGAGAGAGAGAGAGAGAGAGAACCTTAAGCAGGCTTCACACTCAGTACCGAGCCTGACTTGGGGCTTATCCTACAATGCTAGGATCATGACCTGAGCCGAAATCAATGGTTGGATACTTAACTGACTGAGCCACCTGGGTGTCCCTAAAGCTTCAATTTTTATACATTGTCTTCTTCAAAGATTGCAGACTTTTTGTTGAACTTGTTCAACTTATCCAAGTAGTCTCCTCACATTTGTGCCAATGGCCTCAGTGTGCCTGGATCACTCTGAGAAGGTGCTCAGAGTGTCACCGGGCCAGGAGCCTAGCATACCAAATAATGGAAACTGTTTACTAAAGAGACCCAAAGGTTGTCATAACCCTTACAGGGTTAAAATACTCAAGAAGTGAAAGCCAACTAGAAAATGTATGGGTCATGGCGGAAGATGGTAGCTGCCTTAGCCATAGTTATAAACCCTGCTATAATCTATCCTGCTAAACTTAATGAATAGCAACATAAATAACAGAGCTGCCTGGTTCACTATCCACAGAATGATGGAGAAATTGCAAGGATGGAAGCCCCTTCTGGATCTGGCTTCTACTTACCTCTATAGCTCTTGCCTCTTTTCCACAAGGCCCAGGCTCCAATCACACAAGCCCCATCTTTCCTTGAACTTTTTCTCACCCGTGTGCCTTTTTGTGTGGTATTTCCTGTCTCTAGAATGTCCTCCGTGCCTTGATTGCTGGAAAAACCTCTATCTTACTGAAGGTTCACTCGGTCTTCACCTTCCCTCACCCTCTCAGTCCTACTCTATCATTTGGCTCACTCCCAAAAGGGTCCTTTTTCAGAACACTGTGCTCCCACAATCCTGACTGATTTCGGGGAGCCGTTAGTCCATCTTCTTTTATTTTTGTTGTCATTCCCAATGATTAGACAGTTTCCAACATGTAACGGGAGGTCAATAAATACTGAGAAAGAAGGAGAGAGTGAATGAAGAAAATAAGTGGCAAAAGATAAGCCACCACAGTGGAGATGGCAGGAAAGGAGAAGCAAGGACCTCGATGATCTATAAAGGCAGTCACCAGTTTCTGACTCATCACAAATGGTCTGTTCACACAAGATGCTAGAGAATTCTCAAGGTATAACTTTAAATTGATTTCTAATTTTTAAAAGTTGTCAACCAACTCTTAATCTTCACAGTTGATTTAATGAAACAAAGCAGGTCTCTCTGGCTTTAGTGAACTAGCTTTCCACTTTTTTTGGTCATACTGTTTAGAGAACATCAGGGGGGGAAAACTTTAAAATGGTTTTAAAGCAGCTCTTCCCATAAGCAGCCTGAGGTGATCTCTGAAAATGGTTCGCTATTCACTTGACCCGGAAAACCCGACAAAATCATGCAAATCAAGAGGTTCAAATCTTCGTGTTCACTTTAAGAACACACGGGAAACTGCCCAGGCCATCAAGGGTATGCATATCCGAAAAGCCACCAAGTATCTGAAAGATGTCACTTTGCAGAAGCAATGTGTGCCATTCCGACGCTACAATGGTGGAGTTGGTAGGTGTGCCCAGGCCAAACAGTGGGGCTGGACACAGGGTCGGTGGCCCAAAAAGAGTGCCGAATTTTTACTGCACATGCTTAAAAATGCAGAGAGTAATGCTGAACTTAAGGGTTTAGATGTAGATTCTCTGGTCATTGAGCACATCCAGGTGAGCAAAGCCCCCAAAATGCAGCGTAGAACTTACAGGGCTCATGGTCGGATTAACCCATACATGAGCTCTCCCTGCTACATTGAGATGATCCTTACTGAAAAAGAGCAGATTGTTCCTAAACCAGAAGAGGAGGTTGCACAGAAGAAAAAGATATCCCAGAAGAAACTGAAGAAACAAAAACTTATGGCCCGGGAGTAAATTCTGCATGAAATACATGCAAATAAAAGTAAAAACAGAAAAAAAAAAAAAAATGGTTTTAAAGCAGGAGACGTATCCCCTTGCTTTTGAACTTTGTTTTAAATTGACAATATTTAGACAGAATTATTTTTTAATTTCTAAAACTCATAGAGATAAATAAAACATAATTAAGAAAGCTAAAAAAAATCTAGTCTTTCTGCTGACAGTGCCCAGTAGTTGTCAGTTAGTGAAACCAAGTGTCATCACAGAATGGGGCACATTTCACCAGTGCTAATGCATCCAGAGGCCTGAGATTTCTTTTTTTTTTTAATTGCCCCATCTTCTACCCCCAAATTTTACGAGGTAAAGTTTCAACAAAATTTCACTGTAGAGAAGCATAACCTATGTTAGACAATTGAGAAATTTTAATTTTCTGGGGAAAAAAAATGTCAAGATTCTAACATCATTTTTTAAATCAAAATGAGCCTAACAATTATTTAACAGTGACCTGATTGAATAATCATATTGAAAATTGCTGCCATTAGCAAGGCACTGGGCCAAGCAATATGGATATACAGCCAAGAGCATAGCTCTGGCATCAGACAGACCTGGGTACCAATCCTAGTCTGTCTTCCATGACCTTGAGCAAATCACTTAAAACAATTTGCACTCATTTCATTGTCTGAAAATTGGTGATAATGACAGGGTTGTTGTGAGGAGTAGATGATATCTTGTATGCACAGGATTTAACACAGTGCCTGGCACGTAGTCAGTGCTCAATTCTTGTGATGGTCTGCATTTTAAGATCATTCTGGCTAATGTACTGGAGGATGGTTTGGAGAGACAAGGGTAGGGATTCCAGTTAGAAGGCTACTGAAAGTATGTCACAATCTGTAAGACTAAATACTTGACTTCCAATAGTATCTCTGGGGAGAGTATTTATAATTACATGCATTGAGGGTACGTGTTGTGACTAGCTTTTTAACATTGGGAATCTATAGACATAGCCAGAAAGAATGCAAAGGTTTTCCATTATAATATCAATTTTACCATAAGGAGGAAATACAGAGAAAACCAAAATTTAAAACGACCATCTTGAGTTTTTTATAAAACTTGCAATAATATTGTTCAATGTAATATAAATGTGTATTTTTAAAGAATAATAGTGTAGATAATAGAAAATAAATTGTGTTTTATGCTCAAAAGTACATTTTTCAATTTAAAATCCTTTGGCCCTTTCAGATAATGTTAAGGGCTACTGCCATAAGAGAGGACCCCTCAAAGGCAGTGACCCTGTGTTATTTACACTGGTGTTGCAAGAACCTAGAAAAATGCCTGGCACATAGTGTATACCCAATAAATGTTTGTCAAACTGATCTTAACTAAATGCTTAGGGAAAGAATTCTTAGCTTTCTTTTAGACTATTATGCCTAAATATGAATATATTAAATATTGGTCATTTTTTAAATTGAGAAAATGTTAATTGAAACAAGTTAAGTGTATATGTATTGTCATGTACTTATAAGCTTTAACATCTCTTTACCTTTACAGCACTTATAGCTGTATCAAGTGTTGCAACCTCGTGGTCTTTGTGGGCACCAAACATCTTGTCAACAGCAGAAATCGGGCTTCTGCAAGTGTAACAGTACGTGTCGATCTGGGACTTTTTCAGTTCCTTTTGTTCCTTCTCAGTTGCTAACTCTGATGATAATTGTTCTTGTTCTGTCCTCTCCCTACCCAACTCCTTCTGTTCAGCAGACATACTTTGTTCTACCTCACTCACAAATTCATTTTCACTGATGTGTTCGAAGGATTCCTTTCCTTGAGATAACACATCTTCAGGTGTGGATTCTGAATATAGTTCCTCTGATAAAGTGTCTTGAACAACCATTTCATAATTCAGGGATTCAGCAAATTCATACTCATCCTGAACAGGGCTACGGCGGAGCCTGTCTTCACTTGGCTCAGGCGGGACTATTACTTTAGATTCTTGCAGTGTTTCTTGAACACAAGCTAGGCCAGACGCAAATTCTTCCTCTGGGAAGGACACCTGTACTGGGACATTCAGACTGACTTCTGGACTTGCATTTTCTGCTTCATTACTCTGACTGTTTGTTTCATCTACTCTCTCCAGGACATGATGGGTGTCTTCAAATGGAATCGCATAGCTTACCTTCTGGGTAACCACTGTGACTTCTTCAGTTATGGGAACTTTTCCATGCATAGCTTCATTGTCAAGAGGCCCCACATAGCCTACTGATTCTCCTTCCCTATACATAGCTTTCTGTTCCTCTTCCAGACTCTTCTCCCCCAAAATAGTTCCAAACCTCCCCCAAATTTCCCCTTCTGCAGCTACTGGTTGGTATGAATCATCCTTACCAACTGCTTTTTCTTCCAGACCTTGGCCTTGGTCCTTTTGAGTTACAGATGTGTCATGGAGAATGTCATCTTTGAGTATATACTTCTCAAAATATATTCCTGTTCCATCATCAGTGTCAGAGTTCCTGCTTGGAAATGATGCCTCAGAATTCACACTGTCACCTTCAGAAGCTGTCTCCCCTTCCTTCTTTTTCTCCCCAACTGCTTCTTCATACAGATCCTTGTATAAAAATGCGAGTGCAGGTGGCTCCTCCAGAAGTTCAGGATTAATGGCTTTAGTGGTGGTAGGAAATATCTGGGTTCGTGACAAAACTCCTTCTTCTGCACCAAATAATGGCATCCCAGGTGACTTTAAGTCCACATCTCTATTTATGCTCTTTGGAACATCTCTGTCAGCTGATTGCTGGATATCCAAATGCTTCCGGGTCTCTGGGTGAGATAATTTGCTGTCGTCCTTTTCCATCCCATAGAAGCTTTCATCTAACTTCAGCAAGTCATATTCATGTTCCAGGGCACTTTCCTCTGAACTTTCTGGGAAAGAGCCAGTATCTTCTGTAACCTGCTTTGAGAGTTCCACTTCAACATTTAATTTCCATGGAGCTTTCTGTTTTTCTGGGTCTGGGGAGATGTTATAATCAATCAATGTATATTTTTCAAAATAATCTTCTTCACTGGGAGCTGCAGGCTGATTAAAGGTGAAATCATCAGTTTCTGAATAGGTGGGCATCTCCTCTTCTGTGTTAAAAGATGCCTTTTGTTTATTTTCTTGCAGTGATATAACTTGATCAGAATCTTCTAACTTACTCTTTAAAGTTTTATGGCAAGAGACTGCCTCACTATTGTCATGAAGAGATATTGTTTTAAATGAAGCCTTCTCTTTCAAATATTCTAATTTATCTTGCATTTGTTCACTTTCTTCCTGATCAACAGAAGAAATAAATGCAGAAGCATGAATATTCAATATCTCGCAGCCTTCAGAAATAATACTGAAGGCACTCTTTTGATCTTCTGAAAGTCCAGCTGGTTTGCTAGTCATTGTAAATTCTTCATCTTTTACATACGTGTCTTCAGGTTCCTTGGATATTTCTCTAGAAGAAACCATTTTATCAGCATCAATTGATGATGCATCCTTTATAAATCGAGCATAGTTGCTGCTCACTGAAGAGCTTGGTTCATTTACATGGGCATCTTCCACAGCCTCCAAGTGGTGATTTGAAGCAACAACAGATTGTTTAGTTATTTCAGATGTTAGATCTTTAGATGTTTGAATAGTATGGACTGTATGCCTATCTGGAGTCAATTCTGACCATGGCATTTCTTGTTTCTTCACTGTATCGATTTCTGGATAAGTTCTAGAAACAAGTGTTTGTGATTTCACAGATGACAACAAAGATGGTGGGGTTTCTAAGCTCATTGTTTCATCAAAAGGATGATCTAAAATCCTTTCAGATTCTTTAGATGGAGATCCTTGTTTCATACTTTCTTTTGTGATATCTATTGAAACACCTTTTGATGGCTCTGACACTGTAACCTGTTCCTTTTCTTCACTGTGACTTGCCACCTCCCTGCTTGACTTTTCCAATATCAGATTTCCTTCCTTAGGTACAGACTGCTTATCTATTTCTTCATGATAAGAAAGATCCACTGGAAGGAAAGTCTTGGTTTTTTCCACCAAAACTTTACTTTCTTCTTTTGGATGTGGTTGAGTTCCTACTGCCCTTGTTTCTCTGATTTCTGGGTGAGCCTCCAAGAGTACAGTTTCTGATTTTTCAGTAACTGACAGAGTTTTAACTAATGAAAGTGGTTGAGTTTCACCTGAAGAATGACTTAAAGAGATATCTGATTCTTCAGGCATAGACCTGGCTACATTCAAGGAATAAGGTTGAATTTCCTGCCACTTTCTTCCTTCTAAAAATGCTTGTGACTGCTTTTGTTTTTCATCTTTCTCCTCCTCCATAATTGTGTATCTTTCTTTGTGGTCTTCATTTTGAGAGACTTGCTGAAGCACAGCTGTGGCTTTTGATTCTTCCAATTTAATAGGGCTAGATCCACGTGCAATTTGTGCCTTCCCTATTTCATTATCTCTAAATTCTAACGGGGCCATAGTTTCTTGCTTTTCTGCCAGCACCTTCTTTTCTGCCAAGGAATGTGATCTGGTTTCCAAGTTACCTTTCTCCTCAGTTGGGCTAACAGACCTGAGTTTTGTTTCCTCTTCATAAATTTTCAAGGAAGTAGGTTTTTGCATTTCTTTCTTCAGTCTGTCTTCACCCAGATCAATTAAACTGCATTCAGATTCTTCTACTGGCAAAATTATTGTCTCTGGCTTCTCTGATTCCTTCATGATATTTTTACTTGTGAAGCTAGATGAAGCTGATTTTGGCTGTTGTGGCACCTTATCCACTGCATCAAATGAAAAGCATAATTTTTCTTTTTGATCACTTCTTGGCTCTTCCTTAAGAATAGAAATATTCCATTTAGATGGAGGAGAAATTTCTGGCTTCTGGGCTCTTTTACTATCAGCGACGTGAAGAGGAACAGCATTTTTTGCTTCTTCCACCATGGATTTCTCACCCATGTGAGAATAAGATTGAATTTCAAGACCTTCCTCACCATCAGCAGAAGTAACTACCGAGTTTAAATCCATTTCTTCTGAATACGCTAGGATTTCTTTTTTCCCATAGTCTTCACTAGACACCTCAAGGTTGGATTGGGGCTGTTGTAAAACTTCTACATTTGATAAAAATGTAGTTTTTTCTTTAAAGTCTTGGCTTTCACCAGATTTAACTAAAGTACCTCTGGATTTTTCAGCAGGTTTAAGTTTTGTCTCTGGTAACAGATGATCAGTTGGCGTCTTGGTTGCATTAAAGTCAGCTGGAGCTGCTCCTTCAGACTTCAGTGTCGCAGGCACTGCTTTTTCTACAGATGGACTTGGCTGAGTTTCTAAATCTTTTTCAGCAACTCTGTCATCTGGAGTCCTTGATCCAAAAAACAAACTGGACATCCATGATAAGATTCCTTTCTTTCCCTTCTCCTCAGAAAGGCCTCGCTCAACTGCCTTTGGCTGCTTAGGCAATTTTTGTGTTGCCTCAGATGGCTCTGCAGATTGAGGTTCTTCATTTTCTTGGATCGAAGAGAGGAGTTTTACTGGAGTGGGTGTTTTCACTTCAGGTGCTGGTTTCCCTCTCTCATTAACATCTAAAACCTTTGACTGAATCGTTTTTTCTTTTTCTAATGACTTCTCTCCAGGTAAAGAAGATATACTCCTGTGTGCTTCTTTTTCACTGTCCAATGCAGATTCTGCATCTTCTGCCAGGAAAGGGGCTGCTTTGGAGGGAGAGGGAATAGTTTCTGATTTGATCAGTTCCACTGATGGGCCAGACACTCCTTTCTGGAGGATTCTTTCAGAAGGTAGGTTGATTTCTTCCTGGCTGCCTTCTTTGCAAGGCCTGGACAATTCTGCGTTTGCTTTTTCCACTGTCAAACTTTCACTCCCCATGAAAGAAAAGATCTGCTTCCTCTCTGCTTCGTTTCTCTCTACACTTCCAGTTGGAACTAAAGATTTTGGTTTGGGGGCCAGCTTTGTTTCTTCCGAAGAGTAAGTTTTAGTTGATAAGGTCTCTATGTCACCACTGAAGGTACTGAGAGTAGATACTGGCTCTTGTAATGATACAGGAGATACTTCAGTAGAATGTGGCAGAACCTGCTTTTTGGTTTCACATGTGTGGTCTTTATCTGGCACAACAGCCTTAAGCTGTCCTGTCATCAAATCATTACTGCCAGAGGAACCCAGCTGCACAGATCCTGATATTCTTTCTTCATGTTGACTTGCCAGATCCCTTTCTGGCTTTTCTAGTATCCAGCTTTTATCCTTTGGAAAAATAAGGGCCTCTTTCACTTGTGTTTCTTTAACATCTTCAGGCTCATTTGTTGTAAGTGATTTTGATTCTTCCAAAGGCAAATTCTCTTTCAGAAATAAAAACTGTTTAACTCCCAGATCTTGTTTATCTGCAAAAGATGTGCTTATATCAGGTAATTTAACAGCTTGTTCTGAATGAAGTGCTTTTCCTGGCTTCTCTTTTTCTACAAGGAGGTCAGAAGAAACAATCTTAGATGGATCTGTTATACTCTGGGGCACACGGAATGAATTTGGTTGGTCTGTTTGTTCATTTAATTTCGTTTCAACATGTCCTATCACTTGTGTCTTCAAATTTCCTGTTGACAGTAATGGGTTTATTTCCTGTTTTTCTCCCTCTTTAATGTCGGCTGAATGGTTCAATTTCTCTGATGATTGTTTTAAAGAAAAAGAAAGTGGCTGAAGCTCTTTTGGGCTGTCTCCTTCAACTAGAGGGTCCAATGCTTCCTTTGACCCTAAGCTGACCACCTTGGGAGAGAAAGATTTAAGTTCTTGAATCTGTGGTTCCTCCCTAAGGTATGATGAAACCTCTGGAATTTCAGGGTCGACTGTAGGTGACACATGACGTTCCCTGTTTTCTTCTTTTCCTTCTCCTCTGCTCCTAAGTTCAGTGAGGCTCTTTTCTAAGACAGAATCCCCTGTTTCGGTTATGGGAGATTTTATGTGTTTTGTATCTATGGATCCATCTTGCCCACCTAAACTATGAATGACTTCTGACTCAGTGCTCAGTAATTCTGATACTTGGTATGGCTTGTCTTTCTTTTCAGGTTCCAAAGAGAGCTCTGCCAGAACAAGATCTTGTCTTTCTGATGGGAAATTTCCCCGCGCTGTAGAAGATGGCTCTTCTGCCTCTTTGTTCTTATCATCTCCAAGGGTTGGAGTTAAATCTTCTGATGCTAAATTTTCCAGTGCAGGAGAACTTTTCATTTCCTCATTTTTGCATTCTGGGGCTGTCTGTTTGAGTGCAGGTGACATGTTTTGTGAGGAAAAAAGTTTGGTTTCTTTTTCCTTTACCTCACTACCTTCGTTGAGCAAAAGCACATGTTCAGGCCCTGACACCGCTGAGGCAGACAGAGAATTCTTTTTCTCTGGTAAAACCAGTTGTTCAGAGTCCAGGACTGTAGAAAATGAAACACCTTGTTCATTTTCCACCCTCTCTTCTTTAGTTACATCTGAATGTTGACAAGACAATGCTTTTGTTATTGGCAACCCAGGTTTAACTTCTTCAGTTTCTACCTTGGACAAAGAATGCACTGGTACAGAGGATATTCCTGCAGGTGAATCAAGTTTAATTTCTTTCTCTGCTTCTGACCAAGCTGGACGTTCAGATGTAGCCGTTTCAGTAGGAGAAGGACTAATTTTCAGTGCTACCTTTTCTTCTTTAAGAAGTGGATGTTCATCTGTCGACGTCACCAGTGGTGGCAAATCACTTCCTAATTCACTCTTTTCTACTTTTGTTAAGACTGGATGTTCTAGAGGGGTGGTAAAAGAGAAATCTGTTGGGGTTTCTTCTTTTGCTAACTTAGTTAAGCCTGAGTCATGCTTAGTTACAGATGTTGTGGTTAATGAGCAACTAGGTTCAATTTCTTTCTTTATTTCTTCCGGAAATTCTGGTGCAGGTGGTTCATGTTCAGTTCCCTTTTGCACTCCTGGTGGAGCTGAATGCAGCACTCTAGATGTATCAGTTATTTTAGAGTCATGTTTCACTTGTGTTTTCAGTGCTGATAAAATCTCAGGTCCAGATAAAGATGTGTCCTTTAGAGGTGAATATGGTTTTATTACTTCAGGTTCGTTCTCTGACAACATTCTCTGTTCTAGTTCAGATGTCACAGTTGGAGCTAAATTAGGTTTCACATCCTTCTTTGGCTCATCTACCAAGTCAGGAAGAACTGAATATTTCATCCCAGACCCTAGAACATTTGGAGGCTGAGGCTCCATTTCTTGATCCCGTGATACATGTGCTGTAGCTTCTTGAGAATCAGGCACAATTTCTTCCTTACTTTTAACTTTTAACAAAGCCATCTGTTCATTTGCAGCTTTTGGAGTGAGTGAAGCTTTGAGTTCTTGTTCCTCCTTAAGTGCATGAACTGAATCAGGTGAAGCTGAATATTGAGATGAACACACAACAGGTTTGATGTCTTCCTTTACTGTAAATGATTGTTCAGGTAAAGAAACTGGTCTTGCAGCTACTGATGAAATAGTCTGAATTTCTCCCTTATCCATTTCACTGGTTAAATATGATGGAATCAAGTCCTCAGAGTCAGGTTCTAAAAATGCTCGAGTTATCTGCTCCTGTGCCAAAATGAGATATTCAGATACAGGTCTTGAGATTGTTTGAGCATCTGGCTGAACTTCTGTGATCTCTCTTTTATTTGCTGAAGGTGGCAAACTTGAGTCTTCAGGTGCAGACAGTGAAGGGGAAGGTTTGGCTTGTTGCTTCTGTGATGAACTGAGGTGCTCAGGTACAGGTGTTGCAGCTGTTGGTGCAATGTCTTCCTCACCTGCTTCTGAAAAGCAAGAGTATCCTGAGGCAGATATTGTAGTTACCAGTGAATCATGCTCAAATTCATTTTTCTTTGTTTCTGGGATTCTATATGGTGGAATTGAAACTTGTGATGCTGAGTCTGGAGAGAAAAGTTCAACTTCAGTGTCTTCATCTGACAAAATAGTGTGTTCAGATGGTGATGTTAAACATATTGGAGAATCGCATTCAAATTCTCTTTTCTCTATTTCCTGAGTTGCATAGGGTGAAAATGAGAATTCTGACACAAATGCTGAGTCTGGAGAAAAAGGTCCAATGTCTTCTTGCTCTCCTTCTGAGAAATTCGTGGGTGAGGAGACCCCTTTTAGATTTAAAGGGGATATCCGGATAATTTCTTCCTCCTGTGATTCGGGTGTTGCATATGGTGGTACTGAAACTTCAGAAGTTGAGGTGGAAGAGGGTGTGTATCGCTCAATTTCTACTGTCTCTTCTGATAGGACAACATGTTCAGATGGAGTGGCTGAAAGTGGTGGGGACTGGCATTCAGAAGTCTGCTCAGTTGTGGATGGTAGGAGAGAGTGTTCAGACACAGAGGCCACATCTGGGGAATACAATCCAGTGTCTTCCTTCTTTTCTTCTGACAAAATCATGTGCTCAGAAACACCCTGTGATTTTAATGGGGTCACATCATCAATTATTTTCTTTGGGGATTCATACGTTGCATTTGACGGAACTGTATATTGGGAAGTCAATGTTGAATCCGGTGTGAAATGCTTATTTCCTAGGTCCTCTTCAGACAGGACTGCCTGTTCCAGTGCAGCAGTTGAAAACAGTGGGGACTGGCATTCAGAAGTTTGCTCGGTTATGGATGGTGGAAGAGAGTGTTCAGATACAGAGGCCACATCTGGGGAATATGGCCCAGTGTCTTCCTTTTCTTCTGACAAAATCATGTGCTCAGAAACAGGTCTTGATTTTAATGGGGACACATCATCAATTATTTTCTTTGGGGATTCCTGCACTGCATTTGATGGAACTGCATATTGGGAAGTCAATGTTGAATCCGTTGTGAAACGCTCACTTCCTAGGTCCTCTTCAGACAGGACCGCCTGTTCCAGTGTAGCAGTTGAAAACAGTGGGGACTGGCATTCAGAAGTCTGCTCAGTTGTGGATGGTGGGAGAGAGTGTTCATATTCAGAGGCCACATCTGGGGAATATGGTGCTGTATCTTCCTTCTCTTCTGATAGAATCACATGCTCAGAAACACCTGTTGATTCTAATGGGGGCTTATGGTCAATTGTTTTCTTCAGTGACTCTTTTGTTGCCTGTGATGGAGTTGAATATTCAGAAGCAGATGTGGAATCTGGTGTGTAATATCCACTTTCTGAAGCCTCTTCTCCAGACAGGACCACATGTTCTGAGATAGCTGCTGAAAACAGTGGGGACTGGCATTCAGAAGTCTTCTCAGTTGTGGATGGTGAGAGAGAGCGTTCAGACACAGAGGCCAAAGGCTCAAATTCCTCATTCTCCTCTTCTGAAAAAACTGCATGTTCAGATATACCTTTCACAGTGGATGGAGGAACTGGCTCAACTTCTTGCTTCTCTGGTTCATGGTTCAAATCCTGTGGGACTGAATATTCTGATACAAAAGCAGAATCAGTAGAAACAGACTCATTTTCCTCTCTTTCTTCCTCAGATGAAGCAACATATTCAGGTGTTGATGTTTTCAGTGATGGTAAAGTGATCTCCTCTTCTTTCCGCTCCACTTCAGGGGCCAAATATGATGGGAAGGGCTTCTCAGAAATAGATGGACTTTCTGGGTATTCAAGTTCTATGATCTCTTCTTCCACTAAATTAGAATCTTCAGACTCAGGGGTAGTAGCTATTGGTAGAGAAGTTTCTATTTCTTTCTTTGATTCCTCTAATACTGGAGGTTCAGAAAGAGAAATGGATGGCTCAGGCACATTTTCTTCCTCCACTCCTTTGACATCAAGATGAGGAGGGCTCCATTTTTCAGAGACCGGTTCTGCCCTTTCTGTTGAAGTCAGGTCCACCCCTTCTGTCTCTGGGCCAAAATCCTCCTGGATGGATGCTGCCAGACCTGGTAAACCTGTTACCCGAGAAACCTTTTCTGCCTCCAATGAAATGGAATGGTCAGCAGAATACACATCTTCCTTCTTTACCTCATCCACTGAAGGTGGTGAGACTGAAGAGTCATGCTCTGATGTCACAATTTCTCGTGAATCAGGTTCAAATTCTTCCTTTGCTCTTCCCAGGAACCCAGTTGTAGATGTATCAGGTGTAAGAGGGGAAGACTCCATTTCACGGAGTTTTGTTTCATCGCCTGGTTGTTGTGGCACTAACTGTGGAGGGCTGAGCTGTGTTTCTTGTTCTGCTGTGTCATTACTTGCATAAGAGGAAACTGTGTGCTTGGTGGCAGATGTGACCTTTAGGGGAGAATCAACGTAAATTTTCTTTTCATCTTCATGACTGAATGAGGAGGTCGAGGACTCTGATCTTTTGGAGAGTACACCTCTCCAGGGTGAAGCAAGCCCTTTTACTTTATCATCTTCTATGCTTGGGGCTACTAATTTGCCTGTTTTGGAAACTAAGTTAGAATCACGATTGCTCAAATCTGGCTCTAGACTAATGGATGCATCTTTCCCCCTCCTATAATGTATTTCTTTAATTACATAACCCTTTGGCAATGTCCCATAAAATTGTAGAGGAATTAATTCTTCTTTAACAGAATTAAACATCTTAATTTTATATTGTACTGTTCCTATGTAAACTGGCCTTAACACTAAGGGCTTGTGTTCTTTGTATATTGCCCCAGTAATAGGAGGTGTGTTTGAGGTGGTCTTCTTTTTTCTTATTTTATCATGAACGCCACTAGATGACTTCTCTTTCTGACTGTTTAGTACCTGGCTTTCTGAAATTAAAAGATTATCTTTTGTATTTGCTGGAACATCCTGAGATTCAAAAGAATTTCTCTTTTTGTTGCCTTTACGACGCAATGATGGTGAGCCACGCTTTGACCTAGGTGTTCTTTTCCGAACCTTTTTAACTTCATCCACAATAAAGGAAACATTCCCTGGAGAAGAATTCATAGTTGACCCTTCCAGACTACATACACCAGAAGTCTGACTTTCTTCCGAGGCCCAAGGAGTAGAAGACCTGCTTGAATTGGTCTCCCAGGTTATTCCACTATCTTCCCGTTGAACTGTCACCATGGAAAAGGAGGGGTCATTTATGATACACTTCTGCTTGGTCTTGCCCTCTTCATCCTGGTCTGATAATCTAAAGTAAGTAATAATACTATTAATAATCACATGTATATTAATAATAAATAATAATATTAATTACATATAGAAATAAGTAAATATCCTATTCTTACTAGGTGGATGGGCTAATGTGAAATTAAAGCATACAGATAAGTATTGCCATCTGTATCAAAAATAAGGAGGTATACAAAATAAAATTTAAAACTCTAAGTCAGAATATGAAATATAATAACACATTTTAGGCTGGAATGATTCAGTTCACCACCTACCCTTACCAGGATTGCCCCCCTGACCTCCTGTGGCTTACCCAGTCACTCAGGCTCACTCTTTGGGCGCAAGGACCTTCAAAATGGCACTTGCATCTGTGTCCTTTCTGTTAGTACTACAACCACCCTGACCTTTATCATGTCATCCCTAGATTATTTCATTAGCTTCCTAACTGGTCAGCTGGTATAATGTTTACCTCTTACCCTCCCCATCCTCACCCTACCCTACTCCTCTTTCCACACCAACTTCACCAAAAATTTTCATCATCACACTGCTTGCTCAAAAAATATCAGTAGAGGGGGACCTGGGTGGCTCAGTCAATTAAGTGTCCAACTCTTGATTTCAGCTCAGGTCATGATCTCACACTTTGTGGATTCAAGCCCCACGTTGGGCTCTGCAATGATCATGCGGAGCCTGCTTGGATTCTCTCTCTCTCTCCCTCTCTCTGCCTGTGCTTGCTCTCTCGCGCCCTCTCTCTCTGTCTCTCAACTCTCTCTCTCTCTCTCTCTCTATCTAAAAATAAATAAATAAACTTTAAAAATATCAGTAAATTCCTCATTCCTCAGTAAATTTTTTTCTACCTGTAGAAAAAAAATTCAAAATACTTAACTCTTTGATCCCTAGCTGACATTATTTCCAAGTACCAACTGTTACCTTATTCATACCTGGTACATTTCTGTTTTAACTATATAATTTCCTGTCCAGTTAATATATTGTGTGGACTCTGAGTATGAGCCATACAGGGAAAATATAGAGATATCCTAAAAAAACAGCCTGTGGGTGGCACTTTCCTCATCTGTGAGCCAGGGATCATAATAGAACCTACCTTTCGGGGCTGCTGTGAGGATTAAATTAGTTAATACACACGAAATGCTCAGGAAAGGTGCCTGGCATATAGTTAGTGCTCACTAAACACTATCTGTAATTAAGGCTCCTACATAATCATTGGACTAGAGACCTAGGGAGCCTTGGCAAGGTCATTTTCAACTGCTACAGGTGTTTGAAAAGGTGATCTCTTTGGACTGCTCTCATGTGCCTTCAAGACACAACTGGCTTTGGCTGTCCCTTCAATTGCCATTGGGCTCCTATCTCAGAGTCTGCAGTACTTTTCTCTGAAATTTTCTTATACCTTTTCCTTTCTGGTGCTCATGTTGTTCCTCCACTTAAATTCTCATCCCCCACCTCACTCTACCTTTTCTGCACACCTAAATTCTATCTCCTCTTCAAGGCTTATTTTAAAAAACTCCAGTGTTACTATTCCTGATCAATTCAGCAATCCTGTTTGCCAATACTTCATAAACATTAAGTTCAAGATCAAAACTCCAAGGGTTATATCCTTCTAGGAATATGGCTATAATTTGAGATAAACACAAACTACTGACTGACATATGCCTTTCTACAACAATAAAAACAAAACCAAAAACCTTTCTATACAAAAAGCCACTAAGTACAAGTATTAAATTGAGTCGCTTTTTGAAAACATACACAGTTAGAATTTAGGTCCCTTACTAATAATTTTTAATCATCAGTCACTGCTTATGTCAGTGGTTCTTAACTCTGGATATATTTGAGAGTCACCTGTAGGAAGTTTTTTTAAAAATACTGATGCCATCCTATACCCCTCCCGGCAGAGACTCTGATTTGACTTTACTAGGGTAGGGTCTCAGTTTTTCTGTGTTTTTAGGTTTTAAAAGCTTCCAAGTGACACCAGTCTAAAGCAGAATTAAAAACCACCAGCCTACACAATCCTAACTATGAAATTTAAATAGTACACGCCTTTCTCACTTACTTCGAACACTTCCTAATTTGTTAGGTGAGGCTGAGGGCCAAGACCATGAATTCTTGCAGTTACATTCTACCCCCCTTTCTTAAACCTCAGAGTTTCCCCAACAGTCTGCAGCAAAGGGTGTATGGACCGCTGAGATCCTGATTTCCCTAACTCTCATCACAGCTAGGCAGAACCCCTGCCCTGCTGGTCTTCAACAGCAAGAAGATTCATCCATTCATCCATTCATCCCAGTGCACTATAAGTAATTTCACTCCCTATATATGCCATGAGTGCAAAGGGCTGGAAAGCAGTGGGAAGAACTACTTTCTCCATTTCCTTGGCAACTCTTCTCTCACTTATTTGCTTTGGTATAAAACCACTGAACTTAATTAGGAATTAACACTCTATCTTGGTTTTGGATTGAATCTTATTTTAAAATGTTTTTTTTTTCAGGCTATTTACATACCTAATTAAAGTTATTCCTCAGAATTTTCAATTCCTTCTACCCCTTCTCCCTTTAGCTTTAAGAGAAGCAGGATGAAATTAAAAATTAAGGTTATGACATGCATCTGAGAAGTCAGCATTTTGAGACCCCATGACTATAGTAGTATTATAAAACCAATTATAAATTCAATTTAGAGTTAATTATTGATTGTAAATTTAATGTACTCAACCGGAGAAATTTTCATTACTAGCGAGGATGAGTTCATGGGTGCTTAGCAGAATACCCAAATGGTGATCCTAAGAAGACAGAGCCCTACTGAGGTGAGTTCATTCATTCATTCATTCATTCATTCATTTCTCACTTAACAAACTTTCGTTGGGTTTAAATACTAGGAATACAAATATAAAGACACAGAATCTTCTCTCAAGAAATTAAAAATCTAATAGGGAGACAGAACTAAACATGTTAACACAGTGTGATTAGTATTATTCTAGAAGACATGCAAGATACAATGACAATATAAAGAAGAGAAGACTTTACAAAGGAAAGATACTTGAGTTGGATTTTGAAGAATAAATAGGAGTTTGCCAAATGGATGAGGAGTGGAGGTGGTGTGAGGATGGAGAGGTTATTCCAGGAAAATGTCACAGAATATGCAAAATGTACATATGAATAAATCAGCCTGGCTCACTGAAAAACCCAAAGTATTTTGGGATGTCTGGATTTTTGGAGAGAAGCAAAGGAATAGAAGAATGACAGAGCCAACAGGAATCAGAGAATGACTATATTAGCATGTGTAAAGCCAAAGCCCAAGTATTCACATTACACTCAGTCTAAAAAAATAATTTCCCTTAATAGAAGATAAATGGTCCGCATAGAGTTCAGAAATATATTTCTTGTTCAGGAACACAAGTGTTCTCATCTATGCAAAAATGTATACATCATCTTCTCATAGTTAATGGATATTGGCTATGAACATCATCTCATTCATTCTCCTCTGATTCTCACAAAGTTCTCATTACTACTTGGCTTCCCATGTAGAAGACCGACACATCTCGATGACCTGTGTATGTAGCTCACTTACTTGTTACATTGAGCAAGGAGAAGGTTTACCAGGTCTGAGTTAGATCAAGAAAAATATACTTGAGGCCAGAGCTGAGTGCCACAGTCTCCTCCTTCCTTTTGATAAGCTTTATCTGATTAAGGAAGTTTCCTTCTATTCCCATTTGTTAAGAGGTTTTTTCAAACAATGAATGAATGTTACATTTTAGTAAACAATTTTTTATACAGCTATGGAGATGACCATATCTTTTATTCTGTTAATGTAATGAATTATAATGATTGATTTCCAGATGTCAAGCCAACCTTGAATTCCTGAAATGATGACATGTGTTTGTGATGTATTATACTTTTTAAATAATATTGGATTTTGTTTACTAATACTTTGTTTAGGAATTTTATTCCTGTGTTCATGAATAAGTGACCTGTAATCTCTTTTCTTACAATGTGCTTGTCAGGTTTTCATATCAAGATTGTGCTGCCTCAAAAAACAAATTAGGAAATGTTCCCTCTTTCATTATTCTCTGGAAGAATTTGTGGAAGATGGTATTATTTCTCCCTTGAGCATTTGGTAGAATTTATTGGTGAAGTCATCAGGACCTGAAGTCTTCTTTGTGGTAAGGTTTTTAATTAATAATTTATTTAATAGTTTGTGTCTACCTGGAATTTCTGTTTATTTTTGTGTCCATTTTAGTAGGTTGTATTTTTCTAAGAATTGGCCTATGAACCTAAATTTTTAAAAATTTTTTTTAACGTTTTTTTATTTATTTTTGAGACAGAGAGAGACAGAGCATGAACGGGGGAGGGGCAGAGACAGAGGGAGACACAGAATCGGAAGCAGGCTCCAGGCTCTGAGCCATCAGCCCAGAGCCCGATGTGGGGCTCGAACTCACGGACTGCGAGATCATGACCCGAGCCGAAGTCGGACGCTCAACTGACTGAGCCACCCAGGTGCCCCCTGAACCTAAATTTTAAAAAGTCATTGGAGTTAAATTATTCATAACAGGGCACCTGGATGGCTGAGTCAGTTAAGTGTCTTGCCTTTGGGGCTCAGGTCATGATCTCACAGTTCGTGAGTTAGAGCACCACGTCGTGCTCTGTGCTGTCAGTGCAGAGCCTGCTTGGGATTCTCTCTTTCCTTCTCTCTGCACCCCTCTTCTCTCTCTCTCTCAAGAATAGATAAATAAACCTTAAAAAATAAAAAAATAAAATGTTATCCATTTTTTTTCATTATTGATATTGGTTATTTCTATCTTCTCTCTTTTTTTTTTCTTTATAAGAACAGCCAGAGGTTATTACTTAGTAATCTTTTTAAATAAAGTTTGGCTTTATTGATGTTTCCTATCTCATAACTGTCTGCTTTTTATTATTTCCTTTCTTTAACTTTTTTTTCTAATGTATTAACTGAAGGCTGTGTATTTCTCTTTCAAAAAAGGTTTTGATGTATCACATAAAAGATTGTATATATATTTTCATTATTATTAATCTCAAAATATTTTTGAATTTCCACTGTGATTTCTAATCTGACACAGTGATTATTTTAAAATATATTTCTCAATTTCAAAATACAGGGGGATTTCCTAGTTATTTTCTTGTTAGTGCTTTCTTTGCATTGCAGCCAAAGAATTTATTTTATATTAAGTTACACTTTAAAATTTGTTAAGAATTGTTTTATGGATATTTGGCCAAATTTTGGGGGTGGTTTTGTTTTTAATATTTGTGTGTTCTTGAAAAATGCATGTGTCCTGCAGTCTTTCAGCAACATTTTATATAGGTCCAGTAAGTATGACTTATTCATTGTCTTATTCAAATTTTTTATCTTTAGTGATGTTTTGTCTGTTTTTTTCTATTAGCTACTGAGAGAGATCTATTAAAATTTTATAATTATGAATTTGTCTCTCTTTGTAGTTTATCAATATCTGATTTATATACTTAAAGCTATGTTATTAGATACAAATAAATTTAGAATAGTTATATCTTTCTGGAAATAGTAACTTTGAATCATAATGAAATGTTCCCTTTATCTGTAAATGATGATTTTTGCCTGGGGATGCTGTGATACTAATATAGTTGTACTTAGATATTAATAAAACTATACCAGCTTGGTTTTGATTAATTTTTACATGGTATATCTTTTTGCATTTTTACTTTTAGCCTTCCTATATCCTTATATTTTAGATGTGTCTCTTACCAGTAGCTCAAAGATTTTTTTTAAATAAACTCTGACAATTTAAATGCAGCACTTAGTTCATTTAAACTTACTATAATTACCAACATAATTATCATATATTTGGGGTTAAGTCTTCTTTGTTTTTCTATTTGTACTACCTAGTCAATGTCCCTTTTTCTCTCCTTTCTTGCCTTATTTTCCTTTGAATATTTATTATTATTCCATTTTCCCTCTCTATCAGCTTGGCAGTTACATTTTACTATTCTTTTAGTGATTACCCTAGAGATTATAACATGCATCCTCGACTCATTAATGCCTAACACAAATTGGTATTTGTTTTTTCCAAAACAACACAAAGACTATAAACCAATTGAATTTCAATTTACATGCTATTGTAATTATATTTTAATTCTATAAATGTTTTTAAATCCTGTGTACATAACTTTACTATTATTTTAATTTGTTCAAGTTTATTTATTTGAGTGAGAGAGAGCACAAGCAGGGAAGGGGCAGAGAAAAGGAGAGAAAGAATCCCAAGCAGGCTCTGTGCCATTAGCACAGAGCCAGATGCAGGCCTCAAACTCACAAACTGTGAGATCATGACCTGAGGCGAGATCAAGAGTCAGATGTTCAACCAACTGTGCCACCCAGGAGCCCCTGCTTTATTATTATTTTAAAAGGTCGGTATTCATTTAGATTTACCTAGATACTGAATCTTTTTATTGTGTTTCATTCCTTTCTGCACCCCAAAATTCCATCTGGAATTACTTTCCTCCTCCCTGAAGAATTCCATTTAATATTTCCTTTAGTGTGAATCTGCTGGTGATAAATTCTCTTTATTCTTTTTTTTTTTTTTTTTTTTTTAAGTCTTTTACACTTCCATTCTTGAAGAATATTTTTTTAGGGCATAAAATTCTAGATTGAAAGGTATTTTCTCTCAATACTTTAAAAATAGCTTTCCACTGTCTTCTATCTTCCATTGTTTCATTGATAAATCAACTGTTAATGTAACTGCTTTTCTGAAGGTATTCTCGAGTACTTCTCCCTATCATCACTCTGCTATTTTTAGGATCTTGTTGTTGTCTTTAGTTTTCAGAAGTTTTACTATCTTGTGCTTAGGAATCTTATCCTGCTTGGAGTTTTTATGGCTTCTTGAATCTGTATATTGATGTCTTTCACCATTTTTGAGAAATTCTTAGCCATATTCTGTTCAAATATTACTTCTGTCCCTTGTCTCTCCTTTTTCTAATATTCCAATTTTTCATATATTACAATTTTTCATTGTGTCTTACCTGTGCTTCATTTGAATGTTTCTTTTACTCTATCGTTCAGTACATTCATTCTGTCTTCAGCTATGTCTAAACTGCTACTAAAAGCATCAAATATTTCATTGTTATTGTATTTTTCACTTCTAGGGTTTCCATTCTTTTGTTTACAGTCCTCTGACAAAGTTCTCAATCTTGTCTTTTATTTCCATGTCCACCTCTCCCTATAAATAAGTTAAGCATTACATAAGCATCACCCTCCCCCAGGAGCCCTTGTCTTCCTATAGCAGTCCAGCCAATGCCCTGAATAAGTAAGAATTTCTGTGGGATAAGTACTTGAAGGATTTGTGTATTCTGCTACTTCTCCATCTCTTTAAATTTTTCCCAATAAACCCTAATTTATATTTTCATTGTGTGACATACTAACCCCTTTGTATAGTGAGGAGGGGATATGATACCCCCTGAATTGTGTTTTGGTATGCTTGCTGGTAATATTCTCATATCTTGTTGTTAAATTGATGTATTTTCTAAATTTATTTTGTGTGTGTAAGTTGTATTAGTATAAATCAGTTCTCAAGAGCTAAATTTTATTAAATGTGCTGGAAAAATCTAACTTCTAAAGTTCCAAAATGAAGGATAAAATTCTGGAATATGACCATATCAAAAAAATTCTTGTGTTCACAATTTAGCAGTGATCCCCCTCCTTAGATATACCCTGTCTCTTCATTTCTATACTTTAGCTGAAAGAGAGACTAATAACTTATTGAAAATTAAATTATTGAATGGAAAGAGCCTTGTGGTTTTATAACATTTTTCATTTTACAAGTGAGAAAAACCAAAGAAAGGAAATACACATATATCCAAATTAAAAATTTTAAAGAGGAAAATGGCTAACCATTGAAGTAGAACTAACAAAATAATGATTTCCCTTATTCCATTATCATCTTTGTTTTAATTGGTGCTTTTATTTTTACTTAAAGACAAAAGAACTATACTTCTAAAGAAGTGAAACCGGTCCTCAAACTTTTTACCTGAAGGCTAAGATTTATAACTATTATATTTTGTTTTTATCAAGCTGAAGATTAATTTCTAGGAACTAGCAGTACCTTCTTCTGACCAACAACTAAAGTGACATTCCTTATGGGAATATAATTATGAGAAATACCTCAGATTTTCATAATGACTTATTCCACTCTCAAGGAATCACAGTGCACTAATAATGTTTCAAACAAAGAAAGGTAATGGATAGGATTTTTTCCCTACTATACTTGTTAGAGCACATTAAGTATCAACTGTTATAACATAGTAACAAATTCACATGTGATCTTGCTTATATTGCAAACTCTGAAAAACATGTTTTTGAAGTATAAAATATCAAGCAGGCTTATAATATTCTAATACAAATTGTTAGTATTTTATATGGGCCTTAAAAAAAGACGCGTAGAACATACTCACTAATGCTACAATTAATATTTTCACCAAAAATTAATTGAATACCCATTTCCTTAGCAGAAAAGTAATCACATGCATTGTTGAACAAAAGTAACATAAAATAGCTTAGGTTAAGAGGAGCTTATAAGCTATATGGCAGTTAAGAAAAAAAATGTATGAAACCATGAATGAAAAAATTATTATACAGGTTTATCATGCCCTAATCTAAAGTCCTCAGTTTGTAGGTATCCTAAAGACCACTCAAGTTCATTGTGGATGAGAAGAATAAGTATCTTATTTTCACAATGACCAGACACTTCATAAGCATGGAAGTTTGGGCCCTCTACTACTTGAAACCCATTTATCTCTCTGCCTTTATCTTTCACTCTTCTTCATGAGCCCTGTGCTCCAGCCAAACATTAACCTTAGCCCACAAGGCTTTGCTTACATCCTTCTCTTTACTTGGAGTGAATCATCTCTGTACATCCAAACTTTACACTTTTCAGAGACCAGCTCATGTATCAACTTCTCCACATAGCTGTCAATGATTCTGTGAGCCAAAAGTAATTTTCCTCCTCTGAACTTCTGGAATCTTCATATAATCTTCTATGGCATTTGCCACCCTACACTAGAATTATTTTTACATATTTCTTAGCTACTCTACAAGGCTGTGAACTACCTACGAACAGGAATGCTGTGTTTTATGACCTCTCCTCTTGTGAAGTCTTTCCAAAACATTCACCTTTGTTTTCAGAAGAATAGCTCTTTTACTCTTGCACTCGGTTTCACCAGCTTGAGTAATATTTAATTAAATCATGTTATAACAATAACAAATACAACTAGTATTAAAAGGTTTGGGAATACTCAAAACTGACCCTTAGTAACAATGCTACTCAAAATGATGGGTATTATTAGACAGTAGCCTACTACAAAGAGTGGTTAGCTTGCCTTGGGCATCAGCCTGTTTTAAAGATTAACTAGGGGCCTTTGGTTACTCTAGTCAATTAAGTTTAGTGGAAAATAATTAAGAGAGCTTATATTACTCTTTCTGTACATTTCTAATATCCATTTATACCCATGGAATTTATGTTTCAGATGAATTTCCAAACTGTAAAATTTCTTCAATCATTGTTGACTTTTAACTGATTTCAGATTGAAGCCCAAAATCCAGATTCACTTATTCAACAAGTATTTATTGAGCTCCAAGTATGTAGTAGGCACTGGGTTAGGCATGATTTTTTACAGCAAGATGATCATTTGGTGCAAATTTTCTAAAAGATCTTTACAGTTCACTTCAAATTAACCAATTTTGTCTGAGCTATAGATTTATGGTAGAACTGAAAATTAATTTTCCCTTAGTTTAGTCTTCTGAAATCTAAGATGTATTTGGGTGTTGCTACTGGAGGCAGCTCCAGAGTAAAGTGAATCAGGTGCTTGTCTAAGCCCTCACCTCTACAAGAGCATTGCCAGACACAATCAACATTCTCCCAGCCTAGTTTCAGAACACTCAGTTGTGTGGGAACATTTTTCTGCTTCATCTATACAAGGGATTATGGATAAACTGTGCAGTATAAAGATTCACACCTTTTTAGATTTTTTAAAGGAGTTTTTTTAATCTACAAAATCTCACAGAATACACCACAGCAATTTCTTTAAATTATTAACCGAGACACTCATTGCTCATTCCAGGTATCTCTTTCCATGTGGAAGAACATCTATTATGTAACAGTCTTTCCTGGCTTAGCTTCCCTCTATCACTGTTTCCTATTTTACTTTGTTCCTTGTGCTGTTAAGTATATAGAACAGGCCCTTCTGTGGAGAGGCCTGTAGTCCTTCAGAATTCATGACTGGGTACATAAAACTGTTTATTTCTGAGATTTGGTATTAGAAAGCACATTGTTATCCTATATTTAAGCCACATTCTCTGATATTAGCAGCTTTATCAGTAATAAGGTTGACATTTTCATCTCTATTTGCCATTCCTTTGATTTATTTATCAGTTGTTTCAGAATTTAGGCAGAGGATAGAGGATATTGTGTAATAATCTACTTGTCAAAGCCCAATATACACAAATGGCCACAAGAATAGCAGTGCGCAAAGCCTAAAGGACATCACTTGACAGCAAGAACAGTTACGAAAGCTAACCTATGTGCTTGTGAGTATCCACCATAAACTGATATGTGAACCAATCAGACCAAGAGAAATCCGCCAGGCAGAACTCAGTAATGCCCTGTCCATGTGTAGGTTTCTTTCACATGCACACAGACCTGTGCACATCTTCATCTGCACTAGTTTTCAGAAGTCCAGAATTACAATGGTTGTTATGATGCATTGTAAGCAATGTAGACCAATTTTAAAAGTGCATTGCCCATGGTCAGTGATAAGTAATATTATATCCATGGCAAAAATGTTCGTGAGAATAAGGTTGACAATTTGAGTCAGATTGTGCAAAAAAGATAAAAGTTAGTATTCTTTAATGCCTCAGGCTACTTTAGCCTCAGGCCATGTCAGTTCTTAGGCTGGTCCTCAAGTGATCTGCTGATGGATTCTAGTGCTTGCTCTGACACTCACCCAGTGTCTGATTTTTCGCATGTGAACAAAACAAATTTCCTGCTCTCATGTTGCTTAAATTCTAGTAGAGGGGAAGACCGAAAACAAAGCAAACATACAAATGTTTGGTAATGGTAAGGGCTGTGAATAAAATAAAACAAAAAATTAGATTGAAGGAGATGGTTTGAGTTGGGGTGCTATATTAAATAGGGTAGTCAAAGAAGACGTCTCAATGTCAAGAGGCATTTGAGCAGATTTGGAAAGCGTGAGGGATGAAGCATGCAAATACTAGCAAACAATATTACTAACATCGCTAAGATGAGACTACTTAGCAAACACATGCAGCAAATATGGGAGTGTAATGGAGCTGGGAGGGGGAGAGAGAGAAAAACAGGAGATGAGGCAAGAAGGGTAGCTGGGAGCCAGTTCACCTGGTCATCAAGGCCATGGGAAGTGTTTGAACTTCACTCTGAATTGGACAGTAAGCCATCAGACTGTCAGTCCTGCCGTCTTCTAGGTGCTCAGAGATGAGCAGCTACTAGGCTAATATACCCCCCATATACCATATGGTCCATATACTCCCCACCCCCTGCTCTATCCTAATGGGGAATTTGAATCTTAGAAGCATGATTGGAAGACTGAAAATCCATGGCAGACTTTCTTATTCCCTGGACCCCACCTAGCACTCCCCTAGTTCTTGTCCAATCCCTCAGTCTACCATTTGTTCTGTGAGCTTTTCAAAGTTCTTCTAATAGATTCCATTTTCCATTTTGTATACAGAGAGACTCCCTTGAGTTAGGTCTGGCTAGATGGCAGCCAAGTGAAGGAATTCTAGGCAATGGAAAGTGAACACTAGTAACATATACCATTCCTAGGTAGGGCTCATTAAAACCTCCCACATGTGACCCTCTGTAGTTTTTCCCATGTGCAGCTTGAAGCATGGCAACCTTAAATGTCACATAATAAAAAGGGCAAAGCCACAACAAGTAAGATGCCTCAGTCCCTGAGTCACTACTTGGAGGAGAGCTGCCCAACCAGAAATACCTGCATTGGACTTTCAAGCAAGCTTAGGAGAAACTTTTATTATGACGAGTCACTGAGATTTGGTTTGTTACAGCAGCTAGTGTTATCTAATACAAACCTTAACTACATCTCTCAGTCACCATGGAGCACCAACATTGAACATTGGTACTACTTGGCATAGAAAACACTTCTTTTGTTATATATGTATACATATCTATGTATGTATGTGTGTGTGTGTGTGTGTATAAAATTTTAATTTTGATTATACAAGTAAATGAAAACATTCTTGTAAAAAATTACTCTAACATTGGTAAGCAAAGTCTCTCTTAACTACCACAACCCTGATTCAGTCTCATAATCAGAGATAACCATTAATCAATAATATTCTACAAATGAAAAAAAAAATTGAGCCTGGCAAAATAAATAATAGAAATTGTTTTAAATTCTAATAAGTACTCATAATGTGGAAAATCATGGGAATACTAAGAGGAATAACACAGTGCCTGCCTTCTAGGAACATCAACCCTAGCATGTTGATAAATCGACAGAGATCATTAAAATGCAGTTGACACATGTGATAACAGAAAGACTGTGCAAAAGGCATCTGACATGGATGAACAGAGAAGGACATTTTTTTAACTTGGGAGCAGATTGGGGCAGGCTGTGTGAATATTTGTGAGAGGCGGGGTCTGAAATATAATCACAGAATATGAAAAGCTAATATAAAGTTTTGCAAAATTAAAATGAGTTTCCCAGGAGGACCGGGTTAGGAACGATTGAGGGCAATTCAAGTAAAAGGAACAAGTACAAAAGGAGGGAGGTGTGAAACCATAGGGTCTGACTGGGTGTGCATAAGTCTAATTTTGAAAATTCAAAGATCCAGTGGCACATATTATTTCGATGCTTCCAAATGATATTGCAACCTCCAAGCAGGTTGGAAGATACTCATCACTCAGCGCTTAAACAGTCTTCATTATTAGTAAATGATGAACTACACATACACTTGAGATAACTTGGGTTACTGAGTGCCTGCAATATGTGCTTGACCTTTCACCAGGATTACATGAAGAAATGCTTCATCTGAAAGTGCAGGGTTTCAAAATAGTGACTATCTTTCATCTTTCTGACTCCCATCCCTCCCCAACCAAAATATTACATGTGGGTTACATGCATAAACTTCTTCATTTACTTCAAGTAGGAAACGTCTACCCAGTAGTGGGTAAAGGTGTTACATGACCCTTCAGGATTCTGGAATTCTAGGAGCCGTTTATCTCCCCAGCATGAAAAGAGTACTGTGGGTTTTGGGATGAGCAATCAATTTATAAATACTTAGGGGGTAACTATCTATTCAGGGCCTGGCCATGAGTTAGGAGCTATGATTCAATTAAGTAAACTATAGGCAAATGTCTGAATCCACCAGAGAGAAGTATAAAAACTCAACCATTAAATTCTCCATTATAAAAAACTAAGGGCAGAAAGGTGCCAAGCCTAGAGAAGCAAAATAAATGAACTATGGTGTGATAGGGCTGGTTCATAGCTTAGTGACTACTTCAAACCAAAATGTGGGCAAATCAGTTATTTGTGGCCTTGGGAGCTCCTCCGTGGTGGCACCATTGACATTTGGGGCTACGTAAATTTTTTGTCAAGGAGGGAGGAGCTGTCCTGCGTGCTAAGGGTGTTCAGTAGTATCCCTGGCCTCTTTCCACCAGATGCTAACAGTACCTGGCCCCCAAAACCAAAAATATCTTCAGAATTATATTAGTTGAGAACCACTGGTATAGGGAGACCCAAGACTGAGGGGAAAAAACAATCAACCATAGGCAACATTAACCTTGGCTGAGCATGCAAATGAAAAACCAAGGAGGATAAGAACATTTGTGCTCTGGGATTCCCAGCTGAGGAGTTACACACAGGCTTAGCTCTTTAGCACTGGAATTCTTCAACAGCTACTGAGTATTAGTGCAGAACAGAAACTGTGCCCCACCAGCCACTGCTGTCAAATTCCTGTGAGGGTTGAGGGGTGGTTACCAAGAGAGAGAGCACTTCATCTGCATAGAATGTGTCAGGCTGGGATCTTTTTAAAATAAATCAGTGAGTCAGGATAGACTTCTCCCCTGCTGTTCCACTTTTTTTTTTCTTTTACTACAATTATAACTCCATAAAAGCATGGAGGATGAGGACTAATTGGTCCAAAAAGTAGGAAAAATTGGATCGGTTTTCCTCATTTCCTTAGTGTCCCTCCAGTGATTTTTCTTAGGTCTGCAATAAAGAAAGAGGCCTTAGATTGTGGTCTTGAAAATTACAATAATACACTTAAAGATAAAACCCAGCTCCTCTATTAGATGAAATGAGGGTTTGTCCATATGCCTAGTATAGTATATGGCAACATTTTTCTTTTTTCTGTCATTTTTTTAAAGGGGGAAAAAAAAATAAAACACACCAAGACCTCACTCCGGCAGATGCTGCCGAGCTGAACAGGGATGGGTGAGAAACATCCCAACCCTGGAGGTTCCAGAGCAGGGACCTTCCACCTGGACCAGCAGAGAGGCTTGGGGGACAGTGGGTTGGCTCTCCTGGGCCTGTCTGAATTAACCTCACGAGACACCACTGGCAGCACAATGAGGGCACCCTCAACCTAGCTGATGGTCCCCTCATCAAGTCCAAACACTGTTGCTGGAAAAAAACAAGAAGCATTTCACCTACAACATAATGCAGATAGTAAAAGCAACATCATCAAGGAAGTTTCTCAAATTCCAGAGAAAAAAGAAACAAAAAGATGAAATAAAATTTCCATTAATATACTAGGAATAATTTGCCAGTAGCTTGCTCTAGTCCTTTTGTTTCTTTTTTTATTATCTTTTTTATTTTCCATTTAAAACTTTTATTTTAAATGTTTATTTATTTTTGACAGAGAGAGACAGAGCATGAGCGGGGGAGGGGCAGAGAGAGAGGGAGACACAGAATCTGAAGCAGGCTCCAGGCTCTGTGCTGTCAGCACAGAGCCTGATGCGGGGCTCAAACTCACAGACCATGAGATCATGACCTGAGCCCCAGTCAGATGCTCAACTGACTGAGCCACGCAGGCACCCCTCATCTTTTTTTTCTGACTGTAGAATCTCAAAATTGGAAATCAGCAAAAATAGATTCAATCATTTAATTTGCTTTTATGGGGGATATATGGATATGTTGGGATAAATAGGATTAACGTAAAACTCTGCACCCCACAAATCATATTTATAAGACTTTAAAGCACTTAAACATCTTTAGCAGTTCTAAAAATTAAAATGAATTTCCCATAACATTCTCTTATTCATCACCCACAAAGGAGAAAGAAAAATCCAGTGGAGAAAAAAAAAAGATCTTAGTAAAATGTTTTAAAAAGCATAATATAGGCAACATTTGCTAATACTTTTCTCCCTATTCTTCATTTGAATTCAGGTAAAAAGTCAAGATTTTGATGCTCTGTCTTTAAAAATAAAAAATTTTCCTAATTGCCAAATATAAATTCACTGTAGAAAATGTGGGAAAACAGAAAAGCACAAAAGAAAATGAAAATAATCAATAATCTCAACACTCAAAGCGACTACTTCTAATATACTGGTGTATTTCTTTTATTCTTCTTCTATCCTGAGATGTCTTTCTGTTTGTTTGTCTGTTTGTTTGTTTGTTTTACACAAATGGTAGGCTTTGTAATGTGCTTTTTAAATTTAAAAATGTACTCTGAACATTCTCCCATGCTATATTCTATTCCAACAGCTATTCTCAATGTTTTTGGTCTCAAAACCACTTTATGCTTTTAAAAATTATCAAGAACTTCAAAAAGCTTTTGTTTACGTGGACTGTATTTTTGATAATTATAATATTAGCAATTAACAAAAATTATTTTTTTTTATTCATTTTAAGATCAAATAACTCTGGGGTGCCTTGGTGGTTCAGTCAGTAGAGCATCCAACTCTTTCTTTTTTTTTTTTTTTAATTTTTTTAATATATGAAATTTACTGTCAAATTGGTTTCCATACAACACCCAGTGCTCATCCCAAAAGGTGCCCTCCTCAATACCCATCACCCACCCTCCCCTCCCTCCCACCCCCCATCAACCCTCAGTTTGTTCTCAGTTTTTAACAGTCTCTTATGCTTTGGCTCTCTCCCACTCTAACCTCTTTTTTTTTTTCCTTCCCCTCCCCCATGGGTTTCTGTTACGTTTCTCAGGATCCACATAAGAGTGAAACCATATGGTATCTGTCTTTCTCTGTATGGCTTATTTCACTTAGCATCACACTCTCCAGTTCCATCCATGTTGCTACAAAAGGCCGTATTTCATTTTTTCTCATTGCCACGTAGTATTCCATTGTGTATATAAACCACAATTTCTTTATCCATTCATCAGTTGATGGACATTTAGGCTCTTTCCATAATTTGGCTATTGTTGAGAGTGCGAGCATCCAACTCTTGATTTCTGCTCAGGTCATGATCCCAGGGTTGTGGGATCAAGCCCTGTGTCAGACTCTGTGCTGATCGTAGAGCCTGATTAAGATTCTCTCTCTCTCCCACTGCCCCTCTCCCCTGCTTGCACTCTCTCTCTCTCTAAAATTAAAATTAATTAATTAATTAAGGTAACTCTTACATGTCAACATCAGTAACATATTTTACAAAAAAAATTCTATTTTTCAATGTAAACAAAAATATTTAGTGATAAAAGTGACATTATTTTAGATTTTTGCAAAAACTTTTTTTAAAGTTTATTTATTTTGAAAGAGAAAGAGGGAGAGACAGAGAATGAGTGGGGGAGGGGCAGAGAGAAAGGGAGGGAGAGAGAGGGAGGGAGGAAAGGAGGGAGGGAGAGGGAGAGGGAGAGGGAGAGGGAGAGGGAGAGGGAGAGGGAGAGGGAGAGGGAGAGGGAGAGGGAGAGGGAGAGGGAGAGGGAGAGGGAGAGGGAGAGGGAGAGGGAGAGGGAGAGGGAGAGGGAGAGGGAGAGGGAGAGGGAGAGGGAGAGGGAGAGGGAGAGGGAGAGGGAGAGGGAGAGGGAGAGGGAGAGGGAGAGGGAGAGGGAGAGGGAGAGGGAGAGGGAGAGGGAGAGGGAGAGGGAGAGGGAGAGGGAGAGGGAGAGAGAGAGAAATGCAAGCAGGGTCTGCACTAGCAGCAGAGAGCCTAATTCAGGGTCTCGGGCTCAATCTCAGGAACCATGAGATCAAGAGTCAGAAGCTTAACCAACTGAGCCATCCAGGTGCCCCAGATTTTTGCAAATATTTTTAATGTTTGGCTTAACAGAAGACAGCTGAACTCTCTTATCTGCTTCTGCATGCAAAATGTAGATATGTTCTGTTAGCAGAAGTATATGAGAAGGAGCACCTAGTGGGTTCAGTAAGTAGAGAGTGCAACTCTTAATCTCAGAGTGTGAGTTCAAGCCCACATTGGGCATGGAACCTACTTAAAAAAAAAAGAAAAAAAAAAAAAGAAATATATGAAGAAAATCTAGCCTCACACAGATAGGTAGTGGAAAAAGAGAGGAGTAATTCTCAGATTATTGTGGGTATTTTTCTTTAAACCACACCCAAACTTGACAAGTGGTAGTGTTTTAAAGATTAGTTACAATGCGGATTCTAATAAAATTGCCAATGAACTTTTCATACTCTACACTTTAATGAGAGAATGAAAGTGAAAAATGCAAATGTCTTCGTATTATAATGAAAACAGTTTTGATCTTGAGAACACCCTGCGAGATCAAACTTTCAAAGTTACTACTGGTCTATAGCTTTAATGGTTAACATGGCATTCTATCACAGGATATAACACTTTACCCCATACCCTATTGTCAAACAGATTATTTCTAAGTTTTTGCTATTATAAAAAAAAAAAAATGATGGGCACCTGGGTGGCTCAGTCAGTTAAGCATCTGACTTCGGCTCAGGTCATGATCTTGCGGTTTGTAAGTTTGAGCCCCACATTGGGCTCTGTGCCGACAGCTCAGAGCCTGAGTCTGCTTGGGATTCTGTGTCTCCTCCTCTCTCTGCCCCTCCAATGCCCATTCTCTGTCTCTCTCTGTCTCTCAATAATAAATAAACATTAAAAAAAATATATAAAAATAAAATGTTGGGGTGCCTGGGTGGCTCAGTCAGTTAAGCATCCACTCTTGGTTTTGGCTCAGGTCATGATCTAACAGTTCATGGGTTCAAGCCCCACACTGGGCTCTGGGCTGATAGCACAGAGTCTGCTTGGGATTCTCTCTCTCCCTCTCTCTCTGCCTCTCCCCAGCTCATGCTCTGTCTCTCTCAAAATAAGTAACTTTAAAATTTTTAAAATGCTATGACAACATCCTCAAATATATCTTTCTGCACACTTGTTTTCTTAGAATAACACCTTAGGAAGTAGAATTTGAGGGTCAAACTTAGTTTTTCAGGATTTTTATACATATTGCCAATTTTCCCTCCAGAAAGGTTTATCCCTGTGTTCCTATCAGCAGCCTGTACAAGAGCCTTCTATCCTTACCCACACTTATCAACACAGTGTACCATGTGAGCCCTGTCTTGAGAGTTGTTTTTAGAAAATCAAAATGTGACTGAGCTAGTTGTTAGTGAGCTCACTCTCTCAGATGAAATACAGTACTTGAGATTTATTGGAATTCTCTGCTCACAGAGTACTTCTCTGATAATTCGACCACAGTGTTTACTTACTGCTATTTAACATTATTACAATTAGCATTTACTATGCATCTTCTGTTTGACATTAAGTTTCTTCAAACACAAACTAAGTCTCATTACCTTAGTATATACCACAGCGTTGAGTCAATGCGATACAAACAGATGGGGTAATGGTAGAAATAACATTTTTTACCCCAGAGAGATCTGCGTTTAAATCCTGGCTTCATCACTTACTAGCTGTATGAGCTTGGGCAAATTACTTCTCCTACCTTTCCTAAACTTGAAGGTCATCATCAGTTAACAAGGAAATTAATAATGTATTTCCTAAGGCAGCTGCATTGCACTATGTGTAAAATGCCTTGTACAATACTTAGCAATTAACAAGTGTTCCATATGTTCGTTCTCTGCCTTTTCCTTTCTGATGTTGAATTAACCTTGTAAAGTCCAGACTTTAAGGATCTACAAATCCACTTTGATTGATTCATAACACTATAAATAGTAAAGAGAGAAGGCATCTCTCTAACAATGATTATCTCTGTAAAGTGTAACGAAGCAAAATTGATGAGTTTTCTGGTTATTGTTCCCTGCATTGCTCAATTGTTACTTATGCTCTCAGTCAACATCTACGAGTGTGTGCTATGTGTTCCAAAGAAAAATTACACACAGACCCTAAACAAAACAGAAATGAAGAATGAAATCCTTTTTAGAATGCCATGATCGTGTTGAAACCTAAATTGAGAGAAAAGCCATTCACCAAACTGTGCTGACAGAGCTGTTCCAACTGTATATCCCAGTGGCTGCAGGGACATCATCCCTGGCTCTATTCTGACTTAGAGCTCACAATTATTGCAGAGAGCTTTAGGACTAGTATATTTTAATGAAACCCTGAGATGTATTCAAATACTTTTCTAACAAGAAAGCTTTTGACATTTTCTGACCCCCTGAGGAAATGAAAGACACTAATGAGATAGGTGTAGTCCAGACTGAAGTTCACTGTCAGTTTTAAGTAAAAAAACAAAGCACCAATCAAGGAGAGTTATTTGTACAACTGGGAGTACACCCAATTAAGGTGTAGGTGAGGAGTGGGCACTGGAGAGCAGCACTGCTAGACGGCAGCATGGTCCCATAAAACTGCTCGAGTCAAGGGGTCCTGACAGATCATACTGAAGGGAGGCAGGGGGAAGAATGGACACCCCTTCACACTCTACTCTGTTCCAGGAGCATGTGATATCCTGGTGCGTTCATATTTTCACTTACTCCTCCCCATACCCACAACTTTCAGAGTGTGAGGCTCAAAGAGGTCATGCAGCTCTCACCAGTATATACTGGAGAACTTCTGCTAAGGCTTTAACAACTCTCCAGGAGAGACTCAAAGACAGTCTGGGACTCTGACTCTTGAGGTCAATCCGAGATTGATCATGAATGTTTTGCTACCAGCGCCTGGATGGTATGTGCTAGAGTTGGTGTTAGGTCCATAACCCTGTGTTCAACAGAGTTAACATATTTGCAATAGGGAGGCATGTGGATGGGAAGGATGAGTTTCTCCAGGTCTGAAGCAGGCTTTTAAAATTTTGCTGGAGTAAGTTGTACTGATAAGGTTGAATGGACTTCATGGTCAAATGGGTTTCAATACTGTAGCCATTGATGTCCAAAAGATTCCTGATTGGGGGAAATAAGCATTTCTGGAAAAGTGGGGCATGACTCCACCTTAAGGGGTTCTTTTGGCTAGCTCTGAGGAAGGGCACATATGGAGCCAAGGTCTGCAAGAGAAAAAAAATAGCTGCTAGAAATGTTAAGAAGAGATTAAAACACTCTTGTGCAAGGAACAAATTCTCTCAAGCTAGCTTTGAAAAAGCACTTAAATAGGACTTATCTGAAGGAAACAGAGATTTCTCATGAAATCCAAGGGCAGATGTATCCAGGCCTCACAGGGAAGAGGAAAGAGGAAATCCATCATGAATCTTGTCCCTCTGTCTCTCTCTCCTTTAGCATGGCTTCCTCAGTTTCTCTTGCACATGGCCCAACATGGTTGCTACCAAACGGTACCTTCAATCCCAGAGTCTACACGATTGTCTTGGAGTTCTTATGTTATTTCTAACAGTTATTTCCCAAGGAGATTAAGACATAAACCAAAAACAAAAGCAGAGGATCCTGGCTTTCTGAAAAGGTGTTTTATTGCTTCTCCCTCTTTCAACACCTCTATATTCCAGGGAACACAGGGAAAGGGCGGGGAAAGCAATACAATCTCACCTCTGGCAGATGTCATGACCTGCCTTGATGAAGGATGGGGGCCTTCCTGAGTGACAGGATAGATTCAGAGGGCTTTCACCCTCTTACACCTAGGTAGACAATAGGTGTGCTTGCAGAATTCTGAGACTGAAACATTCCCTGTTTGGGCTCTATTTTGAGTGGACTGTTCCAAGGTTTTAGAAATCCACTTGGGTGATCCTACACTCAGAGTTCTACCCTTCCCATCTATATGGGATCTCCTCCCCACCCATATTCTATACTCTGGGCTCCCTACCTTGACGGATAGGCTTATTTAGTTCTAAATCGCATTTTTTTTTCTGGATACCAACTCAGACCCCAAGTTATGCTCAGCAATTTTGGCTAATTTCTTCTTGGACAGTTTATAGAAATAAATTTAGAATTTTTTTGACTAATAGGAAAATTAGCTACCAATTTTTTAAAAACATAAAAGCCAAGATATTATTAAAAATATCAAAATAAAGTTGAGATCTGAACCCCAACCTTTTGTTTCTAAAACTAGCTAAGTAGAATCAGTGTCTCCATTTCCAAGTAACCAGAAAAGAGAATCTGAGTCTCATTTCTCCCCTTGGTCAGGGTCATAGTAGCCCACCTTGTGAGTTGAAGATAATTCCCCAAAGGAGGACTGACCTAGGTATATAGACTAAAAGAATTAAAAGGCAATTAACTTTCTAATAATGGCAAACAGATAATTAATGGCAACAGATAGATTTCAATAGAGCTCTGAAACCCCAAAGCAGAGATACCAAGATGTACAAGACAGGTTACAGTGAGGCCTAAATTAAAGACTTGTTCCTATCATAAAATGGAAAGTCAAAGCTAGAATAAACAGTGATAGTCAGAGTCAACTGATATTTAATGGGAAAGGGTACTTCAACCTCATATGGTTGTACTCGGTCATTGCTCTGTGTTGTATTTCCAAATAAATTCGTATTTATTATTATTTACTAATTATTATTATTATTCCTATTATATTAACTATTTGACTTGTTTCACTGTTTAAATAAAGCATTGTCCATCCATAGAAAAAGTAAAATCTCACACATCATGTATTCAACATTCTGAGGATCAGGTAACAAAACCTGAAGAAATCTTAGTCCAGTGTCTCATGCTGTTCCAGTAGACATGTGACTTCCTTTGGACTGTCTAGCATCTGACCTCTCTTCCCATTTGGTGAATTCACCTTGTGGGTCCTAAAGGTGACAATGCCAGATATTCTCCCCATGATGATCTTCACACCCATTCCAGACCGACTTGAGAGCCACTGATGAATGAAATAAATGGTAGAGATCATCATTTTCTCTGGGGGTAGCAGTTGTTGCAATCCTGAGTTACTGGTATGAAAGTGGCAACAGTACAAATTGTGACATCTAGTGCCCAGTAATAATGGCAACCATTTCCTTACCCAAGAACTTTAAAAAAACAAACCAATTTATTGAGATATAATTCATATACGATATAAGTCACCCACCTAAAGCGTACAATTCATTGGCTTTTAGTATATTCATAGGGTTGTGCAAACTTCGCCACAATCGATTTTAGAACATTCTCATCAGCCCAAAAACATATCCCACACTCTTAAGCATCATCCCCCAATCTTTTCCCCATCTCTCTCCCAGCTCTAGGCAACCATTAATATCCTTTCCATCTCCACAGATTTGTCTCTTCTTGACATTTCATAAATGTGGAAGTATACAGTATGTGGTCCTTTATGTCTGTCTTCTTTCCCTAAGCATACTGTTTTCAAGGTTCATCCATCTTGTAACACAAATCCATACTTCATTCCTTTTTATGGCCAAATAATATCCCATGTATGAATATATCATACTTTCTTTATCCATTCATTGTTGATGGACATTTCAGTCATTTCCACTTTTGGGCTCTTATGAATAGAGCTGCTATGAACACTTGTGAACAAGTTTTTATGTGGATGTATCTGTTCATTTCTCTTGGGTATATACCTAGGAGTGGAATTGCTGGGTCATATGGTAACTCTATGTTTAACAGAGTTAGAGGAACTACCAGATTGTCTTCCAAAGCAGTTGTATCATTTTACGCTCCCACCAGCAGTGTATGAGGATTCTGATTTTCCCATATCTTCACCAACACTTGTTATTGTCTTTTTGGTTACTTTAGTAGGTATGAAGTGGTATCTTATGGTTTTCATTTGCACTTCCCTGATGGCTAATGATATTGAACACTTTTTTCATGGGCTCATTGGACATTTGAAAATCTTCTTTGGAGAAGTGTCTATTCAGATCCTTTGCCCATTTTAAAATTAAGCTATTTGTCTTTTTATAATTGAGTTGCATAGTTCAGACTAGTTTTGAAGCATGGTTTTAAGGGTTGTTCCTAGCCATCTAAGCTCTCTTTTCTGATTTTCTCAACTACCAATATCCAGCGAATAGGGTCACTTTCAGCTTCAATTGGTCACAGCTTGCTACGCAACTCCAAAACTGACTGACCCTGACTCTGGAACCCAAGGTAGTTCCCCTTACCTGGAGAAAATCACTTACATGAGAATTTCCTGGCAAATGGAAAGCTGTTCAGAGGGAATGTTGTTACTAAAGCCTGGGTTTCTGAATTTGTGATTCTTAACTCTTAAGCTATGCAAACTCAGTCCAAGGGAACTTGTGGGATTGACAGGTGGAAACTATGGCGGTTTGAGCAGCAGGTAAGAACTGGAGCAGAGAGAAATGGAAAGAAAACTCTAAGAAATGGTTGCCACTTCTTGCCATTTTCTTCTAAGATTAAGTAGGCCATTGATTCTCCTAAGTTATTCAGATCGTAAGGCCCCAGTTTTTGGTGCAGGCAGTCACCTCTCTGCCTTGGTCCTGCAGCCACAGAGGCTGTGTTACCCTGCATCTCCTGCCAACTAGGTCAGTATCTGGGGATTTTCTTCCAAAGTATGTAAACGGATAGGAATCTTATCAGTCAGTTTAACTATACATTTTTTTTTTTTTAACGTTTATTTATTTTTGAGACAGGGAGAGACAGAGCATGAACAGGGGAGGGTCAGAGAGAGGGAGACACAGAATATGAAGCAGGCTCCAGGCTCTGAGCTATCAGCACAAGCCCGACACGGGGCTAGAACTCACGGACCGCAAGATCATGACCTGAGTCGAAGTCGGCAGCCTAACCGACTGAGCCACCCAGGCGCCCCAATTTAACTATACATTTTATTATCAGGTGATTTTGGTTCATATATCAGCACTGCCAACTTTGTGTATGTTGCCTTCCCACCCCTGTTTTTGTATCCTGGATTCTTGGAGTCAGGGAGTCAGAAGAATATCCCTCCCTCCCTGAGTAATGAGTGATCTGAGGCCAAGGGCTTGGAGAAAGTGGTTTTCTGCAGTGTCCTGGGTAATCTCCTTAACTCACTCCTCTGAGCAGGACCGAAGAAGCATAATTGTCACTTCAGTGGGCCTTTGGTGCCCTCTTACTCTTAAGAACCCACCTTCCCCTTTCTGGTGCCCTCTTCTCCCAGGAAAGTGTTGTAAGGTCCTGTATTTGAAGGGATTTGTTCAAAAGGGAATCCAATCTAAAACAGATGCTGAAAGGTTTCAACTTTTAACCTTCTCACAGGTGGTAGCATTTCTGTGCTTAATCTATCTCTGTTGACCTGCATTTTTGCCAAATTCAAAGACCACTTGTCACCTCTCATGTTCCATGCCCTTGTCTTGGCACCCAGGAACAAGATGATTTTTTTTTTATTAAACGATTTTTTAAATTATTTTTTTAACGTTTATTTATTATTGAAAGACAGAGAGAGAGCGTGAGCAGGGGAGGGGCAGAGAGAGAGAGGGAGACACAGAATCTGAAGCAGGCTCCAGGCTCTGAGCTGTCAGCACAGAGCCCGATGCAGGACTCGAACTCACAAACCGCGAGATCATGACCTGAGTCGAAGTCGGACACTTAACTGACGGAGCCACCCAGGTGCCCCTCCAATACAAATTCTTTTAAACAAAGGTATTACAGTAATTATCTATTAAACATTTATCATATGATCCTATAGAGCATGTAGAGAAGTTATTTTGGTGTTGCTATGTTTGACCTTATGAAAATTCAATCACACTAGATTGCCTAATGTCTATTTTTAAACATAAGATCTACTTCCCCTATCACTAGGAAACTTAATATGCTAAGGGGCTGGTCAGGATTAGCTATTATGCAGATTTTCTGGGTCTTTTATGCTTTACTTTTAAAGGTAGAGGTAAATTAAAATAGTTATTTTTAAAAAACTAATTTATACTCAAATAAAAAAGAAATTAGCTAATAAAGACCAGATATGTGTCCACTGTGTATACAGACATACATCTTGAGGTGAGCACTGAACTCATGAGAACCATTAGGCTAGGGTTAGAACCCTACCACACTTACGAGCTGTCTGACATTAGATAAATTACTCAGTATTGCTAAGCCTCCATTTTCTCTTTCATAAACGGAGATGAAAACAATGCCTATATCACAGAGTTATTGAGAAAATAACTCAAAGTAACACGTGACAGTGCAAGGGATAGACCAACTGTTCCTTGAGCCAATACTGGTTTCGCTTCCCTTCTCTGGGTCTCTGTTCACTCATCAGAAACATAAGTCAGGGAAATGAAGCTAAGGCCCCATCAAGGTTAAGTGCCATCAGCAGCCAGGCTTTCCTGCCAGCCTTGGACCACAGGACACTGAAATCTTTTTCTGTAGGCAGAAAGAGAAGTGCTAGCAAGGTGGATCCAGAGACTGACACAAAGACTCTGAGACTTGATGGGCTGGCGTACTAGCAGAACCCCAGCTAGCAGCTGCAGCTCCCCAGGCCCAATTCATTTCACTAAAGCATTCGATTCAACTAATTACAGGTGAGATTGCTTGTTTACTGGCTGCCCTCTCCAGAGACTAAACTCTAAAGATAAGGAATTGTGTTTTGTTCACTCATTCTAAGTAGGTCCTCAATAATTTTCTGTTGAATGAATGAGCCTCTTTTCTTATAGTACAGACATTCCTGAAAGTGAAGGTGTCATGAGCTTAGCTAAGCTACTCCATGGTATTGGGGCCTCGGCATCCATTTTGTTTGGTCAAGTGGCCTTAAGCTGACCAGCCTCCCTCATGCAAGCACATATCCTAGGTAACAGTCTGAAGAGTCACGTGCCATTGGGATTTCCTGATATGACTTCCCTGACAGTTCTTGTGATCAACAGTCTCCCCCACCTTCAGTGCCTCCCCTAGATAAGACCGCAGTGGAATTTACCAAAACCCCACTAATTTTAGTTCAAATTGACTGATCTAGTCATAGCCCAGGAAACCCAGAGCCCTCCACTCATCCTAATAAAGGCATGTGTCCTGGGTCTTGACTTTCTCTCTGCTTCACTCTGCCTTCACCTCCCTTGTGGCTATGAACTTCCTCCAGGGCTTGTCAGTAATAAAGATCCCTACTGCAATTTCTTTTGTGGTCTTCTGTCAAACTATGGCTCACCATCTGGCACCCTATGGCTCCACTTAACAAATGTTAATTTAACAAAGTCATAACAGGAGGAAATTAATCTTATTTACAAATCAACAATTTTAAGTGTCCTAGTGAATTCAGCCGTTAAGAGGAAATTTGTGGTGAATGCAAATGTGTTTAGCATGTGAATTTATTTTTAAAGACAAGCATATGCAAACTAAGAAAACATAGTAATGGCTCAATGAGAAGGCTCGGAGTTGTTCAATTTGGAAGACAACAGTAGCATCATTTAATCTTCCCACATATCTTGGACTTTATCAGATTAGGATGTGGAATTTTGGAACTGAATACACTCCAGTTGCCTTAACAGAGGACTTTTCTCTGGGCAAAAAGCAAAGCCTATTCTTATCCTCCCATCTATGATCTGGCCGGAGGGTCAGCCTAGGGGAGGCTTTCCAACAAGTCACAGAAGGTGGGAATGATGACTGCAGACATCCTAATTGAACAATCCCTCCGTACTTATCACTGTCCCCTCCAAGCTACTGTGTTTCCAGAGTCACTGGATATTGTCAGTTCCTGGTAAATGAATGGTACCACAATTCTACCTAACCTAACAGGTTCAACATCCCAACTAAATTTGCTTCTCATGGGAGTCTGATGACTTGACATTCACTTGCTTATTCGTTCATTCGGTTATTCATGCCACTCACTCATTCATTCAACAAATATCCTCAGTCTTGGAAATGCTGAGTGCTTCTGGGTGGGTGAGAAAAAGAAAGCTTAGGCAGAGGAGCAATTAGCAGCAGCAGGAGAGCTGGAACTAGGGTCTAAGGCAATATCTAACCGCATATTGTACTTGAAATATCTTTTTGCCCAGCTGTGGCATTACCTCTGCAAAACCTTTTAAGTCTCATTTTAAGAAGAATATATGTCTTTTCTCTATTCCTTTGTTAAAATATCCTTAGTGTAGTGCTTATGACATTATGACATTATGTTGGAGCTAACTGCTTCCCTGTGCCAGACTGTGAGCTCCTTGAGAGAAAGAACTGTGCCATGCAATCACCTTTATGTTCCTAGTGTCTAAGGTTGTATACACATATGCAACTTTAGTGGCAGTTCTGTGGATTCCAGTGAAGCTAATGGATGTCCAGGTATTATCAGGCCTGCACTAACACAGCAGCTACCAACCACATGTGGTTACTGAGTACTTGAAATGTAGCTGGGGGGAAAAATTGAGATGCATTGTGAAAGTAAAATACACATCAAATCTAAAGGCTTATCATAAAAACGTAAAATATACCAGTAATAATGTTATATTGATGACATGTTGAAATGATAATAACTTGTATATTGGGTTGAATAAAATAAATTAAAATTAATTTCACCTGTTTCTTTTGACTTTAAGGTGGCTATTAGAAAATTTTAAATTACATATGTGGCTCACATTATATGTCTACTAGAGAATGCTGGACTAAGCCAAAGATTACTATTTCAGGTACAGACCACATCCCGTCTCTTATACCTGATTCTCTAAGTTTTCTTGGTTGGAAGGGGAATTTGGCTATATTGTCTGCACTGAGTCAAGGTTTTCACTAAGCCCAGGTTCAGAATATCCAGGAAATGGATACATTTCTTTTGTTTTTGTAAAATTCTACAGTCAGTATGTCGTACACATTAGTAGGTTTGCTGTTTAAAAAAAAAAAACAACAACAACTCTTGCTGTATTCCTTATATTGAGTCAAAGTCTAACCAAGGGCATGTAATGCTCATGCAGCCAACACTTAAATAGCTCTTCAGTTTCTGGCTCCAAGCGCCTGTTTTATCCTCTCTCCTCCCTCCGTCTCTGGCATCCTGAGCAGTCACCCCTCCCCTCGCAGCTCTTTCCACTGACCTCAAAAGAGGGCTGGCTCAAATGACACACTTGTCAAAACACCTGGGTAAGCACAGCAGTGGGAGCCATCATATAAATAGATACATGGAAACAGAGTGCTCCGTACTGATAACAAAAACCACTTACAAACTCCCTTCACCTTCCAAAAGTTTTGTTTCTTACAATGATTACTTAAATGTAAATGTCACTAATAATTTTAATTCTATCAGCTTACACAGACCTATTTTTATACAGACACTGGCAAAACTGCAATTCAAGAGGATTTTTAGGTTTTGGGTACTGCTGTGGCAAAAATCCTTTGTGCTTAAACAGAGAAATTAAAACTGAACAACAGAAAATGATCCAAAGCAAAAATACTGAAAAATTTCTAAGTGATCTGTCAGAAAGACTAAAAGAGTCCAGCTTCACTGCTCTGCAGTCAGAAAAATGCAGAAATAATGAATGCACATTTACATATTTCCCACCATACAGGACACCATGAATTTGAAACATTTAGCACAGTGTTTGGCATATGGTCGATGTCCAATAAATATCAATGAGTATATGAATGTATGGGCCCTTACTATTTAATGGAATACCGCAACCACCATGTTTTTCTTGTTTGTTTGTTTGTTTGTTTGTTTGTTTGTTTTAAACCTTGAGTGATTTGGTAGACTGAGTCCAGCTTCCTTTTTCACTCAGAATAAAATGTGAAGTCCTTACTATGGCCTGCAAAATGCTACCTGATCTGCAACCCAACTACCTCTCAGACTCCCCTTCCACCTCTCCACTCTCATTACTTACTCTTCTCCAGCAACCCAACATCCTTGTGTTCTCAAATCAGCCACACATATTCCTGCCTCAGAGCCCTGACACCAGCTCTTCCCTTTGCCTAGAATCCTCATTCCTTCAGTCTCCGCTCAAATGTCACCTTATCAGGAAAGCCTTCCTCACCACCTTCTCCAAAGCAGCGAAACCCTTATCCTGCTACACGTGTTCTCATACCACTTGTTGCCACCTGACATATTTCATATTTGTTTATTTGTCTCCCCAGACTGGAAAGTCACTCTCAGGAAGACAGAAACTTCGTTCATTTTGTCCGCTGCTGTATCCTTTGTGCCTAGAAAGTGTCCGGCACATAATAATCAATCAATCAATCAACCAATCAATAAACATTTGTTGAAAGAATAAACTAATGAACATTAGACTGGAGCTCAGACACCTGGATTAAGTCCCAACTCTACCACTAAAAAGCTGTGTGACTTTGAACAAATGTTCCTGACACTCAGTTTCTGAATCTGCAAAAGGATTCTCTGGGAACAGAAATTTCTAAAGCTTCTCCCAGCTCTGAAATCCTGCAGGTTTTATAGAGATGCTTTTCACATATAACTTTGGTATGAAGTTTTAGCAACACAAAAATATTTTTTTGATATCCACAAATTATTAGCTTTCTAGGCACTTTTAGCATTGAATACCCTGCTCCAAAGCCCCTTATGAAGCCTTCTCCAACCCTTCCAGGCAGGATGGATTCCAGGACTTTCTCCCTACTTTGAGGTACTTCATAAGGACCTTTTTTCCCCCTTAAATCACTTATAAAGTTAGTGACATAATTATGTTTTTCTGTTTCTCCAAGTAGAATATGAACACCATGGGACAGTAATGGATTCTTAGTAATTTTTGTATCTCTAGCACCTTGCATGGTCCATGGCAATCAGTAGGCATTCCACGAATGTTTAGTGAATGAATACAGGAAAATGTCAAAGTGGAACAGGATCATTATTCTTTGAAAACTGAGACCATTATGCTCCCCTCATTGATGAAGGTGGGCAGAAGAAGTAGCTTTGCGGCCAATAGTGACTCATCTGATGGCCAATGATGATTCATCTGAAGGGAGATAAGAAACTAAAATTTATTGGGAACCTACTAAAGGCAAGTACTCTTACATTCACATAGTTTATGACAACCTTATACATTATACATTCCTTATACATTAGGAACTATTACTACCATTTTACAGATGAGAAAACTGAGGCTAAGACAAAATAGGGAATCTGCTCATGATAGAATGGCTAACAGGATTCACACTCAGGCTTTTTCATGCCACATATCATATTCGTATCACTAAATGATACATCAGGAGGGTAGTTCTCTGATCCGATATAAACATTGGTATGTGTAATGGTGAGCTTGTCTGCACTAGAAAAGCATTTTTATAATTAAAAGGGATTTTTTTTCCCTTGATTCAGAAAGGTGGCTATACAGAAAACTCCATATACCATTCCTGAAATGTTCTTTATTAACGTTTTATTATGTTTACTATGGTAACCTTTATTAACTTTTTAGGAAACTTTACTAACCTTTTAGGCCTATTCCCAATACATATTTTATTTTACAGTGAGATCATTCTAAATTTTACAGTGAACATTTTTTTCCTATTCAATATATACACTTTCCATATTTTAAGAAACCTATAGTAAATAGCATTTTAATAATGGCTTAATAATAATACATAAAGTAGATGTAATAGTCATTCTGTTACTATTAGGCTATTTCCATTTATTTACTATTATGTGCCTCTTAATTAAAAAAAAAAAAAATCAGTTTGTAGTCTAACTTCTGAGAAAGGTTCTGACCTCCAAGAAAATGCAAACAACTTTTCCATTCACGAAGGGGGAAAATTTCCACTATTATGCAAAAAGATGAGGTCTTTCCTTTTGCTCTACGAATTTTTCAAGGCAGAAGCTAGTTGGAGCCATTCCAGTCTCACCTACATAAAGGTCTGTCCTGCAAAGGAAGGCAGGTGGTGAAATTCCAGCAGTGGCTTGGAGGAAACACCCAGGCTCACCTCCTGGTTCTTATAATGACTTGCCTTATACCCTCAGGAAATTATACAAAGCCTCAGTTTCCTCATCTATAAAAGGACAGTCATCTCATCGCGTTGCTGGGAGGGTTTAAAATGAGAAAACATATGTAAACACTTAGCACTAAGCCTGGCACAGAGTGAGTGGACCCTCTCATAATTGTAAATCTTTGGCAGAAGAGGCAAGAGGAAGGGGTGAAGAACCATGAGACATCATTCCTACCTCCCATCCTTTACAAGATATTCCAAGTCCTCACCTCTAGCCTCAGAAGAAAAAGAACTTTAGGCCATATTTGTAAACGTACACACAACAAAATGGTTTGATTTCTAACAATACTTCAAGGTAGTAAAAAGTCCAGGACTCTCAGTTCCCCCAGGAGGTCCTGCCCACTGACACTTCTCTACCTTTAGCCTCCCTGCCATCTCCTTTCCCTTGGCCCTCACCATGGTTCAATCTCTACACACCTTTCTTCCTCTTTGCTACTGTCTCTCTGATAGGAGCCCTCCTGAAAACCAACTTTCTAATCTGCCAATCTGCTGTCAGTAACCTTCCCCTAACTCCAATGTGTTTCCAATCTTAGTTAAATCTTGCTCAGAATTACTGATTTCTTGTTACTCACACTATCAAATCCAAAATGTAAAAGTGTGATGGTTTACAAAGCCTCAGCGCCCAGCCACCTGCCCATTTCCTCCTGTTTCCCTCACTCTACTAATTCCGACGCTGGCCTTGGTGTCCACCTGACCACCTGCAGTCAGAGCAGGCCGAAACTTACTGCAGATAAATCCTATCTTTACCCGAAAAAGGCAAAGGAATCCCAGTGTGGTGTTTGGAATCATTGTCAGCTGCTCACATTGGAGTTTTCAAATTCTCTAGGTGGTAATTTCTGGTTGGGCTAAGATATAAGGATCCCCAATGTCACTTAGGGGAAAAGGTTCTAAAGGCTGAGATTGACAGATTTCCCTTCTCAGTATTGCCGGGGAATCACGGGTGCCTACTCCCTCCTCCATTTCCCACAGGTGCCTTCTCTTCTGCCTCTCCTTTCTGCATCTTTTGCTTACTCTCTAAGGCCCAGGTCATGCCCACTTCCTCTCAAGGCAGTCACACATCTACATACTCTCCTCCGAGCTTCCACAGTATGCACGGTCTGTCCCCCCTGCCCCTCTCATTTCTTTAGCACATAGACTCATATTCCCCATATTGCTCCCTAATTTCTTCCATAAAGTCCTTGAGGGCAGGGACTGTGCCTGCTTCGGCAATTGCTTGGTCAATATGTAACCTACATTCCAGTCTTCTTATCTGACTGACCATTCAGCTTAATCAGTGCTACTCTATGGGCTACTTCAACTTCAGCTCTGCGGGCTTTGGTTGGACAGAACTTTTAACTTTGAGAGGGGCATTCTGAAATGTTGCACATCGATCTGTCACCTACAGAGCCTTTCTACTGAAATTAATAGATTTCGGAAAGGACATGACTGACTGACAAAACAAAAAACCAAAACAAGCAAACAAAACACGACTCTCTCCCTTGTGATTTCTACTGTTCTCATTTTAGGGCGTACATGAAGAGAGGGAGGGAGATGGAAGTAGAAGGAGACCCATATTTTTATACAATATTACCTAATTGCAATCACATTCATTGAAACGATATTTGGAACCATAGTGGGGAGAAAGCACGATTTTAAGAAGAGGGGTTATTGAAAGTCAGGCTTCTTTCGTCCAAAGAATTTGTAAGCCTTTGTACCAAATTAAAGCTCTCTCATAGCGATCTGGTCCAGGGCTGGCTTCCAAGAGACCTCCGGTTATCTGAAGGTTCCAGAGCAGCCTTCTCCGCCTCCACCCCCACTCCGTACCCCCTTCTCTTCTAGCTCGGGCTTTCAAGATTGTTCCTAAGCCTTGGGCCAAACATGAGCGTTTCAGCACATTCTGTGGTCAGGCAGGACCCTAAGTAAATCCCCGGGAATAAACAAGAGCAGCAAGTCACAAGTTGCTGGGAGGGAGGGGGGAGTGAAGGAGGGAAGGGGGGCGGTCGTGAACTTTGCCGCTGCAGGCGGGCCTGTCACTCCAGCTGACAGCAAGCACCTTCACCTTCAAGTTCCTTACCACGGCAGCACGCCCTGAGACAAAGTGCTGAGCTCGGAGGAAACGAACTCTAGCGCAGAGAAAGAAAAGAGAAGCGTGCGGAGTCGGCCTGCGAAGCACCTGCCCTCGCGGCCGCACCTCCAGGCCCTCGGCCGGGCCCGCGCTCGGGCTGCGGCCTCAGGAGAGGGGCGCACGCTACCTGGCGTCCGGCTCCTCCTCCGACTCGGCGGCCGTCTCGTCCTCCTCGTCCTCCTCATCCTCGTCGCTCTCCGGCCTTCGGGTCGCCTCCTCGTCCCCGTCGGAGCCGAAGGGGCTCTCCGCGGCGTGGTTGCTGTCGCTGCTCGCCATCGTGCCTCTGCCGGGCCGGAGCCGGAGCTGGAGCCGGAGCCGCCCGCGCGCGCCTGGTGTTCTCCCTCTGACTGCGCCTCTGGCCCCGGCCCGGCCTGGCCCTGCCCCGGCGCGCGGCTCGGGTTCCCGGCCCGGGGGGCGGGCTGGCCCCGCGACTTTAAATAGAAGGCGTCAAAGTTTCGCCATCGAGCTCCTGGGGCCCGGGCTCAGCTTCTCCTCTTCCCCCGCGTCTGCCAACTTCCCCCCGCCCCCCAGCCCTCCCCACCCTTTTAGGCGGATCCCAGGCGGCCCTTTGGGCCAGCAGCGATCATCACTCCGAGGGGGACAGGCTTCAGCTGCACCAGGTTGCTGAAAGGAGAAAAGGCACCCAGCCCCGCCTCTCTTAACGCAGTGTGGGTTTGGTAGGCCGTGTGTTTGGCACAGAACTTCTTGGTAAACCTTTCATCCCAACCAAATAACTACTCCTTCCTGAGCAGAGCCGTTGCTAGTTCAGGCACACTGCGAAGGGTCTAGCTTTCATTATCCCCTCACGATTCTGCGGTGGTACGTTTAACTGCAATGCTGGTTTTCTAGATCAGAAACCTGAGGCTCAGAAGAGCTTGGGAAGCTGGCTTGCTCAAGGTCTCCCGCCCAGTGTAAGTGATCCAGGGGGAAACAGCTAAGTCTGCCCTTTTCATAAGCCCAGTTTTGAACCGTTGTTCTTTCAGTATTGGCTCCTTTTATGTTTGCATATGAATTGTGTATTCTCTTACCCCGTGGCCCCTAGCCTGTTCAGTCGGGACATTATCTCCCCTAATATCTTTGAAGAGAAATAATTTTCCCCACTTTGGTCAACGTCTAAGTTTTGTCTGAAACTCAACCCAAACGCCCTAGACCTTTGGCTGGATCATGTCATGCCCATGCTTAAAACTCAGTGGCGTCCTTGTGCTCAAGGACGAAAGCTCAAACTCCTCGAGAAGATGAATGCTGGATAACAGCAGCCCACATCTGTCTGGTTTCTTCTTTAGAAGTCACGATTCTCAACATTTATTAAGCCACACCACTGTACCCTTATTTACACAGTTCCTTCTGCCTGAAAGGTTCTTCCCACCTTTATATACCTGGTGACTCACCATTCAAGATCACTACCTTTCTCTGAAATGCTCAGGTTAAATTCAATCCTATATCCAAATCATGTGTCTGTTTCCCTCTGTACGTTTCGTAAATTTGTTACTCATTTTTTTCCCCACCATCCCCATCTCTTAGGGGCCCAGAAGGAAGCAAAGTACTTAGCACATAGTAGATGCTTAATGAATATCCCCTGAAGAGAACAGGACCAGACCTGCTCAGTACATAGAACAGGTAGAGAGATCTTTATAATACATATTCTTCTTTTCATGAGGATGATTTTATGGCTAAAATAGACATTTATTTTTAATTACCACAAATTCTATTCACAGAGTTGTTAAATATGATGAACATAAGTTAGGTTGTATTCACCAGTTACACTAGATTATAGGTGTACATTAAGTCTGTGAGGAAAGAACTGCAGATAGTTCAGAATTATCAGCTGGTATGTGTGAGAAGGGAAGACACAAGAGTCCAGTCTTCCAGGGTTCACTAAACCAGGTTTAACATCAGCAATAATTATCCTAACATGAGCCAGGCTTTTCCAACTAGTAGTCCCAAATGACTGCTCACCTAGGACAAAAAGCATTCAATCCCAGTTGTGGGAATCTGTTAAACACTAATCAAAAGTATAGAAAGCCACTGTATATTCCTTGCATTTCACTCAACATTTCTTGGGAACACTAACTAAAGCCAACAAGATTTATTTGCAAAGATTCCAGTTCAAACCAACCCAAAACTTAGGCTGCAGTACAGATTGCACATTTTTAACTTCCTAACACTATTTTCTTAATGATACATGCAAATATATAGAAATGGCCAGATCAATACAAACAGAAAATAAAAAGAATGTATTATTCACCACACAAGTAAGTCAAACTGAAAATAATTTAAAAGTCTAAAAAATTTCCTCATATATTAACAGCCACTTATTTGACATATTTGTCTATCACAAGATACATAATTTTAGGTTTCAGTCTATTGACTTAGAAACGGGTACAAGTTTATTAACTTCTTTATGCATTTGTTGTAGCAAGATAGTTAAAAAGTAGCAGCAGTAAGATAGGGTTGACGGGGTATGGCACTGAGAGCTGAGAAAACAGTGGAAGAGTCCATACCATGGTAAATGCTAGGGCTTTCTTAGGAAATGTCCTAATACTATAAAGGCAGAACTCCCTACATACTTCCCCATCCCTGAGAGCTATACAGTATTACCACAGAGCATGAGGACTATTTTTTACTGTTTTTAATGATGCCCAGTCATCACCAAAATATTAACTATGTTCAATACATTCTAATAAAGAAGAGTTGCACAGTGTATATTTTAGGAAACTTTCCAAGAAAAAGAATTGATCTGTAAAGCTTAATTGCTTCAAAAGTGTGAAAACATCAGTAATCTAAAAAATTCACCTATGTGGAAAGCTTTATTCTAAATAATGTCAGGGAAATAGGGTGTTGATGTGCTTAGCTGGCTTAACCAAATATGATCTCCGTTCTGAGATTTTCTGTATAACTATCAAGCATAAAAATTAGATTCAGCTCAGTTCTAGATGATAACTACAGCCTCACCTCATAAGTAAAGCCTCACACAGAAAAAACCAACACATCAACAATTTCCATATATAAACTTTATTCCATTTGACATCATACAAAAATTTAAACTTAAAGAAGAAATGAAAATCTGCACCTTTACAAGTCAAAGAAAAGCAAAAGTATTAGCATTTGAATTGGTCTGCAAAAAACTCAAATACATTAGAGGTACAAACTGTGCTACAGCAGGTCTCAAAGAAGTTGTACACAGTCCTTCTGAAAAAGTTAAAATTGTTTTCAAGATTACTCTTCATATTTAAATGTACAGGCACTGACCAATTTACAAATATTTACATAAACCATAATCAATCTTAATAAACACTGTAGGTTTTTTTTTAGCAGCCACCACTACTTCTTCATATGGAAAAAAATACTAAAAAAGATATCTTTACAAACATTAAGCTTTTATTTATAATAATTTTGTCTTACCTAAAACATTTTATAGTGGCTTACTGCCTAAAAATTCCAGTTTAGATTACAATCCTACACTTGTACACAGACAAACTCTGATACTGTCAATAGGATATAATCTCAACTTTGATCTTTCAGTTTCTGTTGCTTCATGTTACAGGGAAAATAAAAGCAGGAAAACGTGAAATAAAGTAAAAGTGCACATTGCACTGAACTATCATAAAGCACAGGGGACTTCATGTTTTCAAAAATCTACGATGAACTAATTCTTTAAAACAACTTACTAACCTCTAAACAATACAGGGTGCTCATATTACTACAGTGCAAAATGTACTGTTTTCAACAAAAATTTAAAGCAATCTCAAGAGTACATCAAAAGCATGTGAGGTACTAATGAAATGCTAATATAGACACACCCAAAGCCTCAGTCTATCCCGGAGAGTCAAGTGAAGACTTAAGGCAATTGTCCAGTATTTCATGCCTCTGCAGTGATTTCAGTGAAATTACAGATTTCATTTTGTTTCAAGTAACCGAATAACTGGCTTGAATCTTCACTTTACCAGAACAGATGGGCAACAAACTATATACTGTACGTTATATTTAAGTATGTGTCAATCAGTCCCTTTCCAAAATTCCACACATCTCTTCAGTATTAGCATGTGGTATAATTAATTGAAGTTATATCAAAAACCTTTTATTTGTTCAGATAATTCCCCCAAAAATATTTTATCTGATCTCTTGAAAATCCATGCCATAATATTACGAATCAATGTAAACATTTTCAAAAATACATCTTTAAATCAAAGGGTTTTATTAGGAAATGTCATAATAAAATATGCAATCTTTATATAAGTATGTCCTCTTAAAAATAAAACATGAAAACAAAAACAGTTAAAAAGAAACCATGATGGAGGTAAACAAAATGCATTATGGTGTTACTATTGTTCTTTATTTCTCAGAAGAATTTATTAAGATATAGAAGCCAGTTATCTTTTCAGGATAGCAGCTCTTAAAGGTAGTATACTGTTCAAATCTCTTTTGTTTTTCAATCTGTGCCATGACTGGGAGAAAAAGAAAAAAATAATTCTTAAAACATAAAATATAAGTGGAACAAAAGACTGAAAAGAGAGTTACTAGAATGTTAACAGTGGTTCTCTCTAGGAGGTAAAATTTGGGGTGATTTTGTGTGTGTGTGTGTGTGTGTGTGTGTGTGTGTGTGTGTGTGTATGTGTTTTTATCTCCCAAGTTTTTAATATAGTAAATGTCTTTTTTCTGCTGTCAGAAAAGAAAATGTTATTTAAAAACCCTATACCTGTGTGGTTCCAATTTATTAATAAAGAAAGGGACAGACACATAGGTGGTACAAAAAGATACAAATGACAATATTAACATTTACTCACAGATTTAAATAATTTCCTCTAAAATAGCAAAGTAATTAAGACAAAACCTTTGGAGTTTGAGAGAGTGTGAGATTACTTCAATTATTTGGTTGACTAGTTTGCATCGATAAGCTTTTCCAATTAAAAATAGTACTACAAAGCAGAGAGTAAATCTCTAATAAACCACTTTTATGTGCTTCAGAAAAAGAAGAGCACACAGAACTTATCAAAAAGAAAAAAACAAATTCTTATTCACAGGCTACAGACTTGGCTCACTACTCGGTGACTGCATATCTGGTTTATTCCTACTTCAGTTGTTCAACTGACTAAAAGTATTGGTTTTATAGCTGAACAATCCTAAATGAAAGTTCAGGCATCAAGAAAAACCACAATGTAGCAATGCTGTTTTTGAATTCTCAGTTTAATCTGATGGACCTAAATATTTCCTTTTGGATATTTGTTTTGCCTTGAAGAATTCTATTAATTTTAAATTTTCTATTCTGGTTGATAAAAAGAGGACCTAATGTGAAAGACAGCTTGTAATATGACATACTTACATTTTTAATTATCATCAAAATAAAGTCTACTTGTATGTCTAATGAAAAAGTATTCCTCTAAAACGACCTTCACAGTTTGCTGATCTTTTTTTCTTTAATGAGGCATTCTCTCCTATCTGTCTCATAGTATATATTTACATCAATGTGTTTTTACACAGTACTTCGAACTCCTTGAGGAAAGAAACCACACCTAGCAAAATCACCGATGAATAAATTCATATTATGGACTAAAGAGTGAAGGAATAAACAGTATTTTATATATATATATCTCTGAGGTTTATATATAATGTGTGTGTACACAAATATACACATTGATTTTTTTAATTTCTCAAAATATAAACAAAGATAAAATGGTGCTCGAATTCCTTGTTACAATGGGGTATACAGAAGAAAAATCATAGAACAAACATTAGCTTTCTTCTAAAGCTATAGTAGTTCCTTGATATTTCAAGGATAGAAAGGGGTCTGTTAGGTTTTATTCACTCATTTTGATGCTTACTTCCATGAAAATGAAAGCCATGTAAATGAACAAAGAGTTCAATTTCTCTGTAGGAAAAGTGTATCTAGCAAGTCATGAATTCTCTATTGTGCTACATTAACAGCTTCATAACACAGGAACCATGGCTACTCTGTCCTATTAGATTTTTTTTTTTCATTTTCAAAGCATACTAGTCCACTAAGGTTTCTAGAGTTAATCTCATACACTGCTTACCTTTAAAAATTGATCCTTGATCATGTCAAATTTCTGCTTTTCATGCACAGCTCTGGCCGTATTTGTTCCATCAAAAGGTTCTAGAGTGTCAAATGCACATATAAACAAGAAATTATTAAAATGAGAATTTTGGTTTCTTTATTAGGTTGAACTATATGAAAGAGCCAATATTTGACAGTTTTTAACCTATGAAATAGCAAGTGCACATTGTGAATCCTAATTAGATATCTGCATAAGAAATTTTTATATACCTGTGAACCATCTAATAAGGTAGACAGAATTCAAGTGACAGGACAAGTAAAAACAAAGTCATCAGCATAGGTATGTTTTAAGTCTAAGTTATAAAAATAAGATTTCTGAAGAATGACAAAGGGTCAAAGACCTATCCCCTACCCTCAGAGAACTAAAAATAAAGAACAAAGAATTATCAAAAGGAATAAAACACTATACACAAAAAAGGTGGTCAATGTCAAATATCACAGAAAGGTAATTTTAAATTTAATTTAAAAGACCACTGATTTATCCAGCAGAGGAAAGGTCAATACCTTTGAAACTAGAAGTTTAATACTCATAAGGATGGAAAACAGTACAAAGTTATGGTGTGAGTGGACGGTTTAAAGGTTTAGAAAAAGATACAGTGAGAACAGTAATTTGTAGGGGAAATTTAGCAGTGAAAGAAGAGAAACAGGAGAGCAAGTATAGAAGACAGGAAGAACACAAAGGAAAGGTGTGTGTGTGTGTGTGTGTCTCCAATGTTACCTTCCACATATTCACCTCCACCCCACTAACCCTTCCCCCACAAGATAAGAGAGAAGAGTCCATATGTAGTGATAAGGAAACTGTCTATATGAGAGGATAAGGAAATTGAGGATACCAGTGAGAAAAGGAAGATAACTAAAGGCATTAGAAATGAGATGGGATAGCCGAAATAATGCCAGGAGTAGGTAAAAATTACTAGTTTAAGAATTCTGGCACTGAAAAAGGAAAAAAAAAAAAAAAAAAAAAAAAAACCACAAAAACTAATTACAAGAGCCAGTACCAATCAAGAGCATTTTTCAACGATGAGAAGACGTATGTATGCTCTAAAGCTGAAAGAAAATGACTAAAGAGAAAGAGAATCAAGTGGCTAGAAAGAAGAAATGGAACAGAGGGGAAAGACCTGGAAAAAGTGTGGGAGAATAGGAAATCTGATGAAGAGGTTAACTCTAGATTTGTCATATAATCTAAGCAGGCCCATAATTTTAAAACACTCCTTTTGTATGTACATTTTTTGATTGTCTAGAAAGGCTATTTTTAAAAGGAGTTTATTGTCACAGTACAAGCATACCTTGTTTTATTGCACTTCACTTTATTGTGCTTCACAGATACTGTGTTTTTTGTGGCAACCCTGTGAACAAGTCTACTGGTGGCATTTTTCCAACAGCATTTGCTCACTTTGTTGTCTCTGTCACATTTTGGCAATTCTCACAATATTTCAAACTTTTTATCATTATACTTGTTATAGCGATCTGTGATCAGTGCTCTTTGATGTTGCTATTGGAATTTTTAGGGGGCACCACGACCACACCCATATAGGAAGGCAAACTTTGTAAATGCTGTGTGTGTTCTGACTGCTCCACCAACTGGCCATTGCCCTGTCTCTCTCCCTTTCCTTGGGCCTTCCTATTTTCCCTGAGACACATCAATATTGAACTCAGGCCAAAAAATAACCCCATGATGGCCTCAAAGTATTCAAGTGAAGTGAAAGAAAGAGTCACACAGTTTTCACTTTAAATCAAAAGCTAGAAATGATTAAGTTTGGTGAAGAAGGCATGCTGAACACCAAGACAGGCCAAAAGCTAAGCCTCTTGGAATGAACGCGAAGTTGTGAATGCAAAGAAGTTCTTGAAGGAAATGAAAAGAGCCATTCCTGTGAACATATGAACATGAAAGTCAAAGTCTTACTGCTGATACGGAAAAAATTTTAGTGGTCTGGACAGAAGACCAAATAGCCACAACATTCTCTTAAGCCAAAATCTAATTCAGAATAAGGCCCTAACTCTCTCCAATTCTACGAAGCCTGAGAGAGGTGAGAAAGCTGCAGAAGAGAAGTCTGAAGCTAGGACAGGTTTGTTCATGAGGTTTAAGGAAAGAAGCCACCTCCATAACATAAAAGTGCAAGGTGAAGGAGCAAGCGCTGATGTGGAAGCCACAGAAATGTATTCAGAAGATGTAGCTAAGATAATTCGTGAAGATGCCTACCGTAAACAACAGATTTTCCAAGTAAATGAAACAGCCTTATACTGGAAGAAGATGCCATCTAGGATTTTCATAACTAGAAAGAAGTCAATGCCTGGCTTCAAAGCTTAAGGATAAGAGGACTCTCCTGTCGGGGGCTAATGTAGCTGATAACTTTAAGTTGAAGCCAATGTTCATTTACCATTCTGAAAATCCTAGGGCCCTTAAGAATTATGTTAAATCTACTATGCCTGTGTTCTATAAATGGAGCAACAAAGCCTAGATCGCAGCACATCTGTCTACAACAGTTTACTAAATTATTTTAAGCCACCTTTTAAGACATACTATTCAGAAAAAAAAAATTCCTTTCAAAATATGACTGCTTATTGACAATGTACCTGGTCACCCAAGAGTGCTGATGAAGATGTAAAAAAAATTGTTGTTTTCACGTCTGCTAACACAACATCCATTCTGCAGCCCAGGGATCAAGAAGTGATTTCGACTTTCAAGTTTCATTATTTAAGAAATATATTTTGTAAGGCTATAAGACAGTGATTCCTATATGGATCTTGGCAAAGTCCACTGAAAAACTTTCTGGAAAGGATTCACCATTCTACATGCCAGTAAGGACATTTGTGATTCATGGGAAGAGGTGAAAATATCAGCATTAATGGGACTTTGTAAGAAGCTGATTCCAGCCCTCATGAATGACTTTGAGAGGTTCAAGACTTCAGTGGAAAAAGTAACTGCAGATGTGGAAAGAGTGAGAGAAGTAGAATTAAAAGTGGAGCCTGAACACTGTTGTCAGTGCAGAGCCTGCGTCAGATCCTCTGTCCCCCTTTCTCTGCTCTCTCCCACTTGCGCTCTCAAAAATAAACATTAAAAAAAGAAGAAGTGAAGTCTGAAGACGTGAATGACTTTTGCCACAATCTCATGATAAAACCTGAATGGATAAGGACTTGCTCTTATAGACGAGCAAAAAAAAAAATGGTTTCTTCAGATGGAATTTACTCCTGGTGAAGATGCTGAAATGTCATCAAAGGATTTAATGTTACATAAACTTAGTTGAAAAAAAGAGCAGGGTTTGAAAGGACTGACTCCAATTTTCAAAGAAATACTGTGAGTAAAATGCTCTCACATGCTATAGAGAAATCATTTGTGAAAAGAAGTCAATCAACGCAGCAAACTTGACTGTCTCATTTTAAGAAATTGCCACAGCCACCTCAATCTTCAGCAATCAGCATCCTGATTAGTCAGTAGCCATCAACATCAAGACAAGATCCTCCACCAGCATAAAGATTATGACTTGCTGAAATCTCAGACAATGGTTAGCATTTTTTAGCAACAGTCTTTTTAAATTAAGGTATGTACATTTTTCTTTCTTTTTTTTTAATATCTTATTTATTTTGAGAGAGAGCATGAACGGGCAAGGGGCAGAGAGAGGGAGACAGAGAATCCCAGGCAGGCCTGTACTGTCAGCATGGAGCCTGATGTGGAGCTCAAACTTAAAATCCATGAGATCAGGACCTGAGCCGAAATCAAGAGCCGGACGCTTGACTGAGCCACCCTGTATACTGTTCTTTTAGACGTAATACTATTCACACCTCATAGACTACAATATAGGGTAAACGTAACTTTCATATGACCAGGAAACCAAAAACTTCATTTGACTCACTTTATTGTGATATTTGCTTTATTGCGGTGGTCTGGAACTGAACCCACAATATATCCGAGGAACGCCTGTGCTTTTTTTTAAAAATAGAGTAATGCCTTATGCCAAGCTACCGGATCACATCACACACAGCACTTCACAACAGTTTTTAATATTCAAAAGAACACAAGTAACTAAAATAATACACACCCACTATGCAATTTAACCAACCACCAAAGCAGGAAATTAAATTTCATATTCAAAGACGCTTAAGATGTTGCATATAATCCAAGAATAAAATATTCTAAATTTGATGTTTTCCTACAAACACTGCACTTAACACTTAACACATTCGTTTTTACCTCAAGATTTACAAAAGTCTTCAACTTGGAATCTGTGAGAGTAATTTTGCCTCTTGAAGTCAATTTCCCACCAACTCAAAGAAATATTCAACAACATGTAAATTAATTTTAGAGAACAGATTATCTTCAGAGCATTCGATTTTTAAAGTAAAATAAATACTATTCATAAAAACCTAGCTTGCCTTAAGTATCGATATTTTAGCTATAAAAGAACTCATTTTATCTCAGTATAAGAATCATCACATGAAGATAATATTTTCTTCCACCTCAAGTCATGAAATTAAATTTCAATCACCTACAAGCAGGAGGGATGAATAAAAGACTGCTCAAATATTACCAACTGGAAGATTAAACGCCTAAATTCGTATTTACTATTTTTTACAGCTAAAGAATTAATTTTTTAAAATTCAATGAAAACACTCAGCCATAAAAAAGAATGAAATCTTGTCATTTGCAACAACGTGGATGGAGCTAGAGAGTATTAAGCTAAGTGAAGTAAGTCAGAGAAAGACAAATGCCATATGATTTCACTTATATGTGGAATTTAAGAAACAAAACAAACAAACAGAGGGGGAAAAAGGGAGGCAAACCAAAAAACACACTCTTAACTACAGAGAACAAACTGATGGCTACCATAGGGGAGGAGAGTGGGGGGATGGATTAAATAGGTGATGAGGATTAAGGAGGGCACTTGTGATGGGCACTACATGGTGTATGTAAGTACTGAATCACTAAATTCTACACTTAAAGCTAATATTACACTGTATGTTAACTGGAATTTAAATAAAAAGTTGGAAGAAAAAAAAGAAAATTTTATAACTAAAAGACTTGTAAGCCAGAATATGAATGTATTAATTTTAACTGAAATACAAACTGAAATTATTCAAGTAATTCTCTCAGTACCATGGTGATAACTGGGTGGTAAAGTAGTAGTTGTGGGAAAGCTACCTTCGACACAGATGTATTTATTTCTCCATTCAATACCATCAGGCCTGGGAATGGCTTTGGCTTCACGAACTGAAATCATTTGACTGTTCCAGCTAAAAGAAGAAAAATATCGTGTTAACTATTTGCTTAATTTTCATTTTATTAGGTTTATCATATTTAACAGTGAGTCCCATTCTGATTTTCTCACAGAATACTGAAACTTGCCTCCACCCTCAGCACCACAATCCCTATTTCCCCTTCTCCTTTTTTCTCCATAGCACTTATATTCTAACAATTTGCTTATTTATTATGTTACTGTTTATTGTGTGTCTCTCCCAAGCCGAATGAAAGCTCCAAGATAATTTATGTATTTTTTTCACTGTTCGAATATTGTTTAGTACAAAGTAAACATTCAATACATATTTACTGAATAAGTGAATATGAAAAATAAGAAAATATAAGCAGAAAATATAAAAATTATGTTCATTGTTAGCACCTCAGGAAGGATTTCTTATTAAGACATGTAATCGCACATTGTTTTCAGATATCATTAAATAATCTTGTTTAGTGCATGTCCATTTATATGATTTGGGAGAAAATTTTGCAATTTTCCAATAGAAGCCAGTAGGTGCTGTTTTAGGAAAAATTAATACTCTATGAAAACATATTGTTATTGCTGTATATCAGATGTAGCTATTAACAGTAAAGTTATATTCAAATAAAACAATTTTATCAGCATGTCGAAAGGTAAACTGACCAATCTGTCTGTAGTAGGTACTAACCTTACATTCTGGTTTTGTTTGGTTTTTTTATTTCTTTATAATAGTTCTGCACAAGTATGATTTTCGTTTTCTCTAAAATGTATGACAATTCACCTTGTATACAAGATAAAAATAAGTTTGGAAAATAGGTGAAATCTTTTTTTTTTTTTCAGCCATATTTAGTTCTGTTCACCATTTCAGTAAGAATAGAAAGACCAAGTTTTGGGACCTTCCATCTCCAACATTTATCTACTCGTCCTCTATTTATCAGACAAAGAATTTCTAAGAATATAATCATGGGTCCAATATGGCATTTGTTTCTGGAAAACTGATCCATCTCTATGTTAAATATGCAAGAAAACATTGCACCTTGTGAAGTTGGATAATTGAATAGGATCCTTGAAGTATGATTTTCTATTTTTTCTTATCAGGAATACTAGAAATACTTAGCAAAGACAGCTTTTAAATTAAGAATACGTATCAGAATTTATGCTTTTTAAAAACTAGGTAGGTTATCAAAGAGAAATACTTAGTATTAATTACAGTAACATGTTTTAGATCTGTCATGTACAGTAGCTCCATTAGTAGAAACTCCAAACAGAAAAGAACTACAATGCTCTGTTGGTCCAGGTTTGTTTCCAAAATTTTTGTAAAATAACAAGGAACGGGCATCTAGCTGGTTTAGTCATAAATAGAGCATGAGACTCTCGATTTTGGGGTCATGAGTTCAGGACCCACACTGGTTATAGCGATTACATACATACATAAATACAAAAGAAAAAAAAAATAACAATGTAAAGGAGAGAGTTATAGAACCATGTGCCAGAACCAAACAATGATACTTTGTGCTACACTTTACTTCATACCACTTGAGGTAAATTTCACTAATAAAATGAACTTTTTCCTGAGACTACTTGTTTCTCATTCAACTTAAAGGACAGTTGAATCTGAAATAAAATTAAAATTGGAATGTTAAAAAGGTGTAGACCGATTTTTTTTCTTTCAGACAAATTTAGAATGTTGAAATACTGTATCCTGCTGTTAAATTACAGTTTTTTGTTTTTTTATTAATCAAAGGAACTCTTCTTACCACCATATTTCTATGAAATACAATCCTGAATTTATATTACATGCCAATACTTAGTTCTAAACTGGGTCACAGAAACATATGTTACATACCTACATTCACTTTATTATCCCTAACCAGGTATCATTTAAGCTGCAGCCTATAATCAACCTGAATAATGCAGCTATTTAAGTGACTATATCATTTGAAGTACTTCACAAAGGGAAAAAAAAAAAAATATTTTAAAACACTATAATTTAGACTGATTCAATCTATTGCATTTTCAAAGCGCTTTTAAATATTTCTAAATTGTTAAATATTTGAAATAATAAAATATGATATATAATTTATTTACTATTTTTATTTTTAGAGGTGAATTTAAATGTAGAATCCAAATGGAAATTTATAAACATTTTCCCTAAATATGTCATTCTTTTTTTTATTTATTTATTTATTTATTTTTAATTTTTTTTTTAAACGTTTATTTATTTTTGAGACAGAGAGAGACAGAGCATGAACAGGGGAGGGGCAGAGAGAGAGGAAGACACAGAATCCGAAACAGGCTCCAGGCTCTGAGCGGTCAGCACAGAGCCCGACGCGGGGCTCGAACTCACTGACCGTGAGATCATGACCTGAGCCGAAGTCAGACGCTCAACCGACCGAGCCACCCAGGTGCCCCCCTAAATATGTCATTCTTTAAAACAGGGCCCTAATTAACCCTTGTATCATACTATATTTTTTGTTATTTTATTTTATTTATTTTTTTAAGCATATAGTGCAACAATGATTTCAGGAGTAGATTCCTTAGTGACCTTTACCCATTTAGCCCATCTCCCCTCCCACAACCCCTCCCGTAACCCTCAGTTTGTTTTCCATATTTATGAGTCTCTTCTGTTCTGTCCCCCTCCCTGTTTTTATATTATGTTTCCCTTCCCTTAGGTTCATCTGTTTTATCTCTTAAAGTCCTCATATGAGTGAAGTCATATGATTTTTGTCTTTCTCTGACTAATTTCACTCAGCATAATACCCTCCAGTTCTATCCATGTAGTGGCAAATGGCAAGATTTAATTATTTTTGATTGCCGAGCAATACTCCATTGTATATATATGCCACACCTTCTTTATCCATTCATCCATCGACAGACATTTGGGCTCTTTCCATACTTCAGCTATTGTCGATAGTGCTGCTGTAAACACTGGGGTGCATGCGTCCCTTCTAAACAGCACCCCCATATCTTGGATAAATACCTAGTAGTGCAATTGCTGGGTCATAGGGTAGTTCTATTTTTAGTTTTTTTGAGGAACCTCCTCCATACTGTTTTCCAGAGTGGCTGCACCAGCTTGCATTCCCATCATACCATATTTTTCTATTGTAATTTGTTTGCCATATGAAAATCTATTATTTTTCACTCAATAATTAAGGTGTAAAATAAGATACAGCCTATAAAAGAGGAATGTGTCAGGAAAGCAGATAGAGGGCTTAATTTAATCTAAAATAGATTTGATAATATATGGTAATATTTTGAATATAAAACTTAGTTTACCAACTCTATATTGGTAAGATGCCTGCTTCTTTACTTCAGTAATGATAATGGACTGCTACTCATCCATTAACTCTCTCCTAGCCATTTTTTTAATGACAAAGTGTTTTGAAATGTTTTCTTAAATAGGAACATTAAAATTAAAATTTTAAGTCTAACAAAGCAAGTCAAAATTATGGGTCTGATACTATATGACCATGTATATATGTACACATATACATATACATACATACATACAAATACATACACACATATGCTAAGACTAGTCTAATTAAGTGAACAAATATATATTTGGGGCTGGGAAGCAAACAAAAAGAAAACTTTGTCAGGGATTTCAAGCTTCTTATGCAGACAGAAAATTTTGGTCTAATGCCAGAGTTTTGTTTTTAAAAAATTTTTTTTAACGTTTATTTTTGAGACAGAGAGAGACAGAGCATGAGCGGGGGAGGGTCAGAGAGAGAGGGAGACACAGAATCCAAAGCAGGCTCCAGGCTCTGAGCTGTCAGCACAGAGCCTGACGCGGGGCTGAAACTCATGGACCGTGAGATCATGACCTGAGCCGAAGTCGGATGCTTAACCGACTGAGCCTCCCAGGCGTCCCTAGAGTTTTCTTTTGTTAGAGTTCTGTTTTGTTTTGACTGGTTCTCCTTCTGCCTGACCCTTTCTTCCACCTGACTCCTTAAATTCTGGTGTCCACCAGGGTCTCACCTCTTTCAATCTTCTTCTAATGCTACAGCACCCTTCCTAAGCTTTAACAGTCTGATGTTTCTTTCCCAAATCCTCTTCTCCAGCCCTGATCTTGATACTAAGCTCAAGGACAATCCTTGCAATTAACAACTGGAAACCACCACCTGGATGTCCTACATGCATCCCTGTGCCCACATTTTCGAGACTAATTTAATACATTCTGTCTATGGTCAGAATAAACCACTTCCGTGCACACCCCCTCAACTTTCTTACCCTTCCTGCTGCACTGATCTTATTTGGTTGAAAAACAACCATTATTAAATCTATGTCTACTCCAATTCATTCCCATGCAGCTCAACAGGCCTGGAGAGAAATATGCAACCATGCTGACCTTTAAATTCATGACAACTTTAAATGCACTTTAAATTTATGATGACTTAGCTCAAAAAGACCTTAGATGCTACTACCCGCCAATTATATTGTATTTCCATAGTTAATACACTCCTTTATTCTCCTACAGGATAATTCATACTTCCTCTCACTTTTCAAATTTCCTCACAATCATTCCCAGTTGATGTCCATTCTTCATTTCACTAAAAAACTAAAGCAACCAAAAGATAATTTCTATACCTCCCACTCTTATCAATTCCTCTATATCCACATACTCTGCTTTTTCTTTTTTTTTTTAATAATTTTTTTTAATGTTTATTTATCTTTGGGAGACAGGGAGACAGAGTGGGGGAGGGGCACAGAGAGAGGGAGACACAGAATCTAAAGCAGGCTCCAGTCTCCGAGCTGTCAGCACAGAGCCTGATGCAGGACTTGAACCCACAAAGCGGGATCACGACCTGGGCCAAAGTCAGACACTCAACCAACTGAGCCACCCAGGTGGCCCTTCTTCTTATTATTATTAATGCATTGTCTGTGCTCTTATCCCACTTGTGCTCTAGATTCCAACCCTCCTTGATTCAAAAAAAGTATACTGTTCAACAATTTACTATGTATTTTCCTGCTATCATCAATTTTGACATCAAGATGGGTTATTTCTCCTGAAATACTCAACCCCACTGAACTCTCCAATTCCTTTTTGTTATTATTATTTGAGAGAGAGAGAGAGAGAGAGAGCACGCGAGCAGGGGAGAGGGGCTGAGGGAGAGACTTAACTCCGATTTCTACTCTCCATTCTATATACTACACTATGTGTATTTAATTCTTCCCTGTTCTCTCTTGAGCCCACACCAGTGATGCTTTTTACCCCCATTATTCCACAGAAACTGCTCCTGGCAAGAGACCAGGGGCCTCCCATGTGGACCAATGTTCCAACGGTCACCTTTTACTGCTCATCTTGAACTTGACCTATCAAAAACTGTGACACAGATAATCACTCCTTCCCCCTCGAAACACTTCCCCCACCTTTGGATTCTAAGACAATACATTCTATTGGCTTTCCTCCTATCTCAATGATCCTCCCTTTTGGACTATAAATTAGTTCTTTCTTATCCCTCACCTCATTTTTATTTCATCTTTGTATTATGAAATTCTTCAGAGAGAAAAACTTGAAAAGCATATAAGCTCAAAAAGAATACAATAGTGTTAACATTTCCCACACGTGCTTGTATATGTGTATATGTGCGTGTTTTGAACTGAACTATTTGCTAAGCTGTGGATACCTGAAACTTCATTTCTTTATCTTTTGGCATATATCTCCTAAAGAACTTTGTTTCCTTTATAATACCAACAGCATCTAGAAATTAACAGTAAGTCAAATGCCTTTTATAATTCCTCCACCCTAATCAGATTACAATCAAGGCTCGTGTATTGTATTTGTCCCATCTCCTTAACCTGAAAAAGTTCTCTCCACTTATTTTTTTAATGACATTGACATTTTAAGAGACTAGGCCAGTTGTTTCAAAAAACACCTATATTTTGAATTTGCCTCTCTTCTTTGTGTCATTTAACATATTCCTGTATCTTCTGTACTTCCTATAAACCTCTTAACAAGGGACTTTCTAAGGGTTGTCTTTGGGCCTTTTCTCTTTCCTATGGTTTTTTTCAAACAGTTTCATAGCTTTAAATACCATTTACCTGTTGACAACTCCCAAATATATAGCTCTAACCATGACCTCTCTCCTGAACTCTAGATTTGTATATCCAACTATATACTCAATATCTCCACGTGAATATTTTGCAGGTATCTCAACTTTTCAATGTTTAAAATCAATAATGCTCTTCCATTGCCTTCCCCATTACACCTAATGGCAACTCCATTGTTTCAGTTGCTTGCCAAAAACTTAGAAATCATTCTTGACTCCTTCTCATATGCTACATCTAATCTGTTGCAAATTAATACTATACAAGTGAATCTGACTACTTTTCATCCACTTCCACTATAATCATCCTTATCCAAGGCACTTCTCTTAAATTATTGTAATATCCTTCTAAGTAGGCTCCCTGCTTATGCCCTTGGCTCCCCTCAGTCTATTCTTACCCACCAGCAGCCAGTCTGTTCTTCCCTGTGATAAACCAAACCAGATTACATCATTTCTCTACTGGAACCCCTCCAGTGGTTTTCCGTATCACCCAAAGGAAAAGCCAAAGTCACCAAAATTAACTAGATAGCCCTACATGATGTAGCTTTCCTTAACTCTTTGAAAGCATTTTCTTCAATTCTCTTCCAGGCACACTGGCCTCTTTGCTATTCCTTGAAGATGTCAGACAACCCCCATCTCAGGTTCTTTGTCTTTGCACTTGCTTTTCCTTCTGTTTGGAAACCTCTTCTCCACAGACACATAACTCACACATTCCTCTCCATCATTTCTTTATTAAAGGCCACTTTTTGGGGCGCCTGGGTGGCTCAGTTGGTTAAGCATTAAGCATCTGACTTCGGCTCAGGTCATGATCTTGTAGTTCGTGAGTTCGAACCCCGCACTGGGCTCTGTGCTGACAGCTCAGAGCCTGGAGCCTGCTTCAGATTCTGTGTCTCCCTCTCTCTCTGCCCCTCCCCTGCTCGTACTCTGTCACCCTCTCCCAAAAATAAATAAACATTAAAAAAAAATTAAAAAAAAAAGAGATCACTTTTTCTGTGGGACTTTTCCTTCACCGTGCTAAGTAATAAACTGCAATGCAGGCATTAAAACTGTAAGAATTACATATACCAGAAACTCCTTTTTTGCTTTTGCTTTATTTTTCTCCACTTACCACCATCTAACATGCTAGACATTTTGTCTGTTTATTGTCTCTCTATAGTACAATACATATGCAACGTAAGCTCCATGAAGACACTTTTGCCTGTTTTGTTAACTGCCATATCCCTGATGCATAGAAAATAGCTTGATATGTAGTAGGCACTCAATGATTTATTAAATGAGATGAAAAAAATCAGAATAAGAAAGGAGATGGCTGGAAAAATTAGGCCTTTGTAATTTCCTTCTTAAAAAATGTATTTAAGTATGTAGGCATGCATTTTTAACTTGAGATAGACTAGCAGTAATGGCATGTGATTAGGCAGCCAGAGAATAAAGAGGATTAAAAAATAGGTAACCTTTTAAGGTTCCTAGAATCTCTAGTACCTAGGAGTTTTTAAGATATTTAAAACTTAAATTTTTCCTTTGTTTTGCTAAAATACAAAATTATTACATTCTGACTTTTTTTTCCCTTGGTTCTCTGAGCTACCTGATCCTTTTTTTTATTTTGTCAGTTCCCTGCTCCCAGGTACAGTTCTAGAAGCGTGGCTTCATTTTAAGAATTTTCAGCAGGAAGGTTTGGGAGAAAGTTGTGAGTGAAGCAGATAGGAAAATCTTAGTGATTTTTAAATGGCCATACCAAATTTCTGCAACATTTATGCCATGTACTCAAGCGTTGCTTAATAGGCACTTAATTCTGCCTTCAAGTAAAGAGAATTTTTTAAACGAGTATCTCCAAGTTCAGAAGAAATCCTTACAAACATTTCTAACAGCTGCCAGAATTCCTCTGAACAGCACCTAGTTCATTGCCATGACTACATTCTTGGCAGTGCTCTCTCCAGTCAAATTTCTGAAAATATCTGGTATGAAACAACAATATACTTGACAACTGCACTGTATGATGAAAGAATGGATGAAGATGTCTCCTAAATCATGTATCATAGTGGTAACAAATGCATCCAAAAGTTCAAAACCTCTTTTGAAACCTCAGCATCCTAGCCAGTATCATTTGGTACAACCGGCTAGTTTCTGTTAATACTAAACTAACACACAAACCTGCACATCTACCATCTTGTTTCAGTCCAACAAAGCAGTTGATTTTCAAGGTACTAGTATCTAGATGTTCTAGTCCTAAACTATACGTGGTAGAAATATATCTTTTTTCTATGAATCCTTTCCCTCTCTTCAAACTTCCCTAATTTACAATAAAACAGACGATGCCAATATATTCTAAAAATTAAGAATATAGTTTTGGAGTCAGACCCCAGACTGAATCCCAGTTCTCTAACTACCTAGCTGTACTGCCATAGGCAAGTTTAAAGTATACAAAGTATACAAATTCCCTAGGCCTCACGGGGGATTACCAGGAGGATTAAATGAAATAATATATAGAAATCACTTGGCATACTGTAGGCCATTAGGTACTCACTAAACATTAGCTACAGTTACTGCAACATCTCAAAAATCTTAACTCTAGAATAACCTTTATAGTCTCTTACATCCCATGTCTCTTATTTCTTAAATCTTTTCTTGTCTTTATAAATGAAGGCTCCTTCCTTTTTATCCTTATTGCCTGGACTTACACTCTGGTGCTGGTCATTTTTAACGGTGATTATTTTAACTTCATTCTTATTCAACTACTTTCCTCCAGCATTTTTCCTACTCCTTTTCTTAACCTAATTCAGTAATTTTTAAGTCACCTTTAGTATCTTTGCAACATGTCTGTAATCTTACCCTCTGCTTCAAAAGTATTTATTTATAGCAACTATTTTTCAAGTAGCCACTGTCTGGCACTAGGGTAGGTAATGGAGACACAACTGTAAACTAAACAGGCACAGAATGGTAAAAGCTCTGCTTTGAGGAATTTAAATAACATTACTTCTTTCATGCCCTATGTTTCAAATCATCTCCTACGAGGCAGGTTTCTTTAGAGCTACTGCATCACAGCAAACAAAACAATACTGACACTGCAGTAAAGCATCATAGTTAAGAGTATGGATTTTGCAGTCAAAACCAACAGAAATACTCCCCTGACTAGCTGTGTGATCTTAGGGAAAGTTTCTTCACCTCTCTAAATGCTTCACTGGTAAAATGGGCATAATATAATACCACATGATATGGTTATTATGTAAACTGAATGAGATAATACATATCTGTTTAGAACAATTTTTCCCACCTAATAACAGCAATTTATTACAAATGCTATTTTCCCTCTCTCCAAATCTCTTCCAAGTGGCACCCTCCTCCTCTAACTTTGTACAACTCCTAAGTCCTCTCTCTTCCTCCTTCAAGCTTTTCAGAGGAGCTGCAAACAATCCCTAATGCCACTCAATCTGGACTAAGAACTCCCTTAAGAACTTTCAGTTAAATCCAGTCTGATTATACACTTTAGTGTTCTATGTTTACCTATCACCCTCAGAAGAAGAAACAAAAAAAAAAAAAAAGGAAAAGGAGTATTCCTTGATTTTTATTCATACTAACACAACTATTCAGGTATCAAGTATCCAGAAGATCTTTTCCCAAGTTTGTTTTAGCTGTGTTTAAAATAAATCTTAACTTCCTAAAAACAGATGTTTCAAACTATGTAGCACCTATACAGGGCCATCACAAACATTTATGCAGGCCCTGCTATGAAAAGAGGCAGGTAAACATAAAATGAAATCGCTACTGAAATCTACTAAAATCGGGCTTACTGAACTGTAATTTTTCATTAGCTAGGAATGTGAAATCTACTTAGTTTCTAACAATTAATCATTGGAATATTAAATTTTATAAACTGTGTACTTCTAGACAAGTCTGTAGCACTGAAATTAACAAATATAGCTTCCGACCAAAATTGTAGCATTCACAGAGATAAATGAATAAACACAATTTGAAATTTTCACTTACTCAAATTCTGTAGCATAATATTTAAGAAAGCCCAGTAAGAGGTCCCCAAGATTTGATTCATTCTTCGAGAGGTAAGGAGGAACATTACATGGAGCTTGATGTACAAGATGCAGCTGTATAGCAGGACTAAAAGATTCCTGTCAAAAAGAAAAAGGGGGAAATATAAAGCCATTTAAAACACACACTAAAAACTTTACAAATCCTGACGTAATGCTCTCTGAAGAAGAGAGAAGAAATCTTTATGTTGGCAGTTTGGAAATCTGAAGTTTTTCTCCTACTAAGGATTTCACCAGTATTTGGAGTATGCCAGAAAATACTTAAAAAACTAAGAGATTCTAAACCTTGGCTGAGGTATATCACTCATTTAAGTGGATCCCTACAGTAGCAAAAAATTTTCTAACTCATAAACCCTTACTGTACATACTAAGATTTCATCAAATTACATATGGATTTCTTTATAAATGTATCTCCTTAACTGCTTCTACAAGGAGCAGTTGTACTTTATAAAGGGTTAAATCAAGCACAAGGTAAGAGCGTTTTCTAACTGCCACTTAAAATTTCTCTTAGAGACCATAAAAGTAATTAATATATGTATAGTACTTATACCAATTTTAAGATTCTTAAAATTTTATTTCATTTTTGTATTTTGTATCTTAATGGGAAGGAAAGACAGAAATTCAACATGAATTAAACTTCAAAAGACAAAGAAGGCAGGGAAAAGAAGAAAGATAGGAAACAAACCAGAAAGCAATATTCAGCAAACTTTTACCACAATATTCATAAAGGAGGGTATCATTCGCTTGTAATCCATGATGAAACAACACACTTATTGGAAAGAATACTAATGGGTACTTATCTTTTTGCTGATAGTAGGCCATTCATTTTCATGTATGATCTTTATTAGTAACAAATTCTGGTTCTAAAACATACTGAATGAACTATGGAGGTTCTAACGTAATACATATCCACGTATTAGAAAAAAAACTTTAAGGTAATTTGAACACTGTCCTTAAGATGGGTTTTCTACATGCCTCTTTGCCATCAGAGTAATAGATTTTTTTTTAAGCAACTTGTTCAGGCAAAACAGCTTATCTTTAAGGTTCCCAAATACCTAACAAATCAACCTTCGGTTTATGGATATCAATTCAATTAGTAATGTCTAAGTCACTCCATTAAATTTA